>NC_133505.1:116812500-118062500 GCF_049354715.1 Callithrix jacchus | reverse complement strand
CCTAGTACACTCATCCCACTTCCCCCTTCCTTTTCCCCTTTATCTACAGGGTCTTCATCTGCCCCAGTAACTGTTGTGGGCCCAGAAGAAAAGGAAAAGGCTAGGAAAAGCAGAAACACGTTGGAGGAACTGCTGTGAGAGCCGGTTCCTAAGTGGTACCAGCTACTCCCACCCCATTACCTACTTTTTTTTTCCCACTTCAACTTTTACATGGCCTGGCATTCAGTTATTTTAATTTGAGGTTGTAAATGACCTTTAAAGAGAAAGCATTGGTTTCAGAGGGGGCTGATGACTCAAATGATCAGTGATGCATGTATATGAGTTAATCCAATCAGCTTGCTCATCCAGGGGAAGTGGAAGGGGAAGGGGGCTGTGCTTAGAAGGGTAGTCAGTAGACAATTCAGGTGCCTCAGGAGGAGGGGACCCAGGTGGGATGCGTAATGATGTGAAGCCAATAGGAGGACTAGAAAGAAGGCTGGTGTAGGAAGGCAGAAGGAATGTGAACCACATGGGCCCTTGTTTTATTCTACGTAAAGACTGGTTTGGTAAGGCAGCCTGGTACCTAAGACCAACAGCGGCAGCGTCTAACATGTAGAGTTGCCAGATTTAGCAAACAGCAAAATATAGGACACTCAGTTAAATCTGTATCAGATAAACAATGTATAATTTTTAACGTATGTCCCGAGTTGTGTATCTGAAATTCACACTTACCAGACATCATGAATTGTATCTGGTAGTGTTTACAATGGCTTAGACCTGACATTTGACAGCTCTGTGAGAAAGATATTGTCTGTCCCACTTTAGTGATGGGAATGCCAAGACTCAGAGGGTGAGGTTGACAGCCTCTTCGCTGGTAGAAAAGAAGCCTTCAAAGATAGTGTTCCTGCTTCTTGGCCATACATGTAAAATGTGTTGTAGGACTAAACAGTTGTCTTGGGGCCAGGTGTGGTAGGCCACACCTGTAATCCCAGCACTTTAGGAGGCCAGGGTGGGCCTCCAAAAGGATCACCTGAGATCGGGAGTTTGAGACTAGCCTGACCAACATGGAGAAACCCCATCTCTACTAAAAGTGCAAAATTAGCCTGGCGTGGTGGTGCATGCCTGTAATCCTAGCTACTGGGTGGCTGAAGTAGGACAATTGTTTTAACCCAGGAGGCAGAGGCTGCCATGAGCTGAGTTTGCACCATTGCACTCCGGCCTGGGCAACAAGAGCTAAACTCCATCTCAAAAAAAAAAAAAAAAAAAAAACAGTTGTCTTGCAAACACGCTTTGAGCCAAGCCATGTGGCATTTATCTTATGGTAGAAGATAGGTCACTAGATCAAGGGGAGGCCTGTTAGAAAAGCTGAAGCAGGCTGAAAACGACTCCTGGAGGTTAACCCCTGGGTTAGGGTTAAGGCAGAGAGACCTGGATTCTGAAACATGAGAATTACTTGGTCTACTTTGATAAAGAAGCTAAGGACTAAGAAAGTGATGAGGCTCCTCAGATCACAGGAGAAATGGCCAGTGAAGCCTAAAGCAGAATCAGGGTTTCTTAAGTCCTAACTGAGTTCTTTCCATTATATTACATGGTGCTTACTTAGCAGATTCTTACTAAAGCCTCCAAGTTTCCACACGATGCTAAGTACCCACTTGTGGGAAGGACCACATAGTGCTTATGAGTCACAGCCCTCATTTTTTTTTTCTGTTGATGTTAAGTACTGCCTAGGTAGCCCCTTGTTACCAAGAGGCTGGATTACATGTTACACCCCAGTGAACAAAGACTAGGGACCAAAATTTCAGGTTGTGCCATTTATTGCATTGGACGTAATTTAATTTAGGGCATGGTATGTTGGTTTCCAAAATCCAGCTACTTGGTAGAATAAAAGAGAAAGCCAAAGTCTTGCCTCCTTCTGGTTTTAAAAAAAATTCATTGGTTTTACAATGTAGCATCCTATTTCTGTGTGGGACAGGGACGAAGGAGAGCCACAGTCCCAGTAATCTGTTTATGAGCTACTGGGGATCTCTATAGCATCCACCTGGGAAGAAAGGAATGCCCAGAACAAATAAAGGAGGGTGCCGCTTCTGAAGTCTATGTCTCTGTTCCCCAGTTCCCCTGGGGACTGAGGGTTTTACAACAGGGGATGTGGGTGTTCTTTAAGCCTGACTTTGGCCTGTTTTTCTGAATCCTTAAGCATGGCCCTCCTATGTTTTCAGGACTATGATGACTCTTCCTGCCTCTAAATACACGGGAATGAAATGTTCTGTTTTGGTTTATTTGGTTTACTTTAGCAGCTTTTGATGTAAACTGTGGGTTTGAGGATAAGAAGATTTAAGTGCAGCTAGTAGCTATATTCACACTGTCTCATCCCCTCAGTAAATTAGCACGTGGGAAACTATTTCCAGGGGAGGAGGTCATTTCTGGGAGAAAAGATGCTTTTCTTGTTCTCTTTTCATGTGGTTTGTTCCATTCCTAACACGATGGATATTTTTTGGTGTTTCCTTGGAAAGCAAAATATTCCATATTAGCATACCATGGCATCTTTGGGAAGCTGTGCTTTTCCACAGGAAACTCTACATTTGCACTGTTGGCTGCAAGAATGAAATTATCCTTGGCAAGTTGTTTCATTTTAATCTCAGGAGTGATGGTGTTAAACGCTAGCCAGTCAAAGCCATAAGCAAAGACACTGTTATTCAGGTTTTTGTGTTACCCTTTATCTCTGTGGTCCTTCCCCATCTACCCCGCACCCCCATACCTCAGGGGTCACTGGCTCAAAACACTATGAAGTGGGTTACTTCCTTCCATGATGCTAACAGTATTTATACTTGACTCTTCACAGATTGGAGAATATGAAACAGAATGTGAAACTAAACAGCTGAGGATATATGATAAATGAAACTGTCTGGGATCTGATCAGTTTTATAATTTGCAGTCCTCAATTCAGAGTAGCTTGGGAATAAGAAAACCTCTTAGACATTTATTAATGTTAGTGGTTGACTTAAAAAAAAAGAGATTGTGGGGTAAAAATCTTACTTCCAGAATTAAACCATAAAAGTGGCATGATTTGAGAGAGATAAAAAGGTTATATTAAAGCCCAAATATTTGACATGATAGAATTAATATCTTTAGAGAAGTGCCCCTGAAAGTTACCTGATTTGGAATATCCAAAATATTAATAATACCAGTTAGCCAAAAACAGTGCTCAAGGGAGGAAGCAGCAGCTTGGCCTTGGAACTCCAAGTGGCCTTTGAGGGTGAGTGGGAAGCAGATGTTTTGAGGCAAATGGAGGATCCTGTGAACAGTCTTCAAAGCAGGTGGAGGCTTTTTAATAAAGAAAAGTGGATAAACAGCTAGGCTGCTGGATTTCCATTTTTCTCCCTTAGAACTTCGGCTGGATTCTGATCATCTTCTTGTCCCAGATTATACAATTCTCTAGCCAAGAAAAACGTATGATTGAGAAATCTCGGACTTTTACCCAGTTTGTTTAAGAGACCCACTCTACATCCATGTTGGTAACTAGAGGTTAAGTGGACTGTGGCTCTACTGCGTTCCTGTCCCACACAGGAATAGGATGCTGCATTGTAAAACCAATGAATTTTTTTTTAAGCCAGAAGGAGTGTTCTGACACTGCTGTAAAAAATTACCTAATTAGGACCAGGCACAGTGGCTCATGCCTGTAATCCCAGCACTTTGGGAGGCCGAGGCAGGTGGATCACTTGAGGTCAGGAGTTTGAGACCCACCTGGCCAGCATGGTGAAACCCCATCTCTACCAAAAATACAAAAATTAGCTGGATGTGATGGCACGCACCTGTAATCCCAGCTACTCTGGAGGCTGAGGCAGGAGAATCACTTGAACCCAGGAGGTGGAGGATGCAGTGAGACAAGTTGCACCACTGCCCTCCCCAGCCTGGGCGATAGAGCAAGGCTATATCTCAAAAAAAAAAAAGATTACCTAATTGGGTAATTTATAAAGAAAAGAGGTTTAATTGGCTCAGAGTTCCACAGGCTGTACAAGAAGCATGATGTTGGCATCTGCTAAGCTTCTGGGGTGGCCTCAGAAAATGTATAATCATAGAAGAAGTCATCGGGAAGCCAGACCTTCACATGACCAGAGCAAGAGGAAGAGGTGGGGGGGAGGTGCCACATGCTTTTAAATAACCAGATCTCATGAGAACTCATTCACTGTCATGAGCACAGCACCAAGGGGGAAATCTGCCTCCATGATCCAATCACCTCCCACCAGGCCCCACCTCCAGCACAGGGATTACAATTCAGCATAAGATTTGGGCTGGCACACAGCTCCAAACCATATCAGTATCGAATTGTTAGTTAATGTGGGATGTGTTACTGCTTATCTGCCAAATAGGCTGCAAACATTTTGAATGCTGACATGGTGTCTGGTGCTTCTCTCTTCCCTTCATTGTTACCTATCCAGTGTCTTGCACCTTGTTTAATCATCCATTACACAGAGACCTTCCCTGGTGCCTAACAAATTCTGCCAGGCATTGTGGGGAGATGAGATGGAGGCAAAGCCATTTTCTCAAAGAATGTTCACATATGGGTTGTCCACAGAACACCTATATATATGTATGTCTAATACCGATGGATACCGATGGAAGTGAGAGGAAGGAGTAAGACAGAAACAGTGCACATCCCAGGCACTTCTTTCATTTGTCACAGTCTCAGATACACTTGCTATTTTTGTAAGTAGCTCGTGTTTTTCTAGTAGGACCTGGACCACTGGAGAGAATCCTCAGTTTACTGATAATTCAGAATGAACGATGTATTCCCTGATGAGTCTAAGTGGCTGGTTCTGTTGAATTTTGATATTCCAGCATTACTCACCCCATTATTTCCCTAGCCAACAAATGTTTCTCCCTATATATATATTTGTTCAATGAAACTACATGTCGTAAGAATGGCTATTTATTCTGCTTCCTGGTGAGGAAAGAAGTTGCGAGGTTTGTCCATATTTAACCAGGACTGGAAATGTCACCCGTGGCGGCCATTCCTGCACATTTCCACAGGGGAGCTGGCATGTATGGGACTCGTACATAACAAAGATGGAGATGGTATGAGTGCAGTAAGAAGGGAATTGTACAAGTGACAGTCTCACAGACAGAGAACAGTAGAGATGTTTGTTTAGGTGATATAAGAAAAATGGGGAGCTCCCTTGAAAAGCCACCTAAATAAAATGTACACAGCATACGGAGCTCTGCCTTGATGATAATGGCAGTGGTTTACCTTGGAATATGTAAATTCAATACCCCCTTAATCCTGAAGTGCTCTAAAATCTGCTGTGTGGGAAGTGACTACTGAGCCAGGAGATCAAGATACTACCCCGTTGTTGCCAGTGGTTAGAGGGCTGCTTGGCCACCTGCAGCATCACCAACGGTACACACAGAGTTTCCAGATCTCTCAGGTATGAAACTAATCTCTCAGCAGCTAAGCATACACATCCTCTTCCTTCTGCCACTGTGCATCTAATCCTTAATGTTGTGGACTTGTGATTTGTTGGCAGAGGTCTTTCCACTATATGTGAAGCATCCGGATAAAATGTAAGGAAGTGTAAGGTGACTAAGTATGAATGAGCAAATAGCAATGAGACTTTCAGATTCAAATTTTGCTCTATTTTTTCAAATCATGAAAGTTAGACATTTGCCATTTATCCTTGTCTCTGCTGCAGCCCCCACTGGCTGCTGTCCTCCAGGAATATCAATAATCTGGCATTTGGTTTCCCATGAGAAGAGTTGAGGAGAGAACTGGAGGCATGGGCAGGAGAGGGTTAAATCTAAAGCTGGGTTTCCAGACATTTGAAGCAGTGCTTTGTGTTACTGCAAAATAACCTGTTCATTAGGAATTCTGCTGCATCATCCTTGGAACTTAAATTCCCATTTTCATCCTAGTGGGTATTTTTGTAAGTCAGTAAAGAGTATTAATTTAAACTGAAAAAATGGGACAAGCCTGTGACAGATTTAGGAAGCATGGTTGCAGTCATTCCTGTTTTAGATTATAGTAAATTCCTTCTGCATGCAGCTCACTTTTTGTGCATTTTCTTTTCTTCCCTTCTTCATATTCATGATCCCTTTGGCAAGTGGTGTCCATCCCTCCTGCTCCACTCCTGTGAGTGGCTGTGAGGACTCGCCCCACAGAGCCTCCCACAGCTGTAGAGCCTTGTTTCTCCCAACCCCCCTCCTCCCCCCAAGTCCTTCCTGCCCTGTGCTGAGACCTGTGTCTCATTTTCCAGCTCTTCTGGGGTAGGGTGTCATTACTTGAAAGAAAATTGGAAAGCATTTTACGTTGTTTATTACAGATCATTAATTGAAGCTCCACTAAACCCAAGGAATTTATTCTCCCATTGATGTGTGTATAACTCCTATTAACATTAATAAAGTTGTTTAGGATCAAAGAGCCAGCAGAAACCCATAATAGAGGATCCATTTTGATCCTGCTTCACAAAGTGACTCATTCCTACAGGGCATCAACAAGCATTTTAAAGATAATTTTTACAACTCCCTTTTAAAAAGTACAGCAATTGCTGAATATATCATAGCACACTCATGTCCTACAGAATATACCTTGCCAGTTACGATTTGTACAGGACTGCCCCACCCTGGTTGGAAGTTTCAAGGTTTGTCCATATTTAACCAGGGCTGGAAATGTCACCCATGGCTGCCGTTGCTGCACATTTCCACAGGGGAGCTGGCAGCTATGGGACTCGCACATAACAAGGATGGAGAAGGTATGGGTGCAGTAAGAAGGGAATTGTACAAGTGACAGCCTCACAGACAGAGAACAGAATAGGCGTTTGTTCACCTGAGCCATTTGTGCCCTGCCCTTTCTCAGTGGTTCTGGACAGGCAACATCATGACACAGAGAACCTAGGGGTAGGGGGATTTTAGTTCAGATATGTGTGAAGCCGTTTGAACCTATTAAAACCATTTACCAATCCTTACTATGATGAAAGGACCACGGTGGATCACGAGGTCAAGAAATCGAAACCATCCTGGTAAACATGGTGAAACCCCGTCTCTACTAAAAATACAAAAAATTAGCTGGGCACGGTGGCGCGTGCCTGTAATCCCAGCTACCCAGGAGGCTGAGACAGGGGAATTGCCTGAACCCAGGAGGCGGAGGTTGCGGTGAGCCGAGATCACACCACTGCACTCCAGCCTGGGTAACAAGAGCGAAACTCCGTCTCAAAAAAAAAAAAAAGAAGAAGAAGAAAAGAAGATATCAGAAATGAATAGTACGTAACTGGGAAAATATCCTTCATTTTTCACATAAAAAGTGAACACTAAAAAGGAGTTAGAGTTGCACTTTCTCTGTCCATGTATTGGTACGCTTGTTATTAGCTCACCTCAATGCCCAGTAAGGGCAAACATCTCACCTAAGCACATCCCATTTGAATGTCTCTGTGTTTTTCCCTTCTCTCCCCACCTCTTTTTCCACCTCATCTTCTGATTTTTACACATGTTCCCAATGTTTGGGAAATGAGTTGAGTTTGGGAGAGAAACAGGAGATATCTGTACATTTACATCTGATTTGGACATACAGTTGGCATCCTTCCTGTGCTCTTGAGTCTTTTCTTAGAAATGTTAAATTTTTAAAAACTTGTTTATTTTTGAACATTGCTTTTTTAGAATCACCCTTCGTCAAAGGTAGAGAGGAAAAACTGTAAGCGAATTTTACTAGATTTTTGAAGCGCTCATCATGATTGAACTATTTCCCTAATGACTGGTAGCATCTCACCTAGATTTGTCCTTGTAATGGTTACTGAACTTTTCAAGATCTTTCAGTTCCACTTTACTTTTGACTGTTGTTGGAAACATGGGTATTTATTTCTGTCATTGTTAATCTGGATTTCCAAGGAAGAAAAATAGGAAATATCCCTTTAATCACTGAACTTTACTTCGGACCCTTTATTTTTTCCTAAAGAATAAATATACAATTTTAGAAGGAAGGAAACCACAGTAGCTGTTAACATGTAGAATCCATCTGGCACTGTAGAGATAAAAACAAGCCCCGAACGCTTTTCGCTTATTCTTCACCACAGTGCCATGAACTGGGTCAGGATTATCCTTGTTTTACAAATGAGGCAGCTGGAGCACTAGAGGTGAAGCCAGCCTTTTTCAGAGCCACACATCCAGGGAGGGTCAGAGCCCAGATGAGGTAGGAGAATTTAGAGCAGGTCTGCACAGTTAACTACCAACTCAGACTTCCACTGCATCTTGTAAGGATCAGGGTCTGTAAGACCATTGTCAATTCGATGGGTCATTTGTTCCCAGGGACCCAATTTGACCCTCTGGTACCTAACAGTGCGGGGAGCATGACGGGCACTCAGTAAATATTAAATGAATGTATTGTCAAAGCCAAAGAACTCACTAAAACTTATCATCTCATCCTGGGGACTGCCTTTGGCCACTGCTGAATCTATTTTGAAATTTCTTTGCAGGTGAGTTTAGAAATATATAAATATATTTATTTTAAATAACCTATCCAGAATTTGCAACATATGCCAGTGTGGTTAGAGGCCTCTGGTGACTAAAGTCTTCAGCAAATCAGAGATGCACAGTAGAGGTACTATGTGTATACTTTCTCTTTGATTTAAACTTATTTAAAGAACATTTAATTTTTTCCTGACTTTAAAATTTTCGTTGTAGAAAATTTGGTAAGCTATAAAGAGGAAAATGAAAATATCTCTTAGTCATACCATATTGAGATAGCAGTGTTAAGATGTATTTATTTTGCCATTTTGGGGGGGTGTGTGCGTATCATATATGCATAAAACTTTGATTTTGACCACCTTGCTTCTTTCATTTAATATTAAATTGTGATCATTTTCTAATGTAATTGAATAACTGAAGTTTTCCATTGTGTGAGCAGACTAATTTATCTAACCATTCACTATCCTGTTACTATGCAGTTAAATATTCTCGTATTTGATATTGTAAATAATACTGTAGTAAACATTCTGGAATGAAAATATTTGCTCACTTCTCTGGTTATTTCTTGATGAAAGGATTACTAGGTTTAGTGAAAATATAAAAATTCTGGACACAAAAAGTTATAAATTAAAAGCAAAAAAACACAAAAACCTTAGGAAAAATGTATTTGCCACAAATACATTAAAAATCTTAATATTCCACATCCTGGTTTCCTTTCACTCAGCCTAATTTTTTTTCTCACATTTTTGTAACCAATCACTCATTCTGATTGCTTAGCCATTGTACTAGTATCCCATTTGATTTTACTAAAACTGTTTGAGTTAAACATTTATTTCTGTGCTCATGACCTTGATACCATTCAGCATGATCTGTCCTCCTCTACTGAGACTTTCTAAGGATTGTCTGACCCTTGTCATTACATCTGAAAATCCCTGGGCAACTTCTGTGCATCTTTCTTGGAAACAACATTACAAAAAAAATAGTAAATTCAAAATACTATGTACTATGCCAAACAGTGAGGTGGGTGTTTTAAAGTATGATATAGCCCCTACCATAGAGAAACTTCCAGATAAGACATGACCACATGACAGGTAAACCTGGATACAAATGATATTAAATAAAATTGCTGAAAATTTATGTTTAGTAATCCTGACTCAGCATCTTCTGTTTTCTACAATTTCTGCAATTTCCCTGGACTGTGCCTTCAACCCTCCTGAATCTTACCTTCCACTCCCTTTACCCATGAGGGGATTTCAGTCAGCAGGGTGTGGTTACATCGTTAAGATTTCTTATCCATGGCATCACAATGATGGCAGGATCCCCAGCTCTCAGAACAGGGCCTGGTACATAATATATGCTCAGTGAATTTACTAAATGTATGGTAAAAAGTGTGCATTTTTTTCTTCTTTGGAGACTACCAGCAAACAATTATATACAGTCACACATTGCTTCAGGACAGGGTTACATTCTGAGAAATGCGTATGCCTCGTTAGGTGAGTTTATCATTGTATGAACATCATAGAGTGCATCTACATGGTATAACCTACTACAGACTTAGTCTTCATGGTATAGCCTACTGCTCTTGGTTACAAACCCAAACAGTGTTTTATTGTATTAAATACTGTAGGTAATTATAACACAATGATAAATATTTGTGTATCTAAACATAACTATACATAGAAGCAGCACAGTAAAAAATACCAGCATTATAATCTTAGGGGACCATTGTCGTCATATATTTGGTCTGTCATTGACTGAAGTGTCATTATGTGGCACATGGCTGTACTTAGATTGGCAATAAACACAATTAGAAGGGAATGTTTGTGGCAATCAAGAACTCTAGGTCAAACATCAGACTAATGAAGGTTCTAATCCTGGGTCTTCAACTTACTAGTTTTGTAGTTGTAGGCAAGTTAAATAATTTCTTCCACAAAAATAGGGGTAGAATCTAAGCCATTGGGTTATTAATAAGGATAAACTGAGGTGTATGTAAAGCCTAGCCCAGAACCTGGCACACAGTATTTAGTAAATGTTAGCTATTATTATTTATACATCTTTTCCCTTATTTATTGTCAGACTACAATCTCAACCTACTCTCAGGAATATAGAAACAGAATTGATACATCATGAGAAATAATGTGTAAGCTTCAGAGTCAGATCTGCCTCTGCCACCTCAGTAGGTTACTTCTGGTTGGTTAGTTACTTTATCAGGTGAAGACCCATTGTATGGGGTTACTGTAAGGACTAAAATGAAATAAAGTATGCAAAGTGCCTAATATGTTCAATACCCTTTCCTCTTTCTGTGTCTTGGTTCAATTAGAACACCCTTCTGTCTGTGATTTTGCTACCAAGCATGTATGTCTCTCCTCTGGTACAGTGTTCTTCCATTTATTTTGGTGTGACACACAGAATTTAATACATTTTAATATCACAAGTCTGTCATGCACATGTGCAAGTGAAAAATAATGCTCTGTGTGAGGCCCAGACTAATTTGCTAGGGCTTTCATAACAAAGTAGCATAGACTGGGTGGCTTCAACAACAGAAATTCATTTCCTCACAGCTCTGGAAGTTATATGTCCGAGATCAAAGTGTCAGTGGGTTTGGTTTCTCCTGAGGCCTCTCTCTTTGGCTTGTAGATGGCTGTCTTTTCCCTTTGTCCTTATGTGGCCTTTCCTCTGTGTGTATCTGTGTCCTAATCTCCTCCTCTTATAGGGACATCAGTCATACTGAGTTATGGTCCACCCATATGACCTCATTTTAACTTAGTTACCTCTCTAAAGGCCTGTCTGCAAATGCAGTCATATTCTGATGTGTGCTGGAGGCTTAGGGTTTCAATCATGAATTTTGCAGGGATACAATTCAGTTTATAACAATACCCTTGATAGTTTTCTCTTTTATTTCATTAAATGCTGGGCACAACCAACTGTGTTAAATTTTGTGACCCATTGAATTGACTAGAGACCACAGGTTGAAAGGCACTGCTTTAGTGGGTTGTGTTGGTTTTTCCGGTTAGTGTGAAATTGAAACCAGCATTAGGACTTGCCTTTGACTTATTGTGGAGACAGCCCCAGAGGCACAAAACAGTCAGAGTCAGAGTGGACATCCTTCTGCAAACAGACATCACCTTAGCCCAGGGTTGGCAAACATTTTCTGTAAAAGGCCAGATAGTGACTGTTTTCATCTTTGCAGGCCATACGGTCTCTATCAAGACAATTCTGCTGTTGTCGTGTGAAAGCAGCCATAGACAATACAGAAACGAGTAGGCATGGCTGTGTTCCAATAAAGCTTTACTTATGGACACTGAGATTTTTAATGTCGTATAATATCCATGTGTGATGGAATAATCTTTTGTTTTTTTTTTGTTGTTTTAACCATTTAAAAATGTAAAAACCATTCTAAGTTCAGGAACTATACAAAAGCAAGCAACAGGCCAGATCTGATCCGCAGGCTGGGGGTTGCTGACCACAGCCCTTGCTGGTAGAGCCTCAGTCTTCTGGTTGCAGGCTCTCAAGGAATTGGTCTGGATGGTGTTCCTCTGTCCATGTAAATTTTGAACTGATTATTATCTTATTTGTCCCTTGTGAGTCCTCTGTATTTTCAGAGAGAAAATCTCTGTGGCACTCATGATTAAAAGTTATGTAAAAAGCAAATGTTATCTTCTTACCAGAGAACTCTAATTAGGGATGGGGGGACCTCCTTAAAGGACCCACACAATTGTTTGTAATATGGTGGTTAGGAATAGATATGTCACCGAAAAACAACAGAGCTTGAATTTAACGAGGGCTCTCCTTTGGGAAGCTAATATACAGGGAAACGGAGTGACCAAAGGAAGGCCTGGGTGTCCTCATGGTGGATGAAGGAGAGCAGCTCAGTGGCAGGGACATGCCCTAGGTTCTCCCAGGTAGGGTCAGACTGGAGGATGAGTGAGGTCTCCTCCACAGTCCCCTCATGGTTTCTTTTGCAACCCAGAATGCAAGCCAAGGTGTGTGTGGCTGCCTCTCACTTCCTGTAGGGGCTACCCTCAGTCTCAGGATGTCCATCTCAGCGCCTGAGTAGATCTCTCCTCCCAGAGAGTCCAAGAGAACAAAGATGTCTGATAAAGCCAGAGTGTGGCCACATGGTTTCTATGCTCCAAGGGATTTATTTCAGTGGTAGGTGGAGCAGCTGTATGGAGCACATGGCTAATGATAATGGATTGACTGACCAGAAGCAGGAGAGGACCTAGCAGAAGGCAGAGGTCAAGCTGCCACAAGACTGGGGGACAGCCTGGGTCTTCCTCTGTGTCATACTGACTGCTCTCAGGTGGGTCAAGACTCCAGACCTCATGACTTTATGTATTCCAGAGGGGGATCTAAAGAGCCCCAGAAATTCACAAAGGTGAGAATGGTTATTTTTGGTATTTCAGACTGATGGAAATTATGCATTTATCCACAGTGATGGTACAAAGGCAGGCTGAGCTGTTGTTGATTCCATTGGCAGGAGTGAGCTGATCTAATGGACTGACTCTGGAAGAGCAATGTTGAGTGCTTGCTTTGCACCACAGAAGGAAAACCCCTTTATCCCAAGGGCTTTCCCATCTGGGGATACACAGACATTAAACCAAGGCCCCAGGAAATGGTTTTTAACTAACATAAAAAACTACATGGGCTTGAATATCCAAAATTTCACTTTAAAAAATTAGTAAAATAAAATTTAAATGATTTGAATTATTTTATTTTGAGACTGTTTGCTTCATGCCATCCTAAAATATAATAATAAAATAGCTTTGGCCTGACAGTCATCTTAAGTGAATAAAAAAATACAATTTAATGAAATGGCACTTTTAAGCTTTTAGCGCAGCAAATTTTCGAATTACCTTGCTTAAATTAAATTGCTGTGCTTTTTTGCTTTCAGTACTTATAAGAGCTCTGTTTTGTTTCGGTTTCACTGTGTTAGCCCTGAGATGATTTTTTTTAATTGAAATATAGCATTTATGCAGAAAAGAGCACAAATTGTTAAGTGCACTGATAATGAATTTTCACAAAGTGAACTCTCCTTTGTAACCAGCAGCCAGGTGGAAAAAGAATGTCACTTAAACACTAGGAGTACCCTCAAGCCCCCATCCAGTCCCTATACACCCCAGTTTCCATCAAGGGTAACTAATAGCATGACTTCTAACAAGAAAGGTTGCTTTTATCTGTTATGAACTTTTTATCAATAAAATTGCAAAATTTGCACTTTCTTGTGTCATAAAAGAATAGCATTATATTTGAGAGGTTCATCTGTGTTGTGAGTTGTAGTTTGTTCATTTTCATTGCTGCATAATACTGTTTAACAATATCAAAATGTACTTAGCCCTTCTCTTGTAAGTGGCCTTTTGAGTTATTTCAAGTTTGGGGCTATTACAAATAGTACTGGTAGGCTCATTCTTGTCATGTCAGTGGGTAAGTATATGTAGCATTTCTATAGGATAGACTCTGGATGGCAGCATCAGGGATCACAGGATGTGTGTGTTCAGTTGAAACTGCCAGTTATAAATGGACATGCCTACAGTTGCTCTATATCCTTACCAGTACTTCATGATTTTAGTCTTTATCATTTTAGCCAATCCTGTAGGTGTATTGGTAATGCATTGTGGTTTTAATTTGCCTTTATTTTTATTGCATCGTTTTATATGTTTATTGGCCATTTGGATTTTCTGTTTTGTCTTCTCAAGTATTTGTCTATTTTTTTATTGGATTGTCTGCTTTTCTTCTTATTGACTTTTAGAGTTATTTTTTGTATATATGTATTGCAATTATGTTCTCCACTGTGTGGCTTCCCTTTGATTCTGTTGATGTCATTTAATGAAGATATTTTTAATTGTAGTGTAGGCCGGGCGCGGTGGCTCAAGCCTATAATCCCAGCACTTTGGGAGGCCGAGGCGGGTGGATCACAAGGTCAAGAGATCGAGATTATCCTGGTCAACATGGTGAAACCCCATCTCTACTAAAAATACAAAAAATTAGCTGGGCATGGTGGCACGTGCCTGTAATCCCAGCTACTCAGGAGGCTGAGGCAGGAGAATTGCCTGAATCCAGGAGGTGGAGGTTGCGGTGAGCTGAGATCACGCCATTGCACTCCAGCCTGGGTAACAAGAGTGAAACTCCATCTCAAAAAAAAAAAAAAAAATTGTAGTGTAGTTCACATTATCATATTTTTTCTTCATGGTTAACCCTTTTTTGTATTCTCTTTTCAGAAAAATCTTTACCTATTACAAGATATGAAGGTGTTCTCTATGTTTTCTTCTAAGAGCTTTATTATTTTGCCTTTCACATTTAGTTCTATTCTCCATCCACAATTGATTTTTGCATGGTGTAAGGTAGAAATTCAGATTCATTTTTTTCATATGGATATCCAGTATATTTATTTCCTAGTCTATTGTAACAATGTGCCACAAACTGGATGGCTTAAAACCACAGAAATTTATTCTCTCGTGGTTCTGGGGGCTAGGAGTCCAAAATCAAGGTGTGACCAGGGTCATGGTCTCTCTGATGAAGGCTCTAGGGAAGAGTCCTTCCTTGCCTCCTCCTAGTTTCTGGCGGTGGCCAGGAATCCTTGACATTCCTTTCTTGGCAGCTGCATTGCTCTGACCTCTGTCTCTGTGGCCACATGGCTGTGTTCACCACATGTCTCTGTCTAGATTTTTTTCTTCCTTTAAGAACAGTCATTGGATTCAGAGTCCATACTAATTCACTATAACTCATTTTAACTAATCGCATCTGCAATAACCCTATTTCCAAATAAGTCCATGCTGAGGTATTTGGGGGTTAGAACTTCATATCTTTTGGGGGGACACAGTTAAATCTGTACCACCGAGTGAACCCAACATTTATTACTTTGATTTTTATCCATTTATACATACTTGTATATATTTATCACTTAATTGTCACCTTTGCATTTTAGTTGACTGTGTAGCTCTATTTTTGGGTGTTCTATTTGTTCTCTTGGTCTGTCTATCCTTGCACAAATGCCATACTGTTGCTATTCCTCTATAATGAATCTTGATATCTGGTAGAGAAGTCTTCTAGCCCTGTTCCTCTTGTTCAGGATTAACTTGACTTTTGGCCCTTTGCATTTCCTTATAAACTTTAGAATATGCTTGTCAATTTCCATCAGAAACCTAGTTTTAAAAAAAAATTGACACTGCAGTTAAGACGCAATTGGGAGGAGAATTGACATTTAAAAATATTGAGACTTCCAGCCCATGTACAGGGCACAACCCTCTATTTAGGTCTTCTGTAATTTCTCTCAATAATGTTTTGTCATTTTCAGCAATAAGTCTTACATATCTTTTGTTGGACTTATTCCTAGGTATTAGGTATTCTTTTGATGGAGATTTGTGTTGATGAAATAAAAAGCCAAGAGAGAGAAGGAAGGCTTCTACCAGGTTTACTACTTCACATTATTGAGGAATTTTTCCAAGTTTACCAAGCTTAGCAGAACTGAGATTCAAATCAAGATCTCACTCCCAAATCAGAACTGGGAAAATAAATCAATTATTACTTTAAAATATAATGTTAGTGAAATGATTCAAAATGTGGGGTGCTCAGGTGGATAAAACAGGTCTTTGGTAGGGAACCCCTGGTCGATGCCCTTTGTCACCAGTGTTGCAACATTGAGAATGTGCACATAGGATGGAATTGATGCTGAGATAAGACTCAGATACTGGATTGGGGTGGGAGACTTGATCTGGGATTTTTCAGTGTTCTTAGGACCTTAGAGGTACCCAGAAATACCAGGTAGGCCAGGAGGATGGCCATGGTGGTAGGAGTTTGAGTCCTTTCCCTCTTGAACCAGATCTGTTCTGTTACACTTTTTTCTAATATTTTGAAGTTGAACCCTTCGAAAGTGCGTGTGTGTGTGTGTTTGTGTGTGTGTGTGTGTGTATCTAAGGTTTAGAACTACCAATAACAAGAAATGAATTTTTTTTTTGAGAATAAAATATTTCCCATCATAATGGATTCTCCAGGTATGTGGTGTTTTAGCTGGATGTTTTCTGGCATAATTGTTACACATTTGGCGTGGACATACACACACAGTGCTGGTACTAAATAATAGCTTAATAACTATCCAACTAGATAGTCTTCAACATTCCATTCAGCGTCAAGGTTCTGGGGTTCTACTAGTGTAGCCAACCTACACTCAAGGGGTTCTGCAAACATCTTTATTAACCTTGATCTTGGCAGCATTGTGATGCTGTATGCATTTCATGGGCCTTCCCCGGAGCCACTCCAGAATGCCTACTTGGAGGGATTTGGGAGTAGTAATCTGGTTGGAAGAGAGCTAGACTTGTCCAGCAACCGTGCTTGCATCATAGCAAAGCAGTGTTTCTGTTTGGACTGTGGATTGTGGATCTTAGGAACAGCTTAATTTAAAAGGGCAACTCAGAAATAATTCAAGTACACTACAAAAACAGAGTTTTTGTTTTTATTTTCTTTTTTTGTGATACATGTGATCACATGACAGGAACTTATTACCAGTAAGAAAAGAGAGACATGATTTTATAACTGTATACTTCATTCTCATGAGTCTCATAGAAGCAGAATCGTTGTTTTTTCCTCCTGATACTCAACTGATTATTCCAATGGCATTTAGTTATTTTATTTCTTCCCCAGATAAACTGGGTACCTGCGGCCTTAAGGTTGAAATATAGTAATAATAATATGAAATGAGGTTGTGTGAAGTGGCTTACACCTGTAATCCCAGCAGTTTGTGAGGCCAAAGCAGGTGGATCACCTGAGGTTAGGAGTCCAAGATCAGCCTGACTAACATGGTCAAACCCCATCTCTAATAATAATACAAAAATTAGCCACATTTGGTGGTGGGTACCTGTAATCCCAACTACTCGGGAGCCTGAGACAGGATAATTACTTGCATATGGGAGGTGGAGGTTGCAGTGAGCCTAGATCATGCCATTGTGCTCCAGCCTGGGTGACAGAGCAAGACTCCTTCTAAAAAAAAAAAGTAATAATAATAATAATATAAAATGATATTCGTACAACTTCTGCTACTACTACTATTGCCTGGAGGTTGATGGGGATTGGAGAGGGGGAAGTAAAGCCCCGCCCCGACCCATCCAGCCATCTCTTTGCATGACTGCATATCCATGTGTGCCAGTGAGCCCCAAATCTTTATCTCTCTAGTCCAGCTTCAGAGCCATGGATGCTGGGACCCCTGCACCTGGCCTCTAGGGCAGCTGAGCATGAGCTTGAATTGGTGCCTTGCTCCACAGTGAGCCTCTGATTCCCTGTTGTCCTGGCAATAGCCGATGAGAACGGAGCAGCCAGCTTTTTGTAGTTTGACCTTCCTGCCCCCCCTCATTCTGTGGTCAGTAATTCCTTTCTGCTGGCTGAGCACCTTCCATGTTCATCTCTTTCTCTATTCATCTCTCCTTCTCCTCCTCTTCTCTCTCTGCTGTTTACTCCCACTCCGGCAAATAATAAAACAACAACCACAACCTTGCTTGAGTCTGCCCATCTTATTGGAGTGTAACCAGAAGGACTCTGGCCCCCCTGCAGGCAGGGGAAGCAGATGGGTCAGCTTTGCCTTCTCAGAGCACCCCTCCCACTTCCCTCCCACCCCCTATATCCAGTGAAAGGGGAGACCACAGTCAGTCAAAAAGTAAGCTCAGTTTCCTAGGGAACCTGTATTTTCTAGTTCCCATCCTCCTCCCTGGCAATTGGGCTTTGTTTGCTTCCTTGTTTAATGGTTTGTTTCAGCATTTGGAACTCTTTAATTTTTCAGACAATCAAGTTTGGGCTTACAGAGAATATTGTAACATGGCAGGTTGCAGGACTAAACTGTATTTTAAATTGACGGTTATTTTTGTGCACAAGCTTCCCAGCTTCACAGGACAGCCATAGGCACAGAGAGCTGTGGAAGGGAGGGGGAGTTCGTGCTCCCTGTTCCCCCTCACCCCCATTCTTTGCTTTTGAAACTGAGACTCAACAAAGACTCACACAGCGGTTCCTTAGCAAGTGGGCTCTGCAAGTGTGTTAGCTGTATCATCAATCTACACATGCCAGAGAAAGAATTGAAATCTCAATTACAAAACATGCAATTTGGTCACAGAGGTGAACGAAAAAGGTTGAAGTCCTTTAAATGCAACAGCATGACTAGAACTGTCTCCTCTGTGCAAGGGATTGGGTCAGACACGGTTCCAGTGCTTCGAAGACACATTTAGCCTGGGTTCTTGCCCTCAAGGAGCTGGCTATTTTCCTTGCAGCAGATAGTGTGAAAGTTGTGCTGTCTCTACTTCTCTAGTGAGAACTAGAGTAACACTAGTTCTCGTGGAGGAAACTGGGCAAGAACTTCAGGGAGAGATTTATACTAGAGTTGGCCTGAGGGACAGTTTGGTTCTGTATTCTTGCAAGTGGAGGTGAGGGCACAATAAGAGAGAAGAAATAGGACAGGTGGAGGCTCAGAGGAGGGACAGTGTTGAGAACAGCAAGTGCTCTGAGAAGGCAAGGCATGAGGGAGGAGGAAGAAATGAATGATACTGCTGACGAGGTGGATATGGAATGATAGTGGATGGCTTTGATTGCAAAGGTGAAAAGTCTGTGGAAGTCAGTGGTCTTTCTAGCAGTGTCACCAAGCCCTGAGTTTCCTGGGAGCTGGTTCAGTTACTGCAGGGGAAGAGATCCAGTGTGCCAGCTGCTCCCGCAATTTTAGAGGAGAGAACAGCTCCTCTCATCTTCATTTTGTGTACAGAATATTGTCTGTCTGTTGAGGAGGGTTCCACTTTAAGAAAAACTAAAACCCGTTGGATATGCATGAGACTCATTAATGTATTCAATCAGTCACTCAACAAATATTATTAAATGCCTGTTACATACCAGGCCCTTTACACGAGGTTGTACTGAAAGACCATTGAAGATTTTTAAACTGGTCAGTTGCCTGGTAGCAAGCATGCTGGGTCTTGAGTTAAAATCCTCTCTTTGCCACCCACTAATCACTGGGCAAGTCTCTTGGCTCAATGGACCCATTTTCTCATATGTAAAGCCCAGGTCTGGGCTGCTAAATCTTTCCCAGCTGAGACAGTCTAGGAGCAACATGAGAAGTGCTGTAACCAGAGTTTGTGTGTGTTGGGAGCAGAGGAAAAGAGAGGCCACAGTCAGTGAGAGGTGGTGATGGCAAGAGCTTCTTCTAGTCTGAGTGAAGCCTTTCATTTATTCATTCAACAAACATTCCGTACTCAGTACCAGCCACTATGCTAAGCATTGGGAAAATCACAGTAACTAAAACAAAATGTGTGTCCTTAGGGCACTGTCTGTATAGGGGGTTTGCAGAGGAACTGGGAACATGGGGGACAGATCTAGAGATGTAGTGTTAAACTTACCCCATAGAATGATAGTTGGGACAGTGGAAGTATACATACCAGGAAAGAGATAGCAAAATGGTATTGGGAGAGAATGAGTTCTGAGGAGATAGAACCTGGGAACATCCTGTGGAGAACCAATCAGTGTTCCACTCCTTGATAGAAAGCATGTTCTTCATCAAGTCAATACAACAAACCTAACCCCAGAAATATGCTCTTGTGACTAAGAAGTTAGGACACACCAAAGAGATAATGTCCATTCAGACATCCATTTCTCCTTGACTATATTTCTTCTAGGTGTGAAGCAGGATTAGAACACAGCCACGCATGATATTGTGTAATAGCTGGTCTCTTTGGTTTCTTCAGAAAGGTTTTCAATAAGTACCAATAATATGTATAAAATTGTATGGGTGGCTGCCTAAGTGAGCTGCCAGCCCCTCAAATCTTTTCCCAGACCAGCTGGCTCTTTTCTTTTTTCCCTTTTCCCCAAGTAATTGGAGCAGATCCAGAAACAGATTCAGAGAGCCTCAAGCTTTTCCTTTTTTACTCTTCAGTAATTACATGTCACAGGTTGTCTTCCCTGTTAGAGTCTAAAGCTGAGCAATTAGTCTCCCATTGTCTTTGCAGGAAATGACATATCAGTGTGGCTTCTGGGGAAGGCAACCGTTGACCATCCTGGTTAGAATAATTTGGAAAATGTTCAGCGTTTCCTCCAGTTGATCATTTAGACTGGCTGATTTAAAAAGCTTTTGGAAATGTGCAAATGTACCATGGTTATCAGGACCGGAAGTACTATTGGGTCAGTTCCCTGAGCAAAATGAGTCTCTGAACTGTGGCTTTTGATCTCTGGATGTACTGCCTTGTCCCACATGTGACTGAGCCCAGTGCCTTGGCATTCTGTTCTTTTCATAATGCTTTGTTGGAGACTGATTAGTCAGGATGTTTTGCAGCTGCAGGTAATTGAAAACCCAAGTCAAGAAGTCCTAAACAGTAAGACATATATTGGAAATCCAGAGATGCCACAGACTTCAAGGCCAACCTAATGCAATAACCTACACTGTGCTTCCCTGTGTTTGTTCTGTCTGTGGGCCAACTTTATCCTTATACTGGAGCAACATAGCTGTGGAAGTTCTAGGCATCACATTCCACATTACTTTCAGAAGGAGGAAGCGTCTCCCAAAAGAGTGAGTAGAAGCTTCCAGAAAAACTTTCTTCACATCTCATTGGCTTAAATCGGGCCACATGCTTATATTTAAACCAATCACTGGCAGTAGGAGTGGGTATCTCTTGGATCAGTGCTTCTCAAATTTCAGCGTGCTCACAGATCACCTGGGGAATCTTGCAAAATCAATTGATTCAGTTGGCTTGGGTGAGACCTCAGCTGACAGCTCTAACAAGCTCCCAGGTGATGTGAATGTTGCAGGTTAGCACGCTGCAAAACCTTGACTGTCCCACCCCTACTCCCAGCTGAAGGTGCTGCCTTGCGCTTATGGACACTGTGGGTAAAGAAATACGGGGGCTCTGTTGGGAAGAAGAAAGAGGGAATGACCACATGCAGATGAGAACTATATTAGAGATGCTTGTTTTCAGTGTATAATTTGTATTTTAACTTTAAACTGGGAGCCATACAATACTCTGTAGTATATATTAAAAGCAGAATTGTTATGTGGGAGCACCCATAAAAATTTCATTCGTTTATGGTGATGCAGGCATTGCAGTTCTGGAAAAAAAAGATAAAAGTCATGCCACCTGTTTTGTTATCATTCAGCTATTTTTATTAGTAATGAATCCCATATATCTCAAAAAGAACAAATTCAGATGAAATGGATTGAAATAGCCTTAAGTATAAAAGGAGTGTGCCAAGTCCAGCCTTTGTTCTGTGAGTGGAAATCTCATCAGTCATGGTTATTGGGAAGGGAGAATACACCCCTACTTGTCCTAAGAGTCACTTGTCATGATATTGGGAGTGAAAAATGCTGCCAATGGTGAATTTCTGCCAAAGCAAATGGTCACAATGCCCTTATAAGTGGTTTTCAGTGGAGAAAGTCATTATGCTTTATTCATTTGAAAAGGAAGAACTGTTCTGTTATTTTGTTGTGCTTGACAAAAGATACACAGGATTCCTCAGCTGCAGCTGTTTAGGAAAAAGGCTGATAAGATGGAAGGACCAGTGCACACCCTGAGGCTGTGCAATCACAGGCTCAGCGGGCTCAGCATGAAGTATGTGGCCAGGTGCTGAGTAGACCTTCCTGAGATAGTCATTGTGGTAGTTGCTGTCCTGGACCTCATGTGCAAAGACAACATCACCCAGGAGGGGACGTAGAATTTCACTGCTCAGTCTATTTGACCCACCTGCCTCAGAACCACAGGCTCACAACTATGGACTATGGGAAGCTGGAGCTTGATTGTGGTCTCTTGTAGACGCCAGAGCAACTGTACCTGGCCTCACCAGCGTGAGTCACCAAAGTGCCCATGCTTATGAAATCACCAGTTGTGCCTTGTCTATTCAAAGGACCTGAAAGGCTGAGAGATTGTCTGCTACTCTGGGCTACCTGGGGAAAGCTGCTAGATTTGAAGCTCCAGGAAGGCAGGCATTGTGTTTGTGTCACACAGGTGCCCTGTATATTGACAGAATGATTGAACAGCTAGTCTGTTCCCAGGAGATCTGTCAGTCAACAGCATGGACTAATAACTCACTCTCAAAAGAGAAGTGTTAAACCAGACAACATTGTGTTGCCTAACTTCAGTAATTTGTAGTCTAAATATAGATTGCTTAGGTGTCCCATCTAGGACCTCATAGGCTGCCAAGGAGGGATGAGGTAATATTAACTATAACCTGAGCTCGTGTAGGACAAGCAGATTGCACCATTACTCATGGATGGACTCCTAACAGCCCCGATGAGCGCCTCCCTGCTTTGCCTGTGATAAGGCAAGGTGTTATTAGCCATGGAAGGAATTTTAAATTGGGGGAAAAGATAGGACCTTCCCTGACAACTTATAAGCCTGACATTAAAAGTAGTATATTTATTTAAAGTATCTATATCACATAAAATATTTTTAAAAAGAAAAATAAAGAGGCATAAGATAATACTGAGTTGGGAAAATCAAGATAGAAAAAGCAATGAGAAGCCAGGTGCAGTGGCTAACACCTGTAATCCCAGCACTTTGGGAGGCTGAGGTGGGTGGATCACCTGAGGTTGGGAGTTCGAGACCAGCCTGACCAACATGGGAAAAAACCCATCTCTACTGAAAATACAAAAGTAGCTGGTGGCGCATTCCTGTAATCCCAGCTACTCAGGAGGCTGAGACAGGAGAATCACTTGAACTCAGGAGGTAGAGGTTGTGGTGAGCCTAGATCACGCCATTGTACTCCAGTCTGGGCAACAAGAGTGAAACTTCGTCTCAAAAAAAAAGGAAGAAAAGAAAAGACAATGAGAGTGAAGCTAGGTCTGAAAGCTGGGTCCATGCATGTAATTCAGGAGGCCGATGGTGATCTCATAATTGTCTCTAGCCCTTATCTCAAATCACACATTTGCTAATATTATGAAAGTAGCATTAGCTATTTGTCCTTAATAGAAATTATGAATATTTTTATATTGTAGTTATAGATATTCTGAAGTATCATTTATGCCTAATAGTACTTCAAAATTACAGTGGTTATTAGACTTGTTGGAAATTATTTAAGTATTGAAAGACACTCAACAATTCTGTCAAATATTTTGATAACTGTATAACAGTATACTCTTTTTGACTCCTGTCCATTTTGTGTTAACTTGAAGCATTTGTAAACATCATTCTGAGGAAGATGTCTTTAGACTGCCATAGCACAAAGGTAAAGAGCCCCTGCCTTTGACAATGGCCAGGCCTCCTACCAGAGAAGGTATGGCCTGCCTAGAGGCTCAGAGACAGGACAGGCCACTGGGTGCTGCAGCATTTAATAGTATAATGTGGAAAAGCTGGTGTGAGCATGAGTGCCAGGCTAACATGACTCGATGGTAAATTCGCAGGTAGTGGGAGGTGGTGGAAGATGCATCTGCTGAGGAAGGACTGGCTGTATAGTTTGTATTTGGAAAGGATGCCTTGTGCAGCCATGAGAGTCGGATGGGAAGGGAAGAAACTGGAGGCCAGGAGACTAGTGTATGCTAGGCATGGTGCTGACCAGATAGAGTGTAACAAGAACAGGGGGAAGCAATGTGTTCCCAGCACCACTGTGGGACTCCTACTGGGCGAGGCTGGGCCAAGATTTGCAGTGGAAGTGAGGAAGGCTGTGTCAGTTTACAGACCTGAGGGACTGGGAGAATGATGATCACAGCTCAGGTTTACTGTGTGCCAGAGGCTGTTATAAGCCCTTCCATGTCATGTAAATATGTTATTTCATTGATATCATATAATCCTCATAGCAACCCTATGAGGTCAGTACAATCATCTCTATTTTATACATAATAAAATAAAGCCTAGAAAAGAAAGTTTAGGAAAACTTCCCAGGGTCTCACAGCTAGCAGGCAAGAAGGGAGGATATTACTGGAAAAAAAGGAAAGCGGAATTGGTTTTTGGGGGAATCTGCTATGAGTTAAACTGTAGACATTTTTCCATTGTTCTCTTGTCTTCAAGTGTTTCAAAGGCCTAAACATTCAAATATTTATAAACATAATTTCTGGTATATTTCATTGTCTGGTTTTCAAATTTTTTATTAGTGAGTGCTGAGATAATTTGTAAATTGGTTTCATCTTCCTGGGAAAAACAGAGGAAGCCCATAGGTGAAATTCAGTACATTGATGGGTGACCAACACAGAGGAAGAGGCTGCAGTTTACAGAAGAGAAACAATATGTGTTCAATTATTCCTGTTTAATGATGTGGTTTTTCTTTTGTTGTGGTATTGTTTTTCAGGACCAGTCCTGCCGCTGTTTTAGAAGACATGTGGTATATATAAAGTTTGTGATCATTGGCGGAAATTTTGGTAAGCGTTGCTACATTGACTTCAAATGCCTCTTGTTGTAAAATGGTGCTCGGGAAGGGAAGCTATTGCCTGGTTCTGTGTGTCTTTTACTTCTGCACTGAACTCAGGCAGAATGGAATTTTATAATTAAATGTGACATTGAATTGATGTTTTCTGACAGTATGACACTTTCTCTTGTTATTGCTGTCATATTAAGCAATATGGAGTTTTCTAAAACATAGTAAGTCTAGATTTAGGAAAGTTTCTGGATGCAGGTTAAAAAACACCCTTGACAGTTTATGTGCTAAGCCAGCCATGTAACCTAAGAGTAATAAACTTGCAGACAAAAGAATAAAGTCTCCAAAGCAGAGAGATCCTTGTGACCCATATATTAAAAGAAAGAGAAGCAGGCAGCCTAGGAAATGGGAAATTAAAGGAAGCTGTGAGTCCAGCTTGCCTGAGAGCCAGCCCATAGACCGGCATAACAGTAGTCTTGGGAGACCAAGAACATTCAATTCAGCAATCACCCAGACCTTGCTGGCAGGTAAAGAGGACAGTCTTTGGGATCAGGAGACCTGGGTTAAAATGTAAGTTCTGTACCTTCTGGCTGTTAGATAACCCCTCTGAGCCTGTTTCTTCTTCTGTAAAATGAGGCTTATCATGTTACCTACCTCATAGGGTTGCTGTGAGAATAAAATGAAGTAGGTAGTGCTGGAGCATAGTAAGTGCTCAATAAAGCCAGTCATTCTTGGGAACAGAGCAGACTTATTTGAAAACTGGACATTTCCCACTGAAGTCAAGCTACTAAGAGGCATATTTGTCTTCCAGCAGGAGGGCTGTTGGGGATGGGCCGCTTACATGCATTTGATGTTACTAGGGCATCCCGGCTACTCACCACAGCCCCTCCTCCAACATTCACTTCAGAAGAACCTGTAGGAACCCCTGCAGTATTTATCATCTTTTCCAGCCCTTGTGACCCATTCTTAGAAAAGGTTGGCTAATTCCATTCCTGCCACCTTTACAACTAGTGAGGTCACCTTGTTTGAGCTCTGTTCATTTTTGGAGTTAATGTCATTTTGAATCACATTTGTGAGAAAAGAAGGGTGGGGGTAGATGATACCTTTTGTTGGACCTCAGTTGCCATGTTTACACTTTCATTTCCAAACCTTTCTATTGATTTTACGTTTTTGTCAATGCTTATTGTGTAGCCTTCACAGGGATCCAATTACTGGGCTGAAATTTTTTAGCTTTGACTAAAAGAATTTGGCTTCTGGGTGGGGCCTTTACCTGTGGTAGGGGAGACGAAGCCGTGGCATTGCAGATGGACCAGTATTTAAGGTCAGATATTTATAGATGACCTTGCTCCCATTTCATGGAATCAAAGAGAGGGACATGGCTTCAAGGGTTATCTGGCCCAATCCCCTGCTAGACAAAAAAATGTCTTCTACCAAATCCCTGACAAGGGAATTCAAATTCTTCCAGAGATGAGGAGCTTGCTGTTGTACAAGATACCTTGATTCAATTAAAAGGACAATTAGGGCCTACAAGGAAATCCTTGGGGAGTGGGGGAATACAATTGTTCTGTATCCTAATTGTGGTGGTATTTATGCAGTTGTATGCTTTGGTGAAAACTCACAAAACTATAGACTAGAAAGGGTGAGTTCTCCTGAATGTTAATTAAAGCTGAATTTTTCAAATGCAAAAAAATAAGCATTTAAAAATTTAACAGTTAGCCCAACTTGTTAAAAAGAAAGTGAGGAATGCAAAGGAGAGAGGGAGGAGGGAGGAAAGAAAAGCAATCCAGTTCTTATATTGAACTATTAATACAGTATATGTGCTCCATAGGACAAGGACTTAGTCTTGTTCCATCCTAGAGTCTTGGTGCCTGGATAGCACCTGGTACATAGAAGGCATAAATGTGGTATTTATTGAATCACCTACTGCTCTTAGTCACCTTCAAAGTAAGCCCACTCACTTTCTAACACTCCAGCCCACCAAATATTTGAAGACACTGTCCTTCCTCATTCATCTTCTCTTCTCTGGGTGAACTTACCATCTCCCGTGCCTGGCCTCTTTGTCCTCTGATGCTGTTTTCACACCTCTCCCCATCTGTCAGAGCTCCATGAGGAGGCCTCTGCTTCCCCACACCTCTCCTGTGCACCTCAGCCAGCACTAGCCACTCTGCCCCACAGGTATGGCCCAGGAGGAGCACAGAGGGTGCATTGCTTCTGTGGATGCTGTTAACAGACACCTAATCCTCCTCCTTCACAATCAGTATGGAGTGTCTGGTAATGGACCATAAAAGATGTCTATAGTGCAGTCCTCTAAGAAAGGAGCTCCTAAAAGTAGGGAGAGTGGCAGTGCAAGAAAGAGCCCAGGTGCAGCACATCCTCTTACAGGCCTTGCCTGAAATGAAGGCAGGTCCTGGCACCCTCAGTCTGAGACAGCATGGTACTGTTGATAAATCTTTAGAGGCAGTACTACATCACAGATTCCGATTCTTCATTACAAGTCATAGGAAGTTTGAAATTCATAAAACAGGCCAGGCATGGTGGTTTATGCCTGTAACCCAGCATTTTGGAAGGCAGAGGTGGGCGGATCACCTGAGGTCAGGAGTTTGAGACCAGCCTGACCAACATGGAGAAACCCCATCTCTACTAAAAATACAAAATTAGCTGAGCATGGTGGCACATGAGATTGCAGATCTCAGCTACTCCAGAGGTTGAGGCAGAAGAATTGCTTGAACCCAGGAGGCAGAGGTTGCAGGTTGCTGTGGGCCAAGATCACACCATTGCACTCCAGCCTGGGCAACAAGGGCAAAACTCTGTCTCAAAAACATAAAAAAAAAAAAAAAAAAAAACTGAAACTGGTGGGTGCCTTGAAAAGCCTAGGTTTCTTTTTTCTGGCCATGCCAAGGGGAGACATATAAACACATAAATACATATAGAGAGAGCAGTGGTTCCCAGTTGGGGTCAGTTTTGTCCTCCCAGAGGACATTTGGTAATATCTGAAGCCATTTTTGGTTGTCACAAGTAGGGGAGGGAGGAGGGTGTGTGCTAGTGGTATCTAGTGGGTGGAAGCCAGGGATGCTGATAAATGTCTTAAAATACATATCATAGATCAGCAACGCACACTCGGGCACACGTGTAGGACGAGTGGGCCCAAAATCTCAGCGATGCCAAGCTTACAAAACTCGGAGATTGTAAGTGGTTTTTAAAGTGTAACTGTTTAAAGTACTTATTATCTTGAAGGTTTAAAAATTGAAATATCTTAACATTTGATTATATGTAAATATACCACTAAAAAAACACAAAGACTCGTTCAGAAAATCATCTGAGTGGAAGGGCTGCTAAGAGGTTATCTCTTCTATTACCTCTGACTCCAAGCAAAAAATGACCTAAATCAATTCAGACAGACAGATGGGCCTCTGACGACTTATACGGAATGACAGTCAACTAAAGATAAAAACAAGACTCACACAACATGATCCCAGCATTTACACAAAAGAGATTGTCTTGTATTTTGAATTTCAAACCTAGCTTCTTCAGATGTGTTAGTCATTTGATGACCTCTAAGATTAAATGGTATTTCAATCTGGGCTAGTCCTTCCTTTTGAATCGAGGCGGTTCTGGTGTGATGAAAATATGCTTAGGGAGGAGAGAGATCTCATTACAGATGATTGAGATTGAGTATTTTGGTACATAGGGCTGTTTATTTGCATCAGTTTGTTAGTGACACCACAATCTGGTTTAAATGTGAGTCGCTGAGAGCTTTTTTAGCCCAATATGGCTACATTTGCTGAAGCAGGAAGATTAAAGCAACACATGTCAATTTATGATATAGGACAACCCACTGCAAAAGACTTTACCTAATTATAGGGCCTATTTTGGGAGGGTAATGGTGCTTTTTGTGAAGTGTATTTTGGGATGCACTCACTCGGCTTCTAGGCCAGTAATATATTCCCAGCAAGGGTGTGGTGTGTGCTTGTGGACATAAATATTTTCTTACCAAAAGCTGTGGTATGATATTCTTTCAACTTTACTACCCATCATTTTTCTGATAGTCTTTCCTTTTGCAAGAGTGCTATGAAAATGTATTCTGGAAAGCCAGAAAAGGTGAAGATAAAAGATCTAATTTCAGATGGCCAAGTCCAGAGATACAGAGACTTTATCAGTCTACTGTTTTTAAGACGAATGGGATTTGGAGGCATTCAGGAAAACTGACTAATAAGCAGAGTTGAGGGAAGTGATAGAAACACCATGTTGGCACTAGATCTTTTTATGGAAGTATCTGTGGGAAAACTATCTGTTTGCAACCCTGTGTGTCCCAGCCAGCACTGCCCCTGCTCCACTCCAACCCCCAGGTGATCCTCAGGGGCCACTCCAACCCCCCAGGTGATTGTCTGGGGCCATTTCCATGCCTTTGCTGATGGCTTATGACCCAGGGTAGGTATCTATCTGTTTTTACTTTTGTTCTTTAAGACTGCTGGCTGGGTGCGGCGGCTCACACCTGTAATCCCCGCACTTTGGGAGGCCGAGGCAGGTGGATCATGAGGTCAGGAGATGAAGACCATTCTGGCCAACATGGTGAAACCCTTTCTCTACTAAAATATAACAAATTAGCCAGATGTGGTGGTATGCGCCTGTAGTTCCAGCTACTCGGGAGGCTGAGTCAGGGGAATCGCTTGAACCTGGGCAGTGGAGGTTGCAGTGAGCCGAGATCACACCACTGCACTCCAGCTTGGCGACAGAGCAAGATTCCATCTCAAAAGAAAAAAAAGACTGCGTCTTTCACCTGCTCTTCCTCCTCAGTCCCAGCCTTTTGGTGCCTCCTTCACTTCTCTGTTAATATCTGAGACTTTTGGCCTTCAAGGAGAGGTCAGAACTTTCTGTCGGTCAGCAAAATAAAGTTAGCTTCTTATTTACACAATGTGTGTACAAGGGAGGAGGACCCGAGATAAAGAGTGAAAACGGACCATTTTGTAACCCAAAACCCAACCAGACCTAGGGGCTGGAGAAATGCTTTTACCTAAATTCCAAGTCATAAAGGCCATGTCTTGAGAGGCCATGGGGAGAGTTAAAGGCAGAGGCTTCCAGCAGAGAGCCCTCAGGAGAGGTGTCCATGAGTCTCCCCAAGCAGCCACTGGTCCCCTGCCTCAGAATCGGCCTAAGAGCTTGTTAAATGCACAGATCCTGGCCCACCCCAGTCTGGTAGAATGACACGGAGTCCCTGTGGTGGGTGTGTGGCTTTATTCTTAACAGCCTCTCCAGGTGGTACTTATGCATCCTAAATTGTGAGAATCCCTGTTCCAGTCTCTATTCTCAGCCTTTTCTTTCAGGGCTTATGTTCCATCTGACGTTGCATGCAGCAGTCTGGCCCAACCTCTAAGACTGATTCCCTTCCATAAGCATCACACACAGATTTAAAGAACAGATCCCTAAAGCACATCATTTTGAAAATTAGCCCTGTACCTAGGAGGGTAGGGTGTCTCTTCTGTGTTACTGTGTAATCTTGATTCCTAAAGTAATTTCCACAATCATTGTATCACTTGCTCACTAAGAGGAGTATCATTTTCATTCCAGGTTAGTTTTGGCAACATTCTAAACCAGATTCCTTGAAGCTGCTTTGCAAGAGGCCATCCTGCTCCTCTGCTACAATCGCCCAAGTATTTGCCATCTGCTTTCACTCTAAAATTCACACTATGCTGTAGTTTTTATCTATAGCAACACTTAAAAGCCAAAATTTCCCACTTATTAAGGGGAAACATTTTCAGAACAAGTAGCTGTCACGTATTCTAGTGCATGACTAGAGAGATAAGACTGTATTAGCTCCCACCTGGGATCCAGGTTGTTGGTCCCACCCCACAGCCCTGCCTCTGATAGCTCATTTGTATAGCTCATTTAGGTTTGTAAAGAGCTAGCTGGGCTCAGTGGCACACGCCTGTAATCCTAGCACTTTGGGAAGCTGAGGTGGGGGGATCACTTGAGGTCAGGAGTTGGAGACCAGCCTGGCCAATATGGCGAGACCCCATCTCTACTAAAAATACAAAAATTAACCGGGCATGGTAGCACATGCCTATAATCCCAACTACTCAGGAGGCTGAGGCAGGAGAATCCCTTGAACCTGGAAGGTGGAGGTTGCAGTGAGCTGAGATCATGCCACTGCACTCCAGCCTGGGTGACCGAGCCAGACTCCATGTCAAAAAAAAAAGGAGCTGCAGCACATTTGATCTTCCCAAACTACTTCCTAGGCAGGGCAATCAATGTTATCACAAATTGGAGGCTCAGAGAATTTAGATGATGTCTAAGGCAGGAGGCGTTTGGGAATGTGTGTGGGGAGTGGGGAGGGGTTTGTTGTCCTCACAAAGACTGGGAGGTACCATTGGCACATGATGCAAGAGAAAGTGGGGCAGGGATGGCAAATGTCCTGCAGTGCCCAGTGAAGAGCTATCCCTAGCGCAGTGTTCATAGCACCCCTATTGAGAAACACTGATCTGAGGTTGTACTAGAATGCAGTCGAGCCAGATGCACACCTGCACTATCTGAATTCAGATCCTTTATAGCTCTCTCTGTGTTAAAGGCATCACGGAATTAGTTTCCACTTCTTGGGAACTCTCACTCCCTGAAAGTTGAGTTCAGAGTGGCTATTCTGCAGGTCATGCGATTGCTGCCCCAGGCACCAGAACTCAGGCATAGCACACTTCAGGTGAAAATAGACTCTCTAAAACCCCAGTGGCCCAGCTGGCCAGCATGTTGTATTGTACCTATCATGTCTCCATCAGTGTCCAGTGCAGGTGTGAGAGAGAGTACTGTCTTTGGAAAAGATGAGAGCCCAGTAGGATGCTCTAACCACAGCCTCACATCCACCTGGCTTAAAAACCATCCTGATAGCAAATTAGGTGTTGATTTCAGAAGTTTTTGATTTGTTATCTGAGACTTCATACCTACCTGGTGAACCCTTACAAGAGCTGTTGGAGCTTTGTTTAAACTTTAGTTTTGATGTAAGCCAGCAAGGGAGCTGAGACAATGGCTGCATCAGTTTGATGAGCACACAATGAAATTTATTAAACTGGTAAAAATAAAACCATATGGAATGAAAAGACACCCAGGGAAACTGACCTGAATATAGATGTTGAAGGGAGTCTGAAAGAGGGAGAGAAGGAGTAGTGATATTATCTCACCTTTTCTTCCTTTCCTGTTTTGTATTTCTCTCCCCTCTCCCCCTCCCCCTTCCCCTCCCCCTTCCCCTCCCCCTTCCCCTCCCCCTTCCCCCTCCCCCCTCCCCCCTCCCCCCCTCCCCTTTCCCCTCTCCCATTTCCCAACTTTTTATTTTGGAAAATTTTAAATTTACTGGCTGGGAGAATTGTAAAACAAACACTTTATGTCCTTTACCTAAATTCACCACTTGTTCTACATTTGCAACATTTGCTTTATTCCCTCTTCTCATTATATATATAAATTATACATATTATGTATATGTATACATATTATGTAAAATTTTGCTGAACCATTTAAAAGTGGCAAACATCTTGACACTTCACCTCTAAATATTACACCACCCATCTCCTAGGAATAAGGACATTCTTTTATATAACCATACTGTAATACTATTTCCACATCTTAAAAATTTAATAATTTTATAATATCTAATGTTCAATTTATATTTAAATTTCAACAATATAGTCCAAACAATATTTTATAACTTACCTCTCCCCTCCCCCACCCCAAAATCTAGTAACTGGTCAAATACACCCGATGAATTTGGTTGATAACTTTTCCTTCATTCATCATATAACTTTTGAAAAATGACTTTTTGAAGAGTTTATTGTGCTATAGAGTGTCTTATACCCTGGGCTCGTCTGCTTGTTCACAGCATTGTTCAACTTGCTCTTCTCTTCCTAAAATTTGTTAGATCTAGAGGCTTGTTATTAAGTGGAGGTTAAACATCTTTTGTCAAGAATCCTTTATAAGTGATGTAATGCACCTGATACTACATCACATCAGAGGGCAGAAGATGTCACCTTGTTCCACCATCCTCAGTGCTAGGTTTCATCTCTTAGGTAAGATGGTTATAGACCTAACCACTGTCAAGGTGCACCTTGAGTTAATAAATCGTCAGTAGGCTGTTAAATGAGTCATTAATGAACATCCTGCTCCAGCTTTCCTTTCGTCCAATGGCTTGAGTAACCATGGATATCCTCACCTGATTCAGTTATTATTTTGGGATATTGTCTGATATTTTTTACTCTTTTCTTTCTCTTCCTGAATTATTTGTAATGTATGACCTAGGCCTTCAGATTTTTACAGTGATAGTTTTCTAGCCATTTCCTTGGTGGTCACCTGGATTTTGCTGTGGTAATGTAGATTAGCTAAACATTTTTTTTTCTTGCCTTTGGGATAAGAAGGAATTACTTTAGCAAAGCATTTACTACACACTCCTCACCACACAGGCTCCTCACATGTAGAACATTTTTCACTTTCTTCCCTTAGAACAGCTTAGACTAGTGAAGTGACTTGCCCAAGGTCACCCAGCCTCTATGAGAGAGCTAAGATCAAGCCATATCTATCAGGTTTAAAGCCAGGATTTTTCAACAATTCCGTGTTCCCTCTCATGCCCTCTGGCCATGCCTTCCCCACCACAGTTCTTGCCTCAGGCCACAAGTGTCTGCCGGACTAGGTAGATCCCTAAACAAGGAGAGTCAGCCAGGAGACTGCAGCTGGAGAAGCACACACTACCCACATCTAAAGGGCAGGTGCTGCTGGACCTTAGACGAGTGGGCCATGCTCAGCCAGAAACTGAGATCTTTATGCTAACCATCCTGACTTTTCTATGGCAGTGACTAATTCAGACACATGAAACTCATCAGCCCAGTTGCCAGTTTTCGGCACCAGCACTACTGCTGTGTGAGGCAGCCTTGGGTAGGCCACAGCTTTGTTTATAAATGGAATTTCATTGTCTGTCATTTGTATGTTTTTAACAACCTCTTTTACACAGAAAGTAATATGCTTGGGAAGTGATACTGTTTTGATGTGGGGGATGCTTGATTTTTTTAAAGGGGGAAGTTGTATTTCATGTGTTATTTAACTGGATTACTTAATAGGCCACAGTGTTATTATAAAATCTTGGATTTTTTATTTGGTAGGTTAACAGTACAGTAGTAGATATTTCATATGTAAGTTTAAAAGAAAGTAAATACCTCTCCCTCTGCATATCATGATCTGTAGGATTTTTCTTTTTTGAATTTTTCCTAGTCCTTAAGAAGGGTGTGACATCTGTTGTTCCCATCTTGCACTCTTTGTTCTTTGTGTGTCTTTTACTGTGTTAACACGTCACAGGAACTCTGTCAGCTCCGTCCCCGAGAGGGCCTGAAGCAGATCTAACATAAATAGCAGCGCTTCTCCAGATGGGTCCTGGCAGAGGCTCTAGATCTCTGTTGGTCATTCTACTTGTTTTTAGCAGAATTATTCTTGGGATTGGAGTGACTGGGAATGGCGCACATAAAGAGCTCCTCTAGACTTACTTCATCATGCAAGAATTTGGTCCCGCCTCTCATTTCACACATTAACCATCTGAGGCACATGGAGATTGGGAAGGACCCAAATAGACCTTGCTATGGTTTGTTTCCCACCAAACCTCATGCCGAAATTTGATCTCCATGTGGCAGTGTTGGGAGGTATCTGGAGCATGGGCAGCTGGGTGCCATTCTTATGACAGAGAGTTCTCACGCTTCCAAGACTGGATTAGATCTCAGGGGAATGGTTAGGGTTCTTCTAAAGTGAGGACACCCCTCCTAGTTTGGCTTCTTCACATATATCTGCCATGTTTTTCCCCCACATGTGGCCGTCCTCAGAAGCCAAGCAGATACCAGCATTATAGCTACTTGAACTTGCCAGCCTGCAATCTTGAGCTAAATAAACCTCTCATCTTTATGAATTGCCCAGTCACAGGTATATAAGAACACAAAATAAACTAGGACAGACCTGATTAGCTTGGGTCTCTTGTGATTGTGCCTCATACTCCCTAAGCTAAAGTTTTCAGTCTACAAGCAGCCACTGTAATACTTTACCCTGACATGTCACCTTGTCACCCACAATATCTCTTCCCATCTGAACCACCCCAGCGTCCTACCATCAGCCACATTTAACAAGTGAAGAAGCAAAGGTCTAAATCAGCACTGTCCAACAGAAACCAAAGTCAAGTACCATGGACAATTTAAAGCTATCTAGAAGCCAGATTAGAAGAAAGTAGAAAGAAATTAGTGAAATTAAATTTTATATTTTAACCCATTATATGTCCAAAACATTATCATCTACCATGCAGTCAGTACGTTAAATTACTGAGAATTTTTCAAATTAACAAGTCTTTGAAATTACATGTGTATTTTACATTTGCAGTGTATCTCAGTTTGAACAAGCCACTTGAAATGTGCTCAGTGTGGCTACTGGCTACGGTGTTGGGCAGCACAGCAGTGTGGAAGACACAGTCCAAGGTCACACCCAGCTAGGTTCTTTCATTTAAATCTCAAAAGAAACTTGATCTGCTTTTTTGCCCTCCCCCAGTCTGAAACCCCATATTTCTGTCCTCTTTGTGCCATTTCCCCCCCAACAGCTAACTCTAATTACAGAGAGATGCTTGGTTTGGTCATAAGTGCTAGCTCAGCAGTTTTCTACCAGTCCTGGCAGCTGGTGAGACCAACATACACTGCCTGCAAATGATAGTGTAAAGCATACTTTTAAATTTCTCCACAGCAGAGTTTCCATGATTTTCTTTCTCTTAGAAGTAATTCACTGGCATTTTTCAAAGCCAGGAGTTTTTTTTTTTTTTTAAGTCATTATTTCTTAAAGTCCCATCTTAATGGGTACATAAAATATTTACTAGCTAGTAATCTCCCCCAGGGACTCAGCAAACAAGTAGGCATTAATCTAGTTTTTATACCAGTTATACCTCTGTTTTGATTAACAATGGTTAGGTTTCTTTTCACTTTTTTTTTTTCTCTAAGACGGAGTTTCACTCTTGTTGCCCAGGCTGGAGTGCAATGATGCAATATCGACTCACTGCAACCTCCACCTCCCAGATTCAGGTGATTCTCCTGCCCCAGCCTCCCGAGTAGCTGGGATTACAGGCGCATGCCACGGTGGTCGACTAATTTCTTGTAATTTTAGTAGACACGGGGTTTCACCATGTTGGCCAGGCTGGTCTCAAACTCCTGACTTCAGGTGATCCACCCGCCTCAGCCTCCCAAAGTGTTGGGATTACAGACTTCAACCACCGTGCCTGGCCAGTTTCTTTTTTCTAACTAGTCAGATACTCACCCAATACATCAGTCCCATTTTGAGTATCATTCATAATGAAATATCAGTAAAGGTTAGATTCCATTTTCACTAAATGTCAAGTCTCTGACCACTGACCCCACTACTTGAATTATTAAATAATAATCACAATCTCAGAGGAAGAGATGACAAAAGAATGGTGACAGACTCCTGGAGTTGTTGTGATAGACTTTACCCAAATACAAACCCTGATCTGTAAGAACTGAAATTCAAATAGGGAAAAGATTGTCTCATATTATTAATTAGAGGCCATAACCCCACATCTTCAAACATTCTTAGTTAAGTGAAGGCTAGAGAAGATCATATTTTTTTTCCATATCTTTGAGTAACTGAAGGATGGTACTGCAAAGCCAGCCTTTCTGTAACACAAATGAATTTTCTTAAATTCCCTTCAGTTCTGTATTCCTCGGATTTTGACTTGATGTCAACCTCACTATTCACAGATCCCCTAAAATCCACTATTTAAAAAACTTTAAGTGTGATGTTGCATTTGGAATTAGAACAATGTTGTTATGAATGGGTTGGTTTCATCTCTTACCCCGCCATTTCCCTATAGTAATACACACTTAGAGCCCCAATCACAATCCTTTTATCCCAAATAAATAAAAGCCTTTTTATTTCTTTAAGTGGATATCTCATGTTCATTTCAAAATGTCATTTAGCAGCTGTATTTCTGCTAAATAACCAAAAATTATAGTTGACTCCAGCCAAGTGGCTGAGTACCTAGATTTTGTTTCCAAGTATGGTGCTGAGCAGAAATGTTTTGGTTTCATCCTCAGTATTAATAGTTGACTAAGAGTGATGGATGGGCCTGGGGATGAGAAAAGGAAAGGAAATATCAAATATAGTGGCAGAGCATCATCTACTTCAGGGACTCTTGACAAGTTTTTACCAGAATCACCTCAGAAGATATTAAAAATCCAGATTCCCAGGCCCCACTGTCCCTCCATTCATTTGGAGTCCCTGAGAACAGGGCCCTGGCAAGTGTGTAGGAACCACCTGCTCTTACTCAATTGTATCCACTTACCAATACTTAAGGAGAACTTAACTGTACATAAATTATACATCAATAAGCTTGTCCTGAAATCTGTTTGCACACATGCATATAAATTTTTGAAAGCTTTTGTTTGTACTACCATGAGGAGTATTTTGACTGTCAAACACTCTGGAGCCTGAAGACAAAGCTCACAGTTGAAACAGTCATTCATCCACTCAGTGAACATATAAGAAACAGTGCTGGGCCTTGTTCCTAGCCTGGGAAAACAGAGATACATTGAGACACAGCATATACCTCGAAGGAGTTTGTTTAGTGGATAAGAACTATATCCAACAATTATGCTGCATTGTGAAAAATATAATGTATCTATAGAGCAAAAAGGGAGGAATCCTGAACAACCACATACATGCATGTGCACAAATACTTACTTGCACATATTCCCACTTCCACCCCACTGACTTTGGAAGGTAGAAGAGAGAGGCTGTGTTGGGAAAATTTCACAGAAAAGCCGCAACACATGATTCCCTGAGGTGTGAGTAGACAAGGAAGTGAAAAGTATGCTGCCTATTTTTCAAAGGAATGGCTCTCAGAATTTGATTCTAACATCAAAAAGAAAAAGTTTTTTATACCCTGGTTAGTTTTAAGGGGATTTTAGCCACCCCTGAAGTGATTCAGTTTGCTTATCCTGATCTATCTAGTCCCAGCGTAGGTCTCAGTGCTAGCATACAATAGGTGCCCAGCACAGCAAGTGCATTGAATAGAAGTGATGCTTTCAGCAGTTTTGTCTCTCTTCTAACAAACCTTTAGCCACAATTGTATCTTAGAGTACACACACAATTTTCAAGATAGTTACCTTTGTAAGTATTGCTTCCAAAATACCAAAATCTTTGCCCTTGAAGGGAGAGCACATTTAACAGTATGAGTTGTTCTGCTGGCATATGCCATGGTATGTTTTGATTTTTATATATTAAGGGCATTAACTCTTTCTTACCTAATTTTTACTGTCATTTTTTCAATATACCTGAAGTTATAGAAAAGCAGCTAGATCAAAAGATCAAATGATAATAGCATGACTTACTTCGTCATTTAAAGGCAAACAGAAAATAGCATTGTATTTTCCTGGATATTGGGTGATCTTGGTTGGATTTGGGGAGCAGAGGTTATTTGAGAGCAGCTGTTCATATTGTGTTAAAAATATAGTCGATGTTGGGGTGGCTGCTTACCAGGACCACTATGTCCCCTATACATTTTTACAGCTTTATGTATAAATTATGATCATTGGTTACTTTGATACTAAAGGATATAATAGGAGAATTCCCAACTTGACCCTTTGACTGTGTCATAATAAGAAAGGACATTGATATGTTTTGGCTGTGTCCTCACCCAAATCTCATCTTTAATTGTAGTTCTCATAATCCCCACATGTTGTGGGAGGGACCTGGTGGGAAGTAATTGAATCATGGGGGCCGTTACCCCCATGCTGCTGTTCTTATGATAGTGAGTGAGTTCTCATGAGATCTGATGGTTTTTATAAAGAGCTTTTCCCTCTTTGCTTGGCACTTCTCCTTCCTGCCATCATGTGAAGAAGGACGTGCTTTCTTCCCCTTCCACCATGATTGTAAGTTTCCTAAGGCCTCCCCAGCCATGCTTAACTGTGAGTCAGTTAAACCTCTGTCCTTTATAAATTATCCAATCTCAGGTATGTCTTTATTAGCAGTGTGAGAATGGACTAATACAAACAGCAAGAACCGATTTACATATGGCTTTGTTTAGAAGGCTAAATGATATTTCTAGAGGTTCCCTGTGCATTGGAAATTTTTGTGGTTAATCTGCCTGCTTTCCAACCCTAAAAGCAATGTACATTCCATGCCCTGTTCTTAAAATAGCCGTTCTGACTAAGAGGAAAATAGATGATGGTGTGGGAGGTGGGCTTCAGGTTAAATAGCAGGATGGGCAGGGCATTAACTTTGCTACTGGCACGTGCTTGCATCTGAACTCCAGTAGGGTCTTGGGCAAGTCATCACCCTGCTGTGACTCAACTTGCTCATGCCCAAAATGATACTGTTTTGAGGATTAAAAGAAGAAATGTGGTGCTGACATGATGCCTGACACTCATAAGTGCTAACTCTGTGTCAAGTTTTTCACTTTTCCCTTTTTACACATGTATCAATCTTGTAATTCTCTCGTTTTGAAACTTTTCAAGGCTTCTGTTACTCCCCAAGAAAGTCCTCAACACCTTAACCTGGCATCTGAGGCTTTTTATGATCTGTCTGTCCAACCCACCTCTTTATCACATCTAACTCTTTTACTTCCAATGTAATTCTGTAGCAAAACCAAACCATCTCTTTGCCCTTGGAGGGCATTTTCTAACCTCTTGGGATGCCTTCCTGCTGTCACTTTGGGTCTAAGTCTAATCTTCTGCAAGGATCATCTTTTCTTATTTTATTGCAAGTCAGTCTCTGCTTATCCAGTTCATCTTAAATGCCACTTCTTCCTAGTCTCTCAGGCTAGAAAATTCACCCCTATGTCCAACACTGTGTCTTTTTCATCATAGGTGCTTAAAAATAACTAAAGTGTTGAATAAGTCTGAAACATATTCATAGATAACACGTGCCAGAGAAACAGGTAAAGGTTTCTTTCAGGTGGGCATTTCTGTCAGGGGAAAGGCCTGAGTGGCTTAAACAACAGGATCTTCTTTTCTCACAGTCTGGAGACTGAAAGTCCAAGAACATGGTGCTAGCAGGGTCAGGGTCTGGTGAGCCTCCCTTCTTGTCTTGCAGATGGCCACCATCTCTGGTGTCCCCATGTGGCCTTTTCTCTCTGCACGTTCCCCTGCTGTCTCTTCGCTTTCCTATAAGAACACCAGTCCTATTGGATCAGGGCCCTACCTTTTTGATTATTTAGCTTTCATTAACCTCCTTTAAGGCCCCCTTCTCCAAATACAGTCACATTGGGGGTTAGGGCTTCAGCACATGCATTTGAGGGGATACGATTCAGTCTATCACACATAGGTATAAAAAATCCTTTCAATCCTCTGAGAGTGTGTGTGCTCATGTGTGCACACGCCCTGTGTGCAGGTCTCCTCTGTTACAAGCATTCTTACCTGGCCTCATTCAGGAAACCCACAGGATAGCAAATGGCCTTGCTCCCCTGTGGAGGCCCAGCTTGGCCTGCCTACTCTAGCTGCCTCCACATGATCCCAGCCCACAAAGATGCCACTTCAGGCTCACCGAGAGGGCGCCAGACACATACTGTCTCACCCAGCGGTTCCATCACAGCCCCCTCCTTGCCTCCAGCTGCCAGCAAAGGGGAACAAGAGAGAATGAGCCACAGCAGGGAAGGGAAGGAATTCAGGAACTAGAACAGGAGGGTGACATTTTGTTTTTTAAAAGAGCAGTCTTTCCTTTTACTTCTGTTTAACATTGTCCGTGGGTTTTTGTTCCTCTACATTTCTCCAGATTCCCAATTCTGAAATTACTAAAGGAACAACCCCTTAGCTCTACGAGTTAAGACAGTTGATGACTGATGTGGGAGAATGCACTCTAATTAGGTCCTCAGTTAACCCACCCCTGACTTAACAGAGGGAGGCTGTTTGGTTACAAATAGTTTTTATTCTAAATCAGAGGCTTCTCACACTGTGTCATCTGCCTGCAAATTAGCTAGAGGCACAAGCTTTGCATTATGCAAAGTACATATTCTCACAATTAATATGCTGGAAAGTGTGGTTTCACACTTTTCTGCCAGTACAGGGGTTCTCACTCAGGAGTGAACCAGATCACCTGGGAAGCTTTTACAAAATACCCGAGGCTTATCTTCCTCCACCCCAAGCCACCCCACAGCTGTGAGAGTGAGATGTGGTCCCCCCCAACCCGGCGCCAATAACCCCGGTATCACCACTTATTACTTCCTCAGAGGTTTCTTATTAAATGTTTCAAATATAGTATCTTTTTTTTTTTTTTTTTGCTTGACAAAATCCAGTGACTGATTTGATTTTTTTAACATTTTATTCATTTTATTATAGAAAATCTCAAATGTATAGAAAGTAAACAGTGTAGCATAATGGAACCGATGCACCCTCACCCAGCTCCAACAGTAATCGTCAACATTCTGCCATTCTTGCTTCATCTATAGCTTGATAATTGTTGTCATTATTTTTGACTAATTCAGTTTTGTTTCATAGATAGCATAGCCTGAGCACTAAAAATTGGTTATGTGTTCCTACTGCATATTGAATTGACTGTGTGCAAGGCACTTCCTATACTTTAACACATTTACTCTGTAAAGCACCCGTAGGCATTGTTACCCACATTTTATAACAATGGCAACAGAAGCTCTATGAAATTACACACCTGCCCAAAGTCTCCCAGCTAGTAAGTGCTCCAGCAGGAATTCACACCAAGAAGTGTTTGAAAAGTGTTTGAAAAGCATGCTTCCCCCTGCCCTGCCCCCGTAAGCAAAACTTTAGAAAAATAAAGTCCATGAAAAAAATGTATAGTTAAAAGTTTTGTAGCATGGATAGATGCATAGCTATGTGATAAAGCACATATGTTATAATAATGTTAGAAGCTGTGTGGTAAGTACATGGTTATTCAGTGTAAAATTATGGAAACTATGTTTGAAATGTTTCACAATAAAATGTTGGGAGGTTTCCAACAAAAACAAACTTTGTCTTTACTATCAAGCAGCGGACAAGACACACAGGCTATTTTCAGATACCAATCCTGTTGATATCTGCTTCAAAGAGATAGCTTTGAGACTTGGTGGAATTTTGACCTTAAAAATAGTAAACCAAGTGTAAGCCACAAAGTGTCTGCGATAGGTTTCAATCAATTTAGAAGTTTATTTTGCCAAGGTTGAGGAACATGAGGAACATAGCTACAGGAGGTCCTGAGAACATATGCCCAGGATAGCTGGGTTATAGCTTGAGTTTGTACATTTTATGGAGACAGAAGACATAAACCCACATATGTAAGGAATACATTGGTTTGGCCAGCAAGGCTGGACATCTCCAAGGCAGTGTGTGTCCAGAGGGTGAGGGAGGGGGTGACTTCCAGGTCATAGGTAGATTTAAATATTTCCTAATTGACAATTGGTTCAAAGAGTTAAGCACTACCTGAAGAGTTGAAATCAGCTTGAGTTAAAGTAAGTGGAGTCAGGAGGTCTGGAAGATAAGATTCCTTTCATGTGGATGAAACCTCGAAGAAGCAGGCTTCGGAGACCCTAAATGTAAATGTCTCTTACCAAAGGTGTCAGAGTCACAAGAGAGACCTAGTAAGGGAAGGAGATTCTCACCCGTGTCCAGCCATTTGAATGCGAGGACCTTTTTAGTTATCTGTGGTGGTACATACCACAAAAATAATGCATGGATCTTTTTTTTTTTTTAAGCTCATCAACTATCATTAGTATATTTTATGTGTGGCCCAGGGAAGTCAAAAGGTTGGACACTCCGCATGCAAACTTCCTCCACAAGAGACAGCTTTGCAGGGCCATTTCAAAATATGCCCAGGAAATATATTTTAGATTAAAATATTTTGATTTCCTTTTAGGGCCTGTTATCTGTCACGTGATGTTATGCCAGTGTCAGGTTAGAGTTAGTATCATATTACTGTAAGAGTCTGTTCTGTCAGCCTTAGGGTCTGTTCTTAATGTTCATACCGGCCAGTTGTGCCTGAACTCCAAAGGGAGGAGGGTATAACGAGGCATATCTGACCCCCACACTCCCTTCATGGCCTGAACTAGTTTTTCAGGTTTCTTTGGATCCCCTTGGTCAAGAGAAGGGTCCACCTAGTAAGTTGGGGGGCTTAGAATTTTACTGTGGTTTACAATAAAACAGAGATTACTTAGAGGTGTGAATAATCAACATTAACTGGTGAGGTCTTAGAGAACTCAGAAAACCAGAGCAGAAGCAAAGCCTCTCCCAGGGTGGCCCCAGCTGTGGCTCACAGCTTGGGAAGCTTCCTCACTGCTGCTCATGGAAAGCCAGAGCCAGACAAAATGAACAAGTTATTTTTTTCAGTTCAGGCCACTTAGGATTCCATGATGATTTCTTTTTACCACTTACCCAAAGGAACATTTTGCATACATACAGCCTACGTGTTGAAGCTGTTCGTTCTCACGGAAGGGCATAACCAATTTCTTTACACTACATAAAAAACATCAAGCCACCCACACTCCCCATGATGTAATGCAGGTCCTGCTTTGATGGTGAGCTGGCCTGACCAGGGATTGCTGAGTAGTCTCAACATTGGGAGTAATGATTGGAAGCAGGTAGCCTGTCCAGGGGGCATTTTCTTTCTAAAGGTACAAGGAGATCCTGGACAAGCAGCTAGCAGCCCCCTTTCACAACCCTGCAGAGAGCCCTGGAGCTCCCTGCAGCTGCCTTTCTTCCTCCTAAGCTTGGCTGCCATGGTGGCATCCACTTCACCCTTCAGTGCTTGGAGCCAAGGGGTCATCGCCCAGGAAGGCTCCACCCTTCTGGTTTTAGACTGCTGTGGAGGAGGGAGCCACTTGGCGATACAAAGCCCACCTTTCCAGAATCTTCCAGGGTCCCCACAAATTATAAGACTACGGTCACACCAGGAAACCAAGATATTTTCAGTAACAACCTTTCCTACTAATTTCCAGTTTCATCTTCCAGAATTCCAGTGCACTCCTATTCAAACCATTTGCGATACTGTTCTCCTTTCACTAGGCCACGAGCAGGTATAAAGCCACAAAGAGAAACCCATCTCATGAGTAAACCACTCCATCAGTTTCCTTCACCCTGAAATCTTTTAGCAGTATAGATTAGGAGGAAGAACAGGCTTTGCAATCAGACCTGGGAATGAATGCCAACGTCATCATTACTAGCTGAAAGATTTTGAGAAAGTGGCTTAACTGCTTTGAGTCCAGTTCACAGGATTAATGTCAGGTTTGGACTCAGATAAGTATATGAAGGTGCCCTGCCTAGTCTCTGGCTCATAACAAGTGCCACTAAGTGCTGGTGTCCTTTTTCTGTTTTATGTATGATGACTTGTAGATATCTGCTGTCAGGCCCTGTCCCTGGCACTGGCTGGTGATGTGAACACACCTCCTGTCTTTGCATCCCTGCACCACAGTTCCATCTTCTGAAAATGAACTGGCTGTTCTCCAAGATATGGAGTTTTTTAAATTATAGTTTGCCTGCACCTTAGGGGATCCGTCTGATTACAGAGGCACAGTAAGGTCCTGAGTATAGGCGGTGGGCTGCCCAGAAAGTGAGAAGGCTGGGGGCAGACTGGAGCATAGGACTGGTGAGATTCAGATAGGGAGAGCAGGGGAGAAATGGTCAAAGTGAGACTGGAATCAAAAGATTGGCATTTCTAAAAACTATGATTGCACTTAAGTTTTGCCAAGGGCAATTTAGTTATCCCGCAGTAAGGAGCCTGGGTGCCTATGTCTCCAGTCACTTCCCCACAGGAAACCTAATTGCAGCCTGGGCTCCATGCAGCTCCCAGCTGAGGGAGGCCTATAGGCTTCATTCTGTGAGGAGCTCACTGCAGCATTCCTGCCCACACATGCCACTGCCGCCTTTCTCCTGAGGATGAGTTCCGTTATTATTTCGTGTGACCTCACTGCCAGGAGAGCTGGTTTGGTGTTTTGCATAACACACATTAAATTTGCTGTTAGATGTGCCGTTGAGCCTTGCCTGTGGGTCTCCTGTCCTCGTTGGTCCCTGCCTGCTGCAGCCATCCAGGCACTTAGGAAACAGATCTTTCTTCTTCCCAGCTGCGAGGAGCCCAGTAGTTGGATTTCCTTAAATGCAAGCAGATGGAAGTGAGCAGGAGTGTGGAGGCAATTAGAGGATTTCCTCCTCCAAGTAGTGCGGGTTTGCGCTCTCTTTGGGTGTGTGGCTGTTCTTGCTCATTTTAATTTTCCATTTGGGTTTTGTCAGGCTGTCAGCTTTTTTTTCCTGGCTGTATTTTGCTGCTGGTTGCAGGAGCTTGCAAAAATGCGGCAATTTGGTTGCTTATTGTTTGGAATCAAACTTTTCACAGTGAGGTATGGGTGATGCATATCATAATGATGATGACACTTCATATTTGTAAAATATTCTGCAACTTAAAGAATGTTTTCACAGACGTCACCATCTCATTTGGTCTGGACAGAGGCCCAGAAAGAGGAAAAAAAAAAAAAAATGAAGGCTCTACTCAGTCTGCTAGAGTCAGAGTTTTCCCTTATCTTTTTACGTCATCTCTAGTCAAACCACATAGGAGAGAGTAATGGAATGAAAACTGAAGCCTTATGCTTTATTCCTTTTCTCCTCCCTTCAGTCAGTTAAATATTTTTCAAACACTTCCTGAACACACTGTTAGATTATCTGGTGACAATTCAATAATTGTAACAGACAATCTCTGCCATCGAGGGAGCTTTCAGTGTAGGTAGGGAAACAAGGCGCACAACAGTGAGCTTACGTAACAGCGCCTGGCCCACATAAGGCACTAAGGAACTAGTGCTGAATGAGTGGGTGAGAAAATGAATGTAGAACATGGCCCACCAAAGACCTGGAGGACTTTGGTTCTAAGTATAGTTTCATGTCAGTGAAAACATCCAACAGAAGCCAAGTGTCCTGCTGACAGATTGGAGGACAACCTTTTCTCACTCGTGTTCTCCACTGGGCATTTGCCCTGGGGTATGCCTTGGTGCCCCCAGGAGACACTGAAAGGCTCAGTGCCATCCCAAGAAGACAATTCCTTCCTTTGGCTTACTCTCATACCATCAGCGGGGGACAGTGCCGACCCCTTAGGGAGGACCGGAAAGATTCAGAGTCCTTGATGAGAATGGGAAGCAAGGGTGCAGCGCCCTCCGAGTGCCTGGGTGCCTGGGAGTGAGCAGGCAAGAGGACCTGGCACTGTTGTGAACAGCCTCCGTTCTGTCAGCGCCACTCCATGATGGCTGAAGTCAAGGAGGAAGCCATTTGTTTAGGAGCTGGAAAGGGTGAGCAGGAAAAGTGCCATTTTTTGCTCTTAAGGATGACACAAGCATAAAGAGAAAGGCACACAGGCAGACCAGAAGGAAGAGATTGCTTACAAAATTGTCAGGAAGAGTGCTAGTGAAATCACTCCTCCTTATAAGATCTATGTCCTGGTTTTGGGAACGTATAATATTATAGACCTGGGTCAGAAGCCAGAAGAAGGCAATGGGGAGAATCAAAGAGATTCTTGGCCCCAACCTTACCAGACCCTGCCATGCATGGGAAACAGTTAAATAATGTGACTGTCTCACCTGCATATGATCAAGTTTTGGGTATAAGCCAAGGAACTGAGAGATGGGGAGACCAGCACAGGCCTGAGGAGCTGGGAGGGAGGCTTACGCAAAGGGTAAGACATACATGGGCCTGGCCAGTAGATGAGATGTGGCAAGTGTATGGACAGTTATGTGGAGATGCATTCCATCCTGGCTGGAGCGTGTGTGAGAGGCAGTGGGAGATTGGTGGAAAAGGTATAGGGCACTGGTGTGGAAGTCTGGGAAACCACACTTCAGAGCGAAGAACGTTGCTAATCAGAGAGGCAACTTTCTGGAGGTGGTAAGTGGAACTTTGTTCATGCCCAGAATTTTCATTCCTGTCCTGCTGTCCCAGATGCTGGGCTTCAGTCTGCACTGTCCCCCGCTGATGGTATGAGAGTAAGCCAAAGGAAGAAATTGTCTTCTTGGGATGGCACTGAGCCTTTCAGTGTCTCCTGGGGTATGGAGCCATACCCCAGGCAAATGCCCAGTGGAGAATAGGAGTGAGAAAAGATTGTCCTCCAGTCTAACTGTCAGCAGGACACTTGGCTTTTGTTGGGTGTTTTCATTGACATGAAACTATACTTAGTTTGAGAATGTTTTGGAGACTACCAAGAATGCGTGTGACATGAATTCTAGGCATTTTCATTACGGTGGATTTTTTAAAATAATGTCCACATTAATACACACCTCTAATGTAAAGTACTTAGAGATACAGGACACACAGAACAAAACAAAAGTCACCTATTAGCCCGTCACACAGAGATAGTCACTCACATCCTTAGTATTTTGTCCTTTCCCAATGCAAATTTAGGAATTTCTTTAAAATGGTTTCAAATTGGACTTAATGTTTTATATCCTACTTTGTTTTAACTTGGCAATGCACCATGAGTATTTTTTAGTCACTAAATTTATCTAGCAATATGATTTTAATGCCATATACTATTCCATTATAGGCATGTACTATATTTAATCCATCAAACAAAATCAGTCTACTGTCTTTGCTTATTTTGGTGTTTCCAGTGAGTTAGGCTTTTAACGTATTTTTTAAAACAACATTGGAATCTAGTATTTTCAGATACCCATGTTTTTATTGAGTAAATTGCCCAGCCAGATCCAAGTGAATATAGAACATTCTCTACTCGTTTATCTTGTTTTTATTGTCACTTCATTAAAAATGGTAATAAGTCAACTGTGGAAAAAAGAAATCATATGTGCCATAGTTTCCTTCTGTAAGACTGTTAAAAACATGAGCTGACCAGGCCTCCATGCAAGTGGACATGCTGAATATAGAATAAGAGTGTAGAGGACTCAATTGGATCAAGCAGTTCTTAGAATTTAAATGACATCCTGTGTTTGGTTGTAATAAAATTTCAACAGAAGTAACTCTCCCTATTATCTTCATGTAAATGAAGAACAAGCATTCAAGAGCTTTCTTAAGAGCTTTGCCGGCCTCTTGACCAATGTCTCCCTTCACAGCATCCAGCTCCCTCCTGATGTGGGATGCCATTTTGGAGGGCCGCTTCCTGCTGACTTTATTATAAGCTGTGTAGAAGAGAAGGTGTCAACCATATTTTTCCTTTGAGGCAGAGTTCGATTTACAGAGGCCTGGACTTCCTGCTTATGTTTCTTTCCAGTAAGTAAGTGTGATTCACCACAGTTCAAAGTAACCCCATCTACAATGCTTCATTTTTTTTAAGTGAAATTTTTCCATGGGAATAGAATAGAGAGGGATCCTAGAGGTCTCCCATGAAATGATACTCTGCCTTTCAGAGTTTTACAATATAATTAGGTTACTTGTTTTTCGTAAATGTTTTTTATTCTGTGCTTATCTGGATGAGGTGCCTGTTGAAGAGCAGGAGACAAAGTTTAAGAAATAAAGTACAGTACTCAATTTTTTAAAATTACTTTGTCTTACTGTTGTTCCTGGATAGAAACACAATTTTTCATATTAAACTAATACTTAGCCGTTTGCTGAAGCCTCTTATCAATTCTAATAATTTATCTGTGTTTCTCTTAGGTTTTCTGTGTAACCAAATATACCACCTATAAATGATTATAAGTTTTAGTTCTTTTTCAATCTTTTATCTTTTATGTATTTATTTTTCCTTTTTCCTACCACTCTGGCTGTGACCTGCAGGACATAGCATGGGGATAGGAAATAGGGATAGCACAGATTTTTAGCTTGTTACTGATTTTAAAGGGAAGGCTGTTAGCATTTCACCATGGAGTATGGTGCTTACTGCTGGGTTTTGGTAAATACTATTAGATTATTAAAGTTCCCTTCTGTTCTTAATTTGCTAAAAGTTTGTATTTTTGAAAATTATAAAGGGGTTAATTTTTATTGAATGCTTTTTCTGTATCTATTGATGAAATTATTGGGGTTTTCTCTTTTAATCTGACAGTACAGGAATTATTGTCATCCATTTTTAAAGTTAAATCATCATTGCATTATTAGCAAAAATCCACATTAGTTGTGATATATTTTTTGCATTGTTGGGTTCCATTTGCTAATATTTTATTTTTTACATTTGTATTTATATCTGAGAGTAGTCTGTAATTTTCCTTTTTCCTACTGTCTTGGATTTGGGTTCTGAGATTATCCTAGTGCTTTTTCATTTTCCATCTCCTGCACTTTTTTTGTTTTTGTTTTTGTTTTTTTCATTTTTTTCTAAAACTATCTGAATCTAATATTTATTGGTTTTGGGGGTTTTTTGAGTGGAGTGATGAGTAGCTTTTTAACTAATTAATTTTTTTAATGGTTATTAGACTATTCAGGTTTCTCTCTTGTTAGAATAATAATTTGAATTGTTCTGTGATATTCTTCATCTCATTGAAATTTTCAAACTTAGTGGCACATGTTTCTTCATAGTACAGTATGCTGTGATTTAATCCTTGGTGAATCTATAGTTATGTTCTCTCCTTCATTCTTAGTGTTATTATTTGTACCATCTCTGTGTTTGTCTTTATCAGGTTTGGTTTGTCTCTTATTAATCTTTCCAAATAAATAGTTTTTCCCTTGTTCATCTTCTCTAGTGTACCTTTGTTTTCTGATTTTAATTTCTACCAGTTATTATTTTCTTCTGCTGCTTTCTTTGGATGTACTATTATTTACTTTCTGACTTCCTGAGTTGGATACTTGTTCATTAATTCTCAGTGCTTTTTTCTTTCTAGGACAAGATTTAAGTATTTTCTTCTAAATAAATCTGTAGTAGAATCTGACACATTCTAATACGGAGTATTTTTATCATCACTCAGTTATAAGAATGTTATAATTACCATAATTATTTCTTCTTTGATTCATGAGTTTTATTAGCAACATCATTTTAAATTCCCAAATGAATGAGAGTCTTTAGTAATCATTTTGTTATGGATTTCTAACTTTAAAAAAACCTATTGTGGTCTGGGATGTTGTTTGTGTGACACCATTTCCACAAAATGTATTGAGACTTGGTTTGCAGCCCAGTACATGGTCAATTCTCTTTAAATATTTCATGAATTTCTTTAGTGCATATTCTCTGATGGGGGCTATGGGGACAGAGTTCTAAATATGCCCATTAGATTAAACCTCTTCATTTTGTTGCTCACATCTTCTGTATCCTTATTAATCTGTCAGTCTCTTCAAGGAGGTGTTATTAAAATCTCTCACTGTTTTTGTTGCTTTGATCTTATAATTCTGATGATTTGCTTCATAAATGGTTATAACCATTTCCCAGGAAAAATACTGAAGAACTTTCCATTGACATTATCCGCTTTTCCTCAAAATATGGATTTTTTTTCTTTTGGCTTCTAAGCAACCATGAATCCAGTTTCTCAGAAGCTGTTGTCTCAAGACATTTGTTTCCAGATTACCTTGTTAGCGTCTACACTATGAGCTATTATAGAAAAAAAAAAATCAAAATCATATAGCTGTGGTTTTCCTGTGCTTAAAGGAGCCTTAAAGTTCGTCCAATCCAGCCAGTATCTGTTCATCCAAATTCTGCCAGTAAATCTCTATTGTTAAGATATTCTTTACCATCTTTAGGACTTTCTCATTATTAGAAACAAATCCTAAGAAGAAATTCTGCCACATAACAACCCATCCATTGCTTTTTAAAAAACAGCTTAAATCTTCTCATCTAGCCGGACACAGTGGCTCACACCTGTAATCCCAACACTCACGAGGTCAAGAGATCGAGAGCATTCTGGCCAACATGGTGAAACCCTATCTCTACTAAAAATACAAAAATTAGCTGGGTGTGGTGGCTCATGCCTGTAGTCCCAGCTACTTGGGAGGCTGAGGCAGGAGAATTGCTTGAACCTGGGGATAGAGGCTGTGGTAAGCCAAGATCGTGCCACTGCACTCCAGCCTGGCCACAGAGCAGGACTCCATCTCAAAAAGAAAAAAGAAAAAAGAAATCTTCTCATCTAAGCACAATTTCAAGTGTTTGTATTAGTTTTTCTCAAGAAATTTCGGGTCCTTTTAACATCATATTACTGTTAACAAGTTTTAAATTCTGTTCTCTGGTTTCAGAGACTGTCAGATTACATACACACATACACATGTACTTGGTGTGTGTATGTGTTTGTGTGTTTGTGTTAAGGAATGTTTTAGTGGATACCTATTATGGAAGTCTCTCAGGAAACTATACTGAGGCCAAAACCAACTGAACCCATCATACGATTTCTCTCCCTCAAGGAAAGCAAATGAGATTGAGCGAATGTGACCCTTGTCTGTTGTTCATAAGCATGTGCAGCAGGATCTGTGTGATCCTTTTCCTGAAGATAAACAGCGTACTGCTCAAGGAAGGAAAACAACACATAACAACAAATTTCCTGTTTTTTAAAAAAAGTTCCAACTTGGTTTAGAAATTATGCTGGCTTGCTTTCTATGTTTCTAATAGAGAATAAGGAGAAACTTGCTTCTCATTTGGCAACATGAGGTTTAAGTGTTATGTCTGAAAGTTCCAGAGATCACAGTTTATACACTGAAGAAAAGTAGTAAAAGGTTTGTGAAGACCTCTGTCCCCATGGGAGAGGTGCCCTACTGTGCATGCAGGGAGTTGGCTGTGGGTCGTGGGCACAGTACCTCTCACCCAAATGATTCTTTCCAACCATCAAGAAAGCAAACCCCAACTTGGGGCCCAGGCTATTCAAACAGTGGAAGAGTCCCACCTTCATACAAACAATAAATGAAATTTCTTCATATTGCCTAGCATTGTATATGATAAGGAACAGAGGGACAATATTGTCCTTTTGACTGGGCTCTGTCTCTTGGTGCCTAAAATTGTATTATCATTGCATTAAAAAAAAATCAAACTTCAATCTTACTAGAACGCATAAGTGTATTTTGGCGAGTCGTTAATTGTTTCTTCCTGCTAACCTCCCTAGTTCAGTCTAGCTAAGGGGAGGGCCTCCATGATTACCAGCAAAACTTCTCTCTGGTTAAACAGAGTTTGGTATGTTAAGCAACTTTACCCAACATGTTTATATCAAAAGCACCCATGTTTCTCAGTGTTTCTGGAGTTCCAACTTAAGTGAGGCCAGAGCTAATGCTGTATTTCAGTAAACACCACATTAGATCACATTTTTAAGCAGCCATGTCAAACAATTGACTTAAATTGAAACTACTCTCAGCTAACACTTCCCCCCAAATGGTTTTTACACAGGCTGCTGCTAAACCGCATGTCCACCATCCTGTACTTAGGCAACTGTTTTTTTTTTTTTTGGTCTGGCCCTCACATTTTTTCTTACTAATTTTATCAGTCAGTTGTGGCCTATTACTCCAGCCTAGCAGGATATCTCAAGATTGTCACTTCTGTCCCTTCAAAAGTTTGTTCCATCTGAATATTTCACCGTACAAATTTTTCGGTATCTTCATCTAAGATGTTGACAAGTTGTTGAAGAGCTCAGAGGCCTCTTTTAGGCCCCCCGAGGCCACCTTCTAGGTGGACATGGGCTCACCAATCAGCCCCACTTAAATATTATATTCACTTCATTGCTCTAGTATCTAGCCCACATGTTCCTGTCTTATTTTCAAAGGTGTTATGAGAGGCCTTTTTGGATGATGCATTGCTGAAGAACCACACTTCTCTGACCCTGTCAAAATAGAAAGCAGTATAAATATTCCTCCTATGAAAGCATCATGTATGAAGGATCAGACCAAATGCTAAAACACTTCAGTAGGTTTACCTAAATACAGTCTGTTTTTCATGCAACATTCCTTGACACTTTTCCTGCAAAACCAGTTTTTTTCTGTAAAACCAATTGATATTGAGATTTCAATATATAGAAATGGGACTAAATTTTATCCAAAGCTATGTTTGCCTCTATATTGGGGGCATTCAAGTTAATTTCCCCCACTTACCCTAAACTTTCAAATACCAGAATGCAGAAGCTTGAATGTTAGAGATAAACTGAGTGCCCAGTTCCATTCTGCCAGTTCACAGCCTGTCTATCCCTCCATCCCACCCTCACCACCACCCTCCTAAAGCAACATTATTAACACTGACCTGGACTGCTAACATTTCTTCCTAGCATCTTTCAGGTGCTTTTGTGGCAAAGCCATTCTGCATGAAGCTGTCAGACCAAGTCACTCTTGCTCAGAACTCTTCAGAGCCTCCCCTCTGAGCTCCAAATTCAGTCCAGTCCTCCTCTCTTGGCTGCCTGTCTGATCAGAGGAGCCACTGACTCCCGGCTCAGACCCTATTCCACCCAGTGGGCTCATCACTCTTCCCTAAATGCTTTCTGCACCTCCCTGATGCCCATCTTTGCCCTGGGTTTTCCTGTGGCCAGGAATGTCCCAACCCAACTCTAGATTTAGAAGTCTTGCTCCTTTCTCAAACAACAAAATGTCTCTCCTCAATGGAGCCTTGACTGACCTCTGCATTGGAAATGACTTCTTATTCCACTAAGCTCCTATTAGCACCCTACAACTTCCAACTGACAATTAATTGTCTCATGTAGAATTATTTGTATACTTGTTTTATCAAAAGTTGCTCCAGTTTTGGGGATGATGACTTATTCATCTTTTTAATTCACCAAGGGCTGGTCACTGATAGATAGGATGTATTTGTTGGATGGGTAGATGGTTAGATGGATACATGGAGGAATGGATGGAGTTGAGGCTTAAGAGAGGATAAATAACTTGCCAAGATCACAAAATTGGACTAACAGAATTAATAATAGAGTCCATTCCCAAATTTGGTATTAACATATTTGTCTAGCACCACTCCACATTCTCTTCCATGGTTTTTCTTTGGATCTTTTTGTAGAAGTCTTAGTAATTAACATCCGGTTTTATAAAATAAAGTCTTATATTTGTTTGTTTATATTATAAATTTATTACTCCTTGATTTACGTGCTTAGGAATATATATCTGAGAAAAATATATGGTAAGGTTTTCCTACCACATTCTTCAAGCATAAGAAATATTTGAAGCTCAGCATGGTGATTTCATGCTGTAATCCCAGCACTTTGAAAGGCTGAGGCAAGAGGATTGCTTGAGCCCAGGAGTTCAAGACGAGCCTGGGCAACAGTTAGAACTTGTTTCTACCAAAAAAAAAAATTATTTGCATGTGGTGGTGCACACCTGTAGTCCTGGGTTCTATGAGGCATAGTTAGAAGGATGGCTTGACCCCAGGAGGTTGACGCTGCAGAGAGCTGTGATTGTGCCACTGCACTGCAGCCTAGATGACAGAACAAAATGCTGTCTCAATAAAAAAGAAAGAAAAAATTTGAAAGGAGACAGTGCCACTTCTGAACATCTGTCCTATAAAATTTAAAACATCTGTGAATACCTTGAAAACACTGGTCTTTTCAACTCTAGAAATCAGAATTCTCTTAATAGTACACTGTAGTTATACTGTGTCATCAGTTTTTTGGGGGTTTTGTTATTGTTTTTCTTGTTAGTTGTATGTTGTTTTTGTGAGACATGGGCTAGGGATCTGATGTTAAGAATAGAGATTCAGCCCCAGGACAAAATGGCCACCCTACCTAGAGACAGTGTTCCTGGCAGTCTCAGACCTCAGTGTAACATAAGCATGATGCTGTCAACCTGAGCCAGGGCTTCTTTGCCTCATTTGAATCTGAAAGGGAGCCCACATCCTTCCTGTTGCTACACAAAGATGCTGAAAAGAATTCACAGAGAAAACAAATGGACTGATATGTGTTATGTTTCCCAGAAGTCCTGTCCCCAGTGCCTCCAGAGTAGTAAAATAGTTGGGAATGAGGAGAATGAGGTTGAGCAAGAAAAGAATGAAGGAATAAAAGTATAAAATGCCAAGGAAAGGCCAAGAGAAACTATTCTTCTTATTTTGCTTCTCTTAGTGTTTTTTTCCAGTGTGATTCTGTAGATAATGACAAAGAGAAATGCAGGGTCATTTTTTCCGTTTTCAAGTAAAGCTTATTTTGCACAGTAGACCCACGGAGGCTTGCACTCATTCATGGTTTCAACTCCCATCTGTCCAGTCTCAACAAAAATGAAGGTGGCCAGTGTGTCCTTTCATTGTTCTGTGACTTTGCTGCCCCTTTCTTACTTTTATAAAATAAGTTCCTGAAAAGTATGGAACAGTGGGAGTGTATGCCCTTTGTCAGCAGTTCAGTCAAAATTTCCCAACTTGCCTTCAATGTTAGTTAAAAAAAAAAAAAAAAGACATGAATTGTCCTGGCATGAATATACGTGGTCTGACCAACAAAGGAAAGGAGGGAAGAAAATGAGGAAAGGAACAGAGAGGAAGAGCCTGAATCCCCAAAATTTCTTTTCTCACCAAATATCTGTATGGTTACCTCTAGTACAGGCATTTTTGGTCATTGTATTAATCCATTCTCATGTTGCTATAAAGAGACTGAGTAATTTATAAAGAAAAGAGGTATAATTGGCTCATGGTTCTGCAGGTTATACAGGAAGCATAGCAGCTTCTGCTTCCAGGGAGGCCTCAGGAAGCTTCCAATCATAGCAGAAGGCAAAGGGGAAGTGAGGCATCTCACATGGTGGGAGTAGGAGGGAGAGAGCAAAGAGAACAGTGCTACACATTTTAAATAACCAGATCTCACAAGAACTCAGTATCATGAGGATAGTACTAAGGAGGATGGTGCTAAACCATTCATGAGAAACTACCCCCATGATCCAGTCACCTCCCACCAGGCCTCACCTGCAACATTGGGGATTATAATTCAACATGAGGTTTGGACAGAGACACAGGTGCAAACTGTATCGGTTATGTTGCAGAAATTCAGAATGGAAGGAATCTAGAGCCAAGTACATAAAGGCAGGAGCTACTTCAATACGAGCATCTACATCAGTAGCATTGTACATGCTCTCACTCTTGGATCAGAAGTTAAAGGTGTCCCATTTGAACTGAATATAACAGAAATTCTACAGATGTGGGGATGCAAATTATGGGTTTTTGGGGGGGGGGAGAAATCATGCAGTCTTCTTAGAGGTCTTCATTATGAGCAAGTTTTCCATCATGTGGATTATTTATCCCTGTCATTTCTTAATTCCCTATGTGTTTCCACACACAGATTCTGAACATACATATATTTAAGACATTTGTAGAGGCATGAATGCTATTTATCTAGCATTGTGCTGAAAGTTTTACCCTATTATAATTGTGTTGTCTGCATTTAGGTTTTTTACCTTTTAAGGAAAGAAAAAGGAGAAATTCTACAATCATGTAAAAATGTATATAATTTGCCTGGGAGATGCAGAATAACTTCTAGCAGATAATTACGTGCTTTGAAAATGAAAAGAAATAGGGTAGAACCTGAACTAAAAGAGGAGCAGGTTCTGTTCTCCCTCCCTCCAGGGAGGATATATTAGAATATTTTGTGTTCATGTTTTAATAAGCTTTTATTGGCTTATTAAGGTACAATTAAGTTTTTCCATTTTAGAAGTATTTGGTTGGTGCAAAAGTAATTACTAATTACTGATATAATCGTATCAAGTGAAACCCACTCGTTGGGGTACACAAGAGCAAGCATCCTTCTTTTCGTAGGGTAGCTCAGTCTGTGTATCATAAACATGATTATCATTGCCATTCAGTTTTAGCTGTTGCTCCAGAGAGACTTAAAGGCATGTCACATGTGAGAGACCAGCAGGCAATATTTGGGGCTGTGAACATTGAGCAAATGGTTTTTTTTTAAAGTTCACCTTCACTCATGATTTACCTGTCCTAAGGAATTTGCCACAGATTCAAAATATCAGCCCTAGAAGAAATGTCTGAGATTGTCTGGATCAACCATTGTAGTGGCTGGGGCCCAGGTAGAGCAAATGGTTTACTTATTTACAAATGCAGGTCAGAGTAGTATGCATGTTTCTGTTTCATCATTTTATTCGCCTCCTATGAAACATATTTCAGTGCAGATGGTTCGCCACTTTTGATCAAATGCACCGAATCTTCAACTTGGGTTGATCTTTTCAATTACTGAGTATCTATCCCAGTGCTTTCCTATAGACATAGTACAAAGTACAGATGCAGGAAACATAGCTAATTAATTTTAAATTACCGCGTAGCTACATTTAAAAAGCAAAAAGAAACAGATGAAAGTAATATTAATGTTTTTAATTTAAGACAACCTATCTAAAACATTATCATTTCAACACGTAATTGTATTTTAAATGTTATTAAACATTTTAATTCTTTTTTCATACTAAGTATCTGAAACCTGGTTATATGCTTTACACTTACATTACATCTCATCTTGGACCAACCACATGTGGTTAGTGCCTGCTTACCCTATTAGCACAGGCCTATATGAATGAACAGTCCCAAGCTATACATTAAACTACAGGCCCCCAGCCTTTGAGATCGAAAATGTCTCTGAGTACTACTTCCCACTTCTTCGAATTTTTGCTCTTGGTAAAGCCATGCTTGTCTCCTGAAAACCCAGAGAGGTGAGCAAGCATGGACTGCTATAAAGTGAGTGTATCTGTTGAAAACATGCTCCTCCTCCTGCTAAGATCGTGTTATTCTGTGACATAATACTCCTCCTGTCTTCGTCTAATTCCATGAAGTTCTGCGTTTCCTTAATGTTAAAAGTTCCCATACCAGCTGCAGCTGTTTCCTGTGGATAATGTTCTAAATGGATTTTATTTATGAGCTGTCTTGTACTATAACTGCTATCAGAATGAATATGTATTCCAAAGCCTATACACCAAGTCAGTCTAATTAACAGTCTTCTGAGAAATAAATGTTAAACTTTAGCTGTAGCTCGCAACACTGGTAGCCTTTGCTTTGACCTAATTACGGAATGTAATGTTAAAATATGTAAGGAAGGAGATCAAAGAGGAAAGCCATTTTGCTTTCTATGTCTTCATCTAGCTTTCTGTGTGCATCAAATTTCACAATTCCCAACTTCCACTTCCAACTACCTGAGGGAAGGAAACACACAGAATAGTAATGAATGACTGTAGAGGCTGAGGCTGTTTTATTTTCCTCATCTTTGAAGTAGGAACAATAATAGTACCTATCTTGGAGACTCATAAGAATGAAGCATGGTATCTGACATATCATTGATGCTCAACAAATATTAAATTGCTTCAGAAAAATAGAGAGCAAGTAGGTATATCTGGTGTGAAAAATGGAAAGGAAACCTGCCAGCTTTTGTTAAGGACATTAGCTGCATTATTCTTGGAATCCAATCCGGCTCCACCCAGGGCTGAGAGCTTTTTATTTCCATTGTGTCTTTAGCATTACCATGCAAACCAGCATCACTTCCAATGATAGTGGGAATGCTGGAGAAGCAACTAGTTCATTTCAGAAGACAGGGAGTATATAATGTCAGAGGGAGGAGCTGACCCAAATAATGTGTTTCAAGTCATCAGAACACGTTCATGTCTGGTTATCAAAGTAAATTGTGACAGCTGTACAGGAGAAGACAGAATATGCTTTTTAGATGTCATTTTGTTTCTTTTGTGATGCTGCTTTAAACAGTTCCACAGAATAAGGAAATGGAGTTTTCAGACTGTAAGACCTTAACTCCCTTCTTTCCTTGACTTTTGCCTCGGCTCTGCTTTATAAACCCTTCAGCAAAAGCTCATCTGCTTTCCTTGAAGCTTCCAGGTATTATCTCTTGGTTGAATACAACTAAAATCACACCAAGTAGCTACCTGACACTGATGGGTGCAAGTGTCTCATAGGAAACTGGTGAATTCTGAAAATGCCTTTGAATCACTTCCTTTTATTCCTGGATTCCCTAATCTACTTACTAAAATGCTGCTTGGACAAGAGAGTATTGACAATTACAGGGAAAAACAATATAGAATCCCAACACATGTGTAGGCCTCTGTGGACACATTTTATTTTTTTAAAGAATATTTTAATATCTAAATTATGTGCCTAACCATTTATATTGAGTATACAAATTCTCAGCAAATTGGCATTTCTCTTATAAGGGCCATGAGTTATGTGCTCCTGTGATCCAAATATATAGCATTAAGACAATGTATATATATATACATATATATATACACACACACACATATATATACGTATATTTATATACATATATACGTATATATATACATGTATATAAATATATACATATATGGATATATATATGTATACATATATATCATCCCTTAATGCTATATATTTTAGCCCTGTTGCTGTTGGAGGATTCTAACGATGACACCACTCATAACCTTCATGCCTGATAGCACAGAGAACTTACACACCCATGCCTTTTCTTTTTTGCTTTGCCATGAGTAGGCAGTTGCATATTTTATTGAGCAAAAGAGAGAACTATTAAAAGCCTACTAAGTAGTGGTATAGTCATACCATGGAATACTACTAGGCAATAAAAGCTACTATAATAGATAAAGCAGTAAAAACTACTATACCCCTCAGAAACTACTGAATGTACAATATCATGGACAGACATCAAAAACCTGCTGAATAAAATAAGTAGACACACAAAAAGAATCAATCATATATATGATTACCTTTATATAAAACCCTAGACCAGAGAAAACTAATCTGAAGTGGTAGAAATCACAGCATGTTTGCCTGGGAAGGGATTGACTACAAAGGAACACCAGTGCATCTTTCTAGGATGATGAAAATGTTCTATATCTTGATGGGGGTTTAGGTTACACAGGTATATACATTTGTCAGAACTAATTGAACTGTAAACTTAAGATCTATTTATACATTGCACTGTGGATAAATTATGCCTAAACCTAAAAAAAAAAAAAAAGAAAAGAAGAAAGAACTGAAAAATCCACATGCCTTGCTAAACCTCCCCAAATTATTAGAAATTCTCTTGCATTTATGAACTATTTTCTTTAAAGACAGCTACCAGGTAGCTGTTCATCACCACCTTTTTGTACCAGGTACCTAGCAGGGTATCAGCTTCCTATTCCTTTCAGACTCTTCCTGCTGCTGCAGTATACAGTGGTCAACCACACTGGAGAAACATAGAGTGTCTTCCTTTTCCCAGGAGATTATCCCAGAGTCATATGGGAAATTCGTGTTGTATAAGTTGTGCAAGGGAAACATTACTGGAGGCCTTTTTTTTGGAAGATATAAATGTATTCACTCCCCAGTTTATCGTTGGTTGTGTTAATTCAGAATTTGGAAGAGAATGCTCTTAAGCCAGGACTGTTCATAAAGTGTTCTGTGTTGCAGTGTGCAGATGTTGACATTAAATTTTTAATCTTTCACTTACCTGCTTACCTTTTCCCTCCAGTACGTGCTCCCTGCTGTTAAGCAGTGTTTCTGAAATAGAAATCCATTGTGCAACTCTTGCTCAGAAGCTTCAGTGGCCTGCTCCCTCCTTCACATATAGGCAGGCCCTGCCTAACCCTCTAGTTACCTGCATTCACTCATTCTTGGCATTCTTCACACCAAACAAGGCTGCTCCCTGGCATGCTCCTCTCTCCTGAATCCATGCCTTCGTAAGAACAGTTCCACAGCCTGCAAAATACCTTGCCCACCCACTTATTCCCCAGTCCTTCCCACAGGTCCCACTCAGATGTCTGTCCTCTGACAGCCCATCCCAGCTTCCTCAGGAGGGGTGAGCCATGTGCCTGAGATCCAAGAACACTGCGTGTGTTTCTCCAGGAGAGCACACTTACTACATTGGAGCAGAACAGGTCCTTTCCTTATCTGCCTTCTCCCATGGGCTGGACACCCTTTAGTGATAGAGATGGCTTTTGCGTCTTTGTATTTTGTGCACACTGCTTGGATACGTAGTACTGGCCCATGAATGATGGGTGGATGAGTGGGCAGGTAGATGGATGGATAGATTCATTCATTCACTCACTCCTTCATTCAACACTGCAACAGTAGCCTTCTTTGTGGGACCACCAAAGAGGAGACAAATAAGGACCAGAACATTCTGTGGCCCTAGCAAAAGCAGATTTTTGTGAGCAGATGTTAAAGTATTCCAGTCCTGCTCTCCTGGCTTTGTTTTCCAGGCAACAAGGAGGACATAACGATATTCTTTGCCGGGGTTACGCTTTCTGCCTCTCTTCTTCATGAGGGTATTCCTACCTAATTCTAAGAAAGAAAATGAAAACCTACCACTAATGATATAAAAAGCATATTTATTGTTAGGTGATATTTGTATTTTGGGGTTTTTTTCCTCAATAGGAAAACTTTCTAAATACCTTTGCATAGACCACTTTGTTTTATCTTTACAACAATCTCATTAATTAAGCGGGGGACAGATCATCATTCCCACCCAGCAAATGAGAAAACTGAGGGTTAGTAAAAGCCTGATGATTTTTTCCAAAGTTACACGTCTGGCTACTGATAATGCTAGGACCAGAATAGGAGTCCATGTGTTCCCACCAGACTGGGAGATAGTTCAAAAGAACAAGTTCCCAGGAAAGATCAAATAATTGCTGGAAAAGCACTTCCGATCTCCAACGAAAACAGATCTTTCCAGCTGAGTGCCCTCCCTAAGGCCTAAAGAGTATTATCTGCCAAGTAGCTATTCTTTTGTCTTCTGCATAAACCACTGCAGGCTGAAGGCCACTGTGAAGTCTGTGAGAATCAAGAGCAGCCATCCACTGCAGAAATATATGTGAAACTAAGGAAGTCACTGTCCATCCCGAGAGAAATCAGAAAATCTCTGTTCTGAAATCTCTGCTAGGACCCAGGTGTGGGCCCTAAAGCAGATATAAAGCTTTGTTCCCAGTGTTGAGAGGAGACAGCTATTTTTGCTAGGCCAGTGTGATATTTAAAAGCAAACATTTAACAGTAGGATAACGGCTGCTGCAGCTGCATCATTCCTCTGGGCAAGGCAAGATGGCTTTCCTCCAACTATTCATGAGGGGCGAGAGTTGGGAGCAAAAAGAGAATTTGCCCATACTTACTGCGCAGTCCAATCTCATGCCCCACATGAGATGTCTGTCTCAGAAGCCGACTGCGGAGACAGCTCATCAGTTTGGAGACCCAGGGTTCATTCATTCAGGTCTTCTTTTTTTTAATAAGAAAGATCTTTCAGACCTTCTTTTTTTTTTTTCTAATAAATGAAATCCTATGCATTTTATTGGGAGTAAGAAAGCCAGATTTTTCAGACATTAACAAATGAAGGGCTGTGAATGTGGTCAACCTTACTGATTTGCTGCACCAAGGAGATCCACAGTCACTCCGGATCTTAAACATATTCATAATTGTGTTGGAAGCAAAGTTGCCATAGGAATCAAATTTTCACAGTACTGATACCCATCTCTGGGATCCCCTTGTCCTTTTTTGCATGTACTCTGCTCTGTTCCTTCTTTCCCACTTACCTTCCTTTCAGAGTCTCCACTGGCTGTCTTTGCTAACCAAATATACAGGAGTTTCCTTGGTCACAATTAGAAAATGAGCTTCCAGAAGAAGAGGCACCAAGGGCCCTTGGCACAGGACACAGGAAGGGACTGATCACATGAGCTGTCTCAAATGAATCCCTCATTTCTCTGATGCTATCACCAGGATTACTCAAAGTATTTTCTTTTATTTTCATGTAAAACATCTTTATGCAGCTGCTTCAAGGATCTGTTATAAAACATGTGGAGGAAAATCATGAAGTAAAGTAAGAAATATAGGGAGACAGATACAGGAAGCCACATTTTTCTTTTTGTTGTTCTTGAAATAACCCACTAATATTTAACCTTGTTCTTAATTTGGAATTCTGATCAAAACTATGGTGTAAAAGATTCTTGGCCCAGCACAGTGGCTCATGCCTGTAATCTCAGCACTTTGGGAAGCCGAGGTGGGCGGATCACGAGGTCAGGAGTTCAAGACCAGCCTGTCAACATAGTGAAACCCCATCTCTACTAAAAGTACAAAAATTAGCTGAGCGTGGTGGCATGCACCTGTAGTCCCACCTACTTCAGAGGCTGAGATAGGGGAATCTGTTGAAACCAGGAGGCAGAGGTTGCAGTGAGCCAAAATTGTGCCACTGCATTCCAGCCTGCACAACAGAGCAAGACTCTGTCTCAAAAAAAATAATTCTTATCAAACCCCTTTGTGATCTCAGTATTTATAGCACTTTCTCAAACTTGGGGTTGTATGTGAACAAAACATAGGACAAGTTAGAACTCATTGGCTGCACTGGTATTTGTAGGTATGGGGACCTTGTCACCTGGACTTCTCTGTCCCTTGTTTTTGTGCTCTTCATGGGAACAGAGCAGTAACTAGTTTCTAGTTTATTTTTTACATAAATTGGCAAATGATATATTCCCATCTTTGTGTCTTGCTTTTAGCCTTTGAATTTAAACTTAGTTCTTCAAAGATTTGAACAGTTCCATTCAGTTGCAAAGCCCATTAGGGTCTTTTCCCATGGAACATGTGTGAATTCTTCCCTTGGTTGGAAGCTGAGATCCATGATAAATTCTCCCTTTCTCACTTACTTCATAGAAGACTTGCAATAATAAACCAGGCATCAGCTCGAATCATCTTTACTCTGGGGTTTTGGGGTTGAAAGTTGCTGAATATCATGGAAATGAATAAACCTGGTCCTCAGAACCGGAGAAAAGGTTGGATGTTAATATCGGTATATATGCTTTTAGTATCACTAATGACATGATGTATTACAATTTCTTAAGGATATTTGTTTCTACGTTAGAAGATGTTGATTTGCCTCTCTGAATGCCACCAGTGACAGCTTTTCATTCTGAAAGTCGGAGAATGAGCGTAGACTGTATAGTCAAATAGACTTGGATTTGAAATCTGACTCTGTCACTTCCTACTAGTTTGCTCTTAGGCAAATTCCTTAACCTCTCTTAAATTATATTCTCTGCAGTAAAAAGGATTAAACAAATAAAATATAGATCATCCTTCATGATGCCTGGAGGAGAGGAGGCTTTCAAAAATTATTTATCCCTGTCTACTTCCCTTCTTTTCAGTTGGAACTTCTGGAAGGGGGCCTGAAAGCTAGGGTTTTCCTTAGCATGGGGTATTGTTTTAATCACTATCATTCCTACAGAAAGAGCAAGACATTTCTAAGGGAACCAAGAGAGGCAATGTGGTATAGTCTAGTGGATCTCAGAGTATGGCCCAGAACCAGCACAGTCAGCATAACCCTGGTGCTGGTCAGAATGCAAGTTCTTAGGCCTCTCTTCAGACCAACTGAATCAGAAATTCTCAGGGTCAGGCCCAGAGGTCTGTGTTTTCACAAATCCTCCAGGAAATTCTCAAGCTTATAAAGTTCAAAAACCACTAGTGTAGTGAAAAACACACTGGACTAGTTCCTTGCATGTTCTGCTGAAATGAGAGGTGGGATTGAACTGAAGGTCCTCAAAGATCTTTTCCAATTCCAGTATCTTGTGGTTCTAGTCTCAAGCCAGCTGTGTCACCATTTTCTTAGAATGACCACGTTCTTTAAAAAAGAAAAACTGGGGCCAGGCGTGGTGGCTCACGCCTGTAATCCCAGCACTTTGGGAGGCCGAGGCGGGTGGATCACGAGGTCAAGAGATCGAGACCATCCTGGTCAACATGGTGAAACCCCGTCTCTACTAAAAATACAAAAAATTAGCTGGGCATGGTGGGGCATGCCTGTAATCCCAGCTACTTGGGAGGCTGAGGCAGGAGAATTGCCTGAACCCAGGAGGCAGAGGTTGCGGTGAGCCAAGATCGCGCCATTGCACTCCTGCCTGGGTAACAAGAGCGAAACTCCGTCTCAAAAAAAAAAGAAAAGAAAAAATAAATATAAACAAAATGAAAAAACTTAACACCATCTAAAACTCAGTATCCAGAGGTAATTCTTTTATGCTGTGCTTATATTGTCCTTCCTTTAGGCAGACACACATGTATACATTACTCCATGTGTACATATATAAACATCTCACCATAGATATTAGCATCCACTTTGGGCATTATGGGTATTATGCCATTCAGCAAAGCTTCTACTCCCATGGAGCTTTCTTTCTCATGAGTGGAGGTAGATAATAAGCAAGAAAACAAATAACCTAATAAATAAGACCAATTCTGAGGGTGTTAAATGCTATGAAGCAAATAAAACAGTGATGTGAAAGAGTGACCAGGCAATGGCCAATTAAGAGCTGATGCTAGGAAAAACCTTTCTCTCTCTCTCTCTCTCTCTCTCTCTCTCTCTCTCTCTCTCTCTCTCTCTCTCTCTCTCTCTCTCTCTCTCTCTCTCTCTCTCTGAGACAGAGTCTTGCTCTGTCACCCAGCCCAGAGGTTAGTGACACTAAACTCTGTAGTTGTAGGGGATCATGACTCACTACAACCTCTGCCTTCCTGGCTCAAGATTTCTTCCTTGAGCACCTCAGCCTCCCAAGTAGCTGGAACCACAGGTGCGTGCCACCACATCTGGCTAATTTTTGTATTTTTGTAAAGACAGGATTTTGTCATGTAGCCCAGGCTGGTCTCAAACTCTTGGGCTCAAGCAATCTACCTGCCTCCACCTCCCAAAGAGGAAAAACCTTTCTGAGAGGCGGCATCTGGGCTGAGACCCGAGAAGGAGCCAGCTATATGAGTACTTTGGGAAAGAGCATTTCAGGCAAAGGGGAAAGTTTGTACAGACTCACTGAAGTAAAACAGAGCAGGATGCATTCAAAGAAGGGCAGAAAGGTGTACAGTGTTGCTGGGGAGGAGGCATGAAGAGGGAGCTGCAGAAGATGGAGCCAGAGGTAGAGGCCAGGGCCAGAGCTGGATCACTGTATCATTTACATTCATTCCAAAGACAATAGGAAACCATGTTAAGCCTAAAAAAAGATGACTCTCACTGTTATAGAGATTATAGAGCACAAGATTGGAAGCAAGGAAGGTAGTCATGTTTCCACCTCGTATTTTGTGACTTGCATATTTCCTTTCACCGTTTCATTAACATCTTTCAGGATTGTTCGCATTCTGCCGTGTTCTCATTTTTAACAGCTGCATAGGAATCTGGTATGATGCCATACTTTGCTAATCCTCTGTGATTAGATTATTTCCATTTTTTTTATTATCACGAATAGCACTAAAATGAGTGTTGTTAAATCTTTGTGCATATTTTTGTCCTCAGGATAATTCCCAACAGGGAAAGTCCTTGGCTAAGAGTAGGATTCATTCGAAGACTTTTTCTTGAGTCTATTAGTTGGTTTCATCTATATTTATTTAACTGAGCATTTTCAATTATTTAAAACCTATAGTTGATAAACTTTTGCCAGATAGGCACCAAACTGAGGTACTCTCCTGGGGCCCATAGTTTAAGGACACTCAAAAAATCTCAATAATTAAGATCAATGTGTTAGTGCAACATTCCTATGAATTTTTGTTCCTTTGAGGGCAGATGACCAGTCACCTCATCTTAGTCCTAGCCCTGGCATTTTTATGAATGAAAAACATACAGTAATGCTTTGCCTCTGGGTTTGAGTCTGTTTTTGCTTATCGCCATTATAGAATTACATCATAAACTTGTTAGTTCCATATTAATATTGTGTGCTTCTATTAATCTTCATTCTCAAGCAATTAGAAAAATCTATAACAGGTAATAGTCATAGATCTATACTCTTCATGTACAGGCAGTTGTCTTAAGTAGTCTACTTTTCCCTGACCTTCTGAGTGGCTGTGTCATGTGCATGCTTCAGTCCTGCTCAGTTGACCTGTGGGTCACACATAGAAGTCTGCATGGCTCATACATAGGAGTCACCAGGAGCCCACTGCGTGTGTAACCAGCCTAATCCTGCAGCCCCAACAGTGGCTAGTTATTTTCTCCATTCTGCTCAGACGCTTTCATTTTCTCCACCTTCTCAGGAAAACTAGAGGACTAAAAGTTATAGTTGGAGTTTTTTTATTTAACAGAAAAGAGAAATTGGCCAGATTCCAAAAGAGAGAACTCTTCAAGTGACCAAACTGGTTTGCATTTCCTATTTGGGTTTCCTTCTCTCCATCACCACTCCTAGTACTTTATCTCTACCCAGAAGTCAGGAGCATTTTAGACTTTAGCAGATTAATTAAAACAAAGACAGAATCTTTGTATGCCGTAGAAGCCCCTGCCCTCCCCCGCCTCAACCACAGGGCTTCTGTGCTCATGGCATCATTGACCTCAGATATGCTGACTTTTATCCCATGACTGGGTGTCAGCTTTACACGGTTCCTGGGCTGGGCAGCCCGTGACACCACAGAGCCAGGGTTACCATCAACACTCTGGAGATTCTCCAGGCACTCCTGAATTAACTGTGTTTTTCCTCTGTCATTAACTCCTTTTCATTACTAAATCTAGTGAGCCTGTTTGCAGCAAACAAATAAATGTGGGGCACAGATGTCAGTAGGTAAATGGTTACCAAGAACTGTTACCATCAGGAAAAGCCACATTCCAGAAATGGTTAACCCAAAATGTTGCAAAGCCACATCTCTTCAGATCATCTGATTCTGGTCAAAGGGTCAGTGCCTAATCTGGCTGGCAGAGTACCCTGCTCTTACATCAGCATAGGTAAAGGAGAAGGCCCAGGTGACCTTGCTCAGATGACTCTGAGATGGTGTCCTGTCCCCAGCATCTAGTGCCTAATTGGATCCATCAGCTCTGCTCTGGGAAGGTCTTTGGAGCCACTTCTCCCAAAGCATTGAACAGAAGTCCTGTGGTCAGGCAACTCCGGCCCTGTAGGCAACAGTGTAATGGGAGAGGCTGAGGATACTTTGTGGAGTCACAGGAGACCTAAGGAATCTGAATGTGGCTGTTTCAAGCCCACATGTTTCTAATTTCCTTTGAGTTTCTGATTTGATATTATACCAGATCAAGAAGACACTGCCCAGGCTAGGACTTTCAGAACCATCTTCTTGTGGCTTTGAAGGAGTAATGGAGCTAATGTAACCCTTTCTGTCCTGAGACCCATTTGCTTTCTCTGTGTTATCAGTCATCAAAGTAGCACTTCTGAAAGGTGTGCACTTGAACAGTAGTATTTAGGTAAAAATTAGCTTATCACATGGAGAAATGCCGTACAACTGGAGTGCCTTAGTTTTAGTGACCCCTAAAATTGGCCCTTTGGTGATGTGATTCAGACTGACATTTTAACTCAAGAATTACAGTAAAATCTCCTTTTTTCCTCTAAAAGATAAACAACTCTGTTTCCCCTCCTTCCAACTAATACATTGAAAAACTTGAGCGTCATAAGACTATCGTGGTACCATTTGCAAATTCCAGGCCACGGATTCTTTCTGAGTTGTGTGAAAGGAAATTAAATTTTGGAACCCCAAACTCATTTAGCCAAAGAGAAAAGTCAGTCTGGGAGCTGGATCACACAAACCTGCCTCCCACTCCTGGTTCCTAAACAAGATAGCTACAAGATGGAAAGTACCCACCTCCCCCATATTTTGCCCACAAGGAAATTCCTGGTGAACTGTTCAAATGTCACCGTGGACAGTGCAAATTGATAGCTTATCCTTACTGGTACAAGCACCCAGCCCAGCCAGACAGAAATGTATAACTGATTGTTTCCCTACCCCATTTTGTCTGTGTTATCTTATATAACATGTAAATTCCCCACATTTTTCCTCTGCCCCTTTTGTTTATATAAAAACTGTGTGCTTCTCAATATCCCTGCCCTTCCCCTTTAAATTTGGAGCCCTCAAAACTGTCTTCAGAAAAAGGCATAGCCCTGTCTCCCAGGTGCATTCTTAACTTTGGCAAATAAATCTCCTAAAATAATTAAGAGTTGTCTCATCATTTTCTTCAAATGACATTTGAAACCAAATAAAAGTTACGCCAAAATATAGTTTCTTCATTTTCTATTTTCTTTTCATTTTTATCAAAACAATTTATGTTGTTGTTCACTCAGCTAAGCCCATTAAGTATTGTCTTTAATCCATGTGATTAGCTTGGTGGTGTAGTTTGGTGGTGTGCCAGCGTGGCAGACTGTCCATCGCCTGAGGAGCCCACAAATCCCTGGATTTCCTTTGTGCCTGGGACCAAGAAGCCACTCATGACACCAAGAAAACTCTCAGTCTTCAGCATGCCTCCTGTCTTCACATATGCGTGTATGTTAATAGCTACAGTTTACTGAGCACCTACCATGTGATCAGATAATGTTCTAGATGCTTTCTGTTAATTCGAACCATAGAAAATTGTTCCTCCTTTTTTTTTTTTTTTTAAAGGTAAAAGATGGTCAGGCCAGGGATGGTGGCTCACACCTGTAATCCCAGCACTTTGGGAGGCTAAGGTGGGTGGATCATGAGATCAGGACCGGCCTGGTCAACATGGCGAATCCCCGTCTCTACTAAAAATACAAAAATTAGCTGGGTGTGGTGGTGGACGCCTGTAATTCCAGCTACTCAGGAGTCTGAGGCAGGAGATTTATTTGAACCCAAGAGGCGGAGGTTGCAGTGAGCCAAGATCGTGCCACTACACTCCAGCCAGGGCGAGACTCCATCGCAAAAAATAAAAAATAAAAGATGATCAAGTATCAGTAACTTTCTATCAGTAATTTTTTTATTGCATTTTAGGTTTTGGGGTACATGTGAAGAACATGCAAGATTGTTGCATAGGTATACACATGGCAGTGTGATTTGCTGCCTTCCTCCCCATCACCTATATCTGGCATTTCTCCCCATGCTATCTCTCCCCAACTCCCCACCCCCGACTGTCCCTCCCCTATTTCCCCCCAACAGACCCCAGTGTGTGATGCTCCACTCCCTGTATCCATGTGTTCTCATTGTTCAACACCTGCCTATGAGTAAGAACATGTGGTGTTTGATTTTCTGTTCTTGTGTCAGTTTGCTGAGAATGATGGTTTCCAGGTTCATCCATGCCCCTACAAAGGACATGAACTTGTCATTTCTGATGGCTGCATAATATTCCATGGTGTATATGTGCCACGTTTTCCCTGTCTAGTCTATCATAGATGGGCATTTGGGTTGGTTCCAGGTCTTTGCTATTGTAAACAGTGCTGCAATGAACATTCGTGTGCATGTGTCCTTATAGTAGAATGATTTATAATCCTTTGGGTATATACCCAGTAATGGGATTGCTGGGTCAAATGGAATTTCTATTTCTAAGTCCTTGAGGAATCGCCACACTGTCTTCCACAATGGTTGAACTAATTTACAGTCCCACCAACAGTGTAAAAGTGTTCCTATTTCTCCACATCCTCTCCAGCATCTGTTGTCTCCAGATATTTTAATGATCACAATTCTAACTGGCGTGAGATGGTATCTCAATGTAGTTTTGATTTGCTGGCTCTTGAATGTTTACTGGATAAACAATGAAATGAAGGCAGAAATAAAGATGTTCTCTGAAACCAACGAGAACGAAGACACAACATACCAGAATCTCTGGGACACATTTAAAGTAATTTTTAATAGTTGGCATGATCCACATTTTACAGGGAAGAAACCAGAATAGTTTTAACCACCTACTCAAAATAGAAACCCTTCCCCTTAATCATGGCTTTCTACACTTCTGACACCCTGAGGGAATGAGAAAGGAAAAGAACAGGAGGAAGAGGGAAGTGGAAAGAAACCTGTCTTGAAGCTGATGGAGTAGAATTGAAACCATTAAAAGAAAAATCACTTTGATTTCTCTCCCACATGCCGCTCAAATCACGAACTGCCCAGCGGCAGGGTCTCTCCTGAGACAGGCGGCTGGGCAGGCAGCAGGCAGCTCCAGTGGGACCACAGCATCCCCAGGCAGGAGGCAGAACCCTGCCAGCCTGTGGGCATGTGGCCAATTTGTGGGGAGATGGGCTCCCTATGTGTCCTCCTTGAAGCCCGTTCCAGACTCCATTTGTGTGCGCCTCATATTGTCATCTCCATTTCCTCTCAACAGAGCCTCAGCATCTCCTGTGCATGTGCATTTTCCCAGAGCCCCTCACTGTCCTCAGTGGACAATTTAAACAGGTTATCTCCACCTCTGTGCACTGCTGGTGCCAAAGGACAGGGCAGGTTTCAGGTACCCAGTGTAATCTGTAGAGCTTTTGACACCTTGTAGGTATCTTTAAACCTAAAAAAAAAATAGCTACATGGTAATTGGTACTTTGCCCTGGGGAGACTTAAGTTCAAAATAGGAGGGTGATGGGAATGGACAGAGTTAGGTCTTGGGCTTCATGTAGAAATGGGGAGAGAAGCATTCTTGGCAGGAGGATTGCATGGAAGTGCAGGCAGCAGATCCACCATTATACAACTTCCCTTAGGGAGAACAGAGCAGGAGGAGGGAGGGCAGCTTCACACCAGAAGGCAGAAACCCCCTCCCCTCCCCTTTCTTCCACTTTCTCATCCTTATCTGAAAGTACTGCTTGAAGGCCAGCTTTCACAGGGCTCACCCCTCCTTCTAAAGCCCCACCTAGATGTTTCTTCTTTCAGGCAGGGAGCATCACATTCATAGCAGCCCCTTGTCTGGGTGGGCACTGTAGGACTTTGCGTTGAAAATGAGGATGATGACAATGCCACCCCAAGCACATCACCAGATAAGGTGGGGTTTGAGCCACACCTTGCTCAGACCTTGAGGGGTGACCAAGAAGGAAGAGCAGGCAGCAGGTGAGCAAGCATGCTGATACTGCGCTGGATTTTCCCAGATCCCCAGAATGGCTGCCTCTGACCCGGGAGCAGCAGCTCCAGTGGATGTGTGATTCTCTATTACCCCTCCCCGGTGAGCTTTGCAGTGGCTGTAGCTATGAGTCTTTGGGGCACCTGACTCCAAAGGCAGATTTCAGTTGAAGTTGTAAGGCTTGAGTACCAGACTCCTGCAGGAGAGGAGGTAAACTCACCAGTGGACCTATGAAAAGTGCAGATTCCTCAGGTTCCTGAGCCTCACCTTAAACCCTCAGAGTGCATGTATTTCCTGGTTCTGGTAGACATGGTTCTTTGGGGTATATGCCTAGGAGTGGAGTTCTGCTCATAGGGTAGGTACATCTTCATCTTCATTAGTAATGGAAAATTGTTGACATCCTGCTAGCGGTGTATGTGGATTTCTTGTTCCACATTTTTACCAGTACTTGCCCCTAACAGACTGAAAATACTGCCAGTAGCATCGCTTCTTTATGTTGGAATTGCAATATAGGAATGAAGGATGACAGTTCGTGGTGGATGTTGTGTTGTTTGGGTTGAAAATGAGTGAGAGTTTTGTCACCTGGCCTCGCAGGAAAGCAAAAATGCTCTGGTACTAAAGAAAAAATTATTTTTTGTTTATTTGTTTTGTTATGGGAAAACAGTCAAAGGAAAATTTGAGCCTATTAGTGATGTTGTGAAATGTATATTTGGTCACTGTTTTCTAGCAAACAGCTCCTAAAATCCTTGGAATCTCCAAAATTGTAAATGTCTGCAGGATGGGGACTGGTCATGAGAAAGGCAGGATTACAGGTTTGGGACTTTCAGCCCTATCTCCAAGTCTTCAGGGAGAGAAAAGGGGACTGAAGGTTAAATTGATCACCAATGGCCAGCGATTTAATCAATCATGCTTATGTAATGAGGCCTCCATAAAAAGCCAAGAGGACAGAGTCTGGAGAGCTTCTAGGTACCTGAACATGTGCAGGTTCCTGGAGGGTGGTATGGGCACAGAAGGCATGGATGCTCCACGCCACTTCCTCCATACCTTACCCTATGTATCTCTTCCTCTGTGTCCTTTAAAATACCCTTTATAACGAACTAGTAAACATAACTGTATCTCTGAGTTCTGTGAGCTGCTGTAGCAAATGATTCAAACCCAAGGAGGGGGTCGTAGAGATCCTGATTTATAGCCAGTGGGTTAGAAGCACACACTACAACCTGGGGCTTGTGACTCATGTCTGAAGTGGGGAGCAGTGTTGTGGAACTGCCCTCAACCTGTAGGATCTGACACTATCTCTGGGTAGATATTGGGACCAAATTGAATTGAACTGGAGAACATCCAGTTGTGTCTACTGCAAAATTGCTTGCTTGCTTGATATGTGAGGGAAAAAAACTCACATATTTGGTGTCAGAAACATGTTATAAAACTATAGGAGAAACTAAGTTTGTTTATTCCTATATCTACACCATTATTTTAACTTAAAGAGTCAAGTGTTTGAGGCACAAAAGAAATAGTGAAAAGAATAGATGATTAACCAGCAACCATGTTAGAACAGAAACGGATTTAAAACAGTTGAGATAGTTAAGAAAAACAAAGTTAGGGAACAGTTTAGTGGGTTTGGAAAAGTAGAAATTGGTATAAATAATCAGTCTCATCTGTAAGAGTTATGCAGATTCACTAATTGTTAGCAATATTTTTATTTTAGCAGTGAACCTATATAGAAAATACAAGTCTTAAGAGAGAAGCAAGATGACTAGAAAATGATGAAGGGACTTAGAAGGGAGTGCATTTAGTGCATCCAGATTAAAGAAGAAACCTGGTGGAATGGTGAACACTCAGTGTGTCTAGGCTGGTTGTACACAGGATCATTTTGTTTCACTTGGGCTGGAAATCAGCCTGTCAGGTCAGCCTTTGTCAAAAAGAATTATGACAAAGCTGTTGCCTGGGCTTATTCCAAGTGTGTACCATCGTTACTTGGCTGGACCAGTTTGGCTTGTATTGAGCCAGAAGTGGGGCAGATCATAAAGCCACACTTGGGCCATCATGACCTGGAGTCTTCTAAGGCAGCTCCATCGGAACTCACCATGAACTCTCAGGACAGGCTGGTTCTGCTTAGTGCTGGGACAAATTGCTTCTGCCAGAGCTGCTGATGGATGACTCTTGCTGATGGATGAGCAAGAATTTCCATCCTCTGACTGTGCTGAGCCTGTATGTGTGAGTAAAGTTGTCATTACTGAAAAAATAAGCTGCCTTCTAACATTAACAAAGAATGTGTTAATGTTACATTTTTCATGCAAAACTGAAGTGTAACTGCTACCTCTGCATCATGATAAAGATGTTCCTGTTTGACTTGACAGAGCAAACCCCTCCACACCTGGAGGAGAATGGTGGTGATCTCCTGTGACCTCACGTTCATCTGCACCTCTAACCCAAGCCACTCCTTCAGGATCCTCTTGTGACATCGTCTGTTGTGGGATTCTACTTGTTACATGCCCTTTTCAGTGGGCATTCTTGTCTTTCTTCTGATGACCTGCATTGCAGATATCTGTCTGTGGTGTTACCTGCCCTTGTCATGTTTAGGCAACCACCTATGCAACTGTATAAGTTTGTTCTCACTCCTACCAGCCCCAAATGATACCGAGTTTTTTGTGTGCCATGGCTCTCAGATAATGTCACTTATCCATAGTAAATCACCTCTTCAGCCATTTATGATTTCAGATCTTTATTCTCATATGTAACAAAAGCTACAGCTTTGTCACAGTTGGGGATTGTTTATGAGGTATGAATTATGCACAGATAGGTAGTTAGAATGGAGAGTCATTTGTCCACTTAGGAAGTCACGTCTTACTTAGTTACGCCCCTGTCCAGCCACCTACATGCAGTCTCTTTCTACCCTTGGCCTCTTGATCTGGCACGCCCCCATGCGTCTCTTTTTTCCCCAGTTTCAGTATGTGTCTATCAAGACCCAGTGTCACTCCTATTTAAACCTGGATGAGTATCAGTTGGATAATGTGCAAACGCATTTGCTTATAGGTCTCAGATTTAGCCAGATCTGTGTTAAAATGCAGTTAAACCTAACTGTGAGACCTTAGGCAAAAAAACTTTACCTCCCTTTGATGATGATGATGATGATGATGATTATACCCAGCAGCACAGGCTGTTGATGAATCAAAGGAGATCATTTGCATATTGCACATAGCAAAGCTTTAGGCACCATAGTGAGGGCTCAGTAGAATGGCCTCATAGTCCTTTAAGATCTAGGCTTCTGACTGCTTCTCAAGCTCAGCCATTTACCCTGCTACACATTTCAATCCCATTAAACTATAAGCTCCTTTTGAGCAGGGAGCCTGTCTTCTTCAGCCTTAGCACCCAGAGCCTCGAAATATGCTTGGCACATATTTGAGTGCTCCATAAATACGAACATAAATCAAATAAGCCATAAGAACACTTACGCCTCTTTGAGGGCATCATGCTGTTCCACACCTCTGTGCCCTGGGATATGCTGTTCCCTTGCCTGCAGTGCCCATCTCCTCCCTGCCTGGGCTGATGTCCAGTCACTTTCACAGTTGCTGACCTGGATGAATTAGATCTCCCTCTGTGCCCCCTCTCCAACCTGAGTCCCTTGATTTACTTGTCTGTCTCCCTCTTAAGTATATATTAGATCCTTGAGGACAGAGGCCATGTGTGCTTGACTTCATACCCACAGCCCTTAGCACAGTGCCCACATAAAGGGGATCAAAATATGCCTGCTGAATAAAGGCTAGAGTTGGGGCTGAATATAAATAAAAGGATATGTGCAGAGAAACAAAAGTGCAAGGGAAATGAAACAGTTGAAAACTGGTGATTTGTTACTATGGTGATTTCTGAGTAACTTTTGTTTTGGGTCGAGGGGCGTTTCTTTATTCTTGTTATTGTTTTCTTTCTAACTCCATCTCCAGCAGCTCAGAAGGAGAACAGCTGTACCTGGCAACCCTGTAGGGTAGAGCCAGAGAGAAGTGGAGCCTCCCTGTGAGGAGGGAGGAGAGTCAAGACCATAGTGTCTCACGAACGCCAGAGTGGGTTAAGCCAGATCATAAGTTATTCTTCATTTTAGCAACAAAGGCAAGTGGAAGACATAGGTCTTCTGAAAACTTTGTAAGAAAGAGTACTTTCAACCATAGGGCAAAAAATTAAATAAAAACTGTAGGACACAGCAATGCCTAGCTCTTCTCACATCATTAAAACTCTCATAATGTGCCCTTCTCAAGGCTTGGCACAGCAGGGGGCACTTGAGCATTTATGGCCAAACCTGAGCACTTGGTCAGGTCATTCCGTGAGTCCTCACAATTCCCGAGGTTCAGCCAAGGGCCAAGAGCTGTGTGTGGACTCAGTGGTTCTGCTCAATGTGTGCAGAAGGTCTTTGGGCGCCTTCAGCATTGGTGTGAACTCTGGAGGGCTCCTTGTTGAAGCCCACATTTTCTTTTGAAACAGGGTCTCGCTTTGTCACTCAGGCTGAAATGTAGTAGCATGAACATGGCTCATTGCAACTTCAAAATCCTGAGCTCAAGTGATCCTCCCACCTCAGCCCCCCAAGTAGCTGAGACTGCAGGCGCATACCACCATGCTTGACTAATGTTTGTATTTTTGTAGTGATGGGGTTTCTCCATGTTGCCTAGGCTGGTCTCCAACCCCTGGCTGCCCGCCTCAGCCTCCCAAAGTGCTGGGATTACAGGCTTGAGCCACCACACCCAGCTTGGAAGCCCACTTTGCTCCACTGATGTGGAAACTGGGCTCCAGAACCTCAGAGTGACATGCTCTGTGCTGTAGGGCTGCTCAGCAGCCAGGTTCTGAGCTAATGCACTGCTTGCAGACCTTCTCTAAAGCAGAAGCTTGATATTCCAGGCTAAGATGTCCTGCAGACTTGGGAACCAATCCCAAGCTGGACCTAGGAGCAGAGCATGCTTCTCAAAAAATAGCATGGCGTAGTAGGTAGAAGATGTGAGCATATTAGATCTAAATTCATATCCAGGTCCCACAGCCTGAGTAACTCTGGGAAAGTTACTCCAGTTCTATGGGCCCAAGTTTCCTTGACAATGAAATACACTTGCAAGGTTGCTCTGAGGATTAAATGAGATAGCATGTGTAAAGGGTCAAGCAGAAAATAAGTTCTCAAAAAGTGGTTGGCATTGTTATTATTTGTTATTGTTGTTATTATCCTACTAACTTGCCTTAATTCGAGTTTAACTGTTTGTGTCAAAGGTAATCAGAAGTTCTTATTGGTTCTCGGAGACATGGGGGGGACATGTAGCCCACACAGCCACCCTTTGACCTCTGTATTAGATTCTCTTCCTCTGTGTGTTGCTGCAGACTACTCCCTATTATAACAAAGATCCTACTGCATGCCCTCCCCTATCTCCTCCCAAAGAAGCAGTGGCCCACACAAGATCGATATTCATGCCTCATGTGTTCAGGTCAGTGGTCTGTGCTTTAGGGTAGACAAGCAGCTGTGCTCCATGAGGCTGTCTGGGACCCAGGTTCCTTCTGTCCTATGGTCCTGCCATTCCCTGTTGGGTTGCCTTTCTCTGTCTGTTGAAGGCAGTTCACCAGTGCCACACCCACTTCTCAGCCCACAGGAAGTAGGAAGGAAAGTAGAGGGCAACCAGCTCCCTTTTGAAGGATTCAGGAGTTAAATATATTATACCCAGTCACAACGAGTTGACCAGAATTAAGTTACCTGGTCACACCTAGCTGCAAGAGAGTCTGAAAATGCAGTCTTCTGCTGCAAAGCTGGAGGCCTCACTAAAGCTATTATGATAGAAGAGGGTGGGGTGGATTTGGTGGGACAGCAAGGGGACAGCAGGCAGTCTTGCACACCCTTCACCTGCCTTCACCCTCCACTGCTTGCTTACTTTCAGGGACATGGATTTAGACTGCAAGGTTGCCAAGTCTGTGTCCCTTTAGACCTAGGACAACCCTGCTTGATACCAGAATCCCACAAGCTCCTAGAAAAAAAGGAAGATAAGCCACTGTGCCATCTTTGAGGAATGAACTTCAAGTTTAATCACTCTGCAAGACAACACTTAAAAAAAAATGTGCTCTCTACCTCATTCATACGCCAAGTGAAAAGTCACTACTGCCATAACTTTCACAAGCAGTAGTGTTCATAGAATGCATGCTAGTATATAAACCCAGTGCTCTCTTTTTTGGATTTGTTAAGAAAAACCTTACTGGGTTTCCATCAGGTGTTAAACAGGTCATTCACAAGTGGTCTAGCCCACAGAGCACACATCCTTCCCACTGAGTAGCCACAGCCAGTCATCCCAAATACTGTTTTTTTTCTTTGCTGCTGGGGAAAGCATCACTGACTGCCTTCTGGTGTTCCCAGGTTCTCTTCCTCTTACTGATCTCCGTCCTTTCATTTCCTCTGTGTCTCTCTTGGCACTCAATTTGCATTCATAAATGCAGACCTCTAGTGAAAACTTTACTGAGACATACACGACATAGTCAACTACCCTGGGCTCACTCAGGGTAAGGAAACCAACATCAGGGAAGGCAGAGACCATCCTCCTTTCCTTCGGGCAATAAAGTGTAGGAGGAGGCTGCCTGGAGTCTGCTTCTCTGCTCCCTTTGTTGCTGTCCACCACGTACCCTAAAGAGGCCAAGGAATTAGATAGAGTTATGCTTTCTGACTGCCTACTTTAGCAGCATTCACACCAAAACAGCTGCAAGAAGCTTTGAAATTCTGTACCAGGACAGGGGAAAAGTTATCCCTGCTATTGTTGCTGATTTCTGGCAGCTTGAATAGAGTGCCAACACAAAAATCCAGGGGCCGGGGGACTGGGCTTCATGTTACTCTTCAAAGGAAAGGCACCATCCTCTGTCCCAAAAACACACTGCAAGTGGCCTCACAAACAAATTCTCAGGCTGGTAGATTGAGATTGGGCTCTGACTTCATAACCAGATAAATGATCAGCAAAAGTGGGAGACATGGAAACCACAAGCATTGTGCTATGAGCTCAAAGGCAAAGAAGTCAAATTTCCTTCTTCATAGTCCTTTCTGTGTCTTTAAAGGAATTGGATCTTCTTGACTGGAACTAGTAAATTAAAGAAAGAGAAAAAGAATGCACTGTTTTTTTTGAAAGGATGAGGCCACATTTGCAGAATCATCTGGCGAGGAACCTCTATAGAGGCTGGGAAGATTGGCAGGGCAGGTTTTTGTTCGGCCTCGGAAAGTGAACCTCCTTGTCTTTCATTCTCAGCAGTCCTTGTACTCGGGGAGGGGGGCATTGATGACGCCTGTTCAGACAGCCGCTTTGTGCTAATGTGTTTTCTTGTGGCTCCGCCAGGTGACACCCTGACCCTTGGGCCCTCGGCCAGTTCTGCCACAACTGTTCCTTAAACAGCCGCAGCCCAGAAAGCCAGTTTCCGCCACTGTGGCCCAGATGTGACACTGACCTTTCTGTTTCTCTTTGCTGGTTCATGAATAGAAGACCACGTTTTTGTCTTTCTTTTCTCTTTTTCTCTGGTTGGTTGTTTTTACAGAATGAGGGTAAGGAGGGTAGAAAGACGCATGATTGGATATCAACATCAGGAAGAAACAGCTCTCCTGTGCCTAGTGTTTCTGAAAATTTGCAGGTCGCATGAACCAGTGTGGCCTACTGTTCTGTGCTCTCCTTGGATTGCCCTAGGTCCTAGGGGTGGTGGCTCAAAAGTCAAAGTATTAAAATGCCCAGCTGAGTGTCCCAACAGGAAAGGGTGAAGATAAAAGCAAAGATAGGTCCCCTTACCTCCCCGACCAATCAGCATCCAGAGAACAAAGGTGCTTTGTTTCATCCTCTCCACCTTCCTAGAGCCAAGCTCAGGGGGTGGTCTTCATGACCTCACTCACAGAGAGCTCCTACAGACACCTCACAAATCAAATCACCTTGGTTAGGTGCCAGGGTCAATTTAAATGAGTACTGTCATTCTGAGTTTAGTGGGTAGCCCCAAGTACCTAGAACTTGTGGCCCAAAGATTCTCAAAAACTCACTAATCCAGCCACCCTACTGTTGGTTCAGTTATCCCAGATTCCGCCCTTGTCCCCTACAGAGTCCTCTTCATGTGGCTTTGCTCTTTTTGTGCCTTTAATTAGAGTTCTATGGCTGTTCATCAGCATGCACTCACCACCCACTCCCTGCACACCCCTCACTGCTCACTTCCCAGCAGATTAGTTACGAAAACATTCTCAACAGGCTCACTGTTCTTGGGTACCTGTTAGCCTTCACACCTTCTAGAAGGAGTTGCCTCTCAACAGGCTTCAGAATCAGACACTCTCTCCATATATGGTTCTTTCAGCTTTTATACAAATTCAACCAGTAGCTGATAAGATTAAAGGGAACTTATGGAAAAATAAAGGAGATATATTCTCATTATAAAAACATTCTTGGTATAGACATCTGAGAAATAAAGACACAGAGAGCAAAGACAGGACAGTTGCTCTTAGTGTTGTCAACCACACACCACCATAATCTCAGCATGTTTCCTTCCAAAGAGTTTTCTAGGTATTTGTTATATAGTTGCAATCATGTGATATGTCGTAATATAACATGAACATTTTTTCATATTGCTGATTGTTGTAGTAAATATAAGTTTTAATTTCTGCCTAACTTGTCTTTATGGGCATACCGTACAATTTAGCCATTGCCCTCATGCTAAACAACTGTCAAGTTTTCTAACTTTTCAAGTGATAAATAATATTTCATAGAACCACTTCATGTCATTTTTAAAAGGCATGTCTTTAGCACACATTTACAAGGTTAAAGGACATGCCCTGCCCCCCACACCCTTTTTTTTTAATTTTTTATTTTTTGGAGACAGTCTTACTCAGTTGCCCAGGCTGAAGTGCAATGATGCCATCTCAGCTCACTGCAACCTCCACCTCCCTGGTTCAAGCAATTCTCATGCCTCAGACATCTAAGTAGCTAGGTTTACAGGCGCCTGTCACAACACCTATCTGACTTTTGTATTTTCAGTAGAGATGGGGTTTCACCATGTTGGTCAGGCTGGTCTTGAACTCCTGGCCTCAAGTGATCCACCCACCTCAGCCTCCCAAAATGCTGGGATTACAGGCATGAGCCACCACACCTGTCCGGGTATGGCCATTTGTAAGATTTTTTTATGTTGCCAAATTGGTTTACCACATGGTTTTACACTGATTTCTGGTCTTCTGTCAGCAGTGTAAGATAGTAATATTTCTTTCAAGGAAACTTCACCACTATTGAGTATACTTTTTTTTTAATGTGTGAATTTAGAAATGAAACATTGTATCTCACTAATCTAAATTGTATTTCTCTGAGTACTTACAAAGGTAATATTCTCGCATATGTTTAACAAATTATTTTTCCTTTTTTTGTTGTTGTTGCCAATTCATGTTTCTTTTTACCTAAACTTAGGGTTTCTCTTATCTGTATAAATTTCTTACATATTAAAATATTAATCCAAGAGAGTTGAAAACATCTCCATAGAAAAACTTAAGCATGAATGTTCATTGCAGTATTATTTATAAGAGCCAAAAAGTAAAAACCCAAATGTATATCAACTGATGAATGGATAAACAACATTTGGTATATCCATACAGTAGAATTGTTTTAGTTATAAAAAGGAATGAAGTACTAATACATGTTACATGAATGAACCTGGAGAACATTATACCAAGCAAAGGGAGCCAATCACGAAAGGCCATTTGTGACTCTACTTATATGAAGTGTCCAGAATAGGCAAATCCATAGAGACAGAAAGTAGATTAGTGGTGGCCAGGGGCTGGGGAGAGAAGGGAATGGGTAGTGATTGCTTAATGGGTACAGGTTTCTTTCGGGAGCAATGAAAACATTCCGGAATTAGATAATGGTAATGGTCTCCTTTGTAAATATACTAGAAACCATTGGACTGTGTACTTCAAGAGGGTGAATTTTATGGTATATGAATTATATCCAAATTAAAATAAAATAAAATTTAAAAATATTAACAATAAGGAACTTTTCTATGGTCCAAAAAAGGGTTGAGGGCAGGGGGTGGATCCTGAAAAAAACTTTACAACCTGTGCTCTAATTCTTTCTGAAACCTTTGGCATAGATAGGGTTAAAACATATCGTCCTTGTTTTCATCACCATTTTACTCTGTCTTAACCCTGAGATCCAAAGCAAAATGAACTTAAGAAGAAAGTGTTCTTACCTTTTTCCTGGAGCCTCTCCAGGGTTTGGTGTTAAAACCTCATTTTGCCATTTAGGTTTGGGACTGGTTCCAGCATTCAGTTAACTGCAGTCTTAAATCTCGCCACTGGGGTCTAATTCTCCCATTTCTCTTTTATTGAGTACTTTTGAATCTTCGGACTCAAGAAATTGAAAGTTATGCAGAAAGGAAAGAACATGTTTGTTGCAGGGATATGAGCAGCTGCTTCTCAGCCTGGGGTCATTTGAGCAAGAAAAGCCAGAGATGGGAACCCATAAAAATATTCTAGGTGCCAGCAGTATGGCTTATTCTTAAAGCAACATGACATTTTAAGAGTGATGTATGTCAGTTAAGTTCCCTTGCTGTGTGGTGTGAGACAAGGTTCATCTCTTTCCCCTCCAGAGAGCCTTTGCAAAGTCATGCGTTAATGATCGAATGAGTCCAACTCCACTTATTTCTGAAGCAAAGCTTGGGTTTGATTTTTAAGTAGGCTCTGTTATCCCATGATTGTCTGTGGCTAGTGTCTGCATTGTGTATATTCTCCACTTTTACATCTATCTTCTCACCTCAGAGACTGTAATATTTTAATACTTGCATTTGGCAAGGGGTTCTCCCTCACAGGCTCCACCAAGAGTAGAAAGCTGTTATTTTGTGCTTGGTGGAGGCATTATATGTGTATCTCAGTTTATGCAGTAAATATGTTCCAGAAAGTTTTGCCTATAAAGCATATCATATTTTAAGTGCAATAGGAAAACTGATTTTTATACCAAGGAAGCCAGTGCCAACTCCTTCATGGTACTTATAAATACCCTTGCCACGACTAGGAAAGATGAGGAAATTAAGGGCTGCTTCAGTGTCATTCACCCAAATAGTCATTAAGATGTCAAACCACACTAAGGAAGATGGTGACTCACTGCGCCTAGTGTGGTCCAGCACCTCTACAGAAGCCACTGTCTTGGGGGAATGGGATGTGAATTAGGGATGGAGGTGAGGCCCAGTCCCTGAAATCAGTGCCTCCATTAGTAGTATGTATTAGTTCATTCTCACACTGTTGTGAAGAAATACCCAAGACGGAGATCCGGTAATTTGTAAAGAAAAGAGGTTTAGGCCGGGCGCGGTGGCTCAAGCCTGTAATCCCAGCGCTTTGGGAGGCCGAGGCGGGTGGATCACGAGGTTAACAGACCGAGACCATCCTGGTCAACATGGTGAAACCCCGTCTCTACTAAAGATACAAAAAATTAGCTGGGCATGGTGGCGCGTGCCTGTAATCCCAGCTACTCGGGAGGCTGAGGCAGGAGAATTGCCTGAACCCAGGAGGCGGAGGTTGCGGTGAGCCGAGATCGCGGTGAGCCGAGATCGCGCCATTGCACTCCAGCCTGGGTAACAAGTGCGAAACTCCGTCTAAAAAAAAAAAAAAAAAGAAAAGAAAAAGAAAAGAGGTTTAATTGACTCGCAGTTCTGCATTGCTGGGGAGGCCTCAGGAAACTTACCATTATGACAGAAGGCAAAGGAAAAGCAGGCATCTTCTTCACAGGGCAGCAGGAGGGAGTAAGTGCAAGCAGGGGAAATGCCAGACACTTATAAGACCATCAGATCTCGTGAGAACTCACTATCACGAGAAGAACACAGGGATACCACACCCATGATTCAGTTGCCTCTACCTGGTCCTGCCCTTGACACGTGGGGATTATGGGGGTTGAAATTTGAGGTGAGATTTGAGCAGGAACAGATCCAAACCATATCATGATGTGTGAGAAACTGAGCTCTGTGAAACCCATTCTTCCCTATAGGATTTTTCCCTCAATGTCTGCAGCCGTCACACTCACACCCTTGCATGGACTGGCCAGGATTTCATAGTCAGGAGGCAGCTCTAGTATAGAGATTCTGTGTGCTGGCCATGGAAGCAGGCATTCTGGTTTCAGATCCCATCTTTACAACTGACGTAGCTGTGAGCAACCTCTATTTTCTTCCCTTGTAAAGTGTGGAGAAATAGCAATACCTATGTTTTAGAGTTATTACTAAATTTTAATGGGACAGCATTTTCCAGTGTCCAGCCTTCACTTAGGCTACAAGGAACACGCATTGGATATTGGTCATAGCTGCTGAGATTGGAGCCATCATCCCCATGGTGCCCATTCCACCAAAACATGTATTAGTTTTCTGCTGCTGCCTAACAAAGTACTAAAAACTTAGTGGCTTAAAACAACGTCCATCTGTTACCTCACATTTCTGTCAGTCACAAGTCCAGACTCAGAAGGGCTGGGTTCTCTGCTGCACAAAGCCAAAATCAAAGTGTTAGCTGACTATGTTGTTTGAAGGCTTGACTCAGGAGGAATCCATTTCCAGGTTCATTCAGGTTCTTGACCAAACTATGTTCCTCATGGTTGTAGGACTGACATCCTATTTCTTTGCTGTCTGCCAGCTGTGAGCAGTTCTCAACTCTGACCACCCATGTGTCTGGCCACACAGATCCTTCATCTTTAAAACCAGGCATGGAGAATCTCCCTCACAACAAAGGCCACTTCTAATCTACTTTTCCAGGAACTGCCATGCCTTTCAAGGGCTCACCTGATTAGGTCAGGTCCACCCAGGATGGTCTCTCAAAGTCAGCTGTGCCAAATAACAACCCAATCGTGGAATGATGACCCCATCATTCGTAAGTCCTAGGGATTTACAGGGCATGTACACTGGGAGCAGGAGTCCTGGGAGACAGCTCAGAATTCTGCCTACCACACTGTCATTTAGCAAGACACATATTTTTATTCCTTGCCTCCAGTTGGCAGCAGGGAGAGGACTTTCCCACATTGGCTGAGTCCTGCGTGCTTTTTTTCTGAGCTGGGCTGGGGCCACTGGTGGAACCCAACACCAATGCTGAAAGTGGTTCAGCCCTCGAATATTAACATCTCCAGAGTGCCAACCCAGCAGTGACTTTTTCCTTGCTTCAGTACCTCGGGAAATGCTTGCGATCCCGAGAGTGGCCAGCATAGACCTGCTCTCTGTCCAGCCTCCCCAGTTCTCCCTGGCCTTTCTGTCCCAGCTGTCACCAGAAGGCAGCACTGCCTGCACTCAGCCATGGGGTGTCAGAATCCTCTGATGCAGTGTGCTACATAGGAGAAAAGCCCCATCATAAAGGATTGAAAGGTGCTGGGAAATTAGGAAATTTGGGTGACAGATTCTGTGGCCCAACCTCATTGCTACTGATGTGTTACTCAGCAGTCTCTAAATGTCCTGCTCCCAGCAATTACATGGGGAAAACTAAAGAAAGGCTTTCCTCAGCTTTCACGGGATTAACTCTCGCCATTGAGAATGTAGCAAAAGTCCTCAAGTAGATTCTTACGGGAGTTTCTAATTTTACGAGGATCAAGAGCCCCCTGCCATGAATCTTCTATCCCAAAGTCAAATAATTTCTGATGTGTCTCTGCCACACCTTATCCTTTTCCTAATGCCATTCCTGCTGACTGGAAAAGTGTGTTTGCTTGTTAAGCTTCCAGTTTTTGCTTTTTCCTAGAAAAGTGTGAAACCATGCAGTTGATTTGCAATTCAGCTTTAAATTCATTTTCAACTGCCCCCATCTCAGTTGCTTACATTTGGTTTCCAGGTTCTTAGTTCAGTTCCCTTCCTTGTTCTTTTACATCCATTATGATACCAGGAAACATGCCACCTCTAAGTACAGGCCAAATGTGGCTTTACCTGTCACTTTCCAAAGTCTGGGCTTTCTCCCCAGGGGCTATCAAGAGGAGGGAGTATGCCTAAAGGCTGTCACTTCTTCACACCCACCTACATTGGCTTCTGAGACAAAATTGCTTACACCGCTGAAATTAAAGTTATTTGTTGTCAGTTTCACTTCCTCTTCCTGCCATTCCTCCTCTGCCTGCAAGTGTATGTGTCTCAAGAGAAAGTAATTTGCTTGTGCAGAAGACTGCCAGTGGCCCTTTCTCCATTTTTCGTGCCTAGGTCCTGCACACACCTGAAATTTTATCATGAGTCCTGCAAGCTTATAACTTGGGCATACTGGTGTTACTTTATTTATTGGTGCATGAGGCAATATGTGTCTGTATTTAATGTGCATCTTGTAGACTGGACTGTGGTCTGAAGCATCAGGAGGGGGGAGTGTGTGTTCAACCAGACTCATCTTGGATCAAAGCACCCTGTGCCTGTGGTAATGGATAGATTCAATCCTTTAGGTCAGCTTCTGTCAGTCACTACAGGGCTATGTGAAGAAGCATAGCTCCCGTGGCATGGCAGCAGAAAGGGCTGCAATCCGTTGATCTGTTGATAATGTCTGCCCTACTTATGGGAGCAGGGTGCAGTGCTCCTTGAATCCTGTGTCTGGCAACTCTTCCTGGGTTGCTTAACACTATTGGAGCATCTGATAAGATCCACAGGACTAGGGAAACTTTAAGTAGATCAGGTTTTATTTGTAGAGTAGAAACAGGGGCCCTCCCTTTGGAAACAAATTGGAGAATAGAGACTTCACAGCTGTAATCCACACACCTTGATCACGGGCATAGGATCCAATTGGTCAAAGTACCCTTCCACCAGCTTTTCTAGGCATGACAACCTGCAGAGGACTATAGCCACCAGTTCATGGCATGTGATACTTTCCTGATCATAGTAACTCCAGGGCTCCACATTCATGATGGCATTACCGTGTTTCCTGGTACCCCACAGATCTAGAGCAAGTGAATTAGTGCATTCCATGTCACAATGCACCTACAGCATTGGATATAACAGCCACAGCACATAACTGTGCATAATAAAGAATATTTGTATTTTAGCATGAATGATCAAAAGTTTGCCTTGTAGCAAGGAGCCTGGGCACACCAAATATAGCTCATGTAGCATCTTCTGACTCTTCTGTTACGAAGCAGTTAGTATGACTGCCCCCTGTGGGAGGAAGAAGACCACAAGTTTCTGTACAAATGTTTTCACTGTGATTAACTTTTAGTGACTTGAGACTACATTTATTGATTTATTTTCACTTCTTTTGTGTTTGTAAGCAAGATCTATATAGAAACCTTACTTAATTAAAATGTCAAATGCCTGAAGTAGTGACAGTGTTGTCTCTTCTATAAAAGAGGATTTTCTCCAAAATGATTTTGATTATTTTTAATTTGTTTATTTAATACGTATTGAGTACTACTGTGTGCCAGGCACTGTTCTGGCCATGCGAGATGCAGCAGTTAAAAAAAAAAATTCCTGCCTTCTAGAAACTAATGATTTTTCTTCTCTATTCATAAAATTATAGATAAGCTCCTAGTTGCTTATTACAGTATATTTCCTTTTAAAAGTGGATTTTGAAAGATTATTTTTTCTTAGTTTTGTTAAATGTAGGATTCTATTTTCTTCAGGATTCTGATATGGGGCTTATTTTGTTTTGCTGGAGTTGGAAGAGTAGTTTGCAATAAGCATTCTCATTAGTTCTGGGTTCTATTTCTCTATCACAGTGAGAAAACTTCTAGAGAAAAATCAGAGCACTTCATGTCACTCTTTAAAACTGCCTGCTTCTACCTAGCATGCCTATTCTCCTGAAGAAAGCATTCTGGGTTACATGTTAATCACATCCATGTAAGGGGAACAGCTGTTAAGCTGCTTCAAGGATGTAGATATAAATTCTTTCTTCTGTATAAATCAGAATTTCTTGAACTTGACACTATTAACACTTGGGGCCAGGTAACTCTTGTTTGTAGGAGGCTGCCCTGTGTACTGCAAGCTGTTTTAACAGCATTCTTGGCCTCTGCCCACTAGGTGTCACCCCTCCCCTCTAAGTGTGACAACCCAAAATGCCTCCAGACATTGCCCAATATGTCTGTTGTTGAGGAGGGTGATAAAGTTACCCCTAGCTGAGAACCACTGGTGTCAGTGATGTGATTCTGTGACTCAGGTCTCACATTCTCTAATTACAGTAGATCAGTTAAATTCCTGGGGGAAAAAAAGCGTGTGGGACAAGAAATGTTTTCTGTGGCCTTTGCAGAAATGTAGAGCAACTTTCCACCATGAAAGAGTTCATATTGTATGAACAAGATAGTTTCAGTCTGATGAAGCAACATCAACAACAGATGATGAAATTCCTTTAGTGCATCATGCCTTGGAAATAGCTTGCATTTCCTATTGGAAACTTGTTAAAATCATATCCATTTACCGTAAGTTACAAAGCATGTTGGACACAGTATACTGTAAGCTAATCTCAAATGATTTAGTAGTAAATGTGTTCCAGATTTGGTGAGCTCAGCTCAAGCAGTAGGTGTTTCTTTTCCAAACATTTTCATTCTCAAGAACTGACATTCAATTCAGTAAGTATTTATTGAAACACGTAATATGAAAGAGCTTTAGAACAGTCTGATAGTGCTCCCATCACCCACTCCAGCAGAAAAGCAGTGCTCAGAAGAGTGCCCAGAGAGCTTCTCTGTCTGATGTGGCACCTCCCGCATTGGTTTGCAAGATAATATAGAAAAGTGTACTTTCTCCTTCGCCGCCTCAAGCCCTTCCCATCCTTTGCCAACTGTGCCCTCCCCAGTGAATAAATGTTATTGCACATGATGTCATGTGTTTCTTATTGGATTCTTTGGTCCCAAATGGGCTGGTTTGCAGTTTTGGCAGGACCTCCACTGCCTGTTCTACCTGACCCCTGTCAGCTTGATGGGGTATTGCAAGTCCAAAGTGAGATCATTTAACAACCTTATATTTCTGAATCTTCTTCGCTTCTCAGACATATACCAGTAGATTTTAAAATGCAAGGTACATTGCTGATAAAAGTCACAGGAGAGGCCTGGCACGGTGGTTCATGCCTGTAATCCCAGCACTTTGGGAGGCCGAGGCAGGCAGATCACCTGAGGTCAGAAGTTTGCCTGGCCAACACGGTAAAACCCCATCTCTACTAAAAATACAAAAAAAAACAAAATTAGCTGGCTGTGGTGGTGGGCACCAGTAATCCCAGCTACTTGGGAGGCTGAGGCAGGAGAATCACTTGAACCTGGGAGGCGGAGGTTGCAGTGAGCCAAGATCACACCACTGCACTCCAGCCTGGACAACAAAGTGAGACTCCATCTCAAAAAAAAATTAAAAAGTCACAGGAGGGATTGGCCTTGATACAGAGATAAAGAAAGGACAAAAGAGAAACATATAGGCTACAAAATCTTCGCTCATCTGGTTGCTGTTTATTGTGCCAGGCACTGGCAATGTAGCTGTCACAAAAACGGACAGGATCCTGCTTTCCTGGAACTCACAGTCCACTGGGCAGTGAGACAAGTGGACAGGCCCTGTTTTAGTATGGCACTAAGGGCGCAAGAAGGAGGGAGATTGGGATGCCATGGGAACACTTGGGAAAGCACAACCCAGCCTGGAGGGGCAGGGCGGTCGGAGAAAGCCTTGCAGAGGAAGCAGTGCTTTATTAACTAGGACATGAAGGGTATATCGCATATCAAAGAGGAAGGGGAAAAAGTGTTCAAGGCTATGTTCCAAGGCCTGAAGTGGGTAGAGGAATGGAGTCTTTGAAGATTTGAAAAGTTGGGCATGTTTGAATAGGAGAGCTGAGACAGGAAGAGTGAGAAGTAAACAAGGAGGAGAAAATGAGGATGCTTCTCAGGATGCCGACTGGAGCAACTGGGTCACTGGCGGTGCCATTTACTAAGATGAGGAGCCTGCGAGAAGAGGGTTTGAGGAGAGTGGGTTGGCAACAGCTCAGGTGGGTAATCCACCACTAACTCCAGAACATGGGAATTTTTTTTTTTATGTTTTTCAAGGATGTCAAAAGCTAACGGAAATTTGAAAAGTTAATTAGCAGCTTTAAGTGATTTCATTACTATAGGGTATCATGATACCCTGCAAATATACTCGGACCTCTTAGGTTCTGCCCATTTTATTTTTCATCCAGTGACTAGTTCTTAGTTTCGATATTTAGCATCATCTTAGTGCTTAAAATTGACGAGTTTTGTGCCTGAAGATTAGTTACCTATGAGTGAAGCAATCTAGTGACTTGATTGGAAGTTGTGTTCTGGCTTATCCAACACTTCTGTGCCCTCTTCCTTCAATTTACTGTGCCATGATGGGAGTTTTTATTCTAATGTTGCATACGCTCATTCTACAGAGCATATGCTATTTTTTTAGATGGCTAAAGCAAGGCAAAATTGGTAACAGGTATATGCTGTTAGAGAATCTGAAGAGGTACAGGCCTCATTCGAGGAAAGTTGCTGCATGGTGAACGTTGTGCTCTGTGATGATGCTGTCATCCAGAACATGTGGGGAACAAATGTGATTGTGGGGTCAAGAGAATTAAGCTTCCTCCTAGCCACCCCCCCAGCCACTGCCTTTCCTAATGCCCCTCATAGGCCTGAAATAGCAGTGAGCCTCATCAATTACTTCTCGCTAACCGTAGAGCACTAGGGGGCATCCCAGCTTATGTGTCCCCTTTTTGTCTTTGGCAGGAATTTAGATAATGGGCTGTGTGCAATGTAAGGATAAAGAAGCAACAAAACTGACAGAGGAGAGGGACGGCAGCCTGAACCAGAGCTCCGGGTACCGCTATGGCACAGACCCCACCCCTCAGCACTACCCCAGCTTTGGCGTGACCTCCATCCCCAACTACAACAACTTCCACGCAGCCGGGGGCCAAGGACTCACTGTCTTTGGAGGTGTGAACTCTTCATCTCATACAGGGACCTTGCGAACGAGAGGAGGAACAGGTAAGACCCCAAAGTCACAGAGTACAGGGCGGGGGCAGCTGCCCTTAACTCCTTTGGCAATTGAACATCTGGACTCTCATCATTTCCCTTTGAACAGGAGTTTCTAATCTCTCTCCTCTACTAGATGAGGAGCTATAAGAAAAGCCAGAGCTTGATATACAAACAAAATGCTTGGCTGCAGGGTGCAGGGTGCCCCAAGTTGCTGCTCTCTGAGGATTCTGGATGGGTTGGTGAGCTACAACATTCTACCGGGGAACTGTAGGTTAATAACTCTGAGCCTTGCCTGGCTGTTTGGCACAGAAGAACTAGGGCAGCCTTTTCAAAATGCAGATGCCTGAGCCATGTCCCAGTCTTTTGAATTAGAGGCTCCAGGACTGGGCCTGGGTGTGTGTATTCGAGTCGTCTAGACATTAATGTATTACTTCTTCCTAATCCTCAGCCTACCTTTTTTTTTTTTTTTTTTGACATTTCTTTGTCTTTTGTACCACAAGGCTATATTTTGCTGCCTTGTGTATTTGCTGACTTAGCTAATACTTTGTAAAATATCTGGCGTACATTCTCAGACATATGTTTTCCAAAATATTTGTAAGTTATCTCATGCATCCTTAGTCGTCCAAATTTTCTCTGAGTATGTGAACCGTAGTAACTAGATATTTGATATTATTTGTTCCAAAATTATTTTGTTTATTGCAAAAGTTTGAAAGAATGCAGTATCTCTCAGCCCATCTGGCAGCAGGTACTTTCTCACCTAGGGAGGTGGCATTACTAAGGCATTAGCAGGGTTTTTTTTCCCTCTGCACCCAACACACAGCTGCGTAGTTGTATCAAGGGGTCTGACCCAGAGCCTTTGGGCATTATCTACTTATCTTCCGCTAGCATAGCATACTCTGCCCCGTAGAAGAAGTATTTATGTTCATCCTCATGCTGTGGTGATTCTAGCTTTCCTTTCAACCCAGGCCTTGCATGAGTTGAATACATGCTAGATACCTTTACCCATCCCTCCCACCTTCCTAAAGGCATTGGGAAGGAGAGACACAGACAGGCAGTCTAAGACCATCTGTCTCCTGAGGATGCAGGAGAAAAAAGAGCCAAAAACGTACCCAACACAGCCCCATCCTTGTCCTTAACCATGAGAAGCATGAGGGCTTTCCCGGCCGACTGTTAATTCTGCCGACACAAGCCTTGTCCTTGTTCATTCATTCCTGAATGCTGGATATGGATGGACCCCTGTGTCTGCAGGTATCCTTCAGTATAGTCACTAGAGAAGGCCACCTCTGTTGAGCATGTGGGTCTCTACTGCAGTCAGGAGCAGTCTTAATCTAGGAGGCTACCTGGTTACTTATAAAATTTGAAAGTTAAAACACAATACCCCCAAATGTTGGCAGATTTTTCTGCCTTGAATTATTTTGTTTTAATATATATGCACATCCTTTCTCCCAACACCGCCTTCAGTCCTATAAGGCCAAGAACAATGTCTGTGTTTCTCTGTAACCTCCTTTGATTCTCCCCTCAGTTCCTAGAACATGGAGCATAAAAGCCCTCAGTGAGAACTTGTCAGCTGATTCAAGGAGAGAGTGGGAATGCTGGCCTTCATGTGCCTTGCCTTCCCCACAGTGGAGCTGGCTTGACTTCATTTTTAAATTGTTTTTAAAGAAAGGAATCTGTTAATGGAGTGGTAAATCAGAATGGGCATGACCTTACAGGTACCTATATTTTTGTTTTAAGCCAATCTCTTTTCTTACCTTTCAAAGAAATCTAAGGAAAGAAGGACAGTTGCCAAGTGAGCCTTGCTTTGCATGGTCACACCTCTGAATGCTAACTCTCCTAAGGAAAGTCCCACTTGGGATGGGGCAGAAAGATGCCCCACTCCTCTCGGTGGTCCTTGAATAGTGCCGTGACACATCTATTCCCTTGCACTACCTACACAGCAAACTGGCAGCTTGGTAAAAAAGTGGGCTCTGGCTGGGTGCAGTGGCTCATGCCTGTGATCCCAGCACTTTGGGAGGCCAAATGTGGGTGGATCACTTGAGATCCGAAGTTTGAGACCAACCTGGCCAACATGGCAAAACCCTGTCTCTACTAAAAATACAAAAAATTAGCCAGGCGTGGTGGCAGATGACTGTAATTCCAGCTACTTAGGAGGCTGAGGCAAGAGAATTGCTTGCACCCAGGAGGCAGAGGCTGCAGTGAGCCGAGATCACACCATTGCACTCAAGCCTGGGCAACAAGAGTGAAACTCTGTCTCAAAAAAAAAAAAAAAAAAAGCAGGCTCCGTCTCATGTGTTCTGTTGGCCATAGTGGGCACTCTGAAGTGCAGAGAAACCAATTGAGAAGCCAGACTGCAGGGAACTACTATTACTTATCAATGGCTGTGTAACAGATTGCCACAAAACTTAGCAGCTTAAAACAAAACACACTTAATTTCTTTTATTTTTTTTTAATTTCAGGTGTTTTTTATTCAAAGGTTCTTAAAAGAAATAAAACAGAAAAGCTAACAATCTAATGAAATGTACAGGTCAAAAATGTCTTTTGGTGTTTAATAACAAGTCCCAGGAAAGAAAGCTACAGAGTTGTCTTGAACCAGACATAAAAGTTACCACTGGCAAGTCTGTGGCACTAGTAAAACAAAAATTAAAAATTAACTCTCTTGATCATATAGATATCTCTGTGAAAAGCTTTTTTATTTCAACCTGTACAAAAAGTCTTTCTTCGTAATTTTTTTTGTAATTTAATGGCTGTCAACTATGTGATGTTTAACTAATTTTTTTTTATGTACAGAAGTTGTGTTTCCCAAATCTTACCCAACGATTATGGCACTTAGTTGAGACATTTCTAGCAGAAGATTTCCCCTCCCCTCTAAACGAGCTATCAAATTTCTGTCCTAACTAATGCAAAAATATCAAATAGTGAGAGACCAACATTTACTGGATACACAGAGGGTGCTGCATTCAGCCTGGACTTTCACAAAGCAGTAATATTCCAGGGAGCATAGAACCAATAATACCACAACTTTTAAAAAATGAAACAAAAACAGAAACACATTTCTTTTCTGGCTATGTAATTTTCACTAGAATCTACACTTCTCAGAGCAGCAAGGACTTTTGAAACTATGAAATGTCACTGACATCTATCATCAAATACAAGCATGAAATTTAAGAACTGAAAGATACCTGAAAGAAATAACTGCTTAGCCCTAGCTTCAGAGCTAGGAGGATTTGGTCTGTGGAAGCAGGAAGGCCAGCAACCTATCCCAGCACAAAAGAAAACAGACTCTGAGGTAGATAACTGATCATACACGGCTGGTCAGACAAGTACACAGTTTTGGAAGACAACTTAATTTACCATTGCTTTTAAAACATATGCAATTGCCTTCATAAAAGAACTTTAATAACAGTGAACCGAAGTAGAAATATGTGTACCAAAGGAGAAATAACTGTATTTATGAATCAGGAATTTTGTAGTTTCCAATTGGTTTTCTTTACACTTGAACACTTGTAGTGATGATGTAACATGTGGCACTGCTTGAATCCAAATCTTCCTTCATGCTTTTTGTTTGTGTGTGTGTCCATACATCAATTAAAATTATAAAACCTAAATGTACAGTTTCTGTGGGTCAGGAATCTGTGAATGACTTAGTTGGGTCTTCTACTTCAGAATCTCTCACAAGCTGCAATCAAGGTGTGTGGCTGGGTTACAGTCATCTCGCAGCTTAGCTGAGAATGATCTGCTTCCAAGCTCATGGAGTGCTGGCAGGATTTGGGGCCTCACTGGTTGTTGGCCAGAGGCCACCCTCAGTTCTTGGTCACATGGCTCTCGCCAGCATGGCGCCTTGCTTCATCAAAGTGTGCAAGCTGAAGTGGCAATAAAGAGAGTGCTAGGAAGATACAAGTCACCATCTTTTGAAGCTTAGTCACTTAAAGGACTGCACATTCTGTTGGGGAGAAGCAAGTTGTTAGATCCAGCCCACACTTAAGGGAAGAGGATTGCACAAGACATGAATACCAGGAGGCAGGAATCACTGGAGATGATGTTAGAATTATGCCTATTGGGTTGGGCATGGTAGGTCACACCTGTAATCTCAGCACTTTGGGAGGTCAAGGCAGGAGGATTGCTTGAGCCCAGGAGTTCGAGACCAGCCTAGGCAACATAGTGAGACCCACCACCGTCTCTATTAAACAAGCAAACAAAAAGAATCATACCTAATTATATGGAAGAAATGCTAGGCCAAATGACATTGGATATTCTCTGCTGCTGCTGCTAGCAAACTTCTGTAAAGCAGGAAGGGCCTCTCTAGAGAGTTAGCCAGATTGAGAGGACATAGGGTGGGTTGAGGAAGAATGACTGCTACAAGGCAATGTGCGGAGAGGTGAGTTTAAGGCAGAAGGAGGACAAGGAGAGGGTTCCATTTTCAGCAGTGTGGCTGAGCAGCACAGAACTGCAGATCCAACTGCAGATGCCATGGGCAGTACCTCCTCTAATTGGGCAAATATTACAGAAAGGGTCTTCTCTAAATTTCCCCAAGCTGCAGGAGGCATTTCCTATTACATTCTATATTACGGTTTTACTAAGAGAAAGTGGTCCGTTTTGCCCAGAACCTAACATGGGCTCCAAGTGGAGGAGAAGATGTGACTAACAACGCATGTCAGTAACTGCTGCAGAGCCCTGCAAACCTGAACCCCGACGCTGCCCTTTTGTTTGGGATGCGATCTTAATGTCTCCCTGCTCCTCAGCACTCATTCAAAGCTATACAGAAAGAAGTCCTTCAGCTCCGTGTTTTTATCAGATCCAGTAAGGCTTCCCCTACAAAGACCAAGGCGTAAACACAGCCCTGTGACTGTGGTTTTCACACATTAATTACAACACCTCATCATGTTATTAGTGCTGGCTAGATGTAGATTTTGAGAATGAGATTTTTAGTGAAGATTTAATTTCCTGGAATTAATTTCCCCTTGTGTAATAATCTCCCTTCTTGATTTTGTTTTGGTAGGAGTGACGCTATTTGTGGCCCTTTATGACTATGAAGCACGGACGGAAGATGACCTGAGTTTTCACAAAGGAGAAAAATTTCAAATATTGAACAGCTCGTAAGTTTGGAGAGGGAGGAGAAGCATGTGTACCTTTCAGATTGGGAAGGAGCTCTTGCATTTTCAGTCCGTACCTCTTCAGATGTCTGAAATGCTAAAAGAACATTTGCTTAATTCGTTAGTTCATAACAATATACTTTGAGAAAAAGAAGAGTCAGTGACACAGTGCAGTATTTTATGGTACTGTGTGTCCAAGGAGATTTTCAGAGAATACCAAAAATACTAGCAGAGTCCATGTGTATTGTTTTTGGTTTAGGTTTAAAGGTTCTAAAAGCACCAGCATCATCCTCCATAGCCCTCAGTGTTTCTCCAAACCTACAGTTTCAAGTGATGGCATAAGCCTTGGCTACCCACGTTTCATGCTCTCTGCCTTGAGATTTTCTTCACATTTCAGATGTTACACTAGCTAAGCCCTCACTTGAGGCTTGCAACAAGTTCTTTGTTTTATAAACCACTAAACATTTCATTGGTGAAGCCTGTGGAGGCGTCTCCCTGTAATGAAAATTTGGGAATGACTGAAGTCTTTTGGAGATAGAGAAGTGATTTCACCCACTCATGAATGACTAGGCTGTATGGTTGTTTAAAGTTGGCCAGGAGGAACAGCAGTTAAACAGGCAGTAGGGAGATTTCAAGAGTGAGGATCACTCCCTTTTCAAATCCTACAGTCAATACCTCCATAAGGAAGAGTAAATATGGGTCAGATTTTCTTATGGTTTATAAATACTGCCTCTGTTAGATTGAGGCAGTGTGCATGGATAAGCCCTTCAGAAAAAGATAGGCTCTGAAGAAAGTTGGTGGTTGGGAGGCTCCCACATCAGCAATCCAGGCATCTCAGGCATCCCTATGAGTGCTCCCAGTGGTTGTGAAAAAATGCCACCCAGGGGCTGAGGGGCACACCAGGTAGTCCTTCTATGCCACCAAGTCTGGTTGCTTCTCCTCTGTTCTCTGAGCAAACCAGATTCCATGATGGTGGAAGGACTTGGAGCCATCCTTCCCAGAAGGATGTGCTAGAGGAAGTAAGAGGCAATCCTCTTCACACTGCACACCCCAGGAAAGAGGAGTGCTGATTGTCACAGGGAAGCCCTTCAGGCTTGAAAACTGCCTCCTTGGAAAGCCCACCCTTCCCTGGAATGCCCCCTGGCTCACAGAACCATGCACTGAGAATATGCCGACTTTCAACACCAAGAACTGAATACCTCCATAAGGGGCCGATGACTCTCTTTGAGACATCAGAAGACACAGTCTACGTAGCCACAAGTTTTCAAACATACATTAGTATTGTCATCATTAACAAAGGTGTGGGGTGGGTTTTTTAAAACTTTTTATTGAAATACATGCAGAAAAGTGCACTTATCAAAAGTGTACATAGTGATGATTGCACAGCAAGGTGAATGTCTTACTGCTGCTCACCTGTACACTTAAAAATGATAAATTTTATGTTGCCTATATTTTACCACAATTTTCAAAAAGGATACAGTTTGCTAAATTTTCACAAGCTGAATATGCCTGTGCAGCCACCACCCAGATCAAGAAGAGTGTTACCTGCCCCCCAAGTCGTCCTCCTGTAGCCACAGGAATTTTTTTTAAAAATGGTGAACAGCTGCCATTCATTGAAGGCTCCTGGTGTACCAGCCATGTGCGCAGTTACAAACATTCTCATGCATCCTTCCACAACTGTCTGAGGTATGCATCGACGTCATCATTTGACATCTGAGGAGCTGGAGGCCCAGATTAGGAAACTGCCCCAGAGCACAGAGCTGGCAGGTGGTAGAGCCCAGGGCAAGGAACAGGGAGGCAACCTGAGAACAGGGTCAGGTTTGATCTGGGAAGGGCCCAGTACTTTATCAAAGGGGATAGGACCCATCAAGTGACATAAAGGTTTGGAGAGTTGGCTAGGGCTGGGGAGGAGGGAATTGGGCTTTGATCCTCTCTTGGGTATACCTCCTTGCTGTTATTTTGATTCACAGATGACTGCTGCTTTTTGGAGTCTATTAACTTTGAATTCTGAAATCTGCCCCCCCCAACCTCCCCAGTTTATCCAGTATTCTCTACATGCCAAAGTTGATTAGAAATTTCAAGACTCTTTGCAAACTTTCAACCGTAAGAACCAAGGAATAGTGGAGCGCAGACCCAGCTCTCTGGGAGGCTCTGTCCACACTGCACGTGCATCTGTGCGTCAGGCTAGGGGGCGTTGGAAAGTCAGTCGCTGCTGATGTCAATCCCATGCCTACTTTCTTTGTTAATCTGGAATGAGTCTGCAATGTCACCAAATTGAAATTTCAGAGAAGCACTTAAGGGGGATCCAGTCTGTCTCAATCTATATTTTGCGACTTCCATGCACCGCCTTTGCTGTTTACAGAGTCCTTTGAGCCTCCAGCCCTGTTCTTGTGGAGGAAAATATTGCAAAGGTTCTCTTCCTCTTAATGTTCTTCCTTTCTGCCAGTGGAATTCTGTATCAGTGGAATTTTAAAATGTGCTTTCTCAAGGTTATAGAAAAGAAAAATAAGTTTTGTGTAATAAGACGATATCCTGAAGTTAAGGGTAATAACAGGGAAGAGAAAATCGTGAAGGAAAAACAAAGCAATAATACAGAAGCAGATGGCACGCAGCTCCTCCCCTCCCCCATCCTCTCCTGCCTCTGGCTGTCACCCGAAGAGGAGAGGAAGGGATGGGGCTCTGTTCTGCCAGGGCAGCTGCCACACCTCCTAGTGTGTGTCCACCCACTCCCTTCCCCTGTCAAGAGGCAGGCACTGGAGGCCACAGGGCTGGCTTTGTTGAAGTACAGCATACACCATGGGATACGCATGTGTGTACGTACCCAGAGGCAGTGTTCCTGCTGCCCAGCAAGGGGCAAAGGTGCTTCATTGAACTGATGTAAGTGCTCAGTGTCATGTATTAGGACATTATTAAATTTGAACGCATTTTACAAAATAGTTAAGTGCATCTATTTTATTCCCTGTTTTTGCATTTCAAGACTAGTCATTTACCATATAGGAACAGTGACTCTTTTAAATGTAATAAATGTTTTACACAGAGTGGAGTAGTGGTCATAGCCAATGGCATTTCTTTTTCTACTGTGATAAAAAGAAATCCTGGTTTAGAGCCCCATCCAAGAACTTGTTAAAATTGTTACTGATATACTCTCTAAAAATCAGATTATAAAAATGCTACACTACTGAGCAAATCAAGGCTGACTTCTGTTGGCAAATATCATTCCCTGGCTCTAAGACTCTAGGGCTCCCAGCTCCTGGCCCACAAGCCTATGAGCAACTTTGGAGTTTGGGGATAGGCTCTTTTCTTGGTGGGCGGACAGAATCTTTTAATATGTCTTTAAATCAGAGGAATAGATAGAGCTATTATGAAACCTTTAAAAGCCATTCCAAACCAGTGTCAGGCTTTAAATCATGTATTTGAATTAGACCAAGATAACAAAGAATATCTCACCAAGTATAAATTGAAGAATCTGAACTGTAAGAACAGTTTAAAGAAATACAGCTTTAACAATGCGAACTACCCACAGTAACTCAAGAAATAAAAGGTAACATAGTAAAGCTCCTATTTTTTTCCTAAATCCACATGAATATAGAGTAATTTATAGGTGAATTGGTGCTTCTAGTATATCAAAAAGTGTGTATATTTATAGGTGAATTGGTGCTTCTAGTGTATCAAAAAGATGACTTATTCACTTGCTCAACAGCTCTTGATAAATATTTTGAGTCTGTACCAGCCTCTCTGGGCTCAACATGTGAAGTTTACTACATAATAAACTTCAAATCTTTGTCACCTTATGTCTCCTTTGATGAAGAAAGTGACCCTGGAAAGCCTAGAAAAGGAGAAATCAAGGATTTTATCTTCCTCATGAGTAGCTGAAAACCCCTGTGAGATTAAGAGGGTCAAGTAAGAAAATCATGAATTCTTGATTCATGACTTTAGAATGAGCTGATAATTGCCTTCTGGTCTGTGCTACACTGTTTAGGTCCATAGACCAAAATGAGATAGTTAATGTTAGATTTGAATTGGAAATGACTTCATTAATGCCAGATCACCTGAATAAGGCTGGGTTTGTCCCAGCCTGCAGCAAAATGTATTGGCTTCCCATCCCCATTGACATTTTCACATACCCTAAAATTGATGCTAGCCTTTTTTTTTCTTAATTCAATTAGAACTAACTTGATGAAGGTTATCTTGCATTAAAAAAATAATAATAAATAAATAAATAAAATAAGCCTCTGCTACAAGCTCTTAATTTTTTCCTTGCCATTTTGGGGCATTTCCCAAGCTGGGTGGGAGGAGCTAGAAGGGGAAGAGATGGGTATTGCTGTTTGTATGATGAAATGTCTCCATCTAGTGGAACTTCAGAGCAATAAATGTTGTCACTGTATTGAAGTGAAGATTCTCTCCAAAGCCATTTCCTTAAACACATACAGTGTTTAAAGAAAAAAATAAACTTCCATATATGTTCTTGGATGATATCCTTACCACTGTACGTATTTCTTTTGGAAGACATAGAAATGAGACTGGTACAAGCTGTTAAGATGTTAACATTTTTAATGTCATGATTTGAGCCTGAAAGAAAGGGGTGCTTACAATAGAGGAGCAGCACCGTGCAGATCCTGTTGGTAACATTCTAGCTCTTAAGTTCGGAAGTGGGTTCACAGAGTTCATATATACTGTACGTGTATTCTTCAGTATGTGTAAATATTTCATAACAAAAATCTAGACATGAACTAAATGTAAGGTTATGAATAAAGGACTTTGTGAATATGAGAACTGTACTTCTGATTGATTTGTAACAGGATAAAAAGGAGAGATTAGGAAACTGATTAAAACATAAGGTTTTAAAAACCTTTGCTTACACCTTGGTTTTTTGTGGGCTCTTCTGTTACTTATGCCACCAGACAGTTTCCCACAACAGCACCCACAGTGCACACTGGCTTGTCACCTTTGTCCTATTGCTCTATTAAATCCTAACTGGAGTGGTTGCTCGCTGCTCACCTTGCTCAGAGAGCCCAGCTTTAGAGAGCCTGGAATAAGGCTTGAGTTTAACGTGGAGGCTGGTTATTCTCTACCTGATTAAATCTGCCTGGGAGCATCTTTTACCATGGCCAAAAGCCAACATATTTTTTTCCCTGGCTGAAAGCTTTGACACAGAACCCAGCCAAAAAGCTGATTTAAAAAAGAAAGAAAGGCCTGGAGTTTTGCTTGCAGCCTCCGAGGACCAAAAAAGGAGGGAGAGAAGGTGCTGAGCCTCAAGAGATCAGATTTGCTGGGAGGTCTGATTTGCTTGAGGGCAATCATGTCCTTGACCTCAGGCTGGTGGAAGGTTCTGCAGATACTCAGTGGATGTCAGAGCCACAGAGCCTCATCCATTGCCTCCCCGACGTTAATGGGAAGAGGTACACACTCCATTCCTGCTCTTTGTCACAGATTGGCCTGTGTAAACCCAAGCAGATGAACTTGAACTGTTTAATGTACTCACTGGCTTCAAAATGAGAGTAGCTACAGGCTCCCCTTTCACCTCCTCTGAGAGCTCCCCAAGTTAATACCACACTTCCATACTGTGGCGTGGAGCCTAAGGCAGTACAAAGTGGCATGACTAAAAGTCTCACTCCCTTGCCAAGTTTCTGTGCTTCCCCTGTGCGAGCACATGCAGCTATACCCACCCTTCTCCCCTGTGCATCAGCCTCAGGCTAGTGCCCTGGACATTTGATGGAATCACCTCTGATTGAAAATGCCTGGGGAAGGCGATCCTATAGTCTTCATCATTCTACTGCGGAGAGCTGTCTCCCCATTGTTTCGAGAGCAAGCCAGGCAGGTGTTTAGAGCATCCTTCATCCCTTACGAGACCTCCTAACAAGCTTCCCTTCCCAGATGATCTGCCACTAGGATGTTTTTCTTAAGCAGGCTGAGGTTGGGTTCCCTTTCCCTCTGTCCAAGTTGAGGACACTAACCAAGCAAAATGCCTCCCTCTAAGAGAGACCTCTCTTAGCCAGGATCCCACATTCTTAATTCACAAATAAGGCAAAAGACAACAGTAGGTTCATCTCATGGCTGATTCGAACTGGAACCTCCTGACCTTGACAGGGGAGCTATGTTGACATTCAGAGTAAAGGAATCGGTTAGAGAAATCAGGTGGCAGGATGATAAGGTGACAGTTATACACTTCAGATCTCAGTGAGTCTCTAACTGCAAGATGTTGAAATGGTCAACATATTTACTTTTATTTTTTCTTTTTTCTTTACAGGGAAGGAGATTGGTGGGAAGCCCGCTCCTTAACAACTGGAGAGACAGGTTACATTCCCAGCAATTATGTGGCTCCAGTTGACTCTATCCAGGCAGAAGAGTATGTTTCATTTTATTTTCACTTAACTGCTTGCTTTTAAAAGTTGGTTGCTACAGTACAATGCCATAAACATTGGGCAGGAGGGAGAAGAAATTCACAACAGTGATTAAGGCTGAATTTCGTGGGCTTTCTGCCCTGGTTTTTCTTCTATGTAGTATTAATGTTTTTCTTGAAGACTGCTCACTCTTATTTTGAAAGGAAACTTTCTATCAATATCCTAAATAAAAACCCAGTAAAACTTGTCATAGATTAAAAGTAGCCATAAAAATGTGAAATCCTAGCTAGAGCATATATTAATTGCCAACCCAAGTTTCTAAGCCCACAGTCTGCTCCTTCTGTTGCAGGGCGAGAGGAGAGAGTAGCAAGTAATTGCCAAAGATTAAACTAAGACTTTTCTCCTAAGTGTGATCAGAAATACTAAAAGAGTGCTGAAAAGACACCTTTTATGCCCAGTAAAAGTGACTCACATACAGTGTGTCCTTCCAACTTGGGAAACACTACAGTGATTTGGAACCCCAGTTGGTTTCTTTGATAGTAAATAGTGATGGGCAGTTAATTTGGCCCAACTATTCAACTGGTAGCAGTTTAGGAAGGTGGTTAGTAAGCTGAAGGGATCTAGAAGGGGTAACCTTTCTCCCTTCTCCTGACCCATGGGGATTAATGGGCACTCCCAAGGGGAAGAATTGCCTGTGGCTGTTTGCCAACCCTGACTTCTGAACTGAGGGAAGGGGAGATGGAGCCATGATTTCTCAAATGCAGGAACTTGGCCTCCTCCCCGACACCTTGGGTCTTGCCTCTCTAGAAAGGTTGTTGAGAAAAGTCAGTCACTGAGTCCAGCCTTTCGCTCTGATATTTACTTTTGCCATGGATTTGTTTAAGCAGTGCAAGGGGGATTAGACTCCACACCCTAGCCAAATCCCCAGATGAATTGTTCTCTTCTTTAATTCCCTTGTATTTCCTCTAAGAGGATCTGTTTTGTTTCCCATTCTCAAATACTCAGTGGTTCTTAGCTGTTTTTTTCTCCTAGTGAGTGTGTTTCATCATCAGTGAATCAAGGTATTTGTATGTAATTTGTATTTTAGGGCAGGTTTGCAAACATTTTAGTGTTCTTTCAGAATAAAAAATACCACCAAAAGGTAGCATTACCCTGATTTAACTTGGAATTTGTCAGCTATATATTTAAGTTATATTTATAACGGTCAACTTCTTAAATATTTTATTTTTAAAGAATATTATTTTTTAAAATAATGCCTTTGGTTTTACATATGCAATTAACTGTTATTATCTTAAAATACTATTGTTTTGGTACAATCCATTGTTCTGACAATTCCTTTTTCACCACTGTTTTACATGGCATTCTAATTGGGTTATTGGTACAAATCAAGAAAGCCATTTCTCACAAATAATTGGCATAATAGTCTTTACACCAACTGGTGTTAGATTAAGGATTGTTGCACATTTTGGTGCCTCTAAAAGTAACTGAGGAGCTAACAGGAAGTGTCTGTTTTCTTCAGTGAAACTTCAGTTCACGAAAGAATTTGGCAGTGAACTCATAATACCTATATTCAAGCATAATGAATTGAAATTTCATTTTAGAATCTGGATCCTTTCACAGTAAAATATTCTAAAAATTGTTCCCACACACAGATTTCAATTGAATACTCCAGCATTCTCCCTTGGGTTTGGGTGGCACCTGCTGCTCATTCAGCACCTAATGCTGAGATATTAACTAGTTGCCAGGCTTGGTTTAGGTTTGAGAATGCAGGGGGAGACATAGGGCAAATAACAAAAGCCTTGGGGTGACTTAATTTGATGCCTCCTAAAGTGGCACAGGGTATCATTAGTTTCTTCAGGGATAATATATTGAAATATCTGCAACACCAAGTCATTTTTAAGGACATGCTTATTGGCCAGGCACAGATCTCGAAGATACAGTTAGCCAGTCCCTACTATTGTGCCAAGAGAACATCTCTCAGGGCCAGGCATGGCAGCTCACTCCTGTAATCCCAGCATTTTGGGAGGGCAAAGCAGGAGGGTCACTTGAGCTCATGAGTTTGAGACCAAAGACAGTCTCACTCTGTCCCCAGGCTAGAGTGCAGTGGCCTTATCTCCGCTCACTGCAACTTCCACCACCCTAGTTTAAGCAATTCTCCTGCCTCAGCCTCCCAAGTAGCTGGGATTACAAGCACATGCCACCGCGCCCGGGGGCATCATAGGAAGAGTCTCACTCTGTCCCCAGGCTAGAGTGCAGTGGCCCTATCTTGGCTCACTGCAACCTCCGCCTCCCTGGTTCAAGCAATTCTTATGCCTCAGCCTCCTGAATAGCTGAGATTACAGGCACATGCCACGACACCCAGCTAATTTTTGTATTTTCAGTAGAGACAGGGTTTCACCATGCTGGCCAGCCTGATCTTGAGCTCCTGACCTCAGGTGATCCACCTGCCTCAGCCTCCCAAAGTACTGAGATTATAGGTCTGAGCCACTGCACCTGGCCTAGAGTCTTTTAGATAAGTGTGGAAAGGGTCTCCTGCAGTTGGCATTTCAAATCAAGGTCTTAGATTTCTCTTTTTGTGCATACAGGTGGCAGTTTCAACACAAACCAGTTCCTGTCATGTCTGAGGGGGAGGAAAACAACCCACAATTCAAATCGTTTTTGTTTTTTTGAGACAGAGTCTCTCTGTCACCAGGCTGGAATGCAGTGTTGCAATGTTGGCTCAGTGCAGCCTCTGCCTCCCAGCAATTCTCCTGCCTCAGCCTCCCAAGTAGCTGGAACTACAGGCGTGCACCACCATGCCCAGCTCATCAAATCTGATTTGTTTTTAAGAGTGAAAGAGATGAATTGGGGTTAGAATTTAGGGTAGATTGAAAAGGAACTGAATCAAGCTACAAAAAATACATACAGGGAAAGGCTAAGTACTAAATTGGAGGCAAGGGGAATTCATGGGCAAAAGAGGCCTATGCTATTGCATTTTACAAATGACTATCACAAAGTATTTTCTTTCCTTGATCTCATTTAAAGGTGGTACTTTGGAAAACTTGGCCGAAAAGATGCTGAGCGACAGCTATTGTCCTTTGGAAACCCAAGAGGTACCTTTCTTATCCGCGAGAGTGAAACCACCAAAGGTAAGATAACGAGTTGAAGAAGTTGTCTTGTCATTCAAATCTGTGGATTAGTCAGAGGGGATGAAAGGCTTATCTCTAATGTACAAGGATTTTTATATGGCACATATCCTCCTTGCCTTGTGAGTAGAGTCCTGTTTTCAGTTTTCCCTCCAGGCTCTAGAACGGCAGACAGCACCAAAAGAACTACAGAGGCTCCAAATCAAGATGTTCCCCCGAAACAGACTGGGGCAGCTTCACTGCTCTGGGCACACGAGATCATGGAATTTTCAGAAGTCCTTTAGAATTTTGATTTTCTGAAACTCTTAGTTCCTCAGGTGCCAGTCATATGGGTTGTTTTGCTTTCCTTTTGTTTTTTAAATAACTGAGGACTTCACTTTTCTTCCTTCAACTGTTGTACTTTTTATTATCTAACAACTCATTACAGCCCACAAGAGGAGATAGGTCAAGGAAGAAAAGATTAGTGCCGTCTGGCTTAATCGGCCAGATTATCTGTTCCTGTAAAAAGTGTTGTAAAGCAGAAGCTTGAAGCTCACTTCTAGAGAAACAAGCCTTAGATTTATTTTGCACATGCTGTCCCCACCTCCCAGTGTGCCCCTGAGTAGAGAAGACAAGGAAAGCAAACTCAGTGGTCCTTCTGTCTATCCTGGGGGGAAGGAGTGTCAGAATTGAGTCTACCCGGTATCAGGCAACAAGGGGTACTGAATTGTGTGTTTAAGAAAAATATCCAGGAAGTGTTCAGTCTCCAGGGCAGAATCATTTTACTGCTAATATCTTCTGACATTTGCAGGACATCAAGAAGCATCCTCTTCTTGTTACTAAGTGGAAATGCTGTATGTGTGTTTGTGCACCCTTGATCATTATTAGTCAGTCAAGAAAATGAAGCCTAAAAAACTAGCCAGTACTCCAAATGATTGAAGCTGCTAATGCTTTGCATATTTACCAGGTGCCTATTCACTTTCCATCCGTGATTGGGACGATATGAAAGGAGACCACGTCAAACATTATAAAATTCGCAAACTTGACAATGGTGGGTACTACATTACCACCCGGGCCCAGTTTGAAACACTTCAGCAGCTTGTACAACATTACTCAGGTAACCTTAATTCTAACTACCTACTAACCATTTGGATGCTGGTGGGAGTAGATAGGCCCAGAGCAGGAAAGTGGAAAGTGGTAAAACTAATATATACAAAATCACTCATAGAATATGTTTTCTTTGCCAGCCCCTCCAGGGGGGCTTGGCTGAATAGGTTCTGGTGATGTTGTTCTGTAGTTATTATAAGTTTCACACGTTTGTCCAAAGATTCTATAATATTTTTGTTTCCCAGGTAGAAAGAAATAGGTTACATTTTAAAAGTTGTTTGTTTTTTCATCTTCATCCTAAAATACTTGCAAGTTGTCTTTTCCTATTCCCCTGCATTGCATAAGAGGAAGCAGTCTCTGGGAGGCACTTACATAGGGACTCTACAAGGAATCTTGTGTTTCCACCATCACTTTACACTCAGCACTGTTGCAGGAATGTCTGCACATACATTTCGTTCTCATGCGATCCATTTATCATGTTTCCTAACTAGACTTAGACTTACGTGACCCACAGCTCTTAGATCTATTACACCTATTGTGTTAAACCTTTAAAACATACATCAGTCTCTGTCCTAACACCCAGATATCACCATTATTTTGTTGTTCCTGAAAACATATAATTATTAGGTGTGCAGGTTACACATTTTATCAAAGAATGTGGTTTCATGTGCAATTGTTAAAATGATTTCCTAGATTAGCAAGTATTATATCCCACTATATCTTATATGTTTACATGTGCCTATAAATATAGGTGCACATGTACAGATACATGTCTATATCCTATTAAGCCTAGAAGTTTTTTGTGTGACCCATGTCTCCATTTTCTATTGTTCTCCAGTACAATAGCAAGGCTCAAAAATAGTATATTTGCCTCTAGTATTGCTCTGTGCACAATCATTGAAATATGTATGTATAATTTTTAGCATGAAAAAGCAATCTTTTGAAAATGACATTGAAATATGTATGTATAATTTTTAGCAATAAAAAGCAATCTTTTGAAAACAACTATTGATCCCTGGCACTAATGAACAATAGAAAATATTAACAGCACTTGCAGTGCTAGTGCATTACGGCGTTGGTTCACTTGGTTTATGTGGAGTCTAATGAAACATTTGGGAGAAATGGAACAAAATATCTCCCTGAGCTTAAGTAATATACTCAAAATGCCTGCATGTAGTAAGGATTTTTCAAATGCTGAAATATATTTCATTACAGCCAAGCATCAGCAGGGTCCCCAGGGTTTGGATCATTTGAAAATATTGTGTTGGAAAGGGCACCTTAATAACATTGTAAAGCTGGAAGGAGAGAGGGGATATGAACAATAGACACTTTTTTAATCTCGGGGAGAAAAAATCCATCACACGTTAGACTTGTTTTTATATTGGTTTTCCCTCTTCCCTCTTTCTCTCTCACACAATAAAATGTCTTTGAAATATTGACACATAAATAATTTCCCACCTAAACATCCCAGAGCCTGATTCCATCAAAAAGAAAGGAGTAAAAAGCAAGTTACAGCCCAGCAGCACATCTGCCTTCCCTGGTCCTGGGGCTTCCCGCAGGGGCGGCGGGGGCTGTCCACCTCACAAGGCGCTGTCAGCTTTTGTCACTCCCTGATTTCTTATTCTTTGTTACCTTTTTTTGCCTGACTGATTATTACTTGGCATTTAAGTTCCCCTTAGCCTTGCCAGATTCTAAAAGATTATATTCTTTTTAAAAAAGAAGGGAAAGAAGGAAAGAAGACAAAGAGAGAAAAAAAAAATCTCCGAGTGATAACTACTTTTTCCCTTCTTCTTTTTATACAAAGAACACGTTCTTTCACATCCTTGAATTTCTGTGAATTTTGGTTTCCATTCTTTCTCCTTTCAAACCAGACACCTAAATTATACATCGAAGACTGTTAAAAGGATTTTTTTTTCCATAGAAAATATCAAAGAAGCAGCCCAGGAGTATCTGACTTGGTGGAATGGAATCAGTTAGAAAGCCAAAGAAATCACTAAAAAAGTGACTTCTTTTTTTCCCACCAGTTATAATCTTCAGCCTTACTAGTTTATAACAGTTTAATGTTCTATAGAAGAATCCTCTACTAAAGTGTTAATTTTAAATATAGTCATACAGAGAGATCCTCAATCCCCCAGGTAATCTAGATATTAAAGGTGGGGGAGAACAGTCATGTTGACATTCTTTAATCCAAATGCACTTTTTGAAATTAGCAAGGATATTTTCAGCATTCCCAAAAACGTGTTATTAGCACATTGAGCTGAAAACGTTTTTCTTACTCAGTGAGTACAGAAACCAAAGCAGTCTGTGTGTATATCTATGTATAGACTATCATACCTGGGCTTATGGAGGAGTCTAAATTTAAAACGTCCTCTATTCTACCTCCAATGAACATGTTTCCATGTGTGGTGTCTGATCTTCCACGATGTGTGTGGTCGTCTTCTGGTGTAGCACTGTTTGAGGAGCGCTGTGCGCCGCTAGTGTGGGTTTGCACTTATGAGTGTTGTCGTTACATGTGTTCTGCTCTTCTCTCCCTCTCCTTCCCCTGCCCTGCTCCATCAGAAAGAGCTGCAGGTCTCTGCTGCCGCCTAGTAGTTCCCTGTCACAAAGGGATGCCAAGGCTTACCGATCTGTCTGTCAAAACCAAAGATGTCTGGGAAATCCCTCGAGAATCCCTGCAGTTGATCAAGAGACTGGGAAATGGGCAGTTTGGGGAAGTATGGATGGGTATGCTAAGACTCAATTACTCTATTATTGACTTCCTCGTTTGGGAAATCCCAAACACCAAAGATAGAAGGTGAAAATAAAGACTGCATGACCTAGAAGAAAGACTGAATTAGTAATAGTAGGGAAGAATGATATCAATTTTGGTTTTAATATTCTGGAATTTCTGGAAAAAAAGATAGTAAATGGGCAAAATTGGCAAATGGCTCAAGTTGTACTGTTACATGAGCCTCAATTCATAAACCAGCAAATGGTACAGGGAATGTTCCAGCTCCCATAAAAGATCTTGCCCTTCATTTCCAAAAGCAAATATTTGTTGAGTGTCGCCCTAACGGGCAAGTCACCTTCCATCTTTCCTAGTGCATGCATAATTATGGATTATAAGGACAGTGTTTTCTTTATTAATTCCCTTTCCTGTAGAGAAAGCTGATGGTTTGTGTTTTAACTTAACTGTGATTGCATCGAGTTGTACCCCACAAACTTCTGGATTGGCTAAAGATGCTTGGGAAGTTGCACGTCGTTCGTTGTTTCTGGAGAAGAAGCTGGGTCAGGGGTGTTTCGCTGAAGTGTGGCTTGGTAAGGCAGAGGGCACATTTTGTTTTGGCTGCGTCTCAAAGCCGATTAAAAGGATGGTTTTGAACAAAAATGCACACACAGCCGTTGGGACAAAGACACTTAACCTGGATAACTAGACAGGCACAGGCCATCCAGATTTTCAGAATATGCTGATGCCTTGCTGTGCTCATCTGTCCTACTTCATGTGGTTAATTAAGGCACCCGCAGAACAGGAAACCAGAACACTGTGAATCTGGTGTTTCCTCTTCCTAAGAAATGGGAAGGTAAGATACTGTATATGGGCAGCCATAAGAAAGACCGTGGGCATTTTGCTCGATGGGCCTGGGTTTGAATCCTTACTAGCTAAGCAACCATGAACAATGGGCATATTTTACTCCTTTAAGCGTCAGTTTTTTTCATCTGTAAAATTAGAATGATACTTTTTGTTTTTTTGAGACAGAGTCTCGCTCTGTCACCAGGCTGGAGTGCAGTGGTGCGATTTTGGCTCACTGCAACTTCTGCCTCCCAGGTTCAAGCAATTCTCTTGCCTCAGCCTCCCAAGTAACTGGGACTATAGGCATGCACCACCACATCCAGCTAATTTTTGTATTTTTAGTAGAGACAGGGTTTCATCATGTTGGCCAGGATAATCTCAATCTCCTGACCTCATGATCCGCTCACCTTGGCCTCCCAAAGTGCTGAGATTACAAGTGTGAGCCGCCACACCTGGCCAGAATGATACTTATTTTATAGGATTATTTTTAGGATTACATGGGTTAATATGTTTAAAGTCCCTTGCAGATAGTAGATATTCAGTAGACATACATACTTCTCTTCATTTGATTGTCATTGATAAGGCTGGCCACACTATGCCTTTGTAATTTCTTTTATAGCCCTTTTGGGTCAGTTTCAGCTTTGCCACATGAGACAATTCATGGACTTAGGCCCCACTCAAAAACATGTTTCAGTAAAACAATATTAATACTTATGGAATCCTCCATCTTCCTTCCTCAGAGCTGATTAAAAGCAATATAGATCAGTGTCCTTTGCTTTGTGTGGGTATAGATCTTTAGGTGAGGTCTGCATTAAAACAGTTCAAAGTGATAAGTACTACAAAGATATATGTAGGTAGGTAGATGGATAAATAGGTAATAGACAGACACATACATATTTATGAGTTAGCTAGTTTAATAAGAAATCCACATTATTGTGTCCATCTCTCTCTGGTCTTTATCTCAAGTATTGTAAAATATATGACCTCCTCCTTCCTCATTCACCCTCTAATAATAGAGGATTTTAGTCGAATTACTCACACAATCACAGAGGATTTGACCCTATAAGAAAATTTATTTTCAAATTTTACAAATAATCCACTTTAAATCATTACATATACTGTTCACATTTTGTTTCCCAAGTAACACAAGACAACATGCCCGTCAGAATTGAGCTGGATATCTATGTAATTTACCAGGTCTGTATTACAGAGGAAGATCTCACTGTATTTGAAATTTTATGCTCTTTTTTTTTTTTTTTTTCTTTTGAGACAGAGTCTCGCTCTGTACCACTGCTCTGGAGTGCAGTGGTACAATAATCTTGGCTCACTGCAACCTCTGCCTCCTGGGTTCTAGCAGTTTTCTACCTCAGCCTCCTGAATAGCTGGGATTACAGGCACTCGCCACCACACCCAGCTAATTTTTGTATTTTTAGTAGAGACGAGGTTTCACCATCTTGGCCAGGCTGGTCTTGAACTCCTGACCTCGTGATCCACTCGCCTCAGCCTCCCAGGTGCTGACTCTTAAAGAGCAAAGATCACTTATAAATTGTCAAATTTCCCATGTATGCTTAGTGGGCAGATATTTTATGAAGTTTAAATGAACTTTTCTTTAAGCCACTTGGTTTTCCATAATTTATATTTTTGTAGGTTACATGTTGTAATTATATGAACCATGTCTTTAACAGGATAATAAGAACTCCTCCAATTTACAGAATTCTTTTTTTTTTTTTTTTTTTAGACAGAGTTTCACTCTTGTTACCCAGGCTGGAGTGCAGTGGCGCAATCTCAGCTCACTGCAACCTCCGCCTCCTGGGTTCAGGCAATTCTCCTGCTTCAGCCTCCCGAGTAGCTGGGGTTACAGGCATGCGCCACCACACCCAGCTAATTTTTTTGTATTTTTAGTAGAGACGGGGTTTCACCATGTTGACCAGGATGGTCTCAATCTCTTGACCTCGTGATCCCCCCACTTCAGCCTCCCAAAAGTCAGTTACATTAAGTATAAAAATCTTAATTTAAACCAGTCTTCTTTTTCAAATAGAAAATAATCTAAATTAGCAGATTTTTCCCCTTTATAAAGTTATTCTTCAGCTTCATAGGTCTAATAATGGGATATACATAGAACCTAGGTTTGGTTTTTATTTTTGTTTTTTTTAATGCTGGGACTGAAAGAGACCCTGAAAAGATAATCCAATTCTATTTTCTATTCCTATATTTTACAGATGAGGTAACTGATGACAATCATAAACCAGGCCTTGCCTTCAGATTTGCTAGATTGTTTTTTTAACATGCAAAGCATAAATATTTCTATTCTGTCTTAGCTGCTTTTAATTTCCCCTGTCTACCTACCTGACAGAAACCATTGTTCTTGTGGCTGGCCATAGTAAAGCTGAGGAATTTGCCTTACCTGGTTGAAGTATTGGCAAGTGGACTGTGAGCTCCTTGCCAGTGCTTGTCAGCATGCTTGGCACACCTGTGCAAGGACTCAGTCACGTAACTCGTCCATTGTAAATGTTAAAAGTCTAGAGGTGATTTTCAGACATCCTCATGTGTTGCCCTATTTTTAAATGGCACACCCCATAAACTTAAATAATCTAATTTCTTCCTTGCTCACTGTACTCCCTAAGGGAGTATCCCTAAGCTATTAGATAGCCAGGCCTGTTCCAATCCCTGGACTTTCATCACTGTGAACACCAGTCCAGAGCTTTTGGTATAAATGTGTAATCATATGACCGAGCCAAAAAGAAACTGGTATATATCAAAATTTTTAAAAAATTAATGAATTATACATCTTAATATAGCCATCTTAGCCATAGCCACAAATAAACACATTTTTTTCTGTTAAAATACTTGACAGAGTCCTTGCAATTGAACGTCTTTGTTCAACAAAAACTATAGTAAGTGTTTTAAACTTAAAATCTAACTTTATGCAAATAGCTGTTGGTCAAAAACTTTTCTTTCCATCAAAAGAGGATCTTTGGTTTGACTTCATTATTATGGGATGTTTGTAGGTACCTGGAATGGAAACACAAAAGTAGCCATAAAGACTCTTAAACCAGGCACAATGTCCCCTGAATCATTCCTCGAGGAAGCACAGATCATGAAGAAGCTGAAGCATGACAAGCTGGTCCAGCTCTATGCAGTGGTGTCCGAGGAACCAATCTATATCGTCACCGAGTATATGAATAAAGGTTGGGCAACACCTCTCCCGTCTCTAGCTCACAGTGCCTTAACGGGTTGTTTGCGGGGAGAAATAGAGGCTTCCTGCTTGCTTTTTTTCCAGTTTCTGCCTGGGTCAAGTATTCCCATCAGGAAGCACCAGTTATGTGTTCATGAATGAAAACATTTTTAAAACAGGCTAACCTTGAGTTTGCCTCACCCCAAATCCTTGAAAAATGCTGAGTACCTTTTGCATGTTATGTGTATCAAAAATTCAAGCTCCTCTCCCTAATTAAAACATTCATTTTTAATATTGGGGTGGTACAGAGGGTTATAATAGTTTGCTGTTATTTTGAACACAGTAGCTTTTGTTACATTTCCTTTTTGCAAGACTAAACAGTTAATATCAGACACTGGTCTCTAAGCTAAGTTTAGTCTCCATCATTTCAACATCTTATTTTTTTCCAACTCTCTCCTTAAACATCAGATGATGAAATTACACACTTTCAGAGACCACATTTATTCTCACATTCTCTCCCCCACAACCCCTCTGTCTTTCTAATCAAACCAACATTGTTGGGGATAAGGCCAAAGATCATTTTGTTTTGGAAAAGTAGATGAAACAAACAAGAAACAGCCTTAAAAGGCAATACATTGTACATCAGAGGATACCAGTGTAATTTTTCTTTTCCATGTACTTTCTTTTAAAATATAATTGGAATTTTTTTTCTGGCAAACTATTTGTCCTTTGTATCCAGGGTTATTTTGTAAATAACTTTGTGATTAAAGCATAAAGTATCACTGATGACCATCATAAGCCTCTGGCTTCTGCAAATGATTATCCCTGCCTTGGTGTTAGTTCTCAGCCTCCTTAGGCTGTATTATAATAGTGGCTCTGAAGCTTCCAATGTTTTCTTTCAGATGTCTGATTTAAGGCTTGGCTGGCTATGATCTAATTAAGGGGAACTATCTGCCCCACCCATATTCTTCAGATTGTCTCTTCTTGATTCAAAATCTGTAAATAAGCTAAGCCAGTGAATCTCAAACTTTACCTTGTGTTATTAGAGTCATCTGTAGGGCTTCTTAAAACACAAGGTTCTGGACCCAACCTTCATAGTTTCTGATTTACTCAATCTGGGATAGGACCTGAGAATTTGCATGTCTTAAAGTTCCCTGGTGCTGTTACAGCTGCTGGTCCCAAGACCTCAATTTTGGACCACTCAGCTGGCCTATATTTTCCCCACATCAATTCTCTGTGCAGGGCTGGTTGAGGAATGGAATTGAAGAGGTGCAGTTCTTAACAGGTTCCTCTTTATGACCTAAAGGGATATTGATTCCCATTTCTTCTAGTTTTATCAAATATATGTTGTTATCCCTAGAAATGAAATGAATGCTGTTTGTTTTTAAAAGGTAAAACTGTGGCTTCTCCATGCATATACTTTTCTCTACTCTGCTCTTTTATATAAACCTTATTTTTCCATGGATGGCATTATTCCATTTGATGACCTTATTACTTTTAATTAAGAAAACCAAATACAGTCCTCTGTTGAGAATTATCTTTCAAAGTAGATTGAAATGATTTTATGTTTTGTTCATAGGAAGTCTACTCGATTTCTTAAAAGATGGAGAAGGAAGAGCTCTGAAATTACCAAATCTTGTGGACATGGCAGCACAGGTAGGCCCTGCGGGGTACCTTGATGTGCTGTAGATTTAATGACATGTAAATACATTGGGTCACGGTGTAACTAACATGTCCCGTTCCCTGGGTTTCCACAGGTGGCTGCAGGAATGGCTTACATCGAGCGCATGAATTATATCCATAGAGATCTGCGATCAGCAAACATTCTGGTGGGGAATGGACTAATATGCAAGATTGCTGACTTTGGATTGGCCCGATTGATCGAAGACAATGAGTACACAGCAAGACAAGGTGGGCACTTGAATGACAATGGCTCGTGATCACAGCCTTGAGAACAGCCGCTTACTGCACCGCCCCTCCTTTCTCCTTACCTTCCCTTCCTTCAGAAAATATTTGAAATGTCATTCTTCAACCAGGTTTGACCTCCTTGATCTGTCAGGAATTTGACAGCTCTGCAGGTGGGAGACTGTTGTGGGCCCAGTGGAGGGATGAGATGTTGCTTTTTGGTGGGTGCGTGGGTGAGTGGGTGTTTGCCGCTCTGGTCCTCATGGCTCATGCTGGTCTCCTCACGGCATCCAGGCTTAGGATACTCTGCTTTTGGAGAAAGAAGGCTGGGGAAAGCCAGGGAATCTAGCAAGTTTTAGTTTGTCACTCAATCAGTCTATGGCCCAGCAGAAAGCAGAAGGCACGTTCAAATTAGAGAAATTAATAGATGAGTTATGTACAAAGGTACATCAGGGTTTTAGAAAGCCAACAGGGCATGGTACAGTATCTCGGAGCTTGTAACAGCAACAGAACCAAGACCTCAAAGGCAAAAGGGCAGGGGAGTGGGCACGAGAAGACAGAAAAAGCCACTGTGCAGAGAGGGCGTCCTCAGTAGAAAGAGATGGTGAGGATGGATCTGAGGATTCACACCCAACCCCACTCTTTTGCCCACTTCCAGGTCTTCTGCCAGACCCAACTAGAAGTAGATGTCCCAGGAACTCAGCGATGAGACCTTATGGGTCCAGAGCAGGGAGAGGGAGAATGGAGAGAGGACTTAGAGAGACTATAGATGGTAACAGCATAGTTACTCGAAAATCTCCACCTCCTTTCATCCTCTCCCTCCATCCCACCCTCTGCAAAATATTTATAGAAATTAGCCTTTAAGTAAAATATATCCCAACTCCACAGCCATTCCAATGTGGCAGCTTTTCAGGTGCTATTAGAGCATTAGATACTAGGAAGGAGTTTTTAGGAGTATTTTCTCTTTCCAGATATTTAAAAAGTGGTCACCAAGTAAAAGTGTGGGATTAAATATGCAGTTTGCAATCGAATAGAGGCTCCTCTGTGAAATACAGTGTTTATAACTGGGGCAAGGGGGAACTTTTATTGTTGGTATTTTTACCAAAGCCTAGTCATCCCAAGCAAAGTACAGCGGTGACTGGAATGTACTACAGGGTGGTGCCTTCTACTGCATTCCATAATGGCCAGCTCTGAAGTTCATTTCTTTCTCTTTCTCCTTCTCCTTCTCTTTCCCTTGTACTCTTCCTCTTGATTCTTTCATTTCATGCCAGTTATCCTTTCCCTTCATTTGACTCCAAGAATGGAAGCATTTTTAGCAGTCTCAAGTGATGAGGGAAAATGTTAAACTAAGACCCTGGCTGCTACCGATATGTCCAAATGCTGAATTACATGTTGGTCAGACAGCTCAGCTATTTGAATTTCCCCAACACGTGGCAGTTTTTGTCCTGGAGCCAAATGCTCACACAGCAAACAAGCCCGTGCATTACACACACACACACACACACACACACACACACACACACCAGTGCTGGGCCAGATGGCGTGCTGTATCTCTAATCAAAGGCACACTGCAGCTTTGATTGGCACTGGCCATCCAGAGAGGAATGTGCATGTGATTTTGAGGCAAGGTGAGCCGAGAGGACCTGAGTGCCAGTGGATCTGAGACTTGCCCTGAATGAGGGAGTTTATCCTGAGGCAAGTCTGTCAGATCCCAGCTCCTTAGATGAGGAAGGAGAGTGGGCGAAGGTTGTGAGACATGAATATTTGATTTAGGAAAGGGCTAGAAAGAGCCGTGCATGCACCCTTCTCTGTGTGAATTGAGTTTTTCCCCCTTTTCCTGGACTTTGGACTCTACAGGGTTTGTGGTTAACGCTCATGAACCATGCGTAAATGAGGTTGCCGGGCCAGGAGCCAGAGGTGGCTGGCAGGGGTGCTGTTAACAGGGCCTGGATGTTGAGTCCATGCCACATTCACTGGAGTGAGGCTCCTCAGGCTGTGGCCCTGGGTGACTGGCACCCTCACTGGTTCCCCTCCCTCAGGTTGCTGCCCTCAGCCTGGCCCGCAACCGTTCCTCCACCTCAGCCATCCTGATGGCCCTTCTGCTGGCTGCGCAGCTCTGCCATCATGTCCCCGGATGCCGTCAGAGCCCCTTTCAAAAGGCCAGCCTCATAGCCTTTGTACTGCATTTCCTTAATTTTTAAATCAAGGCTCCCATCCTCCCTTCTTCAAACATTTTTCTTCTTTTTACCCTTTCCCAAACATCTTCAAATCCATGTCAAACACTAGAAAGAGAGAAGTAAGAAGGAAGCGAACTGGAGAACTGAACTGGGGGGAACATGATGTGGCGGGGAGGGGCAGATGTCCAAGGAGAATACAAGAAATGCTGTCAGGCAGCAGACAGGGAGGCAGGGGCAGAGTCATTTATAAATACCTTCCAAGTGCCAAGCCTCAGGGGAAATGGGAGGACTGGGCAGGGAAACAACAGGAATAGACTCAGAGGGGTTAAGTAACTTGTACGAAGTCACATAGCCAGTAAAATAGTGGAGCCAGGATTTGAATCCAGATATGGCTGACCCTGTTGCATCTACCATCCTAGGCTATGCTGACTGCTTCTCATCAAATCAGTGATAAAAGGAATAGAAAATAAAGATTTTCCCTTTTATTTAATGGGACTGTTTTTAAGGAGCACCTCCTAGTGTGCATGTGTGAGGGAGTTGGAGAGACCTTTCTTTTCCAGCACTGGGGCAACCCAGCTGTTTATAAAATTCCTCCTAAGGGCCTGTCCTGCCCTGGCCGCTTTATGAGGGAGAGGGAGCCTGGTGTGTGTCTGCTGGTGTACTCTGCAGATGGCATGTGTGCTGCGTGCTGAAGTTTCTGCTGGGAATTAATCAGCTCCTCCAGACAGCTGGTCCACATGCCTAATAATAGTTGCGAGTTGGGTTTTATGTTACCCACAGGCCACAGCCATGCTGCATCTTGATTATGGGAATGCAGGCAGCATTCAGAAACATGCGCCAAACACAGATATTTTAGGACCATGAATGGCAATTGTTTTCACAACAGTTGTGAGTTTCCCATCTCAGGGTGCACTGAAATATCTGTCACTCCTCAGGCAGATGAGGTGGCACTGCATAGGGCACAGGCAGAATTGGAGTGTGGAGCTGGGTTTCACAGTCCTTCCTGTGCAGCTTTCTTCCACCGCCCCCAGCCCACCCAGGACTGAGCAGCAGCCCATGTCAGGGAGGAGGTCAAGGCCAGGCCCTGAGCCTGCAAGGGTGGCCTTCTGCGGACATCAGTCTAGAAGCAACTAGAAATTTGGAGGGATTGCTTATTCTGTATTACCTGGACATCTCACTCAGTTATAGCAGATAGTTCTTTAGTTATAAACACTTTGCTAAATTCTGCCCAATCAGGATCTCTAAATAATGCCAACATCAGTTATTTGAGTGCCTTGTGTGTGAAAGGGACTTTTCTAGGAGCTACTGATATAAAGAAGCCTAAGATGGCATGGGATAGTAAGCAAGCATGATGAGGAACACGTACGTGGGGCATTGTTGAAGTCAGGTGGAACCAGCTTTGAAATCCAGCTCTAACCTGACAATCTTGGGCCTTTGCCAAGTTATTTAACTTTTCCATACTTCAGTTTACTTACCTGCAAAATGGAAAAACATTTTGTCTGCTGTATGCATTTTTCCGAAGATTAAGTGAAACAGTACATGTTAAGTGCTTAACAGGATGCCCAGCACATAGTGATAAATGTTGCTTGTTACTATTAGTGTATCTGGTACAACACTAAGTAGTTGGGGAATAATGAGTGAATGGATTGTAGATATATGGAAAGTCTCAAACGCTATTCAGGAAAGGGAGAGAAGAATCAAAGATAATTCCCAAGTCATCAAATGCAGGTAATCGTGAGAATGGTGTTACCAATAACAGAAATGAATGAGTTGGGAAGATCTTACTTTCAGACAAAGAGGATGCATTTGGGTTTGGATCTGTTGAGCTTGAGGTGATTGTGGTGTCCTCCAAGCCCAGAGAGATGAGTCGGGGTACCCTCACTGGGTCTCTCTGCCACAGCTGGGCCCTCAGCCTTCCAGCCCTCCCCTGAGGTCTGGTCACGGCTACCTCCCTACCCCAGCACTGCACCTTCCTCCCAGAATCATGCCAGAGCTCACCACAGGCACCACAAGCATCTGCATCCATCTTCTTGTCGTCACACTTCCACACCACACCTGTCTCCTGTGACTCCCGACATAGGCAGATTCACAATCCTTGCTTCCAGAAACTCACAGCCCCTCCCACCATCACTTCCTTCAGAGATCACACAAGCAGATGAGAAGCAGTGGGAAAATTCTCTGCAGACTCTAGTTTTTTCTTCATGAACTTTCAGGCTGTTCAGTGCCGACTAATGTTGGTTTAAACCTAAAAAGTTCAGATAGATGTGGCTGTGTGTAAGAATAACTTCCTTTTGTGGATACATTTTTATTCTTTATTGATCTGTAATACACGTGCAGTAAAATGAACAAATTCAAAGTGTGCAGCCTTGTGAATTTTTATTTACATATATGCCCCTGAATCTACCTGAAGATAGATACAGAATACTTCCAGCACCCCAGAAGGCCCCTATTCCCACTCCCAGTCATTAACCACCCCCACAAATAGCCTTTTTTTCCCCTTTTCACCATGGATTGGTAAGTTTTACCTGTAAATGAACATCACAAAAATGAATCCTATAGTATTACTCTTGTGTCTGGCTTCTTTCACATTATGTCTGTGAGATTCTTCCATATTGCTGCATGTAACAGTAGTTCTTTTCATGGCTGAGTAGTATTCCACTGTACAGATCTATCACAGAGCATCCATTCTACCGTTGCTGAACATCGGAGTTATTTCCAAATTGGGACCATTATGAATAAGGCTGCTGTGGTGGTGCACACATGCCCTCATCTCTCTGGGGTGTGTTTTCTGGTGGAAAAGCTAGTCACAGGGCAAACATAGGTTAGTGATTGCAGTTACTGCCTAACAGATTTTGTGGACATATTTTTAAAAGGAAGAATACGCACTCAGTGTTTCATTTACCAGTGTTGTACCTCCCTCTAAGCTACTAGTGAGGCAGCCTAGTGAGACTGAGGAACCAGGAGTTGGACATTAGGGTCCCTGGCTTTGAACCAGCTCTGTCATTTACAAGCTTGGGGTCCTCAGGCCAGTCACTTATGCTCTTTAGGCCTCATTTTTATCATCTGTGAAATGGAGATAATAAAAATAATCACCTCACATCATAAGTGTGAAACTTACATGGGCTATTTATAAAAGTTCTTTGAGAGTTGTGAAATATAAAAATCATCATTATAACCTCAACTTTTTGTATTTGACATACATTTTCTTTGAAAGCAATCTAAAAAGTTTTTTAAGAGAATCACTATTAGTAATCAATAGAGAAAAGAAAATCAATTTTTCAAGAAAAATAATACTATCTCTTTATTTTATAACCTGCGCCAGTCAATGGATCCGGGCAGTCACCACTTTGATATACCTACCTGCCCCAAAGGCCCCTCCACCCAGACAGAGCTGGGAGGCAGGCATCCACTGTCCTTGTCTCCAGCCAACTTGCCTGTTTTCTCATATTTGTATTCTCTGTTGGGAACTGTCCCTGCCTCCATGCTGCCTCTGTTGTTTTTAATCCTGTGAGGTCTGAATATCAGATGGGCCTTCTCAGCATTTTCACCAATGCATGTGCATACACACATCAACACGAGCACACATGAGCACACGCACATGCTGCATGAGCACAGCTGTAGCAGTTCTCCCAGGTGTCTGTGGAGCCAGTCTCACTGCTTCTCTATAGAAGTGATTTACTTTAAAGACTAGCAGCAGGCCCTCGTAGACGTAGAGCACATAGTAGTATTTAATGAGTATTTGTTTACAGCAATGGAAATAACCAAAGTCACCAACTCCTCTACACTCTGAGACATGCTCTCCTGCTGTCTCTGAGCAATGTGCTTAGCTCTCTCTGGGAATGAAATACTGCTGTGGCTGCAGGATCCTCCAGAAAGGGTTGTTGATTGTATTGATATGCCTTGCACACTGCTAGATTGTCTTTGGAGTGATAGGAAGCACAGGAGCTTTGGAGCTAGATAAGCCTGTGTTCAAATCCTGACTGCCATATTCCTAGAGCAAGGTTCCCGGATCCGAGTCTGGTACACTTCAGTCCCTAAGCAGAAAAGCTCCTTCACACAGAGCTGATGGTGGTAGTTGGCAATAGTAGTAATAGTAATTTATTATAATGTTATTGGTCCAACAGATGCTAATAGCTGTGTTTACTTCTGTCTCCCCACCCCTTTCTCGCCTCTCTGAGCCTCAGCTTTCTCATCATAAAATAGGATTGGTGTTGGTTACCTTTAAGATGGTTGAAAGAATTCAAGAAGACAATCATTAGAAGCTATTGGTATTATTCACTTCCTCCAGCTCCTCCCTACACAGCACTTTGGTGTGTTTGTTTGTTTGATTGTTTTTTAATAGCCTGACCTCGTTTCTTCTTCCCACGTGCACCTCAATCCCCTCCCAAAGATGGCAGGGCGTGGATTGGTTAAGAGCATGACCCATAAAATCAGAGTATCTTGGTATAAATCCTAGCATTACTACTAATTCACTGTGAGACCTTGAACAAGTTACTTAACCTCTCTGAGCCTTTATTTCCTCCTCTTAAAATAGGGATAATAATAGTTATCTACATCATAGAATTGTTGTAAGACTTCCCTGGGAATAACCATAAAGCAGTTGGCACAAAGCCAACACTGAGCTGATGGTGGTAGCTGGCAATGGTATTTATAGTAATATTATTTTAATATTATTGGTCCAGTGGGCACTAATAGCTGTGTTTCTCTCTCTCTCTCTCTCTCTCTCTCTCTCTCTCTCTCTCTCACCCACACACACACACACACACACACACTCTCACACTCACTTTGTATTTTCCTGACCGGCTCCCATCAGGCTTCCTTCCACATGGAGGCTCTACCTCTGTCACCCTTTCTTCTGATTTGAATCATCACAAAGGACAAGAACACGGGGTAGCTCTGTGGTTTGGGTTGGTTTTTTTTAAGTTCAAAATTAATGAAACAAATGTCAAGGAAACGTAATCTTTGGGTCTCTGGAATATGTATAAAAATAGGGACATTCAGGTCTTTGTGTAAGACTGCTGTAAGTTTAGGCTTAGGTATTAAATAGAGGAAGAAAAATGTGTCTGTTCAGATGCTCCCAGTATTGAGGGTTTAAATTGAATAGATTATTGTCTGGAGGAAAATTCAAGTATAAATTAGACTACGAAGAATTCCTAATTGTTGCAGTTTTCATGTTAATTATTTCATGTTAAAAAATTGTTACTGCATAAATTAACACATTCTTTCATAGAGAACATATTTTAGAAAGATTTGTTACTTTAATAACTCTTTGTGTATTAGAAATCCCAGATGCCCGTACTAATTAAATATAGTCAGATTTTAGATTCAAAAAGCACAGTAGCCATTTAACACAAACAAGCAGGCAGCTAGGTTGACAAACACAGTCAGGAAGACGTGGATCCCTGTTTCTTTCAAATTTTGAATTTCGCAATCCAAACTGTGAATTCAATTCCTGTCCTTCCTTTGTATTACAACGACTGGGGATTATTAGACTCAGAGCGCCAGCTTTGCAGCTCAAGGGCTCCTGCAGAATTATTAATCAGCCGCTTCTGAGGCCTCTGTAATCCGGTGGCAGATCAAGGCTGATCTCGCCATGAGATGCCCTCCCTCTGCCCTCGTCAGCACATGAATTTCTTGTTCTCTGTCAACGACAGCGTTGCCATTCCTGCACAGTGTGCTGTGACCTGAACAGCAAATATCAGGAGAGGGAAGGCGAAAGAAAAAAACAACCTTTTTAATTATTGAATTTAATCTAATTCTTCCCGTGCTAGAGAAGGAGCCCATCCTTTGAGGAAAAGCAAACCCTTTAAAATGCAAGCCATTGTCTTAAGCACTGACCAGTGTGTTCCCAACTCAGTGGTGCTGCCACAACCCCCGGCTCCCTAGCCCACATTGAGAGTTTATCATCCTGAGGGCTGTCTAGGGAGAGACCCCAGGGGACCTGCCCGACAGAATGCCCTGCCCTCTGAGGTCAAACACGGCTTTCCCGCTGAGCTTAGTCTCATGCCTGAACCATGCTGCTTGTAATCAAGCTTCCCGGATCCGAGTTTGGTACACTTCAGTCACTAAGCAGAAAAGCTCCTTCATTTGTATTCTGTAGCTTCAAGCTCTGAGCTTCCACCTCGTTTCTGGGAGAGACTGCTTTGTTTATCTGCTGAGCCACCGTGGAGCTTCAGGGCCCAGATTAATAGTTAGGGGAAGCAGGTCAAATTGGCAGGGAAATGGAGATGAATTGTAGAGCACATCCATTTTCCTCCAGGACAGGGTGTGTTGAAATCCAGAGATTAAAATTAAAAGAAGGGGGACTCTAAATCACCCTTTCCTACTACAGTCTCTCTTTAAAGATTAAAACTGTTTCAGGTAGGAGATGGGACCAGTTTCTTTCACTCCCATCCTCTGGCAGCTGTGACTCTGCCTAGAGGATACAGATGAACTGGAAGTAAGCAGTGGTCACCTCAAGCCCAGCTTCTTTGCACATCTTTCCTCTTTATCTCTGCTGGTCAGTCCTGTTTTCCCCTATTCTGTGTGAGCATGTCCTTCTCCTTTGTGCTGTTTTGGGCAGAGCCTTTTGATGGTTGTTTATGAATGGCCAAGAGCAAGTCCTCAGTCTGTGCAGCCCACATTTCTTGGTAATCATCAAGAAGGAAGCAGATGGTCACCCTCTGTGATTTTAAAGTGTGTAAATAGGAACTGCAGACTGCCATCAAACATCAAAAATGTCATTTGGCTTCCTTGTCTTGCTTTGCTGGAAAAAGGAACTCCTGCATTTGCATCATCTGGATAATCACAGACATGCAGTGCATTTGAAAACTGCCCCAAGTTCTGAAGCCTCATTTCTTCCAGCCAAAGGAGGGGGCTCAGTGGCATCTCTCTGCCATCCCCAGGAGGGCTCCCCCATTGGCACAGATGCTTTGCCAAGTTGAAAGGGGGAGAAGCTTGGAAAAGCCACCCCAAAGTGGTGCCTGTCTTTTTTATATCCTCTCATCCTTTGGTAGCTTCTGAGCTCCCAATCAAACCCCATGACCTTTAACCATTCACACACAGTATCCCCAAACCCGGTGCTGTCTGTGCAGCCTAGCTCGTCATGTCGCATGAAGTCAGACTGACATGGGCCCTCTGCCCCTTCTGGGGTGGCTGGATTCTGGGCATCATTTCTGCATTGAGCTACACCCCACACATCCATTGATCATTCAGGTGAGTTCCTCTCACCACCCTCTCACCAGGGCAGCAGCGAACAGATGGTTACAGAGCCCTTGTCTTTTGTTCTGGATTGAAAGTCCACAAACAATGTTTATCCTGTTGAAGCTGTGAATCAGAATTGTTATTCTGTTTGTTTTGTTTTGTTTTGTTTTCTCTTTACAGAGGTAATCAAGTTAGAGAATTTTTATCTGATATTGCTCCTTTTCTGGCTCTTGGAAAACTGGAAGGATATTTAGAATTATTCAGAGCCTCAGTGTTCCAGAGCAGCCTTTTTTCTTCAGTCCCACCCAAGATAAGCACTTAAATGAGCCTCCATAACACAGTCTGTACTCCAAGGAAAGTCCCTTTGATGGTTGTCAGATTTCCTTTTTAAAAGGACACCCATGATTTCAGGAGATGCTCATTCATTTTATTCTTTACTTCTGTGTTGCCCCTGAGAGTTACCCTGGGTTTGTCATTGGTCACCATGGCAGGGAGGGTGATAGAGAAAGATAAGCAGCCCAGAGTTTCTTCCCTTGACTTCCTGGCTCCTCTAGGGATATTTAGAAGCAGTGTCACAGCTTACCTTCTGGTATTCTCCATGTCTGGATCAAATGCCCTTCCACAATTTATACTGCCTACCTTTCCCCAACTGCAAAGCCCCAGGATTAATGCCTAGAGTCCAGCCTCAACCCCTTCATTCTCCCTGGTAGCTGAGTCTACTCTCCTCTGTCCTCTAGTTGTCCTGGGTTCGATTTTTAATACCCACTGATGGACCTTCTATTTCTTCTCTGTCTGGTCTTGAACTCTGGGCTCTCCTTGGAACTTTGCTCACCTCTCTCAGCCTGAATATTCCTTCCATGGATTCAACTCAGCCAGAATTTGGATCTGTGCCTAGTTAACCAGCCTTATCTTTGCAGTATGTTCAGGCCCACCTTCTACTCCTTGGTTCTTGTCCTCCTTGTCCTAACTTGTCCCTTCTCCACTCACATCCCCAGTGGGACAGCACTCCTTGTTCCTCCTGACCTCCCTCCTTCTCAAACTCCTTGCTCAACATTATGAAATTTCAGATGGAATGTAATCTTAACCCATTGTGCCATTTACTTTTCACTTATTTTTATTTTAAAGTAAATGAAATTTTTAAAACATGATGCTAAAACCTTATGAACTCGAAGTAGACATTTCAACAGAATGCGTCACCAGGAATAACCGAAACACCCAGTTGTATTACTTCAGAAGTATTTGGGAAATCTGAAAGTCATTCCCTTGGCCTGGTGTGAAAATTCTGAGTTTCGGTTTGCCAAGTTTCACTGGGTTTGAAATCATTGTTTTGTTTAACCACAAAGTTCCAGGTCAAGTCAGCTTTGATTTTGCTTCTTTCACGGGATATCCTGTCCTAGTACTGCCTTGTTACCTCCGCCTCATGTAAACCAAATTTCTGTTCTTGGCATTGTTTGTGATTTCTTTTATTACCCAGAGTAACTTTAAAGTTGAAGTACTGCATACTATTAAATATTGGATATAATAATTTGCAGAGTTAGTGGCTTTATAATTAAAAAGGGCTCTGGGTGGCTCTTTGGTTCAGAAAAACAATGTCTATTGTTGAAGCTAATGGGTTTCCTCATTGAAAATGCTGTTAGGGCACAACTTGGATTCTCTGTAGGAAGGATTTAGCTTCTTTTATTCTATACTGACTTCACTTTCTCCACCTTGGCCTAGTTTTTTAGCCAGACGGGATATTCTCTGAGACTATGGATCTGGCCTGGTCACCAGGAAAAATAAAAAGAGAGAGACTTGGTAGTTCAGCTCTCCAGTGATGTGAGTGGGGCCCACCCAGGCCTGTCCTGGCACCTCCCCTGACCCTTCCCTGCCGCAGGGAGAGCCACAGGTCATGCTGCATCAATGCGGCTGCCTCTCCCTGAAACCCTCATCTTCTGCTCATGTTCTCTTTTCCTCTCTCTTCTGAACCCTCTTCTTCCTAAAAGCAGTGCCATCATTTCGTTCTCTGTTGGGTTTGCCTGCAAGCTCTGTCTCCCTGTCTGTCTAGAAGCTCCAAGGATGGAGGCAACCTGTGCTTGGTTTTCCCAGGAGTGCTTAAAGGGTACTGGGGACATCACAAACACTCAGAAGATTCTCAGTGATTGATTGCTGCATGTTTTGATGAGGGTTTTTTTTTTTCATCTTCTTTTCCTCCCTTGATAATTGGAGAGCTTTGGCATTGCCGATGGCATTTGCTAGTGCAACTCAATGACTTTAGGCCTTTACTATCTGAATAAAATAATAGCTGGCATGTTTTTAACTATTACCAGGTGCCAGATGCAGTGCTGAACCCTTTACACCAACTCTTCTCACCACAACCTTAGGAGGTTATCATCTCCACTTTACAGACTAGAAAACTGAGACTTAGGGATATTTTAAATAGTCACCCAGCAAATCCAGTGTGTAAGCCCAGGGATGCCTGACTCCTTTCCTAAATGATCATGCTAGCCCTTCCACAAGTGACCACTCAATCCCAGCTCAGCCCACAATCGGACCGCTTTGCATTGTCACTGAAGAGTGTCTGCTCCGTATTTCCTGGCTGGGTTATGTACCTTTAGTGCAGGAGGTGATTTGGCAGCAAAGTATCTGCGGTCCTATTGGAGCATTTGAAATGTCCATGCCATCATCTTAATGTATGAAGTCACATCAAGAACAGGAAGTAACTGAGTCAAGTAAGACTGTTTCTATTTGAGGCAGAAGTGAAAAACAGATGACCTGGCCACTAGGGATAGCAGGACTTCATTAACTGGAATGTGACCTGGGGCTTGAGATGGGCCATCCTGACATAATGACTTTGGGCAGTCATCCTGTTTGCCCTTCAAAACCAAGAGCATCAGTCAGACTGTCCTGTCGTAGGAAAGGAAGATTTTATTCCTATAACTTTTAAGAGTGACGGCAGTTATTAGCTTATTACACCACTGGACTGTCACTCTTCATGTTTAGTTTAAGTCTGTGTGAAGGAAGAGAATTACTTTGGCCATCAGGGTGTCAGATAACTTGCTGCCTGGCTTGACCTCTTTAGCCAGTTAGAGCATTTATTGCTGTTTAACCAGCTGTAGGCAAGTTGCTATGAAGAAATATGTGTCTCCAACGTCAAGGGATTTGCATTCTATTTAAGGAGATTTTTTTTTTTTTTTTTTTTAGATGGAGTTTCGCTCTTGTTACCCAGGCTGGAGTGCAATGGCGCGATCTCGGCTCACCACAGCCTCCGCCTCCTGGGTTCAGGCAATTCTCCTGCCTCAGCCTCCCGAGTAGCTGGGATTACAGGCACGCGCCACCATGCCCAGCTAATTTTTTGTATTTCTAGTAGAGACGGGGTTTCACCATGTTGACCAGGATGGTCTCAATCTGTTGACCTCGTGATCCACCCGCCTCGGCCTCTCAAAGTGCTGGGATTACAGGCGTGAGCCACCGCACCCGGCCAAGGAGATGTTTTAAATCACTTATGAAAGCACTAGTAAAAGGACACAGAAGAGACATGGACATGGTGGAACAGTGTATAGTATTTACGCACTTTGGCCCTGGCGCCTTCCATTTAAATCCCAGTTCCACCATCCACACGTGTCCTTTGTTTGGCACATTGCTTTCCTCTCTGCGTTCCATTTTCTCATCTGTAGAACAAGACTAATCCTGGTATCCAACTCATGTGCACAACGCTTTACATGCCTGACTCTTAGCAAGCACTCAGTGTGTTTAGCTATTGTGGTAGCTGCTGTTATCAAGCGTTAAACTGTTGTTTCTAGCACTGGCACTAGGTCCATTGGAGAGATTAGTGAAGGCTGGAGTAATCACAGATGACTTCATGAAGGAGGTGGGACTTAAACTGAATAGGCTTTAGCTAAGCAGATGAAGGGAAAGAAAGCATTTCCAAAGCCAATGTAAAAGAAACAAGTATGAGCATGCTAAGTGCAGGGCACAGGTTATAGTAAAGCAAACAGAACTAGACTAACTGTGTTTGGGGTAGCAAGAACCAAGTTAGGTCGGGCATGGTGGCTCACAACTGTAGTCCCACAACCTTGGGAGACCAAGGCAGGAGGGCCACTTGAGCCCAGGAGTTTGAGACTAGCCTCAGCAACATAACAAGATCCCATCTCCACAAAAAATAAAATTAGACTGGGCACGGTGGCTCACGTCTGTAATCCTAGCACTTTGAGAGGCCAAGGCAGGTGGATCACCTGAGGTCAGGAGTTTGAGACCAGTCCAACCAATATGGTGAAACCCCATCTCTACTAAAACTGTAAAAATTAGCTGGGCATGGTGGTGTGCATCTGTACTCAGGAGGTACTCGGGAGGCTACTCAGGAGACTGAGACAGGACAATTGCTTGTACCCATGAGGTGAAGGTTATAGTAAGGATGACACCACTGCACTCCAGCCTGGGCAAAAGAGCAAAACCCCATCTCAAAAAAAAATTTAATTGGCCAGGTGCAGTGGCTCATGCCTGTAATCCTAGTACTTTGGGAGACCAAGGTAGTGGATTGCTTGAGGTCAGGAGTTTGAGACTAGCCTGGCCAACACAGTGAAACCCCATCTCTACTAAAAAAAAAAAAAAAAAAAAAAATACAAAAATCAGCCAGACATGGTAGTTCATGCCTGTAATCCCAGCTACTTAGGAGGCTGAGGCAGGAGAATCACTTGAATATGGGAGGTGGAGTTGCAGTGAGCCAAGATCTCGCCACTGCAGTCTATCCAGCCTGGGAGACAGAGCAAGACTCTGTCTCAAAAAAAAAAATCTTTTTTTTAATTAACTGGGCATGGTGGCATGCACCTATAGTCCCAGCTACTCAGGAGGCTGAGACAGGAGAATTGCTTGTACCCGTGAGGCCGAGGTTGCAGTGAGTCGAGATCATGCCACTACACTACAGCCTGGGAGACAGAATGAGACTCTGCCTCAAAAAAAAACTGAATTAAGTTAATTAAAAATTAGCCAGACATGATGGTGCAACCTATAGTCCTCGCTACCCAGGAGAGGGCAGGAGGCTTGCTTGAGTAAGCCCAAGCAAGAAGAGCCCACAGGGGAGACAAAATGCTTGGGAAGAAAGGAAGAACATGGGAAGAATAAACTCAGAAAAATAATTCATGCACTTCTCATAGAAATGTTTGAGCTTTGCAGGTTGGAGTATGCTAAGTTTTACTGCTTTGTTCCTGACATTATTGGTATTATTTAAATGTGAGAAGTGTGCTAGAATAGTACAAATGCACGAGAGCCACTAGTTAAGTAAACATGACAAAAGTGACAATGGAAGCATCATCTACCCAATTGCTAATTGCTGATAGACACCCATGGGCCTTGAAATGTCACAGTGCTTTTGAAGAGTTTTGAAAAGTCAAAACACTTTTTCCCGTTATGTCTCATCATAAATCATTCTCAAGGTAATGGTGTGTTATCTTCCATGTTTTAAAAGACAAGGGGAGGAAACTATGTGGGAAGTCATCGCGCTTCTGCTCACAGCCCAGTGATTTTCTGTTGTGCTTAGGATGGAATCCAAAATTCTAGTGCAGCTTACAGAGTCCCACAAAATCTGTCCTAGTACCCCTTAATATTCTTCGTAGCACTTTCTTGTAGTTGACATATAGAATAGGCATTCATTTATTTTATCTTGCTCAAACTAAGCCTCTTGATTGCCAGAGTCTGTGTTCACTTTCATCCTCCTGGCACCAAGTGCAGTGCCGGGCACTCGGGAATACTCTAGAAATACTGGTGGGGAAGAAAGAGGGAACAAACCAGCCCAGCAGTGGTGGGGATTTTGTTGTCATTTCTGTGGAAAAACTTTGATAACTGAATAAATCTACAACCCTCTCCTATCTCTTGTTTGAAGCATGGATGATTATTAACTTTATTTTAAATGAGGAAGACCAGGGCTCAGTGAGGTCAAAATGGTTGATGTCTAGTCACTTGCATTCATCCCAGTCTATTAAGAAACAGATTTTCCACTTTGTCTCACTGTGAACTCTCCCAAGGCCCCTTGCCACCTTGTCTTTGTGCTGATATAACTAACCACCTCCATTCTCAGCTGCAGCCCCAGTGAACTGGGCCCCCTTGTCCTCACAGAAAAAGTGTGGACTCCCTCAGGTACAATCACTCCGACCCAAAGGGGATCTGAACACACTTCCCTTGGCAGTGAAAATGCAGGGTTCTCCAGGTGTTTTTAAGTTTCATTAGTGTGTGGCTGATGCATTTCCATGTCATTTGGCAATTGTTAGATCTTAAAAGGGCATGGAGACAGTGACCCTGGTACTGTCACCAAGGACAAGGAGAGGACTCACCAGAGGACAGAGAACTGATAATAAGCTCTGTAAGGAACTTGGTTATTCAGCCAAAATGAAAAGGGCTGGAAGGGCTGTCCAGCTACTCATTCATTCATTCAGCACCTGTTTATCAAGTGCTTTCTGTGCTCCAGACACTGTGTTCGGTACTGGAGATACGGTGGCCATCCAGGAAGACATGCTCCAGCACTCAAGCATGGCATTTATCTGTGGACAGAGACAGCCTTCAGACAATTCATGCATTCATTGCACTCTAATAGTAACAGCTTCGTTAGGCAATATTTGCTGGAAAATAGTAACAACTACAAAAAGGGAGGTGCTTTGGCAACATAGAAGTAGGAAACCTACCACAGTCTTTAGTGATCAGGCAAAAGTTCCCTGTGCAAGTAACACTTTGGCTAGGAGCAAAAGAGAAGAATTAGCCATGGGGTGAGGAGTCTGACAAAGGAAATAGCCTGTGCCTGAAGCAGGTAAGAGCTTGGCATTTGCAAAGCAGTCATAGAAGGGCAATGGAGAGGTTGTATAGGACAGAGGAGGGAAGCAGAGGAGAACAAGTCTGGGATGATAAGAAGAAGCTGGGGAAGTAGGTAGGGACCAGATTATGCATGTAGATTCTATTAGAAGGCTACTATAGAAACCCAGGGGGGCATGCCGAGCCAGTGAGGACTAGAGTGAGGGTAGTGAATTCAAGAGTATGAAATGGTCAGGATGTAATGGACCTGACATGGTCAGGGACAAAGCAGGGGGTGTGCCACAGCTCATTCAGTAAAGACTATTGACCTCCTTCGATAGACAGGCCCTGTGCTGGGATCTGAGTGCACAGTGATGAAAAATAGAATGTCCAAGCGACAATGATTCTCAGGATTCTGTTATCACCAACTAGATGGTTTACAAAGTCAGCAAGGATTGAGAAGCCAAATTATGGGGAAGATAAATTTTGGATGTTGCATTTGAGGGGTGCCGACTTGCATAACCAATTTTTTTCTCAGTTGTGTCTCCATTGTGATGATGGAGAGAGAGTTGAGAAGGAAATTGGTTATGCAAGTCAGGGACTCGAGAGAGGTCCCATCTGGTAATATAAATGCAAGCATCGTTGGGATCAAGATACTCACTGGAGCCATGGGAGTGAGTAAGATCCCTGACGTTACACAGTTTGTGACCATTTGTTTCATATCTCAACAGAATTCAGAGAAACAGGATTAAGGTGTATGTCAGAAATTATTTAAAACATCGACATATTTATTCATCGCAGGAATGATTCAGCCTAAGGCTAACTGGTCCTGGGAGTTAAATGACTAAGGTACAAAGATTCGCTTACCTGGAAGTTCTAGGACAAGGGCACCAGTGACAACACCAGGTTGTCAAGTTTTCACCATGACAAGTCAAAGTTTCAGCAATGAGTTTCCCTTGGGAGTTTAGTAAAATTTGCAAATAGTACCTGGGAAGCATTGAGTGGAAAAGATGCTTCCAAGTACACACACACACACGCACATGCACACACACATATTATGGCCTTTGTGTTCTGGCTTAAAAGAATCCTAAACTGTTAAGCAAATTCAGTAAGAGATGAAAAATACAGTGGTAACTTCCGTTTCTGAATTCAGGTAAACATGAAACAAACACTCTAAGTGTTAAAGTAAAGCTCAAGACATCAGTGACATAGATGACCGTTACCTGCATAGTTTGCTCTGTTTCCTCTAAATAAAATGTGAAGAGGAGAAAATTGTTTTCATAGCTAAATCCTGCTCCCAAGCAGAAAAATTTCAAAGAATGAATCAGCTAGTTACATAACAATATCAAGTGAACTGCAATGCAGTTCTTCTGACATTTTCTCCATTTTTCTCTACGTCCATACTACTTAGAAGACAACTTTGATTCTGACTTTATGCCTGTCACGATATCTGTGAAAAAACCTAAGAGTCAGAACTTTACTTTCAAGGGAAAGGCATCATTTACACCCAGAAGATCCTTCCTTCAAGGTGTCTAAAGTCTCCTAGCTTACAGAGCCCACTGCAGCAGCTTGGCAGCAGGGACGCCTGTGGGATTGTATAGGTTATGCACCACACAGCCTTAGGGGTGCTGTTTTCATAGACTGGGGTTTTACATTGTGCAGCCTGCATGACTATTTGTAAAAACACCTGCCAAAAATCCACAGTTAACTCCACCACATTTAGAGCTGCATTTTAAGGCCAATAGCTTTGTACCCTCAGGAGGTGGGAAATCAAGATAAGGGGAAACAGAGGTAATGAGATGTGTAAAAGAGGAAGCAGGGATTAGCTCTTTTCAGTAGAAACCTCAGTTAATCATTAATACCTTATTGCTGCTTTGATTTAACCTTTTGTCTTCCTTGAAAAGGAAAATGAATTATCTATAAAGAAGCTTCTTTTGTCAAATGCAGCTGCTATTTTAAGACAGAGAAGCAGCAGAAGAAGTTGGACAAAGATATTATTTTTTATTCCTCCAAATACATTATAAATACATTGTTTGGTACAAATATATTCCTTGTCTTAGAAAGGAAACTAATACAAAACAAATTTAAGTGAGTTCCGACTAGTAGTAAGTCAGAGCACATGTCTACAAATGACTTCCTTTCAAAGATTCCTTACATTATGTAGCCTTTGTTTTAACATTTTTTGAAGGTTTACGTATTATAATCCTTATTGTAGATTATAATATGAGAAAATAATAAAGCTAACTATTGCAACTGACTGATACTGCCATTGGTTTTTTAAATCTGAAATTGTGAAAGCCCTTGGAAAATGTCACATGACTGTATCCAAATTTTAAATAGTCGCTTTCAGCAGCACACACACCATCAATGTTGAGTGATTCAGAGAAGGGGAAACAGCTCCTTTGGTTGTCATTTCATTTACAGGATTTGTCTGCACAGCAGAGAAGAATGTTCCGTTTACTTCAGAGATGGTCAGAGATTTCCAAGCAATTTGGCTCAAGAGATGGTTTAAATAGGAATGAATGTAGTATACCTTTAATTCTCTGAAGTAAGAGAACTCCAGCTGAGGTTTGGTCCAGGGCAAAGTCTGCCCTCAACACTGAAGAAAATCTATCACATTAATCCCAGTGGCTCAAAGTCCAAAGCTGCGTGAACAGAATGCTCAAGGATAGGAAGTGTGAGAAGAATGCTGTGAAAGAAACTTTAAAAACAAAACGACTATTCAGAGAATCCCAGGTCTTATGTGGAATCATCTAGCACATAAGGAAAGATATAAATAATTATGCCTGAGAAACATAGCTAATTAAAAATAACTCCGTGCATAAAAGGAAAAGAAAACTATGGAATAACTTTTCTGCTCCAGTGTTTATGTCAGATGCCTCATAATGAAATAGTAGGATTTTTTTTTTCATTTCATTTCACACAGACACATGAGAGATGGAGAGGAAAATTATATTGCCTGAAAATGCCAGAGTAGATTTACTAAAGATGTTATCATATGCTGTATTTAAGACAAAAATCTAATTGCTGTAATTTATCATACCTCTGGCTATTAAAACTGTGCCAATTTAAATATTTTAATCATTCACCACTTTTGCACATACTGACTTTTTATGGAAGATTCTATGAAACTTTCTGATTTTGTCAGCCTGTGTATGATTTTTAGGAGCTCCTTAAGCAGAATGAACATGCTTTAAACATGTAATTGTGTTTACATAAGTAATAAAAATTCTTTGTGTTTCTCTTTTAGTTTGCTCAGTAAAATAACTAGAACTGCTTCATAATTGCTGAGCTGAATGTTTGAGAGCACAAGCTGCTGAATCCCTTTCATTTTATTTTACTTTATTTTATTTAATTTTATTTTTTCTGAGATGGAGTCTTGCTCTGTCACCCAGGCTGGAGTGTAATGGTGTGATTTCTCAAAGAAAAGACTCCACTGACTTTGGCATGAATTTACACCTTGGTCTTGAAAAGTCAGAGACTCATAAGATAGTCATGGAGGCAAAACTGCTCTTTACAAAACAAACATTAAATAGTACTCTTTCTGGCTTATAGGAGAAAAATAAGATGGTAAGAAAGTGATATTGCAGAAGAAAAAACTATCCCAGGAGTAAAGATGGCCACTACAGGGAGAAAGAATGGAGGAAAGACCACAAATGTGGAGATAGAAGAAGCTAGAGGCAGATTACTTTCCCTACTATGGGTGTGGGAGGCCTTTGGGAAACCTCACCCATTTCAGCAGAACACATGGGCTGTATCCAGTTGTCCCCATTCTGGGAGCAGCTCAGTCGTTTAATCTGATTTTTGTCTACCTGGTGAGATTAAACTATTTTACATACCAGAGGACTCATGAGACCAGCATTATGACTAAATCATATGTATGTTTATTGAAACATAGCATTATTTCAAAGTTAAATATATATATATTTTCCTAAATCACAAGAAACCAGGGTTTCTTCCCCCTTTTATTGAGGTATTAAGGTACTTTGATAGGAAAATTTAAATTAAGCTGGATTACTTAAGGTCACATAGCCAAGTCCAGACCCTACCTCTTCCCAATCCCAGTCCATTCCTGCTTCACCTCCTTTCTGTCCTCCCCTATAAACCTGTTCTCAAGAAAGTAGCTTGCAAGTGCCTTTCCCTCCCACACCCCATACCCAGTATAGTGCCCTCTGCCTGATGAATAACCAGGTGTTCATTCTGCAGGTGCAAAATTCCCCATCAAGTGGACAGCCCCTGAGGCAGCCCTGTATGGGAGGTTCACAATCAAGTCTGACGTGTGGTCTTTTGGAATCTTACTCACAGAGCTGGTCACCAAAGGAAGAGTGCCATACCCAGGTAAGAGCAGGGCCTCACAGAAATGGGCCTGGGATTGGAGGCTTTTTTGACACCATTTGGGGAAACTTCACCCACTTTGCTTTCCAAACCCATCCTCAGCTTTCTGCTGAGCTTGAGTTTGAAGAACATGGACAGGTATTCAGCCAGGGAAAAGCAGAACTGGGAACCACCATGTATGTAGACAAGCAGCCACCGTGAACTATATGCCAGGATTAATGTAAGTAGCAGCTATTCTTTTTTTTTTTGAGACGGAATTTCGCTTTTGTTACCCAGGCTGAAGTGCAATGGCGTGATCTTCGCTCACCGCAACCTCTACCTCCTGGGTTCAGGCAATTCTCCTGCCTCAGCCTCCTGAGTAGCTGGGATTACAGGCACGCGCCACCATGCCCAGCTAATTTTTTGTATTTTTAGTAGAGACGGGGTTTCACCATGTTGACCAGGGTGGTCTCGATCTCTTGACCTTGTGATCCACCCGCCTCGGCCTCCCAAAGTGCAGGGATTACAGGCGTGAGCAACCGCGCCCGGCCAGTAGCAGCTATTCTAAATGCTTCAGTTCCCCCTCCAGTTCATAGAATCTCTCTTCTCTCAGTGGGAGTATGTGTGGTTCCCAGAGCAGAAATGTCACCGGCAGTGCCACTGCCCAAATGGAGTTTGTAGACATATCTAGGAAAGAGAAGGAGAAAAGCCCCACTGCTTTTTGATTACACTGTAGCACTGACCCATGGAGTGAGCCTGGCAGGAAGATGCCAGGACCTGTTCTTTCCGCAGGACCCAGCTCCAGATGGCCAGAGTGCAGAGGCTCCTGCAAAACACAATTTAGAGCTCACTCACTGCCTGCTGCTGAACAGTCAAAACATGCTATACCAAAGCAAGTATCATGTAAAGAAATGAGAAATTCTTAGACTCTGGAATGTTTCTGGATTATCAGATTTATGCTGTCCAGAGAAACCACGAGTTTAGGTTATCCACGCTTCTATTCATTAACGTAGACAGATGGTGACATAAAGGACACCCGTGCCATTTCACCTCCACGCTTTAGTGGTTATAGCACAGGGACGATCTGCTTTTTTGAAATGTTAAGGACATATTTTTCAGTTACTGCTGAGGGAAGAAAGAACCTAGCTCCCCCTCTAAGCTCCTAAGAAAGGAGCTTAGAGAAAGAAAAAAAAAAACAGTGATAGAAACGATAGTGAAGATTAATGAGGAATTTAGGTCTCTTGCAAATCCTGGGTTTGTAATCATATCATTGCAGTCAGAGGAGCCAGCAAGGGCAGATTAATTTGTAATCCCTTTGTTCCTTTTTTATGATTGTTTCTGGTCATCTTCGGAGAACACAGAGAGGGGCACATCAAGAGAATCTCTTTCTGGGTTCGTGTAACCTTGAGACTCCTAGGAGAGCCAGGTTGACATGGAGGCAACATTGACAAATTCCTGGTCTCTGAAGAACCGCAATGGGCATTTAGAGATGCGGGTGTAAGTCAGTTTTATTGATGCCGCAGTGACTGTTGCTCCCGGCACGCACACATGGGCACACACTCCGGGAATCACCGACCAGCACAGAAGAAAGGGCCACCCTAGGGGGCTGGGGCACCGCATGGGTGTTTTTGAATCACTTCTCAAGAGGGGAAACGTGGGTCTCAGGACGGTGAACATGTGAAGGCGTCTCTTCCTTATTTATTGTCTGAATATCGAACTGATTTCTTCCTGATCCCCCCAGGTTTATAGTCACCCTGTGTGTTAAATGCAGTTGGGGAAAAAGGTTAATGTTGTTTTGCATTTCTGAAGCCTTTGCTTCCAGTCACACAAAGCAGCTTTTTGTTTGTCAGGGTCTCACACAGAAGCCAAGACAAAGGGGTGGAGGTGGGGGCCTCTGAGAAGGAAGGCAGGTGCGCATTTCTGAGGGAGTCTTTTGTCGGGTTTGGTTTTAGCATAAAGAAAATGGCCTCATTTTACTTCTTAGACCAGGATTCATTCATTCATCATAGCTTCAGTCAGTGTGAACTGTGCCATGCATTTTGCTCCATCTGGGAAATAGCGCAAATAAGACCCTCATACTTTCAACAAACCTTGATTAGTACCTGCCTCGGGCTAGGCACTGTTAGCACTGTGGGCAAGTAAATAAATTTAGTCCCTGTTTTCGTGGACATTACAGTCAGATAGATAAAATATGCCTCAAATCCAGGAAGAAACCAGTCTTCTTTGTTCCTTGTTTATTATTAGAGGGAGTCATCCTGAAGGGTTGGATTACTTGGCTTTACTGACTGTGGGGCCTAGATCTTCATTCTGAAGATGGGGTCAGGGACGCCTGATCCAGGTATCCACACACACAGCAGGTCCTGAGAGGACACTTCATGCTGAGTCCTACGAGGATGGCAGAGGAGTCTGAAATGAGAACTAACTTCACCGGCTCCCCGCAGAGAGAACTGGGAGCCAGTGCTGGTCTGCAGTGGGCTGTGATAACTGCCTATAGCTCTGCAGGGGTGAAGAGAGCGGGCCGTGTGAGGAAGACAAGTAAGCCAGGCCTTGGAAGGCAAGTAGGGTTTCCCCAAACCCAGAAGGCGGGAAGAGCGTCCCAAGGTCTGGCACACCTGGAGATGTGGCTGGAAAGGTGGCCAAGAGCCTGTGTTGGGTCCTGGCTGGTTGGCAGTGGTGACCAGGGATCTGTGTCCTCATTGGGGGTGTCATGAGCTGCTCCTCATTCAAAGAAAGCCACACAAAAAATTGTTCCCAGGCCTGTTCCAAGCCATGGGTTCTTTCTGGATTTTGCTTTTTAACATAGCTGTAATCCTATTTAACTGGGTTTGTGAATCCAACAGAAAACTCTTCTTGAGGGAGAAACTTTTACAGAGAGATTCCAGTTATAGGATTAAAACAATTCCTAAGGAACAAGCAGTTTCATGAAGCTTCCTTCAGATGTCACTGTGAAAGCAAGGAAGGACCTTCCATTCTTGCTTTTTGTTGGTGTGGCAAGTCAGTCAGTGTACCCTGAGGGTTCACTTCTCAGCTTTCCACATTGAGTCTTTGTGCTGCTGCTGGTACCCGAGGATGGACCCCCAGTCCCGGTCCAGCATAACTTCCATTCTGCATTTTGATGTAGTCATGTCTCAATTGGCTACAGTATATTTTCAAGTGATTCTTTTTTGGAGAACAATAGATGATGGTACATTTTTCTGAGTCTTCCTGAGAGTAGCCTGCTGTTTTCTTAAAACATTAGAAAGATCCTTTGGCTGGTAGATGAAAATGGAGGTGCAGGAGGAGGAGGTGACTTATAAATTGGTTCTATAAAAACATTCCAGGCATTTTTTGCCCAGCATGAAAGAAGGTCCAGAAGCGACAATCCCAGAAGAAACTTAGAGTGGAGTAGGTGAGGTGCGACCAAATAAAGGGCGAAGGGAGGAGGAGATGATAGAACATTGGCAAGTTTTGTGAGAGGCATGGACAGAAAGGAAGGGAAGAGGACAATCTCAAACTCAATGAGGACCTCGAAGCCGAAGGAAACAAAATACTGAAATGTGATGCTGAGATTAACAGGGGGATGGTGGAGAAAAGTTACATCACCTTACCAGATGAGGAAGGTTGCCTTTGAGATGTGTAACAAGTATAGATGCAGTTCCAAAGAAGAGCTCCATTTGATCAGTTCCCTGCTAGCAGCCTGACCTGAATGCATTCTCTGCATTGCAGTCTAGCTTGCTTTTCTGCAAGCAAGGATTCAGAAGCATTCTTTGTCTCGAGATGAGAACTGATTTCATACTGATGGATTGTTGTGTATGAGAAATAAAAACACTTAAGTAAAAGCAGTTTTCTGGGTTGATGCATAAAATCAGAGTTATGCATTTTCACCTGTCATTTCACCTTTAAAACCCTCCTCAAATCCTTCTTTTTCTCTCTGCTTCCAGTTTCTCTCCACCTCCCCACCACCCACCCACCATTCTATCACTGTCGCCAACAGAGTTAGTATCCTAGAAAACACAGACCTGGTTATCTCACCCTGGTTAAAAATGGCCACAGCTTCCCTTTGCCTTACAGATAAAAACTAGAAACCTTAACTTTACATAGTCCTTCATAACTCTTTTTCTGCAGTCATTCCACAAATATTTATTGCACACCTGCTATGTGCCAGGTACTATTTCAAGCACCAGGAATACAGCAATGAAGCAACAGACAACAGGGCTCCTACCCTCATAGACTTCCATTCTTCTTTGAGGAGACAAACAGTAAACAAAGATAAACAAAATAGATTGAATGTTTGCTGCTATTAACAGCTAGAGGGAAAAATAAAACAGAGAAGGGGAGAGAGGAGAGGGGCAAAGGAGCAACTCACTGATGAGTGAAGACCTGAAGGAAGCATGACTCGAGCCAGGTGGGTATCTGGGAACAGAGTCTTCCATCAGGGGAAGGGAGAGTACAGGGACCCTCCCAAACCACAGGATGCCAGCGTGGCTGGAGGAGAGGGAGCAGGAGGTCCCAGAGGCCCCAGGGTCAAATCAGATAGGGCCTTTCTAGGTCTTGGTTGGAACTTTCGCTTTTATTCTTTTTTTTTGAGATGGAGTTTCGCTCATTGCCCAGGCTGGAGTGCAATGGCATGATCTTGGCTTACCACAACCTCCGCCTCCCAGGTTTAAGCAATTCCCCTGCCTAAGTCTCCCAGGTAGCTGGAATTACAGACATGCATCACCACACCCAACTAATTTTGTACTTTTAGTAAGAGACAGGGTTTCTTCATGTTGGTCAGGATGGTCTCAAACTCCTGACCTCAGGTGATCCGCCCACCTCAGCCTCCCAAAGTGCTGGGATTTCAGGTGTGAGCCACCACACCCGGCCTGCTTTTACTCTTAGTGAGATGGGAAGTGAGAGGATTTGAGCGAGAGAGTGATATGAGGTGACATGATTTCTCTCTGCTGTCTTCCATCCTTCACACGTTACCCAAGACACACCAAGAGATCTATCTTGAACATTCAAGTCTCTCTTTATGGCTCCCCTGTCTGCCTCAATACCCTTCAAAGCCCAGCTGAACATCATCTGCTTTGTAAAGCCTTCTCCAAGTCCAGACCAAATGGGGTGCTCCTTCTGCTTGCCTCCATGACACCTGGCACATTTCCGTTGGGGCCCCTGTTTGTGTGTCTGTATTTCTCAGTAGCTGCAGAGAAGGGAGCCCCTTTAATGGATTTCCAAGGCCTAACAGAGGGTCTGTCCTATAGTAGACTCTTGGTAAGTATAAGCAAATAAATGAGTGAATGAGACAGAAAAAAAAGAACTCACCTATGAGGTTTTTCAAACAAGGTTTCTAAATTTGGCCCATAGCCTGCAAAGCTTTTCAACTGTATTCCATCCTCTTCACACATAGATACATATTTTTCCAGCCACAAGGTAGCCTCTGTCCTCAAAGTTGTTCTGGGAAGTTGACCGTGTGATCATTTCAAATACCATGTTCCAACACTATTCTAGGCAGACTGTCCTGGCCATTGCCCTGGCTCTTAACTGAACACCTGTTTTGTGGATTTGGCAGGACCTGGTAGAGCAGGAATGCTTTCTTTTATTTATTTATTTTTTTTTTTGAGACGAAATCTTCCTCTGTCACCAAGACTGGAGTGCAATGGCACAAGCTCGGTTCACTGCAACCTCTGCCCCCAGGTTCAAACAATTCTTCTCCTGCCTCAGTCTCCCAAGAAACTGGGATTATAGGTGCCCACCACCATGCATGGCTAATTTTTGCATTTTTAGTAGAGAGAGGGTCAAGCTGGTCTCGAACTCCTGACCTCAGGTGATCCACTCTCCTTGGCCCCCCAAAGTGCTGGGATTACAGGCATGATCCACCACACCCCGCCAGGAACACTTTCGTAATCAAACCACACTTACTCATTCATTTGAAGCACTTTCAAATCATTCAACAGGTGACTTTATTAAATACATCTAGTCGCTTGATAATGACCTGAAGAAGTAAGGGAAACTAATGAAACTGGTGGCTCCTTCCTTAAAGGATTCCAAGTCCCACTCTGGTCCTCCCTCTGCTTTAGAGCCCTGAACCATAGATTCGTATTCCTCTCTGTTCACCAGGACAACAGGAGCAGGTTTTTCATGGGAGAGGAAAGGGTTAGGACTCCCCACCAGGAGGAGACTGAGAAGCCGAATGAAAGCTCTCATCTTAGCCCAGGGTGCAGTGTCTCTCCCTGGCTCATCCACAGTCCCCGAGGTTTTTCCTGCAGTTCATGTTGTTCCCTCAGAAAGGGAACTCTGCCTAGAATTCCCAGAGGTCATGCTGTCACCTCCACTTACAAGGTTTCTCTCGACCGGCATGGCTGGTGAGAGGAGGAGGGAAACCAGAGGAGAATGCACATGAAGAGGGCAGCCAGAGAGGGACTTTTCGGCCCCCAGTCCCATGTTCTCAACCCCCGGTCCCATGTTCTCCTGCCCCAAGCCCCATGTTCCCCGCCACAGTCCCTCGTTTCCCGCCCCCTGTCCCATGTTCCCTGCCCAGTCCTGTGTTCTCACCCACATGCTGCCGCTCCTTGTTCTCAGAGGTGCAGTCCCAGGGCCTTCCTGATGGGCACCCTGCCTCTCTTTTCACTGCCTTTTTTTCTGAGACAAACGAGTTCTATATGATACTATACTATCAACTTCAAATACAGAAATATCTTCGTATTCAGTTATATGAGTAACTGTCTTTCTGTGTTTATTAATACAGTGGGCCTAATAAAATCAGCTGCCCTTAGGTTATCTGGCAAGATGGGGAAAGAGAAACAAAACAAGTCATTATTGTACCTTCTCAAGATCAGTTCTTTATTCTCATCCACACTCTTCCATCAGCATCTCTCTGCCCAAAATTTTCTCATTGATCCTATACTAAAATCGAACTCAGCGTCACGCTTGTTAGCCAGTCTGATAGCAAGGACACATGAGAATCTGTTAATACAAGCACATTCAATGGCGCAGGCTCATGCTGAGCAAGCACCATTAACACCCCTCCTCCTTCCCCGCCCCAGCGCAGCACTCTCAACAGACGTGTAAACATAGGGCCTTTTCAAGGGTTTATGCACAGAAGCAAGGGGAGCCTCAGACCCGAGGCCTTATGCACAACATTGTGGAATTCACTTTGAATGGAAAGCTCAGTTTGCAAAAGTTATTTGGATATCTGATAACCTAAATACCATTCCCATTGTTAAAGTGCTTAATTATTCAGATGGCACAAAAATCCAGGTTCTTGCTACCCACAGTCAAATCCAGATGCAAACATGGGCAGATAACAGTTAAAATCCCTGATTATGCAGATATGGCCCATCTGAGATCCATATTGGGAAGCTGCACAAATGAAAAGCTATAAAACACAAACACTCTTCTTTCATAAAAGACACTGTTTTCAAATAGCTGAAAGCACAATGAATGTTGAGGTATTTTGTTAACAAATGGAGAAACCGAGGTCAAGGGAAGTCAAGTCACCTGCTAAGAGATGCAAAGTCAGAAGTCAAGAAGTGATATCTATTTTGGTGCTGTGCCAGTGAATGTGATTTTTATTCCTTCCTTAAAGAATCTGAAAGGAGGCCAGGCAGAGCGGCTCCTATCTGTAATCCCAGCGCTTTGGGAGGCTAAGGCAGGGAGGCTCGCTTGAGGCCAGAAGTTCAAGATCAGCCTGGACAAAATAGCAAGATGCCATCTCTACAAAAAAAATAAAAAGAAAATTAGCCAAGCATGGTTGTGTATACTTACAGTCCTAGCCGCTTGGGAGACTGAAGTGTGAGGAGGATTGCTTGAGCCCAGGAGTTCAAGGCTGCAGTGAGGCATGCTCATGCTGCTGCTCCCAGCCTGGGTGACAGAGCAAGACCTTGTCCCTTAAAAAATATATTTTTTTCAAAGAATCTAAAAGAAAAAAAGACTACTGAGTTGACATACAGCTCAAAGAAGTGGAATGGGGAAGTTTAAAAGAGAAGGGAAAAGAAAACATACACACAAGAGTAGACACTGTTGGCAACCCTACAGAGTCAGAGCTTGAAAGTGAGAGTTGGAACTTGACCTCTGAGTTTGCTGGAGGAAGCCAGCAAAATGATTTAGAAAGGATAATATCATTGGAATGGCAGGAAGTGAGTACAGATCTGTTGGCTAGAGAATCTCAGTTGCAGTGTTTGGGGCAGACCGACTGGAAATGAGGCTATGTCAGGGACCATGTTTGAAAGCCCAAAATCTAAGTTGACAGGAGGTATTCCATGGAGGCTCTGGGAAGGAGAGACTCGAAGGCAGACCCCACACAGTGGACTAGTAAGGTCTCACTCTCTTACCCAGGCTGGAGTGCAGTGGCACAATCTCAGCTCACTGCAGCCTCAACCTCCTGGGCTCAAACATTCCTCCCACCTCAGCCTTCTGAAGAGCTGGGACCACAGGAACATGTCACCATACCCAGCTAATTTTTGTACTTTTTGTACAAAAATTTCACCATGTTGCCCAGGCTGGCTTCAAACTCCTGAGCTCAAGCATTCTGCCTCAGCTTCCCAAAGTGCTGGAGGTATTTTATGGATTTTGTACTATTCGGTTGTACCCTGTGAAAGTGACCCACCACAATGACCTGTTTTCCTGAGCGACTCTAGAGAGAGAGCAGAAGTGGCTGGTTGCTCCTGTGGAGCTAGAAAGGCAGAGGAGAGAGTTGGAACAAAATTGGGCAGTGGCCTCTGTGCTTCCTGGCTGCCCAGCCCCAAGCATCCTCTCTGTGGGAACCAGGAGACGCACACACTGTTTGAAAATGGCTCTTCCCACAGTCAGACACCACTGGCCAGCTGGGACCCTCCTGCTGAAAAATGCTCTCCCTTGCAGCGCCCACTAGGAAACCTAGAAGGCCAAACTATTTATGACAGTGTTGCCTTAAAATGTGCTCAGGCACCATATTTTATAAAGTTTCTGTCTCTTCTTTCCACTAAAAAAGGAGAAAAAGGGAAAACATTCCCAGGCACTCTTATCCAGCTCCTCAGTTGGAAGGGCAATAAAAATTCTTCTGCCTAGGCATGGTGGCTCACGCCTGTAATCCCAGCACTTTGGGAGACAGATGGCTCACTTGTGGCCAAGAATTCTAGACCAGCCTGGCCAACATAGTGAAACCTCATCTCTACTAAAAATACAAAAATTAGCCCAGCATAGTGGCGCACACCTGTAATCCCAGCTACTCCAAAGGCTGAGGCAGGAAAATCAGGAACCCAGGAGGCTGAGGCTGTGGTGAGCCTTGTTGTGCCACTGCACTCCAGCCTGGGCGACGGAGCCACATGTCATCTCAAAAACTAAAAATAAAAAATAAGATTCTTCTCTCTAGTGTTCCCATGTCTCTGAAGATACTCTCCCACTGCCCTGGTGCCCAGACTTGTGTTTATTCCCTTCCCATTCTCTACCCTTAACCTCTCGGGTATTAGGTAAAGCCAATGTCTTGGGGAAAAGTGGTTAAAAAGAGGAAATAACAGTTTTCTTTCTAACAAAAATATGAAACCATCTAAGAAGAAAAAAATGAAATAGGCTCATCTTTTTCATAGTGTGCAGAGTAAAGGCCATCTTTCCAAAAAAAAATTCTTTGAAAACCATGATTTTCAAAGTTTTTATAGCTGAGAATACTATTTTTTAAATACAAGTTGAGTATCCCTAATCCAAAATCCAAACTGCACCAAAATCTGGAGCTTCTTGAGCCCTAACATAACACTCAAAGGGGATGTTCAACTTACTGGTTGAGCAGCCCTATAATGCAAATATTCCAAAATCCTAAAATAGCTGAAGTCCAAAACACTCCTGATCATAAGCATTTCAGAGAAGGGATACGCACCCTGAATTAACAAATTCCATTCCATTTAGTTGTTGTTTTTAAAATAAAAACTAGCCCAAGCCTTGCTGAGCGGGCAAATCTTGATTATACAGTTATTGTTGCAGAGGTACATTGTGATGCCCGGTCTGCAGGTCAGCCTGTGCGGGTTCTGGTTTATGGATGGTTGGAAAAGAGCTAGTCCCGTTCCAGTTGTCATTGTCAGCCAAGTGCATTGTTGAAATATCCTGCTTTCCTGGCAAAGCTGCCACTGGTATGTTTCCACTTGGCCCAGTGCGTGGAATTGTTTTCATATGCTCCTGGTGCTTTGAGAGGTCTGGGGAGAAGAAAACACAAGAAGGAAGAAGAGGAGTAGGGAAGAGCGGAGGGTCACAGACAGGAAAAGAGGAGGAGAATGAGAGGGAGCCTGACCATGTAGGTCTGCCAGGGCCCTGGATGGGCCAGTTTATACCCTGTCCCTGGCTCCAAATGCCCAGGAAGCAGGCTGCCTCAGGAGGCGCTACATGTTGAGGTTCACATCACCAAATCTGTGTCCGAGGCTTGGAACAGGCTTTGGAAAAATGACCCAGTGGCCAATTAAACTTTCCACTGGCAGAGATTGTATGAAACTTTTTTTTTTGGTGAAATCTTTCCATTTGAGTAGTTTGTTTTTTAATGAAATGAAACATGTACTGACATGTGCTCTGTGGAGCAATAGGAGAGTGATTAATTAAACTCTGTGCTGCCATTTTGGATGGAGGCACTCAGAGCCAGAATCAGGCATTAGGAGGCGTTTCAGGTGCTGTAACCACCCCCAGAAGGATGTGTCAGGCCCTTCTGCCTGTTTTCCCTCCCGTTCCTGTGGGCTGCTGGCAGGGACAGAGAAACAGATTTCTGCAGGTCCAAGCTTTGTCATTTCTGAAATATGAAACCAAGGACTGTCCTAAAAGATGTGGCAAGGCAGACAGTTTGGAGAACGCCAGTTCTGCTACATGATTACCTGTATACCCTTCCTTCCTGATCTTTTTGGGCAATATGTATGAAGAAATAAAAACAGTAAATAGCCTCATATTCAGTTCAGGTTTTGTCACCAAATGAGGTCAGTTCAGATCAGTTCTGCAGTCAAGTGAGTTACAAAAACTTGTGTGTTCAGAGCTTGTTGGATTGTGGAATTGTGGATAAGGAAACGCTGGCCTCTGCCTGAATTTGTCTAGAGCCCAAGGAGAAGGCTGCCTTGCATTCCCGAGCAGCTCCACTTCCTCCCTTGCTTCCAGCTCCCCGCCCCCATCCCGCATTCTCAGCAGCTGGAGGAGGATGTAGGCTAATTCGCCGCAGCACTGCCTCTCCCTCCGCACATGCAACTGAGGAAGTCCTGGTAAAAGCATGCATGGCACGGAGGCAGGGACCCCGACTCCTTCACCAAACCTCTCTTCCTAAAATAAGGGGTCGTCCTGACACATGAGTGAGGTTATTTTACAATAATTGCATTGAAGGCCTACTTCATTACAGCAGAAGTAATACAGAATTTTTATCACCTTAAGAAGTGATAATGGCAGAGAATAAGAAAGCATCCTGAAAAGGTCTGGAGAGACATGGGACTACTGGGCTGTGGTTGACAGCCAGGAGCAGCCAGGGTATACTCTGTTCCACAAGGAACAACACAACCAAGAGGTCTGGCAACAGACCCAGAAGTCCAAGTGTTCCCTGTCCAGGGGCACAGGCTGTGCTCTGGCCCAGCACCTCTGGCTGGGCTGACAGGTTTCTAGCTAGCAGGTCGCCACCTCCCCCAGAAGTAAAGGGAGGTCCAGGCATGTGGTGTGGGCTCCTGCTGGCTGTAGCCCTGGGAGATAGGGGAAGAAATCTTAGTTTCTATATGGCTCCATCTGGTTCTTGCTCCTGCAAATTAACCAGGTCAGAAGTTGGGGAGGATTCCAGATTACAGCCTCACTGGCCAGGAAGCAGCCAAAACATAGCACAGTTTGACAGGGGAGATGGCAGGAGGTGATATAATGAAAAGGGGGAGCAAAACTAGAGAATAGTGGCTGGCAGTAGTTGGGAAGAGGACAGGACATTGGCCACCCGCTAAGTATGGTAGTTCCTATAATGTTAAGGCAGCCAGTTGCAGGAGGCCGCACTCTAGGCAGTTAGCGATCTGTCTTCTGTTAGTGCTATGCAGCCCAGTGTTTCAACGTGAGGCAGCTCCCCCCCGAGTCAGGAGAGCCTCAAATGATGGATGGCCTGGCTGAGGTCATCAGTAGAGACAGGCCGCAGACATGCTCTGTCTCCCCATCAGATTCACCAAACCTCAGGGCACTGTGGGGTTGCAGGGCCAGACAGTCCCCAGCCATGCTGGCATGGCAGCAGATCTCTGACAGTGGGGAACCAAGTGTTTGTCCAGGCATGAGGAAAGCAAATTTGTGAAGTTCATAAATGGAGTTTATCAATGCTATAAACAAGGGGCAGCATTCTTTCATTCTGTGCGATTTTTTTGTCTGCTTTATTCATATGTTTTTGTCAGCTTAATTGAAGTATAATTTACACACAATAAAATTCAACAATTTTAAGAATGCAGTTTATTGAGTTTTGACAAACAGTCACACCACCAGGCACATGATATAGAAGAGGGGTTGGCATATCTGGCTCCCAACCTTTATTTGTTTTGTACGTTTTCGAAGGGTTGTTAAAAAGAAGAAGACAGGGATCATATGTGAGCCGCAAAGCCAAAAATATTTACTGTCTGGCCTTTTACAGAAAAAGTTTGTTGACCCGTTGACCCTGACACAGAACCTTCCCATCCCCCTTGGAGTTCCCTCTGGCCCCTTTGTGGGGATTGCTCCCCTCCCCCGGCAGCCACTCATCTGCCTTCTATAGATGTAGTTGCGCCTTTTCTAGAATCTCGTATAAATGAAATCGTATAGTATGTTTCCTTTTGTGTCTGGCTCCCTTCACTTATAATGCTTTTGAGAGTCATCCTCTGGGTTTCTGCATGTCTCAGTTCTGCACTCCTTCTTACTCCTGAGCAGCATGGCAGGGTTTGACTCCTGGGGGAGGTGGGGGTTCTCCACATGTTTTAGACACATGCAGATGCAAAGAAGAAGAAAGGGGAGCTGCCAGTGCGGCTGGTCAGGGCCTGCAGCCCCGGGGTGCCCACTCTCACTGCCCTTGTCTTTGCAGGCATGAACAACCGGGAGGTGCTGGAGCAGGTGGAGCGAGGCTACAGGATGCCCTGCCCGCAGGACTGCCCCATCTCTCTGCATGAGCTCATGATCCACTGCTGGAAAAAGGACCCTGAAGAACGCCCCACTTTTGAGTACTTGCAGGGCTTCCTGGAAGACTACTTTACCGCCACAGAGCCCCAGTACCAACCTGGTGAAAACCTGTAAGGCCCGGGTCTGCAGAGAGAGGCCTTGTCCCAGAGGCTGCCCCACCCTTCCCCATTAGCTTTCAATTCCGTAGCCAGCTGCTCCCCAGCAGCAGAACCGCCCAGGATCAGATTGCATGTGACTCTGAAGCTGACGAACTTCCATGGCCCTCATTAATGACACTTGTCCCCAAATCCGAATCTCCTCTGTGAAGCATTCGAGACAGAACCTTGTTAATTCTCAGACTTTGGAAAATGCATTGTATTGATGTTATGTAAAAGGCCATACCTCTGTTCAGTGTAAATAGTTACTCCAGTGCCAACAATCCTAGTGCTTTCCTTTTTTAAAAATGCAAATCCTATGTGATTTTAACTCTGTCTTCACCTGATTCAACTAAAAAAAAAGTATTATTTTCCAAAAGTGGCCTCTTTGTCTAAAACAATAAAATTTTTTTTCATGTTTTAACAAAAACCAATCAGGACAGGTGTTTGTTTTTGTTTTCTTTTTTATAAACATGAATATATATAATATATATGTCCCTGTACATATACAATGTGGGTGCTAATGTGGAGACTGTGGCCAGCCTGGGCCACCAAGCTGTGGGACCCAGAGGGAGGATTTTACTGCCAGTCAGCTTCAAAGCACTGGTGTTCTTCTGAAAACACCAGCAGCCTCATTTTTGGCTTTTGCAAAACATGACTTTTTCATTTGGATTGCACTTTTCTGGTTCGTGACTGTACCTGTAGATGGCTGTTTACTTTGACTCTTTTCAGGAACCGACCCCCAAGCTGAATTTACAAGTTCTGTTACCAGTATTTGCTTCAGCTTATTGCGATTTGGTCTCAAAAGTTAAACATAAGCAAGCAAATGGCTGATACGACCAAGAGAACTGGAAGATGGATACCACACAAACTTCTTGTATAAAAATGTGAATGCTGAAATGTTTCAGACATTTTTAATTTAATAAACCTGTAACCACATTTAAATGGTCTAAACCCATAGCACTGTAGTCATGGCAACCTGCTAAACTTTCTCATGCAACTAAAATTTATGGGGGAAATGAGGGTGGGGGTTGTACATTTTTCCCATTGTAAAATAAGTGTTTTAAATGTCCTGTACTGCTAATGAATGACTTTCTATATGTCCAAGAGTTCTCCGGTGGAATAACTATGCACTACTTTACATTTCATGGGGATGCACAAAAACAAAGTATTACATTTTTAGTTGCTGTTTGTACCAACCTTGAATTACGTATGTTTAACAACAACAAATCAAAAATCCTATTTCTATTGAGTTTTTAATACTGACTAGCAACTCTGAAGTCTTAATTCCTTTTTTGTTATGATTTATTTGTGAGTTTACATTTTTAAATTGTTTAACTTTCTTAATTTAGTAATTAAAAAGAGAGCATTTTACATTTGAATTTTTTTTTGTTTATTTGTTTAAATCATGGAAGTACTCTGGTAGTTCTGTGACACATCTGTCCCACACCAGATGGTATGGAGTCACCTGGTGAATTTAGCCTTTGTGCGATGATTTGCAAATGACAGAAACATTGAGAACATCTGGAGAGTTCTTTCCCCTCTAGAAAGGGTAGGCTCTTGACCAGCTATTTCAGAGGGTCATTAAAGCAGAAGTAGGCGTAGCTTACCATTTGAATTTATTAGACATTTTCCCCAACTGGAATTTACTATGTCCTGCTTGTAGGAGAAACAGACAATCACGAGAAGACTCTTTCTTGTCTTGGAGTCAGTACATGTATTTCCAAATGTCCCTCCACTCTGTAATCAAGGAGTTAACGGAGCGACAACCTGGTGTGGTAGGAAGGGCAGTGGGTGAATGCAGGCTACCTGTCCACACCCAACTCTATGATCATTCAGCTTCAGGACCCTGAGCCCCCTCCTAGAATCTGTCATTTTTAGGGCCTGTCTGTGGAACTGAGGGGGTTGGATGAGATTCATTCCTCAGGTCCCTAGAGCTCTAAGATCCTGTGATTGTAAGATCACCGATGCCATGCAGGGACATACAAGGAGGATGGTTTTCTTGGTTGAAATAACCTTTACATTTAGGGAGGGCTTCCAACATTTAAAAAAAAGTGAAACAGGTTTTCTGATTACTCAAAACTTTATGGTATTGTTTTTAGCATTAATAGACTTGCTAAACTGATACAATTTTAAAGATCTTATTACATACATTATCACATTAGGTAGCTGATTAACATATTCTAGATATTTTTAAAGATAACTTTGCTTTTAATCCTGACACCCCACTAGGTTGGACAATTTGCAAATATTACTGGAAGATTTTTATGTTTTGATTCATTCAAAACTATATGATAAAAAAAACTGTTTTAAATAGAAAGTCTTTAAAAAAAAGTGGGGGGGCTCTTCAAACCAAAGTATAGCCTTATGTATCAGTTGAGTTCATGGTGGACTCCCTTATATAAAAGAAAACTAAGGACTTGGGTCCTCTCAAGGGCTCTCTTAGGAAACACAGCATGCTATATAGAGTGAGGTTATAAATACAAAGATGGCAGAGACTTTCAGGTTTTTTATTCCAAGAAGTGAATGTGCTTTCAAGAGATATTCCTGAGGTAGACGATACCAGAGAGTCCCACACCTCCCAAGAAGCCACTCCTCCTTATAAGTTGTACAAGCTTAAGGTGAGGAAACTGAATTTGCTGACCAGAAAGTTCTCCTGTTAAGAAAGAAAAGCATCACCTTAATGTCAGGTGATGACAAGGCATTTTTTGTCTTTAGTAACCAGCCAGTGAATAAGTATTTGCTTTGTTCCCTTAGGAAAGCGGCATTTAACACTCCTCTGCTGGAAAGGGAGCCTTCCTAATAAACTACTACTTTTTTTTTTTTTTGAGACAGAGTTTCCCTCTTATTGCCTAGATTGGAGTGCAATGGCACAATGTTGGCTCACCAAAACCTCCGCCTCCTGGGTTCAAGTGATTCTCCTGCCCCAGCTTCCTAAGTAGCTGGGATTACAGGCATGCACCACCATGCCTGGCTAATTTTGTATTTTTAGTAGAGACGGAATTTCTCCATGTTGATCAGGCTGGTCTCGAACTCCTGACCTCAGGTGATCCACCCGCCTCAGCCTCCCAAAGTGCTGGGATTACAGGAGTGAGCTACCATGCCCGTCCAAACTATTACTTTTTACTTTTTTTTTTTTTAAGATAGTGTCTTGCTCTGTTGCCCAGGTTGGAATGCAGTGGTGCAAACATGGTTAACTGCAACCTCAACATCTTGGGCTCAAGCGATCCTCCCAACCACACACCAGCTAATTTTTGTTATTTTTTTTATTTTTTTTTTTTTTTTGTCTTTTTGGTTTGTTTTCCTTTTTGTGGAGTATGGGGTCTCGCTATATTGCCCAGGCAGGTCTCAAACTCCTGGGCTCAAGCTATCTTCCCGCCTCTGCCTCCCTAAGAGTTGGGATTACAGGCATGAGCCACAGCACCCGGTCTGTTATGATTATTTTTTGTAGAGACTGGAGTCTTGCCATGTTGCCCAAGCTGGTCTGGAACTCCTGGGTTCAAGCAGTCCTCCAGCCTTGACCTCCCAAAGTGTTGGGATTACAGACAAGAGCTAGCTACTGTGCCCACCTCTTTAACTCTTTTTACTTTTTAAAAATCAAATAACAAATCTATTGGAGAAGACCATTTGCAAAGTTCAGATATTGTAACTGTGATAAAGGATTTTTGTTCATCCCATTCTCTGCAGCTCCTGATCTCCTCTGATGATCAGTTCACAGGCTGGGAGGACCAGAGAGCCTAGGAGACTCCTGTGCTTCAGAACATCAGGGTAGAGGCAAATGATGCACTTGGCTCTGCCATAGTCTTTACACAGAAAGGTGTATGCGGAACCAGGCATTTACATGAGAAAAGTTAAGGGCATATGTAATTCCTCAAACACAGCCACACTGTTGAAGATTTCCTTGCAAGCTCCAGAAGGTGTTTACCTGCTTTGAGAAAGATAGGAATCCTCCTGTGGCTAAGTGTTGGCACCAGAGGATTTGATAGTAGCATTAGCATGGCAAAGTATTACCTGCAATTTCCCAGGGGGTCTTAGGAATGTATACTGTATTAATTGCAATGTTTCTTTTATGAATCTTGAAAGAAAGTATGGTTTTCAGCAACAGGCAGAAGAGAATTGTACTACAGCCCCCTGCAAAAGAGATGTCATCTGTTTATTAGTCATGACTCTGGACAAAGTCATGTGATAGGCATTTCCTAACAAATTGTATGGGAATAAAAATGTTCTTTGGTCAGTTTGTTCCTGTGAGGCATTTTAATAGGTTTCAATGACTTTTGTTGACTTTCTTACCACTATATATTATACAGTACTATTGGAATTCAATTAGGCTGTCAAAAATATTTGTTAGAAGGGAGGAAGGAGACCGCTTTGATTTGGGGGAGGGGGAAAGAAGCTTAAACACATTTTTATTCTAAAAATGATAGAGTGAGGTATAGATTACTAAAGCAATTGCCAATTGTATATTTGTTCTTTAATTCTCAAAAATAGCTTATATCTATGGAGAAGAAAATAATGAAAAATAATGTCTTTACCGTATTTGAACTATAGACCTGTGTAATTTATATAGACCTATATTCCCAGAAAGTTTTCATACATAATAAACTCCTAAATCATACCTCATTCTTTCTAAACATGCAAAGTATTCAGAATCCTATGGAAGGGCAAATATACCTTTATTCTAAAAATTAATTATGAGCACTGAAAATAAAAATAAATGGTTTTCCAGTGTTGCAAGGACCGACCATGCTAACGAAATGTAATCAGTGATGAATGACTGCTTCCTCGACAGCAGAACATTGTGCTCCTCTCCATACGGCTTACTACTCTCTAACAACGTGTTTAATGCCACCAATGTGTTTAATACTGCTCTCCTTCTAATGTGTTTGCCCTGCCAGATTGTGAGCCTGAGAACAGAAACTTCCTGACTAGTTCACCATTATTCTCCCTGCACCTAAAACAGTGATGAGCTTCTGGCAGATGTTGGCTGGACGGATGGATGGACTGTTAGGTGGATGAGGCCCACTGTCCAGTGGGGTGAATGGTTCACCTTCAAATGGCATATTTACCTAAGAACCTGCTAAGCACGTGGGACTGAGTGCATGCTGCCCGCAATGCTAGCCCTGCGCATTATGAATGTGTGGTCACCTGTGTTCCAGATATGATTGAAGGTCCAATCTAAAGCCTGAAGTGAACCCCTTGGTACTTCCCAAACCTTTCCCCAGAACTGTTGCAATCCTAGTGAGGATAAACTTGTACCTCTTGGAACCTGGGAGACAGCATGAAGTAAATGGTATCAAGTGATACACAGTCTTTTTTTGGTTCAGTTTGGTTTTGAGATGGGGTCTCACTATGTTGCCCAGGCTAGATTCGAACTCCTGCACTGAAGCAAACCTCCCACTTCAGCCTCCCAAGTAGCTGGGACTACAGGCATGTGCCACCACACCTGACCACAGTCTTTTTTGTGGGAGTGGAGGGGGGCAGTGCACAGGGTCCCACTCTGTTATCCAGGCTGGAGCGCAGTGGTGTGATTATGGCTCACCGAAGTCTCAACCTTTTGGGCTCAAGCCATCCTCTCACCCCAGCCTCCCAAGTAGCTGGGACTACAGGTGCATGCCACCACGCTCAGCTAATTTTTTTTTTTTTTTTTGTAGAGACACGATCTCACTATGTTGCCCAGGCTGTAGCCTTAAGTAAAGTGACTTCAAAGGCTCATTTTAGCTTTTTAATTTGATGAAAAGTTGATATTCTACTCCCTAAGATATCCATCTTTGTCTTCAGATAAAGATTATTTTCCCAAGTCATCAAGTTGTGCCATGTTACCCAGCCTGTGGCTTGTGGTGTCTCTGACACACCCTTGCATGATGCAGGGAGCCCCTGTTCCCTGTGGGAAGCACAGCGTGAAGGTGTTGTCCATAATATTGTACATGGGAAAGGTAACATTAGCATTAATGTGGATTCTCTCATCTAATTTCCTTTTTCACCCAGCAAAGTGTCCCGTGACTGAGAATGAGACAGAAGATGAGGGCATCTGAGGATGAGAAGGAAGAGGAACGCCATCAGAGCCACCTGGGAGTAGATGTCTGCTCAGGTCGGCCTGCTTAACCAAGGTGGCAGCCAGTGGGAGTAGGAAGGATGAAGATATCGGACACATTCGGAGAAAGATACCAAAGCTGGCATGAGTGGAGTCCTTTCCAAGCTGCTCAAGGCAACGGGATGCAGGTGGGTATGACTGTAGATGGTGTAAAGACTTACCATTCACTACTCCACACTCGTTGTGTACTTATTATGGGCTAGGCCCTGTGCCTAGCCCCAGAAATTCAAAGAGAGACGATTAATATCCCCTGCCTAGTAAGAATGGAGACCCATAAAAATACTTGCAATAAGCTCTGTTAGGTAGAAGCACAGTTGTTAGCAAAGGAGTAACATGTAATTCGGAATGGGGTGGGGGGTGCAGGAGAGGCTTCCTGGAAGAGGTGCTGCCTGAACTTTACTCTTAAAGACAAATGGAAGTAGGTTACATAGTGCTTAGCAGGGGCCTAGGGCTCCTTGCCTTTGGTTGTATTTCCTTCTGATTTCTAGCCCCTATTAGGGGTTACCTCATGCTTTCAAAATGGAAGACATCAACAAATAGGTCTAAATAAAGGAAAACCAAAAGTATACCCACAAGAATCTCAGTCTCTCTGTTCCTCTCCTCTCTGTCTCTCTCTCTCTCTCTCCATCTTTCTCTTCTCCCCTGATCCCATTAACAGTATATAGGTACGCCATTTACTCTGATTAGTGGCCCACTAAATAGGGGGGCGTGCCGATAATACCATTCAAGGAGGGAGGAAGGTTTTAGCAGGTTGTTGGCTCCAGTGTCTCAATTAGGATATGGTCTGATATATATTCATATTCATATTCTCATAAAGTATGAGAACAAAAGAATTGCTAGGAAGAAGCTTGGAATAACTTCTCACTACCTCTCTTAATAACAATTAGTGGGAGGTTTTCTCCTGTTTACAAATCCATTGTCATCCCTTCCTTCCACTTACTAGCCAGGCTGTTTTGCTTGAATCATGGTGCAATATGTACATTCATGAAGGAAGATACATGCTAGCACATGCATGCTGTTCTGTTTGTTTTGTGCTGGATAGTTTTCCTTCAGTTAATTATCAAGTGCTTACTATGTAATAATCAATGGGTAGCTAATTGGAAGCTGGAGAGAATGAAATGAATATTATTCAGATAGTGTTTTTAATGAAAAGCGTAGACACAGTACTGTGGGGAAATATCACTAAATAGCAAGAGATTTCATCTTTTCTTTTGGTGTGTGTTTACAAAAGGATTCATTTAAGCCACTCATAAACTAAATGCAGGTATATGAATCCTTTCTTTTTTTTAGACTCCTCCCAAGGGGTAAACCTTGGAAGATACCAGAAGGGAAGCCGAGTCTCTAGAGATTGCTCAAGAACCCAAACCACCCTGAATGGAGCCGGAAGGTCTGTCAATTCCCAGAGAGGGAGGAAATGGTGAGCAAATGGCAGCCGTTGCCTAGAGAATTAGGGAATGAACAGCAATGCTTTCTGGTAAATTAACCATATTACATTGTGCAAAGGAAAGCGATAGAAAACCCCTGTTAAAAACTGAATAATAATTTGCCCACATCATTTATGCAAAATGCATAATTCTCCTACTTCAGTGGACTTTAGTTTGATTTAAAAGATGAGCAGCTCTAGGACTATTCACCAAAGCATAATTTGTAAGATAATTGGGAAGGGGAAGAGAAATCAGACTGTAATCAGCACAATCTTTTGTAAGCCACTTCACCTTCCTCCCCTCACCTGCAAATTTTGGAGAATATATTTGTTTACACTTTCCTAAAGTTCTCTAAATGAAAGTACAAAGCATCCATCATTGTTGTTGCTACCACTGAACCATGACCTCACCGTGAGAGGGGGAGAAGAAATGCTTCGTTCTATTCAGTATTTTTCTGCTCTAATTCAGATAAGTACTTGTTTTGAATAGTGGGGGGGAAATGGAAATGTAGCAAAGCTATACTTAAAACAGCAAGCCGAGAACAAAAGCAACACGCATGCAGCCAAAGGAGACCTTGGAAGATACACAGATAAAACAAAAAGCTGTGCTTGGCTGGGATTCTGCTTTAGAATCAAATGCAAAATGGAGAATGTTGTTCCATCTGTAAAGGTTTTGCAATCTACAATCAGTCGGAATAAAAAGATATAACGTGGTCCACCTTGACAGTCAGAAGCTGCACTGTTACTGTGAATTATGATGTTTGTTCATGACTCGTGTAGATTTTCAGACCCAGAGTGGTTGAAGGTGGGCTGGAATTTGTCGGTGTACCAGTTGCCCTTCACTTCAACAGGGCACACCCGTGTCAGCTAATGTTCGTATCTCTTCCTCTCCTCCTTTTCCCTCCTCCTCACCCCTTGCTCCCCAATCTCATTAGAATCATGAAATTTTTACTTATATATTCATTAATTCTCTTCCTCCCCACATCTCCACAAAGGATCATTATCTACTTACTAAATTCAGCCCTTACACAGTGTCTCACGCCTGTAATCTCAGCTATTTGGAAGGCTGAGGTGGAGAGATTGCTTGAGGCCAAGAGTTTGAGATCAGCCTGGTCAACATAGCCAGATGTTGTATCTAAAAGAAATTAAAATTAAACATTTTGGAGGGCATGGTGGTACGCACCTATAGTTCCAGCTACTCAGAAGGCTGAGGTGGCAGGGGATCACTTGAACTCTGGAGGTCAAGGGTGCAGTGAGCTGTGATTGTGCCACTGCTCTCCAGCCTAGGCAATAAAGCAAGACCCTGTCTCTGAAAAAAAAAAGTTTTTTAAAATAAATTCAGCCCTTAGAGTACTACCTTTCAGGGCAAACCTGTTTCCTTTGCCAGACTAATTCCTGTCTCTTCTACAAACTTGCTGGTCCCATGATGCTGAACTTTGAACCTCACAAATCTCAACACTTCTTATCTGTTGGGTGCCCATTCTGGTTAAGAAAAAGGGCCTTCCCTAATCCTAATACTCCTCCCCAGTCCTTCCATCTCTCTCCCCAACCGCTGCTACTGGCTGAAGATTTATTAGACACTAGTTTTGTACCTATGCCTCCTGCCACTTGCTATAAATCGTCTTTATGCAAATCGAAAAAGCTACCCTGCCTCAAGACACTTTGCTGCCATCTGCCAGGAAATTGTTGTAATAAATATGCAAAAGGATAATGACTAGAATGTGAATGGTGCCCCCTAGAATTGTGCAGTACACAACTGGCGCAACTATCTGTGACAACCCTGTAGTTTGAAATCACCTGAACTCTCCTGGAACCCTGTGTAAAAATCACAACCACCATAGGTCAGTCTTGCCTTTTTCTGACGGTTTGCAATTTCAAAATCTAAATCTTCTGCCATGATCAGAAATTGCCGAGGGGCAGTTTCTGGGAGAAACAGAGGCCCCAGACAGCAGTACCTATAAAATTATAGTGTTCTTCCAGCATTCTGCCCAAGCTTTGACCTGCTGCCTGGACAGATACAGCCGCAAACCACATTTGGTTGATTTTTCAGGAAGCATCCAAGTTAGAAAGCTGGTAAGGCTGAATGTTGGGGTGCAGGGCGAGGTGGACCTAGCTTGCGTTCAGGTCAACCACTATCCCTCTCTGGCTTTGGCGGCTTCATTTCTTGTTGACTGCCCCATCTGTTCCCCTCCCTCCTTCCCATTCAGCACAACCTGCACATACTGGGGATCTCTCACTACATAGCAAACCACTCCAAAACTTAGTGGCAGAAATAGAAACAGCCGTTTATTTTGGTCACGAATCTGCAATCTGGGCAGGACTCATCGAGGCCAGCTCACCCCTGTTCCACACAGCATCAGCTAGGGCAGCTCAAGTGTGGCTGGAGGAGCTGCTATCACAGTGGCTCTCAAGTTTCACACTGGCTCTGCATCAACTCGGCTGCTACGCTGATGCCAGCTGTTGACCTCAGGAGCTCAGCTGGGGCTACTGTTGGGAGCTTCAGTTCCTCTCCACTTGGGCTCCCATGTGTGCGTGGGCTTGCTCACACGGTGGTGCCCATGCTGAATGACCCCAGATGACTCATCATGAAGTAGTGACAAGCTGGCCCCACCCAGTTCTGCCCAAATTTCAAATCTCTGAACAAAACAAATGATCGTGGTTTTAAGCCATTAACTCTTCAGATAGTTTACTCTGTAGCAATCAATCATGAGAATGTATACTCTATGCTAAATGTTGCATGAATCCATTCCCACATCTTTCTAGGGTGCCTCCTGATGCTGCAGAGTCTAGGAAGCCAAAAACTACACTGCCCAGACTCTCTTTTCATTAGGATCATGACTGTAAGTTCAGCTACACCAATTAGATGAGTTTGCACAAAGCTTGGAAGGCGGAGGCCAACATCTTGCAGCTTTTGGCTACTTTCTGAAGCAAGTTCATGGAGCCACTGATCACCATTCTCCAGTTTCATGGGCAACAAGAATCTCAAGGACGTGGCAATGGCTAGGTTCCTCTGCCTAGCAAATGTGGTAGTGGCAGTAATTCATGCTGTTCCTGGCTTCTGACCACTTTCTGACCTTGGCTTACAGCCGTGATGTTCTTGCAGTCAGTAGTTCCAATGGCAGCTTCCTGAGTCCATTTTCCTGATTGTGGCAGAGGCGATAGCTCCCCTGGCAAATTGCTTTTACCACTTTCTGGGAGCCATCCTCAGAGGCCCAGCCTAGAGCCCTCTCTTGCAGCCCCTCCAACAAGTTTGCAGTTCTTTATGTTATATTCTTTTTTTGCTTAAAAACCTTAGTGTGGTTTCTATTTCTTACACAGAACCCTGTCACAGATATCCAGGTGATCTCAAAGGTTTGTCTCTTCTCAGTCTTTCTTTTGTTCTTACTTGTTTGCTTTCTCTCATTTAATCATTCCTTTAATAAATATTTATGGAATGTCTGCTCTGTGCCAGGCACTGCACTAGACCCTGGAGAAAAATCAATTAACTAAACAGACATGGCCTCTTCATGAGATGAGGTGCGGCAAAGACCATGAGGCAGCAAAAAACAACCCTTCGGTCCAATAGGCCCCTGCTTGTTTTTGTATATAATGTTTTCTTGGAACACAGCATACTCTTTCATTTATGTCTTGTCCGTGGCTGGTTTTGCCCAACAATGGCAAAGCTGAGAAGTTGCAACAGAGACTGTATGACATATGATGCCAAAAACACTTACTATCTGGCCCTTTTCAGAAAAAGTTTGCCAGCTCCTGTATTGGATAAGCAAAACTCCAAGTTAACTCCTGTAGTTCCCCAGAGCCAATCAATTGTTCTTTCTGTTGATTCTGCAGCCCCCAACCCTTGGACTGTGGACGGGTACCAATCCATGTCCTGTTAGGAACTGGGCTGCACAGCAGAAAGTAAGTGGGTGAGCATTACCGCCTGAGCTCTACCTTCTGTCAAATCAGCAGCGGCATTTAGATTCTCATAGGAGTGCAAACGCTATTGTGAACTGTGCACGTGAGGGATCTAGGTTGCAGGCTCCTTAGGAGAATCTAATGCCTGATAATCTGAGGTGGAATGGTTTCATCCTGTAACTCTCCCCCCAACCCCCACACCCACCCCCAGGCCATGGAAAAACTGTCTTCCATGAACCTGGTGCTGGTGCAAAAAAGTTGGGGACACTGGCAGACACCATATAGCACCATGCATGATGCTAAACACTTCATGAGAATCCTCTAAGTTAATTCTCACAACAACCTTCAGGATACATGATAATCATCTCTGTTCTACAGACAAGGAGACTGAGACTTAGAGGGATGTGGGTTTAGGTGACTGGGAGGATGGCGATACAGAAGAGGAATAGAAAGCAGGCAGAAGATGACAAGCTCAGTCTGAACTCGCGGCACGTGGGGCACCTGCAGATAGGGCTATCCTGGCAGATTTTCTTCTTGGTGTGGATTTCGAGTCTGGACAGCTTTTAAGTTCAAATCACAGTTCTACCACTGACTAGCTATGTGACTTTGGGCAAATTACTTCACCTTCCTTCCTGGCCTCTTTTATTTTTTACTTACTCATTTTTTTTTAAGAGATAGGGTAGCTTGTCACCCAGGGTAGAATGCAGTGGTGCAATCATAGCTCATCACTGTAACCTCAGACTCCTGGGCTCAAGCCATCCATCCACCTCAGCCTCCCTGGAGGTTAGGACTACAGGCATGCACCACCATGCCCAGCTAATTTCATGTGTGTGTGTTGTTTTGTTTTGTTTTTTGGTCCAGGCAGATCTCAAACTCCTGGACTCAAGTAATCCTCCCACCTCAACTTCCCAATGCACTGAGATTGCAGTTTTCTCATAAATAAAATGGGCTTTTGTGAAAACTAGAAAAAGTAATATGCATACAATATGTAGCATCATAGGGGCTAGGTACTAGTAGATACATGTGGCAAGTGTGTGGTACATGGTAGATGTTTGATACGTGTTGGCAACTTCCCCTTCCCCTTCAGTCTTATCCTTCACATGGTAGAGAGTAGTCTTCCAGAATTACAGACTTAATTATGTTATTTTCCTCCTCAAAAAATGTAATAGTACCCACTGACCCCTACTATTTGGAAGGAGACCCGTTTGGAGACCTGCCCAGCCCATGCCTCTTTCTTTAAACTTCCACACACTATACCCTCTATTGAAGGGTGAGCCCAGTAGGTTGTGTTTTCACTGTATATCAGCCACACCCTGCCCCCAACCAGAACAGCTGATATTCGAGGGGTACACACCTGACCAGGGGACAGACAGTCCACTGGCCACTGGCTAATCAAATTGTCTCTGTTGAGTTGGAACCAAGAATCAAGAGACTGTGGTGACGGATGCTTGGCCTATAGGTTGGCTTGAGTCAGGGCCACAGTTGCCCAATGGGAGGTCAGAGGATGCAGTGTGCAGAGAAACCAAGGGCCACCAGAGAGTGACTGGAGGTCCAGTTGCGCTGTCCTGCACCATTTCTGTGAGATTCCTCTGAAGCATTGTGTACATCAGCTCTTTACTTGAGCAAATCTGAGGGAGTTTGGCCCAATACACTCTGGCTCCACCGTGTGGCCAGGCTCATCTTCCCCAGCACCTCCACCATCACCACTGCCCTATCTCCCCGCTTAGCTGAGTTACCCACAACTCTCCAAGCATTCTCTGCACTGCTCAGTATTTCTTCCTGCCTGGACTGCTCTTTTCCCCTCTCTCCTCTTAAAAGCTTATCCATTCTTTGAGACCCAACTCAAACGTCTACTGATGGCCTCCCTCTGAGAACTCCCAACTCCTGGCTCTGGTCTTTTGATGGCTGTGATTATTAGTGTACGTCCTTGAGTTTTGCCCCTTGCCACTAAGGTAACTGAGGATAGGAAGCTGGCACACACTAGGACCGATATATGACACTGATTTTAATCCAAGGATTGGAATCCTTGAACACAAGCTGAGTTCCTTCAATAAAAAGTATTGTGCCAATAGAAGGCATTGTTTATTAAAATGGAAATGCATTTAGAGAATACTTCAGATTAAAGGGATAAAGATCAAAGGGCACATTTTTGGCCAGGAGTTCTGAGTCTTAGAGACCCGAATAAATTGTAGACTTTTTATTTCCTGAATTGATTGGAACCATAACACTGGATTTGGTGCTGTAATATAAGACTTTCTGGAACTCTTAGCCTGGTGGGAAGGCTCTTTGCTGTAAGTGTTAGGATTGCTCTTGCCTAAAATTAAAGCACCCACGCCTATTCCTGAAACCGTCCAGCCTCCAGTATACCCAGTATACCCAGAAGGCCTGATCTAGACTTCTATGGTTGATTAGGGAACCGGCAGAGCCCTGCCTTAGCTGGAGTTACAGACACACCCTGCTTCAGACTTATCAAGAGAGGGTATATGTATATTACATCCACTCTGGTTAGAGATCCTATGGCCCACATCAAGAATAGAAAGCAGCTGCTCATGCAGACAGTGCGTGAAACATGAGCTGCTTTTTGCAAACATGTAAGAATTTGCCAGTGAGAATCTTGACTGCAGATGTGGACCTGGTGGCTCCTCCTGGGCCCTCTGCCTGGGTCCCAGCCCTGGGGATGCTGTTCTAGCTAGCTACACTTCCATCCTGGCTCAACATCTGATTTTCCCTCTGTACAAAGGGGTTGCTTTTGAGGTTCTAGGTCACAAGGTGAATCAAGCCATTGCCCCTGACTCCAGGGAGGGAAACTCCTAACAGCTGAAGCGAAGTCAGCTTTCTCACACTGACCTCTGACCCTTCTCAAGCTTTCTGAACAAACCCCAACCAGGTTAACCTAAAATCACCATTCTCAAACCTGCCTGTGCATGACCTAAGAGAATCTCTTATTAATATATTTTTTTTAAATTTTGAGACAGAGTCTTGCTCTGTCGCCCAGGCTGGAGTGCAGTGGCATGATCTTGGCTCACTGCAACCTCCACCTCCCAGGTTCAAGCGATTCTCCTGCTTCAGCCTCTCAAGTAGCTGGGATTACAGGTGCCCACCACCAAGCCTGGCTAATTTTTGTATTTTTTTTTTTTTATATGGAGTCTTGCTGTCGCCCAGGCTGGAGTGCAATGGCCTGATCTCGGCTCACTGCAACCTCTGCCTCCTGGGTTCAAGCGATCCTTCTGCCTCAGCCTCCCAAGTAGCTGAGGTTACAGGCGCCCGCCACCACACCCAGCCATTTTTTTTGCTTTTTTAGTAGACACAGGGTTTCACTATGTTGGTCAGGTTGGTCTCAAACTCCTGACATCAGATGATCCACCTGCCTCGGCCTCCCAAAGTGCTGGGATTACAGGCATGAGCCACCACATCCAGTCTAAGAGAATCTTTTAAAATGTAGTTTTTGATCCTTTAGTTCTTAAACATAATAATTGGATGTCCATGCATATGTGTGACATATGTCACCCTTGAATCTTGTTATGATGTCTGCACATTACCTTCTGATGTGAAAAAAAAAGAAGAAAAATGAAGGTTTCTCAGCCCCTCCCAGACTTACTAAATAAGGCTTTCTCAGGCAAAAGGCCATGAATTTGTCATTGAACATGTCTTAGTCCATTCAGCTGCTGTAACAAAAATACCATAGACTGGGTGGCTTAAAAACCACCGAATTTTTTTTTTGTTGTTTTTACGTTTTTTTAAAGACAGAGTCTCACTGTCGCTCAGGCTGGAGTGCAGCAGTGCAATCTTGGCTCACTGCAACCTCTGCCTCCCAGGTTCAAGCAATTTTCCTGCCTCAGCCTCCCAGCTGGGATTATAGGCATGTGCCATCACACGCAGCCAATTTGTTGTATTTTTAGTAGAGACGGGGTTTCACCACATTGGCCAGGCTGGTCTCGAATTCCTGACCTCAGATGATCCACCTACCTCAGCCTCTCAAAGTGCTGGGAGTATAGGCATGAGCAACCACACCCAGCCTGTTATTACCTTTTTAGAGATGGGGTCTCACTGTGTTGCCCGGGCTGTTCTCAAACTCCTGGCCTAAAGTGCTTCTCCTGCCTCAGCCTCACAAGTAGCTGGGATTATAGGTGTGAGCCATCATACCTAGCTAGAAATTTATTTCTTACAGTCTGGAGGCTGGGCAGTCCAAGATCAAGGCACCAGCAGGTTTGGTGTCTGGTGTGGGCCTGCTTCCTGGTTCATAGATGGTGCCTTTGTCTGTGTCCCCCCATGGTGAAAGGGAATAGGGAGCTCTCTGGGGTCCCTTTTATAGGGGCACTACTCCCATTCACAAGGGCTTCGGTCTCATGACCTAATAATCACCTCCCAAGAGCCCCACCTCCTTATACCATCATGGGCGGTGGTGGGCGTTAGGATTCCAGCTAGGAATCTGGGAGAATAAAGCATTCGGTCCTGCCCGTTTTTCCTCTCACTTTCCTCCTGCTGGAAACTTGTGGCAGCAGAGCAATTGCATCACATACTTGGGTTTCTTTTCAGTCCCTCTTGCCCAGCCCCAGTGGCCCAGCCATGGAAGGCTCCAGCCCTCAACTCTGGTCTGGGTAGCCCTGTCAACTGTCTCATAGTCTGCTGGCAAGGAGGCACACAGAAGGGGCTGGTGAGCAGACACTCCAGGGCACGGCTGCAGATCCTCCCCTCCAGGGAAGGCAGCAAGGCAGCCTCTGCATGGGGCTTTCAGCTGTTGGAGAAACCAACCAGGCAGGTCAGCTGGGCTTGGCAAGACTCAACTGCTGAGAAAGCAAGTCTCTGATACAACAGTGACTTGTGACCTGTGAGGAGTATCCTGGGAACAGCCATGAACCTGGACTGGGAATTTGGGGACCTGACTTCCATCACAGCAGGTGAGTGTGCCCAGCTCATGGCTCTTCTTCTACTTGATTTGAGGCTGCAGGGCCTGGGCCTTCACATCAGCACTTCCAGGAGGTGCCACTACCACCCTGTTGGGTTTGATGAGCCTGACCTCCAGCAGAGAGTCCCAGAAGATCACAGACTTACAGGGCACGAGGGACTGTTTTTCAGGACAAGGCCCTGGTTTTATAGATGAAACTGTTCAAAAAATATACAGAAAACTCCCACTGGTTTTATTCCTGTCCCCTACCTCATCTTTTTCAGACTGTCTCCATGTGAAACAGTGTCCAGTGCCCTCTCCCTAGGCTGGCCTCACTTCAGGATGCCCCACCTCGATTCTCATGCCCTCTTCTGATAAAGGCAACTATCTCAAGTACCTCCTCTTACCCTTCCAAGATTCAGATATACTCCCCCCAGGGGAGGGATGGGACCAGGATGGGATGACAATGCCCCGTAGAGGACATCCTAGCCATTAACAGGGACTTTCTCCAGCTGCCAAATGGCTCTAGAAGCTCATCTGGCTTTCTTTTTTTTCTTTTGAAACAGAGCCTTGCTCTGTCACCCAGGCTGGAGTGCAGGGGCACAATATTGGCTCACTGTAACCTCTGCCTCCTGAGTTCAAGCGATTCTCCCTCCTCAGCCTCCCGAGTAGCTGAAACTACAGGTACATCCACCATGCTTGGCTAATTTTTTGTATTTTTAGTAGAGACAGAGTTTCACCATGTTAGCCACGATGGTCTCAATCCCCTGACCTTGTGATCTGTCTGCCTTGGCCTCCCAAAGTGCTGGGATTACAGGTGTGAATCACCTGTCGGGCCCCTCCTTTGCCTTTCTTAAAATGGAAAACCTTCAGGCAGAATTCTCCTCCACCTCCCCCCACAGGGGAAATCCTGCAGTGTGTCTTTTGCCCAGGTAGCATCATGTTTCCAGCTCTTCTCCTGGCTGGCTGCTTCCTCCCGAGCTTGCTGCTGGGTCAGGCAAGTGAGAAGATAGGGACTGAAAATTTAGTTAACCGCAGATTCCTAGACTCTTCTGATTTGTGGTGAAACCTAAAAATCTACATTTTTCTAAATTTTTAAAATTTTTTAGAGACAGGGTCTTGCTCTGTCATCTAGGTTGGAGTGCAGTGGCTTAATCAAAGCTCACTGCAGCCTCTATCACCTGGGCTCAAGTGATCCTCCCACCTCAGCCTCCTGAGTAGCTGAGGCTACAGATGCACACAACCATGCCTGGGTAATTTTAATTTTTAAAATTTTTGGTAATGACAGGGTCTCACTATGCTGCCCAGGTTGTCAAGCAGTCCTCCCACCTTGGCCTCCCAAAGTGCTGGGATTACAGGCATGAGCCACTACATTCAGCCTATGTTTAAAAATACATAGTATTTTTCTTCTTAATGGCATAAGTAATATATGTGTACAACCTAGTCAGTGTAAAAACAATAAACACTACAGATAAAGCAAAGACCACCCCCAACTTCTCGACATCACACCTTCCCAAAGGTAATCACTTAGCAACTTGGTTTGTGTAATTATCATCTTTTTAAATACATTTACATAGATGTGCTTTTTCTTTACATAAATGAAATCTTACTGCACGTATTGTTCCACACCTTGACTTTCCACCAAACAGTAAGACTCAGAGAATTTTTCTCGCTTCTGTTTAACAAATAATACTTAGTAGCATGCTATAAGGTGGAAACGGCATCATTCATTTAACCATTCTTCTGTTGATGGATATTCAGGTTATTTCCAGATATTCAGTGTTACAAACAACATTACTTCCTTGCCCTTTTTATGGACATCTGTAAGGATTTCCCTGGGAGAAATGTCTAGAAATTGAATTGCTTCAATATTAATTTTAATACATTCTTAAATTTAGTATCTCCTGCTGACTTGTTCCATTAAACTGCTTAGTGCAAATAAGTAATCATCTTCCTATAATCTTTGTTATGAATAAGTGCCAGATGATTTTGATACCAGTGTCCAAGGACCATATTTTGAATATGTCAAATCGTGGTGTATCAGTTGACTATTGGTACAATAACACTAGGCTTACAGAAATTATTCCAAAACTTAATGGCTTAAAATGACAAGTTGGATTTTTTTTCCCCATAGGTCTGCAGGTATACCAGCACGCTGCTGTACCTGACTGGACTCCAGGCTCAGAGTTCCAATTTGCCCACTGTGGAACTTGGCTGCAGGCTTCAAGTCAAGTTCAGGCTGTTTCACAGTATTTATTCTGGGCCCCTGCTGAAGGGGGCAGTGGCTTCCTGGGAAATTCATGTCTTAATGGCTATCACAGAAGCCCTCAGAGCTAAGCCAAGCCTTTCAAACTCTTAAGACCACTGAGTGCATCATGATGTCTCAAATTCCATTGGCCAGTCAAGTCATGTGACCAAGCACACATCAATGGGTCGGGAACCTATACCACCCTTTGAGGGTGGGCTCTGCAATGTTATGACAAAGGGGAGTGAAGAGTTGGGACCAAGTCTTTCAATCCCATCTACCGTAGTGGTGAAGGGTACAGGCTTTGGTGCCAGAAAGACTTGGTGACATTGGGGAAATTGCCAAATACAGAGTTACTCATCCTCATGGTTGCGTTGAAATGATCCTCACCAAAAATGAGTGTTAGAAGTCAACTTTAATATTTGGTTTAGAAGAAATCAATAGAAGTCAAATGTCTTTTGGCTAGATGCACGGCATCTAGCTCTGTGACCCAACCTGGAGTGCAGTGGTGCAATCTCGCCTCACTGCAACCAACGCCTCCTGAGTACAGGCAATTCTCCTGCCTCAGCCTCCCGAGTAGCTGGGATTACAGGCGCTCACCACCATGCCTGGCTGATTTTTATATTTTTAGTAGAGATGGGGTTTCACCGTGTTGGCCAGGCTGATCTCAAACTCCTGACTTCAAGTCATCTGCCCGCATTGGCCTCCCAAAGTGTTGGGATTTCAGGCATAAGTCACTGCACCTGGCCAGAAGTCAAAGATTTATTTCTAATACCGAGTTTATTAAGCAGATTTCAAAACTGCTTTGCAGCAGCACAGCTCTTCAGTTTTCCTAAGAAACACACATTCCCCTGTTAGAAAACCAAGTCATGATTCCGTCTTATGCGCTTGTCAATATGCCATTCACACCTTCCTTTGTGTTCATTCATAATTAGAATTTAAAGAGATTCACTTATTTCTCAATGTTTTATTCCAAAAGAAAAAAAATACAGTAATTACCATAGTTCCTTAAAAGATTTGAATTTTTAAAAGTACAACCTAAAAATAGGTTCATGGTGTCTTCCAGTAATTTTATCTATTTTCATGTTATTTTTGAACTTTTTATTGAACTATAAAGCATTAATATATATAGAAACATGTTTTTAAATTAAACAGATTCAAAGATTTGTATCATAATTACTTTATGAGATTCAGCTTGAGAATTTTTATCTTGAGAATTATTGACAATACTGAGTAAATTTTTTATTTTTTTCAGTAATTATCTCTAACCCCTCCCCCCAAACCCCATCCAATTTAGAGAATCTCATTTGTCTAGAATTTTTTAAAGAAAAAGAAAACAACCTCAGGAATTCTGAGGTGCTGCTTACCATCAAAATGTTTTCTAAAAAAACAACTCTTTACTTTGGCAACTTAAAAAATAATAATAAAAATTTAAAAAACTCTTACTGTGCTGAAAACATGGTTTGGTTTGAATTCTCTGTAGACATGGAAAGTTTCTGTACTGTTAGAGTTTGACTAAATGTGGCATTGAAGAATACAAAAATCAACATTGGTGTATTAGTTTGCTAGGACTGCCATAACAAAGTACCACCGACTGGGTGGCTTAAATGACAGAGATCTCTCACAGTTCTGGAAGCTACAAGTCCAAGATCAAGGTGTCAGCAGGTTGGTTTCTCGTGAAGACCTCACCTTTTGGCTTAAAGATGGCCGTCTTCTCCCTGTGTCCTCCTTCAGGCGGACTTTCCTCTCATCACACACGTCCCCAGTGTATGTCTCTCCTAATCTCCTCTTCTTACAAGGGCAGACACGGGTCAGATTGGATTCAGGCTCACCCCAGAGGCCTGGTTTTAACTTAATGACAGACCTCTTCACGGCCTTATCTCCAAAATACAGTCACATTCTGAGGTATTGGAGGTTAGAGCTTCAATATATAAATTTGTGTGGGGCAAGGGAGAGATACACAATTCATTCCATAAAAATAGATTTTGAACAAACTTACTTTAAAACTTTTTAAAACAGCTTTATTGAGATAGAATTTACATACAATTCACTCATTAAAATTGTACAGTTTAATGGCTTTTGGTATATTCAGAGTTTTGCAACCATCACCGCAATCAATTTTAAAACATTTTCATTACCCTAAAAGAAACACCACACCTCTTAGCCATCACTGCCCCAGTCCCCTCCCCTCTCCCTAATCCTAGGCAAACACTACTCCACTTTGTTTCTATGGATTTGCCTATTCTGGAGATTTTATTTAAATGAAATCATACAATATGTAGTCACTCGTGACTGGCTTCTTTCACTTAGCACAGTGTTTTCAAAGTTTATCCATGTTGTAGCACATATCAGTACTTCTTTTTTTATTGCCTAATAATATTCTATTGTATGGATATGCCATATTTTATTTATCCATTCGTTAGTTGATGGTCATTTATTTCCACATTTTGTCTATTATGAATAATGCAGCTGTGAACATTCATGTACAAGTTTCAGTGTAGACATATGTTTTCAGTTCTTTTTGGTATATGGAGTAGAATTACTGAATTATATAGAACTCTACCTTAACCATTTGAAAATAACTAAAGTTTTACCCAAATTTTTGCTATCAAACTATATAATTGAGAAGAGATATTCCACCTTCATGGATTATAACACTTTATACTATTCAGATGTCAGTCCTCTCTAAGTTGACCTATAGAGTCAAAATCCCAGCAGTTTTGTAAAAATTGACAAGATTCTTACATTTATAAGGAAATGAAAAGGACTTAGCCAAAACCGTTTTGAAGAATAACTAAGTCAGAAGACTTATACTACCAGATTTGAAGATTCATCACAAAACTATAAGACAAAGTAATATTGTCCGGGCACGGTGGCTCACACTTGTAATCCCGACACTTTGGGAGGCCAAGGCAGGCAGATCCCCTGAGGTCAAGAGTTCAGTACCAGCCTGGCTAATATGGCGAAACCCCATCTCTACTAAAAATACAAAAATTAGCCAGATGTGGAACACATGCCTGTAATCCCAGCTACTAGGGAGGGTGAGGCAGGGAGAATTGCTTGAACCCAGAAGGCTGAGGTTACAGTGAGCCAAGTTTGTGCCACTGCACCCCAACCTGGGCGACAGAGGGAGACTCCATTTCAAAAAAAAGAAAAAGTACTATTGAGACGAGGGTAAACACATAGACCAATGGAACAGAGTAAAGACTCTGGAAATAGACCCACACATATATATAGTCGTTTGATTTACAACAAAAACACCACTGCAATCCAATAGGAAAACAGTCTTTTCAATATATGGTGTCAAGTCATTTACATACTCATGTTTAAAAAAAAAAACTTTCATGCTTATTTTACATGGGTCATATTCTTATATGCAAAGGGTAAAACCATAGGCCTCTAGAGGAAAACAGTTGAATATCTTCATGTCCTTAGAGTAGACAGAGATTTCTTTAAAATATTTCACCGTAAAAGTGAAACATGTTAAATTAGACCCTTTCAAAAATAAGAATGTATGTTAATCAAAAACATCATTAAGCAAGTGAATAGGTAAGTTACAGGCTTGGCAAGATATTTGCGATACATATTTCTTACAAAATTCTCATACCAGAGTATATTAAGAACTATAAATCTATAAGAAAAGGGCAATTCATTTAAAAATGGGCAAAAGACTTGAAGAGTTCCTTCACAAAAGAGGATATCTTCATGGCCAATAAACATAGAAAAAAGATGCTCAACAACATTATTCATCCAGGAAATGCAAATTAAAATCACGTTGGGATAGAACTGAATGGCTGACAGCAAAAGGCATGACCTTGCTTGACAAGGATGTGGGGCAACTACAAGGTCATTCATTTTCAGTGGGAGTATAAATTTCCCTCACCACTTTGGAAAACTGGCAAAGTTAAGCATATACTTACTACCCTATGTCCCATCAACTCCACTCCCAGGTAGACATCCAAGAGAAAATAGTACATATGCTTACGAAATGACTTGTACATGAATATTCAGAACAAGTATATTCATAACGGTCCAACAATGGAAATAATCCAAATGTTTGGAAACAGAAGAATGAGTCAATGAATTGTGCACAAATTCACACTGTGGAATATATTATACAGCAGTAAAAAGGAACAAACTATCGATACAAGTCATAACATGGATGAAATCTCAGAATTATAATTTGAGACACAGAAGTGTACATTCTGTCTGATTCCATTTGTACGAAGTCCAAAACAAACAGAACTAATCAATGGTGACAGAAGTCAAGCTAGTGATTATCCTAGGGTCCAGAGGTAGGCACTAGGAGGGGACACCTTCTAGAAGGAAGAAAATGTTCTAAATCTTGATCAGATTAGTGGTTACACTGGTATATATGTAAGTAAAAATCCACTGAGCTATACACTTAATTAAGACTAGTGCACATTACTGATTAGAAATTATTTCTCAACAAAAAAATAAAATAGAAACTACTCATATTAAGAGAAAATTTATACAAACTGAATGTAAATCTCCTCCCTCCTTAAGGGTCTGGTAGAATGTTAAACTTCTCTGAGCCTTAGTTTTTCATCTGTAAATCAAAACACCTGTCTCATGTGCATTAATTTCATGAGATAATGTGTATAAAAAAATTTGGCATTTAACTTCTCTCTTCCTCGGTTTTCTCGTCTGTAAAATGGCTATGAGAATACTAACTCATATCAGAAGGTAATGTTGAGCCAATTTTCATAAAGCACTTATAACACAGTTCTAGTGTCTAACACAAGAAACTCTTAATAAATGCTGACGCAGCAGTTGTTACTGCTATTATCCACATAATGAATATGGACTAGATTAACTTCAAGACCTCACCCCACTGCTGCAGGAGTCTATGCATAAATGGAAGGCTGAAAGACTGGATGTGTGTAGTCTGTGGTCGCTGTGACAGGGCTGAGATGAAAAGCAAGTCCTTCGACTCCCTGCACAGAGTTCTTCCCTGCATAATAGGGAGGGATCCAGGAAAGGGTGAATTGCGCATTTCTGTTTATGTGCCTGGCCCTTGGGCCTGCCCTTAGCATTTCTCTGTTTAGGAAGCATCAGGCAGCCACAAGCGTTGGGGAGCAGAGGGACTTTCATCTCTTCTTTTGTCTTCCTCTATGTACTGCTTAGACTACTAAGTTCCCCTGTATATGCCAGGTTCTGTTCTACCCAGTTATTCACATTAAGGCCTCTTATCCTCATTTCATAGTCGGGAGAACTGGGAAAGGTGTCTGAGTGGCTTGGCTAAGGTCATGGCTAATAAGTGGAGAAGCCAGAATTGAGTGCAGAGGGCCCGGTACCAGAATCTACCCTCCTCACCTCTGCACTGTGCTGCCTCCACCCACAGGGCTCGATTTCTGCAGAAATCTTTCTGGCCATAAATCACTCCTTGAAGAACTTTGCCCCCTCTGTTCTCAAGATTGAAGGAGCCGAAGTCACATTAGTATTCCAATAGGTCTTCACAAGAACAGGGGCCACTGCCCCAGATGGCCCTCGGCTTTTTCTGGGGCCATAGTGGGTCCAGAGCATTGCCTTTACTGTGCTGGCTTCGGTGGGGACTCCTGCTGCCCTGGCTTTTTCAGAGATGCTCCGGGTCTGACCCAGAAGCACCACTTTACATTTCCTCAAGATAATGCTCCCTTCCTCCAACCCCCCCCCCCCGCCCCCCTCACAGCCTCGCCCTCAGGCGTCCAAGGCCAACATCTACTCTTTCCTGGAAAGGAATGATTTATAACATGGGCAGCCTGGCAGGTGCCACAAGGAAATCTGTCAAGGCTCCTGTGGTTTGGGACCTCAGTGTGTGAGAAGTCCTTAACCCTGTAGACTTCAGGGCCCCTTTTATGCACACATGCCAACCTGTGCAATCTCACGGAGTCAAAGACCAAGCTGAAGATGTGGGTCCTGTGGCACATCCTGTGGCACATAGGGAGTGGGGGCGCTGGTATTGATGTCAGTGTAAAAAGCCCCTAAAGACGTTCGATTTAGTGAGTTCTTTTGGAGATCCTCCATCCCAAAACAGAATTCTAAAGTAGAGCCATGCATTTATGTGCCAATAGACAGGAGAATCAAACTCTCTCTCTCTCTCTTTCTCTCTCTTGCTTCCCCCCTCCAGCCTCCTTCTTTCTAATCCTGGTTTCTCTGGAGTTCGTTAAAACCTCCAAAAAGATATCTGCTTGGAGTTAGAGGGTGCTGCCTTCAGTGTCATAGTTTTCCTATACTGAGCACACTTCACAGTAGGAAAAGCAGCTCTGAGTTTGGATTTGGGATGCTAGGTGCCATTGTGGGATTCTCTCTCTCTCTCTCTCTCTCTCTCTCTCTCTCTCTCTCCTCTCTTTCTCCTCTCTCTCCCCTCTCTGTCTCTCTGTCTCTCTGTCTCTCTCTCTCTGCAGATCCTTGTTTTGTGTGTTCTGTCAGGGGCTAATAAGGCCTCCAGCTGATATCATTTGTGATCCAATAAAGGGGGTGTTTGAGCGCACCAGCCCAGCTGCCTGTCACCACAGGGAACCGTGCTTTTTCCAGACCCAAATTTACGTCCATCCTCCATAAACTTTATATGTGCCATGCTGCTGTTAAAACTGATTTACTCATGAGATGTTGGATCACAGGGTGCAGACCTTCAGGAGATCTGTGCTAACCCCATGGGCGTCACATAAAGAAACTGCCTGAAGGTCAGGGCAGTTCTCCAGAGGGTCTTGAATCACAGAGGTCAGGGGATAGCTTCTCCCCAGCCGAGGTCTCAGAGGTATTCCCTGGTTGGCTTTATAGCCTGACAGCCATAAAATCAGAGACAGCCATGAAATCAGAGGAGGCTGCAGAAGTAGATCTCACTTGGTTTGACATGGAAGCAAACCCATGTGCAATATCTTTCCTTTTTCACTCATACATACCCCACAAAAGCACATATATATTGGGGGGATATCTGAAGCGGAAAATGGGGCTATCTGAAGAGGGAAATGTGTGTGTATATAGTCACTTAATATACATATTTTATATAAATTTACATTTAATATAATTTAAATATGAAAAATAATGCACTTTAGAAATATTTGTGCATGATATGTGACCAAGTCTGTTTTGGCTCATCAGTGAACAATAGAGAGAAGAGTTCAGCCAGACCTTGGACGTTCTTCCAGTGGGCAAACGGTGTGGACCAGGGTGGAGCTACCTGACAAAGCGGGGGCTGGGCTTTGGTGGGGAACGTGGTCCCTTCTGTCACTTATGCATTCTATTGTGTGCCTCCATGTCAAGCCTCTTTATACAAATAGCTAATTCCCAGAAGCAAAAGAAGAACATGCCTTGATGTTTTATTTTCAGAGCGTCTTTGTCTATTCAATGCAGTGACTGGTTTGCCATGCTTTGCCCTCCACACTGGGCCATGGAAAATTCCTTTGGGATTCAGACATACCTCACTTAGGAGACATAGCACCAAAGAGAATATGTGATCTAGCTTTCTCATTCTGACAAGCTCAAACTAAAGGAATAATGGGTACTATCTCTCTGCTATTTAAGCTTAAGAAGGAGACTGTCCTAGGCTCTTAATTTGCACAGTGTATCAGTCAGGGTAATTAACACTAGCTGCAGTAACAAAAATCCCAGAAGTATCAGGGGCTTAACATAATTCAGTCATACTCTAGTGCAATGTGGTTTGAGCAGCTCTCCTGAGTATCTCTCCTCTAAGCTATAACTCAGTCTTTTTTCACCTTAGGGCACCACCATCCCTGAGAGCTCCTTTGGAGTCTTCTATTGGATCCCCTACATTCATCTGGCCATCAGTGAACTGGTGGTCTAAGGGGATGTTTTAGGGACCAGATCTGGAAATGGCATTTATTACTTTTGCTCAAATTCCATTGACCAGAACTTGTTGCATGCCCACCTAGAAGCAAAAAGTCTGGGGAATATTGTCTCTTCGTGTGCCTGAAAGCAGAAATGGAATTGGTGGCAACTAGTCAGTCCTAGCTACACCTAGTAATGGAGGTGAAAGTGAACTAAGAGCTCAAGGTCTGACAGCATCCCTTTCCTGCCTTGAAGCAGCGTTTAACAATTCTATCAGTTATGATATGCATGTATGCCATCTACATAGTGTGATTTGTGAACCGTTAGAAAGCTCTTCTCCAAAATACCTTCACTAGCCAATGTATTCTGGAACTTTACCATTAGAAATTCATCCCTTTGGGTTCAATATTGTCTTGATCTTTTGTCTTTTACAGTATGTGCTAGTTATAAATTTGTGGCCTCTTGACTTTAAATTCACCAATCATTGCATGTTCTTCAAAAATGGAGCTGTGCTCTTCAAAAATATTTTTCTCTTGCAGCTGGCACAATGTTAAGCTGTATATATATATTTATTTGGTCATTTAAATATACACTGTGGTTTGGGGCTTCAGTAGAGGAGTCTGTAGAGACACTGCAGGAGGAAGGGGTTTCTGTCCTGGTTCCCTTATACTTGCTTGGCAGACACCTGAAGCTTAGTAGGCTTCTGTGGCATAGGCTGCTTCTCCTGTGCCTGGCTCCTACAATGCATGGTGACCAGAGGCACCCAGTGGCCAGCAGCTTTCTGGGCACTTCCCTTACCTTGGATGGTTTTGTAGCATCTGGTACAGTATCTTCCTGTGACTAGCTTTTCTTGACACCCTAGAGGGTGGATTTCCAGGAATTTTCATCAGTCCAGTATCCCAGAGTCCTCTCTGTCATCCCCTGTGCCACAGCTGAGCGTCTTCAACAAAGTCTGGATCTCAGCCCTAGGAGGCCTCTTCCTCGACCGCTATCTCAGCTCTAAAGGTAGTGGCTGTTCCTTATAGCTGCCTTTCTGATATTCTTCAGAGTTCTTTTTTTTTTTTTTTTCATTGTACTTTAGATTCTGGGGTACATGTGCAGATCATGCAGGGTTGTTGCATAGGTACATACGTGGCAAGGTGATTTGCTGCCTTCTTCTCCCCATCGCCTATATCTGGTATTTCTCCCCACATTATTCCTCCCCACCCTCCCCACCTTCCACTCTCCCTCCTCTTGTCCCCCCAGCTGACCACAGTGTGTGGTGCTCCCCTCCCTGTGTCCACATGTTCTAACTGTTCAACACCCACCTAGTTTCACATAGTTTAATATTTATTGTCTACTATGAGTATGTTTCAAACAGTAAATAAATAAGCAAACACAGGAAATGTACAGAGAATTACAGGAAGACACTAAAATGTCCTGGAGACCTTTCAGATGATCAGAGGAGGCTCCAGAAAGGAGGTGACATTTGAATGGAGCCCTCAGGCCAGAGAAGTCAGCCAAGGGAGACCCTGGGAAAAGGATTCTGGGAGGAGGGATCAACAAAAAAAGGCAACCAAAGACCCAGAGGCTGGATGGGCTTGAACTGAAAGAGACCAGCATGGCTGGCACACAGAGAGTGACATGGTAGGAGACCAGATTGGGGAGCAGCAGAGGAAACGGGCACCAGCCAGGTCACAGAAAGCCACATATGCAGAAGTAGGGAGTCTGTATTTTATCATGAGCATGGTGGGCGGTCATTAAAGGAATTTGAGCAGGGAGGGGAGTGGTGTTGTGAGCTGACTGGGTTTCCGTCCCCCCATGGCTGCTTCGAGGAAGACTGGGAGCGGGGAGAGGAAGAGAGGGAATCTGAGAACCACTGGTAAGCTGTACTCGGTTGGGATGGACGATGGTGATGGCCTGGAGGAGGAGCTGATAGTGTATGGAAGGAAGTCGGTCGAGTCACGATTTATTTGGAAGGCAGAATGCAGTGTTTGATTTTCTGTTCTTGTGTCAGTTTGCTGAGAATGATGGTTTCCAGATTCATCCATGTCCCTATGAAGGACAGAAAAATCATCATTTTTTATGGCTGTGTAGTATTCCATGACGTATATGTGCCACATTTTCTTTATCCACTCTATTATTGATGGACATTTGGGTAGGTTCCAGGTCTTTGCTATTGTAAACAGTGCCTCAATGAACATATGTGTGAATGTATCTTTATAATAGAACAATTTTTAATTCTTTGGATATATACCCAGTAATGGGTTTGCTGGGTCAAATTGTATTTCTATTTCTAGGTCCTTGAGGAATTGCCACACTGTCTTCCACAATCGTTGCACTAATTTGCACTCCCACTAACAGTGTAAAAGTGTTCCTCTTTCTCCACATCCTCTCCAGCATCTGTTGTCTCCAGATTTTTTAATGATCACCATTACAACTGGTATGAGATAGTATCTCAATGTGGTTTTGATTTGCATTTCTCTAATGACCAGTGATGATGAGCATTTTTTCATATGTTTGTTGGCCTCATAGATGTCTTCTTTTGTAAAGTGTCTGTTCATATCCTTCACCCACTTTTGAATGGGCTTGTTTTTTTCTTGTAAATCTGTTTTAGTTCTTTGTAGATTCTGGATATTAGCCCTTTGTCAGATGGGTAGACTGCAAAAATTTTTTCCTATTTTGTTGGATACTGGTTCACTCTAATGATTGTTTCCTTTGCTGTACAGAAGCTCTGGAGTTTAATTAGATCCATTTGTCTATTTTGGCTTTTGTTGCCATTGCTTTTGGTGTTTTATCCATGAAGTCCTTGCCTATGCCTATGTCCCGAATGGTTTTGCCTAGGTTTTCTTCTAAGGTTTTTTTTTTGAGATGGAGTTTTGCTCTTGTTACCCAGGCTGGAGTGCAATGGCATGATCTTGGCTCACCGCAACCTCTGCCTCCTGGGTTCAGGCATTCTCCTGCCTCAGCCTCCCGAGTAGCTGGGACTACAGACACATGCCACCATGCCTAGCTAATTTTTTGTATTTTTAGTAGAGACGGGGTTTCACCACATTGACCAGCATGGTCTCGATCTCTTGACCTCGTGATCCACCCTCCTTGGCCTCCCAAATCTTCTAAGGTTTTTATGGTGTTAGGTCTTATGTTTAGATCGTTCATCCATCTGGAGTTAATTTTAGTGTAAGGTGTCAGGAAGGGGTCCAGTTTCTGCTTTCTGCACATTGCTAGCCAGTTTTCCCAACACCATTTATTAAACAGGGAATCTTTCCCCATTGCTTGTTTTTCTCAGGTTTGTCAAAGATCAGATGATTGTAGATGTGTGGTGTTGCTTCTGAGGCCTTTGTTCTGTTCCATTGGTCTCTATTTCTGTTTTGATACCAGTACCATGCTGTTTTGATTACTGTAGCCTTGTAGTATAGTTTGAAGTCAGGCAGCTTGATGCCTCCAGCTTTGTTCTTTTTACTTAGGATTGTTTTGGTTATGCAGGCTCTCTTTTGGTTCCATATGAAGTTTGAAGTGATTTCTTCCAGTTCTGTGAACAAACTTATTGGAAGCTCGATGGAGATAGTGTTGAATCCATAAATTACTTTGGGCAGTATGACCATTTCCATGATGTTGATTCTTCCCAACCATGAGCATGGAATGTTTTTCCATCTGTGTCCTCTCTTATTTCGTTGAGCAGTGGTTTGTAGTTCTCCTTGAAGAGGTCCTTTACATCCTTTGTTAGTTGTATTCCCAGGTATTTTATTCTCTTTGTAGCTATTGTGAATGGGAGTTCACTTTTGATTTGGCTCTCTGTTTATGTGTTATTGGTGAATAAAAATGCTTGTGATTTTTGCACATTGATTTTGTATCCTGAGACTTTGCTGAATTTGCTTATCAGTTTTAGGAGATTTTGGGCTGAGACAATGGGGTCTTCTTCTAAATATACTATCATGTCATTTGCAAACAGAGACAAATTGACTTCCTTCTTTCCTAATTGAATACCCTTTATTTCTTTTTCTTGCCTGATTGCTCTAGTTAGAACTTCCAATACTATATTGAATATAAGTGGTGAGAGATGGCATCCTTGTCTTGTGCCAGATTTCAAAGGGAATGCTTCCAGTTTTTGTCCATTTAGTATGATATTGGCTGTGGGTTTGTCATAAATAGCTTTTATTATTTTGTGATATGTTTCATTGATACCTAGTTTATTGAGGGTTTTTAGCATAAAGGGCTGTTGAATTTAGTTAAAGGCCTTCTCTGCATCTATTGAGATAATCATGTGGTTTTTGTCTTTGGTTCTGTTTATGTGATGGATTACATTTATAGACTTGCGTTTGTTGAACCAGCCTTGCGTCCCCAGGATGAAGCCTACTTGATCATGATGAATAAGCTTTTTGATTTGCTGTTGCATTCTGTTTACCAGTATTTTATTGAAGATTTTTGCATCGATGTTCATCATGGATATTGGCCTGGAGGTTTCTTTTAGTTGCGTCTCTGCCCGGTTTTGGTATTAGGATGATGTTGGTCTCATAAAATGAGTTGGGGAGGATTCCCTCTTTTTGTATTGTTTGGAATAGTTTCAGAAGGAATGGTACCACCTCCTCTGTATACATTTGGTAAAATTTGGCTGTAAACCTGTCTGTACCTGGGCTTCTTTTAGTTAGTAGTCTATTAATTGCTGCCTCAACTTCATCCCTTGTTATTGGTCTACTCAGGGTTTCAACTTCTTCCTGGTTTAGTCTTGGGAGAGTGCAAGTGTCCAGTAATTTATCCATTTCTTCCAGATTTACTGGTTTGTGTGCAAATAATTGTTTATAGTAATCTCTAATGGTAGTTTGTATTTCTGTGGAATTGGTGGTGATGTCTCCTTTATTGTATTTTATTGCATCTATTTGATTCTTCTCCCTTTTCTTTTTTATTAGTCTATTTAGCGGTCTATCTATTTTGTTGATCTTTTCAAAACACCAGCTCCTGGATTTGTTGATTTTTTGAAGGGTATTTTGTGTCTCTACCTCCTTCAGTTTGGCTCTGATCTTAGTTATTTCCTGTCTTCTGCTAGCTTTTGAGTTTTTTTTTATCTTGCTCCTCTAACTGTTTCAATTTTGATGATAGGGTTTCGATTTTAGACCTTTCCTTGCTCCTCATGTGGGCATTTATTGCTGTGAATTTCCCTCTAGACACTGCTTTAAATATGTCCCAGAGATTCTGGTATGTTGTGTCTTTGTTCTTGTTAGTTTCAAAGAACATCTTTATCTCTGCCTTCCTTTCATTGTTTATCCAGTCAACATTCAGGAGCCAGTTGGTTTTGAGTTAGTTTCTTAATCCTGAGTTCTAATTTGATTGTACTGTGGTCTGAGAGATTGTTTGTTATGATTTCTGTTCTTTTGACTTTGCTGAGGAGTGATTTACTTCCAATTATGTGGTCAATTTTAGAATAAGTATGAGGTAGTGTTGAGAAGAATGTATATTCTACATATTTGGGGTTGAGAGTTCTGTAAATGTCTATTAAGTTTGCTTGGTCCAGATCTGCATTAAAGTCCTGGATTTCCTTGTTGATTTTCTGTCTCGTTGATCTGTCTAATATTGACAGTGGAGTGTTAAAGTCTCCCACTATTATTGTGCGGGAGTCGAAGTCTCTCTGTAGGTTGTTAAGGACTTGCTTTATGTACCTGGGTGCTCCTGTATTGGGTGTGAATATATTTAGGATAGTTAGTTCTTCTTGTTGTATTGATCCTTTTACCATTATGTAATGCCCTTCTTTGTCTCTCTTGATTTTTGTTGATTTAAAGTCCAATTTATTGGAGACTAGGATTTCCACTGCTGATTTTTTTTTTCTTTTTTGCTCTCCATTTGCTTGATAAATCTTCTTCCATCCCTTTATTTTGAGTCTATGTGTGTCTTTCCACGTGCAATGTGTCGCCTGAATATAGCAGTGTGTCTCCTGATCATTCTTGGCTTTTTATCCAATTTGCCAGTCTGTGTCTTTTGATTAGGGCATTTAGTTCATTTACATTTAATGTTAATATTGTTATGTGTGAATTTGATCCTGCCATTTTGTTACTGGTTGGTTGCTTTGCCCTTTAGTTGGCGTAATTTCTTCTTTGTGTCATTGGTCTTTGCCATTTGGTTCTTTTTTACAGTGGCTGGTACTGGTTTTTCCTTTCTGTTTAGTGCTTCCCTCAGGAGCTCTTGTAGGGCAGGTCTGATAGTGACAAATTCTCTTAGCAGAGAGATCCACTGCAAGGCTGATGTGCTTCCCTTTGGGGGTGACCTGACCTTTCTCTCTGGCTGCCCTTAGTATTTTTTCCTTCATTTTAACCCTGGTGAATCTGACTATTATGTGCCTTGGGGTTGCTCTTCTAGAGGAGTATCGTTGTGGTGTTCTCCGCATTTCCTATATTCGAATGTTGTCCTGTTTTGCTGGGTTGGGGAAGTTCTCCTGGATAATATCCTGAAGAGTGTTTTCCAGCTTGGATTCATTCTCCCCATCATCTTCCAGTACACTGATCAAGCATAGAGTAGGTCTTTTCACATAATCCCATGTTTCTTGAAGGCCTTGTTCACTTCTTTTAACTCTGTTCTCTTTTCTTGCCTTCTTGTTTTGTTTCATTGAGTTGATCTTCAGTCTCTGATATCCTTTCTTCTGTTGATCTATTCGGCTACTGAAACTTGTATATGTTTCACAAAGTTTTTGTGCTATGTTTTTCAGCTCCATTAAGTCATTTATGTTCTTCTCTAAACTGGTTATTCTAGTTAGCATTTCATCTAACCTTTTTCCAAGGTTTTTAGTTTCTTAGCATTGGGTTAGAACATGTACCTTTAACTCAGAGAAGTTTGTTATTACCCACCTTCTGAAGCCTGCTTCTGTCAATTCGTCAAATTCGTTCTCCATCCAGCTTTGTTCCCTTGCTGGCAAAGATTTGTGATCTTGTGGTGGGGGAGAGGTGTTTTGGTTTTTGATGGTTTCATTCTTCTTGCGCTGTTTTTTTCCCATCTCATTGGATTTATATTGTTTTGATCTCAGATAGCTGCTTGGGGAGGCGGCCTTTCCTTTGTCTGCCTGCAGAGGCACTGCTGGGCCACCATGGGTTTAGTGGAGCTGCTGCGAATTTTATTTACTGAGGAAAATTAGGCTGGCTTCTGCAATGGTGGCTGCCCCTCCCCCAGCCGAGCTGGATCATTCCTCTTCACTCTCTAGGTGTGAAACTCTGGTGCCAGAGTTTTTTTCAGTCTGCTGGGCTTTGTGCGGGAGCTTGGGAGGGAACCTGTCCTGCCTTATGGGCTGTTTCCCTGTTTTCAGTTCCCCTTCCCTCTGGGGGAGGGTAGATCTGCCCAGCCAGCTTTCTGGCTTTCTAATCAGCCAGTGCTTCCACCCAGATCTATGCTGACAGCCCCAAAGCCGGCCAAAGTTGCTGTTCTGCCCTGTTCAGGTAACTCACGGAGGCTTTTCAGCCTGGCGAAGATCTCCTGTTTTGTGGGTTGTAGAGGGCTTGGGTGGAGGGCTGTATCCGAACCAAAGTCCCAGAGGGGGAGATACACTGGTCCTCTGGTTGATTGCATGCACCTCCTGGGTGGAGTAGTGCCCCGCCTTGCCTCAACTTGCCCTATTTGGTTTATACCCACTGTCCAACCAGACCCACAAAATGAACCTGGTACCTCCTTGGGAATTGTGGAGACCACTGGGTTTCTGAGTCTCTCTCGCTGGGAGCTGCTTTCCGGAACTGCCTCTTACTCGCCATCTGTGGATCCCCCAGAGTTCTTTTTACTTCTTACCAATCAATTCTTTGTAACTTTAGTCCCCTGTTATAATGAGTAATTCTTTATATTCCACTTTCCCTGTTCAAACTACTGTATAGTTTCTCTATCTTGGTTGCATGCGGACTGATAAAGAACACAATGTCATTGGAGTAGAACTGACAGGGAGTCAATGACATTTTAGTGTAAAATAGTTCATTTTCCGGGCACCTAGAGAGCAATAGTTGCCTTGGAGCTGAGCGAGGGGACAGTAAGAGGAAGAGCACCCAGCCAGGAATGATGGGAAAATCCTAGTAAAACACTTTGCCTATTTCACAGTTTTGTCATGAGCTTGACTATAGCTGTTAAGTGTTACTCTTTATTTCAGTGCAAAATGTCTTTGGCTCCCTAGGGTTAGCCTAATAGCACCAGAAATAGAATGAAAGCAGTAGTTTTTCGGGTGAAGCGGCAACTATTGTACTTTGATAAGCTTAGTACGTTCCCCACTTTGTTGTTTTGTTTCTTAATCACACATAAAAATGTATTGCCATATAAAGCATAAAGAGGACCGCTCCAGACCTTTTATTTCATGGAACAGAACTGGGCTACTCCTGGGTGTGCATGATCACCTTCAGGCTGCAACGAAAATCTGAATCAAAACATGAGGCTCATCAGACAATGAAACAGCTCACTTCAGGAGGGGATCTTGTTGCCTTTCTCTGGGGTTGTTAAAAATAGGATGGCAGATCATCTCTTTAGGATGGTGGAAATGTGGTCTTAATTAAAAGCTGGAGTAGGAACAAGACAACAAAGGTCCCTTCCAACTTAAAAATCTTTTATATCAAAGTGATATATCTACATGATTAAAAAACAAATGGTACAGGAGGACTTATTTGGCAAAGCAACTGTCCTCTCTCTTGTCTTCCTTCTCTCACAGTCTACTGATCCTGTTTCTCGATTCACTTCATGTTGTAGGGTTATACCCTTTTAAAATGCACTTATTATCATTTTAATGGGTCCTTGGGAGGGAGTAGGAGAAACCCATGTGCCTAGTCCACCATCTTGAAAAATAAGCTTTCCTATTAATTTTTTTTTTCTTAGGCAAGAACATAAGAAACAGAATTCAGTATTCTGGAAATACCCTGCTTACTAAGTCAAATGCATATATCTGTGCAATTTAAGCCTGTAATGGGAACATTCTTCTTCCAGCTAGTCCAGTCCCTTTTTTTTTTAAGACAGAGTCTTGCTCTGTTGCCCAAGCTAGAGTGCAGTGGCACGATCTTGGCTCGCTGCAGCCCCACCTCCTGGATTCAAGCAATTCTCCTTCCTCAGCCTCCCGAGTAGCTGGGACTACAGGCACATACCACCATGCCTGGCTAATTTTTATCTTTAGTAGAGACGGGGATTTCACCATATTGGCCAGGCTGGCCTTGAACTCCTGAACTCAGGTGATCCACTCACCTCAGCCTCCCAAAATGCTGGGATTATAGACGAGAGCCACCACATTCAGCCAGTCCACCCCTTCTGATCTTTTGGATAAATTACTCTGTCCTGCTGGCCACTTGGTGTGCTTGTCCTCACCCCTCTGGTGCTCTTTGGACAAACATTACCTTGAACATCTACATTTGATTTTCTTTTCATTGAGACAGAGTCTCGCTCTGTTGCCCAGGCTGGAGTGCAGTGCCATGATCTCGGCTCACTGCAACCTCCGCCTTCCAGGTCCAAGAGATTCTTCTGCCTCAGCCTCCTGAGTAGCTGGGATTACAGAAATGCACGCCCACACCCAGTTGAGTTTTGCATTTTTAGTAAAGACGGGGTTTTGCCATGTTGGCCAGGCTGATCTCGAACTCCTGGCCTCAAGTGATCCACCTGCCTCGGCCTCCCAAAATGTTGAGATTACAGGCATGAATCCCTGCGCCTGGCTGAACATCTACATTTTAATTAAAACTTTCAATAGACGTCAACCATTTATAATAAGCAGATTGTATTATTGTTACCAAAATTAAAATAGCAATATTGCAGATAGTGTAATGACTACAACCCCAAAGTGCTGTGTCCTACAAAAGGAGTCGCAGCAACAAAGCAGCTAGGACCCAAGAGGCGTAAGTGTGGCGTTGTCGCACTGGGTCCTCTTACCCTCTTGATCGAGGGTGGTTATCCCGTGTCACAGTCATTGACTCTTCTCCTGCTAGGACTGCCTATTGTAAACCCCCTACCTCTGCCCTTTTTGACAAAAGAAAAAATGGAGGGCTTCGTGGTACACAAAAGAGAGAAATTAGGCTAAATTGTCCTTTCTCCAATCTACTGCTGGTTAATCCATCTACACTTCATCCCAATTGCTACTTTTCTCCCCAACTGCTGCAACACCACAGAAGGCCCTGCCCGACAGCCCCGAATGAGCCAAAGCTGTGCTTTAATTAGCCGGCAGCCCTTCACTTAAGCACATGTAATCTCACGGCCATTAGTCTATCATGTTTGTTATTAAGAATTATTTCCAGGAAGGCTAAGCAAAACACTCTCATAGAATGTACCTTTTTCTGGGCTGGTGTTAGTGACAGGGAAAGCGCTGGGACAGCTACTTCTCCAAAAAATACCATCAAATCTCCTTAGCACATAATACATTTTAGCAATCAGAGCCAACCTCCAAAAGCATAATAACAAAAGGCAAGTGAAAATGCTTATAATAGTCATATTTTAAATGCCTTATTTCCTGCCAATCTTAGATCCGTTCCCAGAGAAGCGAAAGTTCCCCGCTCTGCCAGCGCCTTTGTCAGCTGCCAGCTGTTACTTCCCTGGAAAAAGGGTCAGAAGGCTGCTGGTAGCTAATAGCCAGCCAGAATCTGCGAGTCAGAGCCATCCCTCGTGGGTTTTAGCTACTGGCTGATTGTCAGCCGAGAGCTACAAGTTCTGGTTTGATAAAAGCCATCTATAGATTTCAAATCTTTTTTTTTCTTTTTCCATTTTTGCTCTGAAATTGTTGTGCACTCCAAAGGGAACTCATGAGCACGAGGGCCTTTGTTCTGTCTTGTTAGACACCAACATTTGGCGTCCTCGCTAGACAGTCCCTTTGCAGGGCTGGGGAGCGGGGCAGGATGAAGCGAGGTGAGGTGGGAGGAGAGGGTTTGGGGTGGGGTGGGGTGAGCCACACAGTGCGCGGTAGCACATGTGCAACCCCGAATGTGGCTGAACGCAGCTGAGAGTGTTTCATGCTCAGTCTGAGAGACACTCAGCCTCTCTGGTTGTTTCTGCGGCAGTCGGCGAGTAGGGGTGGATGTGCTTGTAGGTTCTAGTCAGGATTTATTGACCAAAGCCCCCTGAAATGAAATGAGTCACCAGCTCCATGAGTCAGGCATGAAACCCAAATCTTGAACAAGCTCTTGGATCCCAACTGTTCCTACAGACCAGCAGTCAAGAATTGGCGTTTCTGAGACATGGTGTGGAAGTCAGAGAGCTCTCTAGGTTTCAGGGGGTCAGGTAGGAGGAAGGGAGGCGGCAGGACCTCTGTGGCATGGTGTGCTTTCAATTCAGATGCTTAGGGGCTGTCATGTGCAATGCATCGACAGTGAAAAATAAACACCCAGCAGAATCAGGCTTTGAGTTAAGGCAAATGCACAATAAATTTCATCTGGTTAAATTAATCGCTTGCTGCTTGTTGTAAATATTAATCCCAGAGAGGGAACTGGCTTCCACTCCATCAAAAGACAGGTGAAAACTGAAAATAGCAAAACATTTGGGATCTTCAGAGGGAGGGCTTACCTGTGAGACAAGTGTTGATGCTGAATCCCAAAGAGAAGCAGAATCTTAAAAACAACCTCTCCTGCTTTATCAGCACAGCTGCGCTGCAGTCACCAGCTCTCCCTGCCCTCAGCCCTCACCTGTCCCCATCTAGGGCTCTCCAGGGACATATACATGGAAGGGTCTCACCTGAGGGTAAAGAAGATGAAAGAGCCAAGGCTCCTAATTTGTGAGATTTTTTCATTGTGACAAAATACACATAAACTTTACTATTTTAACCGTTTCCAAGTATACAATTCCGTGGCATTAAGTCCATTCACATTGTTGTGCAACCTTCACTGCCATCCTCCAGAATACTTAGATCATCCCAAATAGCACTGTGTATACATTAAACAAATAATTCCCCATTTCTCTCTCCCCCAGCCCCTGGTAGCCTCTGTTCTCCTTTCTGTCTCTATGAGTTTAACTACTCTAGGCATTTCATATAACTGGAATCATGCAATATCAGCCATTTTGTGTCTGGCTTATTTCACTTAGCATAATGTCTGCAAGGTTTATCCTTCCTGCAGCATGTGTCAGGACTAACTTCCTTTTTTTTTTCTTGAGAAGTTTTGCTTTGTCGTCCAGGCTGGAGTGCAATGGCGCGATCTCAGCTCACTACAACCTCCGCCTCCCAGTTCAAGTGAGTCTTTCGCCTCAGCTTCTCCAGTAGCTGGGATTACAGGCGCCCACCACCACACCCAGCTAATTTTTATATTTTTAGTAGAGACAGGGTTTTGCCATGTAGGCCAGACTGGTCTCGAAATCCTGACCTCAAGTGATCCTTCCACCTTGACCTCCCAAAGTGCTGAGACTACAGGCATGAGCCATTGCTCCTGGCCAAGACTAACTTCTTTTTTAAGGCTGATAGTCACTGTGAACGCGTTCTGTTTATCCACCCGTTCCTCTGATGGATATTCGGGTTGTTTCCACATTTTGGCTATTGTGAACAATGCCGCTATAAATACACTGCACAAATATCTGTCCAAGCCCCTGCTTTTAATTATTTTGGGGAAATACCCAGAGGTTGAATTGCCGAATCATATGGTAATTCTATGTTTAACTTTTTGAGAAACCACCAAACTGTTTCCTAATTGTTTTAATATTCCTGAAATTTATGATGTAACAAAGAAAAAAATCACTACAAAAAGATAAAATGATGGCTGATTTTGGCATTTAGGAAATAGCATTGATCTCAGTGGTAGATGGCTGTTTATAGAATTACCTTGATGGGACATGATTGATTGAGATGACCAGCAATGGTCAGGAAGGAGAGAATTACCACCAAGGAAAGGAATTTGATGGTACTATCTGATAAAGCTGCAACAATCTTGTCTACTCTGGGTGGTACTGAAACATGGGTCTAGAGCCAGGAAAGAAGGGAGAGAAGTTTCTGAATAGAGGTGGCACCATGGCATCCAGGGACCCTAAGATGACCGTGAGATATTGGCCATGGCAAAGATGGTCAGTGAAGCTTTGAACATCTCATAGTCCATTTTATATTTTTAGTAGAGATGGGGTTTCACCATGTTGGCCAGGCTGGTCTCGAACTCCTGCCCTCAGGTGATCCACCTGCCTCGGCCTCCCAAAGTGCTGGGATTACAGGCATGAGGTGTTCTGTGCCTTTGCACAGGAACAGGAGAGCCACTGACGGGCCTGAAGTGAAGCCCCAGGACCATTTGCCAGGCAGGAAATCCTGCTTAAAATGGCCTCATAGTCCATATTAAATGTTTACTTGGTGTGCCCAGAATGGTAATCCCCCTCCATTGTCACTAAAATGTTATGTGATAGTGACCCTTTGGGCAAATAGGGAGAATGGAAGCAACAGGGAGGTGGGGGAGGGGCTCTCCAAATGGCAGGGAGGTGAACGGCACCCATATTCAGTGAGGGCAGGGATTAGAGTGTGCGGTGGCTGAGGAGCTTCAAAAGTCCTACCAGAAATGAGCTGGTTCTGCGGCCACTTTAAGTGACTGTGAAAGGAAAAGGCAATTCCAAACAATGGGAGAACCTGGGGCTTTCCAGATCATCCTGAGAGTGCCGTGCCTTTGCACAGAAACACGGGACCATGTGCCAGGCAGGAAATCCCTGCTAGGTAAATGTTCCAACAGGCCCATAACCAAAATGCACCCTCTCTGAGACAAGTTTTGGCAAAACTCATGGCCTATGAAACAGAAGGCTATGAGTTTCAGGAGCTGTGAGACACCCAGATGGCTTAGATTAGATCTAACGTCCCATCACTATGAGCAACATCCCCAAACAAGTCTCTCCTGGGGCAGGCTAGCCCTGAGCCACACAGAGCAGAGACTGGGCTTGGAGTATGGCCTTACTCACACATAACCACCCCTCACTGTCACAGCATCATGCCAAGGGGCTGCCAACCTCAGTAAGGCCATGTGGGCATCAGAACCTTGATTCTGAGAGCAGGTAGGGTCACCTCTGTTCAGTATCTATCTATATCAACACAGGGTTGGTTTCTTTAAGTCAAGACTTTGAGCAACAAAAGATTTGTTAGCCAGGTGTGATGGCTCATGCCTATCTCCCAGTACTTTGGGAGGCCAAGGTGGGAGAATTGGTTGAACCCGAGAGTTCAAGATTAGCCTGGGCAACACAGCAAGACCCTACCTCTGAAAAATAGAAAATAAATAAAAACCAAAAGATTTGTTGATGGTGACTGAACCTAAAACTCTGTAGCAAGAATTGGGTGTTGTTTTATCAGTCTCTAGTTATGCTTTGTGGGAAGTAAAAAAGTTTCCCTCCCTTCGAAGTTTCCTTTCTTGTTAAAGAATAAATTTGCTAGTAACTTTTTGTTAAGCCCTATCTATATAACTGCTAAACATGCCACGCTTATAGACACGTAATATATTCTATGTACTTATACTTTAACCAAAATATCTATGCTGGACGTGCTCACAGGCATGTCCCAGCTAGCAGCCTATGTCCCTTCCTTATTTAAACTTCCTTTTTGTTCTCTATTGCTTTTACCTTTTAAAAGTCTTAAGTTTTTAGCCAATCAGGTTTTAGTTTAAATTGTAAGGTCTGGCTCCAGCCAACGGAGATCAGACACAACAGTAAGGATGACCCCAAATGTGTAAGGAATAAATATGTCCACTTCTCCTTTGTTCGTTGTACTCTCGTGGCAAGATGGCTAGTGAGAGTACCCTTCCTGCAGTCCAGGAAGTAAAAATTACTTACTAAAAAATCCTTTGTCTCAATGTTAATTTTTCTTTGCGACACCGAACATCTGTTTCCAACATGCTTTTACTCAACAATGAAAGATTCATTATCAGTTCTGAGGTAAGTCCTCTGTTTCTTTTGCCAACAGTCTGGTGGTAACTCTCAGCCTGTGTGCTGAAGGATTCACCACTAGGCTTCTCAGGTCTGGCGCCTCCTCTGTGGGTCCTCCGTCCTTGTTCCCACCCAAAACGGGCCACTCCATGGAGGTGTGGGTCATTCCCGCTCACATCAGGGCCCTCAGCACTAAGCCTCAGTCTTTACCATGTAACAGGAAAGGAAAACAATCAACACAAAAAGGAAATTATTGTACCTGTCATAGTCTGGAAGGAGAATGGATCTACATAACAAGTGTCAAGAATTTGGGGATTTTTTCAGGCTTCAAAGGCAACTGGTGTGCCATGAGCTAGAATAGGGTAAAGGGGGCCAGAATCTGCTTCAAAAAAATTGCTGAGGCCAGGGCTTAAGAAGAAAGATAAATTTGGCCAGGTGTGGTGGCTCATGCCTGTAATCCTAACACTTTGGGAGGCCAAGGTGGGTGGATCACTTGAGGTCAGGAGTTCCAGACCAGCCTGGCCAACATGGTGAAACCCCATCTCTCCTAAAATAAAAGCCAGGTGTGGTGGCCCACACCTGTAATCTCTGCTACTTGGGAGACTGAGGCAGGAGAATACCTTGCTTGATCCCAGGAGGTGGAGGTTGGAGTGAGCCAGGATCATGCCACTGCACTCCAGCCTGGACGACAAAGCAAGACTCTGTCTCAAAAACAAAAGAAGAAAGGTAGCTCCAGAAATTCCTCATGAGTTGCAAAGCAGAGGGTCCTCAAAACAGCAGTACCACCCTTAGGCCCTGTGCTTCCAAACCTTGTTACTCAGATTATGATCCAGAGACCTTCAACATCAGTAGCACCTGAGAGCTTGTTAGAAATGCAGACTCCAAGACCCCACCCAGACTTACTAGAATCTGTCATTTAAAAGACCCCCTGGCAATTTATATGAGTGCTAAATTTTTTGTTTGTTTGTTTTGTTTAAGAGTCTCACGCTGTTCCCTGAGCTGGAGTGCAGTGGCGCAATCTTGGCTCACTGCAACCTCTGCCTTTAGGATTCAAGTGATTCTCCCGCCTCAGCCTTAGGAGTAGCTGGGATTACAGGCACCTGCCACCATGCCTGGCTAAGTTTTATATTTTAGTAGAGATGGGGTTTCACCATGTTGGCCAGGCTGGTCTCAAACTCCTGATGTCAAGTGATCTGCCTGCCTTGGCCTCCCAAAATGCTGGAATTAAAGGCATGAGCCACCACGCTCAGCCTTTATGCTAAATTTTGCTAAGAGATGTTTTAGAGCATTGATCTGCAATTTGGCTGTGTATTGGAATTTCCTGGGAAACTCTTTACAACACTGATTTCTTTAACTGCTGGAACTCTCCGGTGATTCTATTATGCAGCAAAATCTGAGAACCACTGCCTTGGAGGTCTTTGATCTGGCCTTTCTCTGGCTGTGCCCATATGCGTGGTGAGGCACCCATGGCACAGTGGTGTGCTGGTAAAGCAGCTCTCCAGTAAAATTAAAATCTGATTTACAGTGTTTGTTAATTTCCATAGTGTAAATATTCCCATCATCCCTGATTTCAAGCTATCATCATGCTGTGACTGAAAGTGGAGTTAGAAGATGTGCAGAGTTAGTTCCCAAGAGCCTGTCGTAGTCAGCACCACTGCGTGGGGTCAATAAGGTACGTCCGCCAGAGCCCCTCCGGCTCCATGGGGACCAGGGAATGACCTGATCCCAAAGCGGGCAGTACAGAGTTCGCATATGAGGTCCCTCACGTGCAGGATGGAGCTGTTGTTGGGAAGAGAATGGGGGAGAAGATGAGCGTTGGGGTCTCCGTTTGTGCTTTTGCCCATCCCTGTGGATATAGGGGTGGGCCTGCAGGACAGTGAGTCTCCTTCAGAATTTTCAGCTCTTTCCTGAGCACTGCTATGCATAGTGACCCTCTATTATTACCAATCCTCCCCACTCCAGGGATCAGCTTGGTTGAGGTATGCTTGGGGAACAAAGGAAGAGGGAGAATGCTCATGCCTTGCATGAGGGAAGGGGAGAGAGGACAGCAGATGCTGGTGGCAACAAGACGTGAAGGGATGAAGAATTCAGATAGGAGTAACCGGGAGAATATCACCCAACCCCCACCTCCCAGGATGCCTTGGAAGGGCTGGGGAGGCTGCTGGACTTCCCACAGGATGTACCAGATGGACTTGAGGCATTTTATCTGTTTGTTAAAAGAAGGGTGAGCCCCGAAGCCTGGAGGATTCAGGGCAAAGAGCCCAGACCCTGGAGTCAGACTGCCTGGCTTAAAATTCCAGCTCTCCACCTGTAGCTTGTGGCCTTGGATCAGCTGCATAAGCTTCTGTTTCCTACTCCGCATCTACCTCCTGAGCCTGGGGAGGGTGTGGGACAGCCAGTGTGCACTCGGAAGGCAGAGAATTGGCCAGATCTGGGGCAGGAAAAAGTCAGGAGGGCAAAGGGCCTTGTGGCTTTCCCCACTGGGAGCTCTGGAGGAGGCTGGACAGATCAGGCAGCCCCTCTGCAAGAGCCTGTCTTGGGAACATGGTGTCCTGGAGGAAGGGAGCCTGGAACTGCTCAAGGGAATCGCTGGATGAAAAGGAGCCTGTCTGGGCACAGTGGTTCATGCCTATAATCCCAGCGCTTTGGGAGGCCGAGGTGGGCGGATCACCTGAGGTCAGCAGTTTGAGACCAGCCTGGCCAACATGGTGAAACCCCTGTCTCTACTAAAAATACAAAATAATTAGCTGGGCATGGTGGCAGGTGCCTGCAATCTCAGCTACTTGGGAGGCTGGGACAGGAAAATTGCTTGAACCCAGGAGGCAGGGGTTGCAGTGAACTGAGATCACACCACTGCACTCCAGCCTGGGTTACTCGCATGCACACACACACACACACACACACACGGAGCCTAAGACAAACACTACCTACTTCCTAGGGGTTATTAGTATAGCTTTGCCTCCCATTCCTAATTCCAGGTAGTGTTTCCTATAAAATATTCAGTGTACTAGCCGGGCATGGTGGCGGGTGCCTGTAATCCCAACTACTCAGGAGCTGAGGCAGAAGAATTGCTTGAACCCGGGAGGCAGAGGTCGCAGTGAGCCGAGATCATGACACTGCACTCCAGCCTGGGTGACAGAGTGAGACTCTGTCTCAAAAAAAAAAAAAAATTCAAAGTGTGAGTGCTGGAGCCCCACTGATGATTGCCAGAAATTAAGCCCTCTTGAATGGCCTGAGAGCTCCCCAGATACTGACATTTCCACTATTTGTGCATGTGCATGTGTGTGTGTGCGTGTGTGTGTATGCGTGTATGTGTGTGTGTGCACACGTGCATGTGTATGTGTGCACACGCATGTGTGTGAGTTATGTGGCATCAGAGTCTGGGCTCCAGTTTCCTCATCAGCCTCAGACACAAGTCAGAAGCAGGCTCCCCTGTGCCTGTCTACTCCCAAATTAGAAACAGCCCATCTTCAGGGAGTCCCAGCCAGGGAGTTCCTTCACTAGACTGGCCTACCTCCCCATAGAGGACACACCCTCCATCCGAGTCCCAGCCCAAGGCCCCAAGAGAGGAAGAACTTACTCTCTCATTCTGGTCCAAGGCCTGCTTTTGTCTTCAAATCTTTTCTGTTGTTAAGCTCTTCCCAAAATTACCAGTAAAAAAAAGGCCCACAATCTTCAAGAAAAATCTATTGCCTACCTATAGTGGTGGTGAGGGGAGGAGATGGGGGAGATGCCGTCTTGGTGGGAAAATTCCAATAAGACAAGCAAGTCAGAGTCAAACAGGAGTTTTGTATAATATTACGTACGTAGTAGGATGTGGGTTTTGTTGTTTCAGAGACCTAGACTCCTATCCTATTGCTCCATCATCCCTGGGGTATCATTGTCAACCACATGATCCCCAACAGCTCACCAGCACTGTTCCGTCCACATTTGAGCCAATGAGAAAGGGGAAGCAGAAGAGGAAGGCATGACCCTTTGCTTGAAGGCCATGACTTGAAAGTTGCACACATCACTTCTCATATCTCATTGATCAGAACTAGGCCATGTGGCCATACTTACCCTACAGATTCCTACAGGGAATCTTCATTCTGGGAAGCCACTTACCCGACTAAAAATTCTAGTACTATGGCAGAAGGAGAGAATAAATACGAAAGTTCAACTCGCAGCCTCTGCTATAGATACCCACAACCCCAACCAGGTTGAGCCACAACAAACTTGGTCCAGTTCCTTGAGAGTCTCTGGGAAAGGTGAAGAACCTTACCCTGCCAGGACATCTGAGGAGAAAAGGTAGAATTGTTGTAGAAAAGAGGGTTGTGGGGTTTGGGGAGTTCTTTGTTTTCATTTTTGTGTTGCATAATCTAAAAGTAAAATCACACACACTTTTTCTTTCTCCTCTGTCTCACCCCCCACCCCCCCCCACACACACACAAATAAATTTCCTGGCTTTATTATTGTTGTCATTTTTTGAGACAGAGTCTCATGCTGTCACCCAGGCTGGAGTGCAGTGGCGCAATCTTGGCTCATTGCAACTTCTACCCCCTGGGTTCAATTGATTCTCATGCCTCAGCCTCCCAAGTAGCTGGGATTACAGGCATGTACCACCATGCCTGGTTAATTTTTGTATTTTTTGTAGAGACGGGGTTTTACCACATTGGCGAGGCTGTTCTCAAACTCCTGGGCTCAAGTGATCTGCCTGCCTCTGCCTCCCAAAGTGTTAGGATTATAGGTGTGAACCCCTGTGCCCAGCCTGTTGTTGTTTTGAGACAGGATCTCACTCTTACCCAGGCTGGAGTGCAGTGTGCAATCATGGCTCACTGCAACCCCAACCTCCCGAGCTCAGGTGATCCTCCCACCTCAGCCCCTCCAGTAGCTGGGACTACAGGCACATGCCACCATGCCCAGCTTTTTTTTTTTTTTATTTTTTGTAGACATGAAGTTTTGCCGTGTTGGCCAGGCTGGTCTTGAACTCCTGGGGTCAAGCAATCCACCTGCCTCAGCCTCCCAGAGTACTGGGATTACAGGTGAGAGCCACCTCACCTGGCCAGCTTTATTGTTTTTAAGACGCAATTCTAAGAACTTATTTTCTTTTTTGGGGGGGAGACTAAGTCTTACTCTGTCACCCAGGCTGGAGTGCAGTGGCGCTGTCTCAGCTCACTGCAACCTCCACTCCCCTGGTTCAAGCGATTCTCCTGACTCAGCCTCCTGAGTAGCTGGGACTATAGGTGCCTGCCACCACACCCAGCTAATTTTTTGTATTTTTAGTAGAGACGGGCTTTCACTGTGTTAGCCAGGATGGTCTCGATCTCCTGACCTCATGATCCACCCTCCTTGGCCTCCCAAAGTGCTGGGATTACAGGTGTGAGCCACTGCGCCCGGCGGAATATATTTTCTACAGACAGCATTGCTATTCCTATTTACTCTTACTTCTATATGCATTCTGCCAACCAGGCAGAGCTGAAAGGGAAAATATTTTAAATTAATGGAATACATAATTTTTCTCCTGCCAGGAAGGTATGTATATCCAGGCAGCAGGCTTTGAGAGTAAGGATGGCTCTACTTATCCTGGAGCTTTCGTGAGGTGGGAGAGGCACAGTGCTAGGTCTGTCCCAGAACAGAGTACAGAGCAGGGCAGGCAGCAGTCCTCCAGAGCTGTGTGCTGCTGCCTTTGTTTTCTTCTCAACTGGACCCTCATGTGTGGTTGGGGTCTCTGATTTGTAGTACAATCTCTACCATACAATAATACTCCCTTATTCAATTGTCAGCATAAAAATTCATCTCATTATTGCTGCATGTGAGTATTTTCTTTTTTTTTTTTTGAGACAGAGTCTTGCCCTGTTGCCCAGGCTGGAGTGCAATGGTGTGATCTCGGCTCACTGCAACCTCTGCCTCCTGGTTTCAAGCAATTCTCCTACCTCAGCCTCCTGCACCCACCACCATGCTTGTCTAATTTTTGTATTTTTAGTAGAGATAGGGTTTCACCATGTTGACCAGGCTGGTCTCAAACTCCTGACTTCAAGTGATCCACCTGCCTTGGCCTCTCAAAGTGCTGGGATTACAGGCGTGAGCCACCACACCCAGCCCATATGACAATTTTCATATTCTCTACTATTTTGTTGAGTTTTTTTCCCCCTACAGTATTGACTGATAACTGATTCTTGGTATACTAATTGAGTTATGCATTTATTTAATATTGATTATAATAGTAGCTGATAATTATTGAGTCAAATGCTGAACTCAGCACCTAGGTCACTTATCTAATCTTCATGACTACCCCACAGGGCTGCTGTGTACAGCTCTGCAGTTTGTGACTGGCTGAGGAAGACACAGAAGACTCAGTGGGGCTAAAATCTACTCTGGTCCCCACTTACAATGCTGTGTACTGGGGGAGAGGATACATCCCCCTGGTGGGAAGGAGACGTTTTCTTCTCATAAAGGAGGCATCCAGAAGCGGTCCATTCAGAGCTTTTGTTACCCATGAAATAGACACATTACTGTCCCCATTACACAGATTAAGAAACTGAGATACAAAGAAATTAAGAAATTTCCCTATGGTCACACAGCAGGCAGCAGGTAGAGGAGGAGCTCACACCAGGAAGCCTGATTCAGACACAGGCGCTTAGCCTGAATGCTGCTGGGCTGGTGTCTTTTCTACTCTCTGGGAATGTTCAGTCTTGCTCTGTAAACACCTAGAAGACAGGCATCAACATCCATGTGATTCGCCTTAGGTTCTATACAGCACAATCTGCCAGCCAGCGTGTGAAATGCATTCTTGACGCTAAAGGAACCATTGTCCAAATTCTATGGACAGAGAGCTCCAGCTACCACGCCCAGCTGCTTAGAACTGGGACTTCATAATGCAGAGAGGTGGCATTGAGAACTGTCAGAGAAATTATCTGCTGAAGAAATCAACCTCTGGATTCTCTTTTCTAGGATGCACACAGTTCTGATGATAAACAAGTGTCTGGAGTCTGGAAATCAGGCAGCTACACTTGCTCAGAGGGAGGATTTGAGCATCAACTGTCCGTCCTCCCATTTCCCACAAACCCACCCCTCACATCTTTGTGGAGCCCTGAAAGATCAGCATGTCCATAAAATTGATCTCCCTTCTAACTGTGTGCCCAAAGTTTCACCAGTTAGTGCCTTTCTTTGGGTTATCATTGCCCCACCTGCTACCATCACCCTCCAATTTCTCCCCACTTGTTCCTTGATGCCTGAAATTCCTTTAATATGGAACAAAGCCTCTCGGTTCATAGAGAGTGATGAGGCTTAACATGCAAGCACCCCTCAGAGAGGCAGCACATTGATTTAAATTCACACCATGTACCTTAGGTATAAATGAGTGATCAGGTTTTTCTCTGAGAGAATGTTTTGGTGGGGAAAGGCAGAGAAGGGAATAAGGACAGTAGAAAATGCAGTGTTGGACAAAGCACAGTCTAGAGAGAGAAACACACAGAAAGGAGAGTCTAGGACTGCCCAAGATGAATCTCTGTGGCATCAGCTAATGCCCAGCACCCTCAGTTGCTCCCTAAGTGGCTCCTGTGCTAGCTGGTGTGGGAGAGAGGTGTGGCTTTCATAGGGAGTCAGATCCTGATTTGACCCCCAGCTGTGTAGCCCTAGCAAGGTACCTAACTTCTCTGTGCCTGGATTTCCTCACCTGGGGAATAAGAGTAATAAAACCTTACCTTGCATGGCTGCTTTGGGATTGTTTTTTAAACGTGATGAAATACACAGAAAATTTACCACCTTAACCATTTTCAGTTGTACAATTCAGTGGCATTAAGCACATTTACCTTGTTACATAACCATCACCAAGATCTGTCTCCAGAACTCTTTCCATCTTGCAAAACTGAAACTCCTACCTGCTGAACAGTAACTCCCCATCTCTCTCCTCCCCAGCCCCTGGAAACCACCATTTACTTTCTGTCTGTTCGAATATAAGTTACTCTAGTTACCTTATATAAGCGGATCATGCAGTATTTGTCCTTCGTGGCTTATTTCACTTAGCATAATGTCAAGGTTCATCCGTGTTGTAGCAGGGATCAGAACTTCCTTCCTTTTTAAGGCTGAATAATATTCCATTGTATGTGCAGGCCACATTTTGTTTACCCATTCATCTGTTGATAAACACTTGGATTGTTTCTACCTCTGGCTTGCTTCTTGCAAATAATACTGTTAAGAATATAGGTGTACAGGTACGTGTTTGAGTCTCTGCTTTCATTTCTTTGGGGTGTATATATACATATATGTTCAGAGGTGAAATTGCTGGATCCTATGTAATCCTATTTTTAATTTTCTGAGAAGCTGTCACAGTGTTTTCCATAGCAGCTGTAGCATTTTGCATTCCCACCAACAGTGCGCACGTGTTCCAATTTCTCCACATCCTTTCCAACACTTGATAGATTTTTTTTTATACTAAACATCTTAATTTTAAAATGTGAACAAAATAAAGCTGTCTATGGACACATCTAAAAGTCAAACTGAGTAAATCCAACTAGAGAAAACTCGAAGAATAATGTAGAACTTTATGATTGATTGTCTTGAAGGGCACAAGGATTTATGTAATGGGTCACACAGCAAAGCATGTTCAAGTTCCTCCCTGTCCTGTCTACTCTCACTGCTACCTTGTTCCACAGTCTCTCACTGCCACACTGCTACATCTCCCCCGCTTCTGCTAGCCCCACGTTACCTTGTTCTTGTCCCTTTGTCCCTTTCCAAACACCCCCTCTCCTCTGACCCACCCTGCTGTGTCCAGCCTTCATAGGAAGCAGAATCTGGACTCTATTCACCTGCTTTTTTTTTTTTTTTTTGAAGAGAAATTCTGGAATTCTAGTGAGTAAATTTCTCCACTTCATTATACAGATGGTGAAAATCACCTTGCATGTATTAGATGCTCAGTGAAAGGCAGCTGACCTCACAGTACCTACTTCACGGAGATGTTGTGAATGGTAAATGAGTGACTGCATGCAAAGTGCTCAGAACCCTGCAGAGGTTAGCTACGACTATTGTGGTGAAGTCATGGGAAGCCTAGCATACAGAACCTAATCATTTTTGAGTGAAAGAAGCTGCCAAACCTTTGGGTCCAGGTGACCACGGAGAGTCAGTCATCTTGGAAGAGATCATCTCAAATTTTCCCAGAATTTGAGAGTGTTCCCCAAGTAAGGATACAAATGTAAGATAACGGGCGTCCATTGTTTAACAGGACCTTTTGTAGCTTGACAAAGCCTGCTGTCCCCAGTATTCCCTTAGTGGGGGAAGGAGGTTAATAAATTTGTACTGGGGGCTGGGCACTGTGGTTCACGTCTGTAATCCCAGCACTTTGGGAGGTTGAGGAAGGTGAATCGCCAGAGGTCAGGAATTCGAGACCAGCTGTAGCAAAGCCCCATCTTTACTAAAAATACAAAAATTAGCTGGGCATGGTGGTGGGCACCTGTAGACTCAGCTACTCAGGAGGATGAGACAGGAGAATCACTTGAACCTGGGAGGTGGTGGTTGCAGTCAGCCAAGATCTCACCACTTCACTCCAGCCTGGGCAACAGAGCAAGACTCTGCCTCAAAATAAATAAATAAATAAGTTTGTACTGGAGTCAAGGAACCCCTCAGAAAGAAAAAACAAACTGAGAGCTACCTCTTCCTTTTTGAGAATTCATGGTACCAGGACTGAAGGTCCTGACTGAATCTGATGACAGAACAAGACCTGGTTCCAGAGAGGAGCTCATCCAGAGGGAAGGGTCCAGGGGCTCAGCAGGAGGTGGTGGAGGAGGGTGGTGGCCAGTTCCGGTATCGTCCAGGGCCCTGCAGGGCAGCCTCTCTGGACTGAAAGCAGCCCACCAAAGCAGTGGAACAGAAGCAACTGGTGGACGCTACAGCTTTGTCTAGTGGCTGGTTTGGAACTTCTTGCATCACCAGTTTTTCCTTCTGAAAGAGACGTGTTGAGAATCTTTCCACTTACACACCTAGCACCTAGCACATGCTGGAATAAGGCAGGTGCTCACTGCAGGCTATGGGACTAGAGCGGGTCTGGTGTGGCAGGAGCCGACACTGGGAGCCTAACCATTTCTCCTCTTCCTGTTTCTGCCCCAGCAGCCACTCCTCTGTGGCTATCTCAGTCTGTTCTGGTTGCTATAACAAAATACCTTATGCCAAGTAATTTATAAGCAACAGAAATGCTTTGCTCACTGTTCTGGAGGTTGGGAAGTCCAAGACCAAGATGCTAGCAGATCTGGTGTCTGCTGAGGGCCTGCTCCTTATAGATGCATCCTCACATGGTAAAAGGGGCCAGGAGGCTCCCTTGGGTCTGTTTCAAAGGGCACTAATCCCATGCCTGAGGGCCCCACCCTCATGACCTAATCACCTCCTACAGGCCCCACATCTTAATACCATCACATTGCAGGTAGGGTTTTCAACATGGATTTTGTGGGACACAAACATTCAGACCCTAGCAGTGACTGTCCACTGAGGGGTTGTGGGGAGAGTTAGCCAGTTGGTGTTTGAGCACACTGGACCCTTTGGACAAGGGTCCTTCACAGGGAAGAACATGATAGTAATTGTCTTCTCTTCCCCATGAAATGTCATGGTATCATTTTGCCTTTTCAGTACTTGAAGTTACAGCTTTTAAAAATGTAAAATCAAGGTTTGTCCAAGGAATTAATCCTTTCCCTTTACATAGATTAATGCTACAGAATAGAGTTTCTAAGCATTAGATCCAAATGGTTTGGTTGGCTTTGTTTATGGGAGTGGGATAACATATTCTTTATCTTCTCATGCCTTTTTTAAAAATACTAAGTGATATGATTGGGCTGTGTCCCTACCCAAATCTCACCTTGAATTCCCATGTGTTGTGGGAGGGACCTGGTGGGAGGTAACTGCGTCATGGGGGCAGGTCTTTCCCGTGCAGTTCTCATGAGAGTGAATAAGTCTCATGAGATCTGATGGTTTTAAAAAGGGGAGTTTCCCTGCACAAGCTCTCTCTTTGCCTGCCGCCATCCATATAAGATGTGACTTGCTCCTCCTTGCCTTCTGCTATAATGGTGAGGCCTCCCCAGCCACACAGAACTTTAAGATTATTAAACCCTTTTTCCTGTATAAATTACCTGGTCTTGGGTATGTCTTTATCAGCAGCATGAAAACGGACTAATATACTAAGTGTTATAGACTGAATGTTGTATCCCCCCAAAACTCATGTATTGAAATAAGGGCTTTTGGGAGGTAATTAAGTCATAAGGTGGAGACCTCATGAATGAGATTAGTGTCCTTATAAAAGGGACCTCAGGGAACTCCTCAGCCCCTTTTCTGCCATGTGAGGACACAATGAGACGATGGCCACTCATGAACCAGGAGGTAAGACTTCACCAGACACCAGATTGTCCAGTGCTTTGATCGTGAGCTTGCCAGCCTCCTGTACTATGAGACACAAATGTCTGTTGTTTAAACCACCCAGTCTACGGCATTCTGTTACAGCAGCTGGAATTGACGATGACAGAGTATGATGGTTAGGTATTAACTTGGCTGGATTAAGGAATGCTTGGAAACCTAGTAAAGCATTTGTTTTGGGTGTGCCTGTGAGGGTGTTTCCAGAGGAAATTAGCACATGAGTCTGAGTGGACTAGGTGGGGAAGAGCCGCACTGAATGTGAGTGGGCACTATTCAATCTGCTGGGAGTCCGGAGAGAATAAAATCAGAGAAAAGGTGAACGGGTCGATCTGTCTGCTGGAACAGGGTTATACCCTTCCTCTTCTGTTATTGCACAAGGACTCCAGGCTCCCAAGCCTTCGGACTCCAGCATCTACACCAGTGGCCCCTGGATTCTCAGGGTTTTGACCTTGGCCTGAGAATTACATCATCAGCTCTCCTGGTCCTGAGGCCTTCAGAGTTGGACTGAGCCATGCTACCAGCATCCCGGGGTGTCTGGCTTGCACACAGTGTGTCAACAGGACTTCTCAGCCTCCATAATCTTGGTGGTAATCCTATTGATTCTCTGCAGACCCCTGACTAATTCACTGAGCAAACTCTAGGATCTGGCAAACACAATTGCTGCCCTTCTAGATTTCTAACAGGAGGGAGAAGACTGACCCACATCTTGACTATTCTACTTATTATCTTTACAGTAACCCTTACCATATAAACACAGCACCAGGCTGACTGGCACAGTCACAGCCCCACCCTTTTATTGTCTACACTTTTTTTCCCTTTCTTGAGCATTGTCAAGAGTTGTGCAAAGAAAGCAAGTTACCTGTGCTCCACCCAAGCACGTAGGAAGATAGATGGCAACAAGGCAATGGAGGGTAGGGATTGGGGGGCTGTGTTGGGACACAGGGAGGGGACAGTAATAACATCCACCTGGAAGGGAGACTGCTGTGGGCTTGTCTCCTCCACAGATGAGCTGTGTGATCTTGCAGAAGTTACTCAGTATCTCTGAGCCCCGGAATCCTCAAAGGTAAAGTGGGAATGATAGTGAATGCACCTCATAGAACTGTTTGGAGGATGAAATATGCTCAAAGGGAGTGGAGGGGAGGACCTCAGTGAAGAGTTGTTCCCCCATGACAGCAACTCAAAAGCTGTATGTGTTTGCCTGGGTCACCCGTACTTCACTGTAAATGCTTCAGGCAGATTCAGAGGAGGGTTCTCCTGTCCAGGACACCCTCTCTAAACACTATTCATCCTCAGGGTGCTTTTCAGTCCAGGGCCCCAGCAAAGGCTTCTAGAAGGGAGCCATGAACTAATTCCCCAGGTGCCTGCCTTTCTGCTTATGATAAATTTAGACAGGAGGCAGGTGGATCACCTGAGGTCAGGAGCTCGAGATCAGCTTGGTCAACATGGTGAACCCCGTCTCTTCTAAAAATACAAAAAAATAGCTGGGTGTGGTGGTGGGCACTCATAATCCCAGCTACTCAGGAGGCTGAGGCATAAGAATCGCTCGAACCCAGGAGGCAGAGGTTGCAGTGAGCCAAGATCGCACCACTGCACTGCAGCCTGGGCAACAGAATGAGACTCCATCTCAAAAAAAAAAAATTAGATAGGAGGAAGGACCAGCCAACAGCAATGAAAAGCAGCTTTCGGCACTGGGTGTTCTTCCCACAGGGCCCTCAGGTCTCACAGCCAGGAAAACAGTTGGTCGAGAACTGGAAAAATGTTTCCCTTCGTTGTCCCTGGCGGGTTGTATTTCAGAGGTGGGAATCGGGCAGAGCATCTTCAGGCCTTTCTCAATCCATTTAAGGGCAACAAAGAGAAATGAAAATATTTCCACTCCCCCTCCCCTCACTATCCCTCCTAGCTCCTCCCCTTGCCATTCTTCTTTGCTTTTCTCTTCTCATTTCATAACTCCAGTAGCTCTTTCAAAGTATCCTGGTACCAACTGGACTACAGAGAATGCTATTTTTCCTACCTTCAAACGATGATTCTAATAATAATTTTGAAGCAGAAACTTCAAAGCCAAGATAATAAATATTATTTTTTAAAAACTTCATTGTTTTGAATGAAAAAATCCTATATGTTATTTTGAAAAAGGAATCAAATAGTCCATATGATGTATGTATTGTAAAGTTCCCCTCCATCCTCACCAGTTTTCCTCAATTGCGTTCCCTTGAAGTGAGCATCACTAAACAGTTTGGCGAGCATGTTTCCAGATATTTCTAACTTGGTCACTGGACAGATATATAGTGATGGCCTACAGTGTTCTAGGCAGGGCAGTGTGCTAGGTGCCCTGGGGCCCAGTGGTGAACAAATACAAATCTCGATGCTGTGCTGGGTGCAGTGGTGCACACCTATAATCCCAGCACTTTGGGAGGCTAAGGTGGGAGGATCCCTTGAGACCAGGAGTTCAAGACTAGCCTCAGCAACACAGGGAGACCCTGTCTCTACAAAAAATAAAAAATTAGCCAGGTGTGGCAGTATGCACCTGTAGTCCCAGCTACCCAGGAGACTGAGGCATGAGGATTGCTTGAGCCCAGGAGGTCAAGGCTGCAGTGAGCTATGATTGCACCACTGCTCTCCAGCCTGGGCAATAGACTGAGACCCTGTCTCTTAAAAAAAATCGATATACATATATATGTGTGTGTATATGTCACAGATATTAGCAAAAAATAAGATAATACTTTATGTTAAATAATATCTCAGAGCCACTTTTTCATGTTAGTGGCTCAGATAATACATACATACTGATTTTGAAAAACTGCATCATATTCTGTTTTAAGGACATACCAAAATGCATGCAACTTGTGTATGCTATCTTAAAAACAAGCTGCATTTTCTCTGCTTGTGGAATGTTGAGCAACCTGGTTCCTGTCCTCCTTAGCAGAACCTGGTACACTCTGGACAGCTTTGCTCTGGGACCTGTCCCTTTGATGAGAGTAAAGAGATAGCTGACTGAGTGGGCTGACGCTGGGACCCCTTCATCAGGCAGACAAGTCCAGCACCAGGAGCACGATGTGCCTGCCCAGGGTGCCCAGCTGGCCAGTGACATGGCTGAGTTCGTACCCAGGTCCCCCTAACTCCAAAGCTCCAGCTAACACTGCTCCCATCACCCACTGCTGCCCAGAGAGGCAGCTGTCTCTGTCTCTGTCTCTCTCTCTCTCTCTCTCCACACGTCGCTGGGTATCATCCTGACTGCAGCACTCCTTTATACAGTTAATTCTGCAGGCTACTATTAAACAATGGGAAAAGAAGGGGAGAAAATAAACTTGAGGTCATGGAAAATGCATCTAGAGGAGGGTTGTGTGTATGTGTGTGTGTGTGTGTGTGTGTGTGTGTGTGTGTGTGTGTTTTCTTAAAATTAACTACTTTTCTGTGCCTGACAATAGGGTGGTGTGTGTGCACAGGCCACAGGCATGTGTGTGCATATGTGTACACGTGTGTGCAGGAGCATGGTGAGTCCCACCTCCGTGGTTATGGGCAGCAAATGCTAAAGTTTTAAGCAGTTAGAGGAGAATGGTAGAAGCTCGGCTCCCTCTTCCTCCCATTTTTGTCCCCCTACACCCACCCCATCCCCTCCTTTGCTCCTTTGGAGCTGCTAATGATTCCTCAGTCTTTTTTTTTTTTTTTTTTTTGAGAAGGAGTTTCGCTTTTGTTACCCAGGCTGGAGTGCAATGGCGCGATCTCGGCTCACCGCAACCTCCGCCTCCTGGGTTCAGGCAATTCTCCTGCCTCAGCCTCCTGAGTAGCTGGGATTACAGGCACGCGCCACCCAGCTAATTTTTTGTTATTTTTTAGTAGAGACGGGGTTTCACCATGTTGACCAGAATGGTCTCGATCTCTTGACCTAGTGATCCACCCGCCTCGGGCTCCCAAAGTGCTGGGATTACAGGCGTGTGCCACCGCGCCCGGCCCTGATTCCTCAGTCTTAACACTCAAGTTCACTCTCCTCCCGGAGACACCCTCCCAGGCGAGGGCACTGCGACTACACGGAGGTTCGGGCCACTCCTGGGCCTCTTCTTAGCTGGGTGGTGAAAGCAAAAATGCCGCCTAATTGGTCACTGGCCCTTTCTCGTGAATGAAGGAGGTTTCTGTTTTAAGAAATAAAGTGACTCCTCAGCCGTTGATTCACTGCCCACAGGGAGATTTTGAGCAGAGGCTTCCTAGGCTCCGTAGAAATTTGCATACAGCTTCCACTTCCTGCTTCAGAGCCTGTTCTTCTACTTACCTGGGCCCGGAGAGGGTGGAGGGAGGCCGAGGGCGACCCAAGGTGGAGAGACTAGTAGCCGCCGAGAGCCGACCACCCTCTGGGCCCGGTCTGTCTGTCCGTGGTGGTTCTAAGGTAAGTTATTCCGAGTTGTCACTTGCTTGGCCTTATTTCTTCACCACTGACCTATTTTCCAAAACACGCTGTTTCTCCTTTACTGAAATGTTCTGCCTCTGCCTTCCTCTGTTTTCCTCTCCCCGTCTTTACCTTAATCGCACAGAGACCATCTTAGCTGAGAAATTGACAGTGAAGTTTGTGCCGCGAGGGTGTGTTGCTGGTATAGTATTTCAGGCCCGAGAGCCCCGCAGGGTTAACCCTTTGAGGAGAGGAGGCCGCACACAGGACAGCTCGGAGCTGCCTGGGAACCCTTTGTGTGGGTACTTAGTGTCCCCATAAGTTTCCATTAAGAATTCAAGCCCCACTTCTCCAAGGAGAGAGCCAGGGATGGCAAAGATTAAGTAATTGGCTTTCAGCTCCAGAACACGTCAGTGGCAGAGTTTTCTCGATCCCTGTTTAGTGCAGGGCGGTGGCGGCGCGGGGTGGAGGGGGGGTGGGCGGGAGAACCAACAGCACATTCTTGGGCCAGGAAGTTCTGCGGAGCTGTGTGCTGGCTGTGAGCCGCCTCCCGGGCCCTCTCCGCAGCCGCCCTCCAGCCCTCCCATTCTGGCGCTCCACGGAGCCTTTGGGAACAAGGGGGAGAAATGCCAGTACTTGATCTTAGAAGCTAATCACGCTTCTTGTGACTTTCAAGTTCAAGATGGTATCTTAGAATAGGGTTTGTTTTTTTTTTTTTGAACAGGAGAACAAGAGGCCAAATCATTTTTTAAAATGACAAGAAAGTTGGTTCCCTGTTCTTCACTTCTTGTGGTTCTGTGACTGAGGCAATTCACTCTGACTCCCCTAGGCCTGGATTTCTTCATCAGTAAATTGATGGGGGGTGGTGAACTAACATGAGTGAGTCAAATCCCTTATAAAACAAAGCCAGGATAGTCCCATAGGGGTAGCGGTAATGGGTGCTTTTCAAGACTTGTTTTGTTCACTGATTATTCACATATTTTAATTTTACCTCCCACTACCCGTTGGTAAGCCCCTTGAGGAAAAGGACTTTGTTTCCTGATACGTTTCTACCCCCTAGAATCCAGCATGGTACCAAATGCTTGGTAGGTGCTCGCATCCCTTCCATGTCAGCTGCTTTGAGTTAGAGGTAAAGTAGCAGTCAGGGTGAGAGGCTGGGGGACACGTGGCTCTGTGGGAGAGCTGCCTGGAATTAAGGCCTTATTATTGGCTCTAACCAAATAGGAGAAAACAGGGAGTTTCTCAAATTAGTTCATATTCCATCTGGGTTACCCAGGAAGGATCATCGTGCTATATTGCCCACAGAGTCAAGGCAGGCAAGAGAATTGGCAGACAAGCCCAGCTCCAGAAGCCAGAGTTACTGCTGTAGCAGGACCAGTCACTGTGTGTGGGGCCTTTAATGGGAGGGGAAGGGAAAATTGTGAAACACATCCTAATACCATGTAAGGGTGATGACTGTGATTAGACACATTATTAGATGGCGGATACACAGAATCCTTAACCTTTTCTAGACCATAACTTAAAAAACAAGTGTTATTTCTTCTTTTTGGCAATTACTTGCCATCAATGCAGTTCAGACAGGCTCTAGCTGACAGGGATAGGCTGATGCAGGGTTTTTGGTATTGCTAATCTGCTTCTGTGGGATATCAAGGTCCCAGTATATCCATGTCATGTTTTTAAGCATTTCTCTCTATTCCCCTGGGATGAAAGGACAGGAATTTCAAGATATTTCACCTGCAGTTAGTTCCTGATTTTATTTTCAAACAATTATGCGCCATTATCTGAAAGCAGGCTAACTGTTGTGCGCTTGCCAGCCTCACTCTAATCCTTAAAGGCCACACCACAGCCATTCTTAATCTGCTGCTGCAGCTACCAGTCATGCCGTGACAAAGCATCAAGAGATGGATAATGTAGTTACTCTGCTCTGTTCATCGCGTGGGGTGGGCTAAACAGGAATGGAATCTGGGTAACGTACCAACATGTCAGATAGAAAGGCTCTTAACTCAGGGTTACTCATTTTTGGAGGGTGTAGAGAGAAAATGTTAAAGCCTGCTTCTCCCGGGATTAAGGAGTTAGTGACTTTCAGATGCTCTGAAAATAAAAAGAAGAGAAGACCGTCATATTTGCAGGCATTCTTTACCAGGCATTCAGAAAGATTATGGTGGGGTAGTTTGTCTAAATTAAATCTATGTTTTACACACTGCAGAATGGAAATCTCAGAAATATCCTGAATTCAAATCACTTTTCTGCTGCAGGCAATTTTAGATTAGCTTCTAAAAACATATATGAATTGCAGGCAATGCTGCAGAAAAGAGAGAGAGAACACAGATGAGGCACATTCAACTTTAAATTCCTTTCACATCCAACGAAATGGCCCCTGATGTTTGATCATATTTCCTTATCAAAACAATCCTGCAGTCTTTCCGTGAGAAAGCATCTGGGAATTGGAATCAAGAAGACACCCCTCTGGGCCTCTCCTGTTTCTTCCCAATGTGTTGTCACCAAGATATTTTTAGTTCATGAAACCCAGGCTATCCTTTCTACCACTGTCTTTGCCTCCCGTGCCCAGCAAGCCTCCTAGGAGCATACATGTGACTGTGACTACTCAGCTCATTCTGTAGTTGTGTGTGCATGCCTTGTGTGTGTGCGCGCCTTGTGTGTGTGCATGCCTTGTGTGTGTGCATGCCTTGTGTGTGTGTGCCTGCCTTGTGTGTGTGCATGCCTTGTGTATGTGCGCGCCTTGTGTATGCACAGACCTTCCTGGATACCAGAAGTTGCAGACTGGCTGAAGCAGGGTGGGCTTCAATCCGTGGGGTGATCCTTAGGGCTATGCTGGTTTGGCTTGGTTCCCTGATAAGGCAGCTCAACTTAAGCCCTTTAGGAGGGCCAGGACTGACCAGAGCTCCCAGCCTGTGCCCCTCTCCTCGTACCCACAGATCTAACTGCCTGGGGTCTTGGCAGTTCCCCCAGCAATGAGGGATACTTGGCTCTCTGCTGCCTCATTGTTTTCCTGCAGTCAGGATGCCAATGTTTTTTCCCTTTTCCCTTCCCAGAGTCAACAGGTCTCCCTCCCAGCTCTGACCTCTCTTCCTACTCTGAGCTGTCTGTCCAAACTCTTCCTGGCCTTTTAGCTTACCCTGACTCTTGCCTTTCACCTGTATTCATTCTTTCCCTTCCCTTCCAACTGCCCCTTCTCATACCCAGCACTGCATAAACATTACAAGTTAAGTAAGTATCTCTCCTACACCAATAAAGGGCAAATACAAAAAATCTTTCAGCGTTTCCCCACTTTCCTTCTCTCCATTCTCCTTCCTTCCTTTCTACCCCTTCCTCTCCTTCACTCTGTGGCCGGGGCTGAATTAGGGATCACACATGTGTGCTTAGAGAAACCATCTTATCTGAAGAAACAAAAACACAAAAACAGTGACGACAGAAAAAAAACCAACATGGGCTGGTTTGAGGTTGTTCTCTAAATGTTTATTACAATTTCTAAAGTGATGGAGTCAGTGTGCTCCCGTTAGTCCTTCTCCTCGTTTAGTAGCTCAGTGGAGTCCCACAGCAAACTTCTTAACTCAGGTCAGTTTACACTGCACTGCCTTCGGCCTGATGTGAGTCTTACTGTGCTGGATAATGTCCAAGGGCCAATGAATGTTCCCTTCCTTCCAGGGCTCACCACTGTTTCAAATCCTCTGGCAAGCCCAATGGAAGAACTTCTCTGTCTGGGAAATTCTGCAAGTAAACTGGGAAGTATTTGTTCACTGGAGTTTGAATCTGAGCCGAACAGTTCACTTAAAACCAACCTTCTGCTAAGCAAACCAGTGTTATGAAAGTCTGCATGCATCTGGGCAGTAAACAAAGGACATTAATGAGTTTAAAGTTTTTTTTTTTTAATCCATGACTTTTGGACACTTATTTAAAAGATTATTCTCCGGGGAATGAAGTGAGGCCTTGAGAATCTTATAATTGAGTTTCTGATCCAAAGTAGATCTCAGGATCCTCCCAGTTGTAAATTTAAAGATGTCTTTTTTATGCCCACCTGAAATATTCATGCTGTGTGTCTCTAGGACTCTTCAAACCTATTCCTGACTCAAAGAAAGCCTAAGAAAAAAATCTAAGCAGTTGTGAACACCGAGGCCTGATTATGGAAGAGCTGATAATATGGTTTATTAATTACTCAGGCTGCTCACTCCTGCCCTTCCTCTGTTCCTTGCTGTGCTATTTGTCTTCTTTCGGGGATATAACACCTTCATTAAATCCCATCCGTCCTTGCCTTAGAGTTGTCCCCTGGAAGATGGGCCCCCTCTAGATGCATCACCATTTATCATCACCCTTTGTTGGTGCTCTGTCAACCAGTTTTCAATTTATTTTGAATTCCGTTTATGATTAAAATTTAATGAGATCCAATCAAGTGCTTTTCTGAAATCAAGATGCCTCTGCAGCCTCATCTGTATCCTCTATTGTAATGGCGTGAAGGAAAGCCATGGCAGATTTCCAGCCTGGCGATGCTGTACGGAACACAGGTGGCCTGCTTCCATGCCTCCTCAGTTTCAAGGTGAATGGCTCTGAAGCATATTTATTCCCGAATCTTCTAGGGATTACATGGCTTCCCCATCCCCCTTTTTTCCCTCCTAATAGCTGAACCAGCCCGTGCTCCCAACTGAGATACAAGCAGTTAAGTGCACAGGACCTGGTGCCAACCTGCTTAGATTTGAATCCCAGCTCTGCTACTTACTGGACGTGTGACCTTGGGAAAGTTACTTACCTTCTCTATGCCTCGCTTTTCCCATCTGTAAAATGGGGCTGACGATAGTACCTATGAAATAGAGTGGCTGTGAGGATTAAGTAAGTTAATACATCTATCACACTTGTAACAGCATTTCCCATGTAGTAACCATTAAATAAATATTAACAATGATTGCTAACAAAGAGTAGTTTCTTAAGTATATCAGTTTCATTAGGTTTGTATTTGGCTTATCAGCCTATAATCTATATCAACAGTAAACCACAACCCTAGAGCCAAAATTTACCATAACCTATTTTTAGTACCAGCCTATTGCTCAGAATGGTTTTTATATGTTTAAAGGATGTTTTTCTTTTTTTTTTTTTTTTTTTTTTTTTGAGACAGAGTCTTGCTCTGTCACCCAGCCTGGAGTGCAGTGGCGCGATCTTGATTCACTGCAACCTCCGCCTCCTGAATTCAAGCGATTCTCCTGCCTCAGCCTCCTGAGTAGCTGGGACTATAGGCACATGCTACCACACCTGGCTCATATTTTGTATTTTTAGTAGAGATGGGGTTTCATCATGTTAGCCAGGATGGTCTTGATCTCCTGACCTTGTGATCCACCCACCTTGCCCTCCCAAAGTGCTGGGATTACAGGCATGAGCCACTGAACCTGGCTAAAGGATGTTTTTTTATTTAAAAAAAAAAGGCAGAATATGAGACAGACACAGCATGTGGCCTATAAAGCATAAACTATTTACTATCCTTTGCAGAAAAAGTTTGCCAGCCCCTGATTTATATGGTTTAATGAAAAGAGCTTGAAGATCTAAAGGCTTGATTTGGCTTCACCCATCACTTGTTAAGTGACTATGGGAAAGCTACTCAATGTGTCTAAGCCTCTGTCAAACAGGAATGGCAAAGGGGTAACACTTACCCTGCTTATGGCCTACGCTTGTTTTAAGAACCAGAGATGATGTGTATCATGTGCCAGAAATGACTCATAAATACCCATGTTCGTTAAAAAGATATGGTCTCTATACATTAGCTTCGTGGAATAGGATTAGCACCTGAGTGTAAAACCAGGGACTACTGCCTTTAAAAAGAGAGCTCCAAAGCCAGATAACAACTGCAGTTGTAGTTGCGGTAAAAATTTAGAAACTAGCCCTTGGTTTTTGAGAGCTTGATAGGGGCCAGGCTCTACATTCAGCACTTTATTTGTATCTACTCTTTATCCTCACAACACCCCTGTGGAGAAGTGTTGCTATTTTCCCTATTTTGCAGATGAGAAAAGTGAGGCCCAGAGAAGTTCGGTAACTTTGTCAAGACCACAGATCTAATCATGCTGCTAGCTGGCACAGGGAGAATTTAACCCTAGGGAGTCTGAACCCAGAGCCTGTGCATTTAAGTATTGCATACTTTCCCACACCCTGGAAATATGTGTTGATTTAGGGTAAGCCCATCTGGAAGGCAGAAGCCACAGTTCACTCTGAATGTGGGCATTAAGTCTGTTCATGTGTGCCCTGGGAGAGACTTGCTTCCGTACAGGCCAGGGTGGAGTCTGATAGACCCGAAGAAAGGGAGGCAGGCATGATGGGAGAAAAAGCTTTTTGATGAACTGTGATATCAGAAACGTAGCGTTGTGAAGACTAATAGGCTCTGTTTCAAAAAACTAGTGAGTTAAGGAAGATTGTGCTAGAGGAGGAAAAGGTTGCTGGGAGCAGATATGAGCAGAGTTGGAGGCAGCTCAAGGGGGTTGACTGAGAGCTGTGTACAAAGAGAGAAAGAGGGTGAAGCATGGGAAAATCTGTCACTGGGACACCAAGGGAGCATTGTCACATGGATGTCAGGGCTGCTGACATCTGGATGTGATATTATTTGTAAAACTAGGTGGCTCAGGGCAGAGTAGAGGAGCCCAGAGAAAGGTCTCAGGCCCAAGGAGGCAAAAAGGAAACAAAGCAAGGGACCTGGAGAAACTGACGGAGATTTGAGGAAAGATGCCTGACAGATCCAAGAGCTAGAACCACAGCTCATAGTCCAAATGGTGATGAGAGTCCAGAGATGAAACGTTGTTGTCAGGCTGGGTGCGGTAGCTCACGCCTGTAATCTCAGCACTTTGGAAGGCTGAGGCAGAATTCCTTGAGCCCAGGAATTCGAGACCAGCCTGGGCAACATGGTGAGACTCTGTCATTACAATAAATAAATAAATAACCGGGCAACATGGGAGGCTAAGGTGGGAGGAATACCTGATCCCAGGAGGGCAAGGCGGCATTGAACCATGATTACATCACTGGGCAACAAAACCTAGTCTCAAAAATAAAAAAAGAAAAGCTACTGTCATCTTTGGGGTTTAGTTGTATGTCCCTGGAAATCAGCTCGGTCCCAGCTTGTGCCCACCCTTGTGGACCCGAGGCACATGTTCTCATCCCCTGCTGAATGGATTTTTTATATTTGAAGAAATACGTTCACTCTCTCCTGGGTGGTCTCATGAGTTACTCATTTGCATTGGTTCTTAATCTTTGTAAGCATCAGAATCACTAGCAGAGCCTTTCCTTTTCATTATTTATCTTTTAAGTCTATATAGATGCACTTGTTACAAAACTTAAATGGTATAAAATGTTCTGAAAAGCAAAGCTCTTTGCTACCCCATTCCCAGCCATCTGGTTCTTTTCCCAGAGGCAACACTGTTCCTCATTTCTTTTGAGATGGCAGACATACGACCTTCTATCATACAAAGGGTGGCATACCCTACACACTGTGCCACTCTTGAGTTTTTTAACTTAATAAATCTTAGAGATAGTTCCATTTGAGTTCACACAGCCTTTCTTCATTCTTTCTTAAAGGACGTGGAGTGCTTATTGTACAGATATACTACAGCTTTAAAAATCAGAACCTTTAGCCGTGGGCCATGTCCAGTGTTAGCTCTTATGAACGCGGCTGCGTTGCCTGTCTTCATAGCCTCTTCATTTCTCACAAGATATACATATCCCAGCACTTCAGGAGGCCAAGGTGGGTGGATTGCGAGGTCAGGAATTCAAGACCAGCCTGGCCAAGATGGTGAAACCCTGCCTCTACTAAAAATACAAAAATTAGCCAGGTGTGGTGGCAGGTGCCTGTAATCCCAGCTGTTCGGGAGGCTGAGGCAGAGAATTGCTTGAACCTGGGAGGCAGAGGTTTCAGTGAGTGGAGATCGCGTCACTGCACTCCAGCCTGGGTGACAGAGCAAGACTCCATCTCAAAAAAAAAAACCAAAATATATCTCTCTACAGAGGAAATTCTTAGAAGTGAAATTACTAGGTCAAAGGGCATAAGCTTTTAAAATTCTAATAGTCATGACCAAATTGCACAGATTACATTTCCCTTGGCAAAGTATGACCTGTTTACTTGTGAGACTTAAACAAAAATACACTAATATTTTACATACCATAAACAAAAATACTGAGAGTTTCTGGGTGTGGGGCCTGGGCATCAGTATCTGGAGCCTCAGAGAAGAGTTCTGAGCCAGGAACTCTCCTGGGTTTCCTCGCCCTCCAGCCCCCTTTCCACCAGGATTTGCCGAAGTGCTGGTGAGCCTGAGACCACCCAGGGTGCTACCAGCATGGGGGATCCCAGGGTCCTAGCTGGCAGGTCTCCTGTTCCCCTGAGGAGTCAATGCTTTCTCCCTAGGTCATGGCTGGAAAACAAGGCTTTTCCACTTCAATCCAGGTGTCACCCTCTGGTAGAGACTAGAGCAAAGGCTATGCCAGGGTTACAAGCATATAAATATGGAGAAAGCCTGGGAAAAAAATGGAAAACCAGAAAAACGGCTTGGGTCAGAATAAGCAAGAACCAGGCTCACATGCACAGCTGTTCCATCGGTTGTATGCCCCAGAAGCCGCCTCTGTCCCCAGTTCATGCTCACCCGTGCTTACTCCGGGTACACGCTCTCACCCTCTGTGGAATGCTTTTTCGTATTTTAAAAATACAGTGGTGAGATACTGAGTGATTATTTTTTAATATTTAGTATTTTTACACTATTGACATGAAAGACAAAAGAGATAAAACTGCCATCCCTGACCATAACCCATCAATCTGCCGGTGGCCCCCTTTGTGGCATTTGTAGTTTTATTAGAGATTATTAGATATTTGTGTGTAACATATACATTTGAGTAATATATAAGACAGTGGTAACTGCTGTTCTCTGTGACTGTCTCGGGAGAGTCATCAGGGTTGCTCTTTTTCTGCCAGTTCAGGCAGGGGCTGGGGCTGGAAGGGGCCCATGTGGCAGTGGCAGGCGTGCCCCACCCTTTTCTCTTCTGGGTGGAGCTCTGCAGAGGCATGAAGACCGGCCCCTCCCTGCCTGGAATCTAAGAGCAGATGCTCCCGTCACACTGGCTGATGGCATCACCTTTATTCTGCAAGTAAGGGTTGTGGTCAATCCTGCCCATGGGCAGGACCTTTGGGCATGGCCCAGACCTACCTTGGGTGCTTGACCGTAGTGGGCATTTAATGTTCGTGAGAGAAAAAAAAAAAAAAGAAGAGGGAAGGGTCACCCATGTGGCATAATTTTAAGAACTGAGGACCAGGTCTGCCAGATACTCCTTTCTACTCAACACTGTTGTTGACAACATTCTCGTGGTCACTAATCCAGCTACATGGACCTGTCCCTGCTCTGAAATAGGCATCAATTATGTATTCATTCAATAAATCTTTATTGAGCACCTACTATGTGCCAGATGTAGTTCTAGGCATTGAGAATATAGCTGTAAATAGTTCTAGCTACTTGGGAGGCTGAGGTGGGAGGATCACTTGAGCTCAGGACTTTGAGGCTACAGTGAACCATGATCTAGGCACTGCCCTCCAGCCTGGGTGACAGAGCAAGACCCCCATATCACAAAGAAAAAGAAAAGAGAAAATCGTCCCCTCAGAAAGTTTATATTCCGGGAGAAGGGAGAGGCGATGAGCAAATGAGATTATTAGATATTTGTGTGTAACATATACATTTGAGTAATATATAAGACAGTGGTAACTGCTGGAGAAGAAGATAAAGCAGGGAAGGGAGATGGGAATGAGAAGAGAGTTTAAACATTTTAGAGACCATGACCCGGGCGACCTCAGCGAGGTGACAGTAGAGGAAAGACCTGAAGGAGAAAGGAAGGGAGCCAAACAGCTGTGTGTAGGGGAAGAACGTTCGGGCAAGAGTTGTAAAACAAGCGCTAAGGTGCCGGCTGTGGGTTTTCTGCGTGTTACTTAGTTTCCTCTCTTAGGCTGGATCACAGCAACTTGAAGGTAGAAAGAATGTTTTCTGTGCCTTCAGAAATTACTGTGATTATCTCTCACTGCATACCCTTTTGTACCTGTTGAATTTTGTATCACTTGTGGTTATTTAAAAAGTACAAAAACTATTTCTGTTGGGCTTGTGCCTCAGAAGGGGGATACACAGCACTGAGTTGGACACATAGTTGGAATCTTTAATTACCTGCTATTTGAGTATTTGATAGTGACATGTTTGAAACACCAGGGTCCATTTTGTTTTTTGAAGATTACTAATTCCATAGTTTTATTAGAAGTTGTTTCTTCCCATGCCAGGTTTATTTACTAAATATTCAAAAACCATGTGTTCCTTTTTGGACTAGTTTTTTTTTTTCTTTTGAGACAGAGTTTTGCTCTTGTCACTCATGCAATGGTGTGACTTTGGCTCACTGCAACCCTCGCCTCCAGGGCTCTATCAATTCTCCTGCCTCAGCCTCCCAAGTAGCTGGGATTACAGGTGTGCACCACCATGCCCAGCTAATTTTTGTATTTTTAGTAAAGACAGGGTTTCACCATGTTGGTCAGGCTGGTCTTGAACACCTGACCTCAGATGATCCACCTGCCTTGGCCTCCCAAAGCACTGGGATTATAGGTGTGAGCCACCATGCCTGGCCAGACCAGTTTTTTAAAAATTATTTTTATTTCTTGAGACAGGGTCTTGCTCTGTCACCCAGGCCAAAGTGCTGTGGCACAATCTCGGCTCACCTGCAGGCTGGACCTCCAGGGCTCAAGTGATCCTCTCACCTCAGCCTCCTGAGTAGCTGGGACTACAGGCACACGCCACCACACCTTGCTAATTTGTTTAATTTTTGTAGAGACAGGGTCTCGTTATGTTGCCAACGCTGGTCTTGAACTCTTGGGCTCAAGTAATCCTCCTGCCTCAGCCTCCAAAGTGCTGGGGTTACGGGTACGAGCCACCACACCCAGCCCCAGACCAGTTTTAACCGTGCAGTTCCCACCAGAGGATGACCTCAGATTTCCAGGTATGTGAGAAGACGGGCTCATCACTTTTTTTTTTAAAGCCTCCTCCAAGTCCCTATTGGCTCTTTAGCTAGAAGAGTAGAATTTGCAACTTCCTTTCCTTTGGGTAGAAAAGCACTTCTAAGGTATTTACATTGGAAAATCCAGGAAGAATGTAAATAGTTTTACCTGAAAGGTGAGGATTGAAAGCAAATCCCATGACAGTAAGGAGAGGACAGGAAGTAGTCCTGCTAGTCAGCTTACTTTTTGCATCTCTCTGCCTCCCGTTCAGCTGTGGGCACACAGTGCATGTGGAAGATGACACAACACTCAGCCAGGCCTTGAAAAAAAGACTTTTGTTTTCCAACCAGCTGAAGAGCATGTTGTATGGCACATGCAATTTCATAACTGTGGAAAAATTACAAGAAAGAAAGGGAAAAAATGGTGAACTTTTTTTAAATAATAAAAAGTTGTGATATTTATGGGTCTTTTTGGTAGGCTCTGGTTTGCTGAGAAATGCTGAGTGTTTGGTAAATTATACTGTTTGCTGAGAATGATAGCAAGGAAAACCCCGCCCCCGCCCCACCCCCACCCCCACCCACACCCACACCCCCGCCTCCGCCTCGCCACACAAGTGGAAAACTACCTGGGGCATTCTAAAGTAGCAAAACAGTATCCCCATGGCTCCCTTGTGGAGAATACTTTATAGTTTGTTCTTGATGGCTGGTAAGCAGGCACCAGCTGCCTACCTAGTTTATCTTGGTTCTATGAGAAAACACGGAACACCCGTTTGTTAATAATAATCATCTGTTCAGATAGAACTGTTCAGAGAGAATAGTTATGTGGGTCAGAATCTGCTTGAGGCCTTCAGCCCATAACGCTGTCAGCCGTCTGAGGCTCTCAGGTTGGAAGGCTGTTGGCCCACCGGATAGTCCCACTCTGGTGTTCTGTCTGGGTGTCTGCTGCTTAATGCCTTCAGCGCCACCTGGATGGGGGTCTCTACAGCTGGGCAGGTCTCAGAACTTGTTCATTTTTATGAGGTCTGATCACTTTACCTGATGAGGTCTCCTTTTCTGCAGAGCCAATGAGTAAAGGACACACAGCCTGAAAAGGACAAGGGCAGGGAAAGGGAGAGATGGCGAGATGGAGGGAGAGCCAGCCCAAAATTAGAAGCTGAGTTTTCTGTTGTGTCAGAAAACAGAGCAAGGGTCATCGTGCAGCAGGTGGGTAAGTTTGATACAAGTGGGAGAAGAGTGTCAAAGAGCATTCATTTGGCAGGGAGTGGTGAAGTATCTTTTTATAGGCTGTTAAGTACATTTGGTGGCATACTGCTGCTGGCCCTATCTGTGTGAAGGGGGAGCATTTCAAAATGCTCTCATGATCCCATTGGATTGGGTACAGGGTGCAAGGGAAAGCGAATGCATGCTCTCTGAAACTTGTCTTAGAACCGTAATTTATGTAATCTGACTTTAGGCACAGTGAGCCGTCAGTGAATGTTTGTGGTTGAAATGCGAATTGGATTCAAAGTAGGAATTTTAAAATCCAGACCCAATCCCTTCCCTCTCTCTGGTATTTGAAGTATGCCATGTACAAGCCTGGCATAGAATAACCCTCTGGGATTTCTTTTTCACTTGCTTGCACTTTTACACACCTACTCTGCAGCCTCCTGCAAACCCCCAGTTGCTACTGTGCAGCCTCGTCCCTCGACTGCCTTCTTCCTCTCACTGGGGTCAAGGCATCACCTCAAGCAGTTGAATGAGAAGAGGAGGCTGGTTTTCTTTCTCATTGTGTTAGGTTAATTAAGAGTTGTTCTTCTTATAGCTAAAAGCAATATTGCCTGGACTGTGGGCTAAATGCTCTACAGGCTAAGGTCTAGTTTAGTGAGCCTTGCTGGCTCTACTACATCACAAGCCAGATGGTCATGTCTACCTCTGTTGCAGGCATAGTGCCCAGAGGGAATTAAGTCCTCCAAATGACCTAAAATTATTAGGTAGAAAATGTCACTCTGACCTTTTTTCAATGTGTTTTTTTTTAACTTGGGCTTTCTTTTTTTGCTTTAAAAAAAAACCTTTTATTTATTTTTTAAAATTAGGCAATAGTCAAATGGAACAAAATTAAAGTTCAAAAGGTGAAAACTCTTCCTCTCACTCCTCTCCCCCAGCTTATTTCCATCCTCAAAGGCAACCAATGTAGCAATGTCTGTGTATCTTCTACATGTTTTATACATATACAAGCAGATATGCACATATACACACATTCTCGTTTTTTTACATAAAATAGCAGCATAGTATCCACATTGCTCTGTGCCTGCCTTTTTAAAACTCAATATATCTTAGAGATCATTCCAATTCCATATCACTTACTCAGATTTATTTCATCATGTATTCCAAGCACACACAAAGCAGCCCACATTATGATAATTTCTCTTTCCTCAGTACTTGGCAGTTGATTTTCATCTGTGTTTTCCCCTTGCTGGTGAATGATTTCTACCACAGGATCGTCCAATCACATTCTTTGAATTGCCTTCCGGATAAAATATCTTAATAAGCCTTAGTGCTTTTGCCTGGAGGATAAGTAAACAATTGTATGTGATTAGGACTCTGCAAGCACATTGGTGTCTCACTATTAATTTAAACCACATCCTGAACCAGGTCCTTAAGGTCATAAAAGGAGGACTCCAAGAATTGATCTGTCTTCTAAGGCTGTGGCATGTTTTCTCTTGTTCCAGAAACTAGAATGAGCCGAAGCATTCCTGTGGAGGTTGATGAATCAGAACCATACCCAAGTCAGTTGCTGAAACCAATCCCAGAATATTCCCTGGAAGAGGAATCAGAACCACTTGCTCCGAATATAAGGAACATGGCACCCAACAGCTTGTCTGCACCCACAACGCCTCTCAGTTCTCAAGCTCACCCAACCCTGAAACTTGCAAATCACCAGTGGCCTGTATCCCAGCAGGTCACCTGCCTGTACACTCAAGGTCTGGAGGACAGTGAAGACAGCTTCTGCAGGAGACACCCAGACCCAGGCAAAGCTTTCCCCTCTGGGTCCTCTGCAGTCAGCGAGCCGGAGTCTGTGGTTGGAGCCCTTCCTGCAGAGCATCAGTTTTCATTTATGGAAAAACGTAATCAATGGCTGGGATCTCAGCTTTCAGCAGCTTCTCCTGACACTGGCCATGACTCAGACAAATCGGACCAAAGTTTACCTAATGCCTCGGAAGACTCCTTGGGCAGTAGCCAGGAGATGGTGCAACGGCCCCAGCCCCGAGCTGGCCTGGATCTGCCAACCATAGACACGGGATATGATTCCCAGCCCCAGGATGTCCTGGGCATCAGGCAGCTGGAAAGGCCTCTGCCCCTGACCTCCATATGTTACCCCCAGGACCTCCCCAGACCTCTCAGGTCCAGGGAGTTCCCTCAGTTTGAACCTCAGAGGTATCCAGCATGTGCACAGATGCTACCTGCCAATATTTCCCCACATGCTCCATGGAACTATTGTCCTGGAAGTCCCGATCACCAGGTGCCATGTAAGTGATATTTAACTCCTCTGGGCATTCTGGGCTGGGTGACTAAAGAAACAAGGGACTCACATCCATGCTTTGTGTCACTAGACCGGCACGAAGAGGTCAGAATGCTGGGAGGGCATTCCGCTTCTCCTAGGGGCTTTCCACGTGTGGTTGGATTTGCAAAAGGCCTTCAGAGAATGCTTTTTCTTTTTCTTTTCCAAGATGGAGTCTTGCTCTGTCACCTAGGCTGGAGTGTGATGGTGCGATCTCGGCTCACTGCAACCTCCGCCTTCCAGGTTCAAGCAATTCTCGTGCCTCAGCCTCCTGAGTAGCTGGGATTACGGGTGCACACCACCACACCCAGCTATTTTTTTTTTATTTTTAGTAGAGACAGGGTTTCACAATGTTGGCCAGGCTAGTCTCGAACTCCTGACCTTGTGATCTGCCCACCTCAGCCTCCCAAAGTGCTGGTATAACAGGCGTGAGCCACCACACCTGACAGAGAATGCTTTTTCTTAGCCTAAAGCATGTCCCACTTGGAATCTCCTTCTGTAGGGATCTTTAAGGACAAAACAGTTTCCTCTCTCTCTGGGTTAGTTTAACAAGCCTGCCTAGAAGCAGAGAGATGACCCAAATGATTTCTAGAAAATGTGTTTTTTGTTCTGATTCTTGGGCATATGGGTTCTTTCTTCTCTTCATGTTTCTTCCCCATCTTAGACTTGGCAGAGGAAGGACTTTTAGTTAAAAACAAAGCAAAACAAAACAAAAAACCAGAAGGTGCCCAGAATGTCATTGAGACTCTTGGATTCGGGCCATTACATGAAAATGAAGTTGCTTCTGTGATTCTGTTGCTTAAACCCTTTTGGATGCTTGAGCCATCCACAGCTACCCTGCATTCCAGTCACCCAGAGACTGGCAGCCCCTCTGCTCGTCGTGATGGTTCACATCTCCTTGCATTTGCCATGCTCTTCTCTCTCTCTGGGATGTTTTCCCCCTCTTGTGTGTTTGACCCAGTTTCTGTACACTTTAAAAAAAAACTGCTTCATCGAGATCAATTTACATACTGTGAGGTTTACCCTTAACCCATTTAAAATACAAAATTCAGTACATTTTAGTGTATTTACAGTTACACAACCACCATCAGACACATTTTTTGAGACTTAGCTCAAGTGTACCTCTGGAAACCTACTAGATCATGTTCTCCTTCAGGGCCTGACTCCCTGCTGCTCTGGCCCTGTTGGGATACCTAATGCCAGAAAGGCATCTAATTATCTGCTTGTCTCCTCTCCTTCCAGACTGTAAGCTTTTGCACATCCACAAATGCAAACGTGTACTTTCAGTTTGTAATTTCCCAGCATTTAGTACAGTGTCTGGCACATACTAGACTCTCAAACTAATTCTGAAATAATATGTACTAGTGAAGTAAGCATTTCTCAAAGTGATAAAGTCTTGGATTGAGATAAAAGCTCTATCACCATTTTTTTTTCCTACCACCATTCTTGATATTAAATCTCTGCTGTGGCCACTGGAAAATAACAATAGGGCTTTCCAGGTGAAACACAGGACTATGAAATGTGATATTTTTCTTAGCAAATAAACACTCAAAGTAATTCAAAGAGTGTAGGAAGTGCCTGACCAAAGGCCTGATGCCCAACTTTAAAATAAATTATGGAAATAATCACAAATGCTGTCCTCAATCATAATTTACATATTTGTACATATATACTAAGTATAAAGCTTCCGAAAGTGAAGAGAGCAACACAGTAATTCATAACCCAAAAAAAAAGGAAAACAGAGGAGATAGATGTAACTTAGAAGATGCTGGAAAGAAATAGGTAAGAATGAGTGTGAGATCAGGAATGAGGGCAGGGGCTGGGGAAGCAGGAGTGTGTGAAGAGAATGGGGCCTTGGGCTGGAGAGGGAGAAAGCCCCTGATGCCTAAAACTGGGACCTAGTGTATATATGTTGGGAAGCCAACAGAGTGGGAGCACATGGATGCCACTGCCTGCTCTAAGTGCCCAGTCATAGGGTGGGTGTGGTGGTAGATTCCCTTAAGTGTGAATCACTGAGAGCTGAATGTTGGTCAAGGCTGTGTTTCTCAGTGATTGCCAGATTAAAAAGGAATAATTTGTGAGAATAATACCATAAATTACTTTTTAACATTCTATTATTTCCATTTAAAGGTAATTTTTCACTGGGTACGGTGGCTCACTCCTGTAATCCCAGCACTTTGGGAGGCTGATGTGGGCAGATCACCTGAGGTCAGGAGTTCAAGACTAGCCTGGCCAACATGGTGAAACCCTGTCTCTACTAAAAATGCAAAAAAAAGTTATCCGGGTGTGTGGGCGCCTGTAATCCCAACTACTCAGGAGGCTGAGGCACGAGAATCGCTTGAACCTGGGAGGCAGAGGTTGCAGTGGGCCAAGATCATGCCTGGGCAACAGAGTAAGACTCCATCTCAAAAAAAAAAAAAGATAATTTTTCTCATCATTATAATATTTGGTCACTCCCAAAATTGGACTATGTCCAGAAGTTCAAAAAAGAAAATAAGTTTTCATATTTCTGCTACCCAAATAGAATTTCTTATTAGGGTTTTGACATTAATTTTCAGTGTTTTTTCCTTTGCATATATTTTTAATGTAAAATTAAAATAATTTTCAGTGACATTGAATGTTCTTATTCCAGCATCATTTAAAACTTCTTCATTGTATTTCATTAGATGAATCTACCAAATTGCTATTAACCTATTCTTTATTGTCAGACATTTAAAATAGTTTCCAGTTTTCTGATCCAATAAGCAATGCTCTGACAGACATTGCCTACATATGTTTTACTTCTGATTAACTCCTTAGATTAATGCGAAGAAGTATGAATACATAAGGCTTTGTGATACAGTCCCAAGTAACTGACTTTGAGTGCTAACAAGGGAAAGCCTCATTGTGATAGACAAAAAAAAAGCATTGACTCATGTTATAATGAAGGTCCCAGGACCCTCTGGAAAATAATTCTCACTGGAAAGTACTTTTCCTGTTGTTGGAGCTGAAATGGCAACCTTAGCAATCCAATCTTTGGAGGTGAGTGTTGCCACAGTGGGGCAGTCTCCTTTAAAAGGCAAACACCCCTGACCGGGAACACTTTTTGTGTCTGTTGCCTCAGCACCTGCTTTCGTTCATCATTTCACCATCCCCTTGCTCTCTGTATTATTTCCTTATATTGCAGGGTTGGAGAGAGACATCTAGGATCCTGAGGGCAAAAAGAGGTGTTGAAAGGCAGAGGGGAGAGAACTTGGATAGGAGATGGGACTAATTCACAGAAGATATACAAATAGCCAACATGAGAACTAAACCAAGCTCAACATCATTAGATTTAAGAAGTGCAAAATTCTTAGACACACCTTTTCCCTGATTAGTTGTGCAAAAATAAAAACTTTGGACAACATCCACTGTTGGTGGAGTTACAGAGAAATGAATACTCCCAATCACTCTTGATAGGAGTGTAAATTGGAATCTCCCAGAAGGCAGTTTCACTACTGAAATTTTATATATGCTTCCTCTTTGGCCCAGCAGTTTCTCTTACAGGAATCTATTCTACAGAAACATTAAACAAGCATATACAAATACAAAAACAAGAATGTTTATTAAAGGATTGTTGCATTGAAGTAAAAACAAAAACGACTACAATGCCTATCACTAAGGCGCCAGATAAGTAATTTGTGATTTATGTATACAATGGACCACTAGGCCCACGTTGCACTGAATATACATTCTGACATTAAAAAGATTAAGTTGAAAAGCAAGAGCTGCAGTGATGATTGCATCCATGTTTATTTTTAACTGTATGTGTTTATATATACATGTTAAGTCTAGAAGGATCTAATGGTGATCTTGGTGGGAAGGGGAGCAGGGAATTAGGAGGCAGGTCTATTTTTTTCTAATTTCATATACTTATATTAATTTTTTTAAATAGCAGGCCTGGCGTGGTGGCTCACGCCTGTAATCCCAGCACCCTGGAGGCCAAGGTGGGCAGATCACTTGAGGTCAGGAGTTTGAGACCAGCCTGGCCAATATGGTGAAATGTTGTCTACTAAAAATACAAAAATTAGCCAGGCACGGTGGCAGGTGCCTATACTCCCAGCTGCTCAGGAGGCTGAGGCATGAGAATTGATTGAACTCGGAAGGTGGAGGTTGCAGTGAGCTGAGATCACACCACTGCACTCCAGCCTGGGCAACAGAATGAGACTTAGTCATAAAAACACATTAAAAAAAAAAATAAAAATAGCAGGTATTTTATAATTAAGAAATAAGTAAAAATTGAAAAGAACAAAGGGGAAGTAAGTGCATACAGAAGGCAAGCTTGCCCTAATTCACCTGGCATGTCCCTTGGCCCTGGGTCCCATCTAACCACAGAGAAGAGGGTCAGGGCTGCCAGTGCTGATGTCTTTTCTGCAGGGCATTACAGCCCTAGAATATTTATGAGGCTTCCAGCAGCAATGACTCCCACAAAGGTTGCTGTGAGGATTAAATGAGATAATGTATTAAAGGCACTAGGAAAGTGGCTGGCTGGTGGTAAGCCCTCAATACTAACAGCTTTTAGTTATCATTATTATTACTTAAATGGATCCTGCAGCCCAGTTCTGCAGGGTGCTCCTCTACTTCCAGATCTCGCTCACTGGCACAGATTTTAAGCATTCAGGGCAGGTGTACAAATGCTTAGTTTCATGTCAGGGCTATAACTGCACTTAATTGCCAACAAAACCACTTCAAAAGAGCTGTTCACCTAAGGGATGCTTGTGCACTTGGAAACCATGGCTACATGGCTCTACTCGGCTTTAGAAGAGCATTAGTTCCTTACCCGTTAATGAATATATAAATAAATAATGATCACCATGCAAATTGCATATCTAAGCTTTTTGTAAGTTAAAGCAAAAATAGTTATTGGTCACCCCTTTCATGTAAAAAAAAAAAGAGTTTTCAAAGTAGGTGAAAATAAGGGAATAAGTGTGTTTTCTCCTCACCCGCCCCTGGAGAAGTCGGCCTCCTGCTGCCTCCGAATCCTTCCACTGAAGGTCACCAGCATGGAGTTCATGGCTGTGCAATCAAATGAAACTCACGATGCGAATATATTGGGAAAAGAGAGAATTAAGTCTAAAGAGCCCTCATTTTATTATAAAATTCTTGCATTCTCTACCAAGGAGATTGAATAGAATAAAACTGTGGGTACGTGGGTACAGTTGTGCCTGTGGACCAAAAAAGGTGATTATTTGTGTGCTAGAATGCATGCACAATTAAAGTGAGGAAAAGAAATAAACCAGATGGAAAAAATGATAAAGAAGGAGTTGCCTTTCAGGAACCACAGCTGCTTACAGCTGTGGGAGTTTCTATAATAGTTTATATTGGCCCTTTTGTTTCCTGGCTAAACTGATGGCATTATATCACGATGTTTTTTGACAACTTGAAAATCAGATTTTATTTCTCTCTCATAAACTCTTTTAATACCATTCTTAATAAGGAAGAAAAATGTTGCATGTTGTGACTGATAAATGGAAAACCTCATTTAGGATTTGGTTTATGCATTCCAAATGATAAAAGCCCAGTATCATGAAGATCGTGTGTGTTCAAGCCAAGAAGATCACGGGATCAACTAATAACATACAGTCCTGGGCACCCATTTGTGATTGTGCAAGATTTTCATTTCTGCTTTGTGATTAACACTGCCTCTGAACTGAGGAGTTACCATGCTAGCAAATAATTTGTCTATCACATCACCCACCTTTCCTCCCCTACAGAATAAACTCTCTTGATGGAATTGTAGGCACTGGGGACAAGTCCACAGGGAAGCTATTTTTGAACAGGGATTCTCAAGTAGGTGGCTGTCGACTCATATGTCTCCCCATCTCATACACTAACTAGTGTGGATTTGTGTTTAAAAACAGACACCCACAGACACAGATTTTCTCTTTCTCCATTTATTTTGAGTAACTCCCAAGGGAACTGTATGCGATTTATCTTTGTTCACCAAGTACCTAGCCATTGAGGTTCAATAAGTATTTCCTGAATGAATGAAAAGAAATCTGTTCTCTACTTCCTGGGGAAAGGAGTGAGCCTTAATCATGAGTAGAGTCTTCGTGATGTCAAGCCTTAGATAAGTCATTTTTGTGTGTGTGTGCCTGGAAGGGAAGCAAAGAAGAGAGTCAATGAAATTTGGAAATAGAACCTGTCCATCCACTTATCAATTTATTCAGCAAACAGTTTCCAGGTCATCTGGTTGGCACTGGGATTAACGTGGTGAATGCAATGTACATGGTCCTTGTCTTCATGGAATTCACAGTCTACTGGAGAGATAGATCAGAAGTAGAAGTCAGAAACAGAATGACAAATTATAAGCACTATAAGGTGCTGGGTGTTGGAACAGACATTAATAGGTTGGCCAGAGAATGTCTCTTTAAGCAGATATATGAGCTGAAACTTAAAGAATGAGAAGGTCAAGGAAGCAAGGAGCTTACTGTCATTAAGATACCAAAAGCAAGCCAGTGGGGCTGGAGCAGAGTGAGCAAGGAAAGAATGAGTGCTAGAAGATGAAGGCTGGGCAGGCTATGGTGAGGAATCTGGATTTTTATTCTGAGTTCAACTTTAGGAAAATGGAAAATTAAACTCTATACTTCTGAATATGGAACTTAGAACAGTACTTGACATGTAGCAAGTGATCAATAAATGTTAGCCATTATTTTATATATATAAAGTACCCAACTAGGATGGGCACCATGGCTCACGCCTGTCATCCCAGCACTTTGGGAGGCCAAGGCATGTGGATCACGAGGTCAAGAGATCGAGACCATCCTGGCCAACATGGTGAAACCCCGTCTCTACTAAAAAAATAATAAATTAGTTGGGTGTGGTGATACGTACCTGTAGTCCCAGCTACTTGGGAGGCTGAGGCAGAAGCATTGCTTGAAACCGGGAGGCGGAGGTTGCAGTGAACCGAGCTCCCACCACTGCACTCCAGCCTGGCGCCTGGCAACAGAGCGAGACTTTGTCTCAAAAAAAAAGTACCCAACTAAATTAGCAAGGCTTGATCATAATAATGAAAATGAATGATTAAAACTGGAGCAATGAAAAAGATGGTCATTTACCTGATAAACATAGTTTTGATTTAGCAACTTTTTTTGTTTTGCTTATTTGTATGTTTTGTAGAGATGAGGTTTTACCATGTTGCTCAGGCTGGTCTCGAACTCTTGGGCTGAAGAGATCCACCCCACCTAGGCCTTTCGAAGTGCTGGGATTACAGGTGTGTCCAGCCTATTTAGGAACTTTTTCCATACAACTAGTCAAATTCCAGACAAAGCTGGTCAAATTCCACTTACAAAAGGGAACATTTGTTTTTTATTGATACACTGATATTCAGCTTTCCTGTGTTTTCAAACAATAAAAGGACAGCATGGAGAACTATATTATCAGTACCCTAATTTTAAAAATTGATGAGGTGTATCATTTGCATCTGCTCACATAAACTGGCATAACTTTTTACCACAGGTGGCCGTTTCTGAAATGAAAGTTACAGCTAATCAAACACTTAGCCCACATGCTTTGGTGATTTTAATGATATGATGTGTTGCTATGAGACAAAAACATGTTGTGTGGAAATAATCTGTTAGAAATCGTATGACCTTGATTCAAAGGCTTTTGATTAACAGCACTAACATCCGCTTTCTGGAAAAGAAATAAACCCTATGATTAGAGCTTGGTAGTCCTTTTAAAGCAAATAAAACATTAGCCATTTATTAATGGACATGGGAAGCAAAAATGGCTTCAAACATTGAAAAGTTCTCGAGATACTTTCAGCCCTTTCCTCGTAAAGGCTTTTAAGGCCACTGGCAAAGTTTCTCCTCTTTTACCTTGTCTTTCTCCTTCCTACTTCTGGAGGGAGACACCGATTAAACAAAAAAAAAAAACTGAAATAAATGGACGGCAGATGAGAATTAGACAGTCTAGGGCAGTGGTCCCCAACCTTTTTGGCACCAGAGGCAAGTTTCATGGAAGACAATTTTTCCACAGACTGGGGACAGGATGGTTTGGGGATGATTCAAGTGCATTACATTTATCATGTACTTTTATTATTGTTACATTGTAATATATAAGGAATTCATTATACAACTCATCATAATCTAGAATCAGTAGGAGCCCTGAGCTTGTTTTCCTGCAGCTAGATCTGGGGGTGATGAAAGACAGTGACAAATCATCAGGCATTGGATTCTCATAAGGAGCATGCAACCTAGATCCCTCAAGTGTGCAGTTCACAATAGGGTTCGTGTTCCTATGAGAATCTAATGCTGCCGCTGATCCGACAGGAGGCGGAGCTCAGGCGGTAATGCAAGCCATGGGGAGCAGCTGTAAATACAAAGCTTCACTTGCTCACCCACTGCTCACCTGCTGCTGTGTGGCCTGGTTCCTAACAGGCAACAGACTGATACCAGTCTGTGGCCTGAGAGGTGGGGGCCCCTGGTCTAGGAGACCTGTGCCCTAGAAAGGAGTAATAGATTGTGCAGTCCTAAATGGCTTCTCTTTTTCTTCAAGTCAGCTTAATAACTATTGAGACTTCATTCATTTATCTATTGAGCGTCCCCTGGGTGCCAGTACTATTCTTGGAGACATGGTGGCAAGAGGACACAGTCCATGCCTTCACAGAGCTTATATTCTAGTAGGGAAGGCAGGCAAGAAGCTGACAGGTAAAAGTCACGCTTACTTATGCAAACTCATGATAGGAACTATAAAGAAAGCAAAATAGGGAATGGGATAAAGTAACTGGGTGAAGAGGCAGGCCTCTTTGGACAGGTGATATTTGGGCTGAGCTCTGAGTGGCAAGAAGTCAGTCTGTGAAAATCTAGGGCAAAAACATTCTGGACAAAGAGGGTGGCAAACTCAGGGTCCCAAAGGAGAGGACAAGTTTGGGATATTCAAGATAAAGCCAGAGCTTAGTGAGCCAGTGAGAGTGCAGTGGGAGGTAAGATCGACAGGGGCTGGGACCTAGTCAAGCAGGGTGGATTGTAAGTGCAGTGGGAGGGCTCTGGAGGGTTCTATCTACAGCTGGATTTGTAAAGGGTCTGCTCACACAAGGCTCATCAAAAAGCAGGGCTGGCTCCTACCTGGGGACCTGATAGCGTGGCATTTTTTGCTGTTTTTTAACCTGGGGGAAAGGAGCAGTAGTAACCTGCCCTGTTGCCCTGAAAGTGCAACTTGTGATCTGGACCTCCTGGAATATATCCACCCTGCCCCAGAAGGCTCCCAAGGCGAAGCGTGTGCAGTAGATCTTGTGCTAGACTATAGGGGTCCCTGTGGGCTGTCTTCTTTTCTGAGAGCTGTCCCTTCAAGTCCCGGTCTCCTTTGTCAGCCAGGTGTAGGGATAGAGCTATGCAGATCCCTCTCTCCTCCTCCCCTTCTTTAAGCCCCTACTACTTGTCATGAGCAGGCCTAAGCAATATCAGGACAAGGGTCATGGGGTCCTGCCAGGAGACAGTCTGGGTTGGAGGGGCATGGTCACTTTTGCCAGAAGAAGCATGAGCAGAAGGACCCAGGTGGTGTCATGGGCCAAAGCAGACAATAAGATTGAGTCCAGGGAATCTGACCATGCTTGAGAGACTAGCTTGGGCACATCGCCAGGTCACCCAGATAAGTTTCCTGAGTCCAGACAGTGGGAACCTGGAGGAGGCCACACTACTGAATGTGCATATTATTTGTCTTTTGTTCTGTACTCGAGGCTGTCATTTCCCTGAATGTTACTTTGAAAATGTAGATGGCTCCTGACTGCTTTACCAAACTAAGAATACAGTTCTTTTTTTTTTTTTTTCCTGAGACAGAGTCTTGTTCTGTTGCCCAAGCTGAAGTGCAGTGGCGTGATCTTGGCTCACTACAGCCTCCACCTCCCAGCTTCAAGCAATTCTCCTGCCTCAGCCTCCTGAATAGCTGTGGTTACAGGTGTGTGCCACCATGCCTGGCTAATTTTTGTATTTTTAGTAGAGGCAGGGTTGTTGGCCAGGCTGGTCTCGAACTCCTGACCAGCCTGGCCAACATAGTGATCTTCCCGCCTCAGCCTCCCGGAGTGCTGGGATTACAGGTGTGAGCCACCACACCCTGCCTTAAGAATACAATTATTAGCCACATTCTCACCCTCCCCATTCTGGTTTCAGCCTACCTTACCAGTCAATTTTCTGTTTACTTGCCAGTTTTATTTTGCTGTGCATCCCTGTATGTATCTTACCTACACAGCAGGGAAACACGGTTGTTATTTTATAATCAGAAAAAAAATTTTAAGACCAATGAGGGTTTCGTTTTTTTTTTTTTTTTAAAGAAAAACCAAGTTCCTTCTGGTCCTAACTGGTTATGCCTCTTGGATCGTCTTACTGCCTATGTGGGTAGTGGGAACAGTGCTCAGATCACTAGGAGGTGCTCACTGTTCATCTTGCAGGGATACCATTTGGCTCTCTTCAGTCCTCGTGCACCTCTCACATTTCCCAACACCTTAGCCCCTTTGCGCCTGGGCCGTTCCCTCAGAGCTCTTCCCTCTCACCCCTACTTGGTTCCCTGCATCTCTCCTCTGGGCTTTTAGTTCCATTCTTTTGCCTGGTCAGGCAGGCTGCCCTTCCCTGGGGACCCTGCTGCTCCTGGTCCTGACTGGGACCTACTTTCTCCCAGGTTGCACATTCACATAAGTCACTGCCAGCTCTGGCTTTGCTTTGAGCCCTGCCCCCTTCAAACAGCCCTGGCTCCAAGTGCACATAGGCTCTAGCAGGAGAGGACCAAGGAAGTTGGAGGGTGTTGCCAACTGGTTGGCTAGTTCCCAGGAGGATGAGCCAAGTTTTTATTCATTTACCGCTTCTCAAGAGGAGTGGAGTGTGAGTATGTGTATGTGTGCGCGTGCACATGCACATGTGTGTCCACTTAGGGGAGGAAAGGACAGAGCAGTGATTCCACATCTATCATACTGATAATTTTTCCTAGCCTTGGTTTGGGACATGAAGGAAATTATGGTAGCAATGGTCGTGTGAAAGGGGTGCTTCATGGTTGGATTTTCCTAAGTTTCCCACAAAAAGAGGAGCCTATGTAGAGTTTTTTGAAAAGTTTTTCAATTAGAATACTGAACTGGTGAATTCAGATATTTTTATTTAGGACAAACAAAGTGAATTTCATGAAAACCGTCAAGTAATTAACACTAGAGAAATATGGCAAACATCACAGAGGTGTAGCAGATATCTGGACCCCTCAGCTGGTATCAAGACACAAATGAGCATGGAGCTTTCCACTCCTCCCACACGAAGGAGCTAGGATTGATGTTCCCTATTCTCTTTGTTGTCTTCACCTACAGATGGCCATGACTACCCTCGAGCAGCCTACCAGCAAGTGATCCAGCCGGCTCTGCCCGGGCAGCCCCTGCCTGGAGCCAGTGTGAGAGGCCTGCACCCTGCACAAAAGGTTGTCCTGAATTATCCCAGCCCCTGGGACCAAGAAGAGAGGCCTGCACAGAGAGACTGCTCCTTTCTGGGGCTTCCAAGGTACCAGTAAGTATGACAGGCCCAACCTTCAGACATTTTTTAACATGGAAAGGAATTATGCCAGTGCAACGAAGATATAACAGAATTCTCTACAGGTTTGCTAACCCATGTTAGTGAGCAAGTCACATAGAGGGAACACCCAATATAGACTTTTCAGGTCAGGAGGAAACGGAAGCTGGTTGACAAGGATCTCTTTATCAGACATAGAAAGCCACTAGTGACTAGTTGAAATTCTCTTACAGGAAAGATTCTTCGAATGTTTTCCAAGTTACACTCCTTTCTTTTATTTTCAGATCATCTGGACTTTCAGTCCACAAATAGATTTTTGTTTTTACTATGGCTGACTTCTACTGTTAGCCAGTTCTTCACATGTCTAGTGTCTGTTCCTGTTTAAGCCTATTTCTTACTTTAAAATTTTAAATTCAATTTCCCATCAAAATTTAAAATTACCTGTTTTTTTCTTTTCTTTTCTTTTCTTTTTTTTGAGACGGGGTCTCACTCTGTTGCCCAGGCTGGAGTGCAGTGGTGTGAACTTGACTCATTGCAACCTCTACCTTAAGGTTCAAGCCATCCTCCCATGTCAGCCCGCCAAGTAGCTAGGACTATAAGCATGGGCCACCATGTCTAGCTAATTTTTACATATTTTGTAGAGATGGGGTCTTCTTATGTTGTCCAGCTGGTCTTGAACTCCTGGGCTCAAGTGATCCACCCACCTTGGCCTTCCAAAGTGCTGGTATCATAGGCATGAACCACTGCGCCTGGCCTACTAGTTTCTTTTGTAATAAAAACATTCAAACATGGCTGGGCATGGTGGCTTACGTCTGTAATCCCAGCATTTTGGCAGGCTGAGGCGGGCAGATCACCTGAGGTCAGGAGTTCGAGAGCAGCCTGACCGACATGGAGAAACCCCGTCTCTACTAAAAATGCAAAATCAGCTGGGTGCAGTGGCGCATGCTTGTAATCCCAGCTACTCAGAAGGTTGAGGCAGGAGAATCACTTGAACCCGGGAGGCAGAAGCTGCAGTGAGCCAAGATTGCGCCATTGCACTGCAGCCTAGGCAACAAGAGCGAAACTCTGTCTCAAAAAAAAAACCAATCATACATGTTGAGCACCATTCTTAGGTCTCTCCTATGCTTCTTCAGAAAAACAACTTTGCTTTTTCATGACTTCAGTCGTCAACTTTTTAATCATTTTTTCCCCTTATTCCCTTTGAACTCTCCATCAGGTTTTCCTTTTCTCTTAATTTATGGATCTAAAACACACAGGTAAAACTCATGTAAATGGAGCCTCCTCATTTATGACAATATTTGGAAGAAAGTAGATTAAATGTTCACTCTTGCTGAAAAATAACTTTTATATACCACTCTAAAACTAGATTCCATTTTTATAGCATAGAGTAAAATATGAAGTTCTTATTAGAGTGGATGTTTCAGAAATACACAAAGTGGTAATTGGTTTGAAAATTGCCTTGAAAGAAAAAAAGCCCACTTTATTAATGATGGTGAAGAGGCACATGCCTGCTTTCCCTTTTGTTCAGAAGCCCACAAACCTTCATATTTTCTTCTAGACCGATCCCTTTTTTTCTTTTTCCTTTTTTTTTTTTTTTTTTTAAGACAGGATCTGACTCTGTCACTCAGGCTGGAGTGCAGTGGTGTGATCTCAACTCACTGCAACCTCTGCCTTCAACGCTCAAGTCATCTTCCCACCTCAGCCTCTCAAGAGTAGCTGGAACTACAGGTGTCCGCTACCACATCCGGCTAATTTTTCTTAGTTTTTGCAGAGAAGGAGTCTCATTTTGTTGCCCAGGCTGGTCTCAAACTCCTGGCCTCAAGTGATCCACCCACATCAGCCTCCCAAAGTGCTGGGATTACAAGTGTGAGCCTCTGGGCTGGGCCAGACCCCTTATTTTTCTAAACCATAAATACATAGAGTTTAAACAATGGAATAAGATAAAATGTGATTTTATAGCAAGATAGGCACTCTTACAGAAGAAATATCTAAAATTCCAAGGAAATAAACAAAATGTAAATATCTTTATGAAATAAGTTTGGTGTTGAATAGAAAAGAGAATAGTAATTTTTAAATTTTTTATTTTGAAACAATTTAGACTTAGAAAAGAGTTGCAAAGGTAATACAGAGTTTGGTTTTGTAGCATCAATTTAAGCCTGCTATGGTCTTCTTGATTTATTTTATCATTTAGGATAATGAAAAATAAGTTCAGGTAAACTTGGTGGCTCACACCTGTAATCCCAGCACTTTGGGAGGCTGAGGTAGGTAGATTATTTGAGCCCAGGAATTTGAGACCAGCCTGGGCAACATAGCGAAAACCCATCTCTACAAAAAAATACAAAAATTATCTGGGTGTGGTGGCACATACCTGTGGTTCCAGCTACTCAGGGGGCTGAGGCAGGAAAACTGCCCAAGTCCAGGAGGTCAGGGCTGCAGTGAGCCATGATTATGCCACTGCACTTCAGCCTGGGTGACAGAGTGAGACTCTGTCTCAAAAACTAGCAAACAACACACACACACACACACACATACACACACACACACACCCCTATCCAACTGAGGCTGGGCATGGTGGCTCACAGCTGTAATTCCAGCACTTTGGGAGGCCAAAGGCAGGAAGATCGCTTAAGGCTAGGATTTCATGACCAGCTTGGACAACATGTTGATACCCTGTTTCTACCAAAGTAATGCAAAAATTAGCCAGGCATGGTGGTCCCAGCTACTCGGGAGGCTGAGGTGAGAAAATCACCTGAGCCCAGGAGGTCAAGGCTGCAGTGAGCTGTGACTGAGCCACTGCACTCCAGCCTGAGCAAGACCCTGTCTCAAAAAAAAAAAAGAAAAGAAATGAAAAGAAGCTAATTCTCCTCTTATTGATAGTTTGAAAGAGAATTTTAATATGGAAAGTTTATTCTGTCATTAATTTCCATGGTGTTGTTTTTACACAGAAGTTTTTGACTATTATCAAGGCCTTAACATTTCTTTATCATATAAGCAATCATCTTCTATAACAACTAAGCAACTTTTGAAACAATTTTTTTTGGTATAAAGTAATTTAACGCAAAAAAATTTGGAATGGGTTTTTCTTGGAGAAATTTAAAAAAAAAGAAAATGAGAAAAAAATATGGAATGGGATTCTCCCATTAGATGAAAGCATATTTTATAGAAATTATTTTCTCTATAGTAATAAAAATATAAAATAATCTTAAGCATTCATATTTTCAAAATATAGTACAGTTGAGATTCTGTGTAATTTTATTTTAAATCCTGTTATATAAGACTTTTAGAATTTCTGATTACTCTTTGGGTAAAAATATGAAAAGCATAAGCAACAATCTACAAAAACTGGGCATATACATAGAGATTTTGTAGTCAAAACATTTTTTAAAATTTATAATATGACACAGTTTCAAACACACAACAAATAACAGCATCCATGTTCCCACTACCCAGATTTTACGAATGTTAACATATTGTCACATTTGCTTCAGAATCTTTTTTTAAGAAATAAAACACTATAGAGACAGTTTTAGTCCCACCACCGGTTAGCGCAATACCACAGAACAGGGCCACCAAAAAGGCTGCCTCCTCTGGCGGTCAGGAAGGGACAAAATCAGAAAGCCAGCGCTGCTGTGACCACTGCAATGGTTGGGTCTGTTCTGTGCCAGATAGATCTCCACTGGCAAAAAATGGATGTCCATGCCCTGCCCTCAATGCCTCCGAAGCTGGTAACAGGACACTGGGATGCCCTCTGGGGAAAACTCAGCACCTTGTCACTGTGTTTACCAACAGAAACCACAGAAGCGGCAGAGGTGTGCTGTCCGTTTCCATCTGCCGGCCAAATCTCAGATGGGCATCTGATTGTCCATCGCAGCAGAATGTTCATGGGAATACTGGCAACCAAAATGATAAAGCTGCTATCTAATATGGTAGAAACTTCTTTAAAGGGTCTTCAAAATCAGATTTCCATTCATATGTCAATGGTACAAATACTTCTAAACCTACATGGCCCTCTTTACCTTTTAATACATAATTAAATGTTACGTAGTATGAGCTAAACGTCATATCTTTTTATCTGAATGCCTATAACTATAACATCAACCATCTGTGTCACCTGTCATACTACTTTGTTTTGTTGGTGACTTTGCCCTGTGCATGAGACTTGTTTTTCCAATTAAACAAATCTTGAATAGAGTAATCAAATCCCGCTTCCCTTTTACGACTTGGAGCACAGGCCTTCACATGTGGCTGCCAGCTGAACGGCTTATTGACTAAAATTCCATGGAGCTCCCTTCTTCCTTCTGTCTCAGATAAGAAATAGAAGCAGAGGAGAGGTAGCCCACTGGGATCTTCCCATAGTTCTAAAAGGCTCTCTGTCCCTGAAGGTTTGCCTTTGTAAAGAATGAAAATTGACTGTAAGTGTATTCCTTTCTAGGGACCAGCCGCACCACCAACTACCTAAGAGAGCTCGTGCTCCTGGGGAGTCCTTGGAGTCCCCTGCCGAGCTGAGACCACAGGTTCCCCAGCCTCCGTCCCCAGCTGCTGTGCCTAGACCCCTTAGCAACCCTCCAGCCAGAGGAACTCTAAAAACAAGCAATTTGCCAGAAGAATTGCGTAAGTTGTTTGCAACATCGTTCTCTCCTTCTTGTCACTTCTTGTACTTTGTGATGGTTGGATGATCACTCATCCATGTCTCAGTTTTTTTTTTTTTTCCAGACAGGGTCTCAGTCCTGTTGCTCAGGCTGGAGTGCAGTAGTGTGATCATGGCTAACGGCAGCCTCAACCCCCCAGGCTCAAGTGATTCTCCCACTAGGGTTACAGGGGCACACCACCACACCCAGATAATTTGCTTATACTTTTGCTAGAGATGGGGTTTCGCCATGTTGCTTAGGCTGGTCTCGAACTGCTGGACTCAAGCGATCCACCCACCTTGGCCTCCCAAAGTGTTAGGATTACAGGCGTGAGCCACTGCACCTGGCCTCATAACCTCAGCTATTTCTCATAGACACACTAAAATAAAATGCACGTTTTTGCTTAAAAAGTAATCAGCATTTTGTATGAATGTTTTTAGTGATTCTGACACCACTAGTAATGCTCTCAAACTGCTTACCTCTAGATTTCCTTAAGCACATACTCCAAAAATAAATAACCCCAATGTCTTTTCCCTATTCTAAATGATGCTCTTGAGTGGACTTGTCCCTGGGTAAATTGATTGGATGTCCATGTGGTATTGGACAAGGACCCAGCATCTCACCATAAGTTACCAGCAGCCATCAAGAACGAGGTCATTTCCTGTAGGAATGAGCAATCTTGTTTGGAAAAAACGGTCTCACATTCTCCAAACTGCAACACAACCAAATGCAAACTAAGCCTTTTATTTAAAGAAACATTCGACTAAGCGTAAGGTGATGATTCTTTTTCCACATTTTGCTGCCAGAACCAGAAATGTTGAAATACCACCAAAATGTTCTCATATTAAGGTCAGTCAGGATGGTAATTTCCAGAAATCTTAAGAAAACAGCCACTACTTGTGCAATTATTACATGATGTGCTTGCTAGAGAAGCTCGGGTAATTCTAATATGCATTTTCCAAATCTGGGAACCTTTTTGAACCAAACCTGAAATGAGGCCTTTTGTATGTGCTGATTCCTTTTGGGGGATCTGTGCTGATTAGTCATTGACAATTCCAAAAGATTTCTATGACAATGATTCATTGCTATTTTCATTCAAAACATTTTATTTCTGAACACTTTCTTCAAATCTTAATCATTTTAATTTTGAGCATTTCTGGAGAACAAATCCTGCCCTGCATATGTCATAGTTCTGATATAAGTTTATAGATCATATATATCTTACCATAATCTATAAAGGAAATCCTAAAATACACAAGAATTGGGTGAATGTTAGGTGTTCAGATGAAAATTGAGTGCCATCAATATATCTGGCTGTTTAAATGAGTTAATATGACCATTACACATACTTCCATTTGGGAGGTGTGTTTCAAAAAACCTCAGTATAGATACAGACTCATATTTTCTCTCCAGCCCCCATTTCTTCTCCATCCTCTGCCCCAAGGGCTTCCTGAGATTTAACTGGTCCATTCCAGACTAAAAGCCAACACAGAGAGATTATTCAGCATTCACATTAAAATGCTAGCCAGACAATTTCCTCAAGACTTTAGCCTGAGAAAACACTGGTTCATCCTGACTGGGTTAATCTCGTCCAAACGGTACTGTCTGCTGCTCTAAGCTGACCCAGGGATGAGTGAGGGAGTCTGTGATGTTAGACTGCCCAGAGACAGTGTCTCTCCTTCAAGCCGCTCAAGTTTTTCTTACTAACATTTCTGAGCTGTGCTTTGGTCTACTCCAAACTTCCTGGCCTTTCTCTAGAAGTGAGTGGATTGCAGGGAAGAAGGGAGCGGGGAACCACTTTCTCATTCTCCTCCCACTTGCTCTTTCAGAAGAGCAAGTTTTCAGGGCAGTGGAGAGCATCAGGAGATGAAAAGAAGACACTGCTGGGTGGCCCCTTAGCAAGTTTTAGCTTCTTGGCCTGCTGTGAGAGTATTCCTTGGGCACAGTGCCAAGTGTCTTTAAGAAACCAGGCAGCGCCTGATCTTAAGGACTCATGGATTCTGGGTGGTGCATTTCTTGTTATTGCCTCATGGTTTTTCAGAAGCCCCCTTAGGCTTGTCTAAGCCGCTCTGATTTCCATTCACGAAGAGCAGTCTGCACTCCCTTGGACAGACCCCCTGGCATTTTGGGCCTGAGGAGCTGTGCTCTGGGCACGGCAATGCAGGCATAAGCTCTCATAGCAACCCAGCCCAAGGTTTCCCCTTATTATTCTAGAAGGACAAAAGATACTGCATGTAATTTAGAAGTTTGTTTAGAATAGAATAATTTGACCAATTTCTAATAAATGTAAAACTTTCCTCTTAGGGAAAGTCTTTATCACTTATTCGATGGATACAGCTATGGAGGTGGTGAAATTCGTGAACTTTTTGTTGGTAAATGGCTTCCAAACTGCAGTAAGTATTTTGTTCAAGTAGGTAACTGAACAGTTATAGTGAGTACAATGGAGAGAAAAGCAGAAGATGAAAAAGTGCAACAGCTGTTGGTGTTTTAAACAATATTTTTGATTTATGTGATTATGCATTGAGTGCTTACAGATTTAGGTAATAATTATTTTCCAGATTTTAGCTATCTGAAGTCTCCAGCATTTTTTTACCTGTATGCTATTGAGTGACCCAAGTACCTCTAACAGCAAGATCAGTGCTAATGCGACCACATATGCGCTGGCCCTTGGCCTGAAGGAAATGCCAGGCCCTTGCTGCACTTTGCACCTTTGTCCTTTCTCACCAATCATGCCCACTTTGGTGGAGCTTCTCATGATGCAGGAAGCTGCAGGCTTCACCATGGCCACCTGCTTATTTAACAAGGTCCTTTTGTTCTGCACTGGGTTATGAGGTTTGAAGTAGAAACCCTGCAGCCTGAATTCCCCACTGCGCACAGCTGCCATCTCCACACCTTGACACAGTGATGCTTCTGGATGGGCGATACTGGCCGGGTTTTGGGCTGTCCTAATCCAGTTCCAGGGGAGGCAGACCTAACCCAGCCCTACAGGTCCACTGTGATCTTGGCCCCTGAATCTCATGAAACACACACTGCCCTTGTTCCCCTGTAGTCCCTTGACACAGTATAGCTTAAAGCCATGTAAATTTTTCTCTATGATAAATAAAATACCACACGATGCTAACTCAGGGGACTGGCTTTCTTCAAACACAAGATAACTACTTTTCCTTTCCAGAGCCTTCTTCTAGGTCTCTTTTAGTGAATTCTAAAGAGTGGTGAAAAATTAAGGGAAATATCTATGAATATAAATGTCTATAGATAAAGAGGGATACTTAGTAACTAAATATCAATTTTAAAGGTTATTTTGCACAGGAGTTTTTATTTGAAGTTTTCTTTATTCTGTAAGACAATTTTGTGGAGGGGGAGACTTTTTTGAGACAATTTTTAAAAATGGGATTCCTGCAAAGTACTACAGACTGGGTGGCTTAAGCATAGAAATGTATTTCCTCACAGTTGTGGAGGCTGTAAGTCTAAGATCAAGGTTTCAGCAGGGTTGTTTCATCCTGAGGCCTTTCTCCTTGGCTGGTCGCTGGCTGTCTTCTCCTTCTGTCCTCACATGGTCTTTCCTTTGTGTGGACACATGCCTGTGTTCTAATCTCTTCTTCTGTGGACACTAGTCCTATTGGATTAGGGCCCACCCATATCACCTTATTATATCCAAATTACTTCTTTCAAGGTCCTGTCTCCAAATACAGTCATATTCTGAGGTACTGGGAGATAGGGCTTTAACACAGGAATTTTGGGAGCACAATTCAGCCCATAGTAGTAGCTATGTGGAGAAATGATCATGACAGGAGCTGTGGACTTTGGAAGAGACTTGGAGAAACAGATGGAAGATACCCAGCTCATTATACCACCCAGGATGTCCACCTCAGTGGCTAGGAATAATTTAGGTGCTTGGATAATAACAATAATCACCCTTTTTTATTTATGTAATTTTTTTTTGAGATGGAGTCTTGCTCTGTCACCTAGGCTGGAGTGCAGTGGCACCATCTCAGCTTATTGCAACCTCTGCCTCCCAGGCTCAAGCAATTCTCCTGCCTCAGCCTCTTGAGTAACTGGGGTTACAGGTGCCTTCCACCACACTCAGCTAGTTTTTTTTTTTTTTTTTTTTTTGTATTTTTACTAGAGACAAGGTTTCTCCATGTTGGTCAGGCTGGTCTCAAACTCCTAACCTCAACTGATCTGCCCACCTGGGCCTCCCAAAGTGCTGTGATTACAGGCATGAGCTACCAATTATAACCATTTATTGAGTGCTTATTTCCTGCCTGGCATTATGATAGGCCTTTTCCATGTTAACTCATTTTAGTCCTCACAGCCACCCTAGGAAATCAGTTTATTAACCACATATTACAAGTGAAAATGATAAGATTTAGAGTTTTAGTAACATTTCCAAAGTCATATAGGTGGGAAGTGGCAAAGCCAAGATAGAGCCCAAGCTGTCTGTCTCTTTTCAACCCTGACACTGTATTGCTTCTCTCTCATATAATAACAATGGATTAACAACACAGTCACAGAAAGCTACAAAAGCATTCTCAAGAGAAGTCATTGGCCATCACACATTTGAAAACAGGAGTCATCTAAACCAAAATAACAGCCATTCCATTTTTCATGTAAAGACACATATTCCGAACCCTGTACCCTATGTATATGATAGCTCAGTGTACACAGGGCATGATCTCTTTCCTTAGGAAGCTTAGCGTCAGGTTGAAGAGACACAGCAGACATAAATGAGACATGTCATGAATAAAAGAATGTTATATATGTTAATTGTCTAGTGACATTAGTGGTCACAATGGGGTAAAGTTAGGTAAAGTGAGGAGGAAGAGAAGGTTGGCATGAGGGAAGGAATCACAGAGCAGTGGAGCTTGTGCTGTGCTTTTAGGGTACAGGGGACACCAATGTCGGTAGTAAAGTAGACAGGATATATGGGGAAAAGAGAGGCGAGGATGGGTCATGGATGGCACAGAGAGCTTGCTGAAGGGCTGGGACTTGACTTGATCAGTCCTAAACAGCGGTGTGACATTCATTCATTCATTTATTTGAGATAGGGTCTTGCTCTTTTGCTCAGGCTGGAATTGCTCAGTGGTATGATCACAGCTCACTGCAGCATCTACCTCCCATGCTTAAGCCATCTATCTTCCTGCCTCAGCCTCCCATGTAGCTGGGACTACATTCTTATGTCACCATGTCTGGCTAATTTTTTGTAGAGACAGAGTTTTGTCATATTGCCCAGGCTGGTCTCAAACTCTTGGGTTCAAGTGATCTGCCTGCCATGGCCTCCCAAGTGCTGGGATTACAGATGTGAGCTGTGCCTGGCCTGGAGTGACATTTACAACAAGTAATCTGGGAGCAATGTAGCTGAATCACATAACCCCTCTCCAAGGACACTCCCCCTGAGTCACTCATTCCAGTATATAATCTCCCTTCCCATCAAGAGCACATCATAAACATACACGTGTGTGCGTGCGCGCGCACACACACACACACACACACACACACACACACACACAGAGCAATATAGGCCTGAGCCCAAGAAGGGCCTTCTTATTTGGTTTCTTATAAAAACTAACTGATTTTTCTCCTTTTATAATATCCCTTCAAAGACTTGAACACTGATAGTAAATATCAGTCTTTTCAAGGCCTAAGAGTTCCACTTCTTGACTTTCATCCTAAATCTCTTCCCTTCCATTTCAGTAATTGTTTTTGTGACCGTTTCTTGGCTCTGCTCCAAGTTTCATAGCAGTCCTTTTGAAACATATAGCTAGAAACTGGACATAATACCATAATAACGACCTCATTAATGCAAGTAAAGCACAATTGTATCTCAGTTACTTGTGTGCCACACATCCATTAAAACATTCCAGAATTATGTTTGCCTTTCAAATTTCTAAGTTACAGATATATAATTTATGTATGTTGCTGGCTTACATCCAATTCAGTGGTATAGGTGTCCCTCAGACTTTTAAAAACATAATTATTGTGTAGACATAGATATTGTGTATCACAATATCCTAATTATGGATACAGTATTAATTACTTAAATGCCTACTAATGTTGAAGTAGGAAATATTTTCAGAAAAGTATATTTTGTTTTTTAGACCTATGTGCTCCTCCTTGCAAAAAGCATTAGTTAAGTTTTGGAGTTTTAAATGTATACAGTGTTGTGTTTTCTCCTGCTCTGCATCTTGAGAGAACTTCTTACTAAGAGCCAACGCCCACATCTTTGTCTTGCAGATTGACATATTTGAGGACAGAATCCGAGGCATTGATATTATTAAATGGATGGAGCGCTACCTTAGGGATGTAAGTACATCCCAAAAATCAGAGATCATTTTCTGGTGAGAAAGACAACGAGCTTATGAAGTTATTTATGAAAGCAGCCCTGGCATACCCATCTAAGTCTGAAGCTGAGAAAGCCCCAACAAAGCCTCCCTTGTTGGAAGCCGTGCAAAGACTTGGAAAGGAAGGATGGGGTCGCCCTCTCGGACATGCACAGGCAGGAAATAACGGTCAAACCAGACACAGGTGGTTGATAACAATCAGAGGAAACAATCTTTTTACCAGAATAGGAAAGAAGGAAATGAAGGCAGAGAGTGGGGAGACAGCAGCAGAATTCAATTTAATCTGAGGCCACCCCAAGTGTTTTGTAGAATTGGGCTGTAGAGGTTTCCCGGGCAGCCTCGCAGGCTGCACAGCACACCACCCCCGAGGCGCCCACGCACAGCCCCGTGATTTGTTCTCCACTGACAGAATCTATACCGGCCACTGGGACACGTTGTGTTTAACAAGATCAAAATTGATTGCTGCCAGCGTGTCTGTGTCGGCTGCTTCTTTCGGAGGGAGTTGGTGGGGGACTGGAGTCTCAGCAGGCTGGGGTTTTGCGCTTTTCCCTTTGTCTGCAGCCTGATGTTTGCTTTGTGCTGAAGGGTCTGTTCCTACCGACTGTGCTAATGCCTACACGCAGAAGACAGGGCAGTCAAGAGTGCAGTGACTGGCAGCTCAGATCCAGCTGCGGGGAGGGAGGGTGTTTCTCACTGTTGGTGTTGCAGTGCCTTTTTGCCATGACGCAGACTCACTCAGTGATTGGGGCTTTCATTAGAGGTTTATTAGTGATGGTTGTGGAAAATGGTAGGCAAAAGCACATTTATCTAGGAGAGCTCCTCTCTGAGTCATTCACTCTGCATGTTCGAGGTGGGGCTGGGCTGGAGATGGAGGAGAGAAGCAGGGACAAGAGTCTGCCTGAGTGGGGGCCAGTGCTTCTCTTTCCATGGAGAATGAGCCTGGCCCTCCACCCGCAGTGTGTCAGAGAACGCCCACGGTCCTGCTGGCCAGTTTCCAGCCTGCCTTCACCAAACAGACCACACTTTACACTTCCATAAACATGCCTTTCTCCCTCTCATTAACAGAAGACCGTGATGATAATCGTAGCAATCAGCCCCAAATACAAACAGGATGTGGAAGGCGCTGAATCGCAGCTGGACGAGGATGAGCATGGCTTACATACTAAGTACATTCATCGGATGGTGAGTGGGGAGGGGATCACAGCACCTCACTGTCCCCTGGGGATGGATACCTTGTCCAAGGAAGTCCCATTCTTCCCCAGAGACCAACTGAGAGCAGCATGATGCTGAGTGAAGAGCTCCAGGCCTGCCATGTCAGGAGAGGAGCTGTTGATTCTGGCTCCGTCTGCGTTAGGGACTGTGGGCAAGTCATTGCACCTCTGGGACTCAGTTGTTCCTATCAGTTACAAGGGGAGCACAATCTGTGATCTCTAGGATCCAAGATTCTGGAAAGAAGTGCTCTCATGGCTTGACTGTTTACCAGCAAATAAGAAGTCCTAGGAGGTGGGAGACGGGGCAGTGCGGAGGGCTGGCTCCTGCAGCTGATTCATATTCTGTGCCCTACCTTTTCAGAAAGCAGCGGTGTAGTGAAAGGGACACCTGCCGTTGCATCAGGTGGGCTTGGTTAAAGTTGGGTTCCTCATGTCCAGGCTGTGTGACCGCGACCCCACTGCTTAAACTCTTTGTGCTTCAATGTCCCTATTCACAAAATGGGTCGCTAATACTTACAGGGTTCTTGTGAAGATGAAATGAAATAATGTTTTCAAAGTATCTGGTACATATCAGATGCTCAAACAAGGGAAGGGAGTGTTCTTAGCTCATGACAGGTGGGGAACTATGGGGCCTGGTTAAATTCAAATCAGTGGGAGAAATCTGTAGGATATTAGACTTGCTCAGCATGGGATGAAACTAGAACATTCTGACCGAAACAATCACCCAGCTTTGGAACTGGCTGTTTTATGGGCTAGCAATCCTCCTGCTCCCTGTGATTATAGAGATGCTGTGGAGACAGTTTCTGCTTGGCTAGGATGCGGGGCTACACTTGTGACTTTCAGGCTGTGCTGCAGAGTTCCCAATGGGTGCCCATCTGTGCTGGAGGAGGGACTGGCTGTGCGCTTCCCGCCCCCACCTCAGCTAGAGCTGGTTTGCACTTCTCAGGCTTGTTTTGTTGACCAAGGATTCTGAGACTTAAAAAGGCTTGGGAAATCACTGGACTAGAACTGATAAGCTCCATGTCAGCTCTAACACTCCACAAGGAGAGGAGGCACCTGGAATGGGCACAGAGCATCACTGACTAAGTTGGGAAGATGGGGAGGACCAGGCAGTCTCAGTGCACACTGCTTTACCTCAGGGGAAGCAGATGGAGGTCCCAGGTCTATCCTGTAGGTCAGCATCGTGGAAAAGGGGTGGGGTGGGTGTTCCCCATCTGAGTCTTCATGGTCTCTGTCTCCCTTTCTACCAAGTGCAGACCACTCATGTGACCTCACAACCAAGCCAAAGGAAGAGCCGAGGCAAAGTGATGAGGTTAAAAAGTGAGGCCAGGGAGTCAGGAGATAAGGCTCCTCCTATTCTGGTCTCGACCAGTCTCACAGCCCTTGTACAGTGCCCCGGAAAGGTATCATTTCTGGAATTAAACAGGCTTAAAAGGTCATGGCGGGCTTCGTCCCTTGGTTATCTGCTGCACATCTGCATGGCGTCAGAGCACACGATGCCCTGTCTGCATCTCTAGGAACCTGCCAGTCCTGGGAGCTGACAGCTCGTGCGTGGGAAGGGCTCGAGGCCTCAGCCAGTTCCTAAGGAAACCTGTCTAGCTCTGTGGGTGTGTGGCATAGCCAGGCAGTAATACACAGCTCGGCCTCAGAGCTTGTCTGACTGTACCAACTGGAACCAGACTGTCTCCAAACTTGCTTTCTTGGGCCACAGTGTCTTGGGCCCTTCCTCATCACAGAAGGGGTCAAAGAGGCCAGATACAGAATTGCCTTCCTGCATGCCTGGCTGACTTCCTGGACCCCTCTGGGCAATAGAAAACCCTGGAACAATAAGAACTTGGTCATGACAGAGGGAGTGCAGAGGTACTGATGAGTAACTGCATCACAGAGTGAACTAGTTCACAGAATGCCAGTATCTGGAAGGAGGAGAGAAAATTAAAAATGTTCTGCTGCTGACTGCCCCCTCCACAGCCTGGGCAGCCTAGTGTACAAGCCAAGCTTCACAGTATATGGAGTCCTACAAGTCAGACAAAACTCAGTGCTTCACTTGTAACTTGTGCACCCTGCCCCTACCTTTCATGTCTACTCCGTGCTGGTGTGGCTGGTGCTTCTAGCTGCACGGAACTTGGGTCATTTTAAAATATATGTTATGAGATGCAGTCACTCGTCAGTACCTCTGCACTCCCTCTGTCATGGCCAAGTTCTTACTGCTCCAGGGTTTTCTGTTGCCCAGAGGGGTCTCAGGCAGAGCTTTCTCAGAGGTGGTTCTGAGAAAACACCTTGTGGAGGATTTGTTTGTGTTGTACGATCATTTGTGTGTGAGTATATGTGAGAGTGTGTTTATGAGGGGTTTCTATGGTGATTTCAGTAACCAGCCATCACCACTGTCACTTGCTTCTCTGTTCTGTTTTTATTTCCATGCACAATGAAAACTTCTCAGTTATAAAAATCAATTGGAAGATGAAATGATTGGGAACACATAACTCCTCATTTCCTTCTCATCAGATAACTGAAAGCTTTGTGCTGGTCACAGGATTTGGAAGACTCTAACACCCGTCCTATTGAAAATTCTGATTTTTGAGAGAGCTCTTGGTAGTTAAATCTTCTTGGGCTTCTGCAGTATCAGACCATATTGGAACTGGTGTGAGGAACCTAAATCCTGGCAGACAGAGCTCTTCACAATTGACTTCCCCTCTCTGCCAAGCCCATCGTGTGCTCTGGCCACAGTGCATTAATAGCTGGTTCCAACCACATCAGCACACTTTCATACCTCCAGACATTTGCTCATGCTGTTGCCTCTACTGAGAAGGTCCTTCTCCTTGCCTCTGTTTTCCCTACTTGAGCAAAATCTTTTCTTTCAGTGCCCAAATGACCCCTCTTGTGTAACTGTCCTTCCAGTCTCTGATGTGGAATGGATGGCCCCCATTCTGGGCTTCTGGAGCAATTGTTCACACTTTTCAGCCTGCACTCCGGTTGGTAATTTACCTTTCTGCCTGCTCCCTAGACTGCTGGCCTTGTGAAGATAGGGACTGTAACAGTGTGTTCTGCTAAGCTGGCTCTCCTGATTTGTAGCACTTACCTATTTCCATGGTATAAATACTCTCACCATTGCCAATTTCAAGCTATCAGTGTGAAGTCTGAACACAGAATTAGGAAGAGATGCACATAGCCAGCTTTTGTGAGCTTCTGCAAGCCAGTTTCAGCACACCCTGAAGGTATCCTAATCCTGACACCCAAAGTCTTACATAGAATGTGACTTCTAATAGGCCTCTAATACATGACTGATAAATGAGTGAATGGAATAGATGTGTAATTAGGGGGGCTTAAAATTATAAGTGTGTGGCACTCAGATATGGAAATCAGAATAAAAATACCATGTGGACTTGCATCATTATGGGGACCATTAACTCCTCATCCTCATTCCTAAAATTAAACCTTCAAATTTATTTGGTTTCAGATGCAGATTGAGTTCATAAAACAAGGAAGCATGAATTTCAGATTCATCCCTGTGCTCTTCCCAAATGCTAAGAAGGTAAACAAAGAAACAAAAGCCTCAGAATTTAATCTTTGGTTTGCTTTGCCATCTGGGATTTTAAGTGGAAAACCTTGTCCATTCTTTTTTTTCTTTTAAACAGAGTCTTACTCTGTCACCCAGGCTGGAGTTCAGTGGCACCATCTCGGCTCACTGCAACCTCCGCCTCCCTGGTTCAAGCGATTCTCCTGCCTCAGCCTCCCAAGTAGCTGGGACTATAGGCGCATGGCACTAGCCCAGCTAATTTTTGTATTTTTAGTAGAGATGGGGTTTTACCATGTTTAGCCAGGATGGTCTTGATCTCCCGACCTTGTGATCCACCCACCTTGGCCTCCCAAAGTGCTGGGATTACAGGCATGAGCCACCGCACTTGGAGTATTTTTTTTTTTTTTTTTAATTAGATGGAGTCTCACTGTGTTGCCCAGCCTGGAGTGCTGTGGCATGACCTCAGCTCACGGCAACCTCTGACTCCTTGGTTCAAGTGATTCTTCTGCTTCAGCCTCCCAAGTAGCTGAGTTTATAGGCACCCACCACCTTGCCTGGCTAATTTTTGTATTTTTAGTAGAGATGGGGTTTCACCATGTTGGCCAGGCTGGTCTAGAACTCTTGACCTCCAGTGATCTGCCCCTCTCAGCCTCCCAAAGTGCTGGGATCACAGGCATGAGCCACTACGTCAATTCTTTTTTTTTTTTTTTTTTTTTCTTTTTGAGATGGAGTTTCGCTCTTGTTACCCAGGCTGGAGTGCAATGGCGCGATCTCGGCTCATCTCAACCTCCGCCTCCTGGGTTCAGGCAATTCTCCTGCCTCAGTCTCCTGAGTAGCTTGGATTACAGGCACGCGCCACCATGCCCAGCTAATTTTTTGTATTTTTAGTAGAGATGGGGTTTCACCATGTTGACCAGGATGGTCTCGATCTCTTGACCTCGTGATCCACCCACCTCAGCCTCCCAAAGTGCTGGGATTACAGGCTTGAACCACCGCGCCCAGCCTATTCTTTATCAATCCTCAGAGAAAACAATGTTACCAGAAAGATCAACAAGTTGTACCACTCAGTTCGGCTGCATGAATCAGAAAGGTTTTAAAGCTATCTGATAGTATCACTGCTGCCCTAATTGTTCAAAGAACCATTGCACACAAAGAGGGAGTTTCTGTTTTAACTCAAAAGAGAAGGTTCATGTGATACTTCTTATCTCTTGTATATAAAAGTCAAGATGTGTACAGTTTTTGCTGGCTGTTCCAGGGAGGTATTTCATTGTACTTGGTTCAGTTCTCATAGCCAACGATTACAGGAATTAAATCTACACAGTTACCTGAGTGAACTTTGCTGTGATTCATAAGAGGCTTTTCACACCAGAAGGGTCTGCCAGCAAGTTTGAAGAATGGGGTAAAACCACCTGAGGCCACATCCCAGGCTTGGCAAAGGGAAGGCAGTGGTGGAGTAAACATCTTGAGAATGAGACCACAGCACCCTGAGCTCAGGCCCCATTTCACCCTGGAGGGATCCTCAGATGTCAGGACTGCACTGAAACCTTTGCCCTGGATGAGGGAGGCTCCAGTTTATGTGACTGGGACACCTCAGGCTGTATGGTGCACAACCTGTACAACAGCACACCTTTCCATCCTCCCTGTGTCACCCTTGCCCAGGGTCTCACTGCTCTCACTTACTGATGAGTCTCCTTACTGGTCTGCTCGTCTCCACTTTGACCTTGTGCTAGCCATCCTCGGCTCTGCCATCAAAAAGGAACATCCAAAATGTAGGCCCGATCTGTTTCTTGGCAGCTTAAAAATTGTATGCTTTTTTCCCATTGACTACAAGATCATATCCACCTTTCTTAGCATGAGCTATGAGGCCTCTCAGAAGAGGACTGTGTCCCCTTGCATGGTTTTCTCTCTTTTCACCCTCTGTAGATGCTGTGTGCTCTGGTCACCCTGGACCACTTCAGCATGCCCTCGCACATGCTGTGTTCTTTTGGGTTTCTTTGCCTTTGCCTATTCTGTTTCATCTGCTTGCAGTGCCCTTCCCTAACTTGCCTGCCTAGTGAACTCTTACTTATCCTTATATCCAATCTCTAGCCTCCCCTGACACTTCTTCTTTTTTTTTTTTTTGAAACAGAGTCTTGCTCTGTCACCCAGGCTGGAGTGTAGTGGCGTGATCTCAGCTCACTGCAACCTCCGCCTCCTGGGTTCAAGCGATACTCTTGCCTTAACCTCCCAAGTAACTGGGACCATAGGCACATGCCACCATGCCCAGCTAAGTTGTGTATTTTTAATAAAGACAGGGTTTCACCATTATGGCCAGAATGGTCTTGATCTCTTGACCTTGTGATGAACCTGCCTCAGCCTCCTAAAGTGTTTTTTTGTTGTTGTTGTTGTTGTTTTATGAGACAGAGTCTCGCTCTCTCTCCCAGGCTGGAGTGCAATGGTACAATCTCAGCTCACTGCAACCTCCACCTCCCGGATTCAAGCAATTCTCCTGCCTCAGCCTCCCAAGTAGCTGGGGTCACAGGCACCGCTACCAGGCCTGGCTAATGTTTGTATATTTAGTAGAGACGGGATTTCACCATGTTGGCCAGGCTGGTCCCAGCTACTTGGGACCTCTGGTGGTCCACTTGCTTTGGCCTCCCAAGTGTTGGGATTAGAGGCATGAGCCACCATGCCCAGGCCCCGACACCTCTTTACCTCCATGCGAATATATTTCATTGTCCCTTTCTTAAGAGTGCTTAGTTCTAGTACCTTGGATCAATGGCATGTGTTTGGGTTGAGGGTACTGGGAATAATTGTTTAGAATTATTGGAGCATGGTGGCATAAAAAACCAAGTTTTCACTGGTTTTGTTATTATTTTTAAATCTCCTTCAGACAATGCCTGTACTGCCTGAGCTCAGCAGAGGCTGTTACCACCTGCCCCCTTGGTATACCATTGACTAGAAAATCATTTCTTGACATTTTGCCTTCCTAAGATTTGAAGGCAAAATCTTTGACATCCTAAGATTTGAAGTCCTCAAGGCAGTCCTGTATCCTTTTCATTTGGGCATCCTCAGTACCCAGCTTGATGCCTGAGATGAAGCAGGTGCTGCTTCTAAGCACATCCTACAGTCCCTAAGGGAGTCCCACGCTATAGTCCCTAAGAGTTAGACTCAAAAGCAAAGGCCTTACTGTGGCCTACAGGGCACTATCCAATACAGCCCCTTCTACTTCCAGACCTCTGCATGTACTCACTCTGCTCTATTCATAGTGGCCCTGTTGCTTGTGAACAGGCTCAACACACTCCCACCACAGGGCCTTCATGCTGGCTCTTCCACCTGCCTGGACCCAGAGCCTGCTTTTTCTACTCTTTTAGGTCTTTGCTCATTTTCTCAGTGAGGCCTCTCCTAAGCACCCTATTGAAAACTGCAAATCTGTCACACCTGCCCCAGCACTCCCTGTCCCCTTTCTTGTTTAATCCTTCTCCACAGCATGCATCACTGTTGAACACACTATCCATTTTACTTATTACCTGCCTCTCCCCACCAGAACATCCACTCCATGAGGGCAGTCTGACACTGCACCCCCAAGATCCCTGGTTAACAGTTTCTGCCTGTGCCTGATAACTGAGGTCTAACGGACTCCTTCTACTGCAGGCCAGATCAGGGACTGGAGTGAAAGGGTAATGAATTGATTTAAGCCTATGGCTCTGGCATACTTCTTCTGAAGTCACAGGGGAATTCACATCACTCTGTGTGACCTCTGTCCTATCCCTTTTATGTGAGGGTGGTGAAAAGCACGTTGAAATGCAAAGGGTAGGTAGCCTGGGAGACTGACAGAAAATGCTGTGCACATGTGGTTTTTATAATGAGATATGCAGCTTGTTCCTGAAGCCAAGAACATTTCACATGCTAAACCTTTCCACAAGCAAAACAGTACAACTCCCAGGACAGTTTGGTAGGAAACGCCCATGTAGGGAAAGCCAGAAATGTTTGGGAATTGAGCCTGGGATCTGGAATCCAGGTTTTTCTCTAATGACCTTTGCTCCTGTCATTCTGTCTCCCATAGGAGCACGTGCCCACCTGGCTTCAGAACACTCACATCTACAGCTGGCCCAAGAATAAAAAAAACATCCTGCTGCGGCTGCTGAGAGAGGAAGAGTATGTGGCTCCTCCACGGGGGCCTTTGCCCACCCTTCAGGTGGTTCCCTTGTGACACTGTCCATCCCCCGAACACTGGGACCAGGCCATGTTTGGGACCTGTTTGGACAGTGTTCTAGCTGAGGCTGGTTGGTAGCACTCCTGGCTGTCTTTTTTTTTTCTGACCCTCTGGCCCCCAGGAAACCTGTTGTGCAGAGAGCTCTTCCCCGGAGACCTCCACACACCCTGGCTCTGAAGTGGAGTCTGCGGCCACTCTGCATTCTCTGCTTTAAAAAAAACCTATTGCAGGTGCCAGTGTCCCACATGTTCCTCCTGACAGTTCGACATGTCCATTCTAGGCCTCTCAGTGCTTAGCAAATAGATAATGTAAGGGATGTGGCAGCAAATGGAAATGACCACAAACATTCTCCTATCACTCTGGCTGCTTTTATGAGTTAGCCAGATGCTGATGTATCCTCAGAGCAAACTGATTCATGTACAAATAATAAAATGTTTACTCTTTTGTAAGATTATGTTTTACTTATCTCAAAAGAGATAGATACATATAATTTATAATGATATGGGCAGTTGCTTCCAGGGACATCAACAAAGCCACTTAGATATAATATTAGATAACAGACCACTCTATTAAAGAATTAATGCCAGATAGTTAAACAACCGTTTTTTAACCATAATCATGGAAGCTTTATTCTTGCAGTAAAGATTTTTAGGCTGGGCTTGGTGGCTCATGCCTGTAATCCCAGCTACTTGGGAGGCTGACACAGGAGAATTGCTTGAATCCACGAGGCAGATAGCCTGGGAAACACAGTGAGACTGTCTAAAACAAAAATAAAACAAAAAAAGATTTTTAACAAAACAACTTTGTGCAGCATACAACCATGATTCTAAATAGTATGCTTATGGTTCTCAGGATCTGCATAGGTAAAAACTTTTGCGTATATGTATGAAGTAATGGGGGATGTAGGCTAGAATTGGGGTCTGTTTTCTAATCTTGGTTCTACCACCAACTAGCTGTGTGACCTTTAGCAAGTCCTTTCACTTTTTCTTAGATTGCAGGGACTCATTTATAAAATGACATGGACAAAAGCATCTCTAATCACTCTAAAAGCTTTGATGTCTAGAGCCTAAATTCTAAATACTCTTTTGAGGAGTGACTGAGTTTTCATTTTCATAATTATGTCTCTCAGAGGACAAATTTATATTTTCTTAACAGACATTTTCTTTTAAAAAATGTCTTCAGCAATATCCTCAGGTTGATAAGTTTGGATATCTATATCTATGTATCTTGCTTATCTGTCTCAAGAAAAAGAAAACATACACATATCCATGTATAAAATATGTATACATGTATCAAATCTACATAAAGTATAAAGGTGGGATGGTTTTAATTAGGGCCCAAGCTACTAAGCCAATGAAGACTTTTTCGGGGTGAAAGCTACTGCTTCCTCTTCTTTATCTACCAGCCTCTTAAGGCTCACTTGTGCTACAAGATAGTCCAGCCTTTTTTGGGGGGTGGGGTGGGGACATGGTCTCACTCTGTTTCCTAGATTGCAGTGTAGTGACAGTCTCGGCTCACTGCAGCTTTGACCTTGCTGGGCTCAGATGATCCTCCCACTTTAGCCTCCCAAGTAGCTGGGACTATAGGTGTGCACCAACATGCTTGGTTAATTTTTGTATATTTCGTAGAGACAGGGTTTCACCATGTTGTCCGGGCTATTATGGAACTCCTGGGCTTAAGTGATTCATCTGCCTCAGCCTCCCATAGTGCTGGGATTACAGACGAAAGCCACCATGCCCAGCCCAGTCCAACTCTTACATGTCAGCACAGGGAAAGGACAAATACTTGTCAACTATAAATCAGAAACATTGCTAATGCGTTGGAAAGAGCACTAGTTTTATTTACTTTATAACTTAGCTGTCTACTGGGTGAGATGAATATCTTTTCTCTTTAAAAAATAGGAAAAGAGAAGAAAAACTAGCATAACGAATGGCCAGGTGCGGTGGCTCATGCCAATAATTCTAGCACTTTGGGAGGCCAAGGCAGGCAGATCATAAGGTCAGGAGATTGAGACCATACTGGCTAACACAGTGAAATGCTGTCTCTACTAAAAATACAAAAATTTCACTTTGGGAGGCCTAAGCGGGTGGATCATTAGGTCAAGAGATCGAGACCATCCTAGTCAACATGGTGAAAAAATACAAAAAATTAGCTGGGCATGGTGGCGCGTGCCTGTAATCCCAGCTACTCAGGAGGCTGAGGCAGGAGAATTGCCTGAACCCAGGAGGTGGAGGTTGCGGTGAGCCGAGATTGCGCCATTGCTCTCCAGCCTGGGTAACAAGAGCGAAACTCCGTCTCAAAAAAAATACAAAAAATTAACTGGGCGTGGTGGCGGGCACCTGTAGTTCCAGCTTCTTGGGAGGCTGAGACAGGACAATCGCTTGAACCTGGGAGGCGGAGGTTGCAGTGAGCTGAGATCGTGCCACTATACTCCAGCCTGGGTGACAGAGCGAGACTCCATCTCAAAAAAAATAAAAAAACCTACCATAAGTACTCATTTGTAAGACTTTATGATATGTAACATTAGTTTCATAGTTCTGAGACCTGGTAGAACTGACTTTCTTATTTGGATAACCTAGAAAACACCCTAAACACAAACTTCACGCCTTCTTTCTCTTTTTTTTTTTGAGACGGAGTTTCGCTCTTGTTACCCAGGCTGGAGTGCAATGGCGCGATCTCGGCTCATCGCAACCTCCGCCTACTGGGTTCAGGCAATTCTCCTGCCTCAGCCTCCTGAGCAGCTGGGATTACAGGCACGCGCCACCATGCCCAGCTAATTTTTTGTATTTTTAGTAGAGACGGGGTTTCACCATGTTGACCAGGATGGTCTCTATTTCCTGACCTCGTCGTGATCCACCCGCCTCGGCCTCCCAAAGTGCTGGGATTACAGGCTTGAGCCACCGCACCCGGCCTTCTTTCTCTTTTTTAAGTAACTTTTTTAGTCTGAGGTGACACGATCATTAAGGATTTGACACATTTGTAAATAAAATGACATCACCAATTACTCTGAAGTGTTTCTAGTTTGCAGAGATTTAGTAATGTGATGTTATTAACCCTTCCTCCCTTCAGAGACCTGTCCTAAGCTCTAAACCACTCATTCCTTTCACTCTTCCTACCCCAAGTGGTTGATGAGCAATGGTCCCTGGTGTTCCACAAAGAGTCATTAAAGTGTTACAGCTGGTAGCGCTGGTAGCAAAAAAAAAAAAAACAAAAAGTACACACACACACACACACACACACACACACACACACACACAGAGGCACCTGGCCAAGTGATGAAAGCTTGGCTCCTGAAGTTTCTATGAAATCCGATGACCACCAACATCAAAGGAACTTTTTTTTTTTTTTTGAAACACAGTCTCGCTCTGTCGCCCAGGCTGAAGTGTACTGGCGAGATCTTGGCTCACTGCAACCTCCGCCTCGTGGGTTCAAGTGAGTGTCCTGCCTCAACTTCCCAAGTAGCTGGAACTAAAGGTGCCTGCCACCATGCCTGGTTAATTTTTTTTTATTTTTAGTAAAGATGGAGTCAGGATGGTCTCCATCTCCTGACCTCAGGTGATCCGCCCACTTCGGCCTCCCAAAGTGCTGGGATTACTGGCATGAGCCACCTCGCCTGGCCCATCAAAGGAATTTTAACAAGTATTTGAGAGTACTGACAGTAAGATTAACACTTGGTTGATTTAGATGTTATGCTGGTCCTCAGGCATTCATCTTTAGATATTTTTGGGGTGGAAGTGGGGTAGGGCTGACTTAGTAAAAATAACCTCTTAGCCCCATGGCTTTATTCAGACCTACACTGATTTGAGGGGTGGGTTTGTGGAATGCAAGCTTAGGTTCTTATCTAATATTTGATGACAATTTAGAATTTTAAATGTAATTTTTAATTTTAGTGACTGGTTTCAAAATACCTGCCCGTCTAGTTTAACTTCTACATTGTTCAAAGAGGTCTCAGTACATGGCTACAATCAAAGTATTAGACTATTTTTCAGCTATGTGCTCAGAGAAGTTATTGCTGTTGATACCCTTTCCTTTGTTTCCTGTTAAATAAATACCTCCTTAAAGACAGAGTTGTTCTCGGAGTCATCTCAGCAAAGGATGCAAGTTCTCCATTTTGAACACTCCACCCTTGTTTCGTGATGTTTTGCCAAGAGCATTTTTCTTTACCCCAGCTGCTTCGTCAACCACCTCATCCACTTTGCCAAACACCCCATTGTCACCACCACCTTTGCCAAATGGATTGCAAAGCCCTATGATCATGGGAAATGATCCAGAAAGAGTCTCTGAAAACGCGGGATCTTTCTATTTCTTCTTAATGGACCAGGAAGAGTCAGCGAGACCCACCTCCTAGTGGCAGATGAAAAGAGAAGGAAGGTTACACTGTGGGAAAATACCACAGAGAAGAAACGCCTCTCATCTCAGAAAAGTATGCACTATTTTTCAAGATAAATAGCTCTAGTTTGGCCTACAAACCAAATAACAACAACCAAAAAGAAAAGAAAGAAAGCACCAAAATCAATTAAATTCTCAGATCATTTATTTCTGTTATGGAACTTTCTTTTTTTTGTTGTTGTTGAGACGGAGTTTCGCTCTTGTTACCCAGGCTGGAGTGCAATGGTGCGATCTCGGCTCACTGCAACCTCCGCCTCCTGGGTTCAGGCAATTCTCCTGCCTCAGCCTCCTGAGTAGCTGGGATTACAGGCACACGCCACCATGCCCAGCTAATTTTTTGTGTTTTCAGTAGAGATGGGGTTTCACCATGTTGACCAGGATGGTCTCGATTTCTTGACCTCATGATCCACCCGCCTTGGCCTCCCAAAGTGCTGGGATTACAGGTTTGAGCCACCACGCCCAGCTTGGAACTTTCCATCTAAAAAGAGACCATAGAAATTATCCCTGTAGCTTTATTTTATACACGTGGAAAGCAGGGCACAGAGCAGCTGTGGCTTACCTAAGTTCATCCTAGGGCTAGAATGTGGATGTTCTGATTTCCAGACTGCATACATTTATTTGATGAATCTAGAAAGCTTTCTGGTTTTGGACAGTAGATGTGTTCAACAAACGACCCAGTGTCTCCTCCCTGAGGAGATACTTCCCTCTCTCTGAGGGAAGAAGTACCACCATCCTCTAGTGACTGGAGGATTAACTGATCATGTTGCAACTTGTTCTGTGAGAAATTCTTTGGGGAATTAATTATTGCTATGATTATGTGAAATACGACTTTTCTTGAAGTGGTTTGGCATATTTATCTTATTATATGAAACTGAGGCACAATGTAAAAAGTCTTGACACTTGCCTGATACAGACACAATCTGCTATTAGTCAGATTGACTTATTGCTCTGTCACCCAGGAGTGCAGTGGCATGATCATGGCTTACTGAAGCCTCAACCTCCCGGGCTCAAGTGATCCCCGCACCTCAGCCTCCTGAGTAGCCAGGACTAAAGGCTTATGCCACGATGCCCAGTTTATTTTTTAAAAAATTTTGACCAGGTTTGGTGGCTCAAGCCTGTAATCCCAGCACGTTGGGAAGCCGAGATGGGCAGATTGCCTGAGGTCAGGAATTCAAGACCAGTCCGGTCAACATGGTGAAACCCCATTTCTACTAAAAATACAAAAAAATTAGCCAGGCTTGATGGTGCATGCAGCTACTCAGGAGGCTGAGGCAGGAGAATTGCTTGAACCAGGGAGGTGGAGATTGCAGTGAGCCGATATAGCACCACTCCACTCCAGCCTGGGTGACAGAGCTAGACCCTGACTCAAAAAAAATTTTTTCTTTAATTGTAGAGACAGGGTCTCGCTCTGTTGCGCAGGCTTGTCTTGACCCCCTCGCTCAAACAACCCTCCCGCCTTAGTTTCCTAAAATGCTGGGATTTTAGCGGTGAGCCACCACACCTGGCCCAGATCAGTTTCCTTAAGTTGTATTTGGCCAATCTCCAAAACATCAACAATGAAAAAGGTTTTTAAATACTGTGATATTCATCATCCTGTCACCATTCTTTTTTTTTTTTTTTTTTTGAGGCCGTCTCGCTCTGTCGCCCAGGCTGGAGTAAGTGTGGTCCTATCTCAGCTTTCTGCAACCTCTGCCTCTCAGGCTCAAATGATTCCACCTCCCAGGTTCAAGTGATTCTCTTGCCTGAGCCTCCTGAGTAGCTAGGACTACCTGCGCCTGGTACCAGGCCCAGCTAATTTTCGTATTTTTAATATAAACAGCATTTCACCATGTTGGCCGGCTGTTCTCAAACTCCTGACTCCTAACCTCAAGTGATCCGCCTGCCTCAGCCTCCTAAAGTGCTGGGATTACAGGTATGAGCCACTGTGCCCAGCCCTTCCTGTCACAATTCTGATTCCACAATAATGGCACTTCTTGGAATAATACTAAATTACCTTTTGGATGGAGTTGTTTGGAACCTCTAAATTACCTTTTGGATGGAGACATGAGAAATGTATGGTCATGCTAGCTTGTCTTTGGGTGGGCGGAGGCTGCACGAGGCACGTCAGCACACAAAGGAGCCTCGCTCAGTCAACACAGCTGGCATGCTGGGAGGTCTTGTGCCCGGCTGGATAGCATGTTCCTATCTGCATTTGGCTTCTTCCATTTTCTATTGGAAAATGCTTTCAGAAAGGACCATTTTCAGATAGGGTACTTGGTGGCAGTTGGGTGGCTTTTGCAGACTCTGACCAGTCACATGTTTCCACCTCGCTGTGCATTTGCCCCAAATTCTTAGTCTTGTCAAGCAAGCAGGTGGGATCTGTAAGAGAACACTCAGTGTACTTTAGTTTTCTACCTAACTTTTCAAGGAACATAGAAGCAAAGGTCCAGGTTATAGGTATTGGGTGGTATTTGAGCCTTTGCTAAACAATGAAAGTCTTGGACCAAAGTGTACCTGGGCAGAGGTGACCGTATTCTGAGCCTGCCTGCTTTTTTCTAGAAACTCTCTTATGGAAGGAGTAACTGCAGCCCTCAGATCTCCCAGGGCTTGTAAACGAAAACCATAAGGGCACACATTTCTTGTCCCTTGCCTGACCTCCCTTTGCTCCCTTCACCAGGAAGGCGCTGATGGAAATCGGCAGCTGGGGAGAGAGGGGAGAGGGAGGGAGTGAGCGCGAGAGAACTCATGCCTGATGGATCCCATTAGGCTTAGTGTGCAAAGCAAGTTGAGATGAAGTAGCTGCTCTGGTATGCATCCAAAACTGCTGTTCTATTTTTAGTCCCTCCCTCGTGCTGCTTAGCCTCACGTTGTATGCGCCTGGGCACCTGGATCAGCAGCAAAACATGGAACTGAGCCACTCATTTGTAAAAGTGGAAGGCAGGAGGCCATTGATGCAGGGCTTGTTTATTGCTGACAGGGAAGAGGGACCTGGAATGTTAATGAGGATGGCTCTCTGAAGCATGCCTTCATGCTTAGCAAGGAGTTCAAAGGAGAAGACAGACTCAGTCCTGTGCCGAACAAATGTGAACTGTTGATAGAGGGAAGGAGAAATCAATTATGCTGTCGCAGGCTTCCATGTCATTGTGTTTGGAGTTGTTAGAAAAGGTAGGACAAGGACCAGATCTCAAAAGGAAACAAAGCCACATGGCCTTGAAGTATAACGAGTTTGCCATGGCAACTGATGGAAATGAGCCTCCCGGGCACCGAGCAGGTGCGTTATCTTACAGAATAAACATACTTCTCTCACTCCCTGGTTTTTATAATAAAACCTGTGTTTGGATTACTTTCCCCTCCTCTTTGTTACCTAGAGAAGTTGGCTGTTGCTCAATTAGCCCAAGGCTCTGGTGAGGGAAATGTAATCAGTGTTATCAAAAGGGCTGCTTTTGAAAAGGCTGGCACTAGACTTGGCTGCGAGCCTCATCGCTGAGCAGCAGCTGGGCCGTAGGTACCTGCCTGGCCTTTGCCACCTTCCAGGCGATGCCCTCCACTGCAAGCTGCTTGTTCTTGCCTTCATCGAGGCGTAACGGGGAGGCCGGGTCTCACACTGGGTGGTGCTGAAAAGCTCCATTCTTCCCAGGAGAGGAGAAACAGCAGGTTTATGTGAGGCTGGGACCAGACCAATTTTCAGCATTCTGTATTGTCTGGGCTATGGGCCAAGGGTTCCTTGAGTTCAGGGATTAACTGATTCTATTTTCCAATCTGTTGTTATCTACAAAGTTCAGTTACTCAGAAACTTGAAGAGAGCTGCTACTTTCCTGAGCTTTAAATTCCTCTCAAACGGGTTCTGGGGTGGTAGAGTCTCATGTCTGAAATGTACACAAAATGTGGAGATTTTGGGAAAACTCTCTGGAGTTAAAAGTTTACTTTTAATTTTTATGAGGCCAAAATAACAATGAAGTTCAATAGCTATGTTTTCATTGCTCTCATTTGTAACTAAAAAGTCCACCACTTTAGCTTCAAATTGATTTTCTTTTTTCTTTTTTTTTTTTGAGATGGAGTCTAGCTGTCACCCAGGCTAGAGTGCAGTGGCACAATTTTGGCTCACTGCAACCTCTGCCTCCCAGGTTCAAGCGATTCTCCCACCTCAGCCTCCTAAGTAGTTGGGATTACAGGCATGTGCCATCATGCCCGGCTAATTTTTGTATTTTTGTAGGGATGGGGGTTTCACTGTGTTACCCAGGTGAACTGAACTCCTGTCCTCTCACCCACCTCGGCCTCCCAAAGTGCTGGGATTACAGGCGCGAGCCACTGTGCCCTGCCTCAAATCGATTTTCCAAACAAGATGCCCGTTCTCCATGGGCTCCTAGAACACAGATGGTTTCCAAACAAGGCTGTAGTAAAACCACTGACCTGAGGATAAATATTCCAGCCAGGGCCAGCAGGCTGAGGGCCACGGTCAAGCAGAGGCCTCTGCTCAGCAGCAGTAAGAGCCCTCCTCTGCTTCTGCCTATGTTCCTACTTCCTTCCGACCAGATGCCTGGCACCCCCCCCAACCCAACCCCTTCCATTGAGACCCAGCCTCCTGATGATGCCCCGGCTGCCCCTTTACACGTCACCTTACCTTTGACCCTAAGAAGAAAAACATGCCTGCCTGAAGAACTAATTCTACCTGCAGTGTCAGTGGTGAAAAGGGCTTCATGGGATAATCCTCCCAGCCAAAATAGTATCCCAAGGCTTAGGCACTAAACCTCTCCACTCCTACTCCTAACACAACTAACAGACCTCACCGAGATCACACTTCCTCTTACTTTATATACGTGGTTCTAACTAGAGCAGTTTTCTGCTTTTCTAATGCTTGGTAGGTTAAAAGTTGCCAGTTTAGGAGGACAATAGGGAAGAAGGGTTAGGGGACCAGCATCTTGATGGAAATGACAGCTGACATTTTGACAAAGTGGTTTTGTCATGAAAATATTAATATTTTGAAGCACCCTGAAAAACACTAGTAAATATTCAGCTTTTAAGAAATCACAAAGTAATGTTTGTAAAAGCAACCTTACATCTAATTTTCACCCAGGTCATATCAAAACAGCTACATTGCAATGTCCAGGTTCACTGGTTCAGATCATGTACCATAGTAATAAACACCTCTCAAAAGTCATAGCTTTCACAGCAAGTGACTGGTTTTAAAAACAATGTCTTTAATCATCTGGACAAAGTTACATCATGTTTTCTCTATTTTGTTTAAGAAGATCATTGTCGTCTCATTTACGAGGTTTCCTTAAGGTGAAGCCATTCGCTTATTCCATTCTTGAATGATACCCCTAATCCAAGCCAGGGTTTGGCTCAGCTTGCCCTACACAGGCCTTGTCAGGCCCTCAGTCCAAAGAAGAAGCTTAAGACCTAGGTCCTCCAGGCACCAAGCAAGGGGAGTATTTAGGGCATTTCATATTGGATCTAATAGGTGGCTGCTGAGTCCACTTCAGATGCTCTAAGGTGAGCTTAACAGGAGCATTTCAAAGTGGGTGGACAGGTTCCTTCCACATTCAGGTTTTTGAAATTCAAGACTCTTAACTGGGTACCATATACTTTGGGTACCAGCATATTGTTATTTGAAAAGACACAGGAGGCACAAGTCCCTGACACCACAGGGTGAGAAGGGGAGATCTGGTTCCATCATGCCTATAATACAACTGTCATTCAAAAGTTAATCTTAGAAAGGCTGCAAGGTGAGAGTTTAGCAGCTAACACATAGCAACCAGACTCCTGCTACTCATTAAATGCCTACTGTGTGCACAGTAGGCACAAAGATGCTTGGCACAAAGATGAGTAACACATGCTCTTGCTCTCTAATTACTTAAAATCTAGCTGGGGTGATATAATATCAATATGTGAAAAGACCATTAACCACCCAAGGCAGCATACAGTAAATGCTAAGGAAGTGGGTCAGCTGGTCCCTTTTCTCTGACCCTCACTGAGCTCACATTTACACAGTTTCAAGGTTAAATCTTTAAAGAAGCAGGAACTGCTGAATTTTCCTAATAAACCCGCTCACTTCCTCCTTCCCACATATACCCTTTGGATTATAATATTCAAAGTCTCCATAAATCACCATGTAAATGCAATCAGAGATTAAAAGACAGAATGTAAAAAGTTGGACAAGTATGTAAAAGCACCGCAGAATGTGCATATTAAACCAACAAATGATAATGCCGCCCACAGGGAATACATCACACCTTTTTAAAGAGCAGCCTAGAACCATGCCTCAAGAAGGGCCAGACAACACTGCAGCAAGTGGGGTGGTAAGGATGTGTGTTTTACAGGGCATCTGGAAAGGCAGATGTGGCCAGTGTTAAAACCAGCTGGGAGAGAGCAAATGGATTTCTGCACTGTGCTAAGTAGGGTGTGGGAAATGTGTGAAGTTGAGCCCATCAGCTAAATATACAAATAACTGAGCGAGAAAGCAGTAAATGATAATTTGCTGGAATGGGCAAAGAAACTCTGTGAATGAATATTGGCATTGTCCAAGTTCCCCAGACAAAATCTGTGGCAGAAAACACGGCCCGAGCTGAGTCTGTGAGGAGCTTTCGTGTTTCTCACTCGCATAGCATTAACTGTGTAAACCAGACAAAGCTGGGTTTGAACCTCAGTTTACTTAAGCAAATTACTTCTCAGAATTTCAGCCAATAAAATGGGGACAACAGAACCAACTTCCACAGAGACAGAATAAGGTAAGATGAAGAATAGAAAACTTCTAGGATAGTTTCTGGCATCTAGGAAACACTCGTTAAATGTTCCTTCCTTTTGTGCCTTTTCCTTCTTGCTTTCTATCCCACAGTTAATGATCATAGGGACTTTGACTATTACCTTATTTCCAAAAAGTTAAATAGCAAATCCTAACAACAACAACAAAATCTTTCATTTCAAAAAGAAAGCCTAGGAGAGGTCAACAATATGAGTTTTATGCTTAAAACCTCCATCCAGTTTTTCGGGGAGCTCATCAGCATAGTTTACTTCTTAACAAGGCCTGGGAGAGGCCGCAGCGACTCACAGAACATTCAGAATGCCTGGAGATGGCTTTCTTTCCTCTAACATCTTGCTATGGAGCAAAGCTCCTAGCAGCACTGGCTAGAATAATTGAAGATATAACATATCAAAATGTGCCAATGATGTTTGACTTTAAAGGAAACTTACTAAGAGATTCACAATGGGGCTTCAAAAATAGGATAATGGATTTGAAAGTATTTTAAAAAGTAACTTGAAAGGCAGTATTGTGTTCATATTATACTTATTATTAAAAAGGAAAATTTGAATTCAGGTGGAACACTGCTATCCTCTCCTCTGGTTCTGCTTTTCCAAGAAATGAGGTTTCACTGTCATCTCCAACACAGCCCACTCTGTGAGCTAGACAAGAAGGAAAAGCCAAGAGGGCTGGCTGGACAAAATTTAAAGTGAAAGAGAGCCACCATATTGATTAGTGTGTCTCACATATTTTTTTTTTTTAAAGGAAATAAGTTCTCTTGAAACCCCTCCCCATGTTGACTTAAATAATTTTCATTATATTGTTCCCTAAATATTTATAAATATATAGAAATTAGGTATAAATGTTTTGTGCTTGTAGCTAATTAAAAACTATACAAACACAAAATGAAACTGTTCTAGAGATCTGTTGAACAACTATGTGAAGCTACTTAACACTGCTGAATTATATACTTAAATTACTTTAATAATTTACCATCTTAATGGTAAATTTTGTTATATGTCTTTTTATTACAATTAAAAAAACCCAAGAACAAATCAAATTTACAGATCAAGTGAAAACAAATCATCAGTTAAACTCAAATAAAAAAACATTAATTCAGTGTGAAAGTGGTAACATTTGCTGAAACTAGCCAATATTGGGTTTAATTATAATTTATACATAGAATTTTAAAAGTTTAATATGATGCTTTTATAGATTTTATTTCAATTGTTGACTTATATATTTGATTTATATTTATCAAGCATGATGGAGTATAAGTTGTTTGACTTATAATAATCATTATAATTTTTTTTTCAAAAAAGGGAGGAAGAATATTATGCTTAGAAAAAGTCTAGGCACTAAAATGTTACTAGCTGGGTGTTAGTGGTGAGTTAGTAGAAATTTTATCTTTTGTTTATACTTTTCCATGCTTCTCCAGTTTCCAGCAATATGTATGACATATGTATTCTATTCATAGCTGTGACTCCATTGCCTGGAAGAATATCTGTCACATCATAGGAACTCAAGAATATTTGTTGAGTAGATGAATGCTTTTGAGGACAAATAGCCTCAAAACACAGTTTCTAAAAACAGCATTGACCTTTATTTATTAATTCCTTTATGATAGTTGGCAAACTTTACATTCAACCTATGATCTGCTATGCTAGAGAAGATGTAAGAGAAGGTCTAAGTGTGGTAGGGAGTTCTAGTTGCTATTTACTGGATAATGGTGATGGGGAAAGCCATGGTACAGGAAGGCAGGATAAGCAGAAAGAGAGACATACTTTTCAGACAAACACCACAATGTTGTTTTTTTTTTTTTTTTTTTTTTTTTGAGACAGAGTTTCGCTCTTGTTACCCAGGCTGGAGTGCAATGGCGCGATCTCGGCTCACCGCAACCTCCGCCTCCTGGGTTCAGGCAATTCTCCTGCCTCAGCCTCCTGAGTAGCTGGGATTACAGGCATGCGCCACCATGCCCAGATAATTTTTTGTATTTTTAGTAGAGACGGGGTTTCACCATGTTGACCAGGATGGTCTCGATCTCTGGACCTCGTGATCCACCTGCCTCAGCCTCCCAAAGTGCTGGGATTACAGGCTTGAGCCACCGCGCCCGGCCCCACAATGTTGTTTTATTATACATATTAAGATTTCTATTCAACCTCTTTGCAGGAGAACTGGAGGTAAAACATCGCTATATGATATGTTGCTGAGGACAGATCTTATGCTGTATGAGCGAGGTTTCCAGGTAGGGATATCTGAGGTTCACAGAGGAATAGAAGGATAAAGTAAAGTTGGGATGACCGAGTCATAAGCTCTTATTTTGCTTATAATTATGAGGCTAATTTCTCTGGTTTTATAAATTAACTTGAATCATAAACCCTAAGAGAGACTATATGTGAGGCCAATATGGGGATAGAAGTCCCTTAACTGATACACTAATCAAGCCAACTGCCCAGAATCCACATCTGCCCTTGGCTATTTAACTCTACTTATTTACAGGGGAGGTTACATGCTATAGTGATATTGCCAAATTTGAAGATTCCCCAAGACCACACAAGGTAGTCCTTACATATTCAAGGATTACTAGAACAAAATAAACCTTTGCAGTCATCCCTGAATCCTCCCTTTCTCTTAAACCCTACTATATAATACATTGGCAAATTCTGTTGCTCTACCTTCAAACTATATCCAGAATCTGACCACTACCTTCCTCTTACCTGACTTGGGTTATTGAAAAGCCTCTTACCTACCCCTTGTTTCACCCCTTAGCCCTCTGGTATACTTCCTACTCAGCAGCTACAGGATCCTTTTAAAAACTGACTCATATCATGTCTTTACGCAAAAACCTACAATAGCCATAGCCCTTACTGTAAAGCTGCACCTGACTTTCTATAGCCTTCCTCTTGCTCACTTCTGCTCACTGCACTCTGGGTACTTTGACTTCCTTGCGGTTGCTCAGGTATGCCAGGGACACTTTGCTCTTGCAGTTTCCTTTGCAGGAAGTAGCTCCCACCTCCATCCAAATGGCCCTGTCTCTCCCTTAAAATCTCTCTTCAAATATCATCTTATCAGAGAGAACTTTTCTGGCCATCTATGTCAAATAGAAACCTCCTACCCAGGCACTATCTCCTTCACCTTGCTTTTTTCTTCATAGTAATCATCATGATCTGGGACAGTTCTGGCCACCACTGTGTCTGATTTTCTTGAGCACATGATAGGATTGCACTGCCTCACCTTTTGAAGTTGGGTGTAATTGTGTGACTTGCTTTGGCCCATGAAATGTTATAGAAGTGCCATGTGTCACTTTCAGGCATAAGCTTTAAGAGGTGGTGTACAATTTATCACTCTATCTTCTCCATCTCCCACAAAAACAAGGCATACACTCTAGATGGCAGTTCCCTAGGCAGGCTGGATCCCAGAGGGAAGGTACACAGCGCAGAGCCCCTAGCTGACCCACAATGAGAATGCAATGTAAGTGAGAAATAAACTTGGTTGTTTTAAGCCACTGAGATATTGGGTTGTTTATTGCCACAAAATAAGCTAGCCCATCCTGACTGACACACTCTCTGACATATTACATATTTGTTGACCATCTCTCCTTACCCACCTCTAGATTGTAATCTCTATGGTGGTAGGACTCTGTATGTTCAGGGCTATGTCTCCAGTGCCTGGCACGTGGTAGGCATCCAATAATAATATTTGTTAACTGAATGAAATAGGAAGCTTTAACAATGGCAGGTGAATCTAATTCTGGGCTTAGCTACAAAAACGTTTATTCCACCTGATCCGAATGTGAACAAAATGGTTCCTGATTCAAGATCAGAAGTGTGGCCGCTTATCTTACCAAGCACAGTTAGAAAGCATGAATCGCCTATGGGTACATCACACAGCTAGTCATGAAAGCACATAAAGTAGCTAAAGTTACAACACAAATGGAAATCTGGCGTACTGCTGAGGGGACTCAGTGACAACCCATAAATAAAAAGCATTAACAATGTTTGTGTCAATGCTGAATGCTGATGTGGTTTCCTTTCCCTGTGTGGACATTAGCATTTGAAATGAACTGAGCTTCAGAGGCCTGGGATTTTATCTTCTGTTATCATAAATTGGTGTATGAGTCCCTCTAAGGACTTTTGCAAAAGCAGTGTGTGCTTTTGTGAGCTGCTTTCTTTTCACGTGCTTCCTCCTGGTATGCCAGAATTTGGATGGGGATAATGCATTTCCTGTATCATGTGGCACAGTACAAGGAAACCCATTGTATCCCTACAGAGGAAGAGTACATCTGTAAGTAGTTTTTAAGAGTGTACTGAAGGATCTTGTTAGGGTGACTTATTCTCCCAGTTCCATTTGGTTGATGAAGTGGATCACGTGACAGCTGTGCATAATGAACTGCTTCACTTGCTGCCAGTGGGAAGCTCAACCTATAAAATGCAAAATCTCATAGAATCACTGAGGGCATAGCAAGCTGATCACATAAGAGAGAAGCCGGCCTCATTTGGAGTTGTCGTTTCTTACTGCCGCATACAATGCACCAGTGTTACTAGACTGCATTTACTTCCTTACTCCTGTGCCCCCAAAGTAACTGCCTTTCCAATTTGTTCCTAATTCAAATGGGAAAGGCAGTTATTTCTGCATGCATTTCCCAGAGAGCGAACATTATTAAGATGTGCAGGTCACCATCCATTAAATGCACTTGCAAGGAGTCTTTATGTTTTGTCATTAGAAAAAGGAAACATATTAAATCAGAGAACAGGATCGCTGACTTTTTGATTCTTCCTCATCTCTTTTCCTCTCACCCCCTTCTATATTTCTTTTCTTTCTCTGTTCTATTCACTTATTTTTTTTTGTCTGTATTCTAACTGGTGATTCCCTAATGACTGCAGTCGTAACGCATATAATTTGTCTCCTATTTTCCATGGGTTGTACAGAACAGTGATGTTCAAGCCAAAAAACACAAGTTGACCAACCTATTCCAGGAATGGCCCAACTTGCAACTCACTGTGGATGCTCCAGCATCACTAAGGAATAGATAATGAATGGGAAAATAAAAAAAAATAATGCAAACCCCAGTCCTAGATATGATAATTGAGGTAATGATGAAAAAGGGTATAAGCCAATTCAATGCACCTCCACCATGGAGCTTTCATGTGTACTTGGCACTATGCTAGGCACTGCAGTGGGAACTAAAAAGGCAGAGCAGATGGCCTTTGACAGGAAAAGTCGGAATAAATGACGGCATATGATGACATGCCCAAATGCTGTAATAGCTTCACAGATCATAGGACTTTGGGTGGTCCCAGAGGAAGGATGTCAGTAAGAACTTAACTTGTTAGGAAAGGCATTGGGCAGGAGGCAGAAACTGAGCTAGACCCTGAGGGACAGGTAGGTTTTAGATGCTGTCAAAAGAGTGAAATACTCTATTAAAGGGGTCAGTTGTGCATGACATCTTGATTGAATTCACCACTTTGGGGCAACTTGCTTCATAGCCCCAGTTTCCCAACTAACTACACGGTCCAGCCACATAAGTCACACCTAAGGAACATTTTAAAAAATGTAAATCAGATGTTAGTATAAGCCAATTAATCACAACATATGTAAAGCACATCACAGCTGTATACCTTAAATCGATCATGAAGACAGCAGAATTATTTTTCTTGTGTACTAATGAGTGTCATGGATTAAATGTTGCTAAATTTAAGACAAATAGAAAATATCATCTGGGAAATTAGAGCTTAATCTTCTAACAGCAACAAGAAAGTTTATGAGACTTCCTTTGGAGACTTTAAAGTATGTTAGGTTTGGCTTTAGTGAGTTTAGTGGATTTTCCTTTGAAGGCAGAAAGCTGGCTTTAGAGCACTATAGTAAGTTCCATGGCACTTCGGCTACCTCCTTCTGACTCTGATGCTGGCCAGCAGCCTCTGGTGAAAAATCCCTGGATCTTTTCTGCAGAGGAATGGCAAGGCCTGGCAGCAACTGTTAAGCTCACACAGTGGAGACAGGAGTGACTTGTTCTCAGGGTCAGCAGGGGTAGAGGTGAGAGGCAGCTCAAGGCCAAGTATTTGACTTTCTGACCCTTCTAGGAAAGTACAGCATTCTCCAATTTATTCCTAATTGGAATACTTTGCTGTGGTTTTCCTGGCTACAAGATGTGCCCTGTTAACCATTTCCTCTCAAAAGATCTTTGTTAGGTTTGATCCAGCTTTTTCAATACCAAAAACTTATTATCAAAACTGTCTCGTATTCCTGTCACATACCTCAATAACGTGGCTTCTGAGGTTTTTGAGCCTGAGGCCATTAGTCCTTGTGGTTGTGAAGGGTGGGAAGAAAACAATTAAAAGAGTTTATGAAAAATAGGATCACTTTTGGATCTTATTTTGAATGATGTGAATACTTGAATGTGGTTGTACAAGAACATGGTTTGCACATGCACACACACATTCTCACCTATTTTACTGAAAAATATTATGATAGAAAATTTTATTATTTTAGTTTAAGCCCTGGTTGTAGTCCTTCAATAATGAGCACCTAAAAAGCACATATGTGCAACTAGCTGAAAGTACAGCTAAGTGGTCTGCCTGAAACCTAAAATTAGACTGAGTTGATGATTCTACTAGGAGAAGTTTTTCCCTCAGTGTTTTTATTCCCTAACTTTGCTACCTCCACCTCCTGCAGTGGCTGAAGCCATGGTAGATACTACTCAAAAGTTAAGAACTCTTGAGGAGAGTTCTGAAAAATCAGCACGCAAAAGGCAGCAGGCCCAGAAGTCAAAGACTCTTGGCTACAGCAATAGAATGTTAAAATCACAGGATAGCAAGAGAAACCTGGTTTCTGATCATTTAAAATGTCTGTTGTTTCAGCCTTAGCATTAGGGAAATCCAAATAAATGAGTTAATAATTTTGCTTTTATAGCCTTTATATAAACAAGAGATTTTTGCTGGTATTCCTAGAAAGATGGTGAAAATTAGGTGCTGAAATTTAGATGTCCTCTGAAAATGACTTGAAATAATTACATCTGTTAAACTGGACAGCCCTAATATTGTATGCTGTATCAATCAACTTTCATTATTCTTTAATGACTTTTTGTAATTATTTTTTCTAACACTTTGCAAGCTTGACTTGTGTTCACCTTGCTGTGGAATGCTTTAAAGGGCACTTTGTCTAATAACAGAGGGAAATGATAAATTATAAATGCCAAATCACATTGTAGTGATTTAGATAGCATCAGGGTAAAGCTGTAAGCAATAAAGTAAAAAAATTCCCAATCAACCTCTATGTTAGGAGCAAAAAAGAAATAGCCGTCTGCATAATTAAAGAGAGACACATCAACATACTTGTTAATGTGCTAATGTAAGGGCTTTTTAAAAAACTTGAAATCATCAAGCCAGATTCTAAAAATTGTTATCAGTTTAAGTAGAGAAGTTTTATATTTATGAATGAGTATGAATTAATTGTATTGTAAGTGTCCTCTTCAAATACAGAAAGAAAAAAAAACCCACCTCTGTCGCAATCTCTTAAGCATTTGGGGGGTCAGGACAATGAATGAGGTAAGTTTGCCTGGGTCTGAATTCTGCCTAAATCCTTCCTAGCCGTGTGATCTCAGGCACATTACTTAACCTCTTTGGACCCCTGTTTCCTCAGTGTAAAATGGGGAATATAGTGGTTCCTATCTTATATGATTATTGTGAGGAGTACAAATAAAACACTTAAAATACAATCTAACAGAGTAAGCACAAAATAACAATGGGTTATATAATATAATTTCTCTGGTGGTTTCTCTTCCTCCTCCAAGTAAAAGCCTTAGTCCTTATCAGGTCCTTTAAGGCCCCACACAAGCAGCCTTGTTTTTCTCTGTCCTGGTCTCTGAGCACTTTCCTTGTCTCCTTCAGCTCTGGCACTCTGACCTCCTTTCTGGCTGTTCCTCTGACACACTAGGCAGTATGTGCAATAGCCCCTGCATCCAACCACCCGACAATGTTAGGGCAGGAAGAAATCAGCCAGTCCAACTTTCTAAAGTTATAAATGGGGAGAAAAAAGGCTAGTGGGGGAATACGTGATTTGTCCATGGTCATAAAACTGGGACCAGGACCCCGGTTTTCTTGGTTCCTTAGTTCTTCATTATTACCAAACTATCTCCCTTGACTTTGTCCAGAGGTATGTGGATTAAGAAAAAAAGCCATCTGGTAAAAGTTGTGAAGGCAACACAGTCACCTGTAAAGACTGGAGGTGGGCCAGGTGCAGTGCCCCATACCTGTAATCCCAACACTTTGGGAAGCTGAGGCAGGTGGATCACTTGAGCTCAGGAGTTCAAGGCCAGCTTGGGAAACCTGGTGAAACCCTGTCTTTACAAAAGATACAATAATTGGCCAGGCATGGTGGTGTGCACCTGTGATCCCAGTTACTTGAGAGGCTGAGGTGGGAGGATTGCTTGAGCCTGGGAGGTCGAGACTGCAGTGAGCTGAGATCGCGACACTGCATGCCAGCCTGGGCTACAGAGTAAGACTCTCTCTCAAAAACAAAAAACAAAAAAAGACTGAAGAGTTGGGAAAGGATAACAATAGTTCAGGAAATAAATAGCAGTCACTTTAATAATAAATAAATAGAAATAACTTCAATAAGGTTGTTAGTAGCAGATATAGAAAAAATGTCAAAGGCACAAGATATTATGATAATGGAGTTCATAGGACTCACAGCTGATTTGGGGGGATGAATTTCAAGTCAAAGCTGAAGTGAGATTCATGTGCAACATGAATTAAAGGAATTATGGATAATAACAATAGTTGCTATAATTGAACACTTACTGTGCTATAGGTACTGTGCTGTACTTTACATGACATAGTCTTTTAACAACCCTACACTAAACTCTAATCATTCCAATTTACAGATGAAAATATTGAGGCTCAGACAGGTTAAATTTTTGTCTAAGGTCAAATACCATTAATTGGCAAATCTGGAGTCTGAGCTCAATTAGACTCCAGAGCCAATGTTTTAATCACTGTGTCACTGGTCTTCAACATTAGAATCTTTATGAGAATGTTCACAAAATATTCATGCCTGTGTCTCACTCGCAGAGGTTCTGAATTAATTAGGCTGAAGTGGAGTCCAGGAAGGGATAGTTTGTAGAGGAATCCAAGGGATTCCACCGGAGCTAGTTTGAGAACCAGTTCCACACACAGTAGTCTCCATGCTTAAGTATACTATCCAAGGTCAGCTGCTAGTAGGAAGTGAAGCTGGGTTCCAAATTCAAATCTGTATGGGTCTGAAGTTTGTTGCAGTTATCACCATCACCTAGACCACTACTTCCACCATTTCCACTCCAATACCAGTTTCCATTTGAAGAAGATTTACATCTTACACAGCACGTTCAAAGACAGAAAAATAAGGATTCTTCAGCCAGTGAATCTTATGAAAAGTGCTGCTTTCAAGAAATATTTTCATGGTTTGTACCTATTTAAATACAGAAGAAAAAAAGAAATATTTTCATAACTTCTTAATTTAATGTCTTCCTTTTTTAAAAAAAAAAGGGTTTGGCTTCTGAAAAGTATTCTGAGTATAACGGCAAAATATCTGCTTTTTCTATGGGCTTATAAATTGAAGTGGTTCTTCAGGACAAACAAAAACGCTTTTCATCTAAAATTTTAATTGAGACCAATTTCAGTGCCCTGGGAATCAGTTCCAATGTTTGGCTCACGTTTTCTGGCACTGAGCACAGGGCTCTGGCCTCAGGCCTACACTGGGTCACCCTACTACAGCTGCACCTCAGGGCTACTTGCCAAGAAGCTGGTCTCACGGCAACCCTTCCCTATGGCTTAACACCAGAACATTGAGCCTGGATACCCAACCTGGATGAAAGCAATTCACATGACTGCAACTCTTTCTAGCAAGCAACTTGCAGGAGTCATCTCGTGTAGCATTGTAACACCCTCTGACATTTCTGGGAGAAAAATAAGACTCGTGTTCATCAGTTTGTCTAGGAGTGGAAATGGGTATTTCTCAAAGTTTAATTTATAGCTAGAAGGTTGTACGTTGCTATAACCATCACATAACTGGGGAAATGTGTCACTTAAAGTTTGTAGCAGCTCTTTCAAAAATGGGGAAGATTACAGTCCAGCTATCCTGGTTCAGGAACCAGAAAGATCAGGGTTTGAAATGTGATTTTCCCACTAGCTAGGTGGAAGAGTTTGGGCAGTTAAATTGTGCCTCAGTTTCCTCGTATACAAAATTCAATTTGGGCTCATTAAATGAATTCTAAGTCTCAGTCTTAACATTTTACTTTATGCATGAATATATATTTATAGTTTTCCTACTTTGGTATAACCACTTGAAACTCATTCTCTTACCACAGAAATCTAAATTTCCAAAAATCTCAGATTGCCATTAAATATATCACCTAAAAACAAAGAATTATCGAGTTTCAGCTGTAAAACATACTTAGATAATTAGTCCAACTCCCTAATTTTATCATCTCTTTTCCTATTCATCACCTTCCTTTCTTCCTTTTTTCAACAAATATTTTCTGAGTTCTGGTATATATGGGGGATTGAGTTAAGTGCTAGTGACTAAGTCTGAGTCCTCAGTGTTAAAGAACTTCCAGTACAGAAGAGACAGACAAGTAAATAGGTGATTAAAATACAATTAAGTAAGTGAATGGAGGTGAGCACAGGGTACATGGGAAGACAGAGGCCAGTCTTGGGGTGAGGGATAGGAGTTAGGAAAGGGTTCCTGGAGAAATGACATCTTAGCTGAGATCAGGGGAGGGAGGGCAGTTTTCTAGGCAGAAAAGCAGCATGTGCCTTTGTATATCACAGAGGGACCCAGAGAGCAGTGAGGAGGATTGCCCAAGGGTATTCAATTGGCCAGTGGCAGAGCTGGCAGTAAAATGGAGCTCGAAACCCTAACTAGAAAATCATAGGCTCAGCTGAATGTCAGTGACACAAATTAAAAGTTCTTGGTTTTGTTTTTTGGTGCAGGTGAAACATCACAGTCCCTGCCTTTGCTGCCACCAACTTAATTCAGATCTGGGGCTTTTGTCTCGGCTCTAGGCTTAGGATTTCCTCTCTCGCTCTAGTGTCTTCAGCAGTAACTCATCAACACAACACAACCACATCACAGGCTTGTCATCTGAGAAGTACCAACACCAATCTACTCTAGGGATGAGGATCTTTCTATTGCTTAGTGGCAAGGATGAATAAAGATCCTGGCTCTGATAGGCTTAGGAGACAAGCCTTTGTTAGTGATGGCTCAGTTATAGGATAGTTATGACATGATGATTGTCTTCACATATCTGAAGGATTGTAGGAGGAATTAGTTTATTCTGTGTAGGATAGAAGGGAAGAATAAGAACCAAATGGATGTATAGGTTACAGCATTACAGGTAAATGTATTTTCCCTAAATAAGAACTTGAGGGCCAGGTATGGTGGTTCACACCTGTAATCCCAGCTACTTGGGAGGCTGAAGTGGGAGGATAACTTGAGCCCAAGAGTTTGAGACCAGCCTGGACAACATCTCTACAAAAAATACAGAAATTAGCCAGCGTGGTGACTTGTGCCTGTAGTCCCAGACACTTGAAAGTGTGAAGTGGGAGGATCGGTTGAGCCCAGGAGGTGGAGGCTGCAGTGAGCCGTGATTGCACTACTGCACTCCAGTCTGGGCAACAGAGGGAAAACCTGCTTCAATTAAAAAAATTAAAAAAAAAAAAAAAAAGAACTTGAGGGTGGCTGTGTTGGTAAGCACTGAGTATCCCTATACCAAAAGTATTTAAAACAAGTGCAAAATGACCACTTTACTGGGATGTTGCAAAGGCAATTCATGCCTCTTATAAGATTTAGATTGTAGAGACCCTGATCAAATCCTTCTAACTCAGAGCTTCTGTGAGTTTATATTTTCACAGTTGCTCAGGCTGAGATCTAATTGTTCTAGCTTTTATCTATTCCTCACATAGTATGTACTCTCTGATCTAGTTAATTAGCATTTAAGTACATTATTTTTATACTTGTAAGCAAAAATATGCTTATTGTATATTGTAATATTTAAGGAGACAAATTTTTTTCCTCAAAATGCATTAACATTTACTGCTAGGTATTGAAACTGCTGTAGTTACGTGAGAAAATCAGCAGTTTGGCATGTACACATCTGAGTACACCACACCCACATATTCAGTCTGATACGTGCATACCACCTTATTTTAGGTATACTTCACTTGTGTATTTATATGCTGTGGATGCTAGCTAGCATCTATACTCTCACATGCCCAAAGTTAATTTAATACATTCCTTTCGTTTCAACCTTTGTTTTTTATTGTGTAAACTGTGTGGCTGAAATATCTGTTCCATTTGTCTAAATATATGTAGGGAGTGAAAGGAAAGTATGGTCAGTGAAAACTGAAGATATTACTGGCAGTTCTGGCAGGTGCAATTTGGATCTTGTAAACTCCAAATTATTTCTGGAGAGCAGTGGTAAAAGATGATTTATATTGTTTTGTAAGGCAGGCTACTCTGTTGCCAACATAGTAAAATAAAACATATAATTTGTTTTTACTTGCTTTCCATGCATAGTGCATGTAATGTGTTATAAATCAAATATATTAAGTAATACTTTGTTTTAAATTAGAATTTGAATAATATATTACCTAAAGCCTAAAATATGTATGTTTTAAAACAACATAATAGATCTTTCAAAAAGAGAAAAAGAATGCAAGCTCATTTTCTAAGTGTACAAAATCAAACAACATTAAAAGGACCAGTTTAAAATGAGCTGGCTCTTCCCTAAGAGCCATGGAGCATAAATTCCTTTATCATATTGTGCAAAGGAATGCATCCTGTACTATCTCCTATATTCTACCTTAGAGAAAAGCTTATGCTCAACTATGCTTTTTTAAAGAAAGGGATTCCACAGCTGCTGGTTGTAACAGTTTATTGTGCACTGAGAGAAATGCTGGGAGTGGCTTGGCCAGTCCCTAAGCACTTCGTGGGAAGTTAGAGAACTGCCTCTGGGATAGTGGCTCAATACCCTATGTGCAAAGGCTGAATAAGTCATTTCGCTCAGGGCAATCCTGCGGAGGGCTTCTCCTCAAAACAGAATCATCCGTCCTCTGCATGTAAATGTAAAATTCTAGGTTTCTATTGTACCAATAGGGTAGAGACTTGTAGAGGCAGCAGCCAGCTGCTGTATATTCGCTGATAAACGTTTTTTCTTTCCAGCTTTTTAAAATAAGATACAAATGTTTTCACTAATGATCTTTTACCATACGGAACTCTAAAAGTAAGAGGACACCAGGCAAAATTCCCTGAAATCACTGTAGGGACACAGCCAGACCCCAGGTGGGGCACTGAACAGAAGAGGGCAGTGGGCCATTTTGAAAGGAAGAAAAGGACAACCGGGAGCAGAGGATGTGGAGAGTCTCCAGGCCTAGCAGCGGATGACGCAGAAGGTGCCGCAGCTGCTCTAATAGTCGCCTCCACTTCAGAGTAGGGGCAAAAGTGTTTAGAGATGAAAGGCAAGAGGGGGTAAGAAAAATGTCCCTTCCATTTCTAACCAACTGAAATATAATCTTCACGAAGCTCATTCTGTTCTTATGAAGTGGTTATTTTCAGGATTCAAATATAGGCAAAATACTAAGCGGCAAACCGTATGTGTTTCTTAGCTGCAAGTGCAACTGGATACTCCCAAATTACTGACAGCACATTGTAATTTCTAAGGCAACTTCTAAGGACAAACTTATAGTCGGACCCTTGAACATTAGCAATTTAGTAATGTGATAGTTCATGGCCTTGCCCAACTGTGTGAATTCAAAAAGTGCTTTGTCACATGTAACCTTAATGTTTATATGCTTTAGGCCATATAATGACTTTAAGTCATTTCTTGTTTTAGACTCAGTACACGTAAGGGTAGTTGACTCACCCACTCCGAGATGATTTCCTGGAACTCTGAATCCTGCTGAACTCTGTACTATCCTAAGGATTGTACCATCCTCTGATTGACTTGAAATCCTACCCTGAGGAAATAAGTACATGAGTGGGGAGGGAGAAGGGGAGATCTGGGCAGGTCAACTTCACTGACACCCCCATCTTTTCTTTAGGTTCCACAGGCATCCTAAAGAGTAGTTTTCAGCTCCTTGACAGGAGAGGGCATTTACGATTGGACAAAGATGTTCTAATGACAAAAATGTCAGGAACTGAAAGAAGCCACGAAAGGGAAAAATGAAAGTTAACAATAACAGCATGGTTATTGGACTGTTTTAGGGATTAAAACATAAAACAGGCTCATACACAGTTGGTAATTTACCTGAAGTCACACAGACTTCAAATTAAGGTCTGTGAGACTCCAAAGCTGCTTTCTACTATCAGAAAAATGGCATAGGAATCTCAGAATTCTATAGGGTTCTTCCCTTTTAAGGTTTATAAAATGCAGAGAATGCATATACCACTGATTCAAAAAAGTTTAAGCCATTTCTTTTTTTTTTTTTTTTTCGAGATGGAGTCTTGCTTTGTTGCCCAGGCTGGAGTGCAGTGGTGCGATCTCAGCTCACTGCAATTTCCACTTCCCAGGTTCAAGCAATTCTCATGCCTTTTGTATTTTTTAGTAGAGATGGAGTTTCACCACGTTGGTAAGGCCGGTTTCGAATACCTGACCACAAGTGATCCGTCCACCTTGGCATTCCAAAGTGCTGGGATTACAGGAGTGAGCCAACGCACCCAGCCAAGTTTAAGCATTTCTTAGGCTATATGCCTTCACAGGGCAGTGGCACTCTCCTGCCAACTCCAGTCAGCCACTTAGAATCACCTTAAGCTTGCTCCAAGGCCTCTGGCCAGCGGTGAGTGAAGGCACAGGACTGCATAATCTCCTAGCCTAATTAGGCATGACAACGTTGAGTAGAGAATCAGGAAGGGACAGTGGTCCAGAGAGTATGTTGTGATCTGAGCAGACTTAAAGATAACAAACATATTGCTTAATTCAAAATGCTAAGTTCTGCTGAGATGTATTCTTACAAGCATGTTTAGAGAATTGAGATAATTTCACTGAGAAATTCAACTAATAGAATAATAATGCCAGCCATCAGCATGAAGCCATATCCAAAATCTGATCCCACTTTACTTATAAAGTATATCATTACTCCCCTAAACCTATCTGTTCCAGAGGTAATGTCTCCTCATTGCTTCCACATGCTTTCCTTGTTCGTGCCCTCATGCCCAGCTGATGCTGAATTCTAAGATGGCTCTTCTTTCCACCATCAGCCCTATCCCATCTTTCAATGCCCATCTCAAAACCCACCTTTTCTACATCATTTGTCTTGAAAATTCCGTCATAGTGGCCTCTAAAATCTTGACCAGCTATAACAATATCTCCACTCAACATTTTCATATTTGATTATTTTCAACTTAGAACTACTTACTGTGAGCTCTGTTAATTCTCATTATCTCATCTTTGTAAATCCCTCCAGTCACCAGACTTCACACATCTTGAAGGCAGAGGCTCTGTTGACACTAAAACAACTGGCGAAAAGGGAGTACCATAGCAGTGTTTCCTAACCCCACATCTATTTCTTTACTTTGGTTTTAGACCAGATAGAAGGTGAGGAATGCTGTCCTTTAACACTCAATTAAATTGGCTCAAATCCTGTTTCTTTGTGCAGAGGGGGCCCTATATTCCTTCCTCACTGTCTGGGGATTCAGGGAGGGAATAGGGATGGTTTACAATTTCTTTTCTTAGTCAACATTAGGTCAAAGGACTTTGCTTTTGTGGGCTTAGTTCAGAGACTGGAAGGAGCATATTGCTGCCCCTGAGCCCAATATCTCCCAGACGTGAAACTCAGCTCTTTTTCCTGCTTCAGTAACACAGGCTGAAGCTGGAGTGATATCAACTTTGGCAAAAAGCCAGAAAGAAATAAGGCATGTGTGTACTAGGTCTTCAAATATTAAAACTTTATTGTGGGTATTATTTGCTTTTGAAATTTTAGAAGAATATTTTGCATTAATTATCCCTTTATTATATAGAGTAGCATGCCAGAAATTTACTTAGAATTTTCTTTCCCATTTAAAAAATGACTCTGATTTATTACTTGTGCTATAGTATTAGGTTGGTGCAAAAGTAATTGCGGTTTTAGCCATGACTTTCGAATGGCAAAGAAGAGTGAATGAAGCTGCTTCTTTATTTTTTAGGGATGACAGCCTAGTAACTGCTAATTAAACATACAAAGAATTTTCAAGTTAATCATAATTTTACCTCCAATAGATATTATATTTCTTTGCTCCAAACTAGATATTTCTTATTTTTGTGAGGGGCAGGATATATGCAACATAAAAGTACAGATTCTGGAGTCAGACTGCAGAGCTTCAAATCCTATTTCACTTACTAGTAATGTGATCCTGGACAGACTACCTAGCCTCCCAGTAACCTATCCTCATGTGGGTTAAATAGGCATGTATAGAATGCTTTGAACAGTGTCTCATACATAGTAAACACACAGTGAGGGTTAGGTGCTCTTATTTTCACATGGATAATGCTATATATGAATTGTTATAAGCTGAATATATCCTCCCCAAATTCCCATGTTGAAACCCTAACCTGCAATGCTTCAGAACATGACTGTATTTAGAGACAGGGCCTTTAAAGAGATAGTTAAGGTAAAAAGGAATTGTTACAGTGAGCTGTAATCCAACAGGACTGGTGTCTACATAAAAAGAGGAGATAAGGACACAGATAACACACACAGAAGGAGAACCATATGAAGGCACAGCAAGAAGGCAGCTGTCTTAGCTTGCTCAGGCTGCTATAACAAAATATCATAAACTAGGTGACTTACAAAAAACATACAATTATTTCTCACAGTTTGGAGGCCAGAAAGTCTAAGACCACGGTGCTGGCAGATTCAGTGTCTGCTAAGGACCCATTTCCTCAAAGGTGGTGCCTTCTTGCCCTGTCTTCACATGGTGGAAAGCGTGAGGGGTGGCTCTGGGCCTCTCTTACAAGTGAACAGATCTCATTCATGAGGGCTTTGACTTCATGACATAATCACCTCCCAAAGGCCCCGTTTCCTAATATCATCACCTTGAGGTTAGGATTTCAACATATACATTTGTGGGGACATAAATACACAGACCATAGCAGCAGTCATCTGCAAGAGAGACCTTGGAAGAAACCAAACCTGTCAACACCTTTAGCTTGGACTTCTTGCCCCCAGAATTGTAAGAAAATAATTTTCTGCAGCTTAAGTCACTCAGTCTGTGGTACTTTGTTATGATACCTCTAGCAAATACATGCATCAAAATATGGACAGAAAAAAATAAATATGATGAGAAACTAGTGATTTGTCATTACATTTTCGCTCTCTCTCTTTTTTTTTTTTTTTTTTTGAGATGGAGATTCATTCTGTCACCCAGGATGGAGTGCAGGGGCGTGATCTTGGCTCACTGCAACTTCTGCCTCCTGGGTTCAAGCAATTCTCTGCCTCAGCCTACCAAGCAGTTGGGATTATGGTCACATGCCACCACACCCAACTAATTTTTGTATTTTTAGTACAGACAGGGTTTCACCATCTTGGCCAGGCTGGTCTTGAACTCCTGACCTTGTGATCTGCCTGCCTTGGCCTCCCAAAGTGCTGGGATTACAGGCGTGAACCATCGTGCCCAGCCTTGTCATTACATTTTCTAACAGCGTTAACCTGGTAGGATATCTCTTTATAGATGTTAAACTTTGTGAGGCTAAAATCACAGTAGCTAAGAGCACTGTGCCGTACAGTAGTTTGGCTCTACTACCTCCTGGTTATGTAACTTTAGGCAAGTCAAGCCTATATATATATATGTATATATCAAGGTTGTATAAGCTCCAGTGCTTCATGTGTGTATTAGGACTAAATGAGATGTGGAGCACAATTCCTGGCATGTAATAAGCATTCAGTTAATACAATTCTGTCTATCTCTCTAGCTATTTACCTAAATGTCTTCTGAGAAACATAGGGGCAGTGGAGTAACATTTTCTCAGCACCCAACATTTTCTTCTTTCATTTTTAAACCAGATAAGGAAACTGAGGCCCACAGAAACTAAGTGATTTTGCCAAGGTTATACACAGAACATGGTGGAGCTGGGATTCACAAGTGGGTGACTCTAAGACTCACTGTCTTTCTACTATACCCCATTACCTTTCTCATAATTTTCTAAAATCTATGGGTTCTAGTATGCTCTTCACAGTTTGCTCACACAATACCTGCTTCCTTGTACATACATCTATTTTGTGGGCAAGGGATGATAGAGGCCAGAGCATTAGAAAATGAAATAGCATTTTCATAGCATTTTCAAAGGCTCTTCCCATATATGAAAGAAAAGCAAAAAGAAAAAAATAAAGCTCAAACGTTACACAGAGGAAATTCTTGCTTTGGTAATTCTACAGAAATTGCGACAACTCTGGTTTAATGACCTCGTAAGAATGTGGCATAAGTGATTTATAGTCACGCTGCAGTGTCCTGATTTGAACTAACAGATTAAAGTTTCTAAGGGATAACTTGTGCAGCAACAAACCAAACTTAACGTCTAATGTTAGCCCAAAACTTACTCCTGAAGTACTTAGTTCTCATTAGATAAGCAAAGCATGTTCTTAATTGCTGGATAATACCTATTTCATTTTGTAACTTTTCCACATCCCAAGTAAGCAATCACAGAATAGCTACCTATGGAGTTATTTTAAGATCTCCCAACAAGATATTTTTCCAACTAATTTCTTTAACAAAGCAAACAAATAAATAAAACATTAAGGTAGTAATTTCTTGAATCATCTGACCTTTATTAAATTACCTGCCAGAAAGTGTTTAATTCCTTCATGTAAGCTGTTACTCACATATTTATTTTGTTTTTGTTAAAAACAGAGTGGCTTAAAGAGGATGATACCATGCAATACCAGTTTTCAAATGTCTCAATGAGGATGGCCACGTCCACATTTCTACCTCTTCAATTAAAATTGGAAGACCTGGCCGGGCGTGGTGGCTCACACCTGTAATCCTAGCACTTTGGGAGGCCGAGGTGGGTGGATCACCTGAGGTCAGGAGTTCAAAAACCAGCCTGGCCATCATGATGAAACCCCATCTTAAAAAACGAAATAAAAACAGAAGACCAAAGCTGAATGATAAAGTATTTTTCTAAGTAGAATTAAGCTGGTTGGTCTAGCCAACAGCCTTTGGGAGGTATAGTGTCACGCTCCAGCACAGAGGGCAGATTCGTTTCCTGACCAGAAAAATAAAGAGAATGGCTCCTTCCAAGGCAAAGTGTGGCAGATTTACTAGCAGTTACCTTATAAGATTAGAGGTTTCCTAAGCTTGGGGCTCTTCAGATGTGACACAGACCAATTGTATGTGTAGCATTACCTGGATCCACTCTGCAGTATTCCCATTGTCTTGGTTTAGAGAACAAGGAAAACCAAGAGAACTTAAAGCCCATGCTATTTGCTGTATTGTGAATAATAAAGTTGTCTGTTTCTGACCTAGAAGTCTCTTGTCTTCTTCTAGCATCTGTGAAACAGATGACAAGCTCATTTACTGGCTTTAACATAGGGTAAAATCTCAGACCCTGAATAGTCTCTGACTCAACAGAGGAGTATTTAATAACAAAAGTATGGCTAAAGTAGCCCTAAAGAATTCTTTAGAACAGTGATTGGTGTCTCCAGCCCACAGGCCAAATCTAGCCCACAGCCTGGTTTTGTATGGTTCACAAGCAAAAAAAGTTTTTTACATTTTTAAGGTGTTGTTAAAAAAAAAAAAAGACAAGTATGCAAAAGAAACGGTAGAACCTAAAATACTATCTGGCTCTTTACATAAAAACTTTTATCGTTTTCTGCTTAGAACTATCTTAAGAAAGCATAAAAACAAGCTTATAAGGATCAAATTGACCTTAAACTACCTGCTGGAACCAAATGTTCTTGGAAAAAACATAAAATACAGACACACAACTACATGGTAATCACAATGTCCAGCACCAGTGAAAAATTATTAGACATAAAAAGTAGCAAGGATACATACCCCATAAGTAGGATAAAATCAGTCAGTAGAAACAGACTCAGAATTGACAAAGATGATGGAATAGAAGAAGCCTTAAAATAGCTAATATAAATATGTTCAAGATGTAATGGGAAACATGAAAAGACAGTGGTCTTCCTTGGTGAATGTTTCATGTGCACTGGAAAAAAAATGTGCATCTAGCAGTTGTCAGAGTGTCAGTTACCACTAAGCAAGTCTCAAAAAATGTAAAAGAACTGGAATTATAAAAACATGGGTTCTGACTATAAAATAAAATAAAATTAGAAATTAATAGAAAATATACCTGCAAAATTCCCAGATATTTGGAAATTAAGCAACTTAAAAGAAATAACTCAAGAAATTGCAAGGAAAATTATAGAAAAATATTTTGAATTGAATGATAATAAAAGGCAACATATCAAAATGTGTGTAAGGCAGTTACAACAGCACTTGGAGGGAATTTATAGCAGATCATCTCTAAATAGGGACCATAAAAAGAATAATGATAAATATCTGAATGTCTACACTGAATTAGTAATTTTTAACAGCAACCTAATGAATGTATAAATGTTTAAAAAGTATTAAAATTCATACTTTTCTCATAGTATACTTCTTTTAAAGTACAGTTGACCCTTGAACAATGGGGGGTCCCCCAAACATGCAGCTAAAAATCTGTGTATAACTTTTGACTCTCCTGAAACTTAACTATTAATAGTCTACCACTGACCTGAAGCCTTACCCATAACATAAACAGTCCATTAACACATATTTTGTATTTTGCAAAAAGTATAAAGTTTTCATGCCTGCTGCTGGCATAGTTGCAGCAATGGCTTCACAAATTCCCTTTTCTTTTATTTAAGAGACAGGGTCTTGCTCTGTTGTCCAGGCTGGAGTGCAGTGGTACAATCACAGTTCACTGCAGCACAGCCTACTGACTAGTTGGACCTATAAATATAAGTGCACACCACCATGCCTGGCTTTTTTTTTTTTTTTTTTTAACAAGCGACTTACTTTTTTTTTTTCCATAGAGATAAACGTCTTGCTATGTTGCTCAGTCTGGTCTTGAACTTCTGGACTCAAGTGATCTTCCCATCTCAGCTTTCCAAAGCATGAGATTACAGTTGTGAGACACTGTGCCTGGCCTCTGTTTGTTTCTTTTTTTTTTTTCTTTACAGTGGTCTTTAGGGTAAATTCAGTTATCTAGAAATGGCAGGCAATTGCAGCTGCAGACCTCAATCTATGGTACATATCAAGAAATTCAACCTTTTCTGGTAATGTCTTGACTTTTCTCTGCTTATTGGGAGCACTTCTAGCATCACTAGTGGCACTTCATATGGGCCCCATGGTTCCATACATCCAAGGTTTATAGCATTGAACTAAACGTGATAAAAAAAATACTCGAGAACCCCTAGAGGTCACTTTTTACTGCGATACACAATTTACTGCAGGCAAACTATTCACTCAAAGATGATTGATTAGCATCATATAGAGTTTTAAGTGGATATTCCCAACACTTACGCTGCTCACTGCAACAGCAACAGGAGGTTGCCATAAAACTATTACAGTTGTACAGTTACTTTTATGCAGTTAGGACTTAATACTGTATCTTTCTTTGTTTACATTTCTTTTGACTATGAATATTCCATAGTATGGTCTGTGCATAAGGTTTGATAAATTTTAGGTTTTATAGTGAACTTGTGTATATTTTATGGTAGTAAACTATAAAATAAACTAGTATGTACATATATTTCATGCATGCAAAACACACTTTTTTCTTAATTTCTTCAGTATTTCTAGGTTACATGGTTCACTTTCAATTTTTTCAAATTGTCAGAAATCTCCAATGAATTTTCCAATGTATTTACTGAAAAAAAAAAATCTGTGGGCTGGGCATCATGGTGCACATGTGTAAATCCCAGCACTTTGGGAGGTGAGGTAGGAGGATCTCTTGAGGTCAGGAGTTTTGAGAGCAGTTCAGGCAACATAACGAGACACCATCTCTACAAAAGAAAAAAGAAAATATTAGCTGGGAATGGTATGTGAACCTGCAGTCCCAGCTACTCAGGAGGCTGAGGCAGGAGGATCTGTGAGCTGCAGAAGAGCTCCAGGAGATTGAGGATGCAGAGAGCTATGATGAAGCCACTGTACTCCAGCCTGGGTAACAGAGGGAGACCTTGTCTCTAAAAAAAAAGAATTGTTTGTAAGTGAACCCATATAGTTCAAACACGTGTTGTTCGAGGGTCAACTGCATATATAAGGGAGAGTCCCACAATTCCTGGAAAGAGGAATGCCCATAGTGACTCAACTGAAGCTAAAACTGTATTTCAATTATTTTTATAAAACAGAATTGGGTCTGATGTGGTGGCTCATGGCTGTAATACCAGCAGTTTGGGAGGCTGAGTGGGGTGGATCACTTGAGGCTAGGAGTTTGAGACCAGCCTGGCCAACATAGGAAAAACCCATCTCTACCAAAAATACAAAAATTAGCCAGGAGTGGTGGTGCATGCCTATAGTCCCAGCTATTTGGGAGACTGAGGCAGAAGCATCACTAGAACCTGGAGGTTGCAGTGAGCCAAGATCACATCACTGCACTCCAGCTTAGATGACAGAGTGAGACCCTGTCTCAAAACAAAACAAAACAAACAAACAAAAACAGAATTGGTGAAACAGATTAAAAAAAAAAAATTCAGTCTGCATGACTGATACTCCCAGGTCATTTTCCAGTTATACTCTTATAGATTCATTGTTTCAACAAATATTTACTAAGTACCTACTATATTCTAGGAATATACCAGTCATATGGGAGGGGAGTAAAAAGGAAGAAAAATCCACAACTCAAGCACCTTACCAGGAGTAGGGTTGAGGGGGTGACAGACTATAAACAACAATTGACAAGTAAAAATATATAGTATTTCACAACATGTAGGTAAGTGTAACTGAGAAAAATAGAGTAGGGGAGGTGGGGGCAGTTACACTTCTAAAGAGTGGGCAGGAAAGGTCTCATTGACAATATGAAAGAAGAAAAATCAAAAAGGGTAAGGGAACAAGCTAGACGAAAATCTGGGGCAAGCAGTTGGTGTTCTAGGAAACTAGAAAATCTGGGGCTAGGTGGAAGTTCTAGCCAGGGTGTTCTAGGAAAAATAAAATTAGGGTGGCCGGTGCAGAAAGAGCTGAGGGAGGGGAGTAGGATATTAGGTTAGAGAAGTAAGAAGAGGTAGAAGGCAGGGAAGACAAAGTAGGATTGTTTTTTTTTTGTTTTTCTTCTTTAGAGATTTTAACTTTTACACTTAGTGAATGAGAAAGCTCTGGAGGGTTTTGAGCAAGAGTGGATTTTAATGGAATGATTCGGGCTATTGTGATGAAAATAGAGTGAAAGAGAACAGAGGCTAAAAGGAGATAAGGTAGGCGGCTATTCCAGGAACCCGGCAGTGGGCTGATTGTTGCTTCCACCAAGCTGGTTGTGGGAATGATCCAATAGAAGGTAGGAGAGATGTCGCAGGGGAGAGAAGAAAGTTGCTGAATCACTCTCTTTGAATAGGGGAAGGAATGGGATCTAGTGCACAAGTCGCAAGGATACAGCTAGGAACATTTCATTCACAATACAGAAGGCAGAGAATACAAGGCACAGTGACAAGTAGGTGACTCCATATGGTGGTGGTGGGGGAGGTGGTCTGTGAAGTCCTCTGATTACTCCTATTTCTCAGGAAAATAGTAAGCAAAACTGAAAAGGAAGATAGGAGAAAAAGTACTGGTGGCTTTTCTAACATTTTGTTCCTAAATTTAGGTACACAAAGAAAGCATCATCTTGATGCAAGTAATTATCAATGTCTATCCATCTTTATTATGCATATGCTACTCCAGAGAGTGAGCAAATCCTGCCCTCTAGTAAAGATAGATGTGTCTCAAAATGTTTAGCTAAATGTGAATGGAATATTGGCAGGTTTGTAGCTTTCTTGCATATTTGCAGAGCCGCAAAACAAGTTGTTTTGAATTCTTTTCTCATTACAGGACTACCTTCACAAGAGAATATGTGCATTACAAATTTAAATGCACTTATGTGTATTTCCCATTTACCCTAAGATTACTGCTAAATAAAAAACTTTAAGGAGAAAATTAACGTCATAGAGGAAAAGATGCTTATTGTTAGAGGCTGGCATATTAGACATGTTTTCAGAAATGCCATGAAGCAGTCTAATGACCATCTCATATACAAAGCCTAGAAAAGATTTTTTTTTTTCATAGCCTGCAGGTATCATCTAATAAAATCATCTCAAATAAATAAGGGTATAAGTTATGTCATAAGTGTGCTATACATGAAAATTACAAATCTATAAAACCTCTGATGAAGTGACAGGGAGGCTAATTATCATTTTATGTTTTTTCTATTGATGTAACTCAGGAAAATAGAAAAACAATCTTGGTGTTTTACAAGACATGCATAGTGTGTCTTCTAAACTGTCTTATCTTCTAAAACTTTGCACTTCAGAAACAGGAATTTGAGAAACAAAATTACATTGGACTCCTTAGGGGTGTGTGTGTGTGTGTGTATTTTCTACCCTAGGAAAAAATATGTATATATTTTTCCAGAATCCAAACCTTTTACAAATATCTCATCATACAAAATCCCCTTGTTATGGAATCTTTAGGCAGGAATTTCCTGCATCAACATGCTGATTCAAGGGACAGGTATCTTTACAAGTGACACATTTTAAACAATAAGGTAATGATTTTTCCATGGGGTGGGTGTGTGTGTGTGTGTGTGTGTGTGTGTGATGGTAGATTATTATTTAAGAAAATTAGGCCACTTCACACAAGTAATTACTGTTCATATATGGGAATGAGATGCCAAAATATAATCACTGAGAATATTCAAAATCAACCAAAGACTAAATACCCTTTTTTTTTTGTATGAATGAAGCAAAATTAAAGAAATGAAGTCACTGGTTCCTAGGAAACATTTAAGGGTTTTAAAACACTGTTCTGGTTCCTCTTAAGGACAGAAGAAAGTGTAACAATTCTTAGGCAGAACCGTTGATTCTGCTTATTTCAAGCTTTGGTTTTGAATGGCTGTAGGCAGTTTTCACTCCTGGACAAAGTCCATGATTCCTTTCTCAGTAGGTTTGCCTGTTTTCAGATCTAGATAATTTTTAAAATGTTGGCTGAGAGTGGATAATATGTTCAAATTAGGGCCTATCCATGATCACGAGGGCCAAAAGTCTGTACATGTAATGAGCGAGGCTTGTGCTCTGAAGAAATTTCCCTACAAGTTGAGAATACATACCAGGCTGGGCACGGTGTCTCACGCCTATAATCCCAGGACTTTGGGAGGCTGAGGCGGGCAGATCACTTGAGGCCGGAAGTTCGAGACCAATCATGGGAAAACCCCGTCTCTACTAAAAATACAAAAATTAGCCAGGTGCAATGGCACGCCTGTAATCCCAGCTACTTGGGAAGCTGAGGCAGGAGGAAGCTGAGGCAGGAGAATTGCTTGAACCCAGGAAGTAGATTGCAGTGAGCTAAGATGGCGCAATTGTACTCCAGCCTGATCTCTTTACTAATATATTACAATGAATTAAACGTTATGAGTGGAACTCAGATTTTAACTAAAAAAATAATCAAAGAGCTATTCATATTTTCAACCCATTCTACCTCAAAGTAATAAGAATTTTCATAATCATTCTTTATTATTTATCCTAAATTTGTCTTTTCATTCTTTCACAGAAGGGAAATGTAACTCAAGAACAAATTTCTGTCATAATGCCTCTGGTATAAGATATTCCTGATGAATAAGTCTTTTAAAATAATAGCTAAAATAAGCTTTTTGTTTTATTCATGCTTTTAATCATCTCAGCCATTCTTGTCCCTCATTTGCACATATAATTGAAGGTTGACTATGCTACTGCTACACTCCAAATTTCATTCTGGTACCATCTGTACCATCAACCCTGTTCAAACTTTCAAAGTGTCTCAGGTCTAAATTTCTTTGCTTTCTGATAATGGAGGGCATATCTATTTTGTGTGGGAAAAGATAGGGAAGAGCATGCTTTATGTTGATTTTTAAATAAATAATTAATCCTAAAGCCTTTTTTGTACCATTAATTTAAACAGAAGCTATAAAGCCTGGGGAAACTTTAAGTTTGATTGGAGCTTCTCTGATTCTTCCTAAAAAAAATTTAGTCTGGCTGAGGATGGTGGCTCATGTCTGTAATCCCAGAATTTTGGGAAGCCAAGGTACAGGGGATCACTTGAGGTCAGGAAGTCAAGACCAGCCTGGCCAACATGGTGAAATGCTGTGTCTACTAAAAATACAAAAATTAGTTGGGCATGGTGATGGGTGCCTGTAATCCCAGCTATTTGGGAGGATGGGGCCGGAGAATCGCTTGAATCCAGGAAGTGAATGTTGCAGTGAGCCAAGATTGTGTCACTGCACTCCAGCCTGGGCAACAAAGTGAGACTGTCTCAGAAAAAAAAAAAAAAAAAAAAAAAAATGGAGCCCATATTTGCCTCTGCCTCTGTGTTTGAGAGCACTCCTGTCAGCATGCCTTATGAGAGCTGTTACAGTCTTATACAATCCTTCTTAGCTTCTCCAGGGTCGGCATCTCACCTTACTCACCTATCATAGATGTACCTATTCAGTACTTACTTAGAATGCATTAAGTATCAAATCTTTGCCAGATTGATAAATAATTCTGTAAGACAAAGGATTTGAACTTGATAACATCGAAGTTCCTTTCCAGATCAAAATTCTATTATTTCTCTTAACTTCCACCTATAGATTTTGAGAATTCCTAAATGTTCATATTAATACACAAAAGTTGTCAATTTGGTCTTTAATGGAGTGCTAATCCTTATCCTGCATTATTTTGGTGATTTAAGACCCCGCGTGAAGTTCATACAAGTAAAATCCTGTTAACAGTTATTTTAGACCAGTGCTGTCCAATAGCAATATAATACAAGCCAAAAATACAAACCACAAGTTTAAAATTTTCTAATAACTACATTAAAATAGTAAAAAAACACCAGGTAAAATTTATTTTAATATTCTAACACAATGTGTCCAAAAATAGTTGCAATATATAATCAATATAAAATAATGATTAATATATTTTATTATTTTATAAAAATTGTCTTCAAAATCCAATTTGTATTTATACTTACAGAATATCTCAATTTCAACAAGCCACATTTCAAGTGCTTAACTGGCTTATGTGACTAGTTAGTGGCTACTGTATTGAGGGCACAGTTTCAGAGCCTCAGTATTCAAAGTGTGGTCCATGGAACAGCAGCACTGGAATCAAGAGGAAGCTTGTTAGAAATGCAAATACTTGGAATCAAATCTGCATTACAACAAGCACTCCAGGTGATCTGTATGGACATCATGTTTGAAAAGCACTATTCGGAGAGATCCAAGATGGCCGATTGCTAACATCCCGAGATTGCAGCTCTCAGGGAAGGCGCGGAGAACTAAAGGACGCCACACTTTCAGACAAATTCTGGTCGCTCACGGAGCAGGAGATCCCTCAGTGGAGGAAACACACGGGTGGCCAGCGCGACCCTCGTGGCCGGTGCAGCGGTTCCGCCGGCACCTCAGCGCGGCAGCTCTCGGAGCAAAGTAAACAGGTTTGGAGGACCGGCCCGGGTCCCCAGCAGGACACCACAGCCCGGCGCAGCCGCTGTGACGGCACCTCGAGCGCTCGGCGCAGAGTAAACAGGACCGGTTTCCCTTCTGACGGAGGTTTGGAGCCCCAGGAAGGCAGAGTCGCCTACTACGGACACAAGAAGGAAGCCCGACAGGAGAATCCTGGGCAGAAAAGCACCATCAGTTTTAACGCCGTTGTTCTGGCCCTGGGAACTAACAACCTGGACGCCCACTCAAGAGACCTAATCTGAAAGTTGGTAATTTCAAAGAGACAGGAGGATAAATTTACAATGACGGGAAGAAACCAGCGTAAAAAAGCTGAGAATACTCAAAGTCAGAACGCCTCTCCCTCTAAAGATGATCACAGTTCCACATCAACAATGGAACAAGGCTTGATGGAGAACGAGCGCATCCCAATGACAGAATCACTCTTCAAGGAATGGATAATAAGAAACTTCGGTGAGTTAAAAGACCATGTTGTAGCCCAACGTAAAGAAACTAGGAACTTTGAAAAAAGGTTTGATGAAATCCTATTGAGAATAGACAACTTAGAGCGGAGTATGAGTGAATTAATGGAGCTAAAGAATACAATACAGGAACTCCGAGAAGTATGCACAGGTTTAAACACTCGAATTGTTCAAGCAGAAGAAGGGATATCAGAGGTCAAAGTCCAACTTAATCAAATAAAACGTGAAGAAAAGATTAGAGAAAAATGCATAAAAAGGAATGAGCAAAGTCTCCAAGAAATGTGGGACTATGTGAAAAGACCAAATTTACGTTTGATAGGTGTACCTGAATGCGACGAAGAGAATGAATCCAAGCTGGAAAATACCCTTCAGGATATTATTCAGGAAAATTTTCCTAAACTAGCAAAGCAGGTCAAAATTCAACCCCAGGAAATACAGAGAACACCACAAAGATATTACTCAAGAAGAGCAACCCCAAGGCACATAATCGTTAGATTCACCAGGGTTGAAACGAAGGAGAAAATACTAAGGGCAGCCGGAGAGAAAGGTCATGTTACCCACAAAGGCAAGCTTATCAGACTTACAGCAGATCTCTCAGCAGAAACTCTACAAGCCAGAAGAGAGTGGGGGCCAATATTCAACATTCTCAAAGAACAGAACCTTCAGCCCAGAATTTCATATCCAGCCAAACTAAGCTTCACAACTGAAGGAAAAATAAAATCTTTTATGAACAAGCAAGAACTCAGAGATTTTATTACCACCAGGCCTGCTTTACAAGAGCTTCTGAAAGAAGCATTACACACAGAAAGAAACAATCAGTATTAGCCTTTCTAAAAATACACCAAAAAGTAAAGAGCACCAACATAAAGAAGAATTTACACCAACGAATGGATAAAACAGCCAGTCAACATCAAATGGCAGTAACCCTAAATTTAAATTGACTAAATCCCCCAATCAAAAGACACAGCCAAAACCCAATGGCATGTTACATCCAGACCTGTTTCACATGCAAGGGTACACAAAGACTCAAAACAAAGGGATGGAGAAAGATTTACCAACCAAATGGAGAGCAAAAATAAATAATAAATAAATAAAAAGCAGGAGTGGCAATTCTCGTATCGGAGAAAATAGATTTTAAAGCAACAAAGATATAGTGGTAAAAGGATCAATGCAACAACAAGAGCTAACGATCCTAACACCCAGATACGAGACTTAGATTCAATGGGACAGAAAGTTAATAAGGATATCAAGGACTCGAACTCAGATCCAGAACAAGTAAACTTAATAAATATTCATAGAGCTCTCCACTTCAAATACACAAAATATACATTCTTGTCAATATCACATCACACCTACCCATAAGTTTAAATGAAACATTGATTGGCCATTATTAATACTCAATTTTTTTCAAAATAAAGCAATATTTCCATTTACTCTCCCTCTTTCTCTTCCTCTTTCTTCCTCTCCTTTACTTATTTTTTTTTTTTCTTTCCTTCTCTCAAAAAAAAAAAAAAGAAATCAACTTGTAAACCTCTAGATCCAGGTCGGCAATGTCTCTCTCATTGCTTGATTTCCTTCCTTCCCTTCCCTCCCTCCCTCCCTCCCTCCCCGCTTCCTCCCTTCCTTCCTTCCTTCCTTCATCCCTTCCTTCCTCCCTACCGTCCTTCTTCCCTCCCTTCCTGCCTTCCTCCCCCCCCAAAAAAAAAAAAAGAAAAGCGCTATTCTAGGAGTATTCAAATTCTTTTTCCAGTGAAACTTTGTTTTGAATATTTTTATAACATCTACATTTCTAATATGTATAAGCTTTTAATATGTATATGCTTGCTGGGTCCCTCACTCCTGTTTTTTAAGATAACTAATTTTTTTTTAGTTACAGAAGCAGAACTTGTTTATACTACAGAAATATTAGAAAATGCAAATAAGCAAAAATAAAATAGGCCAGGTGGGGTGGCTCACGCCTGTAATCCCAGCACTTTGGGCGTCCGAGGTGGGTGGATTGCTTGAGCTCATGAGTTCAAGACCAGATTGGGCAACATGGGAAAACCCTGTCTCTACAAAAAATTTTCCAGGCATGATGATATGAACCTGTAGTCCCAACTACTCAGAAAGCTGATGCGGGAGGATTGCTTGAGCTTAGGAAGTCAAGGCTGCAGTGAACTGAGATTGCGTCACTGTACTCCAGCCTGGGCAACAGTGAGACACTGCGGCAAAAAAAAAAAAAAAAAAAAAGAGAAAAAGAAAAGTCACTTATAGCTCCACCAGCCAAAGACAACTACTATTGACATTTTTGGTGTTTAATATCCTATTCTCTAAAATGTTGTTTATTTCTTAATTATACAATCAGAAATATATTCTTATAAATAATTCAAACAGCAACCCATAAACTAAGTTCTCCTTAAATCACTTCCCTAAATTTAGTCCCCTCTTAGAGATAATTTCCATTATAAGTTTGAAGTATATTCTTTCACATCTTGTTCTAGGCATTTAACTACATTTATATGACCCAGAGATACACAGGAACTTACACACATTATATGGATGACATTTGTTTTTTCACTTACATATATACCAGGTACATTTATTCAAGATCAATTTTTAAAAAACTTTAGTATACTTTTTAAAAAAGCATATTGAGTATATACAGCATATTGTATATTGAGATGAACAGTAAAATTAACGTTTTTTAAGCATCTAGTCCCATGAGTTTTGATAAATGCATACAATCATGTAACCATCATGATCAAGATATAGAACAGGTCCATCATCCTCAAATACCTGTGCCTGATTGTAGTTTAGAGGCACTTGCTCCTTCCCCAGCAATCACTGAACTATTTTCTATCTCTACAGTTTTGTCTTTTCTACAATGTTACAAAAATGGAATAATACATTTGCCTTTTGAGCCTGGCTTCATTTAACTCAGCCTAATGCCCTTGCAATTCATTCATGTTTTCTGCATATATTGGTAGTTTGGTCCTTTTTATTGCTCAGTGGTATTCTATTCTTTCAATGTATATTATATGAATATTTATTCATCTGTTTACCAGTTGATGAACAATAGGGTTTCCAGTTTTTGGTAATTACAAATAAAGTTGCCATAAACACTGATTTTCAGGTTTTTGAGTAAATATGTAGAGGTGAGATTGCTAATAGAAGATATCTTTTTTAATCACTGCATTTTACTTCAGGACTGAAATGTATATGTATACTTATTCAATCAACAAATATTAAATACTTACATTAGATAATGAGAGTACAGTGAACATAGTGTTGGTCAGTGTTAGTCCTAATCCTCATGGAATTTGCTTTTAAGCAAACTCCTATAAATAGGCATAGAAATTACTTCCAATTCCTCCTATCATATACAATTAATTGTTTTTACCTCAATTCGATCATTACCAATCATCTGCTATTCTGCCCAACATTTTCCTAGGAGTTCTCAAGGAAAGAAAATGAGGTTCCAGGCAGTAGCCTTGGTTGAAAGAACTGCCTACCTCTAACAATGGCACTATGTTGGAGATGGGGAGGTCATCTAGCCCCGGGAAGCTGTTGCAGTTTAATGTAGGGAATCTGGGATCATTGTTCATATTCCTAGGACAATCGTTTTCAAACTTTAGTGTGCATCAGAATCTTGCTGAAACACAGCTTGCTGGACTCCACTTCTCATTGTGTAGGCCTGGGATGGGGTCCAAGAGTCTGTATTTTTAACAAGTTCCCAGGTGAGGCTAATGCTACTGGTCCCAGGAACACACTTTGAGAACTGTTGTAAGTTATTTCCACCAGTTTCTGACCCGGAGAATCTTAAACTTGGATGCTCTTTCGTCTTGTGTTAGGAATTTAGAGATCTAGAAGTATTAAGAGTTATCTTTGAAGTTACTGATGTAGAAAAAACTCCTGTGGGCCAGGGTCTCCTCTTCAGGATCACGTGACAATTATAATTCAAGATTTTTTCTTTTTATTTATTTATATATGTATTTTATTGCATTTTAGGTTTTGGGGTACATGTAAAGAACATGCAGGATTGTTGCATAGGTAAATAGATGGCAATGTGGTTCGCTGCCTCCATCCCCCGTCACCTATATCTGGCATTTCTCCCCATGTTATCCCTCTCCAACTCCCTACCCCCTGCTGTCTCTCCCCTAGTCCCCCCCAACAGATCTCAGTGTGTGATGCTCCCCTCCCTGTGTCCATGTGCTCTCATTGTTCAATGCCTGCCTATGAGTGAGAACATGTGGTGTTTGATTTTCTGCTCTTGTATCAGTTTGCTGAGAATGATGGTTTCCAGGTTCATCCATGTCCCTACAAAGGACACAAACTCATCGTTTTTTTTTATGGCTGCATAGTATTTCATGGTGTATATGTGCCGCATTTTCCCTGTCCAGTCTATCATTGATGGGCATTTAGGTTGGTTCCAAGTCTTTGCTATTGTAAACAGTGCTGCAATGAACATATGTGTGCATGTGTCCTTATAATAGAATGATTTATAATCCTTTGGATATATACCCAGTAATGGGATTGCTGGGTCAAATGGAATTTCTATTTCTAGGTCCTTGAGGAATCGTCACACTGTCTTCCACAATGGTTGAACTAATTTATAATTTACACTCCCACCAACAGTGTAAAAGTGTTCCTATTTCTCCACATCCTCTCCAGCATCTATTGTGTCCAGATTTTTTAATGATTGCCATTCTAACTGGCGTGAAATGGTATCCCAATGTAGTTTTGATTTGCATTTCTCTAATGACCAGTGATGATGAGCATTTTTTTCATGTTTGTTGGCCTCATATATGTCTTCTTTTGAAAAGTGTCTGTTCATATCCTTCGCCCACTTTTGAATGGGTTTGTTTTTTTCTTGTAAATCTGTTTTAGTTCTTTGTAGATTTTGGATATAAGTCCTTTGTCAGATGGGTAGATTGCAAAAAAAATTTTCCCACTCTGTTGGTTACCAGTTCACTCTAATGATTGTTTCTTTTGCTGTGCAGAAGCTCTGGAGTTTAATTAGATCCCCTTTGTCTATTTTGGCTTTTGTTGCCAATGCTTTTGGTGTTTTAGCCATGAAGTCCTTGCCTATGCCTATGTCCTGAATGGTTTTGCCTAGGTTTTCTTCTAAGGTTTTTATGGTGTTAGGTCTAATGTTTAAGTCTTTAATCCATCTGGAGTTAATTTTAGTGTAAGGTGTCAGGAAGGGGTCCTGTTTCTGCTTTCTGCACGTGGCTAGCCAGTTTTCCCAACACCATTTATTAAACAGGGAATCCTTTCCCCATTGCTTATTTTTCTTGGGTTTGTCAAAGATCAAGTGGTTGTAGATGTGTGGCATTGCCTCTGAGGCCTCTGTTCTGTTCCATTGGTCTATATATCTGTTTTGTTACCGGTACCATGCTGTTTTGATTACTGTAGCCTTGTAGTATAGTTTGAAGTCAGGTAGCGTGACGCCTCCAGCTTTGTTCTTTTTGCTTAGAATTGACTTGGCTATGTGGGCTCTGTTTTGGTTCCATATGAAGTTTAAGGAGGTTTTTTTCAGTTCTGTGAAGAAGGTCATTGGCAGCTTGATGGGAATAGCATTGGATCTATAAATTGCTTTGGGCAGTATGGCCATTTTCATGACATTGATTCTTCCTAACCATGAGCGTGGAATGTTTCTCCATCTGTTTGTGTCCTCTTACTTTGCTGGGCAGTGGTTTGTAGTTCTCCTTGAAGAAGTCCTTTACATCCTTTGTTAGTTGTATTCCTAGGTATTTTATTCTCTTTGTAGCAATTGTGAATGGCAGTTTGTTCTTGATTTGGCTCTGTTTAAGTCTGTTGTTGTATAGGAATGCTTGTGATTTTTGCTCATTGATTTTGTATCCCAAGACTTTGCTGAAGTTGCTTATCAGTTGAAGGAGATTTTGGGCTGAGACAACAGGGTCCTCTAAATATACAATCATGTCGTCTGCAAATAGAGACAATTTGACTTCCTCCTTTCCCGACTGAATACCCTTTATTTCTTTTTCTTGCCTGATTGCTCTAGCTAGAACTTCCAATAGTATATTGAATAGGAGAGAGGGCATCCTTGTCTAGTGCCAGATTTCAAAGGGAATGCTTCCAGTTTTTGCCCATTCAGTATGATATTGGCTGTGGTTAAGATTTTATTTTCATTTGTCCTGACTTACAGGCAGGTTCTTCCCTGAGTTACACTAGTTAGCAGGGGATCGTGTCATCTGGCACTCTTGGCATCACCAATAGCACAGAAGCGCTTCCTGCTTTGAAGGAGTCTACTAGAGCAGAGTCTTAATGTCAGACTTAAGAGTTACATCCTCTGGGTTAGAGGTGGCTGGGTTTCCTAGCTGTTAAGCCTTGTGAAAGTCCTGGGGTATTCACCTGAGACTTCAAAAGGGCTAGGGGGAACAGACTTACCCTGGGTTTAGGGGTCAGGGGAGTCTGGGGCACATGAGCTTGCTGCAGGGGCCAGGTCCCACAGGCAGAGGAGCCAGTTGCCAGTAGTTGTTGGTGAGTATAAAGCTAACTGCAGTAAAAGGCTTTTTGGTTTCCTTCCCTTAGTTTGATGGGCAGGTTTAATGAAGGAATCCATGGTTTCATTCCCTTTGTAGCAGGTTTCAAATAGTTTTAGCATTCACTAGCTCCACCACCAACTAGTTAGTTCTTGGGAAATTTCCTCATCTGTGAAATGAGGACAACCCCTTACCTCTCAGGGTTATTGTGAAGATGAATATAGTAACATTCGTAAAGTAGTTAGTGTGGTACCTGATACACAGTAGGCCCTTCTTTATCTAATGGGAACATGGATCCCAGGTGGGGAAGCTGCATTACGCCATTCTGTGGAAACTCTAGTTGACTTATCACAAAATATGCCTAATTCTCATATATATAAGGGTACTGATGTTACTGCCTTTGAAAAACGAGGCTAACTAGCTTTTGGGGCCTGCTGTTAAGTAACTCATAAGCACATGCATTTTTTGGAGGACATGTAAGATTAGAGCCTATATTAGTTGACAGGATAAGAGCCACACCATTAGCACTTGAAGACTTGCAGGATCTAGGACAACTGTTCATAATATGGAACTTTAGTTTTTGAGCTAGAAGGAACAGGGCAGATTTATTTCAACTACTCATTCTACAGATTATCCTGGGATGTTAAGTGACCTGCTCAGGGTCACAGAACGTTGCAATATTTAGGCCTCTGAACAGGCCTTGTTTTCAGCCATTCCATTCTTTCTGAATCTTGCCCTTTTTTCTCTGTCAATAAAGCACTGCCTCTATTACCCTTTTTATTTTATATCTACATATACAAAATGAGGACAAATTCATTAACACCATTTTGTGGCTCCCTAATCTTGCTTAGAAAAGGATTCTGCAAGAGTAGAAATGTAAGGTAAATTGGAAGAGTCAGAATGTAGGTTGGTGAGACAGAAGCAGTGGCACTCCTCTCTGCTCCCATCTGTCATTCCCAGATACTCTAAAAGGTTATACTACTTATAGGTTTACTGTAAGCATTATTCCAACAACCTGATTTTAGCTGGTTGGCAATTTAGTACCTATGCTCATATTCCAATTTTATGTTTTAACAGTCAGGAATCTTTTCTTGTTGTCTTAGGCACATCTTAGCCAGTGAAAATGATTTTTCCCCATATCGGAAACTTACTCAAAGAAGACAATCAGCCCTCTTTTTAAAAAGTCTGTGAAACATAAACTTTAGGTATATGACAGAGTATTTGTTTTATACAGGGAGGTTTCCTTTCTGTTCTTTTTTAAAAAAGCACATACAAACTCTGCTAGCAGAGAAAGTGATAAATAATTTCAGAATGGTATGGGAGAGCAGACTCTCATTCTCCAACATTCAGAATTTCTGCTACATTTGCTGAGAGCTAAGGATCCCTCACAGACAAGATACGTATTACAGGAGAGCTTGACTCCTCAACTCCCCCTAGCAGAGGAACAGTTTCAGAAGAATACACAACGAAGTATATAGTCTGTCCCCCAACTGGTTACTCTGAGTTCCTGCTACTTTTGCTGAGAGCGCGAAGGACCCATTACAGACAAAATCCTTATTACAGGATAGCTTGACTCCCCATTTCCCATCCCCCTTCCTTAATAGAGAGGAAGACAAATGGTGGTATTCCACTCTAATTGCAAAAGAGGCATTTTCTGGCCAAGTGTAGTAGCTCACAGACCTATAATCCCAGCACTTTGGGAGGACAAAGCGAACTTGAGGCCAGGAGTTTGAGATCAGCCTGGGCAACAAAGCAAGGGTCCTCCTCTAAAAACAAAAAAATTAAAGAAAAAAATTTTAAAAATTAGCCAGGCATTGTGTTATGCACCTGTAGCCCTAACTACTCAGGAAGCTGAGGCAGGAGGATCACTTGATCCTAGGAGTTAGAGGCTATAGTGAGTTATAATTGTCTCACTGTACTCCAGCCTGGGTGACAGAATGAGACTCTAATAAAAAAGAAAAAAAAATTTTAAAGAGGCATTTTTCCTGTTGAAACAATGTTAAAAATGATGGGTAAGTTTCCCTAAACTATGAATTAGATAAGTTACTGAGAGCTGGCCTGAAAACCTAATAGCCATTTTAAGATTGTTTTCTATGAAAAACACATTTGTAGGTCCAAAAACTTGCTGACCACCAAGTTTTTGAAATACATTGTCATAGATTGGGAAATGGAGGGATATTTTTTAAATTTTGATTTACAAATTCTTTCAAGTATGCATTAAGTAACAAACATTTTTTGAGTTCCTGATTGTTGCATCAACAATCACAGTAGCTGTACTAACATATTACTAAAAACTCAAACATTACTTGAAGGTTCATCATGTTATTTGCTTTATTTTTTGTATATGTTTAAAATTTTTCATAAAATAAAAATTTTTTAAACCCTTCAAACATAAATTCCACAAATCCCCGAAGAATCAACTTAAGCTGAAATTGGGTGGCAATGTAAAGAATCTCTAATTATAAAAAAATATTAAATATTGAATTGCATCCACAATATAGACAGCAAACCAACTATCAAAATGTAGAAAACATTTGAAATAATGCATCTGTTTTGGATCTTCCAAAATTTCACATAACTGTGTTCATAATTAAGAATGCCTTTCAAATGCTTACATATGACATTTTAAAAAATCAATATATACCACAAATAAAATGGAATTGAGGCAAATCTTACTAAATTTGGCACAAATGAAAGATCTCTATTAAGTCTCTGAAGAGATCATTTAATTTTAGCTCTTACTTTATTTTAATCTCAACTCTGATATTTTATGATTTAATTCAATTACCAATTAGTACTTTCAGAATCATACAAGCAAAATATATATTCCCATTAATTTTTCAAATACAATGTCTCAACACTGACTACTTTTATATATTTCCATTTTATTTTAAAGTATCTAAAAATCCTTTGCAATTAATATAGAAAAGAAAATTCATCTTTTTAAGTATCTCTTTTTAGTATATTTATCTCTTTAAGATGTAGTTTAATAAAAGTCTACTGGGCTTCCTAAGATATAATTTTATTAAATTTAGAGTTGAAACTTACTCTTTAGATATCTACAGTTAACTAATAAATTTTCTATAATGTACTTTCATTTATTTTATAAACAAAATATTTTTAAAACCCACAATTGCATGATATAAAAGCAATAATTAAGTAGACAAAATAATAAATGAAATATGATATGCCTTCTGCTAAGTACCTATGAATTTCACAGAATAATCATTACAACAGATGTCCTTAGAGAACAAAGGAGAATGAGAACATATAAAAGTGGGGGTGGCGCGGAAGATATTTTGTTATCTTCTACTGTGTGGTCTTTCACTGCACTATTCTTTAAACAAAAAAAAGGCCTCCTCAAGGGCAAGTCCTGCTTCAAATGTCCCCTTTCTCTCCTGACTACAGAATAATGTGTTTGTGTAGTATATGATTACACCAGACAAGACTGTGAACACATGTGATTTACTCAATGATCCTATTCTGCTTCCTTTTAAAGATAAAGAATGCATTTAAGTCGATTGTGTATGTGACTGTGGTAATTCCTTAGAAGGCTCTATTCAAACAGAGAACAATATTACCTTATTTTAAAACTTAAAAGCATAGCCATTTTCCTGGTCTTCATTTTCCTTCAAGACAACAACATTAATACTTTCATTTATTTTAGAATAGACAAGTATAACACATGAGTGATTATTTTAAAATAGTTTTAATTTTTCTTTGTATAAGCAAGATGCCCCCATAAAATATTCACTTTTCAAAAATCTTTATATGCAAATAACTTACAAAAATCTGTGTAAGATAAAAGAAACAACTAAAACAAGACAGCCATCACTACCACCACCACAGATCCTAATAGCAGGCCAGATCAAGGTACAGATCTCATGAAAACAAGCTGCTCACACTCCCAGAACCAAACCCCCTGGGTGGAATCTTGTCTTCTTTAACTTGCTGGGTGGTAGAGCCCATAGGAATTATTCAAACTATGAAAATCCCAAAGCATGGTCACCTACAGGGAAATGAGACAGATATGACTTTAGCATGGTAATTATTTTCTTGTAATAGCAGTAAAGAAAACAACTTTATATAGTAAAAGTTGTGTGAGCTTCAACTTCAACAGGTGGATAATTCTGTTTGTTTTTACCAAATACAGCATTTGTTAGCTAAGGAGGAAAATATATAATGTATACTTGCCATTTTTTCTTTAAAGTAATATTCTCTAAGGCACTCATATATAGTGAGTATAGATACACTTAAGTGATATTTAAAATAATAAAAATAGCAAACATGTGAGGACTTACTATGTACCATACATACTGTTCTAGGTATTTGATATGGTTTATTTCGTTTAATCCTCACAATAACCTTATAAGGTAAGAACCATTTTTCTCTTTCTTTCTTTTTTTTTTTTGGTTTGAGATGGAGTCACCCAGGCTGGAATGTGGTGGCATAATCTTGGCTCACTGCAACCTCCGCCTCCCACATTCAAGAGATTCTCCTGCCTCAGCCTCCCAAGTAGCTGGAATTACAGGCCCACATCACCATGCCTGGCTAATTTTTGTATATATATATATTTTTTGAGACGGAGTTTCGCTCTTGTTACCCAGGCTGGAGTGCAATGGCGCAATCTCAGCTCACTGCAACCTCTGCCTCCTGGGTTCAGGCAATTCTCCTGCCTCAACCTCCCGAGTAGCTGGGATTACAGGCACGCGCCACCATGCCCAGCTAATTTTTTGTATCTTTAGTAGAGACGGGGTTTCACCATTTCAACCAGGATTGTCTCGATCTCTTGACCTCGTGATCCACCTGCCTCGGCCTCCCAAAGTGCTGGGATTACAGGCGTGAGCCACTGCGCCCAGCCTAATTTTTGTATTTCTAATGGAGATGGGTTTTCATCATGTTGGCCAGGCCAGTCTTGAACTCCTGACCTCAAGTGATCCACCTGCCTCAGCCTCCCAAAGTGCTGGGATTACAGACATGAGCCACTGAGCCCTAAGAACCATTATTATTACTATTTTTCAAATAAAGAGCTAAGACACAAAGAAATTAAATTACTTGGCCAAGATCACACAACCAGAATTCAAAACCAAGTATCCTGTCTCCAGAGCTCTTTTAATTTAGTAAAAATAAATGTGAAATTGGATTTTTAACTCCATTATCATTGATAATTATTCTTCCCAAGATTGTAAATTCTGAGTTTCTTCCCTGTGAACTCCCACCTCTTTGACTTACTGTGACTGCCAGACTCTCAGTCCCTTCCAATTCATCTTCTGGTTTCACTTGCTTTCCTGTACAGCCTGGACTCTAGTCATTTTAATTATGCCCAAATCTCCTGCTCAGGCCTCACTAGCTAGAGTCAAATCAAAGCGGTCCCTTGAACCAGCAATCTCTGCTATTACTCTTCTTTGTAGTGATTTAATCCATGAAAAGTCATGCTGCTTGCTTTTAAGTGAGTTCACTACTGCTCAGCAATCCTCTCACTGACGCTATGCAGCACCTATGCAGCAGTTTCGAACTTTTTCTAAGACTATATCCCCGAATATGCCCATCTATCCCTTTATAGATTACCTTATCATGGATTTATTTAAAATCCATCCAAAGTAGGGTTGCCAAATAAAATAGAGGATGTCCAGTTAAATTTGAATTTAAAATAATCAAGGAAAGTTTTAGCTTAAGTATGTCCCAAATATTACATTACAGAAATAGGTAAATAGTATTTAAGATAATGAAAAATAGCAAAGGTACTGAGCCCAGTATTGCATGAGACATACATACTAAAAAATTATTGTTTATCTAAGATTCAAATTAAACTGAGTGTCTTGGATTTTGTTAAATTCAATCCAATCAAACTCCCTTCTTTCCATTCCCAGTGGTATCCTTTCTGTTTTCAGAACTTTTGTCTTTCTCCTTACTTCGCTTTCTTCCTCATTCTACATATTCCTTCTCTTATACTTTCAAGCACGTTCAGGTCATCTCTACTTTGTTTTATTTTGTTCTAAGACAGGGTCCTGGCAGCATTCAGTCTCACCTATGCAAGACCTATGATAGGGTCTTGCTTTGCTGTCTCCCAGGCTGGAGTGCAATGATACAATCATAGCTCACTAAAGTTTCAACTTCCTGGGCTCAAGCAATCCTCTTGCCTCAGCCTCTCTAGTAGCTGGGACTATAAGCACATGGCATCACACCTGGCAAATTAAAAATTTTTCTTTGTAGATACAGGGTCTCCCTATGTTGCCCAGGCTGGTCTTGAACTCCTGGGCTCAAAGGAGCCTCCCTCTTTGATCTCCCAAAGTGCTGGGATTATAGGCAAGAGCCACCACTCCTGGCCTCCTACTGTGGTATTAAGTGTCCCAATTCTTCATTTCTCTATGAATACATGCCCTTTGCTATGTCACTTTGCAAGTTCTCTATAAAGGATAATTCTGTTTTTCTGCTCCTTGAATATGTGCTTGGCCACATAAATTGCTTGGGTCGCTAGAATGAGGTAGAAGTGCCAGTGTCAGTTTAGAGTCCATGTGTCAAGAGACTTATTTTAAGCTCTAGTTCAGTTGATCCTCAAACTACAATGTGCATCAGAATCACTTGGATGGCTTGTTAATATTCAGACTGCTGGGGCCTCACTCCCAGTTTCATATTTAGTAACTCCGGGGTAGGACCTGGTAATTTGCACTTTTAGTAAGTTCCCAGGTGATGCTGATGCTGCATCAGTGACCACACCTTGAGAACCACTCTTCTAGTTCCCTATTTCCAACTCTGTAACAGTTTCCTCCTAGTTATCCATGGGTGCTTCAAATGTCACATACAATGTCAATTAGGGTGGTTTTCTGTTTTGTTTTGTGTTGTTTTTAATACTGTAAGCGCTAGTAACTAATGTGGTCTAACTAATGCAAAAGAAAGATTTATCTGGAAGCTCACTAAAGGCTGCAGATCCATGTTCCAAATAAGAAGAGAACCAGAAACGAGACTACTTGACAGTAGGAGCATTGCCTCTAAGTCTGAAGTAAACTGAATGTTTCTTGTTTTTGAATCCCTCTGTTCAAGAGTCAATTCCAAATGAGAGTCACCTATCTATCCCTTAGTTCTACCAAGAGAGACACAAAGGATTCTGGTGGAAGTAGCCACCAAGAACTCCTCTTCTTTTCACATTGTCTTAGTTCAGTCCCTCTTAATTAAGCAGGTAGATTACTACAACAGTCTCTTAACTAGTTTTCTTGCCCCTAATGTTGATGGAGTCCACATCATCTTCAGTTATCTCTTTAAGATACATGTCATTTTCTTCTTTGGCTTGTCTGGTGCAGTATTCATATCTTATCTTGTTTTAAGTAATAAATTGCTTTTCTCCATATACAAGTGGTTGTGATATTTTTAATTTAGATGACACAAAAAATGAAAAAGCAGTTTGAGAGGGGAGGAAATACGGTCCATTGTGAAATGAGGATCTAATTGCCATATTAGTAATTAGGCAAGAGTCAGAAGCAGAGTACCAAATTTTGGACAGAGACCCCTCAAGGAGCCTTTAAGATATCAGTGTCTCTCACTAAACTGAAAACTCCCTCATGGCAAGGACCTAGTCCTCACTCTATCCCCAGCACCTAGCATAGCACCTCATACATAACAGGATTTAATGACATGAAGAAAGTCATCTCCAGACCCTCCCTATTTTAAATTACTAGTTTACAGTCTCTGCCTGCTTATCGTCTCACCACCAACTTCTTCCTACCTACCACTGCTAAATCAAGCCAGTTATAATTTTCTGCTCAAAACCTTCTGACTCCCCAATACATGCTCACCAACTCTAAACTCTTCACCATTTAAGGTCTTCCAGAACTTGGTTCTAACAAATTTTTCTAACTTCCTTCTACTCCTCAATACACTGTCAAACAGTCTAGATAAATGAGGTTTTTTTTTTTAACAAAACATTTTTTCTGCTCTTGTTGGTTCCAGGTTTTTGTAAGATCTGTCTTCCATATCTTACTTTCAAAGTCTAGTTAATTTGCCACCTGTCAGTGACCTACCACTCTAGGTTATTGGTAATGTATCCTTGTACTCTATGCTCTTAATTACTTAAGGCTCTATTTGAATCTTTTGTTAATTACTGTCCTGTTTGTATATATAACTTCTAGGAGTTAACACATAGTGTCTTAAATTATCATTACGTACTTGTATTGTTTGTCCTACCAGATTTTAAGAGCCTTAGGAACTTTCTGTTGCTAATCTTCTATATCCCCAGAAACTTCTGTAGTGCCTTACACATAGTGGGCAATAAGTAAATCTGCTAAAAAGATGAATAAATGGATGTGTATAATATAGCATTAGTGTTTGGGGCTGATCCCCTTGAGGTAGCCAGCCTGTGACTGTGCCAGGGATTTCTGAGCTGCTGAAATCAGAGGGAGGCCTGTGTAGAGCATTCATCAAGGTGAGTGGTTTGTTGGTAAAATAATCACCTAAGAATTATCAGTTAGGTTGGCACCCAATTATCATATCTAGCAAAAAAACACATACATGAAAATAAAAAATTTATTACAGCAATTATAGAGAAATTAAATAGAACCTGCTTTGAGAGGTGGATCTCATTTGGACTTTTACTTTCTCGCTTCTGCCCTATCACCTTAATTTGTTTCACAGATTTGCACAAGTTCACATATAAGTTGTAATGTATTTTTTGATTCCTTTATATTATGGAAAAGGAAAAAACATATTTTAAGAGAGATAATATCACAGCACCCAATATCAAATACAAAAACTTATTTTTGCTATTTTTTTAGATTTTTAATCTATCAGTGAAGCTGCAATAACAGTGTACCTAATAACCACTGATTTTTCTACATCAACTGTTCATAGACCAGAAATTCTGAGAATATTTTATAAAGGTTTAAAAATCCTTTAAAATATTTTACAAACCCTAATCATGAGAAGTATATATTCTGTTATTGAGAGCTTTAAAAAGTTTAATTCCTAGAGCTACCTTGCCTTATGAAACATTTGTTTGCCTGTCAATCTGTGAGGTTGGATCAAGCAACTCTCTGCCCCACACAGCGTTTTCTTGTACTCATTAGTAGTAAGCATTGTGGCAAAGACTAATGTCCTTATGAAAAGGACAGCAAAATTCCCTTTCAGTTCTACTGTAAAGTTGCAATAGTCCTCTGCATAAATGGTAAAATTAAAAAAAAATTTTTTTGAGACGGTCTTACTGTTGCCCAGGCCAGAATGCAGTGGTGTGATTGTGGCTTGCTGCAGCCTTGATCTCCTGGGCTCAAGCAATGCTTCCATGTCAGCCTTCCTAGTAGCTGGGACCATAGGTTAGGTGCACACCACCACACCTGGCTAGTTTTTTTTTTTTTTTTTTAATGTCGATGGAGTCTCACTATGTTGTTCAGGCTGGTCTCAAATTCCTGGCTTCAAGGGATTCTCCCACCTCAGCCTCCCAAAGTGCTGAGATTACAGATGTGAGCCACCATGCCTGGCTGGAATTTTGTTATTTTGAATTAAATGCTGAATAAATTTATTATTCTTGATATAACTGACAGAAGGATAAGCTCCCATATTAGTTTCTTTAAAAGTTAACATATTTGGTGGCAACACAGAAGAATAGGAAGATCACTTACCAAGGAGGTAGGTAACCTGGATCTCACTTACCCTATGGGGTCTTAGGCAAGTCATTTACTTTCTTTGAGTGTCAATTTCTTCATCATAAAATCTAAAGACTTGGATTATTTCAATGGTCTTGACAGGAAGACTGCATTGGAATTGCCTGTAGACATTTTGACTTGGTAGATCTGAAAAGAAAGGGCCTGGATAAATGTATCTTTATAACACCTCATAAATGATTCTGATGCATATTACTGGTTAAGAACCAATGGTATAAATAATTTCTTGGGTTTTTTGAAATTCTTAGAACCTAATTTTTACATCCAATTAATGGAATTTTAAAAACTCCTACCTTTCATTATTACATCATTCTTCTTGACAAATAAGTATATTTTAGGAAACGCAGAAGCTGCCTCTAAATTGTGAATAATAGTTTATGCTTATTGAGTGCTTAGCAGTCTAAGGTGTTAACTCATTTAATACATGTAATTCAATCTCTACAACAACACTATGAGGTAGGTACTAGTATTATTATCTGTTTATTATTGACAGAAAAAATGAGGCACAGAAAGTAATTTGCCCAAATTATGGATCAGTTAAGCAGGGAAATTGGGCTGCAGAGTTTAAACTCTTAGCAGAATACTATCATTCAATAAATTACCTATACATACCAATAGTCCCCATCACTATTCACCACCCATATAGTGCTGTTTTTCCTGCTACCATAGGGGAAAAAAGGAGTATGTTTTTAGAAAAATCTTTGGGAACAAGGGGGAAGCTGGGAAAGTCAAGAATGAAAAACTCAAAGCTGCTGGGCCTGAGGCCTCTGGCCCTGAATTACAACTAGAGACTACTTTGATTTATAAAATCCTCTTTAAATAGGATAACTATTCCTAGGAGTCATTTTCCTTCAGTTATCATTTCATCCCATGATGTCTAAGACATGCTCTTTTTGACTGAATATTTATTTTAAAAAATGATAGAAATGTACCTTACCAGATAAACTAGACCCAAAACTGTAAAGTAAAATAGGAAAGGACAAAAGCTACATTAGAGTCAGACAGAGGGAATGATAATCAAATGATTCAGCCTATTGTTAATTTTGGGTATGCAAAGGAGAATTATAACACTATACTTTGGCATACAGGGTATAAGGTTCAGATGGTAGAGATTAATACATAACACAGTATAACCTTCTCTTCCCAACAGCATTAGATAGGCTGCCTACTAGGGTGATGAATTTACTCAGGATGAGGGCAGGAATTCAGTGAAGGAGGAAGACTGTAAGCCAAGTGTCAAAGTCTTAACTTGAAAGACTACCAATATGCTAAAAACAGGGGAGAAGATATTCTAGAATGAGGATCCTTCCCCTTTCTCTATGAGCTTTCAGTCTAAAAACATTTCATACAAATGCAGAAGAAGCTGCTTAAGAAAAATGAGTAAAGTTTTCCTTCATTCATAAAACTAATCTTTGTACTATTTGCAGACTTGGCAAGAACCTCTCGTTCACATTTTCATCCTAAGGCTAGATTTTCCCTGCTAAATAGGAATGGAGAATGAAATTACCTGCTAATTCAAGCAAGAAAAATATCAGCTCTTGCTCTCATACATTTGTGAAAATAAATGTTTTAAAAATAAATTACAACTAGATTGCCCCAGTTCTGATTTGAAAACATCTGGTGAGACCACTAGGTATAGTTTCTCACTACATATTTTGTTAAGTATAAAAACACACATAGAAATAAAAGAAAAAAAACACACACATATACAAAGGTTTTTAAAAATTATCTTAAAAGAACAGAGTAGCATGCTATTTCCTGACAGGCTGACCTTTACACAAAGAATGTCCACTTTCAACCAAGCTGAAAATTACTCTTACTGATGGCTTCAGAATATCACCGCCTACCTCAGAAAGTGGAATGTTTTGTCCAAGTCATAAATAAGTGGCCAGGCAGACACTATTTGGTAATCAAATGATCAATGTAGAGGGCTGGGGAAAATTATTTCTGCAGTACCAACCATATATCTGGTACTGTGCAAAAAGAAAAAGGAAATGGGCAGGCAGGGCATGGTGGTTCCTGCCTGTCATCCCAGCACTTTGGGGGCCCAGCTGGGAGGATCCCTTGAGCCTGGGAGTTTACCAGCCTGGGAAACATTGGGAAACCCTACAAAAATCAAAAAATTAGCCAGGAGCAGTGGCACATGCCTGTGGCCCCAGTGACTTGAGAGGCTGAGGTGGGAGGGTTGCTTAGGCCCAGAGGTCAAGGCTGCAGTGAAGTGTGATCGCACCATTGCACTCCAGCCGGAGCAACAGAGCAAGACCCTATCTTAAAAGAAAAAAGGAAATGTAGAATATGATTCCTAATGTCAAGAAACTTACAACTTACTGGTCAATTACATAATATTGGAGTCCAGGGCCATGTCTTACTCTTAAAAAAAAATAAACCACATCATTTAACATAGGATTTTATAAATATCAATAAGTTAATACAAAGGTAAGATACAAAAAGCTTAGAATTGAGCAATAAAATGCATGTTTAACATAGGTAACTAGGCCGGATGCGGTGGCTCACACCTGTAATCCCAGCACTTTGCGAGGCCGAGGCAGGTGGATCACCTGAGATCAGGAGTTTGACACCACCCTGGCCAACATGGCGAAACCCCATTTCTACTAAAAATACAAAAATTAGCTGGGTGTGGTGGCGGGCACCTGTAATCCCAGCTATTTGGGAAGCTGAGGCAGAAGAATCACTTGAACTCGGGAGGCAGAGGTTGCAGTGAGCCAAGATCACGCCACTGCACACCAGCCTGTTGACAGAGTGAGGCTCTGTCTCAAAAATAAAATAAAATAAAAAAATAAAAAGGTGACTGAGTGAAAACAGTTAAGCTGATGTAATTATTATCTATGAAATTTCTATTTAAAAATCCTACAAAAACCTCTATTAAAAATGAGAACACATAGACACAGGGAGGGAAAGAAGGGAGAGCATTAGGACAAACACCTAATGCATGTGGCGCTTAAAACCTAGATGATGGGTTGACAGATGCAGCAAACCACCACGGCACATGTAAATCTAACTTAAGTAACAAACCTGCACATTCTGCACATGTATCCCAGAACATAAACAAACAAACAAAAAAACCTCTATTTAAAAATCTTTTTCCTATTCCAACTTTATAATATTTTGTGTTAAGTACTAACACAGGAAAACTTTAGGGAGAAAAGAGTGGGTTAACTGGGCAAAAGAAAACAGGGAAAGGGAGAGCAAACCAGGCAGAGTGAGTATCACATGCAATTCTCTTTTCTGTGGATAAAGAACATGGCATATATCAAGAATTGGTGATATAAAAAGGTGAACTATAAAGTAAGTTCCTTGAAAAATTCAGGATAGGATCCAAAATGGAGCAAAATTTTCAGCCTAAAAATGCTCAGTGTGATATATATGAGAATGTAAAATTTAAACCATTCTGTTGTTTGCCAACAGTGAGAAAATAGTTAGGTAAATTATCATATATACACAGCACAGCATATTTTGTAGCCATTAAAACAATGTATATGAAGAGTTTTAATTTACATGGAAAATACTTGTTATAATGTAAAGTGAAAAAAACTAGGACATTATTTCCTCTATATAATATATTTACAGAAAAATTTTCTAGAAACAGAATGGACTAGAATGTTAATCATGACTTTCATTGGGTGAGATTGAATGTTCTATATTTTTCTCTATTGTCTTTCATATTTTCCATACTATGCATTAAAAAAATTTTAAATTGGAAAAATACTTTTTTTTTGAGAAAATGAAGAAATATAAGGACTTATGTATATTTACATATCTGAGAATAAATAGCCTTTTCTGGCCTCTGGAATAAGGATTGTAAAATAAAGCGAAATCTAGGAGAATCCAGTGTCAATAACAAAGTTTGTGTGTGTGTGTGTGTGTGTTTTCAGACAGGGTCTTGCTCTGTGACCCAGGCTAGAGCGCAGTGGTGATCACAGCTCACTGCAGCCTCAACCTCCTGTGCTCCAGCAATCCTCCTGCCTCAGCCTCTGGAGTAGGTGGGACTACAGGCATACATCACCACGCCTGGCTAATTTTTACTCTTTTGGGAGACAATGTTTCACTACGTTGCCCAAGGTGGTCTCAAACTTCTGGGCTCAAGCAATTCTTTCACCTTGGTCTTCCAAAGTGCTGGGATTATAGGCATGAGCCACCCTGCCTAGTCTCAGTAAAGAGCTTTTTAGTGGAAGTTTTTCTGGAATGTTATTTACACTGTGAATATAAAAATGCTGTGGGAATTTTGGGGCCAGGGGAAACTACCCTGAGATATGTTGAGCCAAATAGACACCTTGCTTCTGAGATTTTGTATCTTAATTATTTAAATTGGGAATTTTATCTATCCTTACTCTGTGTGTTTGGGCTCCTCCTACCTATCTATAATATAATCCATTGGAAATGCTCCAATATCAATTCTGGTCATATAATTTAAGTGTGGGTCCTGGAGAACTCAGGTATCAGTTTTAATATTACTCTGTTCTAAAAGTTTCTTTTATTTTTTTGTTCCTCAAATATCATCTTTAATTTATAGGCTCATTGGTCCCTCCCTTAAGACTATTATTGCTAATTTACAGAAGTCAGAGAGTTGTTTCAGAAAGTTTTGCTTCTCTGAGTAACTAAGTAAATTAATTGGGTAAAAAGAATAAAGATCTCTGTTCAGGAATTTCACCTCTCACCACATGGTAAATCTCACTTTCATTTGGTTTAAAGAGAGATAAATAAATAAAATATTTCTTTTGGTCAAGAAATATTTTATTATTAATCATTTAGGCAATAAATATTTATGTGCCTACCTTGTACCCAGGCAGGTGTTATGGAGAAATTGGGGAAACCTGCGTAAAGCCTTTTGGGATTTGTATGGTTGACAGCAATTGCCTCCAAAGTTTGCCACATTTACTTAGGGCTTACAAATCCCTCTGAAAGGGAATAAGTCTCTTTTCCATCATGACTTCATAAAGGCAAGAGACTGGATGAAGGGCTGGGTAAAAATTTACTTTAAACTACGCCAGGGTTTTTCAATACCTGCACTATTGACACTTTGGACCAGGTAACTCTTTGTGTTGTAGGGGCTGCCCTATGCATTGTAAGATGTGATAATCAAAAATCCTACCAGATAGTTTGCCAAATATCTACTGCCAAATAATTTTGTCCTGGGGGGCAAAATTACCCCTGGTTGAGGGCCAGTGGACTAAATGATTCAGACATTTGGCCCTACAGTAATTAAGAAAATTGAGTTATCTAAGAGTGAAGGAAAGAAAAGGGATGACACAAAGAATAATTTAGCTTTAGGCCAGGAGCCATTATGGCTCACACCTGTAATTCCAGCACTTTGGGAGGCCAAGGCAGGTGGATGGCTTGAGCTCAGGAGTATGAGACCAGTTTCGGGAACATAGTGAAACCCTGTCTCTCAAAAAAATATGAAAATTAGCTGGGTGTAGAGATGCACGCCTGAAGTCCCAGCTACTCAGGAGGCCGAGGTGGAAGGATTGCTTGAGCCCAGGAAGTCAAGACTGTGGCGAGCTGAGATTGGGTCACTGCACCCCACCCTGGGTGACTGAGTGAGACCCTGTCTCAAAAAGAATAATTTAACAGGGCATAGTGGCTCACACCTATTATCTCAGCACTTTGGGAGGCTGAGGCAGGAGGATTGCTTGAGCCCAGAAATTTGAGACCTAGGCAATATAGTGAGAGACCTCATCTCTATTAAAATAATTTCTAAAAAATAAAAAATAATTTAGCTTGAACTCTACCAAATTTACTAGAAAACAAAGTATCTAAATGATTGAATAAGAAAGAAAATACTGTCACTCGTCAAATCGCTATGCCCTTCTACCTATTCCTTAGATTAAAGATGAATGAAAAAACAGTGGTGACAAGGCAGTCTCTTTCTTACAATAGAAATGACTACTTATATAGATGCTGCTCAGAAGATTCTCTAAGTATAGGAGTAAAAGTAATAAATCTGGAGTTAGGAGACATTGGTTCCACAAAACAGCTTTATTTTTTTGGGCCTTAGCTTACTGATAGTAATGGAGGGGTGTTGGGCAGGCAGTAGAGAGAGCTGCAAATAGATTTTTAAATTTAATTCAACAAATGTTGGTAACTTACATTCTAGGCATTATACTTGGATCTAGTATATAAAAGATGAAAGACATGGTCTGCTCCTTCAAGAAGATAACAGTCTATTAGAATGACAGACTAACAACTACAATAATAGAAGCATGTACAAACAGAAGTGGAAGCCTAGAAATAAGACCTAAATTTGTTTGAGGAAATCAGGGAAACCTTTACAAGGAAGTGACATTTGAGCTAAAACTTGAAAAAGAAGTAACAATTTTTCCAAGAGACAAGAAGGGAGAATGTACTATGCCAGTTAGAAAGGTAAATGCACAGAGATTTGATAATTTATCAAAAAGAATGGCACATTTATGAAGCTGTAATACCTCAGTAGTGCTAGAAGATAAATGGAAAAGAAGGTGAAAAAGTATGAGACCAAGTATCTATCTAGGCCAAATCATGAAGTTGGTATGCCATAAACATGGTTTTTATGGCAATAGATGATAATTTGACATAGATGATAACTTAAAATTTATATGGTAGACAGCTCACCCTTGCAGTACAGTAGAAAATAAGTTTAGTGGGGAATAAGCCAAGCAATCAATCAAGTGACTATTGCAATAGCATACCTAAAGCTAATGAAAGACTGCAAAAGGACGATGATTATGAGGACAGAAATGGGGAATGTTCAGGAGAAAGAATAGGCAAGACTTGAAGTATGAATGTTGGGGGGATTACAGCTAAGGTGTATTCAGAATTTTGCTAAGTACTTTTGGCAATAATTCATTTAATCCTTATAATATCTCTACTAAAAATGGAAAGCAGTTCAATTTGTTAAAAGGTAATTTGCCAACAAATCAGTTTGCTATATTTATCAAATATTTGTTTCAGAGAATACTGACCCTGAATATATTTAATTAAAAAAAAATTTTTTTTTGAGACATGGTCTTGCTCTACCCCCAGGCTGGAGTGCAGTGGTATAGCAACCTTGAACTCTTGGGCTCAAGTGATCCTCCCACCTCTCAACCAAGCAGCCTTTCAGTCCCAAATAGCTGCAATTTCAGACTACAAGCATGCACCACCATGCCTGGCTAATTTTTGTTTTGTTTTGTTTTGAGACGAAGTTTTGTTCTTGTTGCCCAGGCTAGAGTGCAGTGGTGTGACCTCGGCTCACCACAACCTCAGCCTCCGGCTTCAAGCGATTCTCTTGCCTCAGCCTCCAGAGTAGCTGGAATTACAAGCATGGGCCACCACACCCAGCTAATTTTGTATTTTTAGTAGTGACAAGGTTTCTCCACGTTGATCAGGCTGGTCTCAAACTCCTGGCCTCAGGTGATCCACCCACCTTGGTCTCCCAAAGTGTTGGGATTACAGGAGTGAGCCACTGCGCCTGGCCACTAAAATTAGCTGGGCATGGTGGTACGCACCTGTAGTCCAAGCTACCTGGCCACTAAGTTTACTTAAAAAGTAAACTTACTTTTTAAATAAAATCACTTTTGTTGAAATGATTTAGAACCTAAGGTAAGTTTTCCCCGTTTTATTGATGAGAAAACTGAGACTCATAGAAACTGAAGTTCAGAGTTACCAAAGACAGAGTTAGGTCTATAGAGCTAGAACTTTTTTTTTTTTTTTTTTGAGACAGGGTCTCACTCTGTTGACCAGGTTGCAGTATAGTGGCAACACTATGACTTCACTAACTCAGTGATAGATGTAACATGTTTGTCTAATAGGAACATTGTTATTCTTTTGAGTTCTTGTACTTCCTAGGTCCACCAGAATCCTTTGCTCATGACGCTCAAGGCTCACTGCAGCCTTGACCTCCCCAGGCTCAAGCTATCCCACCTCAGCCCCCAAGTAGCTCAGACTACAAGTGTGCACCATCACATCTGGCTAATTTTTCTATTTCTTACAGAGATGCATTTTTGCCATGTTGCCCAGCTGGTCTCGAACTCCTGGGCTTAGGGAATCTGGATGGCACGATCTCGGCTCACCACAACCTCCGCCTTCTGGGTTCAAGCAATTCTCCTGCCTCAGCCTCCCAAGTAGCTGGGACTACAGGTGCGTACCACCATGCCCAGCTAATTTTTGTATTTTTAGTAGAGACGGGGTTTCACCTTGTTGACCAGGATGGTCTCGATCTCTTCACCTTGTGATCCACACGCCTCAGCCTCCCAAAGTGCTGGGATTATAGGCGTGAGCCACCACGCCCGGCCAATATTCTTAAATCAAGAACTATACCTTAAAAAAAAAAATGGACACAATGGAACTAAATTCCAACTACAATATTATAAGATTAGCATAGCTTATTATGACAACTTACTTAGTTTTTCCTGGGGGATATCTGATGAAGATAATGAAGGTAAGATGGTTCTCTTTGATTTTGTGATGCTTTCTTCTTTTTTCTTTTATTTAAACTCTCAGAAATTGCCATCTATCTGCAGTCAACTACCATTTATATGTATGTTACACATAGAACTCACTAATCACCTTTAAGTTGTTATCTCAAATATTTGTTTCATCATCAATGTAGGTGGTATTATTTTTCTGACAATATGGAAAAAGTCTTAATTCTGCTGTCCAGGGTATGAGAATTTGAAATCCTTTTTAATTTAATTCAACCCTGTAGTGCTCGTGGTTCATAGCTGTACATAGTGGAGCCTACTCTAGGAGTTCAGTGGAGAGCAGCAACTCCTCTTTGGGGACATTTAAAAATATATGGGGAAGTTTTTATTGCTATAGTGGCAGGTAGTGCACAGGAGCCAGGGATGTTAAATGTCCTACACAATGAAAAACTGTCTCACCCAAAATACCAGAAGCCCCATTTGAGAAGCCCAAGAGCTCAGAGCCATCAACTTCATCAACATGCAACATGTATAGTCACACAAGGCCCAGTGCTTGGTTTAATGCTCTACAGTCACTGTCTTGAAAATTGTAATACTTTTTTGTTTGACTATCTGTTTCGTAAGTCCAGTGGCATAGCAGAGCATAACATGCAAGCAGAGGAGATTATATGTGTCCTTTCTTCCTTGCTACTCTATTTGCATATGGTCTCCATGATGCCTCATGACAAAGGATTCTGGTGGACCTATCAGGTACAGGAACTCAAGGGAGTAACAAAGTTAATACAAGATAAGCATGTTACATCTACGACTGAGTTAGTGGGGGCATAGACAGTTCCAAGAGGCTATACTTTGCATTCAAATCAGAACTTGCTTCAGGCACAGAAGTACAGCAATAGAATCTTAAGGAACGCATGTGACTCCATCACATCCTTCCTTACTCATCTGTTACTTCCTGCTATTAGCCAATCATTTATACGAAAAATGATGACAAAGAATGAAACAGAAAAGTAGGGCAACTCAGAGCTCCCTTTCCTTTCATCCTTCCTTACTCATCAGTAAGCAGAAACAGAGAATGTTGGTAGAATATGTGCATATCAAGAAGGAAAATAAAAACAGTTAAGTTAGTTTTGGGCAGAGTTTACAGTGCTGATAGCACAAACTACATATGCATTTACAAGCTATGAATGTATAATTTTGGTGATTCCACATACAATTAAAATGCTCTTATATTTACATTTTAAAATCACATTACATAATATAAAGATGAATGGTAAAATTCACCCTAAGAATTAAAATATTTAATTTTTTGTTGAATGACATTAAAAAGCAAATTTAAAAACACTATGACAAGTGGGGGGAGCAATGACAGAAGAAAATGCTTTATATTTTAGTACCGATAACAGCACATTTTCCCCTGTGTTGGAACAAGAGGCCTTACATTTTCATTTTGCTCTGAGCCCCACAAATTATGTAGCTGGCTGTGACTGGGCTAGTTTAAGCAGAAAGAGATTAAACGATACTATTTAGCTCACAGATCTCTCAAAGGGCCAGAAAATCAGACTTGGATAAACATAGCTAGAAACAACATCCAAGAAATACCACGCCACAGAGAACACCCATGTCACATCACAAGGATATCCTAGTGGAAACCCATCCCAGCACTGCCTGCCAGTCAGCACCTAAGACTGTAGAACAGATGCCACAACTCCTCTCTACCTACCCAGAGGAACCAGATACGTCCTTCATGGTATTTGTCAGAAAATACAATATCCCAGAGTGCAGCTGAAGCATCATGTTGCTTGCTGTCACATAAATGTCCTGAATAAGTACATCTGATTGCTGGAAACTAGATCATATACTCAAGCCAGATTTTGATTGTCAGCATACTTTCCAACTAACTCCACATTCACTGAAGTCATTCTGGTAGGTCGGGCATATTTGTACCACATAGTCCCAACTACTTGGGAGGTTGAGGTGGGAGAAACCTAGCAGTTCAGGACCAGCCTGGGCAACATTGTGAGACCCCATCCCTAAAAAAGAAAGCAAACCCGAATTTGCCAATGCTACAAATGAAGGCCTTCCCCCTTCTCCAGCCATTGTTAAACATTTACTGATCACACCATTGATCTCATGCCAGCAATCTAGTGGCAAGGGAGTCTGAGAACTGCAGTTTTTTTTTTTTTCTTCCAGCTTTTAAAGGACAGAAAAGCAAGCAAGAAGGGGGTTGGATGAATACTGAATAAGCCATCTTATAGTATCTGCCACAAAAGTATGGTAGCTACTACTGTCTGTTCTAGATTGTAAACTACCAACAGGCAGATGTTAACAGATGTTGAACAGTATTGGTAAAGGAGGCTTGGTAGGCTTTTACTAAAGGCAGACATGGTAAGTATATGTCTGTGAACTAGAGGAGATGATTAAATGTTAACTGATACAATTAAAACACATTTTTAGGTTGCTAGACTATAAACCTCATAAGGGAAGGGACCATGTCTGCTTTGTTTCTCACCATAGCTCAAATCTCCTGGCAAGAAATAGCCACTAAAAAAAAAAATGCATTCAGGATATTAAACATAGAGTTCAACGTTTGCATTTTTCATACTGTATCTATATAAGGCAATTCTAAGTGATGTTACTCTTTTTCAATGAGTCAGATTTCTGAATATGAACATTTTACTATATTTTCACATATATTATCTGATTTGAGCGTTATAATATCCCTGAGAAGTTAAAACAGGAATTACTATCCATTTCATAGAGAAGGAAATAAATTCCAAAAAATAAGTGATCACTTAGCTAAATGATGGTTTGAAATTCACATTCTGAGTCAAAATTCCATAATTCTTTCTTACTTCAAGAAGAATATATTCATAAAACATTTTATAGTAATTAGGGGGCCATTATCAGAATTTCAATTTGAACATCAACTTAAAACTAAATTACATGTAATAAACACAACTTTCCTAATTTCATGCTCCAAATGTTTTTCTTCAAGGCTAAACATTCTTGGAGTTCTAGAAGGATTTGACTTGGGGTTGCAATTGCCTTTTCTTAAATAATGTTGATTCAAGAGGTAAGGGGAAAGAAACCCTCTTCGAGAAACAGCAAATCTGTTAATTTGATGCTTTTACCATTTTCTAGTTAGGAATATTATAATTTAAAAATTATGGATATACTTAATTATAATATAGTACAAGGATTCTCAATTTTATTTTTCTTAAGAATCATGGGGATGGCAGGTAGTGTTGCCAAACAATACAGATTCCCAGGCCCCATCCCCAAAAATGTAATCCAGTAAGAGCAAAAATGTTAACATTTAAAGAATTCTAGGTGTCATGGAACATTGAGAATCACTGATATTGTGCATCTGACATTCGGCGTGCACAAAGTATTTATTTTACAGAAAATACATTTTAGCATGGTAGTCATATTTTAAGTCTTCTAAAATTTCAAATCAACTTAAGAGATTTTACCTCTTAAAAATGTTATTAGCTAATTTCCTGCATATGAACAGAATCTTGCCACCTATGTTTATAATCATGCTCTGAGGTTAAAAACTGGAGGCTAATTTACTGTAGTAATCAGTCTCAAGTCCCTTGAAGCGTAAGTTCTTATTAGCATTTATATGTCAGGGAATTTATAGACAGATTCTTACCAGTGACCCGTCCCTTTGGGCCTTTTGATTTTCCTATTTGAAAATCCACAAAGGTTCCAAACGAGTAGCTCTCACACCACTTCAAATACATGGCAACCTGGTAACCATTAAAATGCACCTGTATAACAAGTAAGTGTAAAAGAACAATCTCTACTTTGGACGGGTCAGAAATGTGTCAAGGGTCCTAATTCAGGGGCAAATTTCGAACTTGAACCCACGCTTTCTGCCTCCAACAACTCATATCTTTTTGTTGAGAAAAAACCCTTCAGGGTGAGTTTTTACAAGAAATCTTCCCGTTTTACATATGCAGAAACTGAGCCCAAAGAAAAAAAATTATTTGTCCAAGGTCATGCCCAATATCAGTGGCCAAGTCAGACAGGAACCCCTTGATTCCAATTTAATAGCCAAGCCAGCTGCATGTTACTATTCATTTAAATAAAAATTCCCTGGCTGCAGCGCTTCACCCCTTTTGATTTTTGAATAAAGTTGTTCATTCAAAACGGTCCTTCCCCACTGTGGTGCTTTTATGCCTTCAGGTAGTAAAACCTTGCATAACGTCTTAGTAAATAACACGAGGAGGCCACGTCTAACGCGGTGACTTTCACGGGCCTTTTCCTTTGGTCAAAATTTTTTCTGAAAGGCTGTTAATCCTACATTCCGCTGGGGGAGGAGAGGACAAGGAAGGAGGGAGGTCATCTGGAGCTGACAAGTCCTTACATGTACTTGCGCGTGCCCGGGATGAAGCCAGCTGGGCCAAGGAAACCAATGAAGGATATATTAGGGCCAGGGGAAGGAAGAGGGCGGGAGAAAAACACGGCGATGGGAAATCCCTGTGCACTAGATCTGCCAACCCGCTGGCAAAGCCGAGAAGAGCCGTGTGTGAATAAATCTCATTAAATGGCCCGGCGCAGACACTGCAGCAGCGCAAAGGAGGGGGCAAGACGGCTCGCGCGGCACGTTCGGGAAGGGGGAGCGCCAGGGCGGCCCTTTTATAGGCCGAAGCCCGCGCCCGCGCCCGCGCGCCCCCGCCCTTCGCACCGCCCCCGGGACACGCGCGAAGCCGCGGCGTTACCTGAGAAGGGCCGGCTGAGTGTGCGCCCGGCCCCGCCCGTTTCGTCGCCCGCCCGCCCGCCCTTCCCTCCCGCGAGGCCGCGGCGGCACGAGATCTGCGCTTCGCCTCCCTCCTCCCGCGGGCGGGCTTTCTTACCTAGTGAAAAACCGTCTCCGCGGCTGCCCGCGCCTTCTCTGCTGGATGTGAAATGGCGGTCGGCGAGGCGAGTGCCAGCACCGCAGCTCCGGCCAATACCCCGTAGCCGCCAAAACGTTTCCGAACACTGGCGCCCCCCTCCCGCAAGCCCCTCGGAGCCCATCCGTGAGATCGGTGCTCCGCTGTCCCTCACCCAGGTGACCGTGCCCGCCGGCCGAGTCATCGATCCCGCACGGGCCCTGCCGGCTCCCGCCGCCTTCCGCGACGCGTGCCCTGGGGCGGGGGAGAAAGCACTTTCTTGGCCCCCGCCCTCCGTGTCCCGCCGGGGCGCCCGCCCGCTAGCTCCCTTTCCCGCCGAGCCTCCTCCCCCGCACTATTTGCAGCCCTCCCTTCGCCACACACACCCCCCTCTTCCCTCCCCCAGTGGTTGCGTCCGTGACATCATCATCATGGCAACAAGAGCTGCAGCCTGGGACCGAGGAGCCTGTGTGATTCCCGGCGGCGGCGGCAGTGGCGGCAGCACCAGCACCGACGAAATCGCCGGGGCTTCTCTCCTGCGGTCCCTTGCCGGGTGCTCCTGAAGAGGCAGCGGCAGCAGCGCCTACACCGCCCCGCCCGCCGCCGCTCCTCGCGGTGTGTGTGTGTGTGAGGGGAGGGGGCCGAGCCGAGAAGGGGAGGGGGCGTCGTCGCCGGTGTGGGTCGGCCGCTGCGGAGGGAGCCGCCGCCGCCGCTGCTGCCGCTGCCGGGTCGCCAGTGAAGGGAGACAGTGGCGGCGGCGGCGAACATGTTTTCAGTGAGGATAGTGACTGCAGACTACTACATGGCCAGCCCGCTGCAGGGGCTGGATACTTGCCAATCCCCCCTCACCCAGACCCCTGTCAAGAAGGTGCCGGTGGTGCGAGTCTTCGGAGCGACCCCGGCAGGTAAGCGGGCGCGGGGTGGGAGCGGGAGCCGGAGTCGGCGGGGCGCTGGGCCGCCCTCCCCGCCGCGCACTCGCGCGCACGCCGCCGGCCGTCTCAGTGGATCGCTACCGCGTCTTCCCTCCCCTCCGCCCTCGTCGCCTTTCCTCCCATGCGTGACAAGAGGCGCAAAAATGTGGGTCCGCGCGAGCGCAGCGCGTCGCCCCCACCACCGGGTAGGGAGGCAGCGGGCGCCGAGTGTTTACACTGCGTGCGGCGGCCGGGAGCGGTAGCCGCACTTCGAGGCGCGGGCCGGGGGAACGAATGCAGCGAGCGCCTCGGAGGACTGGCCAGGTGGCCGCGCCATGTCCTTCGGTGGGCGGGTTCGTAGGGCCCGCTCTGAGGTCGGTCGCTAGCGGGACCCGGGACATCCCCTGCGTCTCCCAAGTGTGGCTTTCTGGAAGCGGTTTGGAGAGGAAAAGGGGAAGTGTCAGCCTTGTCAGTTGCTCTTCTTGGCCTCTTCTCACCCTCGCTCTCCTCTGCCCCTTCTGGAGATGCATTGGGCGGAACAGAGTGGCGCCTGGGGCCAGATAATCTTTCTCATTGGGGTGACCGTGTGGCTCTGCTGTGAGAGCAGGTCGTGACTCCTTAGTTTAGTGCCTGAGCGTCTGGGGACAGGGCAGCATCCTCGGGTGCAATGCTTTCAGGAAATGTGCATCCATGGAAGTAGGAAATGCGTGATTATATTGCCTAACGTAAAACATCACACTTAATGGGGTGAATTTATTAGGAACCACAGCCAGACTCGGCAGCACAGACATTTTGAAATGCTTCTAGGCTGGACTGTAGGATTGCGTTTTAAGTACAGGTGTATGTTTTTAAACACAACTATGTTGAAGAAGGGGTGAGGTGGGGAGACAGCAGTGACAGAAGATACATACTCAAAAACTCTTGGGGTTTTTGATAATGTAATAAAGATAGAGGCCACATTTACTAGGTCTTTTAAAATGGTTTTGCGTTTATGCATGCTTTGAACTGCTTCCATGAAATAATGGAGCTGCGTCCTAGGAAAGGATGCTCTTCCCTCTAGCTATGAATTGCCCTGTGGGATTTTAGATAGCATTTCCCACTTGATGCTCCTTGCCCTCATCACCATTCATCTTACTACTACAGTCAGTTTCTGTGGACTACCAAGATAATAGCGCTTTCCCAAACACAAGCCCTCATTCTAAGCAGTTATCTTATAATGTGAATTCTCTTTGTTAAAATGTCAATGTCGTGAGATTTGGTAGCATATTCCTTTTTAAACTAGTGAATGCGATTTTGATATTGAACCTTGAAAGATGGAGAATTTGAGTGCTTTCAGCATGTTGAAAGTGTAACACTGAAAACTTTGGAGGCAGGGAAATCGAGGTGGTGAAGTGTTCTAAAAGATAGGTTTTTCTGCCCTTTTAAATATAGTGGTGCTGTCTTTGTTTCTAATTGGAATTTCAGTGTAATGCACTGTTTGTTCTCACTTTAGATGCAGGGGAAGGATAAGATAGTAAAGTTGATATGGCTCTGTTCAGCCAGATTTCCGAATCATAAAGTGACATGCTAATAGGATATACTGTGGCATTTCTGTGTATTACAGCTTGTATGGTTTGAGTTAGTTTTCCACACATAATTTTTTCTCCTCCACACAAGTCATTAAATATGTTTCCCTAAGCGATATTCAAGCTCTGTTTTATAGGAAAGTTTCATTTGTGGAAATAAATGAATTGCACCATAAGCTAACTGTAATTACGTGAGAAAAATATTCCTTAAAAAATTAAGAATATATACTTATGTTTTTCTGAATATTTTTAAAAAGACATATTTTTCCTATTTTATCCTTCATGGATGTCTCACAATAGATGGCCAGCCCCTTAAACAGACAAACAAACAACAACAACAACAAAAAACCAAAGACTAAAAAACCCCATTTTTTTTTGTATATGCTTTGAAATTTATATTTTAAATGAATTAAAAAGTAACACTTCTTGTACTACATTGAAAGTCATAAAACTTGGTACACAGAAACTCAAATTTTAAATTGTTAAGGATTATCAAATTGAATTTGCTGTATCACAGTTTCCAACAAAAATGTTTGTTTCAGCAAGAGAAAAAAATTTGAAGTCATTGGCATACATTTAGAGTTTACACTTTTCATAAATCAAGCCAGCATTTTTAGCATGTCAGAAACTCCCAGTGAGATTAGTATTAATTGAACATAATCAAAAACTGCAGAGTTATCTGCTTTTGAGTTATCACCCAAAGAAAACTAGTTCAGTAAAATATAACTTGAAAATCGCTAATATAAAAGAGAGGCCAGTCTGGCTTAGTAAAACTCTGAATGCTAGAATTTTTAATGAAGACAGATTTGTTTGAAAGTAAAGATATAAACATAATGTACAAAGATATAAACGTTTATATTATATCCTCATATCATAGTTTATATCTTTACTAACAAGTAAAATAAGGTAATAAAAATGTGTAACATGATAAGCCTATGCTACATAAAGCATATTTCTTTCATATATAGAAATTAATTTGGGAGGTTCTTAATTCTTTACCTTGGTTTGGAGAGAAAATGTTTTAAAATTGAGTTTGCCTTACAAATGAGATCCTGAAAAATAACACCCAAAGGTATTTTTTCTCAAATAAAGTGGCCATTTGAGAATTATAAATTCTGAACAGATTGGATTAATACCTTTTACTAGTTCAGTTTTTCTTTATTGCATGAAAAGGTATTTTTCTGCTTTAGAAAACAGTCTGGTTGACTTTTGATTGTTCTGTGTTTTGAGGACATATTTTGAGTAATTTAAGAAATAAAGTGTTTTGTGTTTAAAAACTCCCATATCTTGAGTTGGTGAAATTTGAAAAGGTATTTTTAAAAAGAAGGTAATCGGGGCTAGGTGTCCTGACTCACACCTCTAATCCCAAAACTTTGGAAGGTGGAGGCAGGAGGATCACTTGAACCTAGGAGTTGGAGACCAGCCTGGGCAACATAGTCTCTCCAAAAAAAAAAAAAAAAATTGGCTTGGTGTGGTGGTGTGCACCTGTAATACTAACTGTTTGGGAAGCTTAGACAGGAGAATTGCTTGAGCCCAGAAGGTTGAGGCTACAGTGAACCAAGATCACGCCACCGCACTCCAGCCTGGGCAGCAAGACCCTGTCTTTTTTTTTTTTTTTTTAAAGGTGAGATATTTATTGAGTGGTAAACTCTGACTGATTTACTCCCTTGCCAACTGAGGATGTTGATTTCTAAGGTAATCACTTAAAGTTTCTTCAACTGAGTTACGGAATTTTTTAAAAAAACAAAAACTTCCTTTGTATTTCTATAACTAGTTTTTAAAATGTCTTGAACATTATTCTGACATAATCAAATTGAGCAATATCATTTGTGAAAGAAATTAATTGTTTGTTTTATAACAACATTTTGGTAACTTGTTTTAATGGAGGGAAGAAAGGTTATGAATAAAGTATAGGACAATGTTTTTTCATTTAGATTTGAATATAGGTGTGACCACACAGAGAATTCATTGCAAATAAAAACATCGGGCTTCATTTGAGGATTTTACTTAGGTGAACTTGGGAAGCTGTCCATTTTCCACATCTCAACTCTTGCTTAGTTGCTTGATGTAACTCACTTCATGCTAAGTTTAGACAGCTCTCACAGTTTTCTCAGCACCAGGTTAAACAGAATTATCCTTTCAAAGAGCTTCCCTGCTGAGATGCAGAATAGGAGTAAATAGAAAAGTGTGAGATGTCCACAAAGCAAGTAATTAAACAAAGTAGGCCAGACTGACTATAGAGGGAGCTGCTTGTCTTTAAGATTACTGTAAGGAACTGACACTTCCTCTAGCTCAGTGAATATTTTGGTAGATTGTTCTAGATGCTGTTAGCCATGAAATCAAGTGTTTCAGCATAAGAAACTGATAATTCTAAAATGTTATGTAAGTTTATGTAGATGCCTATTCAAATTATAAACATGTTTTCATTGTTTATGTCTTATAAAGTTAAATATAAGAAACTGCCAGAGTAACCTCTTTTTTTTTTTTTTTTTTTTTTTTGGTAAATTGGAGTTAAATTTGCAATAAGAATAATTTTGAAAACTAGTGTTTATCAACTCAAAAATTTCTCTAATTGAAGGCTGAGGCAGAATTGCCTGAGCCCAGGAGGCGGAGATTGCGGTGAGCCGAGATCGCGCCATTGCACTCCAGCCTGGGTAACAAGAGCGAAACTCCGTCTCAAAAAAAAAAAAAAATTTCTCTAATTGAATCTGCTTTGTTAATCATCTGTTTTTATACTAAGCTATTTAAAAATATTTTAAGATCATATGACACCTATTTGATTACAATTATTGGAGATTTTCAGGAACACTATGGAAATTTAATGACTCATCACAGATTGGTCACTTGTTTTTAGTAGGTATTTGAAGCCCTGAGTAGCAAGTTGTTTTAGGTTTAAGTGCCTTTCTTAAGAACAGCTTTGCCCTCCAGAAGCTCACAATATGATAGAGATGATGGGCATGTAAACATAAGTTAAATGCAGCATGACTGGACTATAGAAATGTAAGATAGAGCAAGGGGTCAGTGGGGGACATGTTCTATATCCAGGCAAAAAGGGGAGTCAGGGAAGCCTTCGTGAAGGAAATATGGATTAGTCATGTTCAAGGAATTTTTAAGGAACTTAAAATTTCAGACAGCTTGGCAATGTATATCAGAATCCTTGAAATGTTCTTTTTTTGATCCAATAATTCTAGTTTAGGCATTTTAATCTATGAACATAAATCTCTTGGCAAATCTGGTTGTCTTTTGAATGCATCTACTTTTTATAATCCATCACCACCCTAGTCTAAACTAGTGTTTTAAGTCAGGTTTACCACTGTAGCCTCCTAATCTTGGTTTATCCCAGTCTGCTTTGTCCCCTTCTAATCTGTTTCCTACACTGTAATCAGATGGATCTTTAAAAAATGCAACCTGATTACATCACCCTGCTATTTGATATGCTTCAGTAGCTTTCCACTGCATTCAGGATACGGACAAAACTCCGTGTCTTATATGGTGGCATCTGCCTGTCTTAGAAGGTCTTGCATAGTCTGGCCCTTACCTTTCTGTCTAGTCATGGCTTGAGCCATGTTCTTGACATGCTCTTTGTGTTTCAGCCATATTGGCCATCAGTCCCTTGTTCTTGCCATACTCCTTTACACAGTGAGGGCTTTGAACCTGCCGTTCCCCCTCCCTAAAACGTTTTTACTTTTCTTTTACCTAAACTTCAGTTGATCTTTTCTCAGGGAAGCCTTCCTAGACTCTCAAAACACCATGAATTCTCCTTCATGGCACTTGCTGTCATTGTAATTTTATATGTGTTGGAGATTATCATCTATTTTCCCAAATAGATTGTAACCTCCAGAAATCCTGATAATGTGTTTCTTTTTACTCACCATTATGGATGATAAAATCATTTCATCTATAAATAGATGAAATTATCACAGAGAACAACTCTGAATGTTCAACAGTTGGTTGTATAAACTGGATATATTCATTTGGGAGGATGTGTTTAAAATCATGTTTTAGAAGAATGTGTAGTAACATGAGAAAGTGCTGTCAGTATGTGAAAAAAATTATTTTACAACATAGTCATTTATTAAAAATGTGGAAAAAAGTACACCAAAATATAAAAGTTGGTTTTCTCTGGAAGGTATGTTTTATATTTTCAGATTTTCTACATGTTGTACTGATTTTATAACTTAAAAAATCCATATACAAAATTAAGGAAAAACTGGTTTCCTAGTTATGGTTCCAGAAATGTAGTAGGAGACATGAGTTTCATAATGGGCTCCAAAATATGTATCAACCAAAATACATGATTGCATGATGATAGCACTGAGCTTAATTATAGAAATTCCATTTAAGACCTGCAAAATGATTCATATATTAAAGCAAGCCGGTAATTTCTGGTTTTATTATACTTACTTGTATGTAAAGTGGTTTTAATTTTAAAATGTTTTGAAAAGTAACATGGTTTTGGCACGTGACAGCACTAAAACAGAGTAAACACTAGTATTAACTCATATATGAGAACTTAATACAGCTTGAGCATCCCTTATCCAAAACTCCGTAATCTGAAATCCTCCAAAATCTGAAGTGTTTTGAGCACCAACATGATGCTACAAGTAGAAAATTCCACACCTGACCTTGTGATGGTTTGTAGTCAAAACTTTGTTTCAGGTTAGATGTGGTGGGTAATGCTTGTAATCCCAACACTTTGGGAGGCTGAGGTGGAAGGATTACTTGAGCCCAGGAGTTTGAGACTGGCCTGGGAAACATGGAAAGACCCTATCTCTACAAAAAAAAAATGAAAGTTAGCCAGACAGGGTGGTACACATTTGTGATCCCAGCTACTTGGGAGGCTGAGGCAGGAGGATCACTTGAGCCCAGGAGGCGAAGGCTGCTGTGAGCCATGATTGTACGACTGCATTCCAGCCTGGGCAACAGAGCAAGTCCCTGTCTCAAAAACAACCAAAACAACTTTGTTTCGTGTGTATCATTGTTTAAAAATATATAAAATTACATTCAGGTTTGGTCCTATTCTCAGGATATCTCATATGTGTAAATATTCTAAAATCTGAAAAAATCTGAAGCGCTTCTGGTCCCAAGTATTTCAGATAAGGGATATTCAACCTGTATATGAAAATGTATACCACCTTCACTTATGAGTAGGGAAAAGAAAAGAAGAATTATTTAATAAACTGTTGGGATAGCCAGTTAGTCATCTGGAAAAATAACAAGTTGGCTTCCAGAGGAGTTAAAGATGTAAATATGAAAGAAACAAAAAATGTAATTATTTTTTGCATAATCCAGGATTGGTGAAGGCCTTTCATAGTGTACTGGATTGTTGGATTTTAGGACATAAAAATAAATTCTGTATGGGGGAAAAAATCAAAGTTAAGAGAGAAACAGACTAGTAAAACTTACTTGTATACTTCACAAAGGGCCAAGTTCATCTTAATACAAAGAACTAGGGAATAATCCAACAGAAAAATTAGCAAAGAGAATTCATATGAAAAGATGTAAAATTTATAATGTAATAAAGATGTATATTAAAGCTACATCATACTCTTTGCCACCTATCAAATGAGCAGAGGTTGTGTATAGTATAACTTGGGAAGGGTAAGAAGAAGAAAAAATGGTCAGCCTCATACATTGCTGGTGGGATTATAAAGTGTTCATGTTATAAAGAAAGCAGTTTGAAAATGGTTTTCAAAATTTAGAACAGATATATTTTGTTCTAGCCATTTCATTATAGGATTTTATTCTCTAGAAGATTTTGCATATATGTCAAATATGTAAGAATATTTGTAGCAGCATTATTTGTTACTGCAAAAGATTGGAAACAAGCTAAACATATGTCAGTAGGGAAGTAGTTAGGTGAACAGTGTTATATCTATTCAACAGAATACTAGTCAGCCTTTAAAAATAACAACAGAATACTACGGTACTACTGTGGTGCCATGTCTAATATATGAGAAAAAAATGCAAGAGGCATGACTGCATGTGCAGTTTGCTGCCATTAGTGTGGTTAAAATATATATTTGTATGTATATTCTATATGTGCCTATATATTAGAATAAAATAAATTTTTTGTTAGAATAAAATCCATATATACATATGTATGTGTATATATGGGCAGATATAGAATGTAATGTGCATGGGAGGATACAGGAGAGTCTGATGACAGTAAGAGATTGCCTCCAGTGAGTAGAACTGGTTGCCTAGAGGATAAAGGTGGACTAACTTATACTGTTTGGTAATTTTTCAGTATTTTAAAATCATGTGCATGTAATACTATTCAAAGTTAATATTTTTAAGTTATGTTTTTCTTACAGGAATTGGTAAGAAAGAAATAATAAAAGACCATAATAATTGTTACAAACAAATGATTACTGCAATACTGTTTTTAACTTTAGATGTTGTTAGAGGTCTTCTAATTCAGAGTTTTCAATTGATGTTACATGGCTTACAGAAGGGTAGTCCTAGTGGAATGGGGGCTGAAGGAAGGCATTGGGGTTCCTGTGAACAGGTAGCATGGTGAGTGACAACCAGCAGTTGCTGCTCCTTTTGATATTTTAAGTGCATTAAATGAGGTGCTTTACTACTTGGAATCTACTTCAGCAGCCAGCCACAGTGTGCAGTTACCTCTTGTGGGAAGGGGATCATGGAACTGTTACTGGAATTTGTATTCATGTTGCTGAAGGAACATGCCACCTACCACAAGGTGCAACCCACTTACAATGAGAGAATGGGGAAGCAGGGAGGGTGTCCCTGGTGGCCCAGCTCCAGGCCTATCTGTATTCACCTGTACTGGATGTTGCTCACCATGTACGTTTGATGTGCTCTGCAAGGTGACTGCCAAATAGTGCATGTATATTTGTCAGAAATAAAGCATGATTTTAATTTTGAAATTTTCTCAGTATGAAAAAGTTTGGTTTTGAAATTCATATTAAAAATTTCAGCATTACATATGTCAAAAAGTTTCTACCTTAATACTTAAAATTTTTTCTTCTATATTTAGAAAATACGATATTTTTTTTCACCAGGCACTATGTCGATGCCTCCAAATGCCCTCCTGTTCTCCAGTGTGCTAAAACAGATTTTATTTGCAATGGTAAAAAAGGGTTGAAAAGCATCAAATGTGCTCATTTTAAATAAAGAAAACTGAAATCTACATAGCAGGCTCAGGGATTTGTCCAGTGTCCTGTAGTTGGTTAGTGTGAGGCTGGGTTTGAAAGTTCGGGATCTTGGATCTTGATTGTTCAGCTCTCATCACCTCACACTGACTACCCTGCTCCACCCCGCAAGCATGAGGGAATATTGGAAGAAGGCATTGATAATTGAAAGACAAAAATACAGAACCTCGGAGGAATTATTAAAAGAACTGCACATATGTAGTTTAGAAATCTTTGAGACTCTATTGTGTCTAATAGTGCTTAGAATCTTCTCGTATAATATTATTAATATTCTATAATCTAGAATAGATTGCAGTAGGATTTGTTTTTTGGTGATTTGAGCTGTATCCTTTAAGAAAACAAAAGATTATAGCAAAAGGAGTTTAGGGTAAATATAAACAAAAATGGATATAAAATCCTATGTATTCAATTTCCAAAAAAGAGAGAAGGGAATATATGAGACCTTTCAAGTTCCTCTGGTGCTGTAATTGAATTTTCTCTCATCTTTTTTTTGATTGGATTAGAATTCATTCAATTAAAGATAATCTAGGGCTGGGCATGGTGGCTCATACCTATAATCTCAGGACTTTGGGAGGTAGGAAGATTGCCTGAGCCCAGGAGTTCAAGACCAGTCTGGGCAACATGGCAAGACCCCCGTCTCTTTAGGAAAAAAACAAACAACAACAACAAATGATAATCTAAGTGAAAAATGATTCAAGTTTAAATAGGTTAGGTTAAAGTAGATTTTAGAGGATTTTGCCATTGGTGCTAGATATTTCAAAGAAATAGTTAGAAACTTATTTATAAAGTGAGAAATGGGCTATGGTATGGGGTATTTTATTTTGGTATCTGGCTGCCATTTGAGTACCATAGTGATACTAAATAAGAGGAAATAATGGGAGTTAGGAAACGGTGAACTTTGGGTAAATTTTGTTAACTTGTAATTTCCATGTAAATACAGATAAGGCAGTGAGTATCCTAGGCAATTATAAAGAACTCTATCTACTGTCCAAACATGATGTGGATGCATTTTTGAGACCAAAACAAATTATAAGTAAAAGTGAGAACCTCTTAATGACAGCCTATTTAACCTTTTTGGTATTTTTATTTGTTTGTTTCGGGGGTGTGTGTGTGTGTTTCTGTCGTTCCATCTAAGTTTTCCAGATGATTTGGTGTTTCTTCCAGTTCTCTGTAGGTTTTTAAATATTTCATTTAATAAATGAAAAATACTTTGTTGCTTAATCAGTATTGGGAAACTGGACTGTTTTCTGCAGCAGAAATAGAATACACATTTAGCAAAGTAAATTCTGAGAAAAATGAGTAGTAATTGTCAATGGAAAATTTTGTGTTTTTTTTTTTTTGTTTTGTTTTGTTTTTTGCCAAATCTATTTTCTTTTTAGATGATAGTTTTGGGAAATACTAAGAATTTGAGCTCCATTTACTTTGGGGCAGTTATTTAATTTTCTTTGGGTTCAGAGAGCATTACTATATAAATAGTTCAAATAATAAAAGAAAGTGTGTTACCTCAAAAATGCCTTGTATAATATGTAACAGTTCACCAGATTTCTATTTTTCTTCCATTTATTACAATTACCAAGGAAGTATAACAAGAATTAAAAGAAATACCTTATTTTGCATATATGTTTGCACTTCAAAGTAATTTATATATTAAATTAGATTTTGTTTGAGATGGTGAAATGAAAGACTTTGTAAATAAGAATACATGTTGATATGTGACAAATGTAAAGTTAAAACATGTTGGCATACTCCTAGTTTCTCAGAACAAGAAAATGACTAATCTAAATTTCATTTCAGAATAAAACCCAAGACAAGCCACATAAAAGCAACCTAAAAATTAAACTGTCATCATATTATTTGTTTTAAAACTATGGACTAATATATCTGAGGAAGATTTCTCTCAAAATTGTTTTTCTCAATTTCAAGTAAGTAATTTATTTTGGTTAATATATTGGGGGTGAGCGGGGTGGGGGTGAACCTTGGCATTGAAGTTGGTAAATTCTACTCATCCTTAAAGTAACGACTTGAATATCATCCTCTTTAAAGCCTTCTGTGACTCCTTTGCCCATCCCCGAAGATTACCTCCTTGGTGTTCCAAGTCTTAGTCCCCTTCCACGTTGCCGTTAAAGGATTGATTATACTGAATATTGTGTTTGTCTCTAAGAATAGTCATGTGGCACTACCTTCATGGGCCCCACCTCATACTTCTCAACCCCTCTGCCTTCTGTTGCTGAGAGACCCTGAGCAAGTTATTATACTTATGTCAACCTTAAAGTGAGTTTTAATAATTTCTACAATACAGCATTATTATGATTGAATAAGATAAACGACAAATGTCTGGCATATACAGTAACGTAAATGTTACTTTCTTTACTCATCTATCCCCAGAATCTGCTACATTACCTCATATACTAAGTGCTCTTTAAGCTGTTTGAATTGAAATGAAAAATGGAATTTTTGTAGCATTTATTTCTCACATTAGGACAAACAAAACATCTGCACATTGTGGTATGAGACTTTTTACATTTGATTAATGACTTATATCTACAGGCTAGGTAATTGCCTGTTTAAAACACTTTTTAAAAATTTGGCTATTTTTTATAAGTAGTCCGTTAGGGCCTGGAAAGAGCCTTATTTTCCAAAGCCATCAGTAGTGCCTTTAAAAAAAAATGGTGATAGAACATGTTGAAAGTATGTATGCTAGATGTCACAGTAAATGTGACATGTCAGTAGGATTTATTGTTCTTGTGAATTTCTAACACGCAAAAATGGAAGCCTTTGTATCTTAAACCTACTTAGGATTGTGGAATGTGTACCACATGATTTATTACTGCCCAGTGCTTCACCTCTCATCACCATATATTTTCTACATACATTCCTAGGTTTTGTTTAGTTGTCTAATAACATTGTGTTATAATTTTTTTCTTTTTTTTTGAGATGAAGTCTCACTCTGTCACCTAGGCTGGAGTGTAGTGGTGCAATCTCGGCTCCGTGCAACCTCCATCTTCTGAGTTCAAGTGGTTCTCCTGCCTCAGCCTCCCAAGTAGCTAGCTTATAGGCACGTGCCACGAAACCTGGTTAATTTTTGTATTTTTAGTAGAGATGGGATTTCACCATGTTGGCCAGGTTGGTTTCGAACTCCTGACCTCAGGTGATCTGCCCCGCCCAGCTTCCCAAAGTGCTGGGATTATAGGTGTGAACCACCACACCCTGGCTTGTCTTTTAATTTTTTAATGAAGTCATTACAAAGGTATCCAAATTAATTATGATGTCTCACACCTTAGTTGATAATGCTTAGTGTTTTGAAAATAGAAGCCATGTTATTATAGTTAAAGACCTTAATTTTTACATCATTTTACTAAAAAAGGTGGTAAACCATTTTTGAGTAAGGACTTTGTGCCCTGTTGGTAGTGATTTAGTCTTCACAACAATTCTGTAAAATAGGACTGTAATCCCCATTTTACAGGTGAGGAAATAAGGCATAGAGAGGTTAATAACTTTGCCTGAAGTGATGTGGCATAATGTATACCTCATACCATGTGAGGATTAAATGAGAAAACATGTATTAGGCCATTGCCCACTTAAACAGAAGAAACAGTGAAGCAAAATCTGAGAGGGAGTGTCTTTTAACACTTACAGAATTTGATAGTAGCCATTATTGAGATGTGACAGTGACTGTGAATGTATTCTTATTCATGTTTGTGTGTGTGTGTGTGATAGTAAACCCTGGTACTCTATTAACCCATTTTTTTTTTTTTTCTGAGCAATATTAATGTCTTCTCTCAAATTCATGCTCCCATTTGGACTGAATTATGTATATGTGTTTGCAAGGTGATATTAGGATTACAGTATCAATCAGATACAAATTTTTATAAGTTCAGTGTAATTAAATAGTATTTATATATATTCTCATGGAGAAATTTTAAAAGCAGAACAGGTAAGGGAAAAATCTTTGACCACTTGTTCCCCTCTCTACCTGGATCAGCTTTTACTGTATGATAAACCTCCCCAAAATTTAGTGGTGTAAAACAGTAGGCGTTTGTTAGCCTAGATTCTGGACTGGGATCAGTTAAGCAATTCTGCTGCAGCTTATGTCTGGCCTTGCTTATGTGGCTGCAATCAGCTGATGGTTCAGCTGGGAGCTGTTTGGTCTTGGATAGGGATGTCTGGATAATTGGTACTGGTTGTTGGCTTGGGGAATGGCCATGTGTCTCCAGCAGACTAGGCATGGCTCTTTCACCTGGAGGCAGTAGTAGGGTTTACAGAAGTAACTAGTGATGGCAAGCTTCATATATTTTCTGTTGTCCATAGGCCAAAGGAGATCAACATGGCCAATTCCAGAGTTGGTATGGGAGGGGTTTCCTAATGGTGTGTGGCTGAATTAGGGGCTATTACTGCAACAGTCTATTATACAACTGCTGTTGGCTAACTCATTTTTCAGGAAGCGTTTGCCATTGTGGCGTTGCCCCTTTTTTGAAGAAGTAGTGTTTATATAAGCAGTTTATTCAACAGTTGAGATAAATTTAGTTAATTTCTTGTTCTTACTCATTTTTATTCCATCTTTATCATCTTTCAGCATTATTCTTAGTTTCATTCAACTCAACAAATATTTACTGAGTACCCACTAAGTGCACAATAAGGTATCAAGAGGTTAGCAGCAGATGGAGCAAGACTACTGTGTTAATCATTCAGGTTTTTTTTTTTCTGTATCTCTCTTTTTTTTTTTTTTTTTGAAATGGAGTCTCGCTCTGTCACCCAGACTGGAGTGCAGTGGTGCTATCTCAGCTCACTACAACCTCTGCCTCCCAGGTTCAAGCAACTCTCCCGCCTCAGCCTCCTAAGTAACTGGGATTACAGGCATGCACCACCATGCCCATCTAATTTTTTTGTATTTTTAGTAGAGACAGGGTTTCACCATATTGGCCGGGCTAGTTTTGAACTCTTGACCGCAAGTGATTTGCATGGCTCAGCCTCCCAAAGTGCTGGAATTGCAGACATGAGCCAGGATGCCCAGCCAATCATCCAGGTTTTTAAAAGTGCCCTGTCTGCTTCATTATGTGAACAGAATTATATAAAAGCAGAAAACTGTAGCAAATTTTTGAGAATGACCAGCAGCCCACACCAGGCTAAATATATCTTATATGCCACATTTTAAAATATCTTACAAGGATTTCTTCAAATGAGAAAAACTAATACAGAGGTTGTTTTGATCCATACTCCCACCAGCAGTAAGAGACTTTCCATGGCTTCACAAGATTATGTTCTCAAATATTTGATCATTGCCAATCTAATAGATATAAAATGGATCTCAAGTGTAGTTTTAATTTGCATTCCTTTTATGATGAGTGATATTGAGTGTTTTTTCATATGTTTGAGAGGCACTTACAGTATTTCTTTTTCAGTGTACTGTTTATCTTCACCCATTTTCCTGTTGAGACTCTTGGTCTTTTTCTTATTGATTCCAAAGAGCTCTTCATACGTTAGGAAAGTTTATCTCTATCTGTAAATTGAGTTCCAGATGTTTTCCTCATTTCTTATGGTAGATAACTTTTGACTCAAGTAGTGTCTTTTTTTTATTTCACAAATAATCTTTATATCTGAATCAGGTTTTTTAAATCACATTTAGATGAAGTCAGGTTTAAGTATTAGGCATGGGAATGGAAGGAAAAGATCCTGGCATTATCTCATTTTTTTAGAGAACTTTTTAAAAACTCTTGATTGTTAAAGTGAAAAGCTTCAAAAGGATCCTGTCTTTGATTTATTTTTTATTTTTCTAAGTTTGCTTTTATTATGAGATCAGTCCTTTTGACAGGGCAGTCCAAGGAGTAGGATCATCCTTTGGAGGACTGTTTTTAGATGATGAGATTGTGTAGTATAGATGGAAAATACTCTGTGTCGCTTAGATAAATTTTTAATAATGTTTCTTTGAGTCTTGTTAATTTCATTTTGTGTGTGTGTGTGTGTTTGTGTGTGTATTGTGTACAAAATATACATATATCATGGTAGTGGTTCCAGCAATGCTCTACTCTTATGTATAATCATCCCTCGGTATCCATCCCTTAGTATCGCTGGGGGATTCATTGCAGGAACCCCTGAGGATACCAAAATCTACAGATGCTCAAATACCTTGTATAAAATTGTGTAGTATTTGCATAAAATAACTTAAGCACATTCTCCTGTATAGTACTTGAAATTATCACTTAACAGCTAATACATTGTGAATGCTATGTAATAGTCATGATACTGTATCGTTTAAGGTAATAATAACAAGGAAAAAAGTCTGTACATGTTTAGTACAGATGCAACATTTCTCTGAATATTTTTGATCCGAGGTTGGTTGAATCCACAGATGTGGAACCCATGGATATGGAGAGCCAGCTATATAATTTTAATCTGTTCAACTAGCCTTAACCTAATCAACTACATGAGTATGTTGGGGGGCTAGATTAGGTTAGCCCTTAGCAGTTGACCACATAAAAGAAAACAAACAGAAGGTAGCTTTTTTTTGTGAGAAAGTAAAACTACCTGCTGCCCAAATAATATCCTGTATTTTTTCTGAGATTGTGAGGAGCCTGGAAGACCTCTTATGCGATATCTGACATTATGAAGTACTTTGACCTTTTCCCTTGACTTCTCTATAAAAAGGGATTAGAAAACTGCAAGCCTGGACAGATTGTCATGTTTTGAGTAATTTAATGTAGTTTTAAACATTTTAAAGTTGTAAAATCCTTTCTCATATAATTTTACCTAGCAGCATCAAAAACAAATAGGAATCCTCCAGTGATTGGTGGAGTATGGCAGAAAGCCAGTTTTTACCATGCTTTACATAGTTTTCTAGTTTTTCAAAGTTATTGAGGTATTCTTTAGTGTCTGCTTTATTATTAACATCTTTATACATGTTTCGCTGAAAATTGAAAGGAAGTTTTTTATTTCATACCAAATTATTGACTTACTGTTATTTTCTTGGTTAATTCTTTTTAAACAATTTTAACATTTCTTTTCTCTTTTTTTTTTTTTGAGACGGAGTTGTGCTCTGTTGCCAGGCTGGAGTGCAGTGGCGCAGTCTTGGGTCACTGCAACCTCTGCCTCCTGGGTTCAAGCGATTCTCCTGCCTCAGCTGCCCAAGTAGCTGGGACAGGCACGTGCCACCATGCCCGGCTAATTTTTGTATTTTTAGTAGAGGCAGGGTTTCACCATGTTGGCTGAGATGGTCTTGATCTCCTGACCTCATGATCCACCCACCTTGGCCTCCCAAAGTGCTAGGATTTTGGGAGCCACTGTGCCTGACCAATATTTCTTTTTTTAAATTTTATTTTATTTTTTGAGAGAGTTTCACTGTATTGCCTAGGCTGTAGTGCTGTGGTTCCATCTTGGCTCACTGCAATCTCCATCTCCCAGGTTCAAGCAGTTCTGGTGCTTCAGTCTCCCAAGTAGCTGGGACTACAGGCATGTGCCACTAGGCTGGTCTTAAACTCCTGACCTCAGGTGATCCTCCTGCCTGGGCCTCCCAAAGTGCTAGTGCTGGGATTACAGCATCAGCCACCTCGCCTGGCCCAATTTTAAGATTTTTGAGGTTGTAATGTTTTCACATTATGTACATTTAATACAGTAATTTTTCCTTCTGAAAAGCTGATATTAAACGGATAGGACATCTTATAATCAGTGACTTCTTAGAGAAACTGTGACACTTTAAAATTTCTCTATATCCTTTTTTTAAAATCTAATGTGTTATGGAATGAGTTTGTTTTCCAAATAATCATTTGTCCTTCATTTTTGCCTTGCATCTGTAATTGTTTTAACTTTGTATATTTTGATGTTGCATTTGGCGCATCCAGCTTCATGACTGATATGTCTTTTATCACAGTGCTTTTCAAATTATTTCTGGTGAAGAATCAGGTTTTTTTCCTCTCTGATACTTCTTTAAAATACATTGAAAATAAATTACTAGAAAAATGAAATAAATGAAATGAGAATAACTGAAAAAATATTAATATAAGCTCTATTTTAAAAAATTATTTTATTTAACAGGTATAGAATTTCCCTGTCAGATTGCTGTAAAGAGTTTCTAAATGCTAAGTTTCAATCTTTGTACTTGTCTTGTTGCATAGCTATAGCAAACAGCTAAGTTCATAGATGGCATTTGAGTAGCAGTGTAGAGATCTTTTTAGCAATATAAAGAGACTAATTCATTTCTTTTTAAATTCTTTTTGTCCTGTGTCAGAATTATTATTCCTGTTTCCTTTTAGTTGGACTATTTCTTTGATATATGGTATAAATCATTTTTCATCACTGTTTTTAATCCTTTTATGTCACTTCAGTTTTAAACCCATCTGAAGATATTTTGCTAGGGAGATTTTAAACAAAGTTTTTCTTTTTTTTTGTTTTTATTGTTGAGATGGGATCTCGAGCTGTCGCCCAGTCTGGAGTGCTGTGGCGCCATCTCAGCTCACTGCAAAAAACCTCTGCCTTCCCGGTTCAAGCGATTCTTCTGCCTTAGCCTCCTGAGTAACTGGGATTATAGGTGCATACCACCACTCCCTGCTAATTTTGTATTTTTAGAAGAAACAGCGTTTCGCCATGTTGGTCTGGCTAGTCTCAAACTACTGACCTCAAGTGATCTGCTTGCCTCAGCCTCCCAAAGTGCTGGGATTACAGGCGTGAGCCACTTTACCTAGCCAACAGAATCTGCTGTAATTGAGATTTGATTTTGTTTTTTACTCTTTTAATTTTATATTTTTAAAATAACTTTATTTTACCCTTTCCTTTAGTGTGTGGCTTTTGCAGCATAGACTGCGTTACGTGTTTTCTTTCTGTTTTTTTTTAAAGATGAAGTCTCGCTCTGTCACCCAGGCTGGAGTGCAGTGGTGTGATCATGGCTTACTGCAACCTCCGCCTCCGGGGTTCAAGCAATTCTCCTGCCTCAGCCTCCCAAGTAGCTGGGACTACAGGTGCATGCTGCCATGCCTGGCTAATTTTTTGTATTTTAGTAGAGACAGGGTTTCACTGTGTTGCCCAGACTGGTCTTGAACTCCTGAACTCAGGCAGTCTACCCACCTCGGCCTCCCAAAGTACTAGGATTGAGTGCCTGGCTGTATTTTCCATTGTAAAAAACATAGATAACGAAACTCATTTTAAAAAGTGTATATAGCAGCTGGGTGCAGTGGCTGACACCAGGCGTGGGTCAAGAGATCAAGACCATCCTGGTCAACGTGGTGAAACCCCATCTCTACTAAAAAAATAAAAAAATTATCTGGGTGTGGTGGCACGTGCCTGTAGTCCCAGCTACTTAGGAGGCTGAGGCAGGAAAATTGCTTGAAGCTGGGAGGCTGAGGTTGCGTTGTGGTAAGTTGAGATTGTGCCATATTGCACTCCAGCCTGGGCAACAAGAGTGAAACTCCGTCTAAAAAAAAAGTGTATGTACCAAAATGTACTTTTGTTGTTGTTTCTATTCATTTCTTTTTTTTTAATCTCTTAGAGTTCTGTTTATATCTTAGTCTGCGTATAAGTCTGTGGTCTTCTTATTTCTTCTTATTTGTATGTTACTAAGAACACACAGCACATACTTTCTACATTTCTACTGTTTCTGGATGTAAATTATTACAGATTCTTTTCTTTGGCATTTTTAAGATGTTTTATCTATGCTGCTGAATATTTGTTTAGGTCCCATTCCATATATATTTATCTATGGACAAGAGCTATTTTTCCAAGCCTAGTGTTTGCCAGTAGGTAGGATATGGCAAGTTCAGTTTAGTCATATTTATTTTCTGCTTATAAAATGGTAGAATTGCCCTCCCTAGCATGAAGAAGCAATGATTGTATACAACCCACTTAGATGAAAACATTCATTTTGTATACCTCTACTGGATTGAGGTTTAAGGTTTTTCCCTGTTTTCTCCTTGCACATTTCTCTGGTATATGGGAGCTAACATATTTACGGATAACCTGAGACAGTAGTGTTTTTTTTTGTTGTTGTTTGTTTTTTAACCAGAACATTTCATGAAAGCCTCCAGGTTGTAAAGACCCTTAGGACTTTTAGTCATTTAATCAGTGATGGGAGCTAATTTGTTTATTTACATTTTGGATGCTATTTAACATGCCACAATGGAGACGGCTATGCTGCATCAATTATGTTGATATTGGGTGTTGTGTTTTTAGAGTAGAGGAATAGAGGTATTGAGTGAGAGAATAAGACCTTAGACATCTTAGAAAATGTTTAGTATGGGACTGGTTTCTGTTGGAGTAGACCATGTCCCCAATATAGAGAATAGTTATACAATAAGTCCTCACTTAATGTCCATGACAGGTTCTTGGAAACCAGGACTTTAAAGTGAAATGACATATAATGAAACCATTTTTTTCTCAGTGTTATAATTAAATGAAGTTGAACAAAATATTATTTGCAGATCTGCTATATGTTGTTTGCTTAAAGTTTAGGTTTCCAAGAACCTATCAACAAAGTTAAGTGAAGATTTATTGTATGTCTTAAATATTTTAGTGAAAAATGGGGAGAAGGATTATTCTGTATTTCATCAATTCTAAGAAGTATATTTTCCCTCCATTTGTACATCTCAGTAATTGGGATGTGTCTTACAATCAGTAGTGCACCATATTTAATTGACAGCACTTCCTTTTCTTAACAGTACAAAAATTAATGATGTCATAATCATTGGCATCTTGGATTCAGTGAAATATATTAATAGTTGTTTATCTTAGTGCCATTCTAAATTGAATCTCTTTATTTGTTGTAACATTAACCTTTCTTCTCTTTGGACAACTTTGGTCTTGGGTTAACTTCCTAGCTTTGTTCACTTGGAAGCTTGATAAGGTAAAATGTCAATTGTATAAACACGCACTATTGCTTATGGTAAAAATGACTCATGATTACTAAATTGCATACAGACTAGGGGAGGACTGTGAATGAATGAATTGTAAATACTGGTAGCTATACTGTTGTAACTTTGGACTTACCCGAGTGTGATAACTCTGATAACTCTTGTAATTAAGCAAGTCTGTTGTTGAAACTCAGGAAGCTATGCCAGTGAGATTGGTTGCTATTTGGTACCTGTAAGGTAGAGTAGCTACTGCAAGGACTTTATACTCTCAATTTCTTACACTTGATCTGCCACCTGAGAAGGCCAAAGAGACTAGCCCCTGAATTGCAGTGAGGACTTCTGCCTGATTATTAAGTATAACCAACCTGTTTGGGTTAGGTGAGTCTCAGTGTTTAGTTAGGAGATGTATAGTTAACGGGGGTGTTGTGCTGATATTTTGTGGCTTTATTGATTGATTTATTTTGTTTTAATGTTTGCTGAGTGAATCTATATTTACTATTCATTCTTCATAAGAATTTTAAATTATAAATGTGAGTACATCTCTACTTACTAAGTAATGCCAAATTGTTTTCCAAAGTGATCATACCAAGCTATACTCCCACTGGAGTGTATGAGTTTCTCATGTTCCACATCTTCACCAGTATTCAGGATTGTCAGACTTAAGTTTTAAATTAGGAATTAATTTAAAACATCTCATTATGGGTTTGTATATTTTTCATCACTAGTGAGAGACTGAGTTTTTCCATATGTTTATAGCCTACTTGTTCTATAAAATACTGAGAGATGTGTTGAAGTCTCCAACTTAATAGATTGTTTATCTTTCCAGTTCTGTCAGTTTTTGCTTCACGTATTTTGAAAGTTTGTTAGATCCATACATATTTAAGATTGGTATGCCTTTCTGGAGGAATGCCTCTTTATCTCTGGTGATATTCCTTGTTCTGAAATCTTCTTTGCCTTGTATTAATATAAGCACTTCAGCTCTCTTTTAATTAGTATTTACATGGTATATCACGTAAAAAACTGAAGTTTGCCATGGAGTTCATAGATGCTAGTAATAGATCTGAGGTTTCCGTCTCTCCATTTTATCACTTATTAATAAGGAGTAACTGGGAGATGGTTGCAGGCCAGATACTAAGAAGTAGGTTCAAAGGCAGCTACCTCAAGAGAGACACATGGAGAATTGTCTCCCAATCTATCTTTTTCTGTTTTTGTTTTACTTTCACTTTCAACCTATCTGTATCTTTACACTTCATACGGGTTTCTTATAGACAGCATATAGATGGGCTTACTTGTTTATCCAGTCTAATAATCTCTGTCTTTTATCCATTCTGACATGTCTCTTTTAATTAGTGGGTTTAGATTGTTTATATTTATTGACATTGGTAACATGCTTGGATTGAAATCTACCACCATGCTAGCTGATTTATGTTAGTTTGTCCTTTTTCTCTTTTGGATTACTTGGATTTTAAAAAAATTACTCCATTTCTCTCCACTGTTTGCTCATTTATTTATACCTCTTTCTGAAATTAGTTTAGTGGTTGCCTTAGGGTTTGCCATATATTTGTAATTAATCACACTTCTCTTCATATAATAATACATAGCTTTATATGTAATATTAGAACCTTACAATTGTATACTCCCATTTCTCTTCATCTTTTGTGTTTTTGTTGTCATACATTCTACTTTTATATATGTTATCAACACACAATACGTTGCTACTCTAGGACTTTATAGTACAATGCTAGAGATTTTATAAACACTGTTCATTTAGGTTATAATAAATTTCCTTTAAAAATTTCTTTAATAATAAATTAACCTTAGCATACTGTAACTTTTACTTTATAAACTTTTTAGTTTTTTAAACTTTTTGACTCTTATAATAACTCAGTTTAAAACAAATAAATTTGTACAGCTGGCTATACAAAAGTATTTTCTTTATATCCTCATTCTGTAAGCTTTTTCTATTTAAAACTTTTTAATTTTTACTTTTAAAACATTTTTGTTAAAAACTAAGACACAAATACACACAGCCCTAGGCCTACAGAAAGTCAAGCTATAAATCTCACTGTCTTCCACCTCCACATCTTGTCTGGAAGGTCTTCTGGGACAATAACACACATGGAACTGCCATCTCCTATGATAATTCCTTCTTCTGTAATATCTCCTGAAGGACTTACCGAGGCTGTTTTACAGTTAACTTTCTTCTTTATGTAAATAGGAGTACATTGTAAAGTAATGATGAAGTATAGCTTATATATTATATAAGCCAGTAACTGTTATCATGATCAAGTATTATGTACTTTACATAATTGTATATGTTATACTTTTATACAACTGGCAGCATAGGTTTCTTTATACCAGCTTCACCACAAACATATGAGTAACGCATTTTACTATGCGTTACATTTTAGTTGTACTAATGTTAGTACAACTAGGATGTCCCTAGGCAATAGGAATTTTTCAGCTTCATTATAATCTTATGGGACCACCATCATTTATGGGACCATCATCATATATGGGGTCCCTTGTTGACTAGATATCATTATGCCATACATGACTGCATTTTTGCTTTAGAGACAGGTATCTTTTAGAGCAATTGCAAATAAGAAAAATAGGAAGTTTTGTATTTACTTTCATTTATACCATTTCTACTGTTGTCATGTCTTTGTGTAGATCCAAATTTTCTGTCTGGTATCATATTCTGTCTACCTAAACAACTTTCTTTAACATTTCTTATGCGACAAATCTGCTAGTAATAAATTATCTTTGTTTCTCTTAAAAAGACCTTAATTTTCCAAAATATTCTTGCTGAATATAGAATTCTGGATTGCCGTTTTTTTCTTTCAGTACTTAAAAGATGTCACTCTACTGTTTGTTGTGTGGCTTTTACATATATATATTTTTATTTGAATTAAATATTTTTTCTTCTTCCACTTTTATTTTAGATTCTAGGAGTACATGTGCAGGTTTGTTACAAAGGTGTATTGCATAATGCTGAGGTTTGAAGTACGATCGAATCCGTCACCCAGAAAGTAAGCATAGTACCCAATAGGTAGTTTTTCCATCCTTGCCTCCCTCTCCCCTCTTGTATTCTTCAGTGTCTATTTGTTCTCATCTTTATGTTCATATTATTCAGTGTTTGGCTGCCACTTATAAGTGAGAACATGTGTATTTGGTTTTCTATTTCTGCATTAGTTTGCTTAGGATAATGGCCCCCAACTGCATTCATGTTGTTGCAAAGAACATGATTTTGTTCTTTCTACGGCTATGTAGTATTCCATGGTGTATATGTACATTTTCTTTATCTCATTTACTGTTTATGGATACTTGAATTGGTTCCATGTTTTTGCTGTTGTGAATAGTGCTGTGATGAACACATGAGTGCATGTGTTTTTTTGGTAGAATGATGTATTTTTCTTTGGGCATATAACCAGTAATGGGATTGCTGAGTCAAATGGTAGTTCCATTTTGAGTTATTTGAGAAATCTCCAAGGTGCTTTCCACAGTGGCTGAACTAAATTACATTCCCACCGATAGTGTAAAAGTGTTTCCTTTCTCTACAGCTCCACTCAGATCTATTATTTATTGACTTTTTAACAAAAGCTATTCTGACTGGTATGAGATAGTATCTCACTTTTGGTTTTGATTTGCATTTCTCTGATGATTAGTGATGAGCATTTTTTCAAAAGGTTTTTTGCCACTTGTATGTCTTTTGAGAAGTGTCTGTTTATGTCCTTTGCCTACATTTTAATGGGGTTGTTTTTTACTTGTTGATTTAAGGTTCTTATAAATTCTGGATATTAGGCCTTTGTTAGACACATCGTTTATGAATTTTTTCTCTCATTTTGTAGATTATTTGTTTACTCTTTAATGGTTTCTCTTGCTGTATGGAAGTTCTTAGGTCCTACTTGTCAGTTTTTGGTTTTATTGCAATTGTTTTTGAGGACTTAGCAATAAATTCTTTGCCAGGACTGATGTCGAGAAAAGTATTTCCTGGGTTTTCTTCTAGGAATTTTGTAGTTTTAGATCTTTTTTTTTTTTTTGAGACAGAGTTTCGCTCTTGTTACCCAGGCTGGAGTGCAATGGCGCGATCTCAGCTCACTGCAACCTCCACCTCCTGGGTTCAGGCAATTCTCCTGCCTCAGCCTCCTGAGTAGCTGGGATTATAGGCACGCGCCACCATGCCCAGCTAATTTTTTGTATCTTTAGTAGAGATGGGGTTTCACCATTTTGACCAGGATGGTTTCGATCTCTTTGACCTTGTGATCCACCCGCCTTGGCCTCCCAAAGTTCTGGGATTACAGGCTTGAGCCACCGCACCCGGCCAGTTTTAGATCTTGTAGTTATGTCTTTGATCCATCTTAAGTTACTTTTTGTATATGGTGAGAGGAAAGAGACCAGTTTCATTCTTCTGCATATGGCTAGCCAGTTATCCCAGCATCATATATTGAATAGGTAGTTTTTTCTTATTGCTTAATTTTGTCAACATTGTCAAAGATCAGGTGGTTGTAGGTGTATGACTTTATTTCTGGGTTCTCTATTCTGTTCTATTGGTCTATGTATCTCTTTTTGTACTAGTACCATGCTGTTTTGGTTACTGTAGCCTTGTAGTGTAATTTGAAGTTGAGTACCATGATGCCTCCAGGATTTTTCTTTTTGCTTAGGATTGCCTTGGCTATACAGGCTCTTTTTTTGGTTCCATATGAATTTTAGAATACTTTTTTCTGATTCTGTGAAAAATGCAATTTGTAGTTTGATAGGAATAATGCTGAATCTGCTAATTACTTTGGGCAGTATGGTCATTTTAATGATACTGATTCTTCCAGTTCATGAGCATGAAATATGTTTTCATTGGTGTGTGTCATCTCCAGTTTTTTCAGCCGTGTTTTGTAGTTCTCCTTGTAGAGATCTTTCACCACCTTCATTAGATGTAATCCTAGGTATTTTATTGTTTTTGTGGCTCTTGTAAATGAAATTGTGTTCTTGATTTGGCTCTTAGCCTGAAATTATTGTTGTGTAGAAATGCTACTGATAGTGCAAATTGTAAAAATTTTTTTCCCATTCTGTTGGTTACCGGTTTACTCTAATGATTTTTTCTTTCGCTGTACAGAAGCTCTGGAGTTTGATTAGATCTCATTTGTCTATTTTGGCTTTTGTTGCCACTGCTTTTAGTGTTTTAGTCATGAAGTCCTTGCCTGTATCTATGTCCTGAATGGTTTTGCCTAGGTTTTCTTCAAGGGTTTTTATGGTGTTAGGTCTTATGTTTAAGTCTTTAATTCATCTGGAGTTAATTTTAGTGTAAGGTGTCAGGAAGGAGTCAATTTCTGTTTTCTGTACATGGCTAGCCAGTTATCCCAACACCATTTATTAAACATGGGAATCCTTTCTGCATTGCTTGTTTTTGTGAGGTTTGTCAAAGATCAGATGGTTGTAGATGTGCGGTGTTGCCTCCAAGGCCTCTGTTCTATTCCATTGGTCTCTCTGTTTTGGTACCAGTACTATGCTGTTTTGATCACTGTAGCCTTGTAGTATAGTTTGAAGTCAGGTAGCGTGATGCCTCCAGCTTTGTTCTTTTTGCTTAGAATTGACTTGTCTATGTGGGCTCTCTTTTGATTCCATATGAAGTTTAAGGTGGTTTTTTCCAGTTCTGTGAAGAAGGTCATAGGTAGCTTGATGGGGATAGTGTTGAATCTATAAATTACTTTGGACAGTATGGCCATTTTCACAATATTGATTCTTCCTAACGATGAGCATGGAATGTTTTTCCATCTATTTGTGTCCTATATTATTTCCTTGAGCAGTGGTTTGTAGTTCTTCTTGAAGAGGTCCTTTACATCCTTTGTTAGTTGTATTCCTAGGTATTTTATTCTCTTTGTAGCAATTGTGAATGGGAGTTCGCTCTTGATTTGGCTCTAAGTCTGTTATTGGTGTATAGGAATGCTTGTGATTTCTGCACATTGATTTTGTATCCTGAGACTTTGCTGAAGTTGCTTATCAGTTTCAGGAGATTTTGCACTGAGATGATGGGGTCTTCTAAATATACAATCATGTCATCTGCAAATAGAGACAATTTAAATTCCTCCTTTCCCGGTTGAATAACCTTTATTTCTTTTTCTTGCCTGATTGCTCTGGCTAGAACTTCCAATACTATGCTTCCAGTTTTTGCCCATTCAGTATGACATTGGGTGTGGGTTTGTCCTAAATAGCTTTTATTATTTTGGGGATATGTTCTGTCAATATCTAGTTTATTGAGAGTTTTTAGCACAAAGGTCTGTGGAATTTTGTTGAAGGCCTTCATTGAGAATCTACAAAGAACTAAACAGATTTACAAGAAAACAAACAAACCCATTCAAAAGTGGGCGAAGGACATGAACAGACACTGTTCAAAAGAAGACATTTATGGGATCAAGAAACATGAAAAAATGCTCATCATCACTGATCTTTAGAGAAATGCAAATTATAACTATGTTGAGGTACCATCTCATACCAGTTAGAATGGCAGTCATTAAAACATCTGGAGACAACAGATGCTGGAGAGGATGTGCAGAAATAGGAACACTTTACACTGTTGGTGGGAGTGTAAATTAGTTCAACCATTGTGGAAGACAGTGTGGCGATTCCTCAAGGACCTAGAAATAGAAATTCCATTTGACCTAGCAATCCCATTACTGGGTATATATCTGAAGGATTATAAATCGTTCTACTATAAGGACACATGCACATGTATGTTCATCGTGGCACTGTTTACAATAGCAAACACCTGGAATCAACCCAAATGCCCATTAATGAGAGACTGGACAAGGAAAATTTGGCACGTATACACCATGGAATACTATACAGCCATAAAATACGATGAGTTCGTGTCCTTTGTAGGGATATGGATGAACCGGGAAACCATCATTCTCAGCACACTGACACAAGAACAGAAAATCAACCACCACATATTCTCACTCATAGGTGGGTGTTGAACAGTGAGAACACATGGACACAGGGAGGGGAGCATCACAGACTGGGGTCTGTTGGAGGGCACTAGAGGAGGGGCAGCAGGGGATAGCGAGGTTGGGGAGGGATAACATGGGGAGAAATGCCAGATATAGGTGACGGGGGATGGAAGCAGCAAACCACATTGCCATGTATGTACCTATGTAACAATCCTGCATGATCTGCACATGTACCCCAGAACCTAAAGTAGAATTAAAAAAAAAAAAAAAAGAAATGCTTCTGATTTTTGTACATCAATTTTGTATCCTGAACCTTCACTGAAGTTGTTTATCAGTTCAAGAAGTCTTTTGGTAGAGTCTTTAGAGTTTTCTGGTATAGAATCATATCATTAGCAAAGAAAGATAGTTTGACTGCTTCTTTTTCTATTTGGATACCTTTTATGTATTTTTCTTGCCTGATTACTCTAGCTTGGACTTCCGTTAGTATATTGAATGAGTGGTGAAAGTGGGCATCATTGTCTTCTTCCAGTTCTCAAGGAGAATGTTTCTAGGCCTTGCCCATCCAGTGTGATGTTGGCTGGGGTGTGTCATAAATGACTCTTAGTATTCTGAGATGTAGTCCTTTGATACCTAGTTTGTTGAGGGGTTTGTCATGAAGGGATGTTGCATTTTATTAAAAGTTTTTTCTGTGTCTATTGAGATGATCATATTTTTTTTTTTAATTTCTGTTCATATGGTGAATCACAATGATTGATTTGCATATATTGAACCAACTTTATTCCCAGGAACAAAGTCTACTTGATTGTGGTGAATTAAGTTTTAGATGGGCTGATGGATTTGGTTTGCTCATATTTTGTTTAGATTTTTTTGCATCTGTTACATATTTTTGTCATTTGTCTTTGATTCTCTGCATATAGTGTCCTTTCTTTAATTTTTCTTTTGGCTGTCTTTAAGATTTTCTCTATCTTTAGATATGATGTATGTTTATTTTGAATATGATGTGTCTATTTTCTTTTGTTGGTTTTTCCGGTCTTCTCAGCTTTTTGGTTCTGTGGTATGGCATCTTTTACTTAATTTGGAAAATTCTCAACCATTATCTCTTCGTGTATTTCTTTTGACCTGTTCTGTTTTCTTCTGTTTCTGTGATTTCAATTACATGTATACGGACCATTAAACAATTGTCTCATTGCTCTTGTATACTTTGTTCTTCTTTCATTTTTGTTTTTTTCACACTTGTGTTTTTCTGTGATGAGATTTTTCAGAGAGATTACCTTGATAATGATGGTTATTGTTGTTGTTCCTGAAGCATCAATTATTTCAAAAGATGAAGCTATATTTTAGAGACATATGTTTCTTGGCATATTTGAAATCTTTCATATTGTTAGTAAAATGTAAGTTTATAATTTTTTTCCCAACTAAAAAACAATCTGCTTAGATTTACAGACCATGATTATAGCTATTGGTGAAGATAAAATGTAATGTAATAACTGTAATGACTTATGAACTAAGCTATGTTTTTAGTGTTCTGTATCAAAATATTTTTTTTATTTCTTTGTTAGATATTTGAATGTTGTTGTCTTCTAAATTATGCTGTTATATATTTAATTTGGAATGAAGAATATTACCTGTTATCAAGTAGCTAGACCTAGATGTTTTTATTTTTCTCTCCTGTAACTATGTAGAATTAAATAGACTGATGTGCAATACAATTAAGGAATTAACAATAATGTTTTGTGTCTGTAGTGTGTTAATTTGATTTTATGTTTGTTAAGAGAGTGGTTTGGAATTATAAATGGGATGCCTTTTGTTTTTTTTAATTTTTATTTTTTAACAGCAATATCTTAAAGTACACCCTGAGGGATGCCTTTTAAAGAAAGTTTTTTTAATGCATGAAAATATTTAGGACTGCTAAAAAGTAATAAACTGAATTTTAGTGTAAATAAAACAAACTTAAAACTTGGAAATATCAGAGTTTTTGAACTAAAAGTGATGAATGAGAGTTATCTCATTTCTTTTTTAAATTATATGGTAGTCAAGCGAAAAGAAATATTACCTGAAAAGGAAAGCGAGATATGCTTCTAATTGTTTTAAATTTATGTCAGTTGAGGTGTGTCAGATTTACCAAAGATTCTTAATTCCAGCATCTAAAAGTTTAATCTTAGAAAACCTTATATTTGAAATCTGAAGTTTAATATTGTTGAATGAGTATTGGTATCTGAGAAAAGATTGTTTTGGGGGAACTGGTTTTTATAAGCATTTTCTTTGTGATTTCTGCCTTACCTAAATAGGATTCATTATCATGATATATTATACTCTTACAGAGAGGAAAGTATTTTGTTTGACCCATGTTTCACTAGCTGGCAGATTTTGAGATGAGGATATCTCCAAGTTGATATTGGAGAATAGCCATAAAAAAAGACAAGGAGCCAAATCCATGAAGCATTTGCTTTTTTTGGCAGAAAGCCTCAGTATTTGTATACAGATTCTTAAAAATAGAAGTAACTGTTTTATGGACAGTTTCTTGTTTAGTGTGTTAAATTCCCACTCTGCATCCCCAATACCCACTTGAGAACAGATCGAGCTTCTGTTGACTGTAACTCTTTGTGGCACTCCTTTTGCAGTTGTAGAACAGGAACAAGGAATTGTTTTTCCTTTGGTAAAAGGGAAGACACTCTCTAAAATTACTTAAAGCTACAGTTGTGTGTTGCTTAATGACAGGGATATGTTCTGAGAAATGCATTGGTAGGCGATTTTGTCATTGTGTGAACATCACCAAGTATACTACACAAATCTAGAAAAAATATGTACAAATGAAAATATATTTGTATATTACATTAGAAAACTAACTGTCCCAGCATCATTACTATCAGTCATTTCCCCTACTTGATCTGCAGTGTCAATATCAAGTGCTGTATATGAGGTTTCAATATTATACTCTATTATAATCTTAAGGGACCACCATTGTATGTGCAGCCCATGTTGACTGAAACATTGTTAATGTGGCACATAACTGTAATTGGAGCTGATTCCACATACCCACACGTATATAAAAGAAGTGAAAATGCATTGTGTTCTTTTATCCTAATATGTTTTTCTTAATAATTTTTAATACATTGTGGAACTTTGGTGGATATTTATTGAAGAACAGAAATTATTTCTTTGTATTTAATCATAAACAGGTGACAATCACTTACATGTAGATTGTGGACATTCAAATCCATTCTGTGTCCATTTCCATGGTTACTGCTTTAATTGAGGTGTCATTATTTTTGCTTGGACCATCGTAATAACTTCCCAGTTTGCCTCTATCTTTACCTGTTTTCAAATTCAGCCCTTATATATTTTAGATTATAGCCTTGGCCTATAATCTAAAATAAAATTCTAGACAACATAAAGTCTTCATGATCAACCACTTGCCTATGTTTTCAGCCTAACCTTCTGCTTCTTCCCCAAGCACTTAGCTCTTCAGTCTGAACATCTTGCTCAAATGCATGTACCTCATGACTTTGCAATGCTGTTAGCTTAATAAAAGCAGGTACTAGGTGTCTGATACGTTGTCATCCCTTATGAAATGAATGAATGCCATTCCTCTGGATGGAGTGACCTTTTCTATTGATGAATTCTTCACACTTCAAGACTGTCCTGAGATATCATCTACACTGTCAAGCCTCTCCTGACTTTCCTCAGTCATGTCAGTTTTTTGTGCCACCATTGTACTTTGTACCTCTGTTAGAGCAGTAATCACATTAACTTGCAAGACTTTTTTTTTTTTAACATGTCTGACTTGCCTCTTAGAGTGTGTGGTTCACGAGAGCAGATTCAGTATGCTGCCAGTCTTTGTGTCCTTAGTGTTTATTACCTACATGTGCATTAAAAATTAGAAAAACTCATGAAGGAAGGACAAATACATGATCACTTATATGTGATACCTAAAATAGTCTAATTTATAGAGAGAAAACAATAGAATAGTGGTTACCAGGTGTGGGATGGAGGAGGAAAGGGGATTTATTATTATTTAATGGGTACTGAGTTTGTTTGGGATGATGGAAAAGTTCTGGAGAGGGATAGTGGTGATGGTTATACAATAATGTAAATGTATTTAATGCCACTGAATTGTATATCCAAAAAGGGTTAAAATGGTAAATTTTATGTATATTTTACCACATTTTTTAAAAAGGCAAAATTCATGAAGGTAAGGACCTTGGCCTGTTTACTCACCTTTGCTCTCTGTAGTTCCTAACATTTTGTTTTACTGTAAAGTTATGTTCTTTTGACATAGCAGTACTTGATTTTTTAAAAAAATGTTTGAAATTAGGCCCAGCACAGTAGCTTAGGCCTGTAAACCCAGCACTTCAGGAAGCTGAGGTGGGAGGATTGCTTCAGGCCAAGTGTTTGAGACCAGCCTGGGCAACCTAGTGAAACCCTTTTTAATAATAATAATAATAATAATAATAATTAATAATAAAGTTTGAAATTAAATTGAATGTAAACCCATAGAAAATTGTCTAAGAAACCAACTGGATTTATAAACTAAGGGAGGAAACATAGCACATAACTTTAAAATATCACATATTTGAAGGGAAATGTTCTTGTGATAGTATAAATATTAACTAAAATTAATAACTAAAGTGGTTGTCACCTGCAGTATATAGTGGTATAACAGAGGCAGTATGGCATTGTGAGACTTCAGGCCTGGTAAGTCAAAAAAACTCTTACCTGCTTAGAATGATCTTCCTACCCAAGTCCAGGATGACCGGGGAACACTATGACCTTGAATATTTCTTATATTCGAGATACAACCTTGAGTATGTTCGATATAATCTCATTTGAGCCCCCTCTGTCTCCAGGAAATGGAGATACCTTTGTTTTCCTGTAAGAAAAGCATTCGTGCTATTGAATACTGTCAACCTGGCATAATTGCAAACCCAGTTTGCAATTGGGTTTTATGTACATGTGAGCACACACATGTACATAAAACTTGTAGTAAAGTCGTCTGTCAGACTAAATTTGCCAAGAATTTATTTGGAAACAGTTTAAAATGAGGTCTTATTTTTACCTAAGAGAGTGTGATGGAGTAGATCTGGGGTGGTGCCTGGAAATATATTGGTGCCTGTGATTTAGGTAACCCTTAGAATCTACTGTAAGAAATACTGTTTTGATAAAGCAGGTTATACTTTGGATTAATCAGGGTCTCTTCTAGAATCAGATTGTTCTTACTGAATGGTTAAAAAAAAATATATATATATAGAATGACTCTTTTTGACTGCATAATTCTTATCAATTTCTTGTTCTTCCCAGTGATTTCCACATTTTTACTTTCCTACCTATTGCTATTGTCAGGGGTTGATAAATTCTGGGGGGTGACAGGTAATAATGAGGGACAAATATGTTCATTCCCTGCTTTTTTTCTTTAATCACTTTTCTTGAGATATAATTTACATATAATAAAATTGACCAGTTAGATGAGTTATGACAAACATATACCGTCATGTAACCATCATCACCACAATCATGGTATATAAAAGATGTCTTATCACCCTAAAAAGTGCCCTTGTACCTCTTTTAGTAAAACCTCCCTCACTATTCCTGGTTCCTCACAACTACTTACCTGCTATATCACTGTAATCACTATAGTTTTGCCATTTCTAGAATTTCACGTAAATGGAACCATCTGTTATGTAGTTATGTGTCTTCATTCACATTGCCGTATGAATCAATGTTTTTTTAAATTGCAGAGTAGTATTCCATTATATGGATACCATTCACTAGGTGCGTGCTGGACATTTGGATTGTTTCCGATTTGTACTATTATGAATAAAGCATTCATGTACAAGTCTGTGTGATTATGTACTTTCATTTCTCTTATAAATATTTAGGAATGGGATTGTTGGGTTAAATGGTAAGTTTACTTAATAAGAAACGGCCATTTTTCCCAATGTAGATGTACCATTTTACATTAGCTTCAACAACTTATGGGAGGTCCAGTTTCTCCTACCCTTTTCAACATTTGTTTATATTTAGTCCTTTAAAATTCTGTCTTTTCTAGAGGGAGTGTAATGATGTTTTATTGTGGTTTTAATTTTCATTTCCCTAAGGTGTAAGAATCTGAACATCTTTTTGTGTGCTTATTTGCCATTCACATATCTTCTTTGGTGAAGTATCCAAATCTTTCTTTACAAAATTGAGTTGTTTTTCTTCCTATTGAGTTGAAGGGGTTCTTTATATATTCTGGACTCAAGTGTTTTATCAGATACATATTTTGCAGATATTTTCTCCCAATCTATAGTTTGCCTTCTCATTTTTCTAGTGGTATCTTTGAAGAGTATTTGAAACTGTGATAAAGTTGAATTTATCTTTTCTTTCATAAATCATACTTTTTGGTGACCTAGGAAATCTTTGCCTAACCTAAAATCTCAAATGTTTTCTGTTTTCTTGTAGTTTTACGTTCTCCATTCTTACCAGACTGTGATTTGATTTCTGAGTTATCATTAGGTACTTCTTTTTAGAAGTATTAATGTAGATTATTTTGATCAGGCTTTTTAAAGCTGTGAGGGAGCTTTATAAAACTTCCCTTCAGTATTTCCCCCAAAATGTGCTTTAAATATGGTCAGAGTATCAATAGAAAGCAACATAGAGCTGTTATGTGCCCTAAGATTTTAATTTCTGATCTCCTGGGTGTTGTTGGTATCTGCCCAGGGATAATTGCTCTTCAGGCAACACTTTTCATGTGTAAGCCAGCCTGTCAAAAGTGTACCTAAAAGTTCTGTGTCAGTCATTTTCTGAGTTACTGATGTGAACACAGGTTCTGTGTGAATCAGACCTGAGAGGATTATGAATGTTATAGAATGCCTTTTGTTAGGGAATTTAAGCCTAGAAGAACTTGAGAAAGTGACAGATTTATATAAATATGAGTGACAAAACCAGTTAAAATGTTCTGACTCAATTTGAAATATGTTTGACTGTATAATAAATATAATATTGTGAAATATTCTGAACTAGACTCAACTCTGCTCTGGCTTTTCCTCCCTTGTAATTCCATTACTTGGTCCTGTTTCCTCTTTTTTTCTGGGACCTTGGGCAGTTTGGCTTCTTACACTTAGAAGTTAACTAACCACCCAGCTCAGAGCCTTACACTTGATGTGGAACTGTCAACCTATAACGTTTTATATGGAAATTCATTATGATTCTGTCTCCTTTCTGTCTTATCACCCATGTAGGATAAATGTAATAAACCAATAGCTTCTCTGGTTCTTTCTCTTTGAGCTGACTAGGATAGTTTATAGGTAATATCTCATTCCAATTTCTGCATAACCCAGACTGGTTGGTTGTCTTTCCCAGCCAAAACAGCTTAAGCAACAGATTGGACAAAAGCAGATACGAGAACCCAGCTCTCTCTTCTGAAACCCAGACGTTAGAGTGATTTACAAAAATGTAAAACAATTCTGTCTTTTCACAATTTTTTAATGATCCAAATGTACATCTTTTCTCATTTCTTTCTCTCCATAATGTGTAAGTTTGCTGTTGTGTACCATTTTAAGCCCATAATTTCCTACCTTTTCTTTCTTTCTTTTTTTTTTGTAGTTGTATATAGCACTTACCGTCCACTGTAGGAACTTAAATTATATACGTATATAAGTCTGTTTAAAGCTGTCAAATAGGATACTAATGTTTTGTTTGTTTTCTTTTTTCTTTAGACAGGGTCTTGCTCTGTCACCCAGAAGGGAGTGCAATGGCACTATCACAGCTCACTGTAGCCTTGAATTCCTGGGCTCAAGCAATCCTTCCACCTGAGTAGGTGGAACAACAGGTGCATACCACCATGCCTGGCTAATGTTTTTATTTTTAGTATAGATGGGGTCTCACAGTGTTGCCCAGGCTGGGCTGTAACTCCTGACCTCAACCATTTTTCCTGCCTCAGCCTCCCAAAGTGCTGGGATCACAGGTGTGAGCCACGGCGCCCACACCCGGCCTTATTCATGTATTTTCAGGCTTCTTTCTGCGCTTCATTTTGGATGGTTTGTATGGCTTTGTCTTCAAGTTTATTAATCTTTAATTCTGGCATTTCAGATATATTCTTAATTCTACTTGTATTTTTCATCTTCATTTTTTTTCATCCTTCATGAGATGAAACTTTTGATTTTTTTTCTACTATCTGCATCTCTAATATGTTTAAACATTCTTCTACTTCTTGAATGTTTAGGTTACAGTTACAATAACTATTTTAATATCTTTGTTAATTCCATCATCTGTATCATTTCCTGGCTTATTTCTATTGCTACATTTTTTTTTCCTCATTATGGGTCAAATTGTTCTGCTTATCATATGCCTAGTTTTTTTCACTGGATGCCAGACATGATAGATTTTACCTGGTGTTCTGGATATTGTTGTATTTTTAGAAATATTCTTGAGCTTTATTCTGGGACACTGTTAAGTTATTTGGAAATAGTGTAATCCTTTCAAGTCTTTTTATGCTTAGTTGGTCAGGAGCAGAGCAAACTTAACTAGGGCTAATTTTGCCCCACTACTGAGTCAATAATCTTATGATTATTCTACTCGATGTCTTGTGAAGTATGCAGGTTTTTTCCTTCCTAGGTGAAACAAATTATTCCTGCTACTGTGTGAGCCCTTCGGATTGTTCCCTCTGCCCATTTTAGTTACTTATTTTTCTGCTTCAGGTACATTTTTCACAAAGCATGTGCTGATACTTTCAGTAAAAACTTGAGGTAACCCTCTGCAGATCTACTCCTGTCTGTCTCTTTGCAGTTTTCTCCTCCTGGTACTCTACCAGGCAAATTCTAACAAACTTGGCCTTCAACTTGATTTCCTCAACTCAGGGAGATTGCCAGCCTCCACCTGCATTTCTTATCCCTCTGCTCCACGGAAACTCTCTCTAAGCAGGGAGCTATCGAAGAAGGACTTAGAACGTTTGTTTCCCTTCTCAGGAATTACTGTCCTATGCTGGCCAATGTCCAGTGTGTAAAGACCATTGATTTACCTGCTTTTCTGTTTATGAGTTATTTCATGCAGTGGGTAAATTTATTCCCTATTACTCCACCTTGATGGGAAACCTTGCCAACTCATTTTTAAAGATTAAGCTCAAGCATTAAATCTTCTCTAGAGTGTTTCATATTTCATTTTCCAGTCAGGAATGATTTGTTTGCAAAGATCACAAGCCCTTTCAAAAACGGCTTAATTGGCCAGGTATGGTGACTCTTGCCTGTAATATCAGCACTTTGGGAGGCTGGGGCAGGAAGATTGCTTGAGGCCAGGAGTTAGAGACCAGCCTGGGCAACATAGCAAGACCTGATCTTTATTGACAATTAAAGAAAAAAAGCCCAGTGTGGTGGTGGCATGTTCCTGTAGTCCCAGCTACTCGGGAGGCTGAGGTGACAGGATCACTTAATCCTGGGAGGTTGAGACTACAGTGAGCCATGATAGTGCCACAGCACTCCAGCCTGGGTGACAGAGTGATACCCTGTTTGAGAAAGAAAAGAAAATGGTCAGGCATGGTGGCCCATGCCTGTAATCCCAGCACTTTGGGAGGCTGAGGTGGGTGGATCACTTGAGCCCAGGAGTTTGAGACCAGCTTGAGCAACATGATGAAACCCCATCTCTCCAAAAAATACAAAAATTAGCCGGATGTGGTGGAACGTGCCTGTGGTCCCAGCTACTCTGGAGGCTGTGGTGAATTACCTGAGTCCAGGAGGCAGAGGTTGCAATGAACAGAGCTAGACCCTGTCTCAAAAAATAAAGATAAAAAGCTCTAATAAAATGGGGATTTACTATTACAATATAGGGAAATCTCACTGATCTTCATTGCATGGTATAAACAAGTCTTGCTCTCTTCCATTGTTTTCTCTGCATACCAATTTCCACACAATTCTTCCAATTTGCCTTTAGCTCTCACTTGCCTGTCAGTGTATTAACTGTGGCCTTAACTCAGCGTGACCATTCAGCTCTACTCCTTATACTAGATTGTTGGATTACTTATTTATTTGAACAGCCCCAAGGAGCCAGAAAATTCATGTCTTGGGTGAACAGAGTTCAATACAGACAGGATAGTGTTCCATGATTCATAATACAATTCATTATATTCACAATACAATTAAAGTAAATTTTCTAATTAAAAAATTTAAGGATTTTTGTGAGAAATAGCCTTTAAATTCTAACTTAGGAGGTTGAGACTCAAGTAATACCTAGTGAACATAGTGTTTGTATGGTAGTAGAGACATTTTGCTTAAGTTTTTTGCTTATTAAATAATATGATTCATCAATAAACATTTACAGAGCATCTATTATGTATCAGGTACTGTCCAATGCACTAGGAATGCAAAGGAGTTTGTATTCTGAAATAGGGGTTGACCAACTACAGTCTGTGAACCAAATCCAGTCCATCCAGCTATTTTTCTAAGTAAAATTTTATTGGATCACAGCCTCTCATATTGATTACATATTATATATAGTTGTCATCTTGCTTCAGCAGGAGGTAGTTGCACTAAAGATTGGCTGTGACCCACAGAGCCTAAAATATTTGCCATTTGTCCTATTACACCTTACGTCAACTGCTGACATAAGGTGGTTTTTCTTTTTTAATGTGAAAGGTTAACAAATTTTTACAGGGTGAAAACCGTCTTTAATCAGGTCTTAGACTTTGACAAAAATTAATAGAGGTTAAATTACTTTCCTAGAGTCCTGACATTGAAGTTTTGGGTTTTATTCATGCATTAAGACCACAGGTTTGTTTTGTCTCTTAATTAATTTCTAGTTACTGAGATTGCATTTTTCCCTATAAGATTTTTCTAATAGCAAGCATTTGAAAGTTGGAATTGAAATAATCTCACACGAGCGCATCCAGGTTTACTGGTGATTCAGTACACATGTGGTATGGTATTTGGTGAGAGGCTAAAGGCCAAGTGTTGTAACCACCCATGTAAGTCTTTTGTATTCTGTAATTTTAGCAATAAACAGATTTTTTTCCTTCAGTGTGCTGAAACAAAGATTAATATGTTTTGGGATGGTAGGTATAGTTGAAAATTAACTCCTTTCAAATATAAAAATTAAACACAGAAGCTCAGGAAATAACATCTGAGTCTAACTCTACTTGTGAGATTAGTGATCAGTATGTAGTTTCTCTGTCTTCATGGTTGTCATTAGTTGATATAAAGAAGTCATATATAGATTTACATGAAGTTATTCATTCTTCAAGTCTCTGCTATTCTACAAAGAGTAGATTTATTATTCATTTTGAATATATGCCTATCTCTTTAAAGTGCCATAGTCTCTAATCTCAGCGTCAAATACTAGATTCTCCTAAGGCTTTATAGAAGGAGATTCCCACTGAAGGGAATGTGTGGAAGAAATGTAAAGTCCCTGTGATTTGGGAGTTTTTATAACTAAGGTCACTTCATCCCAATTTATTGGGATGTTCCTAATTTTCACTAGCATTATTATTAATAGGGATCACCTTTATTCTCAATAATCTAATTTGGACAAGAAATTATATTGTCATTCTGTTAATAGAATCTTACTGACTATAGAGCAGCTGGATCTACTTTAAAATTTAGCATTTAACCAACCTCAGCATTTATTCTGATTAGCTGTTAACTCTCATGGGAGTTGGTGGATTGATGACCATGAGACAGCACAATTGTTAAAATGAAACTTGACTCACACACAGTCCATCTTACAGTAAGGAGCTGGATTATGTATGTCTGTACAGCACAAAATCATTTGAATCCCCACAGCTAAAAATGAGCTTTTTATGTTATGTTGAGGAACTTAGTCTGTCTCCAATCTTCTTTTCTAGACTTATTTCCCATTTTTCTTTCTCTTTACCATGAATCTTATATTTCAGCCCCACTCATATGCTTGGTGTTTCCTGAATATATCCTATGCTTTGTCTAACTCCCATACCTTTGCTTAAAACTCTTCCCTCTTTTTTTTGGGTCTACTCTACCTTTTCCATCCCCCTTTCCTATGTCTCTTAAATTCCTACACATCCTTTAAAGACTGGTGTAAGTATCACTTCCATGAAGCCTTTCTTGCCACATCCATTCCAATTAATTTTCCTTTTTGGGGGGCTCCCTAAGCATTTTGTTTCTGTCTCTGTCTTGTAGTATAACTTTGTACACCGACCCCATCCCCACCTCTTTAAAGGTAGATGTTATACTTAATTCATTTTGAAATTCATATTACCTATATAAAGCCTTGTACACACTTAAATGTTCAGTAAAAATGTATGGTGAATTGTTGGTATATCCCCCTAATTTATTTAGAATAACTAGGCCAGAAAATATTTTAAAAATAGGGTTTTTTTGGTAAGGTTTTAAGAGTAACTTTAATACTCCAATTTCTAAATTTATTTAATACTTTTAACTTTATTTTACCTGTTTTTTTTTAAATAATTGCAACATATTTTAGATTTGGGGGTACATGTACAGGTTTGTTACATAGGTATATTGCATGATGCTCAGGTTTGGGACATGATTGACCCCCATCACCCAGATAGTGAGTATAGCACCCAATGGTTACTTAATCCTTGTCCACCTCCCTATGTGTCCTCACTAGTAGTTCCCACTGTCTATTGTTGCCACCTGCGTTCTTGCTAACACGTTTTTCTTCAGATAGAAGTGTATTTTCATGGACTTAAATCCAGCTCAAAAGTTTCTTTTTCTCCTTCCCTTCCAAGGCAGTTTGCCACAGGCTAAGAGCTTCTTACATTTTTCTCCTCTTGCCATCTTATTATCTGTAGTTGATTCTTGAAAATGTTGAGGTGGTCAGTTGCTTGACTGCCTAAATTAGTTCTTTGGGCTAGTCATTGCCTTCCCATAAATCTCCCTCTCTTTGGCCCCTGTGCTTCTGGGGAAGAGATAGAATTAACAGTATTCAGTTCTCTTTACCAGTTGAGGAAAATATATCTTAAACATTAACCTGCTTTGTGAAATTTTTCTAATGACAAAAAGCAAAAATTAGCAGGTGATATTATAGCCCTGGCATTTTTTTTCCTTTCAAATGAGTATAATTTTACTATATTCAAGTAGAGAAAACCTATACCAAGCAACAACCTTTTAGGCATTTTATCTTGGCTGTGTCAAAAAGTTTCATTTCGAGTGAAAGAAATTTGTAGGAATTTTCAGAACCTAAACCTAAAGGTTGATTATCATTTGATATATTATCTGTCATTCTGCTTTCCTTTTCTGTGGTAATGGCCCCATCATATTCTTTGACCATTTTTCTTTTGGGTTGCTGTCTTTCTTACTGATTTGTAGGAGTTCTTTATATATTTTAGATACTGATCATTTGTGGTTAAATGTATTGGAAACAGCTCTTTCAGGTCTTTGTCTTTTAACTTAGTTTATGATATTTGTGGCCATTTTAATTTAAAGTCGTAGCTTTTTCTTTTTAAGTCTTTTATGCCTGTTTAAAAAATTCTCTTCTAGGCAGAGGCTTTAAAAATATTTTTTATATAGTTGGATTTGAATTGATCTGGATTGATTTCTTGGGCAGTATGATACTGGAAATCTAACCTTACCTATTTTTCCAGCTTGATAACCAGCTGGCCTAGAATGATGCAGAATCTGTTCCTTTTCCACTGTCGTTTTATGAAGCCATGTTTTTTTTTTTTTTTTTTGAGACGGAGTTTCGCATTTGTAACCCAGGCTGGAGTGCAGCTGTGCGATCTTGGCTCACTGTAACCTCTGCCTCCTGGGTTCAGGCAATTCTCCTGCCTCAGCCTCTGAGTACCTGGGATTACAGGCACGCACCACCATGCCCAGCTAATTTTTTGTATCTTTAGTAAAGATGGGGTTTCACCATTTTGACCAGGATGGTCTCGATCTCTTGACCTCGTGATCCACCCGCCTCGGCCTCCCAAAGTGCTGGGATTACAGGCTTGAGCCACTGCGCCCGGCCGAACCCATGTTTTAAACCAATACTTCCTAATGTGCCAGTAGATGTTTGAAGGCCTGTTACGTGATAACATTTGCATGTCCGTTACCATTGCTATATACCCTTTGTTCATTCTCTGTTGTTTGCCCCTATTTTATAGAGGGAATGGAACATGGAGAATAATGATATTCTGTTTTCTGTTTGGTTTGGAATATTTAAAATCAGTTCTCCGTGAGCTTTGTGAAATAAAAATAACTCATTTTTATAAAACAGTTAAGAATTTCTGGCCTACACCATTAAGGTCATATATCAGACTGAAGAAAAGCATCGAAGCACACACATCTCTTCTAAATTCTTTCATAAAATGAATAAGTGAACAGTCTTTGGCTGAATGTTAAACTGTATATGGACAGGTTGAGATCCTATGAGGCCAGTTTTCAGTGAAAGAATAGGTACTGAAAACCATAAATTAAGCAACTATGAGAGTTTGCAGACACTTGCAAAATACGCACATTTTGTCTATTCAAAGATTTGAAACCTTCTTGAATAGCCCAGGCATTCATTAGAAATTCCAGAAAGGCCACACCTTAGGAGTTGGGCTAATGTAGTCCTAGGGTAAGGGCTTTTCTGGACCTGCATTAACAAAATTTAAAAACAAAGCTGAAAACAGTAAGATTGATCTGCAAGTAAATTAGTTGCCTGCTGAAACAAAACTTTATTGAAAGGAAGACAATAAAATCCACATATAAGCAAGTAATCTACAATGCCCACCATGTATTTAAAAATTACTATTTTTGGCTGGGTGTGATGGCTCATGCCTGTAATTCCAGCAGTTTGGGAGGCCAAGGAGGTCGGATCACAAGGTCAGGAGTTCGAGACCAGCCTAGCTAATATGGTGAACCCTCATCTCTACTAAAAAAATATTAGCTGGGCATGGTGGCCAGCGCCTGTAGTCCCAGCTACTAGGGAGGCTGAGGCAGAATTGTTTGAATTCGAGAAGTGGAGGTTGCAGTGAGCCGATATTGCACCACTGCACTATAGCCTGGGTGACAGCGAGACTCGGTCTCAAAAAAAAAAAAATTACTAGATGTATAAAGAAGTTATACATCTTTATATATCTTTATTTATACATCTTTATATAACTTCTTTACATCTAGTAATTTTTTGTGAATAAAAACAGACCTAGAAGTACAATATGTGGTCAAATTCAAGGAAACAGACTTTAAAATCGGTATTATGTTTAGTAATTTTAATGAAAACATGATAGAACAAAATCTTATAAATAACAACACAGCCAGCCTGGGCAACAGAGTGAGACCCTGTCCCAGAAACAAACACCACCACCACAGACGCCAAGGCACATCATAATCAAATTATTGAAGATTAATAATAATCTTTAAAGCAGCCAAGAAAAATACCTTAAAACACGTGGGAAAATCATAAGAATTACTGATGACTTATTAGAAATAAAGCATGCCATTTCTGAAAAAAACCCTAGAATTCTATGATATACTTCAGAAATTCAGGAAAATTAAAGACTTTTTTTTAACAAAAGCTGCAAAAATTCATTATAAGCAGATTTGAACTATGAAAAATGTTAAGGATGCTCTTCAGGCAAAAGGAAAAATACTGTAGGGAGACTCAGATCTGCACAAAGAAATGAAGAACACCAGAAATGGTAAATATACAGGTAAATAGAAATTTTTTTTTTTTTTTGAGACTGAGTTTCACTCTTGTTACATAGACTGGAGTGCAATGGCGTGATCTCGGCTCACCGCATCCTCCGCCTCCTGGGTTCAGGCAATTCTCCTGCCTAAGCCTCCCAAGTAGCTGGGATTACAGGCACACGCCACCATGCCCAGCTAATTTTTTGTATTTTTAGTAGAGACGGGGTTTTACCATGTTGACCAGGATGGTCTGTCTCAATCTCTCGACCTCATGATCCACCCGCCTCGGCCTCCCAAAGTGCTGGGATTACAGGCTTGAGCCACCATGCCCGGCCCCAGAAAATCTTATTTTTCTTCTTAATTTCCTTAAGAGGTAGTTATTTAAAGCAAAAATAATGACAGTTTATTATGTGGATTATAACAGGTAGAATAAACTTTATGGGAACAAAAAACACAAAAGATGAGGGAAAATGGAAACATATTGTAACTCCTACAACAACTACTTAAAGAGATATAGTCAATAAGACAACTGATAAGATAGAATTGAATCTAAAATTTTTCCAGGCCAAAAGAGAGCAGGTTAGGGAAAAAATGAGCAATGAATAAGCAGGAAAAATAGAAAACAAAATAGCAAGATACAACCTTAAACTTTATTACTTAAATAATTGGATTAGTTTTAAGTCAACTCCTCTAACTTAAAATGCAAAGCACTGCTATATGCAGTGTATAAGAATCATACTGAATATAAAGATACAGACAGTTTAAAAGTAAAACAATGGAGAAATGTATACTCTGCAAGGAAAAGTCACTAGGACCACTGGAGTATCTAAAGATAAGGCAAAGTAGACTTCAGGGTAAGATGTATTATCAGAATTAAAGAGGGATATTTCAAAATGATAAAAAGTTCAAGTTATTTTTAGGCAAAAAGAGTTTTAAAAACTTGATGCAGTACTGACGTCAAGGCAGAAACATAAGGGAGAACTAAAGAGAGAAACAGGTAAAGCCAGTGTTAGAGGTGGAGACTTCAACACTCCTTGTTCGACGTTTGATAAAACAAGTAGATAGAAAATCAGTAACGAATATGAAACACTTCAACAAAACCGTCAGCCAACTCAGTCTAATTGACGTGTTTAGAACCCTGCACCTACCTAATAACTTCAGAATACACATTGTTTACAAGGTCACATGTAACATTCAAGGAGATAGACTATATGCTGACCATAAAATAAGTTTGAGTAAATAAATTTAAAGGATTATTATGTTTTCCACCTGCCCTCAAGGGACTTTCCACTAGGGAAAGGGAGATATCTAACTCCAGCCCCCTTTATACTTCCTGTTTCACCTAAGGGAGTGGGGGAAGCTGAAAAGCACTTGTGTCTGTCACAGCTCTGGGACACAGGCCCAGTTAAAGACTGAAACCTAATCATAGGACTATAGAACGCTTCATCTTTCCCCCATCCCTGACATCAAGAGGCTCTTCTCTTCTTTCATATCAACAGGCTCCTGTATAATAACAGAACATTACAGCTGAAAAAATTGCAAGGCTTACACTTAAACTATGTAAAGAGTTTCTAGGGAAACCCAAAGACAGTATCAGACAAAAACAAGGACACTAGAGAAAATACTAGCCTCTAACACCTATAACTACAGCAAATAGTAAACACAACAGTCTTAACTCATAGTTAGATATGGCAGAGATTTTGGAATTGTCAGATTGATAATTTAAAATAATTGTGAGTAACATGGTAAGATCTGAAATAAAAAATGTAGACAATATACAAGAACAGACGGGTGGCTGGGTGTGGTGGCTCACACCTGTAATCTTAGCACTTTGGGAAGTGAGGCAGAAGGATCACTTGAGTTCAGGGATTCAAGACCAGCCTGGGCAACATAGTGAGACCTCGTCTCTATAAAAAATAAAATTAGCTAAGATGGCCGATTACTAGCAGCTCAGGATTGTAGCTCTCAGTCAAAGTGCAGAGAACGAGAGGACCCCACACTTTCAGACAAATTATTGTTGCTCATGGACCAGGACATTCCCAGCAGAGGAGCCCCACGGGTCGTCAGTGCGACTCTTGTGGCCGGCGCGGCAGTTCTTGGTGCAGAGTAAATGGGACTGGCTCCCTTTTTTGTCGACGTTTGGAGCTCCGCAAAGGCAGAGTCGCCCATTCAGCTGATTGAAAAAGGGGCTCAAGAGGGAAGCCACACTGGAGATTCCTGTGCAGAAAAGCACCATGAATCTTAATGCTGCTGTTTTAGCCGGCGCAGTGTGTTGCTCAGATTCCGGTGCTGGGAATCAACAAGTTGGACGTCCACTCATAGACCTAATTTGAAAGTCGGTAATTACAAAGACGACAGATGGATAAATTTACAATCATGGGAAGAAACCAGCATAAAAAGGCTGAGAATACTCAAAATCGGAATGCCTCTCCCTCTACAGGAGATCATAGTTCCTCATCAAGAGGGGAACAGGCATGATGGAGAACGAGTGCATTCCATTAACAGAATTAGGCTTCAGAAAGTGGATAATAAGAAAATTCTGTGAGTTAAAAGAATATGTTCTAGCCCAATGTAAAGAAACTAAAAACATTGAAAAAAGGTTTGAGGAAATCCTAACGAGAATAGACAATTTCGAGAAGAATTAATGGAACTGAAGAATACAATATGAGAACTCTGTGAAGTATGCACAGGTTTAACAGTAGAATTGATGAAGCAGAAGAAAAGATATCAGAGGTTGAAGACCAACGTAATGAAATGAAACAAGAAGACAAGATTAGAGAAGAAAGAGTAAAAAGGAATGAGCAAAGTCTCCAAGAAATATGGGACTATGTGAAAAGACCTAATTTAAGTTTGATAGGTGTACCTGAATGTCATGAAGAGAATGAATCCAAGCTGGAAAATATTCTTCAGGATATTATTCAGGAAAACTTTCCTAACCTAGTAAGGCAGGACAATACTCAACTCCAGGTAATACAGAGAACACCACAGAGATATTCCTCAAGTAGAGCAACCCCAAGACACATAATCACTAGATTCACCAGGGTTGAAATAAAGGAGAAAATTCTAAGGGCAGCTAGAGAGAAAGGTCAGGTTACCCATAAAGGGAAGCCTATTAGACTCACAGCAGATCTCTCAGCAGAAACCCTGCAAACTAGAAGAGAGCGGGGGTCAATATTCAATATCCTTAAAGAAAAAAATTTTCAACCCAGAATCTCATATCTAGCCAAACTAAGCTTCATAAAAGAGAGAAAAATAAAATTTTTCATGAAGAAGCAAGCACTCAGAGATTTCACCACCACCAGGGCCTGCTTTATAAGAGCTTCTGAAAGAAGCGCTATTCACAGAAAGGAACAACCAGTATCAGTCATCCCAAAAACTTACCAAAAGGTAAACAGTATCTCCATAATAAAGAATTTATATCAACTAATGGTCAAAATAGCCAGCTAGCATTAAATGACAATATTAAACTCACAAATATCAATATTAATCCTAAATTTAAATGGATTAAATGTCCCAATTAAAGACACAGGCAAATTGAATAAAAAGTCAAAACCCATTGTTATGCTGTATCCAGATCCATCTCATAAGCAAGGACACACAAAGACTCAAAGGATTGGAGGAAGACTCACCAATCAAATGGAGAGCAAAAAAAAAAAGCAGGAGTTGTAACTTTTGTCTCTGACAAAATAGACTTTAATGTAACAAAGACTAGGCCGGGCGCAGTGGCTCACGCCTGTAATCCCAGCACTTTGGGAGGCCGAGGCGGGTGGATCACGAGGTCAAGAGATCGAGACCATCCTAGTCAACATGGTGAAACCCCGTCTCTGCTAAAAATACAAAAATTAGCTGGGCATGGTGGCGCGTACCTGTAATCCCAGCTACTTGGGAGACTGAGGCAGGAGAATTGCCTGACCCCAGGAGGCAGAGGTGAGCCGAAATGGCGCCATTGTACTCCAGCCTGGGTAACAAGCAAAACTCCGTCTCAAAAAAAAAAAAATAGTAACAAAGACTAAAAGAAACAAAGAAGGAAATTACATAATGGTAAAAGGATCAATGCAACAACAGGCGTCAATGATTATAAATATATATGCACCCAATATAGGAGCACCCAGATACATAAGACAAGTTCTTAATGACTTACAAAGAGACTTGGACTCCCGCACAATAATAGCTAGAGACTAACACCATATTGTTAATATTCGATTGATCAACGAGATAGAAAATTAACAGGGACATCTGTGATTAGAACTCAGACCTGGAACAAGTAAACTCAGTGGATATTTATAGAATTCTTCACCCCAGGTCCACAGAACATACATTTTTCTCAGTATCACATTACACCTATTTTGAAAGTGACCACATAATTGAAAGTAAATCACTCTTCAGCATTTGCATAGCATTTCACAGACTTAAATGAAATATTGGTTGGCTGTTTGTTTGTTATTTTCTTCACTTATTCCTTCCTGTCTCTGCTGTTAAGCACAACTGTCGGCATAAAAGAGGTTTTTAATACCTATTTTTAGATTGCATTTCAGCCTGGGCAATAGAGCAAGACTCCTGTTCTCTCTCCCCCTTTCTCTTTCTCTTTCTTTCAAAAATAAAAAAATAAAATAAAATTAGCTGGGTGTGATGACATGCACTTGTAGTCCCAGCTATTTGGGAGGCTGAGGTGGGAGAATTGCCTGAGCCCATGAGGTCAAGTCTGCAGTGAGTCAGGATCATGCCACTGCACTCCAGCTTAAGTGACAGAGTGAGACCCTGTCTCAAAAACAACGACAACAACAACAAAAAGAACAGATGGGTAAGCAGGCATAGGGGATTGAAATTGTAAGAAAGAATCAAAAGGAAATACTAGAAATAAAAATCTGTAACAAAATGAAGAATACCATTGATGGACTCTTCAGAAGGAGAACAAAATAATTATTTGAAGCAATAATGACTGAGAATTTTCCAAGACTAAACACCCAGGCATATTATATTCAAACGGGAAACCAAATACAGAAAATTTTAAAAGAAACCAGACGTGAAAAAACGCACCTTACTTATATGTGAAGAAAGCAAGAATTCTAATGGATTTCTCTTCACAAACCATGCAAGCAAGAAGAGAGGAGTGACATAAAGTGTTGAAAGAAAAACACCACCAACCTAGAATTCTCTGTGCAGTGAAATTATCCTTCAAAATGAAGGAGAAATAAAAAAAACTTGTCAGACAAATAAACAGTGAGGGAATCCCTTGCCAGTAAGAAATGTTACTTGCCTTACAAGAAATGTTAGAAGTTCTCCAGAGAAAAGGGAAATGATATAGGTGAGAAACTTAGATCTACATAAAGAAAGGAAGCATAGTAGAGAAGGAATAAGTAAAGGTCAAATCTTTTATTTTCTTGTTCTTAGTTGATAGGTAAGTGTTGAAAATAATGGCAGTAATGCATTCAGTTATTATAGCTTAGAGATAAATGAAATTAATGGCAGCAATTTTATAAAAGAGACAGGAGGGTTGTGGTATAAAAGTGTGTTTTTGGACCAGGAATTTAAAATCATTATAACTAGGCTCAAACACATATTTATTAATCAAAATAGGAACCATTATAATCAACGCATTTTTGCCAACAGGAAATGTTTGTTTATTTCTGTAGCATAAAAAAATCTGTGCTTCAGGGCCTGGCATAATGGCTCATGCCTGTGATCTCAGCACTTTGGGAGGTTGAGGCGGGCAGATCACCTGAGGTCGGGAATTCAAAACTAGCCTGACCAACATGGAGAAACCCCATCTCTACTAAAAACACAAAATTAGCTGGTGTGGTGATGCATGCCTGTATTCCCAGCTTCTCAGGAGGCTAAGGCAGGAGAATTGCTTGAACCTGGGAGGTGGAGGTTGTGTTAAGTGGAGATGGTGCCATTGCACTCCAGCCTGGGCAAGATGAGCAAAACTCCAGCTGTGTGCAGTGGCTCATGCCTGTAATCCTACTGTGGGAGGCCAACGCAGGCAGATCATGAGGTCAGGAGTCCAAGACCAGCCTGGTTAACATGGTGAAACCTTGTCTACTAAAGATATGAAAAAAAAATTAGCTGGGCATGGTAGCACGTGCCTGTAATCCCAGGTACTCAGGAAGCTGAAGCAGGAGAATCACTTGAACCCAGGAGGTGGAAGTTGTAGTGAGCTGAGATTATACCATTGCACTCCAGCCTGGGCTACAGGGCAAGACTCTGTCACAAAACAAAACAAAGACAAAAATGTGCTTTGGGATTTGATGAACTCTTGGAAAGCATTTTCTGCATCCTGTGGGTTGTGGAAGCATTTTCCCTGCAAAACGTTGTCTAGATGCTTGAAGAAATGGTAGCCGGCTGGCAAGAGGTCAGGTGGATAAGGCAGATGAAGCAAAACTTCATACCACAGTTTGTTCAACTTTTGAAGCATTGTCTCGGAGAGGAATTGTGACCTTTCTGTTGACCAGTAGTTTTCAGTGCATCTCATTGATTTGCTGAGCATACTTTCAAATATAATGGTTTTTGCCTGGATTTACAAAGGTGTAGTTGATCAAACAGGCAGCAGACCACCAAATAATGACCATTACCGTTTTTGGTGCAAGTTTCGCTTTAGGAAGTGCTTTGGAGTTTCTTGCTGGTCTAAGCACTGAGCTGGTCGTCACCGATTGTCATATAAAATCCACTTTTCATCTCATGTCACAATCCAGTTGAAAAATGGTTCATTGTTACTATGTAGAATAAGAGAAGATGATAATTCAAAATGATTTTTAAAAAATTTTCATGCAGCTCATGAGGTACCCACTTATTTAGCTTTTTCACTTTTCCAATATGCTTCAAATGTCAAACAACCATCGAATACTCTATGATGAGTTCTTCGGCAACTCGTGTAGTGGTAAGAGGATCAGCTTTGGTGATTGCTTTCAGGCGGTCATTGTCAACTTCCAATGGCCGGCCACTAGGCTCCTCCTCAAGACTCTTGTCTTTTTTGCACAACTTCTTGAACCACCACTGCATTGTACCTTTGTTAACAATTCCTGGGCCAAATGCATTGTTGATGTTGTGAGTTGTATCTGCTACTTTACAACCTATTTTGAACTCAAATAAAAAAATAGCTCAAATTTGCTTTTTGTCTGATGTCATTTCCATAGTCTAAAATAAACAAAATGAACAGCAAGTAATAAGTCATTAGCAAAATAAATAAATAAATAAATAAACAAACAAACAAATAAATAAATAAAGCAAGAAATGCCCATTAGGCTGGGCGTGGTGGCTCATGCCTGTAATCCCAGCACTTCGGGAGACTGAGGCAGGTGAATCACGAGGTCAAGAGATTGAGACCATCCTGCCCAACATGGTGAAACTCCATCTCTACTAAAAATACAAAAATTCTCTGGGCGTTGTGGCACGTGTCTGTAGTCCTAGCTACTTGGGAGGCTGAAGCAGGAGAATTGCTTGAACCCGGGAGGCAGAGGTTGCAGGGAGCTGAGATTGCGCCACTGCATTCCAGCCTGGCGACAGAGGGAGACTCTGTCTCAAAAAAAAAAAAAAGAAATGCCCATTAAAAGGATGTATAACATAATCACATTTATTTAAGAATGTATTCCAATCAAACAGTAAATTCCAACAATGCAAAAATGGCAGTTATGTTTGCACCAACCTAATATAAGCTACCTTTCAGGCAGTATAGTATTATGTGAAAGTGGATTTAGATTAGTTGCGAATGTATACTGCAAACTCCAGGATAAGAAAAAATGGACTGTTTTTTTAATTTGTTTTAATACATTAAGGATGTTGCCTTGCTGATTTCTGGTTTGTATTGTTTTCGACAAGTTTGGTTAGTATGTTTTTGTCCAAAGCTTTGGAGTTCAGATTTTTGTGATTTATCATTTTGCCATATTCAGGACCCCATGAGACCAACTGTATGCTTAGTAGAACTTACCATATCAATCCAGTACTCTAAGTAATTAAACATAGTCCTAAGAAAACCTTTCTTTAATTCATATATGAAAGTTATAGGATATAGAGTTGGGATATGGAGTTTTGAGGGATGTGAGGAGCCTGTGCTGCCTCTGCCTTTTGGTAGAGCAAATATTAGTTTTATTGTCGTATGATTTTATTAACTGAGAAAACTTTCTTGCATTAACAGTTCTTTTTAATCTTCAGTTTATTTTTAGGTAATTATCACTTTACCTCTATTTTTAAAGAAATATCTTAATATGATTCAGGGCTTAAAGCCAGGTGCACTGGTGCACACTTAATGGTCCTAGCTACTCTGGGGGCTGAAATGAAAGGATCACTTGAATCCAGGAGTTTGAGTTGTAGTGTACCATGTTTGTGCCTATAAATAGTCACTGCTCTCCAGCCTGGGCAACATAACAAGCTTCTGTCTCTGAAAAACTAATAAAATTAAAAATACTATATTTAATGTATCATTAAATAAAAATAAAGGTATGTAAGTGATTTTAGTGGCAAATGATTATTTCTGTCTATTCCTAATTCCTGTGATATAAATTGAATAATTTATTTTAATGATGCATTTTCCCTAATGGTATATTCAAATTAGATCATCTCATTAGCAACTGCTAAAGAAAACAATTAGTATAGATAGGTTTAAAAAATTATATAATAGGCTGTGTGAGGTGGCTTATGCTTGTAATCCTAGCACTTTGAGGCAGGGCAGCTACTCAGGAGGCTGAGGCAGGAGAATCGCTTGAGCCCAGGAGTTGAGACCAGTCTTGGCACTTAGTGAGACCCTGTCTCTACAAAAAATAAAAATAAAATATTAGGCAGGTGTCACATACTTGTAGTTCCAGCTACTCTAGAGGCTGAGACAGGAAGATCACTCTAGAGGCTGAGGCAGGAAGATCACTAGAGCCCAGGAGGTCAGATCTGCAGTGAACTGTGATCGTGCCACTGCATTCCAGCCTAAGTAACAGAGCAAGACCCTGTCCCTCCCAAAAAATTACATAACAGCTTTATTGAGATGCAGTTCATATACTGTATACGTTTTGCCTATTTAAAGTGTACAATTCAGTGATCTTTATTCACAGAGTTGTGCAACCATAAGCACAGTTTTAGAACATTATCTCCTTATAAAGAAATACCATATTAAATAGCAGTCACAACTCATTTCCCACCAAAATATTATATACATATATATAATATTTTCTTTATCCATTCATCTGTAAAATATGTATTTGTATATAAGAAAATGTTATATATACATATATATATTATACATGTATATAAAATATGTACGTATATATATGTTTTCTTTATCCATTCATCTGTTGATGGGCACTTAGGTTGATTCCATATTTTGGTTATTGTGAATATAGTGCTTCAATAAACAGGGGAGTACAGAAATGTCTTCAGTATATTGATTTTCTTTTTTGGGGGGTATATATTCAAAAGTGAAATTTTTGGATTATATGATAGTTCTGTTTTTAGTTTTCTGAGGAACCACCACAAAGTTTTCCATAGTCACTGTACTAATTTACATTCCCAACAGTGGTGTACAAGGATTTTCCTTTATCCACATCCTCACCAGGATCCATTATTCATTGTCTTTTTGATAAAAGCCATTCTAACTGGGTCAAGATATCTCATTATGATTTTGATTTGTATTTCTCTGATTATTGGTGATGTTGAGCGTCTTTTCATGTATCTGTTGGCCATTTCTGTGTCTTCTTTTGAGAAATAAGCTATTCAGACCTTTGGCCATTTAAAACTTGGACTGTTTGTTTTGTTATTGAGTTGTTTGAGCTCCTTACATATTCTGGTTGTTAACCCCTTGTTAGATGAATAGCGTGTGAATGTTTTCTTCCATTTTATGAGTTGTCTTTATCACTTCATTGATTGTTTCCTTTGCTCTACAGAAGCTTAATGTAATCCTTTTGTCTATTTTTGGCCTGGTTGACTAGGCTTTTGAGGTCTTACCCCAAAAAAATCTTTGCCCAGACCAGTGTCCTGGATCATTTCCCTATTGTTTCTTCTAGGAGTTTCATAGTTTCAGGTGGTAGATTTAAGTCTTTAATCCATTTTGATTTTTGTATATGGTGAGACATAAGGTTCTATTTTTAGTCTCATTCTTCTGCATATGGTTATTTAGTTTTCCCAGCACTATTTGTTGAAGAGACTGTTTTTTTCCCACTGTATGTTTTTGGTGCCTTTGTTGAAAATGAGTTAATTGTTAATGTCTGGATTTATATATAGGTTCTCTGTTCTGTTTCATTGGTCTATATGTCTGTTTTTATGCCAGTAGCATGCTGACTTGGTTTCTATAGCTTTGTAGTATATTCTGAAGTCAGGTAGTGTGATACCTCCTGAGCTTTCTTTTTGCTCAAGATTGATTTGGCTATTCAGGGTCTTTTATGGTTCCATATGTATTTTAGGATTGTATTTTCTATTTCTGTGAAGAATGTGGTTGGTATGTTGATAGGGATTCCATTGACTCTGTAAATTGCTTTGGGTAGAATTGTTTTATTCTGTGACAGGGTCTTGCTGTGTCTTGCAGAATAGAGTACAGCTTATTGCAGCCTTGACTTTTGGTCTCAGGAAGTCCTCCCACCTGTTGGCCTCCCCAGTAGCTGGGACTACAGGTGTGTGCTACCACGCCCAGCTAATTTTTGTATTATTTGTAGAGACAGAGTTTCACCATGTTGCTCAGGCTTATCTTGGACTCTCAGGCTCAAGCCAAAAGTGCCGAGATACAGACGTGAACTACCACACCCAGCCACAATTGTTACTTTAACAATAATGATTCTTCTAATCCATGAGCCTGGAATGTCTTTTCATTTTTTTGTGTCGTCTTTAATTTCTTTCATCAGTGTTTTATAGTTTCTCTAGTAGAGATCTTTTACTTCTTTGGTTAGATTGAATCTTGGATATTTTATATTTTTTGTAGTTATTGTAAGTGGGGTTGCTTTCTTGATTTTTTTTTTCCAGATTGTTAGCTGTTGGCATTTATTTATGCTACTGATTTTTATATGTTGATTTTGTATCCTATAACTTTACTGAATTCATTAATCATTTTTAACAGTTTAACCTCAGGTGGAGTTCCTGAGATTTTTCTAAGTATAAGACCATGTCATCTGGAAGCAAGGCTAATTGGACTTCTTCCTTTCCAGTTTGGGTACTCTTTATTTCTCTCTTGCCTCGTTGCTCTGGACAGGACTTCCAATATTATGTTGAATAAAAGTGGTGAAAGTGGGCATCCTGGTCTTGGTCCAGATCTTAGAGAAAAGGCTTTCGGTATTTCCCCATTGAATACAGTGTTAGCTGTGGGTTTGTAATATATATTCTTTATTATTTTGAGGGATGTTCTAGATACAAGTCCCTTATCAAATATATGATTTAAAAAATTTTTCATTTTTTGGGTTGTCTTTTCAACTTTCTTGTAGACAGGTAAAAGCTTAAGGTTCTTTAATATTTAGCTACCATAAAATATGGTTAAATAATTTATTAGACTTGCATATAATGTTCATTACCCATAATATTTTATTTATTTGCATTTGAAAGAACATTTAGGTATTTATTTACAAATTTGAATAGACAGTAAGTTTATCTTGAATAACTTTTAATATTGCTTTAAATTGTCTGAGATGAATTTTCATGTCTTAATCAGAATATTTTATTTTGAGACATTGGTTTATTTAACTTTCAATTGAAGTACCACAAAAATTAATATGTGTGACCATTCTGGCTAAATTATCGGAAAACAAGCCAAAATTTTATTTTTCACTAAGGTTAATAACGCTAGTTATTTTTATAACACTTAGTCTGCGAGGTACACATTTTTTTTGGAGATTTGCACTTGAAACTACTGTTAGTTTTGTTTTTTAAGACCCGGCTTTTTAGAAATAGATATACCATGGTATGTGCCTTTGAACAGTACTCATACTTAGTTTCAAATTCATTGAAAATCAAGGGAATTACCGATTTACTTTCTATAACAATAATTGCAGCCTGGATGCTGTGGCTCATGCCTGTAATCTCAGCACTTTGGGAGGCCGAGGTGGGCAGATCACCCGAGGTGGGGAGTTTAAGACCAACCTGACCAACATGGAGAAACCCAATCTCTACTAAAAATTCTAAATTTGCTGGGTGTGGTGGCACATACTTGTAATTCCAGCTACTAAGGAGGCAGAGGCAAGAGAATCCCTTGAAGGCTGGAGGCAGAGGTTGTGCCACTGCACTACCTCCTTGTGCCTTAGCAATTGGAGTGAAACTGTGGTCTCAAAAAGTAATAATAATAATTGCAAATTAAATTGCTTATGAACTTTGGATACAGTCTTTCATCAGATTTCTGACATGTTAATCATAAAAGAATCACATTAATTATCAAATTACTGTTGTTCAGTTTGGAAGCTGGCCCTTAACGCATTTATGCCTAGTGTTCCATTATTGGACCACTAAGCTTGTGAGAGTTACTTATATCCTACTGCTCAAGGTCATCCCCAAAGTCTGATTTTTCACACATTAAAAATTGTGACCTGCAGCATAAATGGGTTAATTCATTCCCTACTGCAAGGGGAGATGTGAGGACATTGTACATATCTTCATTGTTTATAAGCAGAAAGAAAATAGTTTATAAGGAGAAAGTAAGATTTAAAGCCATCAAATTTTCTACCGGACTCAGTTGAAAGCCTTTTTAGAGGCCACCCAGTTTGAAAAAGATATCCTGTGCATTAGTTTTACAATATCAAATTCTCAGTTCTCTGATAACTGTGGGTGTTCTACAATTCAGTTCAATTCTGACACTAACTACTTACTATTGCATGCCCTACAGGGTAAGGGCTCTGTCCAATAGTACTGCTCACTTCAGGCACCAGCCACAAATTGAGTCCCTAGGCTACCTGCACTTCTGCCCTACGTGAGGCTATCCATGAGCCCCCAGCCACCAGTCATCTCATTGGTAATACAGAAAAACACTTAACACTTAAGAGAGTCCAAACATTTTAGGAGCTATGTACCAGGAACAGGGGCAAAGACCAAATATATATTTCTTCTTACCTTATAATATCACACTCCCTCTTGTAAATTTTACGTTTTAGTTATTGAACTTTTCAACTCCAGAATTTCTATTTTTTTTTTTTTATAATTGCTATCTCTTCATTGATATTCCATTGATATTCTCTATTTGGTAAGATGTTGGTCTCGTACTGTCCTTTAATTCTCTTGAAATGGTTTCCTTTAGATTTTTGAAATACTAATAATAGCTGGCTTAAAATTTTTGTCCAGTAAATCCAACACCTCGGCTTCTTCATGAAGAGTTTGTATTGTCTGCTTTTAAATATATGTGTGTGTGTGTGTGTGTGTGTGTGTGTGTGTATGTATATCTCTGTATAGATATAGGCATATTTTTATGTATGTGTCTTATAATTTTATTTTTGCTGAAAACCAGACATTTTAATATGAGGACATTATACATATCTTCATTGTTTATAAGGAGAAAGAAAAGTATGTAGCAATTATGGAAGTCAGATTCCCCCCCCAGTTTGTTTTTGTTGCTGCAGTTTATTTCTATAGTGATTTCCATGGGCTAATTTTGTATAGTCTCTATTCTTTGAAGTCTGCTCAGCTAGCATAGTGGTCAGTTAATGATTGACCAGAGAGTTCTTTAAATGCCCCTTTTCTCAGCTTTTGCTGAAGGGCCCTTTGAGTATGTTGTGGCAGAGCCTCAAGATCAACCAGAGGCAAAATATTAGTCTTCTTAGCTCTTTCCTGGGCATGTACATAGCCCCACACATGCTTATGGCCTTCTACATTCCCTTGAGTGTATCAAAACTTTTCCAAGCCCCCTGTGGACATTTCATTCCTCAGTTTTTCCTTTTGAGTTTTTCGGTCAGCCTCTTGTTAGACCCAACTAGTAAAATTCCTCCAGGCAGCTACAGTGTTAAATAATTGCTGTTGATTGTTTTCCACAGTGACTCTGCTGCATATAGGGCTGTTCACAGAGTGAACTCTTGGTCAAATCAAATAAAGGCCAAGTGCTGGGAATGGAGCATTGTTCAGCAAGCTGCCAGACAGGTCAGATAGTGGCAGTTTTCTGTGGGGAGGGGGTGGGGGGAGTAGTGGGTTGGGGGGGTAGTGGGTGGGTGGGTAGGGCTTTGGAGGAGCTCCAAATGGGTTCTGGCTCCTCCAGTGGCTACTTGGATGCTGGTTTTTACAGCTACTATGGATGCAAGGCTTTGGTTTTCAAGACTGTTTTGGAGCTTCAGAGGGAGAGATCAAATTAGAACAAGTTAAAATGCCTCAAAGCTTGCTGTTCTTGTTAGTATTTATCTGGTGCTCTTGGATAAACAACACTCTGGATTGTTGCAAACCTTTAATTTCCAGAGTTCTGAAAAAGTACATTTTGACAGTTTTTGCCAGTGTTCTTGTTGCTTTTTTGGAGCAACAGCTATTGAAAGGTCCTTACTCAGCAATTTTGTAAATGCCTCTTTATAGTCCTATATACTTTTATCTGCTTCCTACCTCCAGTCTCTGAACCACTTTCTCATTACCTGCCTGTCTCTTACATTTCCACTGGAACTTTGGAACACTGGTTCCATGGCTAATATGTTTATATTATAAAATTTTCACTATTACCTCCTTTTCTTGCCTGGTAGCTCATACAAGGCTGTCTCTTATATCTCAACATAAATCAAAATACTCAGTGTCTCTCTTAAATATGAGTATTCCTCAGGATTCTTGCCTAGGTCCCTTCTCTTGTGTATCCATTCTGCCTGAGAAATCTTACTCAGTTGTTGCCCATACTGGCAAATCTAACTTCTTCTGTAGCCCAGATCTCTTTCTTAAGCTCCATATCTATATATCCATTTCATTTAAATTTCCATTTGGAAATTCTGTAGACATGTAACATTTTATAAATGCAAACCAGAAGTCAACCCGCTCCTCTTTTACAGTTTTATTTGAATACATTATCATCCATCCAGTTGCCTAAGCCAAAAATTTGAGTCATCTTTGATTCCTTCTCCCTTATCCTACTCTCAAATTCCAGTTGCCATAGCCCCTTGATTCTGCTCCCTAAATCCTTGACCTTTTCTCCACCTCTACTGACATCTCACCTGAATTCCTCCAGCAGCCTCCTAGACAGGTTTCTCTTTCTGTGGTTCTGTTGCCAGTGTCCCCACAATGAGTCCACAGGGAACTTTATAAAATGTGAATCTGTACAGGTCATGAGTACACACATGTGCATGCACACACACACAAACCACAGACTCTCTCTCACACATGCTGTTTCTCTCTCTAATACTCTGTTTTTCTCTCCATTGCACTCCTTGTTTCATTCCACCTACACTTTTCCTATTCCCAGATGCCATGTTCTCTTTTGCTGTAAGGTTTCTATACATACTGAATACATTCTTCCTCATTTGCTTGGCTAAATCTGATTCATAGTTCAAATATCAGCTCAAATGTCACTTCCTCTGGTAAGCCTTCCTAGATTCTCACAAGTCTGAGTTAGATACTTCTGGATTTAGCCATAGGATTTTGTACTTATTGAGCACCTGTCAAACCATATTGTAATTGCCTATTTACTCATCGTTTTCTCCAAGTAGACTATAAAGTCCATGAAGTCAGTGGCTGTGTTATAAGCAGCTTGTGGTTTAGCACTGAACGTTGAATCTCCACAGATTATTTGAGTAGAGAAATTATGACTACATTTATGAATAAAGGAACCAACTATACCCAGCACTGGATATACAAAGATATATTAGACAAATGTATGAATAAAATAGACTTTTAAAACATCTGGTATTTCAGGGATATAGTTTCTCTTAGCGATGTGTGATCAATCATTTAAAGCCAATGATTTTAGATAAAGTTCTAACATATTTTACTTGAAGAGATAAAATGGCATAAATAAATGTGAAACCCCAAAGTATTATTTACAAATAAAAGGAGAAAATGTAAGGAAACCCTTATATATTATGCTTTGTTTTGCCTTTTTTTTCCCTTTGAGACAGAGTCTTGCTTTGTCGCCAGGTGCCAGGCTGGAGTGCAGTGGCACGATCTTGGCTCACTGCAACCTCCGGCTCACTGCAACCTCCGCCTCCCAGGTTCAAGCAATTCTTCTGCCTCAGCCTCCTGAGTAGCTGGGACCACAGGCACACGCCACCACCCCCAGCTAATTTTTGTATATTTAGTAGAGGCGGAGTTTCACCATGTTGGCCAGGATGGTCTCAATCTCTTGACCTCGTGATCCGCCTGCCTCGGCCCCCAAAGTGCTGGGATTACAGGCGTGAGCCACCACACCTGGCCTGTTTTGCCTTTTAAATTTCTGGGTCATTTAGAAGTAGGTAAATTATTTCTTCCTGCCTTTCTGTTACACAAATTGTATATTTAAGGAAATATGTATCGATACATATTAAAAAGAATCACCCATCACCTGCTTTCATGTACTATGTTATAACTGATTTCATCTGACTATAAAGATATTACAAACATTTTGGTTTTCCTTAGGATAAATTTTCTGAGGTTAAGAGTATATCCTTACAACTTTGTTTCTTTTTTTATCCATGAGAAGAGATAATTTAACATTTGCTTTCTGTGACTGAGTTTTGTTTAATTCTTTTTATGGTTTTCTAGAGATGGGAAAAGAAAGCTGGAGTAAAATTTAGAAAGAAGCAAAGAAAGACTGGAAGGAAATAGGTTGAGTTAGTGATAGTGATATAAAACTTGAGGTATTCCAGGAAGAAGAAAATATGAAAATTTTTATAAACATAAATTCTCTTGCTCACATACCAAGTTTTCCTGTTTTATAACTCTCTTGAGGTTTGTTTAAAATCTTGTGTAGATTGAATTTGAGATTTGGGAGATAGGATATGCAAATTACACGATAAGTATTATTCATTCTCCTAAGATACTCTTAGGCTATCACTATTTTGATTTTGAAAAATGACATAAGAACATGACATATGAGAGAGATCCAAGATGGCTGATTACTAGCAGCTCGGGATTGTAGCTTCCAATGAAAGCGCAGAGAACAAGAGGACGCCACACTTTCAGACAAATTTTTGTTGCTTATGGACCAGGAGATTCCCAGCGGAGGAGCCCCACGGGTTACCAGCGTGACTCTTGTGGCTAGTGTGGTGGTTTTGCCTTCGCCCAGGCTTCACGGTCGTTGGTGCAGAGTAAACGGAACTGGCTCCCCTTTTGGTCGATGTTTGGAGCTCCGGGAAGGCAAAGTCGCCTATTCAACTGATTGAAAAAGGGACTCGAGAAGGAAGCCAGACCGGAGATTCCCGGGCAGAAAAGCACCATGAATCTTAACGCAGTGGGTTGCTCAGATTCCAGCGCTGGGAATCAACAAGTTGGACGTCCACTCAGAGACCTAATTTGAAAGTCAGTAATTACAAAGACAACAGGTGGATAAATTTACAATGATGGGAAGAAACCAGCGTAAAAAGGCTGGGAATACCCAAAATCAGAATGCCTCTCCCTCTCCAGGAGATCACAGTTCCTCATCAACAGGAGAACAAGGCATGATGGAGAACTAGTGCGTTCCATTAACAGAATTAGGCTTCAGAAAGTGGATAATAAGAAACATCTGTGAGTTAAAAGAACACGTTCTAGCCCAATGTAAAGAAACTAAAAACATTGAAAAAAGGTTTGAGGAAATCCTAACTAGAATGGACAATCTAGAGAGGAATATAAGTGAATTAATGGAACTGAAGAATACAATACAAGAACTCCACGAAGTATGCACAGGTTTTAACAGTAGGATTGATCAAGCAGAAGAAAGGATATTAGAGGTCGAAGATCAACTTAATGAAATGAAACAAGAAGACAAGATTAGAGAAGAAAGAGTAAAAAGGAATGAGCAAAGTCTCCAAGAAATATGGGACTATGTGAAAAGACCTAATTTAAGTTTGATAGGTGTACCTGAATGTCATGAAGAGAATGAATCCAAGCTGGAAAATATTCTTCAGGATATCATTCAGGAAAACTTTCCTAACCTAGTAAGGCAGGACAATACTCAACTCCAGGTAATACAGAGAACACCACAGAGATATTCCTCAAGTAGAGCAACCCCAAGACACATAATCACTAGATTCACCTGGGTTGAAATAAAGGAGAAAATTCTAAGGGCAGCTAGAGAGAAAGGTCAGGTTACCCATAAAGGGAAGCCTATTAGACTCACAGCAGATCTCTCAGCAGAAACCCTACAAACTAGAAGAGAGTGGGGGTTAATATTCAATATCCTTAAAGAAAAAAATTTTCAACCCAGAATCTCATATCTAGCCAAACTAAGCTTCATAAAAGAGGGAAAAATAAAATTTTTCATGAAGAAGCAAGCACTCAGAGATTTCATCACCACCAGGCCTGCTTTATAAGAGCTTCTGAAAGAAGCGCTATTCACAGAAAGGAACAACCAGTATCAGTCATCCCAAAAACTTACCAAAAGGTAAACAGTATCTCCATAATGAAGAATTTATATCAACTAATGGTCAAAGTAGCCAGCTAGCATTAAATGACAATATTAAACTCACAAATATCAATATTAATCCTAAATTTAAATGGATTAAATGCCCCAATCATAGACACAGATAGTCAAATTGAATAAAAAGTCAAAACCCATTGTTATGCTGTATCCAGGATCCATCTCATAAGCAAGGACACACAAAGACTCAAAAAGGGTTGGTGGAAGACTTACCAATCAAATGGAGAGCAAAAAAAAAAGAAGTTGTAACTTTTGTCTCTGACAATATAGACTTTAATAGTAACAGAGACTAAAAGAAACAAAGAAGGACATTACATAATGGTAAAAGGATCAATGCAACAACAGGAGTCAATGATCATAAATATATATACACCCAATATAGGAGCACCCAGATACATAAGACAGGTTCTTAATGACTTATAAAGGGACTTGGACTCCCGCACAATAATAGCGGGAGACTTTGACACCACATTGTTAATATTCCATGGATCAATGAGAGAAAATTAACAGGGACATCTATGATTAGAACTCAGACCTAGAACAAGTAAACTCAGTGGATATTTATAGAATTCTTCACCCCAGGTCCACAGAACATACATTTTTCTCAGTATCACATTACACCTATTTTGAAAGTGACCACATAATTGGAAGTAAATCACTCTTCAGCATTTGCATAGCATTTCACAGACTTAAATGAAATATTGGTTGGCTGTTTGTTTGTTATTTTCTTCACTTATTCCTTCCTGTCTCTGCTGTTAAGCACAACTGTCGGCATAAAAGAGGTTTTTAATACCTATTTTTAGATTGCATTTCAGCCTGGGCAATAGAGCAAGACTCCTGTTCTCTCTCCCGCTTTCTCTTTCTCTTTCTTTCTTTAAAAAAAAAAAAAAAAAAAAGAATCCTAGATAACATTGTGTGATAAGGATAAGATGAGAAACAACCTTTATGGGCAACAGAAGGAAAATTAAATGGTTGCGAACATTTTGGAAAATAACATGGCAGGACCCATTTAAAACTATGCATACCCTGGAATGTATCTGAATGATGGGTATATATCACTGATTTAGTTTGGATGTATGTCCATTTCAAATCTCATGCTGAAATGTGATTCCCAGGGTTGGAGGTGGAGCCCAGTGAGAAGTGTTGGATCATGGGGTGGATCCCTTATAAATAGTTTAGCACAAGAATTTCCGGAAAAAAAAAAAAAAAAAAAGAAGAACATGACCTAAAACAACAACAACAACAAAATCATTTAGTTTCCTATTCCAGATGAAAATGGAGAAAGAAGTCTGACTAATTAGAGCAGAGATTGGCAAACTACTTTCCTTGAGCCAAATCCCTCTTGATGCCTATTTTTGTAAATGAAGTTTTATTGTAACACAGTCATGCCAGTTCACTTAAATTGCTTACAGCTGCTTCCAGGTTACAACAGCAGTTATGTAATTGTATCAGATACAGTATGGCCCATAAAGCCTAAAATATTTATAGTCAATTTACAGAAAAAGTTTGCAGACCCCTGAATTAGGGGAATGGTACATTTAGGGCCGGGTGTGGTGGCTCACGCCTGTAATCCGAACACTTTGGGAGGCCGAGGCAGGTGGATCATGAGGTCAGGAGTTCAAGAACAGCCTGACCAATATAGTGAAACCCTGTCTCTACTAAAAATACAAAAATTAGTTGGGCATGGTGGCAAGAGCCTGTAGTCCCAGCTACTTGGGAGGCTGAGGCAGGAGTATTGCTTGAGCTTGGGAGGTGGAGGTTGCAGTGAGTGGAGATTGAGCAACTGCCCTCCAGCCTGGGTGTCAGAGCGAGATTCCATCTCAAAAAATTAAAAAAGGAGTGGTACATTTAGTCTTTGTGTTTTTCGAAACTGGATCTACAAAAATAAAAGTAATTTTGCTACAAATAGGCTAACAAAATTTTAGATGGGCAATTTAGAGACCAAAACGAGACACTCAAATTGCAGAATAAAAAGTTGAAAAATGACGTAAGAAATGTTGGGATACAGAAGACTTAATGTTTAGATAATTCTGGGTTCTGTAAAAGATAAAATTCAGAACACCCACATACTCGCTGCTGAAGAGGTATCTGCCTGTTGTTACGCAAGAAATACTTACACACAATGGACAGTAGCCAACTCCACAGAGTTTTGCCATCCTATCAAGTTTCAGTGGCACTTTCCTGAAATAACTGTTGCAGTTTTTAAATTAGGGAACATCAATCACATTGGAAAATTCAAACTCTTAAATTTTTGAAACGTGTACGTGGGCTTATTCTCCCAAAGATGATCTTATTTTCTGTTGGACTTGTTATCTAACTTCAGTTTGCTATGATAATAAGAGGGGACTTTCAGGGGAGGGGAGGGAGAGTTTTTGCTTAAAGGGTATGAAGTTTCAGTTAGACGTGATGAATAAGTTCTGGAGATTAGCTGTACTGCATAGTGATGGCTGTAGTTAATATATGCATTATATACTTGAAAATTGCTAAGAGATTAGATCTTAAATGTTCTTACCACAAAATAATAAGTATGTGAGGTGATAGATACGTTAGCTTGATTTAATTATTTCACGATGTATACATATCAAACTGTCATGTTTTATACCACAGATATGTACAATTTTTATTTATCAATTATACCTTAATAGAGTTGAGGGGGTAGGCATGTTTTCTTCCTTAAATCTATGCGTTACCTTGAAATAGCTAATATCCCAATCCTTTAAGAATCCAAAATCATTTCCTTCCTTAAATCTATGTTACCTAGAAATACCTAATATCTTAATCCTTTAAGAATCCAAAATCATTTAGTAGAAGGTTTCAAAATACCGTAACTTTCATTCATTTTATAAAAACATTCTTGAAAGAATCTTGTATGTGGAACTTCTAAAAGTGTAGTGGAAAAGTGCCTTGACCAAAGTCACAAGTTCTTAACTAGACCACTAACTAGATGTTGAAAAAAGCTGGGTCTCTAGTACCAGCTACCTACCTCTGGACTTCTTTTAGGAGAGAAACCACTGATTTTAATGCTAAATCCACTGATTTGGGGTTATTTTCTCACAGATTAACCTAATCCTAACTAGGGAGTGGTAGTAGACTAGTTTATCTCTAAGGGCTTTACAGCTCTGTAGCTCCATACATTTGTGTGAGGTAGAGCTAGTCGAGGGACATAAATAGAAGTTTTCTTTATCTTGTCAAGATAAAGCAATGCTATATCTTCTATTACCATAAAGAACTACAAACTTTATGGTAATAGAAGACATACTATTTCCAAAAAGAAATTGAATCTCATGTTCATTTTTACACATTTCTCTTTCCTATTTAACTTTTGAGTTTCTTATTTTATCCTGTTTCTTTCATTTTCTCTTATATCATTCTTCTGTATTAGAGCTGTTAGTGCTGTGCCAAGAATTCTTTGTGTTGTGGTGGTTCTTCAAGAGATTGTTCTTGAGGAAGAGTAATGAGTAAGGCTCTGAGCCATCTTTAGCTGCAGGAGCACTGGAGAGAGACATGTGTCTCTATTGATAGACTGACTACAAATTTGGATGGAACTTCAGGTCATTCAGGGTAGGAAACTGCAATAAGCTGGGGACACTTCTCAACCCCACACACCCATGTCCTCTTGCAACCCTGATGGTTGTTACATCAATTGTATCAGAGTCCCTCTTTTTTCATGGGTTTGTTTCTTCAGATTTTCAAAGGCTTTCACATCATTCCTTTCTCCTTAAGCAGTTATTCTGTTTTGCTGTGGGTTCTTTAATTCATTTAATAAATATTCGTTAAGCACATACCATGTGTTTTTTGTTGAGTTCTGGGTCATAATATTCATTTGAACACAGTATCACCTCCCTGAGAGTTTGCCATCAAATGAGAATGTCAGATAAGGAGACAGGCAATTATACAAAATAAAAACTGAGGAATTAAGGAAGCCAACATTGACTTTTGAAAACATTGAACCAGCATGGTTAAATGGAAGGGGTATTTGTTTTCTGTTTTATTGATCCTGATTCTATTGCTTAATAGTTATGTGACTTTGGGAACCTTAACCTCCATTGGTAATTCAGTGTTATCCTAAGTTTTAGAAATGCGTAAGTAGAGCACTTACCCTAATGCCTGCTGAGTAAGTAATTTCTTCCTTTTTCCTAAATTATACATCCGAAAATTGTTATAATTCTGAAGCCTATAAGTAGATAATTTCTCTGACCCCTGCATCACAAGAGGTATGAAAAGTGGATATAAAATTATTTTTAAGACACTTTATTAAACACTCTTCCCATAAAGAAACTATTAGTACAGTCCAATTTTGTAATTGTTTCTTGTTAAATTTACCCAAAATTCCATTAAGAGATACTGACTATAAAACTAATTATCTTAGGAACTTACAGTATGGCTTGTAAAATATGGCATTGCACTAGTAATTCTGTAATCACTGGTCTTGAATTTGTCAAGAGGAAATACTTTACTATCTTCCCACCTCCCTCAACCTGTAGTTTAGCATACCAGTTACTCATAGTCAAAGTGTGATTTTTGTCCAGAAGGGTAATGGTTATAACATTTATTCATGAGATATTTAAAATGCATTTGAGTAAGTCATCAGTAAACTGATTATATCTATTTTCTTAAGACTCATCAGTACAGTTTGAATGTTCCCTATTTGAAGAGTTGAAAAATTATAGAATTTAGGGGTTAATACCATGTCGTATTTAGAAATGAAATGAAATAGCCAAACTAGAAACTGAAATTGGTATAATAACAACACAATGTGTAGTTTTTCGAAAGCTTGACGGTAGTTCAGAATATTACAGTTTGGAGGATCAAATCTTGTTTCATTATATGACTGATCTTTCAGATTTTGCTATGCTTTATGTAATAACTTCCAGCTTTGTTTTTCTGTCATAAGTGTACCTTAAAAATAAGAGAAGCTAATATTATTTATAAGAAGTGTAAACATTAAGATATCAACACAGTGTAGAATTACTTTCTATATATTTTATATAAATCATTCTAAATCATAAATGGGAAATAGTGATGAAATTAGTTACGTTCCTACCAAAAGAAAAGGCCCAGTAAAGCAGAGTGAGGAGGGAAAAAGGGTGAGGAAGAAGGCTGAGGCTTGTGTTGGCAGGAGCAGCACAGTGAGAGTGTGTGACAGCATGAGAAAAATGGATGTGTTCTTCCATCACTGCTGTTCTACTGTCTGTTTGAATTAGACAAATGGCATGTACCCAAGGTAAACTAGGGACAGTGCTCTGAGGACAGTAACCACTTCCACACAGCCCTGCCAGATTCATGAGAGCAGTGGTACATCTGCTTCTTGTTGCTATGGTTGTTACTTAACCTTGTCATGGATACATTACTGTTTCTGTGGCATTTCTTTTGTGAGTTCTCACTCATATTACTTTCTTTAAGTAATTTGGCTGTGCTGGATTGTCTGTTGGCGAGTTAGCACCATTCTGCACCTTGATTGATACTATACTGGTTTTCTGAGAAGTGTGCATGTTGGCTCCCCTCTCCCACTCATTTTGTCTCCCCTTGTTCCATACCACCAAATATAAAATTTAGATACCCTGAAATCCATTATAGGTAATTGATCTGTAGAGATTTTGTTTTGATTTGATTTTGTCTTTTTTTTTCCTTTTAATGGCAAAATTTTGTTTTTACCCTCCTTCCCACCTCAATAGAAAAATTCCACACTGAAACTGCTTTTACATTCCCCTTTCTTGAAGAGCTGCCTCTGTTTTAGGGAAGGCTCTTGTTGGAAAACATTAATGCCAAGATGGGCATTCATTGATTTGTTTAGTAAACTTTTTGTGAATTTTTGTAACCTGCATGACACTGTGCTAAGTGGTATTTATAGATGATTTAGTGAAGTACACATAACGAGTTGCATTGTGAGGGTTAAATAGTCAAAAATACTTTCATCAGAACTACTATTTAAATCATACTATTATATAATGCTTGTGTTTACTGAATGTTTCCAAACGTTCTGTTGTAAAATTTAGTTAATAAAGGTATTTTAAGCTATGGATTGATTTTTTTTCAACTCTTTAGATAAGCTATGTTGCCATTAGAACATTTGAATGAGTTTCATTCTGAGTTTTGTATTGTTAAACGGTGTCTGGAAACTAAATTTTATAATGTGTTACATTTTAGGTCAGAAGACATGTCTTCATCTACATGGCATCTTTCCTTACCTCTATGTGCCATATGATGGTTATGGACAGCAACCAGAAAGCTATCTTTCTCAGATGGCATTCAGTATCGACAGAGCACTTAATGTGGCTTTAGGCAATCCATCTTCCACTGCTCAGCATGTGTTCAAAGTGTCATTAGTATCAGGAATGTAAGTATATAATACCATATTTTGTAATTTCTGTTTATATTTCTATTGCTATTCTATTTAGAAGAAAACATATCCAGTTGATACACTCTGTATTTCTTTTGCTTCTAGTTTAATGGAACTGTAGTGAATTTCTTGCTGTAACTTTTTACCATGAATTTTTATGGCAATGAAAGGTAGACAATTAATTTTGTTTTTTTTCTTTTCTGTTTCTCTGCTTCCTAGAACTTTAGAAATTAATGTAATTTATTCAGCAAATATTTATTAAATACATTTTATATGCTAAGCACTCTTCTAGGGACTTGAGATATATTGCTGAACGAAACAAAGATCTTTGCCCATGTGGAAGGTACATTCTACTATGGGAAACAGATAATAATAAATGTAACATTAAATTAATTTATTTGCTATATGATAATTAGTCCTGTGGAAGGAAAGCAGATATACAAGCAGGATAAGAAGGATCAGTAGTGTGGGGGTAGGGAAGACTGGTGACAATTTTAGAGTAATCAGGGAATGTGTCATTGACAAAGTAATGACAACTGAGCAGAGATCTGAAGGAGGTAAGGGAGTAGGAACAGCATGGAGACCAGGTGATTGGAATGGAAGAGTAAAGGAGAGTTGCATGAAATGAGGTGAGAAAGTTATGAGAGGATAGAGATTGTGAGGACCAATGATTCTCAAAGTGTGGTTTCCTAGTATCACCTAGTATTATTAGCTTTACCTGGTTTGACAACCATGAGAATATACCTCTCATATTTCCAAATACACAAAGAGTGAGTGAATGGCCCCAGCTACTATACACTCAATTCCAATCTGTCACTCCACATGAGCTGCTTTCCATAGGCTACTCTTAATGCTCTGATTGAGCATAGCAAAGATACTAAAGCAGGTCTATAAGACATCCCTCTGTTCACTTGAGATGAGACTGGCATCTAGGTTTGGTGGCTATGCCAGCTTCTTCTGGCTCCCTTCTCGTTTTCTCTTACAGGTGGTCCTCCTAATACATTTCCTACACATTTGGCATTTACTTCATGGAGGATTCAGACTAACACACCTGGGAACTTGGTAGAACTGTTCTCGGAGCCCAGCAATTTGTGTTTTAATAAGCCTTTCTGATGATTCTTATGCATGCTTAAGTTTGGCAATCACTCAGTAGGCTAATATAAGGACTTTGACTTTTACTCTAAGTTATTACATGATTTTGAACAGCCAAGATCTGTCTTAAACTTGAAAGGATTACTTTAGCAACTGTATTAATAATAGATTGTAAGGGGACAAGAATAGGAGGAGGAAGAGAATTAGGACAGTAATCTGGGTAGGAAAATTTGGTGGCTTGATACTAAGGTAGAAAAGAACAAGGAATTAAAATTAAAACAAAAAAGAAAATAGGGTGGCTTGAACTAGGATGATAGTAGGGAAGTAGTGTGAAGTCATCAGCTTCTGGATCTATTCTGAAGGTTGAATTAATAAGATTTGCTGTGTGATTGAGTAGGATTGTGAGAGAGGAATCAAGGTTGACTGCAAAATTTTAAGTGTGTTCTGCTAGTAAGATGGAAGGTGCAGGTGGAACCAACTGATGGGAAAGATCTGGAGCTCATACTGGAACATTTGAGTTGTTTTATGTCTGTATGAAATCCAAGTTGAGACCTTAAATCTGTCTGCTTTCTTCCACGTTTGTCTAGGCTTTCCTCTGGCCCATGATAGTATCATTTGATTGAATTTCCTTCTATTTTTATCTTATATCAGAGCAGCAGAAGTACTCTTCTTATACTGTAAACTTAATTAAAAATTATTGAGTGACTTCATATTATTAGAATAAAATTTAAACTTCTAGCTATAACCTATATGTGACCTCACCCCTGCCTACCTCTGAAACTTGGCTTTCTGTATTCCATCCAGAAACAGTGATCTTCTCTCAGTTCCTCTGCTATGCCAGCTTGTTTCTCACCTAAGTTCTTTGTATATGCAATTTTCTTTCCTTGAGTGTTCTACCCTTCCCCAGTCCTTCAAATCATTGACCTCTTCAGAGAAGTTTTCTTTGACTGTTCCACTTAAAATAAGGTATTTTAAGTAGGGTATTATTATTATTCTGTATCTCAGCCCATTCTTTGTTTTCTTTAGCACTTAATATAGATTGCAGGTATTTTAATTTTTATTATTATTTTTGAGACAGAGGTTCACTCTTCTTGCCCAAGCTATTATTTACTTAATTTTTATGTGTTTCTTCCATTAGCATGTAAACTCCATGAGAAAAAGGACCATGTTTATCTCGTTCATCATTATATTCCTAGTACCTTGTATGGTGTAGGACACTTAGTAGAGATGGCTCTATTTGATTGGATAAATGAATGAGATGAAAGTTTATACTCTTTCAATAACTGTAGCAGTTATGTTAGGGATAATTACCTACTTTATCTTTTAGTTTTGTTTATTTTTGATAGTGTCTAATAACTTTCATATATATATATCTCCTCATTTCAAAGTTGAGTCTCCAAATAGCCCAGTGAAATATATAGTCGTCAATCTTCCTGTATTTTTGATGGGTATTTGTTGAAAGCATTGCCACATTTTTGAGAGTAGTTGAGTTACAAATCTTATTACATGAGGCAGAAGATGAGCTGTTCACTCTAATTTTTCATTGCAGTTTTCTTTTTTCTTCTAATATTTTTGGTCTTTTTCTTCCCTAGATCCCCTTTTTCCGTCCCCTTCTACCTTTTCTCATTCTCCTTCAATTTTTCCTACTTCTTTAAGTGAGGTATGGTTGTATTTAGCTACCAAATTAACATTTATAGGAGGTTTAACTCTATTCTTTTTAGGCTGTCACTATCCTCAGACTGAGCTAAGAGATAGGATGATGACCTCGGGCTAATTTCTGGGATTCCTTCTGACTCATGATTTTAGAGACTCTTCTATAAAGAGATTCTCAATCCATCAAAACTAATTAGTTGAGATTTTTCACTATCAACAATCATTTTTTCTTTGTATTGATATATTTAAAAACTAATTTAAATTTATATATTTAAAAACTAATTTTTATATTTTAAAAACTAAGAGGTATAATTTTTTAAACATGAAAACATCTACTTCAAACTCCTCAATTCTACTTCTTTTCCCCCAAAGAGTCTCCCTGATGAGGAATTCTTTTGGCAAAATCATTCATCTGACTGAAGAGAACCCATATTTCCAGAGACTGCCTTTATATATATGAAAGTTACCATAGCAGGAAAGGGCTATAATTAAGGTTGAATGCACCAATGAGAGAGAATGAGATAATTTATGTATTGTGTCTTTCTTTAACCCATTCTTCATGGCAACAAAATGGGGTGAACAGCAGCAAACTAGACAGGGAGTGTTATTATTAAAAAGTTAAGAAAAAAGTGAAGTATGAGAGGGAGGGATGGTCAGGTGAGACTTTTCTGAAAAGGCAAATTAAGCAGAGTTCTGAACGGAGATTAAACAAGCCATGCAAAAGTCCAGAGCAGAGCTTTCCACTTGAGGGGTTAGAAGGTCTGAAACATTTAGAGTGGCTGGAGGAGAAGGAAGAATGGTATGACTTGAGATTGAAGTGGGAGGCAAGGATGAGATGAGGAACCTTTTAGACCTTGGTAAATAGTTGGATTTTTTTTTTTAAACAGAAATCACTTTATAGCAATAATACATGTGGCTTAAAACAAGTAAAAAATTGTTTACATATACCCAAAATAATAACTCCGCTGCCAAATTAGTCCTTTATTTGATATCCACTATACTATTAGACATGACAGAGAAGTGGTGTCCTAATGAGAGTAAAGGACACCTTTATCTAGATAAACACCTTTATTTTGTTATCTACTGCCTGTCATAAGAGAACAATGTTTTTACATGAAGAGTGGTTGGGTTTATCTACCTAAAGATTTAACCATGTCTTCACAGACCACTTTTAAGCCAATACAAAGCCTTTTATTTCAGTCACAGATGCATACCTGCTTATGTATTGTTTCTAATTACATCATCTTTGAAAATAGTGTTCTGTATATCAGAGGTTGCAGTGTAGTTTCAGATCCTCCTGAGATTATATGAGAGTTCAGCTTATTTCGTCTTGCACCAAGGATTTCTCTCCCTTTTATATAGTCTTTTGCTTCCCCCTTTCCTCATTCCAGCTGATACCCTGAGAAAAAACTCAGCCATAACATGATTAGGTTCCTTAAGTAAGGCCATAGTCTTTTTCAGTCTCTTAAGTTACTGTCTACACAGTTTTTTCACAGACTGCACTTGATACAGTTGTGTGTTACAGGTGTAGTCATATCAGCTACTGAAGCATATACTGTGTGTACATGTAATAGGTAAATTGCCTCTGCCTATTGAACTTATAAAATTAATAATACACAGCTGAATAAGGAAAGTAAAGGACTTTGTTGATGAAGAACTTCAGGTTTTAACAGAAAAAAATGGGAGCCAGAAGAAGGTGCCTGAAAGGTCTGTTTCTCTCATACGTGGTCAGAATAAAGAAAAAAAAAAAGCCATTTAAAGAGTCTTGATGTTTGTGATTAAGGTGTGGATGGTTTGCTCTTCCTTTTGTTCATAGTTTTTTCAAAGTGATAATTATTAATTCCTATCATCAGAATGCAAAGAAAGTGATTTTTTTTACACTTTTAAAAAGCTTCAGCATTTCATATATTAACCTGTGCTAGGTTTGGGGTTTTTTAAATTGTTTTTTTGTGGGGGTGATAATATGTAAGACTGAATTTGGCCAGCTGAATCTAAGTAGGGCAATAAGTTGCATATTTCATCTCTGAATGATGAAAATAATTTGAAATGCCTTTTTCTTCTATTTCAGGCCTTTTTATGGTTATCATGAGAAGGAAAGACACTTTATGAAGATCTATCTTTACAATCCTGCAATGGTGAAAAGGTACAAAGATAAGTGAGACCAAAATATGAATAATTATCATTTAAGTATTTTAATAATAAAAAGAAAAATCTAGAAAGAAGGCCTCTATAGTTTGTAGTCTTATTAAAGGCAGAGACTGTAAGATACACATGTATGTATATAGAGAGAGACCAGTGGCTTAGACTCTAGGAAGGATATTTTAGAGGTGGAGGCTCCCAACTGCTTCGCTATTATAGATTTAGAGAGTTTGTGGAAGTAGGTAAGGAAAGATTATGGCTGCCTTGTATGATGTTAGTGCTCCTCTGGCCAGACCTGAGAGAAACTTTAACTTCAAAGCAAGGAGAAATGTGTAGGAGTGAGTACAGAGTGAGAGGGCTTCTGAGATCTCAGAAATCTGTTGACATTTTACTAGGTGTTGGTGAAATTTTGTATTCCAGGTTTTTTGTTGGTTTTGGTTTTGGTTATTTTTTCTTCCCTCAGTCTCCCTACCTCTAGATTATTCTCTCAATCATCCTTGAGCCCAGGTTATTGAGGACAGGGAAGGGCACATATGGAAGATTTTAATCATCCTTTCAGATTCAAGACATGGATTTTCACTATATATGGTGGCAAGCTAGGTAAAAGTGGCCTTGGAGGTGTGCTGAGTACTGTTTTTTTCAGGAGATCCTCTCTGCTAATAGGTATTGGGATTCAAAAAGAAACTTCTTCATAAAACACAAATTGGATGTTTTCCCATAGTGTATTAAAGCACTACGAGGGGAACAATTGCCCAGGACATGAGGTTTACTCTGGATTCAACCATTTGAGTACCTCACTGAATCACAGCTCTAATCCTAGTGGTTATTCCCTTCTCACTGAACACTGGTTTTCCTACATCCTGCCCTTGATCTTACCCAAAATAACTTGTGTTATGTAGGGTGTCAGAACAATTTTCCAGAATAGGCTCTTATAGACAGTGATATTTCTTGTACCAGTTCTCCTCTACTCATACTTTCTCATATTCATGGAGTACAAAAGAGCAATTTCTGTGGACTCTTATTCTCTCACCCACATAAGGAGTGGTAAGAGAGTAAACCTCAGTCATTTTTCCCTTTCTCATCCACAAGTTGTACTGGAGTGGGAGCCATGATTAAAAGAGCCATAAGTGTTATATAAATAACCTATAAACTACTTAAAGTATAAATATAATCAATTTTTTCCTTGCAACTATAGCAAACACTAAACTCTTCTCAAAAAGTTTGCTTTAGATTATATAGTCAGCTTATGATGCCAGTCTGAAATCTCTGATTTATTATTTTTTTGAGACAGTCTTGCTCTGTCACCCAGGCTGGAGTGCACAGTGGTGCAGTCATAGTTCACTGCAGCCCCAAACTCCTGGGCTCCAGTGATCTTCCCACATTAGCCTCCCATAGTGCTGGGATTACACGCCTGAGCCACCATACCAGACCTGTTTATGCATTTTTAATAAATATTTGTAAAGTGCCTACATTATTTGATGCTCTGTGGAAGTTGCTGGGCAAACATGGTGGCAAAGTGTGCGTGGTTCTTGCCCTCAGGGAAACTACAACAAGCTGGGGAGATAGAGAATAAACAAGTAACTTAAATATATAAGCAAAAATTGTGGTATTCATTGGTCTGCCAGATGAAAATGTCAATTCTTAATTCACCTGTTTACTTATTTTCTCTCTGCTAAGCCCTAGTTTTGCTGATTACTGCAGAATTAAAAAAAAAATCACACACTGGTGCCACTGTAAATTCATGGTTGTCAACTTCACACAGATCCTTCCCTGCCTGCAATGTGTCTACTTATTTTCTGGTTAATTATCTCTACTATTCTTCATCCTCTCCTCAGGCCTTAACTTCTTAGAGAAAATAGAGCTCATCATTCTAGAGAGGTTGTTTTCAAAGTGTGAAGTGGGGATTTCTGAAACCCTTTCAGAGGATTTGTGTGGTCAGAATTATCTTTATTATACTAAAGTACTAACATTTTTGTTATACTAAGGTTATACTGATTTTCCTTTCACACTGTGTTCATTGATAGTGGGTTAATCCAACCCCTTGTCTGAAAGCAGAGTAATGATATCAACTACTAATCATTGTGTTTTCCACCACTAAGCATTCGCCTTAAAAGAAAATCAGTGTCATATAAGAATATTATTAGGACATGGTAAAAATTATTAATTTTATCAAATTTTGACCCTTGATTATATATCTTTATTAATATTTATGTGACAAATTGGAAGTAACGTGAAAGGCTTCCAAGTTTCTTCCTTTTTCAACTACGTGTCTGTGCTCAGCTAGATTTTTCTTCATATGCATCAACCAAAGCAATATATTGCAACAGATTGAGCAGAAGCCAGTATAATAATCCAGCTATCTTCTGTTAAAACAAGGATTTGTAAACATGTAAAACAGCTTTTCTTTTCTAAGTTGTTTTTGTTTTGAAAAATCTAGTTTCAAACAATGTTATTTATTTTAACAGACATACAAGTTTATTGTTCACCTGTAATTTCAGCACTTTGGGAGGTCAGGAGTTTGAGACCAGCCTGGCCAATGTGATGAAACCCCATCTCTACCAAAAAATACAAAAATTAGCTGGGCTTGGTGGCAGGCACATATCGTCTTACCAACTTGGGAGGCTGAGGTGGGAGAATCATTTGAACCCAGGAGGCGGAGGTTGCAGTGAACTGAGATCACCCCACTTTACTGCACTCCAGCCTGGGTGACAGTGAAACCCTGTCTCAAAAATAAAATTAGTAAATAAGTTTCTTAAGCATTTCTGTTTTAATTTCTAATACAGTATATACCAGTAGATATAAACCACATAAACAAAAGCTCTTTAGTGTTCTTGGTAACTTTTTTTTTTTTTTTTTAAACACAGTCTGACTCTGTTGCCCAGGCTGGAGTACAGTGGCACCGTGTCGGCTCACTACAACCTCCGTCTCTTGGGTTCAAGCAATTCTCCTGCCTCATCCTCCCAAGTAGCTGGGATTACAGGCACCTACCCCACGCCTGGCTAATGTTTTCATATTTTTAGTAGAGACAGGATTTCACCATATTGTCCAGGCTGGTCTTGAACTCCTGACCTCAGGTGATCCACCCACCTCGGCCTCCCAAAGTGCTGGGATTACAGGCGTGACCCACCACGCCCAGCCCCTCAGTAACGTTTTAAGAATGAAAGGGGTTCTAGGACCAAAAAGTTTGAGAACCACTGGAATAAAGCTTTTTAAGGCCCTCTGTCAAAGGCCCTTAAACTACATTTACATCCATTCTCTCCTCGCTGCCTATTCCGTGAAAGAGATTTTTCCTCTTGGCCGCTGAGGCTCAGGATCCATCTTTGATGTTGTCAAGGATCTCTTTCATATATCGGCCATTCTCATCTTTCTTTCCCACTCCATTTAAATATTAATAAGACTTTGCTAATTTTATGCACACATTCACACCTTTCTCTTATAGCCATTCTCCTTGAAAGATTTATCTATACTTTGTGTATCCAACTTCTTACCTCCATTCATTGTTTGTTTGTTTTTTGAAACGGAATCTTGCTCTGTTGCCCAGGCTAAAGTGCAGTGGCAGGATCTCAGCTCACTGTAATCTCTGCCTCCCAGGTTCATTCAGTTCTCCTGCCTCAGCCTCCTGAGTAGCTAGGATTACAGGCACCAATACCACGTCTGACTAATTTATTGTATTTTTAGTAGAGACAGGGTTTTTGCATATTGGTCAGGCTGGTCTTGAACTCCTGATCTCAAGTGATTCGCCCACCTCAGCCTCCCAAAGTACTGGGATTAAAGGCATAAGCCACTGTGCTTGGCTTTTTCCATTCACTCTTTAATTTACTCCAACATGGCTTCTACCCCAAACATTTTACTGAAATTGCTTTCACCAGTGGCCTCTATGTTGCTAAATCCAATTTTATGTCCTTAACTTTTTGAACTCATGGTGATGCTTGTGATGCCTTAAAACAATCCTAAATATTAGCTTCTGTGCTACATACTACGTCCAGAATTTCATGTTTCTGCCATTTTGTTGGTTTTTCTTTTAACATCTATGGTTGTTTCTTAGAGTTCTGCCTTAGACTTTAATCTTTTCTCTGTATATTTTCTCTTCCCCTTACAGTTTTATCTACTCCCATGGGTTGATTTGGTTTTGCTTTTTGTTTATCTTTATGCATTTGACTTCCAAATGTACTTGAATAGCCTAATTTCCCTCCAGAGCTTCTAAACAATATATCAAACCACCTGCTGGATAGATGGAATAGCCCAGTGGTTAAGAGTCAGGGCTCACAAGACAGAGAAAATTTGATTTGAATTGTACACCCTTTGTTTTTTAAGACAGGATCTTGCTCTGTTGCCCAGGATGGAGTGCAGTGGCACCATCATACTTTACTGTAACCTGGAACTCCTGGGCTCAAGTGGTCCTCCCACCTCAGAGCTCTTCTCCTTTCTATTGTGTGATTTTTAATTCATTCTAAGATAATTTCTTTATTTGTAGAATGGAGATGATCATACCATAGGCTTGTAATAAAGTACTTTAGCACAGTATCCAATGTATAGTGCGAAATAGGTTAATTACTGCTGCTATATTAATAAAATTATTCTTATTTTCTTTACAATCCCTTTCCAGTATTATTATTGGATACCCACTATACTTATGCCCTTGTGTCTAAATTGAGTTTATCCTTACTACTCTTCCAAAAAAATCCCAAACAAAGCAGTTTTTCCTACAGTTCTTCCCCCTTTCAAATAATTGCAACACCACTAACCAGCTGCTTAAGCAGGAAATTAGGCATCATCCTTTTTTGTCTCACCCTTCACATTTAGTTAGTCATCAAGGCTTGATCGTTTCACCCCTTATATGTCTCCTGAATCAATACATTTCTATAATTTTTGTTGTAGCCACCATCCTTAGTTTTTCCACAACAGCCTATTTAGTCCTTACCTGTAGTCTGTGTGTTCTGTAGCTAGTCTGGCCATGTCACTTTTCTGCTGTTCACTTCTCAGACTAATTTCACTACCTCTTCAAATGTCTTAACACGCTTTGTATGCTCTTACTTCTCACTACTTTTCTAGCCCCACCTCTGACACTAGGTCACAGTCTTACTCAGTGGTTTCAGTTCCTAAATAAGCCATGTTTTCTCATGACCCTTTACATATGCGGTTTTATTTATGTGAATACTCCTCCCTCTCTTAAGAGAAAAAAGTACCTCTAGTTCATTATTAAGCCTCTTGCTTAGAGACTTTTCTCTAAGGTTTTGCGGAAACCACCTCTGCATCTGTTTGCTAAGTGTCTTTTCTAGATGTGTAATATATCTCCCCAGATAGTACTTATTATGCTATTTATAATTGTCTGTTGTTTGTATTTGTCATCATGAAGGAAAAAAAACACTCAGGAAAGAAAAATATCAACATGGTAATATCTCTGAGTGGTGAGATTATAAAGTAATGGTTTCTTTTCTCTTTTTTAATATTTAATCTTTTCAAAATTATTTATTTTTAAAAGAAAAATCTTACTTTAAAAACCTTTTGGTATTTTAATTTTTAAATATAGTTATTATCAAATTGGTTTAAGACAAAATATTCTTCATCCCTGCAGTTTTTTGTTATTCAGAACATGCTTACTTTAAAACTTGGTTGAAACTTCAGTTTCTAACAAAATGCCAATTTCCAGTAAAATAGAGATGAAAATTTTGTGTGCTAATAAGGGCTTTGTTCTCTGTATTTCTATAATCATTGTTTCATTTAACATTTTAGGGAACATAATTTTATGATGCAACTTTTTTTTCTAATTTAGGATATGTGAACTTTTGCAAAGTGGAGCCATAATGAATAAATTTTACCAGCCTCATGAAGCGCATATTCCCTACCTCCTACAGCTCTTCATTGACTACAATCTTTATGGCATGAATTTAATAAATCTGGCTGCTGTCAAGTTCCGGAAAGCAAGAAGGAAAAGTAAGGTTAATTTTCAATCAAATTAAAGTTTTGAAACAAGTGTTGTATGATCAATGATTTATAAAATAATACATATTTAGAAAATAAATGTCGAGTCACTAAAAAAGGAAAAGAAATATATGCAAAGTGGGATTAGCGATTGTTACAAAAAGCATCTCAGCTTTATTGAGTTATAATTCATATCCATTTAAAAAGGACAATGTGATGGTTTTTAGTATACAGACTACTTAAAAGGTATTGTGGGTTTGGTTCCAGACCACTGCAAAAGTGAAGTCTTTACATTGCTTAGCAATTGATATGTATTGTGAGTCTTTTTTAACTTCAGACCTTATGTTACTTTTTATATTTTAGGAATAGTATAGAAGAATAGTATATGATATACAATTCCAGAAATCTCTGGAGTTGTTAGAGCCTTGTTACTTTAGTTCAGCACTTCGCTGAAGATGTGAATAGCTGCAGATTAGTGGAGGTGTTGGTCTCTCAGCATTCCAGATGGATTCCCGAGTCCCTTGAATGATCACCTCCACCAGTGAACAACCTTGTTTATTTTATCTCAGTGGGCTGTACAAACATTGCTATTTTTCTTTGTGTAACATGAACTGAAAAATATTGCAAGCAAAGCTTTAGCTCACTTTAAATCTGGGTGAATTTGGTTTTGCTTTAAAGTTCTTTATTTATAGAGCCTTTGATATTATGAACAAAACAGAATAACAGTAATTTGAGTAAGTGATTTCCTCTCAAAACAAATTTATTTCTCATTTTACATTTTTAACTTTCTGAGGTAAAAGTAGGATACTGCCAGATTTTTTACTCTTAAAATGGAAAGTTACAGACAAGAGAGAAGGCTAGAATGACCCATGTGATAATAGATTAGAATTGGAGAGATGCAGGCATACTTCAGAGATACTGCAGGTTTGGTTCCAGACCACAGACATAAAGCAATATTGCAATAAAGTGACTCATGAATTTTTTTGTTTTCCAGTGCACATAAAAGTTATATTTATGGATGTGTGCTGTGGCTGACGCCTGTAACCCCAACACTTTGGGAGGCTGAGGCGGATCACAAGGTCAAGAGATTGAGACTGTGCTGGCCAATGTGGTGAAACCCCATCTCTACTAAATATACAAAAAATTAGCTGGGCGTGGTGTCACACACCCTGTAGTCCCAGCTATTCAGGAGGCTAAGGCAGGCCAATTGCCTGAACCTGGGAGGAGGAGGTTGCAGTGAGCCGATCTCGCATCATTGCACTCCAGTCTGGCGGCAGAGCGAGACTCTGTCTCAAATAAAAAAAAGTTGGCCTGGCACAGTGGCTCATGCCTGTAATCCCAGCACTTTGGGAGGCCAAGGCAGGCAGATCACGAGGTCAAGAGATCGAAACCATCCTGGCCAACATAGGGAAACCCCATCTCTACTAAAATACAAAAATTAGCTGGGCGTGGTTGTGCACGCCTGTAGTCCCAGCTACTGGGGAGGCTGAGGCAGGAGAACTGCTTGAAGCCGGGAGGTAGAGGTTGCAGTGAGCTGAGATGGCACCACTGTACTCCAGCCTGGTGACAGAGGGAGACTCTGTCCCAAAAAAAAAGTTATATTTACATTGTAGTCTATTAAGTGTGCAATAGCATTATGTCTTTAAAAAAATATACCTACCTTAATTTAAAAATATTTTATTGCTGAAAAATACTAATCATCTGAGCCTTTAGCAAGTTATAATCTTTTGCTGGTGGACGGGCTTGCCTGAATGTTGATGGCTTCTGACTAATCAGAGCGGTGGTGGCAATTTCTTTCTCTCTCTCTCTCTCTCTTTTTTCTTTTTGAGAGAGGGCATCTTTCTGTTGCCCAGGCTGAAGTACATTGGCACTATCATGGGTCACCGCAGCCACTACCTTCTTGGCACAAGTGAACCTCCTGCCTCAGCCTCCTGAAGAGCTAGGCCTACAGGCACACACCCACCACTCCCAGCGGTTGTCTTATTTTTAATTATTTTTGTAGAGACAGGATCTCACTATATATATTGTCCAGGCTGGTCTCGAATTCTTGGGCTCAAGCTGTCTTCCCACCTTGGCCTCATAAAAAGCTGAGATTACTACAGTTGTGAGTTGTACCAGATCCCAATTTCCTGAAATAAGACAACAATAAACTTTGCCACATGGATTCAGTCTCCCTTTCATAAAATATTTCTCTGTAGCACACAATGCTGTTTAATAGCATTTTACCCATAGTAAAACTTCATTCAAAGCTGGAGTCAGTCTTCTCAAATCCTGCCCCTACTGTATCAACTTATGTTTATATAATATTCTAAATCCTTTGTTATCATTTCAATAATGTTCAGAGCGTTTTCACCAGGAGTAGAGTCCATCTTAAGAAACTGCTTTTTGCTCGTCCATGAGAAGCAACTCCTCATCTGTTCAACTTGGGTTTTTTTGTTTGCTTGTTTGTTTGTTTTGAGACAGAGTCTTGCGCTCTCACCTAGGTTGGAGTGCAGTGGCACGATCTCAGCTCACTGCAACCTCTGCTTCCTGGTTTCAGGCGATTCTCCTGCCTCAGCCTCCAGAGTAGCTGAGATTATAGGCACATACCACCACACTTGGCTGATTTTTCATACTGTTTGGTAGAGATGGAGTTTCACCATGTTGGCCAGGCTGGTCTCAAACTCCTGACCTGAAGTGATCTGCCTGCCTCAGCCTCCCATAGTGCTGGGATTACAGGTGTGAGCCATTGCGCCTGGCCATCTGTTCAAGTTTTATCAGGAGATTGCAGCAATTTAGTCACATCTTCAGGTACCACTTCTAATTTTAGTTCTCTGGCTGTTTCTACCATATCTGCAGTGACTTCCTCCATTGAAGGTTTGAACCCCTCAAAGTCATTCATTAGGATTAGAAATCAACTTCTTCCAAACTCTCATTCATGCTGATACTTTGACTTCCTCCCATAAATCACAGTTTTTTGTTTTTTGGGTTTTTTTTTTTTGACAAGATCTCCCTCTGTTGTCCAGTCTGGAGTGCAGTGGCACAATCTTGGCTTACTGCAACCTCCACTTCCTGGGTTAAAGTGATTCTCCTGCCTCAGCCTCCAGAGTAGAAGGGATTACAACTGTGTGCCACCACACCTGGCCAATTTTTATATTTTTAGTAGAGATGGGGTTTCACTATGTTGGCCAGGCTGGTCTCAAATTCCTGGCCTCAAGTGATCTGCCTACCTCAGCCTCCCAGAGTGCTGGGATTACAGGCATAAGCCATTGTGCCCAGCTTTAAATCACAAATGTTTAATGGCATCTTGAATGGTAAATTCTTTCTTGAAAGTTTTCAATATATTTTGCCCAGATCCATCAATGGAATCATTGTCAGTGACAGGTATGGCCTTATGTACTACTTAAATAAGACTTCAAAGTTGAAATTACTCTTTGACCCATGGGCTACAGAATGGATGTTGGGTTAGCAGGCAGGGAACCATCATTAGTCTTGTACATCTCCAACAAAGCTATTGGGTGACCAGGTATGTTGTCAGTGAGCAGTAAAGTTTGAAAGGAATCTCTTTTTCTGAGTAGTAGGTCTCAACAATGGGCTTAAAATATTCAGTAAACCATGCAACAACCGATACTACAACTGTCATCTGTGCTTTTTTGATCCACTTATAGAACACAGGCAGGGTAGATTTAGCATAATTCTTAAGGGCCCTAGGATTTTCAGAATGGCAAATGAGCATTGGCTTTAACTTCAAGTTACCAGCAGCATCAACTAACCCTACCAGGAGAGTCTTCTGAAGCTTTGAAATCAGGCACTAACTGCTCTCTAGGAGTGAAAGTTGTAGATATAATCTTCTTCTCAGATAAGATAGTTTTCATCTACCTTGAAAAATCTGTTATATAGTGTATCCACCTTCATGAGTTATCTTAGCTAGATCTTCCAGAGAAGTTGCTGCAGCTTGACATCAGCCCTTGCTCTTTCACCTATCTGCAACAAGGTCATTTCACTTTCTTATTGTTCATGTGTTCCATTGGAGTAGCACTGTTAATTGTCTTCAAGAACTTTTCTTTGCATTCATGACTTGACTGACCAGTACAAGAGACCTAGTTTTGGGCTTATTTTGGCTTTTGACATGCCTTCCTCAGTAAACTTAATCATTTCTAGTTTTTGATTTAATGTGAGAGACATATGACTCTTCCTTTCATTTGAAGATTTAGAGGCCGTTGTAGAGTTACTAATTATCCTAATTTCAATATTGTTGTGTCTCAGGGAATAGGAAGGTGCTAGGAAAGAAAGCAACAGGAATGGCCAGTCAGTGGAGCAGTTGGAACACACTCAAGTTTACTGTCTTTTATGGGTACAGTTCATTGTGGTACCTGAAAACAATTCCAATAGTAACATCAGAGATCACTGTTCACAGGTTTGAATTATTGCACAAGGTACCAAAATGTGATACAGAGAGACACAAAATGAGCACATGCTGTTGTAAAAATGGCAACAATAGATTTGCTCAATGGAGGGTTGCCACAAATGTTCAATATGTAAAAATTGCAGTATCTGCAAAATGCAATAAAGCAAAGCACAATTTAATAAAGTATTCCTGTATTTGAGGTTATGCAACCATAACCACAAATTTAGAACATTTTTATCATCTCTGAAAAAAAATCCTATGTCATGTAGCAGTCACCCCCAAGCTTCCCATGCCTCCCACTCCTGAGCAACCACTAATCTACTTCTGATCTCTATATATTTGCCCATACTGCTCATTTAATGTAAGTGGAATTATATAATATGTGGGGGTTCTTTTCTACTTAGCATAATGTTTTCAAGGTTTTTCAGTGTTATAGCTCTTATCAGTACTTCTTATGGCCAATACTCTGTTATGTGGACATACTATATTTTGTTTATTCCTATCCCAGTTGACAGATATTTGGGCTATTATGAACAATACTGCTATGAACATCCATGTATGAATTTTTGTGTAGCTATATATTTTCATTTCTCTTGAACATATAGGTGAGAGTAGAATTTCTGTGTCATGTGTTCTAGCATCTTTTGCCTTACCATTGACTTCCTTCCCTTCTCTTGCTCTTAAAATGAAAGTGACACTTCCAATCCTAACACCCTTTCTAACTGCCATATTTTTTTTCTCTTCCATCACTGTCAACCTTCTCAAAGCAGAGGTTAGCATTTTTTGTTTCCTAGTTTACCAGCTATTCACTTTTGGTTTAATTCCTCCCGTTTCTTCTACCATGCCCAAACTATGCTCTGAAAAGTTACCCAGGAGGATTTTTTGTTGTTTTTTCCCTGAATAGTGGACTAGGTTAGTGGGATTCATCCTTCTGCTAAAAATAATTTATATGCCAGGCGACGTGGAAAGAAAAAAAATTTAAATGCATTGAAGAGTTTATGAACAATAAAGAAGTACAGGCCAAAAAGGAATAGAGTGCTAAAAGTCACTTTTGCCCTGAGGGCATTTACTAATTCTGGAAAATTAAGAGCCTTCTTTGAGAAGACCCTACTGTGTGAGAGATGGAAACCAAAACTGGGTCCTGCTCAACAGGCGGGAACCCTCCACAGGTTAAGTTAGGGCCTCAAATGCATATTCTCATAAATTGAGCACAGACTGGGAAATTGAACATACTTCAGACATTATTTTTTCAGTATAGTTTGAATATCCTGGGACTAAAAGAGATCCCCAAATCCAGAGCATGATCTAAGGTGGTGTTGGTCTAGTAATATACTCAGATCTGACAGAAGCAGCAAATGCAGATCCTTCCTTGAGGATATTATTTTTATTATTATTTTTTTCTCTTTGAGACAGGGTCTTGCTGTCACCAGGTTGGAGTGCAGTGGCGTGAACATGGCTCACTGCACCCTCCACCTTCTAAGATCATGTTCCACTTCACCCTCTCATGTAGTTGGGACCACAGACCTGTGCTGCCAACCCTGGCCAATTTTTCAATTTTTTGTAGAAACGGGGTCTTACTTTGTTGTCCAGGCTGGTCTTAACCTACTAGGCTTAAGCATTCTTCCCACCTCAGCCTCCCCAAATGCTGGGATTACAAGCATGAGCCACTGTACCTGGTCTATTCTTATTGGTCTCAAATTGTTTCTAAAAATAAAATTTTAAATGTGATATCATTTGGCACACAATTTAGAATATACCAGTCACACAAGAAAACTAGCCTTCATCAGTAAAACCCAGTAAACACACATACCACAGACCTGCAAATAATTCAGATATTTTGAATTACTAGATGAAGTTTGAAAAGCTATAATTCAGAGTCTTTATTATTTATTTATTTAGAGACACGGTCTTGCTTTGTCAGCCAAACTGGAGTGACATGATCTCGGCTCACTGCAACCTCTACCTCCTGGGCTCAAGCCATCCTCCCACCTCAGTCTCCCAAATAGCTGGAACTATAGGTGCGTGCCACCATACCCAGCTACTTTGGGTATTTTTTTAGAGATACAGTTTTGCCATGTTCCTCAGGCTGGTCTCAGAACTCCTAGGCTCAAGCGATCCACCCACCTCAGCCTCCCAAAGTGCTGGGATTACAGGCGTGAGCCACCATGCCTAGCCTCCAGAATCTTTATCAAATAATGATGCTATATGCAATGTTCTGTTATGTTATATTCACTATTAGTTTTATTTGTTTTGTCTCTCCAACATGCTAGTAATTTTCTTATGTGGAACAACTTAGATGCATTACAACTTTTTTTCAAAAGAGAATGTTTTGTGGTGACAACTTATATTAAAGTTACATTTTTATTTTAAATATGCAAATATTGAAACTAGCATATGCCTCCCTTTTAGAACAGAGTAATTCATTTGTTTATAACTAATTCTTCTAGATAATAACTCCAGGTTTAGATGACAACTTACAGTTTACTAAATGCCAGGGTTTTTTTTTTTTAAATCTTCTCTGTATCTTAGAATAGTATAAAATTCCCGCAGTAAACCAAATTGTGTAAGTGAGTAACTCTTCCTTGATCCTTAGAACTCCCAAGAGGGAAATCATACAATGAGGAGTGAAGCAGGTGTGGCATTTTCTCCATAAAGACTGAAAAGGAAAGGAAGGAAGAGGGAAGATAAAAGAAAAGCAGGACAAAGACAACTGTCCACTGCCTAATGTTTTTCCCTATGGGAATTATGGTCCCCTAGTTTCCCCCATCTTTGTGAGGGCTGTATTAGTTCATGTCCAGGAGATAATCCTTTTTTAAAGAATGGAGCTGGCCCAGTGACTCACACCTGTAATCCTAGCATTTTGGGAGACTTGAGGTGGGTGGATCACAAGGTCAGGAGATTGAGACCATCCTGACCGACATGATGAAACCCCGTCTCTACTAAAAACACAAAAATTAGCTGGGCGTGGTGGCGTGCGCCTGTAGTCCCAGCTACTCGGGAGGCTGAGGCAGGAGAATCACTTTAACCCAGGAGGCAGAGGTTGCAGTGAGCCAAGATCATGGCACTGCACTCCAGCCTGGCAACAGAGCGAGACTCCGTCTGAATGAATGAATGAATGAGACTTCTAAAAGTTAAGGTTTAAGGAGTTCATTACTCAATTTCAAGTCTTACTGTAAAGCAACCATTATCAAGACAGCATGATATTGGCAAAAAGATAAATACATATATGTATGGAACAGAATAGAGTCGCGAAATAGATCTATATTTGAAATAATCCATAATTGTCTCATATAGTCAACTTAACTTTGACAAAGTGACAAAAATACAATGGTGATTCTATGGAGAAAGCATAGTTTTTTCAACCAGTAGTGCTAGGATAATTGGATGTCCATATGCCAGAAAATAAAAATAAAGTATTTTTATATGTTCTTCACACCTTATACATCACATATACTTCACACCTTAAATAATAACTCAAAATGCTTCACAAATTTAAATGTAAAGTATGAAGCTATCAAACTTCTAGCAGAAAATAAAGGGAAAATGTGCCCAATCTTGGTATTGGCAATGAAGTTTTATATATGACACCAAAGGCATAATCCATGAAAGGAGAAATTAATTAGATTTTGTCAAAATTAAAAACTTCTGCTTTGTGAAAAACAGTGTTAAAAAATGAAAAGACAAGTCATGGACTGGGAGAAAATATTTGCAAATTACGTATCTGATAGAGGACTTGTATCACATAAGAATTCTTAAAAATCAACAATAAGACAGCAAACAATCTAGTTAAAAATGGTCAAAAGACCTGAACAGATACTTCACCAAAGTAGATATAAGGATGGCAAACATGTGAAAAGGTGATATTCAACATTATATGTTGTTAGGGAAATACAAATTAAAACTACAAAGAGCTACCACGATACACCTGTTAGAATGACTACAGTTCACAAAACTGACAATAACAAATGCTGACCAAGAGGTGGAACAGTAGCACTGTCATTCTTTGCTAGTGGGAGTGTAAAATAGTATAGTCACTTTGGAAGATGGATAGTTTCTGAGAACACTAAACATAGACTAGAGTACAACTCAGTGATGGCACTCCTAGGTGTGTTTACCTAAGTGATTTAGGTCCACCCAAACCTGCAGATGTTTATAGCAACTTTATTCATAATTGCCAGAAATGTAAAGTAACTGAGATGTCCACTCAACAAGGAAATGGATAAACTGTGTTAATCATTTAGTGATAAAAAGGAACAAATTAATTGATTCACATAACATGAATGAATCTTTTAAAGCATTTTACTAAGTGAAAGAAGCCAGACCAAAAAGGATACAACTGTGTGACTTCTTTCACATTACATTCTACAAAAGTAGAAAATGGACTATTGGTTGTTAGGGTTTAGGAGAGAGGGGAGTGTTGACTGCAAAGGGGATGTATAGGGGGAACTTGTACAGTTCTGGGTTGGTGGAAGTTTGATGAACTATTCATTCATCAAACGCATAGAACTGTACTTTACCATAACCAAGCAATGAAGTTTAATGTCACCAGTGATTATGTCATGTGGGTGTCATGTACCCCCTCATATGATGTGATAACAAGGGTACTGCGCCTCTGTGATAGTCTTTCCCAAAACTTAAACTCCAGTCTACTCATGAGAAGAACATCAGACAAACCCAAATTGGGAGTTGTCCTACAGGTTATCTCATCAATACTCATGACCGTGAAGGTCATGAAAAGCAAGGAAAGACAGATAAATAGACCAGAGGAGACTGGGAAGACATGGTAACTGAATACAGTGTGGTGTCCTAGATTGGATTCTGGAACAGAGAGGGGACATTAGTGGAAAAACTGGCGAAATTTAAATAAAATGTTTTGTTTAGTTAACAGTAATCTTCCAGTGTCAGTTTCTATGTTTTGACAAATATACCATGGTAATATGTTAACAATGAGGGAAACCAGGTGTCTGGTATATGGAAACTCTCTGTACTACCCTTGGGACTTTACTGTAAATCTAAAATTATTCAAATATAAAAAGGTCACTGGGGAAAATAATAAGTCGGTTAACACCGTCAAGTATAACTCAGAGCTTAAGATGGACTAAAGAATGGAAGAATTTCTAGAGTATATACATTAGGTATTAGAGAAAGAGGAAGTAATTTTCATAATCAGTTTTTTCCAGTAGCAAAATGCCATCTCAAAAAAAAAGAAGTTGATCTCATTGAAGTAGAAAGTAGAATGTTAGTTACTAGAGGCTGAGAAGGGTGTATGAGAGGGGTTCCAGGAAGAGATGAAGACAGGTTGGTTAATGGGTATAAACATACAATTAGACAAAATAAATTCTAGTGTTTGATAGCATAGAAGAGTGGTTGTAGTTAACAACAATATATATTTCAAAATAACTAGAAGAGAAGATTCAAATGTTCTTGACACAAAGAAATGAATAACGTTCAGGCTGATAATCATACTAAGTACCTTGATTTTTGTCCTTAACACTGTATGCATGTATCAAAATACCACATGTGCCCCATAAATATGTACAAATATTATGTATCAATAAAAGGAGATCTGTAATTTATGAGTAATAAAATTTTTAAAAGAACATTTGCCTTCTAAAAAGTAATCATATGCAAATTAAAAGTAGAATTTATTCCTTTTTACCTTTCTGTTCCTAGGTGATACATTGCATGCAACTGGATCCTGCAAGAATCATTTATCAGGAAATTCTCTTGCTGGTACTTTATTTCGGTGGGAACAAGATGAAATACCAAGGTTAGTTAAAGGTTTAAAGGAAATGAAAATTTTACATATATCCTAGTTGTGATCAGAAATCAGTGGTTACTGTTACTAAATTTTAACCTTTTATTGTATTGAATCTTTTTAATCTATGTGCTTTTCAAAAAAAGCAAATCTCAACATTAGTGTGTTACAAGGAATAAACGATTTAAAAAACAGGCCGTAAAAATGTATCTAGTTATTACCTAATTAACAAAAGGAATATGAGGTAGATTTTTATTTTATTTTATTTTTTTATTGCATTTTAGGTTTTGGGGTACATGTGAAGAACATGCAAGATAGTTGCATAGGTACACAGGCAGTGTGATTTGCTGCCTTCCTCCCCTTCACCTATATATCTGGCATTTCTCCCCATGCTATCTCTCCCCAATTCCCCCCCCATCCCTCCCCTATTCCTCCCAAAAGACTCCAGTGTGTAGTGCTCCCCTCCCTGTGTCCATGTGTTCTCATTGTTCAACACCTGCCTATGAGTGAGAACATGTGGTATTTCATTTTCTGTTCTTGTGTCAGTTTGCTGAGAATGATGTTCTCCAGGTTCATCCATGTCCCTACAAAGGACATGAACTCATCATTTTTGATGGCTGCATAATATTCCATGGTGTATATGTGCCACATTTTCCTGTCCAGTCTGTGATCAATGGGCATTTGGGTTGGTTCCAGGTCTTTGCTATTGTAAATAGTGCTGCAATGAACATTCGTGTGCAGGTGTCCGTATAGTAGAGCAATTTATAGTCCTTTGGATATATACCCAGTAATGGGATTGCCGGGTCAAATGAAATTTCCATTTATAGGTCCTTGAGGAATCGCCACACTGTCTTCCACAATGGTTGAACTAACTTACACTCCCACCAGCAGTGTAAAAGTGTTCTTGTTTCTCCACATCCTCTCCAGCATCTGTTGTCTCCAGATTTTTAATGATCGCCATTCTGACTGGTGTGAGATGGTATCTCAATGTAGTTTTGATTTGCATTTCTCTAATGACCAGTGATGATGAGCATTTTTTCATATGTTTGTTGGCCTCATGCATGTCTTCTTTTGTAAAGTGTCTGTTCATATCCTTTGCCTACTTTTGAATGGGCTTCTTTTTTTCTTGTAAATCTGTTTTAGTTTTTTGTAAGTTCTGGATATCAGCCCTTTGTCAGATGGGTAAACTGCAAAAATTTTTTCTCATTCTCTTGGTTGCCGATTCACTCTAGTGACTGTTTCTTTTGCTGTGCAGAAGCTGTGGAGTTTGATTAGGTCCCATTTGTCTGTATTGGCTTTTATTGCCAATGCTTTTGGTGTTTTGGTCATGAAGTTCTTGCCTACTCCTATGTCCTGAATGGTTTTGCCAAGATTTTCTTCTAGGGTTTTTAGGGTGCCAGGTCTTATGTTTAAGTCTTTAATCCATCTGGAGTTAATTTTAGTGTAAGGTGTCAGGAAGGGGTCCAGTTTCTGCTTTCTGCACATAGCTAGACAGTTTCCCCAACACCATTTATTAAACAGGGAATCCTTTCCCCATTGCTTGTTTTTGTCAGGTTTGTCAAAGATCGGATGGTTATAGATATGTTGTGTTACCTCTGAGGCCTCTGTTCTGTTCCATTGGTTTATATCTCTGTTTTGGTACCAGTACCATGCTGTTTTGATTACTGTAGCCTTGTAGTATAGTTTGAAGTCCGGTAGTGTGATGCCCCCCCGCTGTGTTCTTTTTGCTTAGAATTGACTTGGCTATGCGGGCTCCCTTTTGGTCCCATATGAAGTTTAAGGTGGTTTTTTCCAGTTCTGTGAAGAAGGTCATTGGTAGCTTGATGGGGATAGTGTTGAATCTGTAAATTACTTTGAGCAGTATAGCCATTTTCATGATATTGATTCTTCCTAACCATGAACATGGAATGTTTTTCCATCTGTTTGTGTCTTCTCTTATTTCGTTGAGCAGTGGTTTGTAGCTCTCCTTGAAGAGGTCCTTTACGTTCCTTATTAGTTGTATTCCTAGGTATTTTATTCTCTTTGTAGCAATTGTGAATGGCAGTTCGTTCTTGATTTGGCTCTCTTTAAGTCTGTTATTGGTGTATAGGAATGCTTGTGATTTTTGCACAATGATTTTGTATCCTGAGACTTTGCTGAAGTTGCTTATCAGTTTCAGGAATTTTTGGGCTGAGGCGATGGGGTCTTCTAGGTATACTATCATGTCATCTGCAAATAGAGACAGTTTGGCTTCCAGCTTTCCTATTTGAATACCCTTTATTTCTTTTTCTTGCCTGATTGCTCTGGCTAGAATTTCCAGTACTATATTGAATTGGAGTGGTGAGAGAGGGCATCCTTATCTAGAGCCAGATTTCAAAGGGAATGCTTCCAGTTTTTGCCCATTCCGTATGATACTGGCTGCTGGTTTGTCGTAAATAGCTTTTATTATTTTGAGATACGTTCCATCAATACCGAGTTTATTGAGGGTTTTTAGCATAAAGGGCTGTTGAATTTTGTCAAAGGTCTTCTCTGCCTCAATTGAGATAATCATGTGGTTTTTGACTCTGGTTCTGTTTATGTGGTGAATTATGTTTATAGACTTGCGTATGTTGAAGCAGCCTTGCATCCCCAGGATGAATCCTAACTTGATCATGATGTATAAGCTTTTTGATGTGCTGCTGCAGTTGGCTTGCCAGTATTTTATTGAAGATTTTTGCGTCTATGTTCATCATGGATATTGGCCTGAAGTTTTCTTTTCTTGTTGGGTCACTGCTGGGTTTTGGTATCGGGATGATGTTGGTCTCATAAAATGATTTGGGAAGGATTCCCTCTTTTTGGATTATTTGGAATAGTTTCAGGAGGAAGGGTAACAGTTCCTCTTTGTGTGTCTGGTAGAATTCGGCTGTGAACCCATCTGGACCTGGGCTTTTTTGTGTGTGGTAGCCTCTTAATTGCTGCCTCAACTTCAGATCTTGTTATTGGTCTATTCAGGGTTTTGACTTCTTTCTGGTTTAGGCTTGGGAGGATGCAAGTGTCCAGGAATTTATCCATTTCTTCCAGGTTTACTAGTTTATGTGCATAGAGTTGTTTGTAATAATCTCTGATGATGGTTTGAATTTATGTGGAATCTGTGGTGATATCCCCTTTATAGTTTTTTATTACATCTATTTGGTTATTCTCTCTTTTCCTTTTTATTAATCTGGCTAGTGGTCTGTCTGTTTTGTTAATTTTTTCAAAAAACCAGCTCCTGGATTTATTGATTTTTTGAAGGGTTTTTTGTATCTCTGTCTCCTTCAGTTCTGCTCTGATCTTAGTTATTTCTTGTCTTCTGCTAGGTTTTGAGTGTTTTTGATCTTGTTCCTCTAGCTCTTTAATTTTGACGATAGGGTGTCAATTTTGGATCTCTCCTTGCTTCTCATGTGGGCACTTATTGCTATATATTTTCCTCTAGAGACTGCTTTAAATGTGTCCCAGAGATTCTGTATGTTGTATCTTCGTTCTTGTTGTTTTCGAAGAACATCTTTATTTTTGCCTTCATTTCATTGTTTATCCGGTCAGCATTCAAGAGCCAGTTGTTCAGTTTCCATGAAGCTGTGCGGTTCTGAGTTAGTTTCTGAATTCTGAGTTCTAACTTGATTGCACTGTGGTCTGAGAGACTGTTCGTTATGACTTCCGTTGTTTTGCATTTGCTCAGGAGTGCTTTACTTCCAATTATGTGGTCAATTTTCGAGTAGGTGTGATGTGGTGCTGAGAAGAATGTATATTCTGTGGATTTGGGGTGGAGACTTCTGTAAATGTCTATTAGGTTTGTTTGGTCCAGGTCTCAGTTCAAGCCCTGGATATCCTTGTTAATTTTCTGTCTGGTTGATCTGTCTAATATTGACAATGGGGTGTTAAAGTCTCCCACTATTATTGTGTGGGAGTCTAAGTCTCTTTGTAAGTCATTAAGAACTTGCCTTATGTATCTGGGTGCTCCTGTATTGGGTGCGTATATATTTAGGAAAGTTAGCTCTTCTTGTTGTATTGATCCTTTTACCATTATTTAATGTCCTTCTTTGTCTCTTTTGATCTTTGTTGCTTTAAAGTCTATTTTATCAGAGAGGAGAATTACAACTCTTGCTTTTTTTTGCTCTGCATTTGCTTGGTAAATCTTCTTCCATCCCTTTATTTTGAGCCTTTGTGTATTCTTGCATGTGAGGTTGGTTTCCTGGATACAGCACACCTGTGGGTTTTGGCTTTTTATCCAATTTGCCATTCTGTGTCTTTTGATTGGGACATTTAGTCCATTTACATTTAGGGTTAATATAGTTATGTTTGAATTTGATACTGCCATTTTGTTTTTTGTTTTTTTGAGAGAAGGAAAGAAAAAAGGAGTGAAGGAGAGGAAGAAAGAGGAAGAAAAACAGGGAGAGAGAATGGAAATGTTGCTTTATTCTAAAAAAAAATGGGTATTAATAATGGCCAATCAGTGTTTCTGGTATTGACAAGAATGTATATTTTGTGTATTTAAAGTAGAGGGCTCTATAAATATTTATTAAGGTTATATGTTCCGGATCTGAGTTTGAGTCCTTCATATCCTTACTAATTTTCTGTCTCATTGAGTCTAAGTCTCTATGTATCTGGGTGTTAGGATCGTTAGCTCTTGTTGTTGCATTGATCCTTTTACCACTATTATTTTTGTTGCTTTAAAATCTATTTTATCAGATACGAGAATGGCAACTCCTGCTTTTTATTTATTTATTTATTTTTGCTCTCCATTTGGTTGGTAAATCTTTCTCCATCCCTTTGTTTTGAGTCTTTGTGTATCCTTGCATGTGAAATGGGTCTGGATGTAACATGCCGTTGGGTTTTGGCTGTATCTTTTGATTGGGGGATTTAGTCAATTTAAATTTAGGATTACTGCCATTTGATGTTTATCCGTTCGTTGGTGTAAATTCTTCTTTATGTTGATGCTCTTTTCTTTTTGGAAAGATATTTTTAGAAAGGCTAATACTGGTTGTTTTTTTCTGTGTGTAATGCTTCTTTCAGGAGCTCTTGTAAAGCAGGCCTGGTGGTGACAGAATCTCTGAGTACTTGCTTGTTCATAAAAGATTTTATTTTTCCTTCAGTTGTGAAGCTAAGTTTGGCCAGATATGAAATTCTGGGCTGAAAGTTCTGTTCTTTAAGGATGTTGAATATTGGCCCCCACTCTCTTCTGGCTTGTAGAGTTTCTGCTGAGAGATCTGCTGTAAGTCTGATAGGCTTCCCTTTGTGGGTAACCTGACCTTTCTCTCTGGCTGCCCTTAGTATTTTCTCCTTCATTTCAACCCTGGTGAATCTAATGACTATGTGCCTTGGGGTTGCTCTTCTTGAGGAATATCTTTGTGGTGTTCTCTGTATTACCTGGAGTTGAATATTGTCTTGCTTTGCTAGTTTAGGAAAATTTTCCTGAATAATATCCTGAAGAATATTTTCCATCTTGGATTCATTCTCTCCGTCGCATTCAGGTACACCTATCAAACGTAAATTTGGTCTTTTCACATAGTCCCACATTTCTTGGAGAGTTTGCTCATTCCTTTTTATCCTTTTTTCTCTAATCTTGTCTTCTCGTTTTATTTCATTAAGTTGGACTTCGACCTCTGATATCCTTTCTTCTGCTTGAACAATTCAAGTGTTTATACCTGTGCATACTTCTCGGAGTTCCTGTATTATATTCTTCAGTTCTATTAATTCACTTATATTTCTCTCTGAGTTGTCTATTCTCATTAGGATTTCTTCAAACCTTTTTCAAAGTTCGTAGTTTCTTTACATTGGGCTACAACATGTTCTTTTAACTCACAGAATTTTCTTATTATCCATCTTCTGAAGCCTTCTTTCTGTTAATGGGATGCGCTTGTTCTCCATCAAATCTTGTTCCCTTGTTGATGAGGAACTGTGATTCTCTTTAGAGGGAGAGGCGTTCTGATTTTGAGTATTCTCAGCCTTTTTACGCTGGTTTCTTCCCATCATTGTAAATTTATCCACCTGTCGTCTTTGTAATTACCAACTTTCAAATTAGGTCTCTGAGTGGACGTCTAAGTTGTTAATTCCCAGGGCCGAAATATGAGCAACCCACTGCACCAGGCAAAACAGCGGCGTTAAGACTGATGGTGCTTTTCTGCCTGGGAATCTCCAGTCTGGCTTCCTTCTTGAGTCCGTAATAGGCGACTCTGCCTTCCCGGAGCTCCAAACCTCAGTCACAAGGGGAACCAGTCTTGTTTACTCTGCACCAAGAGCTGCTGCGCCAAGGTGCTGGCACAACCGCTGCTCTGGACACAAGAGTCACGCTGGCGACTTGTGTGGCTCCTCCAAACCTCGGTCAGAAGGGGAACCAGTCTCATTTACTCTGCACCAAGAGCTGCCACGCAGAGGTGCTGGCAAAACCGCCGCGCCAGCCAGAAGAGTTGCGCTGGCGACCCATGTAGCTCCTCCACTGGGAATCTTCTGCTCCGTGAGCGACCAAAATTTGTCTGAAAGTGTGGCGTCCTCTCGTTCTCTGCGCTTTCACTGGGACCTGCAATCCCAAGATGTTAGCAATCAGCCATCTTGGATTGTTCTCCCTGATACTGCCATTTTGATGCTAGCTGGCTGTTTTGCCCGTTAGTTGATGCAGATTCTTCATTTTTATGATGCTCTTTACCATTTGGTATGTTTTTGGAATGGCTGGTACTGGTTGTTCCTTTCTATGTGTAGTGCCTCTTTTAGGAGCTCCTGTAAAGCAGGCCTGGTGGTGACAAAATTTCTGAGTACTTGCTTGTTCGCAAAGGATTTTATTTTTCCTTCACTTATGAAGCTTAGTTTGGCTGGATATGATTCTGGGTTGAAAGTTCTGTTCTTTAAGGATGTTGAATATTGGCCCCCACTCTCTTCTGGCTTGTGAGGTTTTTGCTGAGAGATCTGCTGTGAGTCTGATGGGCTTCCCATTGTGGGTAACCTGACCTTTCTCTCTGGCTGCCCTTAGCATTTTCTCCTTCATTTCAACCCTGGTGAATCTGACGATTATGTGCCTTGGGGTCGCTCTTCTTGAGGAATATCTTTGTGGTGGTCTCTGTATTTTCTGGACTTGAATATTGGTCTGCCTTACTAGGTTGGGGAAGGTTTCCTGGATAATATCCTGAATAGTATTTTCCAGCTTGGATTCATCCTCTTCTTCACATTCAGGTACACCTATCAAACGTAGATTAGGTCTTTTCACATAGTCCCATATTTCTTGGAGGCTTTCTTCATTCCTTTTTACGGCTTTTTCTCTAATCTTGCCTTCTCATTTTATTTCGTTGAGTTGATCTTTGACATCTGATATCCTTTCTTCTGCTTGGTTAATTTGACTGTTGAAACTTATGCATGCTTCGTGACATTCTTGTGTTGTGTTTTTCAGCTCCATCAATTCACTTATATTCTCTAAGTTGTCCATTCTTGTTATCTTTTCGTCAAAGCTTTTCTCAATGTTCTTAGTTTCTTTGCATTGGGTTAGAACATGTTCTTTTAGCTCACAGAAGTTTCTCATTACCCACCATCTGAAGTCTGATTCTGTCATTTGACCACACTCTTTCTTCATTCAGCCTTGTTCCGTTGCTGGTGAGGAGTTGTGAGCCCTTGTAAGAGGGGAGATGTTTTGGTTTCGGGTGTTTTCCTCCTTTTTGTACTGGTTTCTTCCCATCTTTGTGGATTTATCCACCTGTCGTCCTTGTAGTTGTTGATTTTCAGATTGGGTCTCTGAGTGGACATCCAGTTTGTTGATGATGAAGTTATTTCTGTTTCTTAGTTTTCCTTCTAACAGTCTGGCCCCTCTGCTGTAGGACTGCTGAGGTCCACTCCAGGCCCTGCTTGCCTGGTGATCACCTGCAGCAGCTGCAGAACAATAAGGGTTGCTACCAGTTTCTTCTGCTGCTATCTTTGTCCCAGAATGATGCCCGCCAAATGTCAGTCTGATCAGTCCTTTGTGAGGTGACTCTTTGGATATACAGGGGTCAGGGAGCTGCTTGCGGAGACAGTCTGAGCTCCTTAATAGGAGCTCAAATGCTGAGCCGTGAGCTCTGTTGTTCATTCAGAGCTGCTAGGCAGGTAAGTTTAAGTTTGTTGCAGAAGAACTCATAAACCCCCTTTTTTTTCCCCCTGGTGCTCTGTCCCGGGGAGTTAGGGCTTTATTTATGAGTTTCTGTTGTGCTGCTGCCTTTTTTTTCAGGGCTGCCCTCCTCAGGAAGGAGGCAGTCTAGTCACTGTCTGCCTGCAGAGGCTTTGCTGAGCTGCTGTGGGCTCCGCCCTTCTGCTGTGTGAACTTCCCTGCAGTCCTGTTTATATGGGTGTGGTTAGAACTGCCTGGGCAATGGTGGCCCACCTCTGTAATGGTGGACTCTCTTTGTAATGGTGGGTTGCCTCAGCAGTGGCAGACTACCTCCATAGGGTTGGAGTGCCTCCGTAATGGTGGATGACGACAGAGCTCAACCCTCCTGGGTTCAGCTGTGCTTGCTGTGAAACTCTCAACCCAGAGCGTTTTCAATTGCTATTTTTTTTTTTTTTTGTGCGGGTGGGACCTGCCAAGCCTGATCACCTGGCTCCCTGCCTCAGAGCCCTTTTTTTTAAAGTTGAATGGTTGACTCTCTCCCAGGTGTTGTAGTTGCCTGCCGAAAAGGCGCCAGAATCTGTGTGATTTCCCGTGCAACGACCCACTGCACCGGCTGAAACCATGGCACTGAGATTCGTGGCGCTTTTTTGCCCAGAAATCTCCTGGCCTGGCTCCCTGTTTCAGTCCCCTGTTTAATCAGATGAATGGGTGATGACTGTGCCTTCCCAGAGCTCCAATCGCCAGCTGAAAAGGCAACCAGACCAGTATATTTTGTATGGAGAACCGCTGCACTGGGGCGCTGGCAAAACAGCCGCGCCAGCCGAAACAGCCACGCTGGCGACCCGTGGGGCTCCTCTGCCTGGGAATCTCCTGGTCTTTGGGCAGTAAAGATCCATCTGGAAATGCGGCGTTCACTCACCCTCTATGCTTTCACTGGGAGCTGCAATCCTGTGCTGCTCCTAAATGGCCATCTTGGATCTTCCCCTCTCAGATATTATTATACTTTTCTGCAGCATTCCTCTCCATCATGCATTCTAATTTGATATCCTATAACTTGTCAAGTAAAAAAAGTACATTTATAACAAAATAGTAATTTAAAACAAAAAGTAAATATTTTAAATAAGATCCCTAAAATTTATAAATATTAAATATGTAATAAAGTATTTTGACATGCTCTGTTTTTGAATGATATAATTTGTAATTTCTTTGTTTCATTATTGATTAGACTTTTTTGGACACAATGTACACCAAATGCTTTGATTTTTCTATTAGAAAGCAGCTATGTATTGGCTTATGCAAATTTTTTACTCATATTTTTTTTTAACTACTGGTGCTGGTTTTTAGTTCAGAAAACTACTACATCTCCATAGGAAAGCCTTGTGTTCTGAATGTCTGAAGTAGTTTTGTAGTAAAGGCAAGTTAGAAATTTCTACTGTGAGATTATATTTTTTCATGTTACTGTTTCCCTCCTTTCTCTCAAATGTGCCACTTCTGGAATATCATCCTTGATATTTCCAACATAAATATTTCAAATCACCAAACTCTTTCATATAAGGAAACTGTTGAGCCGGGCACGGTGGCTCAAGCCTGTAATCCCAGCACTTTGGGAGGCCGAGGCAGGCGGATCACGAGGTCAAGAGATCGAGACCATCCTGGTCAACATGGTGAAACCCCGTCTCTACTAAAAATTACAAAAAATTAGCTGGGCACGGTGGCGCATGCCTGTAATCCCAGCTACTCGGGAGGCTGAGGCAGGAGAATTGCCTGAACCCAGCGGGTGGAGGTTGTGATGAGCCGAGATTGCGCCATTGCACTCCAGCCTGGGTAACAAGAGCAAAACTCCGTCTCAAAAAAAAAAAAAAAAAAAGAAAACTGTTGATCATAAACTTAAAAATCTGATACTTCAATTTGTGTTAAATTGTATGAATGAAGAGGACAATCCACATTTTGTTGTTGTTGAGACAAGGTCTCGCTCTGTTGCCCAGACCAGAATGCAGTGGTGCAGTCTCGTCTCACTGCAACTGCCGCCTTCTGGACTCAAGTGATCCTCCCACCTTAGCCTCCCAAGTATCTGGGATTACAGGTAGATAACACCATGCCTAGTTAATTTAAAAAATATTTTTGTAGAAATGAGGTCTCACTATACTGCTTAGCCTCCCAAGTGTCTGGGACTACAGGTGCATAACACCATGCCTGGCTAATTAAAAAAATTTTGTTGTAGAGGTGAGGTCTCTGTATTGCTCAGGCTGGCCTCCCAAGCTGAAGCTGAGATCACATGCCTGAGCCACCAAGCCCAGCTGACAGTCTACACTGAGAATATTTTTTTCTGAAAGAGAAAGGGATACATTGTGATTGGTTGGCTAATATATTTCTCTATTAATGGTGAAAAGATATATGTGTATGTGTGTCTAAATATACACCTATGAGTACATATATGTTATTTGAGTCATAAAAATTCTGTGGTTTTAACAAACTAACATATAATAATCCATCAATATTTCCTTTAAAATAGACAATGGAAAATGGGATTTTGCTAACATGTTTTTCCTTCCTTCCTTCCTTCCTTCCTTCCTTCCTTCCCTCCCTCCCTCCCTCCCTCCCTCCCTCCCTCCTTTCCTTTCTTTCCTTTCTTTCGTCTTGCACTGTCACCAGGCTGGAGTGCAGTGATGCAACCTTGGCTCACTACAACCTCCACCTCCTGGGTTCAAGCTATTCTCCTGCCTCAGGCTCTCGAATAGCTGGGACTACAGGCACACACCACCACGCTCAGCTAATTTTTGTAATTTTAGTAGAGAAGGGGTTTCACCATATTGGCCAGGATGGGCTCAATCTCTGATCTCATGATTGGCCGGCCTCAGCCTCCCAACGTGCTGGGATTACAGGCATGAGCCACCACGCCTGGCCCATGTTTTTCTTAAAATATTAAAAGATGTTTCAAGGCTAGGACACAGTACCTTACACTTATAATCACAGCACTTTGGGAGGCCATGGTGGGCAGATCACCTGAGGTTAGGAGTTCAAGACCAGCCGGGCCAACATGGTGGAAACCCTTCTCTACTAAAAATACAAAAATTAGTCCTACGTGGTGGTACGTGCTTGTAATCCCAATTACTCGGGAGCCTGAGGCAGGAGAATCACTTGAACCTGGGAGGTGGAGGTTGTAGTGAGCTGAGATCACACCACTGCATTCCAGCCTGGGCAATGGAGTGAGACACCATCTCAAAAACAAAAACAAAAAAAAAGTGTTTCAAATCAAAAGTTAATGAAATATGTCATCACCCACTTTCTAGTAAAATTATGGATCTCCCCTTTTCACTTGGTGTCCATTTGTGTATGAGGCCTAAATTTTGAAATGCGTAAACAAGGATCCACACTCAATGTTATCTCTTCATTCTGTTAAGTAGGGTTAATTATGTGGTGTCTTCTTATCTTCTCTTGGGGCACTGATGCAAAGCAAATGCTTTGAGTCAAAGATCATGAATGGGAAGCAATCCTTTGTAGTTCTCATAAAAATTAATGACCTTGTGGTATCATTACTTTTCCTAGCTACAATCCTACTGTTGATCATACATGTAGTTTATCAATTCTGTAGTTATGAAAAATTTTAAAGTATTTCCCAGCTCCTCAGTAGTTGAGGGCAGGAAGAACAGTGAGTATCATTTGCCCACTTTTCAGTGTGCTCGCCTTCTCTTACCTCTTATTGCATATTCTCCTTCATTTTTTTGAATACTGAAAAAGATGTCTCTAGGCAACTGATTTCATATGTGTATGGTTTTTTATGCATTTCTCTGTGGTCTTTAGATTATCTTATCCCATTCTGCCCTGGGTATGACCATTGCTAAAACATTTTATATTTGTTATATATAAAATATAATGAAACAAAATATGTAGAATATGCTGCAAAAGGATCTTAATAGTGTTGTCAGTATAATGTGTTTTATATTTTATTCATCCTATTTTTCATTATGTATACACATACATTATCAATTTTTTCATGAGTAATTGTGAATTAATATACCACGTTTTCTGGTTACCAGCTAAACATAAGACAATTGTATAAGTACGAATAATCTTACAAAGCTTGCTCTCACATAATTTTATGTTTTTTGTATCTTTTTATTGCAGCTCTTTACTATTGGAAGGTGTTGAACCACAGAGTACATGTGAATTAGAAGTGGATGCTGTAGCTGCTGATATCTTAAATCGTCTGGACATAGAAGGTTCATATACGATTATTCTTAATATATGTTTTTGTTTTTTAAAATTAATGATCGGCCGGGTATGGTGGCTCATGCCTGTAATCCCAGCAGTTTGGGAGGTTGAGGTGGGTGGATCACGAGGTCAGGAGATCGAGACCATCCTGGCCAACATGGGGACACTCTGCCTCTACTAAAATATAAAAAAAAAAATTAGCCGGGCGTGGTGGTGCATGCCTGTAGTCCTAGCTACTCAGGAGACTAAGGCAGGGGAATTGCTTGAACCCAGAAGGTGGAGGTTGCAGTGAGCCAAGATCACGCCACTGCACTCCAGCCTGGTGACAGAACAAGACTCCATCCTCCTACCCCGCCCCCCCCCAAAAAAAACAATGACCAAAGTAGAATAGAAAAAGTAGGAAAGAAAACATCACAAGAGAACTAAGATACTATAGAAAGAGGATACAATATGTTGTGAATATTGCTTCTATACTACTGATGAGATAGTAATTAATTTTGGTTTATGTTTTTATACAAATGAGTATATTTGAATAGATATACTAAAGTAAGTGTGACACTAAATTAAATTAGTCAATATAAAGCAATTTAATATACTCTGCCTTTTAATTTCTTAATTTTTAGATGATATATCAGCAAGGGGACTCTTAGGTCTGTTGACTATCATCAGATGTTTGGATTTTATTCACTTGCTGGGTTTTTGGTAACCACTAGGAAGAAAACTAAAAAAGGAGTAACATAGTAAGTGTAGGTTGGGATAATTTGTCCACTTTATTACACAAAATATGTGATTGGTTTTTTGAAAGGCAATATTTATTAAAGTTTAGATTTTTATAGGCAAGTACTTTTTACTTTGACCCTTGCAGTACTGAAGTATTATTGTGATTACAGCTCAAATTGGTGGAAACCCTGGTCTACAGGCCATATGGGAAGATGAAAAGCAACGGCGAAGAAACAGAAATGAAACTTCTCAAATTAGCCAACCTGAGTCACAAGGTATAAACCTAATAGTGCTCTGATTATTCTTTTAAACCAAGTATTTCAATGGAAATGGTCATTGAATTGTTCCTTTGACGTTAGAGTGTACTTTTCAAATGACCTTTATATTTTCTGTGTATTTTTCTTGTCATTGCTGTACAACCATTATTTATCTTTACAACTGTCTTTAAATTGTCACTTATCTCTCTTTTCATAAGAAGTTGACATTTTTACTGTTCTTTGTTTTTAGTGTACCTTGTCCTCTTGCCTCACTTTTTTGTTGTTTTCATTCTTTAGTGTATGTTCTAGCCTTCTGTATTTCTAAATAAGGTATAGAAAACTCACAGAAGATCATGAATCTCAACTTAGAAACACTGTTTAGTACATTAAGCTTTGAAAATGTAGCCATTGAAATGCTGCTGTCAGTTTATTTTCTGAGTACATCATATAAGCTCTCACTTTGTTCATTATGTTCAACTCTAAAGAAATAGTCATATTTATTATTAAATGCTGCCACATTCAAAAAGAATTTGAGGGGGTTCAAATAATACCATGGATACAACAAAATTTTAAAAATAAAGGAATAAAAGACATCACTCAAAAGGCAGATACATTATTTCAAAATACAGCAGTAAGCCTATATTGAAATTCAGTTAAACTTGTTATATCTTGGGCCCTAAAAATGTTTTGATAAACTCTGAGTGCCTTTTATACTTTAAAAAATAGAAATGTATTTCATAAGGGGAAAATTTCTAGTTTTAGGATATAATATAGGTAGAGAACAATTATTTCTGTTTTAGATTTACATTATAATTATAGAACTTAACTTGAACTGACTTTAAGTGCCTAATTTTATAACTTTAGTAACAACATTTTTCTTTTGTATGATTCTATAATAAACTACATTTAGGTTGTATTTTATGTATCTAGAGAAAGATAGGAAATTGCTACCATTTTTAAAGCTACTTTAGGAGAAGGGAAAATATTTTATTCATTTGCTCTCTACGTTTTTTTAATGTACTTTTAAAATTCAAAGATCACAGGTTTGTGCCAGCAACAGAAAGTGAAAAAAAATTTCAGAAGAGACTTCAGGAAATTCTCAAACAGAATGATTTCTCTGTGTAAGTGGTTATTTATTATAGATCTCAGAACTAATTTTATTCCTTTGTTATCTAGTCTGTTATAAAGGATATGTTTTAATTAAGCAGAACATTATCAGGATCTGTGGACTACAGTGATGGATCCCAGGAGTTCTCTGCTGAGTTAACGTTGCACTCTGAGGTTCTGTCTCCTGAAATGCTTCAGTGTACACCAGCCAATATGGTAGAAGTTCACAAAGACAAAGAGTCAAACAAAGGTAAGATTTTCTTTTCATGTATACAGAAACTACTAGAACAGATATCTAGCACTGAGATGTTAATATTTGATTGAATTTGCTAGGGGTTTTTTTTCCCTAAGAAATCAACATTGTGGATATAATAAAAATTTCTCCCATTCTGTCACCCTTTCTATATCTCTAAAGGTAAGCAGTATCCTGAAGTTAGTGCAAACGGTTACCATATGTAATTTTGTATTTTCTTACAATGTTTGCCCACCATATATACCATTGTTTTAAGTTTTAAATTTTACATAAATGATGTTCTGCTTAGCTTAGATGAAGCAACTTGCTTCTTTCACTCATATTTTTAAGCAACTTGAGGTTTAATTTACATAGCATAAAATTCACTCATTTTAAGTGTTTAATTCAGTGATTTATAGTAAATTTGCAAAATTGTGCAAACATCTCCACAATCCAATTTTAGAATGTTTCCATCAGCCCAGAGGATTCCTTGTATCTATTTGCAGTTATGCCTGTTTCCACCTCAAGCCCCAAGTAACCGCTAATATATATGGGCCTTTTCTATACTGCATACTGTATAAGTGAAACCATACAATATGTAGTGTTTTGTGTCTGCCTTGTTTTACTTAGCATAGTACTTTCAAGGTTTATACATATTGTAGTATCTATCAATATGTATGGAGAAATCACATTTTGTTAATCCATTTATCAGTTGATCAACATTTGAGTTGTTTTCACTTTTGGCTGGTAAGAATAGTCCTGCTGGCGGGGGCACGTGGCTCACGCCTATAATCCCAGCACTTTGGGAGGCCGAGGTGGGTGGATTACATAAGGTCAGAAGCTCGTGACCAGCCTGGCCAACATGGTGAAACTCCATCTCTACTAAAAATACAAATATGGGGAGGGGACTCAAGATGGCGCTGTGAGAACAACCCAGGATTGGAGCCCGCGTTGAATTCGCAAACAGTGAGTCAGTGCTGCATTTCCAGACTGATCTTTGTTGCCCACAGAACGGGGAAACTCCCAAGTATAAAAAGACACGGGACGCCAGGCAGTAGGTCTGCCTGGCGAAGCCGGCAGCCGGGGCGGCGGCGGCCGGCCCTACCCAGCAATCCCCACAGGGCGCGCTTGTCCGGGTGCCTTGTTGAACCGGCAACCTGAGACTTGAGAGGGCTGGACTTGAGACTGAACGAGACTTGCACAGTAGCCCAGTCCAGGGGATTGCAGGGACGGATCGTTTGGGATACCCAGTGGGACAAACAAAACCGCGATTTCAAACTATCCCAGGCAGACGGTCCGAGACGCTCTGTGGGGGAGGGGCGTCCACCACTACGGAGGCAACCTGCCCCAACTGATATACACGCCCACTGCTGAGGCAGCCAGCCGTTGCCGAGGCAACCCGCCCCAACTGAGATACACGCCCACTGCTGATGCAGCCAGCCGTTGCCGAGGCAACCCGTCCCTACTGAGATACACGCCCACTGCTGACGCAGCCTGCCGTTGCTGAGGCAACACGCTACAACGAAGAGACTCCGCCGCAGGGCGTGGCGGAGACCACAACTGAGCCGGCAGGAACAGCGCGAATCACACAACAGCAGGGCGGAGCCTTGGCAGCCAAACAGTGGCTAGTCTGCCTTCGAGCTGGGCAGGACACCTGATCGGACATCCAAAAATAAAGCCCAAACCCCTCAACACAGAGCATTTGAGAAAAAAAAAAGGGTTGTTTAATGAGCTGTGTTGCAGCAGAATCAAACATAGCAGCCTAACAGCCCTGAATGAACAACAGAGTGCACAGCTCAGCAATTAAACCCCTATAAAGTACAAACTGTCTCCTCAAGCAGCTCCCTGACCCCTCTATATCCAAAAGACTGTCATTAGGCAGGCATCATCCTGGGACAAAGAGAGCAGAAAAAGAAACTGGTAGCATCCCTTGCTGTGCCACGGCTACTAGAGGTGCACCCCAGACAAGCAGGGTCTGGAGCGGACCTCAACAGTCGTACAGCGAAGGGGCTAGACTGGTAGAAGGAAAACCAAGCAACAGAAATACTTCATCATCAACATTCTGGGTGTCCACTCAGAGACCCAAACGAAAAGTCAGCAACTACGCAGACGACCAGCGGACAAATCCACAAAGATGGGAAGAAACCAGCGCAAAAAGGAGGAAAACACCCGAAACCAGAACACATCGCCTCCTAGAAAGGACCAAAACTCCTCACCAGCAAGGGAACAAAGCTGGACGGAGAATGACTGTGACGAAATGACGGAATTAGACTTCAGAAGATGGATAATGAGAAACTTTTGTGAGCTAAAAGATCATGTATTAAATCAATGCAAAGAAACTAAGAACCTTGAAAAAAGATTTGAAAAAAGATTCGAGGAAATGATAACAAGAATGGATACCTTAGAGAGGAATATGAATGAATTAAAGGAGCTGAAAAACACAATACGAGAACTTCGCGAAGCAAACGCAAGTTTCAATAGCCGAATTGACCAAGCAGAAGAAAGAATATCTGAAGTCGAAGACCAACTCAATGAAATAAAACGAGAAACCAAGATCAGAGAAAAAAGCGCAAAAAGGAATGAACAAAGTCTCCAAGAAATGTGGGAATATGTGAAAAGACCTAACCTACGTTTGATAGGTGTACCAGAAGGGGACGAAGAGAATGAATCCCAGCTGGAAAATACTCTTCAGGACATCATCCAGGAAAATTTCCCCCACCTAGGAAGACAAGCCAACACTCAATTGCAGGAAATACAGAGAACACCACAAAGATATTCCGCAAGAAGAGCAACCCCAAGGCACATAATCGTCAGATTCAACAGGGTTGAAATAAAGGAGAGAATACTAAGGGCAGCCAGAGAGAAAGGTCGGGTCACCCACAAAGGGAAGCCCATCAGACTCACAGCAGATCTCTCGGCAGAAACACTACAAGCCAGAAGAGAGTGGGGGCCAATATTCAACATTCTTAAAGAAAAGAACGTTCAACCCAGAATTTCATATCCAGCCAAACTGAGCTTCAGAAGTGAAGGAAGAATAAAATCCTTTGCGAACAAGCAAGTACTCAGAGATTTTGTCACCACCAGGCCTGCTTTACAAGAGCTCCTAAAAGAGGCACTACACATAGAAAGGATCAATAAGTACCAGCCATTCCAAAATCGCACTGAATGCTAAAGAGCTTCAACATAATGAAGAATCTACAACAACTAACAGGCAAAACAGCCACTTAGCATCAAAATGGCAGTATCAAATTCACACATAACAATATTAACCCTAAATGTAAATGGACTAAATGCACCAATCAAAAGACACAGACTGGAAAATTGGATAAAAATCCAAAACCCATCAGTGTGCTGTATCCAGGAAACCCATCTCACATGCAAGGATACACAAAGGCTCAAAATAAAGGGATGGAGGAAGATTTACCAAGCTAATGGAAAGCAAAAAAAAGCAGGAGTTACAATTCTCATCTCTGATAAAATAGACTTTAAAGCAACAAAGATCAAAAGAGACAAAGAAGGCCATTACATAATGGTAAAAGGATCGATACAACAAGAAGAGCTAACGATCCTAAACATATATGGACCCAACACAGGAGCACCCAGATACATAAGGCAAGTTCTTAATGACTTACAGAAGGACTTATACTCCCACACAATAATAGTGGGAGACTTTAACACTCCACTGTCAATACTAGACAGATCAACCAGACAGAAAATCAACAAGGATACCCAGGGCTTGAACTCAGACCTGGAGCAAGCAAACCTGGTGGACATTTACAGAACTCTCCACCCCAAATCCACAGAATACACATTCTTCTCAGCACCACATCACACCTACTCTAAAATTGACCACATAATTGGAAGTAAAGCACTGCTCAACAAATGCAAAACAACTGAAATCATAACAAACAGCCTCTCAGACCATAGTGCAATCAAGTTAGAACTCAGAATTCAGAAACCGACCCAGAACCGCACAGCTTCATGGAAACTGAACAACTGGCTCTTGAATGTTGACTGGGTAAACAACGAAATGAAGGCAGAAATAAAGAAGTTCTTCGAAACCAATGAGAACGAAGACACAACGTGCCAGAACCTCTGGGACACATTTAAAGCAGTCTCTAGAGGAAAGTATATAGCAATAAGTGCCCATATGAGGAGAATGGAGAGATCCAAAATTGACACCCTATCGTCAAAATTGAAAGAGCTAGAGGAGCAAGATCAAAAAAACTCAAAACCCAGCAGAAGACAAGAAATTACTAAGATCAGAGCTGAGCTGAAGGAGATTGAGACACGAAAAACCCTTCAAAAAATCAATAAATCCAAGAGCTGGTTTTTTGAAAAGATCAACAAAATAGACAGACCACTAGCCAGATTGATTAAAAAGAAAAGAGAGAACAACCAAATAGATGCAATAAAAAATGATAAAGGGGAAATCACCACAGATTCCACAGAAATTCAAACCATCATCAGAGAATATTACAAACAACTCTATGCACATAAACTAGTAAACCTGGAAGAAATGGATAAATTCCTGGACTCCTGTGTCCTCCCAAGCCTAAACCAGGAGGAAGCTGAAACTATGAATAGACCAATAACAAGGTCTGAAGTTGAGGCAGCAATTAAGAGCCTACCTCACAAAAAAAGCGCAGGTCCAGATGGGTTCACAGCCGAATTCTACCAGACACACAAGGAGGAGCTGGTACCATTCCTTCTAAAACTATTTCAAACAATCCAAAAAGAGGGAATCCTTCCCAAATCATTTTATGAGACCAACATCATCCTGATACCAAAACCCGGCAGAGACCCAACGAGAAAAGAAAACTTCAGGCCAATATCCATGATGAACATAGATGCAAAAATCTTCAATAAAATATTGGCAAGCCGATTGCAACAGCAAATCAAAAAACTTATTCATCATGATCAAGTAGGATTCATCCCAGGGATGCAAGGCTGGTTCAACATACGCAAGTCTATCAACGTAATTCACCACATAAACAGAACCAAAAACAAAAACCACATGATTATCTCAATTGACGCAGAGAAGGCATTTGACAAAATTCAACAGCCCTTTATGCTAAAAACCCTCAATAAACTCGGTATCGATGGAACGTATCTCAAAGTAATAAAAGCTATTTATGACAAACCAACAGCCAATATCATACTGAATGGGCAAAAACTGGAAGCATTCACTTTGAAATCTGGTACTAGACAAGGATGCCCTCTCTCACCACTCCTATTCAATATAGTACTGGAAGTTCTAGCCAGAGCAATCAGGCAAGAAAAAGAAATAAAGGGTATTCAAATAGGAAAGGTGGAAGCCAAATTGTCTCTATTTGCAGACGACATGATAGTATACCTAGAAGACCCCATCGCCTCAGCCCAAAAACTCCTGAAACTGATAAACAACTTCAGCAAAGTCTCAGGATATAAAATCAATGTGCAAAAATCACAAGCATTCGTCTACACCAATAACAGACTTAAAGCCAAATCAAGAGCGAACTGCCATTCGCAATTGCTACAAAAAGAATAAAATACCTTGGAATACAACTCACAAGGAACGTAAGGGACCTCTTCAAGGAGAACTACAAACCACTGCTCAACGAAATCAGAGAGGACACAAACAGATGGAGAAACATTCCATGTTCATGGTTAGGAAGAATTAATATCGTGAAAATGGCTATACTGCCCAAAGTAATTTACAGAATCAACGCTATCCCCATCAAGCTACCATTGACTTTCTTCACAGAACTGGAAAAAACCACCATGAACTTCATATGGAACCAAAAGAGAGCCCGCATAGCCAAGTCAATTCTAAGCAAAAAGAACACAGCGGGGGGCATCACACTACCGGATTTCAAACTATACTACAAGGCTACAGTAATCAAAACAGCATGGTACTGGTACCAAAACAGAGATATAGACCAATGGAACAAAACAGAGGCACCGGAGGCAACACAACATACATACAACTATACAATCTTTGATAAACCTGACAAAAACAAGCAATGGGGCAAGGATTCCATGTTTAACAAATGGTGTTGGGAAAACTGGCTAGCCATGTGCAGAAAGCAGAAACTGGACCCCTTCCTGACACCTTACACTAAAATTAACTCCAGATGGATTAAAGACTTAAACATAAGACCTGGCACCATAAAAACCCTAGAAGGAAATCTAGGCAAAACTATTCAGGACATAGGAGTAGGCAAGGACTTCATGAACAAAACACCAAGAGCATTGGCAACAAAAGCCAAAATAGACAAATGGGACCTAATGAAACTCCACAGCTTCTGCACGGCAAAAGAAACAGTCACTAGAGTGGATCGGCAACCAACAGAATGGGAAAAAATTTTCGCAGTCTACCCATCTGACAAAGGGCTGATATCCAGAATTTACAAACAACTCAAGCAGATTTACAGGAAAAAAACAAACAAGCCCATTCAAAAGTGGGCAAAGGATATGAACAGATACTTTACGAAAGAAGACATATATGAGGCCAACAATCATATGAAAAAATGCTCATCGTCACTGGTCATCAGAGAGATGCAAATCAAAACCACATTGAGATACCATCTCACGCCAGTTAGAATGGCGATCATTAAAAAATCTGGAGACAACAGATGCTGGAGAGGATGTGGAGAAAAAGGAACACTTTTACACTGTTGGTGGGAGTGTAAATTAGTTCAACCATTGTGGAAGACAGTGTGGCGATTCCTCAAGGCCTTAGAAATAGAAATTCCATTTGACCCAGCAATCCCATTACTGGGTATATATCCAAAAGACTATAAATCGTTCTACTATAAGGACACATGTACACGAATGTTCATTGCAGCACTGTTTACAATAGCAAAGACCTGGAATCAACCCAAATGCCCATTGATAATAGACTGGATTGGAAAAATGTGGCACATATACACCATGGAATATTATGCAGCAATCAGAAATGATGAGTTCGTGTCGTTTGTAGGGACATGGATGAATCTGGAGAACATCATCCTCAGCAAACTGACACAAGAACAGAAAATGAAACACCGCATATTCTCACTCATAGGTGGGTGATGAAAAATGAGAACACATGGACACAGAAAGGGGAGTACTAAACACTGGGGTCTATTGGGGGGAAAAGGGGAGGGCCAGTGGGAGGGGGAGGTGGGGAGGGATAGCCTGGGGAGAAATGTCAAATGTGGGTGAAGGGGAGAAGAAAAGCAAAGCACACTGCCATGTGTGTACCTACGCAAGTGTCTCACATGCTCTGCTCATGTACCCCAAAACCTATAATCAAATAAAAATTAAAAAAAAAAAAAAAAAAAAAAAAAAATACAAATATTAGCCAGGCGTGATGGCACACACCTGTAATGGCTACTCAGGAGGCTGAGGCCAGAGAATCGCGTGAACTTGGGAGGTGGAGGTTGCAGTGAGCCAAGATTGTGCCAACTGCACTCCAGCCTGAATGACAGAGCAAAACTCCATCTCAAAAATAAAAAAAAGAAGAAGAAGAATAGTGCTGCTATAAGATTTTAGGATAAATATTATAAAAAGTTATAAAATGATATAAATAGTAACAAACAAAACAGTGTAAGAATAAACTTCACTGAAAGATTACCTTTGCCAAGCAAATGAGGGCAAGTGGTAAATTTGTGTTTAATTTTTAGATAAACTTCCAAGCTGGTTTTTTTTTTGTGTGTGTGACAGAGTTTCGCTCTTGTTACCCAGGCTGGAGTGCAATGGCGCGATCTCGACTCACCGCAACCTCCACCTCCTGGGTTCAGGCAATTCTCCTGCCTCAGCCTCCTGAGTAGCTGGGATTACAGGCACGCGCCACCATGCCCAGCTAATTTTTTGTATTTTTAGTAGAGACGGGGTTTCACCATGTTGACCAGGATGGTCTCGATCTCTTGACCTCGTGATCCACCTGCCTCGGCCTTCCAAAGTGCTGGGATTACAGGCATGAGCCACCGTGCCTGGCCCCAAGCTGGTTTTAAAGTGACAGCAATATTTTACTTTTCCACCAGCGTGGAATGTTTCTGTGGCTCCTCATCCTAACATTTATTATTGTCTGTGTTTTTTAATATAGCCATCTTAGTGTGTGACATAGAATCTTACTGTGGCTTTAATTTTCATTATCCTCATTATTAATGATGTTCAGCATCTTTTATGTCAACATTGTAACTTTCAAATTTATCCTTTTTCATTCATTTTAGCTGCTGATTACTGTTACATTTTGAAACTAAACAACAGTGTTATCTATTTCTCTACAAGTTTTAGATGGTCTTTACTTTTGCACTTAGTGCTCTATCTGTCTCCCTATGGCTATGTGCTGGAGTTTCTTTACCAAACACATGTAGAAGAGTGATTGCTAAACGTTAGGATATGTACATTGTACTTTACCTAATACCGTCTGTTCTAACAGTTTTTTTTGTAATGCAATTAGCTTATATGTCATTGGTAAACAAGGCAATAATAAAAGTTTGATGAACACTTAGATTGCTTCCAAATCTTGGCTATTGTGAATAGGACTGTAATAAACATGGGAGTGCAGATATCTCTTCAACTTGACATACCAATTTCATTTCCTTTGGATAAATGTTGAGTAGAAGGATTGCTGGATTATATGGCAGTTCTATCTTTAGTTTATTAAGGAACCTCCCTACTGTTCTTTATAGTGATGGTACTAATTTACGTTTCTACCAACAGTGTACAAGAGTTCCCTTTCCTCCACATCATTGCCAGCATTCATTATTGCCTGTCTTTTAGATAAAAGCCACTTTTACTGGGGTGAGATGATTTCTCACTGTTACTTTGATTTGCATTTCTCTGATGATCAGTGATGTTGAGTACGTTTTCACCTGTTTGCCATTTGTGTTTCTTCTTTTGAGAAATGTCTGTTCAGATCTTTTGCCCATTTTTAAATCAGGTTATTAGATTTTTTACTATTGAGTTATATATATTCTGGTTATTAATTCCTTGTCAGATGGATAGTTCACAGATATTTTCTCCCATTCTTTGGATTGTCTCTTTACTTTGTTGATAATTTCCTTTGCTGGGCAGAAGCTTTGTATGATAACTTAATGTTATCCCATTTGTCTGTTTTTGCTTTGATTGCCTGTGCTTTGGGGATATTTAACAAAAAATCCTTGCTTAGACCAATGTTCTAGGGAGTTTCCCCAATGTTTTCTTTTAGTAGTTTCATAGTTTGAGGTCTTAGATTGAAGTCTTTAATTCATTTTGATTTGATTTCTGTATATGGTGAGAGTTCAGGGTCTAGTTCATTCTTCTGCATATGGATAGCCAATGTTTTCTCAGCACCATTTATTGAAGAGATCATTCTTTCCTTCAAGGTTTGTTCTCGGCACCTTCATCGAAAACCAGTTCACTGTAGTTATGGATTTATTTCAGAGTTCTCTATTCCATTGGTTTGTGCCAGTATCATGCTGTTTTGGTTATTGTAGCTCTGTAGTATAACTTGAAGTCAAGTAATGTGACCTTCAGTTTTGTTCTTTTTGCTCAGGATGGCTTTGGCTATTCAGGGTCTTTTGTGGTTCCATATAAGGTTTAGGATTAATTGTTTCTATTTCTGTGAAGAATGTCATTGGTATTTTGATGCCAATAGGATTGCATTGAATCTGTAGATTGCTCTGCGTGGGTGTGGACGGACATTTTATCCTTATTGATTCTTGCAATCCATGAACATGGACTGTCTTTTTGATTTTTTGGTGTCCTCTTCAATTTCTTGCGTCAAGTTTTATAGTTTTCACTATAGGGATGGTTCACTTCTTTGGTTAAGTTTATTCCTAGGTATCTTATTTGTAGCTATTATAAATGGGATTACTTTCTTGATTTCTTGTTCATACCGTTCACTGTTGGCATATGGAAATGCTACTGATTTTTGTATGTTGATTTTGTATCCTGCGGCTTCGCTGAATTTGTTTTTTGGTGGAATCTTTAGGTTTTTTCCAAATATAAAATTATATCATTGGCAGATAAGGATAATTTGACTTTTTCCTTTCCAATTTGGATGCCCTTCATTCCTTTCTTTTGTCTGATTACTGTAGTTAGGACTTCCAGTACCAAGTTGAATAGCAGTGATGAAAGTGGGCATCCTTGTCTTGTTCCAATTCTTAAAGAATGGGCTTTCAATTTTTCCCAGTACTGTAAATGTACTGGGTCACAACTGAAGTCAGCATTACCCTGGGTTTCACCCAAGGACTGCAGGAAGTAGTGCCTGAGTGTAACTTGTGTACACTCAAAGCCCAAGGGCTCTTTACTGAGCAAGTGATGAATCCTGCCAGGTCTGAGTCCCGAATCTTTCTCTTCAAGGGAGCAGGTTCCCTGCTGGCTCAGGGAGTGTTTAGAGATGTCATCCAGGAGTTAGGGCCTGGAATATATGTATCATGACTCTACCTGGTATCCTGTTTTACTGTGGCTGAGCTGGTATCCAGGTTGCAAGATAAAGTCCTCTTTACTCTTCCCTCTCCTTTTTCTCTTGCAGAACAAAGGAGTCTTCTGCAGCTGTAAGTTGTGCTGCCTGGGACTGTGTAGGGGGTGACACAAGTAATTCCTTGGCTGCACCAGTTACTCTCTCAGCAGGTTGTATGTACCCCAAGTCCACTGGCTCCAAGCCCAGCGCAGCACTGGGACTTGTCTAAGAATTGCAGTCCTTGTGGATTAGACTGCTTTTCAAGTTTATTTAGGACCCCAAATTGCTTTAGCCCATGGTAGTGAGGCTGGCTGGAACTCAGGTTCTGGACCATTGGAATGGTCAATTTCCCTCTGGCTGGGGCTGGTCAAATGCTCTCTTTATGGGTGCTGGCTAAATTCTGCTCCATGTTGTTCCACTGTGACAGGGTAGCACTGAGTTCCAATGCAAAACAAAGTACCACATTCACTGTGTTCTGTTTCCTTCAAGCACACAGATTTCTCTCTCCATGCCATAAGGCCACTGCCTGAGGAGCTGCGGGGAGGTGCTATTAGCAATTCATGACTGTCCTTTCTACCTTCTTCACTGCCTCTTTACTTGATAGGTTATTAAAACCAAGTACTATGATCGTTTTCCTGACTTTTTATTCTGATGAAGGTGCTTTCTTGTGTGGATAGTTTAATTTGGTGTTCCTGCAGGGGGCGACAATTCCTGGAGGGTTCTATATGGCCATCTTGCTATACTCAAATCACATTTGTTTTTTTAAATATTAAATGTCTAATTGTATCCAGACAGCTAGCTTGTTATACCAGCACATTTTTCACATAGGGTTTTTTCCCCACACTGAATTCCCGCATGTCTTTCATGTTCCCTGTGTTAATATCGTACAGTTTTGATTACTGTTGCTGTAGAAGATCTTGTCAGGGCAGATCTTACTCAACTTCATAATTGTCTTGTCTGTTCTTAATCCTTTGAAAAAGCTCTCCCATGTTAATTTTAGATTGTTATGTTTCTGTGAAGAACCCCCTTGGGATATTATTAGGAATTCAACAAATTTATAGACTAGTTTAAGAACATATGTCTTTCTACATACATATATGTATATATGTCTTTCTATATCACATTGTCTCATCTGCAGCATATTTCTCATTTTACTTGGTCTTCTTTTATGTCCTTCAATAACATTTTATCTTTTTTGGAAAATCGTTATGTCTTTTGTTGTATATATTCCAGGTGCCTTATAATTGTTGCAGTTGTGTAAGGTTTAGCTTTCAAAAATTACATCTTCTAATTGCTTGCATTTAGGAACTTCTCTGACCTTTATTTATCCATCTTGTATCCAGCAAGTTTTGATTTTTTTTTTGTAACCACCAGCATTTGAAACACCTATAGCAATTTTTATTAGTGCTGATAATTTAGAGGTATTTTCCCTTGGATTTTCAATGTATATATAGAGTTATCATGTATAAATGACTATTACTTTTTTCCACATTAATTTTTTTCCATGTCTTAGTGCACTGCCTAAGAATTCTCAGAATTCTCCCTTTTTAAGAATTTTCATAGATTGAAATAGTTTATTTATTCAAGATTTGGTATATCTCACCTGTAAAACCATTGTAGAGTCTGGTTTTTTGGGTGGATTTTGTATGATAGAGGGTGAGAGGTAAGAGGGTGGATTTAAACCACTGGTTTAATTTCCATAATTGATATAGGTCTAAGAAGACTTTCAATTTTTTTTTTTTGAGTCAGATTTTTACGTCTCTTTCTTTTCTAAGAAATTATCCATTTAATCTGATTTTTCCATGTTTTTGGTATAAAGTTGTTCACAGCATTATTCTAATACCTTTGGCATACCCACTTTTATTCCTAATACACTTTACTCATACCTTCTCTGTAATTTTTTATCATCCCTGCCAAGATTGTCTATTTTATTATTAGTTTTAAAGAGCTAAGTTGATTTTATTGATCTCTCAATTTTTGTTTCAAAATAAGCTATTTTTCAGTTTTTTGATCATTTGTTATGGTAAAGTCCTCAACCCAGCTATGTCCTAGTATGTATTACCTCAAAAGTGTTTCTTTCTGAAGTGTTTAACTCTTTTAAAAGCTAGAAACCCTTAAAGTATGATTAAGTACCCAAAGCAGGAAAACAACTGTTTCCCAGTTAGCTGTCGTGTAACTGCCTGTCATTTTTTGGTGTGTAGTCTTTTTATTCCCCTACTACTGTGTTTTTTAAATTCTCTCTCTCTCTCTCGCTGGCTCTCTCTCTCTCTCTCTCTCTCTCTCTCGCTGGCTCTCTCTCTCTCTCTCTCCCCCCCCCCCCCGTCTCCCCCTCCATGGCTGGGTTATAATATGGGATTCATTTTATCTTGTTCTTAAAATTATGTAATCTCTCTGAGAATTAGACCCTCTGTAAAACGCAGATGTTGAAAGACTGATATTTTTTGACATCTTGAAAATATAATGAATGTGACATATAATGAATTGAAAGCTTTCTGAGAAATATATAATTAATGTAAAAATGAACTTTTAAATTACTTAACCATTTCTTTGTATTTTTATAGCACTTAAAAATATTTCTGCTCAGTTCTGACAATGAAATGGGAAACCACAACTACAGTTCACAAACAGGCATGAAAAACCAACACATACCCAATTAAGAATTAACCAAACTTTTCCCTTTTTATGCATTCGAGGGTCCAATACACAAATGTCAAATATGAGCACTATCAAGTTTTTTTCTTAGAAGAGTTGAAAAACATTTATATTAAATTTGTTGTTTTTGAATCATAGAGAATAAAGAATTTTAGTATTCAAATAAGACAGTTTATCTTTTCTTTTCACATTATGTATTTTAATATGCAATGATTTTTATCAGTGATAGAGCTACACACATTAGGTAGGATTATAAATATTTGGTGATTTATAGATTCAGTGTTTTGATGAATGCATGTGACTGGCTAAATATTTCTGTGGTTTTTTATTATTATGTTTTTATTTGGCATGCATCATTAACATTTTGAAATTTAAAATAGGTTTATATGGTAATGCTTCCAAATTTACACGAAATTCTAAATGATAAATTTTAGATTTAGGCTCTTGCTTTAACTTTTTTTATTCTTTGTTAAATTAAGGTCACACTAGACACAAACTGGAAGAAGCTCTTATTAATGAAGAAGCAATTTTGAACCTCATGGAAAATAGTCAGACTTTTCAGCCTTTGACCCAGAGACTGAGTGACTCACCTGTTTTCCGTAAGTAACAGTGCTACCATAAATATTCAGTATTATAATTCAGAGAAAATGTGTTGTGAAGAGGTGTTTTTTCATTGACTTGAAGAGGTAAATGTTGCATGTTCAATAAACACTCTACTGAATATGAAAATGAAACCTTGCATTAAATCAAATAGCTTATAGTTTTAAAAAAATCTGTGAAAGAATAATTTTTGTAACTTTACTTTGATTTGGAGGAAACCGTATTACTTTAGAAGGAAAATGCATGTATTTTGAATTAACATTTTGCAAAGTTCAGTACATTACCAAAACACCATAAGTGGCTCTTTCTTGGTAATCACAAATTTCACTGGAAGAGACACAGGTGGCTAGAGCCACAGTCTTGACCTCCTCATCTTGTGGGCCAGAGCCGCGCTCAACCAGCCCTTCATTGCCTCCCCCTGAGTGGCAGCTCAGACTTCCTGCAGCCACTGCCAGCCTTCCCTGGCAAGGCCTCCGTACTAGGGGCCGACAGTGCTAGCTGTCCCCACAGCCAAGACCCTGTGTAGTCCCAGGCAGCCATGGCTGGAGCACACAACATGTTTTTGTTCACTGTAGGAAGAACCACAAGCAAGAGGAAGAGGATGATGATTGTCCACTAAAAAAAGGCTAACCGAAGCAGAGCCCTATGCTGGTTCTAATGACTAGATTATTTTTGCACATCAAGATGGAGAGGGTCATGTAGTAGATCTCTGCACTAGTGGCCTTTTTGTACCTGCAATGTAAGATGTTATATGTGAAAAAATGGATCAGATGACAGGAGAACAACTATGAAATTGCCAGAAGGAAGCTTTAGATTAAAAGGACAGGATAATTGACTAAGATGAAGAAGTTGAAGCTGACAGAAATGTTAACCATCTCCCCAGTCTTGCCCTTTCTGATATCATGAAAACAGATTCAAAGAATAATTTGATGAGCTGTTAACAAATAAAATAATTGAGTCCATGAGCTGTTCTTCCATGTAGCTTTTTCTTTGGAAACCTTCCCCTGAACTTTCCAATAAGCCAAAGCCATCCTCTAATGCTAAAAAAACTGCACAGGAGGGAGCCAGACTAAGTGTGCAGCTACTGGCACTGCCTTCCCTTGAAAAACTGAGCTGTTCTTGGAACATCAGCAAACAGGGATATCTCTTTTAATAATTTAGGCTGAGCCTGGTGGCTCACAACTGTAATCCCAGCACTTTGGGAGGCCGAGGCAGGTGAATCACTTGAGTCAGCAGTTTGAGACCATCCTGGCCAACATGGAAAAACCCCCATCTCTAATAAAAATACAAAAATTAGCTGGACATGGTGGTGCATGCCTATAATCCCAGCTACTTGGGAGGCTGGGGCAGGAGGATTACGTGAACCCAGGAAGCAGAGGTTACAGTGAGCCAAGATCACACCATTGCACTCCATCCTGGGCGATAAAGCAAGACTCTGTGTGAGTCTGTCTGTCTGTCTGTCTCTCTCTCTCTCTCTCTCTCTCTCTCACACACACACACACACACAGCAAATTCCCTGGCTATACCCTAGAAATTCTGATTCAGTGAACGTGGGTTGGAATTGAGAATGTTATTTTAATAATGTCCCTAAATTACTGTAATGCAGGTGGTCCAGGAATCAACTTTGATGGGAGAGCTATATCAGCACCTGAATCTTTGTACCAACTGTATTCTTTTTTTTTTTTTTATTTTTTTTTAAATTTTTTATTGGATTTTAGGTTTTGGGGTACATGAGCAGAGCATGCAAGACAGTTGCGTAGGTACGCACATGGCAGTGTGCTTTGCTTTGCTTCTCCCCTTCACCCACATTTGGCATTTCTCCCCAGGCTATCCCTCCCCACCTCCCCCTCCCACTGGCCCTCCCCTTTTCCCCCAATAGACCCCAGTGTTTAGTACTCCCCTTTCTGTGTCCATGTGTTCTCATTTTTCATCACCCACCTATGAGTGAGAATATGCGGTGTTTCATTTTCTGTTCTTGTGTCAGTTTGCTGAGGATGATGTTCTCCAGATTCATCCATGTCCCTACAAACGACACAAATTCATCATTTCTGATTGCTGCATAATATTCCATGGTGTATATGTGCCACATTTTTCCAATCCAGTCTATTATCAATGGGCATTTGGGTTGATTCCAGGTCCTTGCTATTGTAAACAGTGCTGCAATGAACATTCGTGTACATGTGTCCTTATAGTAGAACGATTTATAGTCTTTTGGATATATACCCAGTAATGGGATTGCTGGGTCAAATGGAATTTCTATTTCTAAGGCCTTGAGGAATCGCCACACCGTCTTCCACAATGGTTGAACTAATTTACACTCCCACCAACAGTGTAAAAGTGTTCCTTTTTCTCCACATCCTCTCCAGCATCTGTTGTCTCCAGATTTTTTAATGATCGCCATTCTAACTGGCGTGAGATGGTATCTCAGTGTGGTTTTGATTTGCATCTCTCTGATGACCAGTGACGACGAGCATTTTTTCATATGATTGTTGGCCTCATATATGTCTTCTTTCGTAAAGTGTCTGTTCATATCCTTTGCCCATTTTTGAATGGGCTTGTTTGTTTTTTTCTGTAAATCTGTTTGAGTTCTTTGTAAATTCTGGATATCAGCCCTTTGTCAGATGGGTAAACTGCAAAAATTTTTTCCCATTCTGTTGGTTGCCGATCCACTCTAGTGACTGTTTCTTTTGCCGTGCAGAAGCTGTGGAGTTTCATTAGGTCCCATTTGTCTATTTTGGCTTTTGTTGCCAATGCTTTTGGTGTTTTGTTCATGAAGTCCTTGCCTACTCCTATGTCCTGGATAGTTTTGCCTAGATTTTCTTCTAGGGTTTTTATGGTGCCAGGTCTTATGTTTAAGTCTTTAATCCATCTGGAGTGAATTGTAGTGTAAGGTGTCAGGAAGGGGTCCAGTTTCTGCTTTCTGCACTTGGCTAGCCAGTTTTCCCAACACCATTTGTTAAACAGGGAATCCTTTCCCCATTGCTGGTTTTTGTCAGGTTTATCAAAGATTGTATAGTTGTAGATATGTTGTGTTGCCTCCGGTGTCTCTGTTCTGTTCCATTGGTCTATATCTCTGTTTTGGTACCAGTACCATGCTGTTTTGATTACTGTAGCCTTGTAGTATAGTTTGAAATCCGGTAGTGTGATGCCCCCCGCTGTGTTCTTTTTGCTTAGAATTGACTTGGCTATGCGGGCTCTCTTTTGGTTCCATATGAAGTTCATGGTGGTTTTTTCCAGTTCTGTGAAGAAAGTTAATGGTAGCTTGATGGGGATAGCGTTGATTCTGTAAATTACTTTGGGCAGTATAGCCATTTTCACAATATTAATTCTTCCTAACCATGAACATGGAATGTTTCTCCATCTGTTTGTGTCCTCTCTGATTTCGTTGAGCAGTGGTTTATAGTTCTCCTTGAAGAGGTCCCTTACATTCCTTGTGAGTTGTATTCCAAGGTATTTTATTCTTTTTGTAGTAATTGTGAATGGCAGTTCATTCTTGATTTGGCTTTCTTTAAGTCTGTTATTGGTGTAGACGAATGCTTGTGATTTTTGCACATTGATTTTATATCCTGAGACTTTGCTGAAGCTGCTTATCAGTTTCAGGAGTTTTTGGGCTGAGGCGATGGGGTCTTCTAGGTATACTATCATGTCATCTGCAAATAGAGACAATTTGGCTTCCACCTTTCCTATTTGAATACCCTTTATTTCTTTTTGTTGCCTGATTGCTCTGGCTAGAACTTCCAGTACTATATTGAATAGGAGTGGTGAGAGAGGACATCCTTGGCTAGTGCCGAATTTCAAAGGGAATGCTTCCAGTTTTTGCCCATTCAGTATGATATTGGCTGTTGGTTTGTCATAAATAGCTTTTATTACTTGGAGATACGTTCCATCGATACCGAGTTTATTGAGGGTTTTTAGCATAAAGGGCTGTTGAATTTTGTCAAATGCCTTCTCTGCGTCAATTGAGATAATCATGTGGTTTTTGTTTTTGGTTCTGTTTATGTGGTGAATTACGTTGATAGACTTGCGTATGTTGAACCAGCCTTGCATCCCCGGGATGAATTCTACTTGATCATGATGAATAAGTTTTTTGATTTGCTGTTGCAATCGGCTTGCCAATATTTTATTGAAGATTTTTGCATCTATGTTCATCATGGATATTGGCCTGAAGTTTTCTTTTCTCGTTGGGTCTCTGCCGGGTTTTGGTATCAGAATGATGTTGGTCTCATAAAATGATTTGGGAAGGCTTCCCTCTTTTTGGATTGTTTGAAATAGTTTTAGAAGGAATGGTACCAGCTCCTCTTTGTGTGTCTGGTAGAATTCGGCTGTGAATCCATCTGGACCTGGGCTTTTTTTGAGTGGTAGGCTCTTAATTGCTGCCTCGACTTCTGACCTTGTTATTGGTCTATTCATAGTTTCAGCTTCCTCCTGGTTTAGGCTTGGGAGGACACAGGAGTCCAGGAATTTATCCATTTCTTCCAGGTTTACTAGTTTATGTGCATAGAGTTGTTTGTAATATTCTCTGATGATGGTATGAATTTCTGTGGAGTCTGTGGTGATTTCCCCTTTATCATTTTTTTATTGCATCTATTTGGTTGTTCTCTCTTTTCTTTTTAATCAATCTGGCTAGAGGTCTGTCTATGTTGTTGATCTTTTCAAAAAACCAGCTCTTGGATTTATTGATTTTTTTGAAGGGTTTTTCGTGTCTCTATCTCCTTCAGTTCAGCTCTGATCTTAGTTACTTCTTGTCTTCTGCTGGGTTTTGAGTTTTTTTGATCTTGCTCCTCTAGCTCTTTCAATTTTGACGATAGGGTGTCAATTTTGGATCTCTCCATTCTCCTCATATGGGCACTTATTGCTATATACTTTCCTCTAGAGACTGCTTTAAATGTGTCCCAGAGGTTCTGGCATGTTGTGTCTTCGTTTTCATTGGTTTCGAAGAACTTCTTTATTTCTGTCTTCATTTCATTGTTTACCCAGTCAACATTCAAGAGCCAGTTGTTCAGTTTCCATGAAGCTGTGCGGTTCTGGGTCGGTTTCTGTATTCTGAGTTCTAACTTGATTGCACTATGGTCTGAGAGGCTGTTTGTTATGATTTCAGTTGTTTTGCATTTGTTGAGCAGTGCTTTACTTCCAATTATGTGGTCAATTTTAGAGTAGGTGTGATGTGCTGAGAAGAATGTGTATTCTGTGGATTTGGGGTGGAGAGTTCTGTAAATGTCTATCAGGTTTGCTTGCTCCAGGTCTGAGTTCAAGCCCTGGATATCCTTGTTGATTTTCTATCTGGTTGATCTGTCTAATATTGACAGTGGAGTGTTAAAGTCTCCCACTATTATTGTGTGGGAGTCTAAGTCTCTTTGTAAGTCATTAAGAACTTGCCTTATGTATCTGGGTGCTCCTGCATTGGGTCCATATATGTTCAGGATCATTAGCTCTTCTTGTTGTATCGATCCTTTTACCATTATGTAATGGCCTTCTTTGTCTCTTTTGATCTTTGTTGCTTTAAAGACTATTTTATCAGAGATGAGAATTGCAACTCCTGCTTTTTTTTGCTCTCCATTTGCTTGGTAAATCTTCCTCCATCCCTTTATTTTGAGCCTTTGTGTATCCTTGCATGTGAGATGGGTTTCCTGGATACAGCACACTGATGGGTTTTGGATTTTTATCCAATTTGCCAGTCTGTGTCTTTTGATTGGTGCATTTAGTCCATTTACATTTAGGGTTAATATTGTTATGTGTGAATTTGATACTGCCATTTTGATGCTAGCTGGCTGTTTTGCCTGTTAGTTGTTGTAGATTCTTCATTATGTTGATGCTCTTTAGCATTTAGTGTGATTTTGGAGTGGCTGGTACTGGTTGTTCCTTTCTATGTGTAGTGTCTCTTTTAGGAGCTCTTGTAAAGCAGGCCTGGTGGTGACAAAATCTCTGAGTACTTGCTTGTTCGCAAAGGATTTTATTTTTCCTTCACTTCTGAAGCTCAGTTTGGCTGGATATGAAATTCTGGGTTGAAAGTTCTTTTCTTTAAGAATGTTGAATATTGGCCCCACTCTCTTTTGGCTTGTAGTGTTTCTGCCGAGAGATCTGCTGTGAGTCTGATGGGCTTCCCTTTGTGGGTGACCCGACCTTTCTCTCTGGCTGCCTTTAGTATTTTCTTCTTTATTTCAACCTTGTTAAATCTGACGATTATGTTCCTTGGGGTTGATCTTCTTGCGGAATATCTTTGTGGTGTTCTCTGTATTTCCTGGATTTGAGTGTTGGCCTGTCTTGCTAGGTGGGAGAAATTTTCCTGGATTATGTCCTGAAGAGTGTTTTCCAGCTTGGATTCATTCTCTTCGTCACATTCTGGTACACCTATCAAATGTAGGTTAGGTTAGGTCTCTTCACATAGTCCCACATTTCTTGGAGACTTTGTTCATTCCTTTTTGCGCTTTTTTCTCTGATCTTGGTTTCTCGTTTTATTTCATTGAGTTGATCTTCGACTTCAGATATTCTTTCTTCTGCTTGGTCAATTCGGCTATTGAAACTTGTGCATGCTTCGCGAAGTTCTCGTATTGTGTTTTTCAGCTCCTTTAATTCATTCATATTCCTCTCTAAGTTATCCATTCTTGTTATCATTTCCTCATATCTTTTTTCAAGTTCCTTAGTTTCTTTGCATTGATTTAATACATGTTCTTTTAGCTCACAAAAGTTTCTCATTATCCACCTTCTGAAGTCTAATTCCGTCATTTCGTCACAGTCATTCTCTGTCCAGCTTTGTTCCCTTGCTGGTGAGGAGTTTTGGTCCTTTCTAGGAGGCGAGGTGTTCTGGTTTCGCGTGTTTTCCTCCTTTTTTCGCTGGTTTCTTCCCATCTTTGTGGATTTATCCACTTGTCGTCTGCGTAGTTGCTGACTTTTCGATTGGGTCTCTGAGTGGACACCCAGATTGTTGATGATGAAGTATTTCTGTTACTTGGTTTTCCTTCTACCAGTCTAGCCCCTTCGCTGTACGACTGCTGAGGTCCACTCCAGGCCCTGCTTGTCTGGGGTGCACCTCTAGCAGCTGTGGCACAGTGAGGGATGCTACCCGTTTCTTTTTCTGCTATCTTTGTCCCAGGATGATGCCTGCCAAATGTCAGTCTTTTGGATATAGAGGGGTCAGGTAGCTGCTTGAGGAGACAGTCTGTACTTTATAGGAGCTCAACTGCTGAGCTGTGATCTCTGTTGATCATTCAGGGCTGTTAGGCTGCTTGCTATGTTTGATTCTGCTGCAACAGAGCTCATTAAAAAACCCTTTTTTTCTCAAATGCTCTGTGTTGGGGGGTTCGGGCTTTATTTTTGGATGTTCGTTGTGGTGTCCTGCCCAGCTAGGAGGCAGACTAGCCACTGTTTGCCTGCCGAGGCTCCGCCCTGCTGTTGTGAGGCTCGCCCTGTTGGGGCAGGCTCTGCTGTTCTGCTGTGGTCTCCACCACGCCCTGAGGCGGAGTCTCTCTGTTGTAGCGGGTTGCCTCGGCAATGGCAAGCTGCGTCAGCAGTGGGCGTGTATCTCAGTAGGGACAGGTTGCCTCAGCAATGGCTGGCTGCATCAGCAGTGGGCGTGTATCTCAGTTGGGGCGGGTTGCCTCAGTAATGGTGGACGCCCCTCCCCCACAGAGAGTCTCGGACCGACTGCACGGGGATCGTTTGAAATCGCCGTTTTGTTCGTCCCACTGGGCTAGCCCAAACGCTCTGTCCCTGCAATCCCCTGGGCTGGTCCACTGTCCAAGTCTCGTTCAGTCTCAAGTCCAGCCCTCTCAAGTCTCAGGTTGCCGGTTCAACAGGGCACCCGGACAAGCGCGCCCTGTGGGGAGTGCTGGGTAGGGCCGGCCGCTGCCACCCCGGCTGCCGGCTTCGCCAGGCAGAGGTACTGCCAGGCATCCCGCCAACTGTATTCTTTCAGCCTGTGCCAGTATCTCTGATGTTGTTATTTTATTATAAGTGATCTGAATTGTTGGATTATTAAGAAAACTTAAACTATTTGTTGGTGATTATCGTACTTGTTTTATAGTGGACAGTAGTCCTGATGAGGCTCTGGTACATCTACTTGCTGGTTTGGAAAGTGATGGATATCAGGGGGAAAGAAATAGGATGCCATCACCATGTCGCTCCTTTGGAAATAGTAAATATCCCCAAAACAGTGATGATGAAGAAAATGAACCACAGATTGAAAAAGAGGAAATGGAGCTTAGTTTGGTGATGTCCCAGAGATGGGACAGCAATATTGAAGAACATTGTGCCAAAAAGAGGTAATTTTTTAGTTATTTCAGTTGTTTTATTACTTTCTTTTATCATTATCCTTGTCCTTCAATCAGAAATTACTTATTACTATTCTTCATGATATAAAATACCTTATGAACTAGATTGACGTTTTAAAATTCATTTTTAGTGGTCTGTTTTTCTTGTGGCATATACTCCATATTTCAAGCAAAACAAAGTTTTGCTGCATTTAAAAAGATAAACCTAACTTTTAGAAATCATCCATTTATGTACACAGTATTTTAATATATGTGAGTAATAAATAGGGCAAAATTGAAGTGGCTTTCTATCTCAGAACTTAACAAAAAGAATGCCCTGTGATAGTTGAACTGTTGTATATCAGAGCAACAATGTACGGAGACAGCCTGAAGACAGGGAATGGCTTTAGGGTCTGATTAGACTAACGGAATTAAGGTTAAAAACAAATAAATAAAAGACTGAGAAGCAAACACTGGTATTCTGGTTTGTTTCTCAAAATAAATGATTAAGTTGGTGCTGTGGTTTTCTCGATCAGTCTCTGTGAACTTGATTGGTTTAAGTCTGCCCTTGAGTTATGTGCTCTGTGTATGGAAAAATCTAGGCCTATGAGCCTGAAAGACTAAGTATGCCTCTCCTTTAAACTTCTGTAGGCTAGATTAGAACTTTTTTGGACTAAATTTTCAACCCAAAACATCACTGAAAGATGAAAGAGGTTAATCCATAAATTCAGTGTCTACATGTAAATGGCAAATGTTTTAATTTTTCTTCTTAATACATCAGCTATAGAAATCTCCAGATATGATGTTAAATTCTTTCCTCTAACCTCGTCGCTGCTGTAATAATGGGCATAGTTGATCCTGTGATTAAATTTATGCTTGTATGCTCATTGACTGAACCAATTTGGTAAAAACTAAACCTAAACATTTTGTACGCATATATTAGAGAGTCATTGAATACTAGAAGCACAGTGTCTAGAAAAGGACCTAGTTAATTCTACTCTGTATATTGGATATTATATTCTGTGCTGAGTACCATATTTTAAGAATAGTGGGGAAGAAAACTAGAAGGATCTAGTGAGCACTGTCACTTTTGAAGAACTTCTGAATGGAGAATGTTTAATCAGAATTACAAGATAAATGAGAAATGCCTTTACATATTTTAAAGATTATCATGAGGAAAATGGCATCAACCTGCTCTGTATAGCTAGAGAGAACAAAATAGAATCATGTATGGAAGTTGAAAGATTTTGTGTATTACAAGAAGACAGCTATTAACAATTAAAGCCATTAACAATGGAAAGATTGCCCTGTGAGACAGCAATCCCCTTATATAGATTATGTGAAAACAGAAGTGTCTCAGGTTGGTTAAAAATTGTGTTTTGCATTGGGTAGAAAGTTGGACTAGACCTCTGATGTCTCTTTCAGCTCTGAAGGGAGTGATTTTTATGACAAATTGTGATTTGGAAAGGCTTAATGGAAAAACAGTTACAGTATAATAAATATAATAAAATAGTAATTTCCAATTTTTGAGATTAGAGACAGAAAAACCGATATGGATAGAAAAAAATGTTTGCCAATTCAGTTAAAGTGGAAAGCATCAAGTTAATTAATATCAATATGAGACAAAACTTAAAGAGACTGGACTTTACAGTCCATCTGAATTTCTCAGTAACCCTACTTTGTAGTTATAGTCAGCTTGACTGAACACCTTTACTACTTCCCTCTCTCATCTTCAGTATTTTCTCTTCAGCCCTGACCTCAGTGCCCCTTCACTCATCTCTGTTCTTGTTTATTCCAATTCAGAATGCAGGAATTGTGGTGTATTTTAGCCTTTGTGAAAAGGGTTATAAAGTTTATTTACAATAACTCTTTCTAAGTTACTATAGTAAGACATGTTAACAAAGCAAACTAAATATGCTTTTCTAGAAGTTAGAATTTTCAGATTTTATTGTTTTACTATAGAGTAACTTGGATACATTATAGAGTTAACTTAGATACATTATTATAGAGTTAACTTAGACACATTATTTACATCTGAGATGGCCTTTTCTAATGATCATACTCACCAGTGAATTTTAATATTCTCCAGATCACTGTGCAGAAGTAACCACAGAAGTTCAACTGAAGATGATGACTCATCTTCAGAAGAAGAAATGGAGTGGAGTGATAACAGTTTGCTTCTAGCCAATCTTTCTATACCTCAGTTAGATGGAACTGCAGATGAAAATAGTGGTAAGTAAAAAAGTCTGTGAGAAATTGGCTATTTACGATCTAAGATATATTTGATTTTGAGGTCAGGTGTCCTGATTCACACCTATAATCCCAGAGCTCTGGGAGGCCAAGGTGGGAGGATCACTTGGATTCAGGAGTTTGAGACCAGCCTCAGCAACATAGTGGGAGACTGTCTCTAAAAAACTAAAAAAAAAAAAATTAGCTCAGTGTAGTGGTGTATGACTGTAGTCCCGGCTACTCAGGAGGCTGAGGTGGGAGGATAACTTGAGCCCAAGAGTTTGAGGCTGCTGTGAGCTGTGATTGCTCCATGACATTCCAGCCTGGGCAACAGAGCAAGACCCTGTCTCCAAAAATAAATAAATACAATTTTGAAACTGTAATTATATTTTCTATATAGTTGGCTAAGTAAGGCTAAAGTGATGTTTTGTTTTTCACAACTTTTTCTTTTGAAAGAATGTAGATATATGATTTCTTTCTCATTTCTAGAAGGATATAACATTTGTTGATTACTGATTTCAAGCTTTGTAAACTGTAATGTTCTTGTGTAAGTAGAATAAGAAACTAAAATGTATGCTCAGTTTATTTGAAGTGATAATGTAAAGCATATTATTTTATGAACATTTTTAAAGTGACAGTATTTTTCCCTTATTCTCCAAAGGCGCTGAATAGTAATATAATCTATTTCTGATCAATGGAATATGTGTTTAAAATGATGACTAATAATTGTAACTAACTATATTTAGATTGAGTTATTAATGATAAGGATTACTTTTTTGTTAAGATAATCATTTTAAACATACAAACTTAATTTTATGTAATTTTTTTCATAGTGATAGTATCAATATCTTGATGTGGGAAAATGTCTTAAAAATTAAAAGAGTAAAGTGAAATGAATTATTCTTTCCTCCTCATTTCAGACAATCCATTGAACAATGAAAATTCTAGAACCCACTCTTCTGTAATTGCAACAAGCAAGCTATCCGTCAAACCCTCCATCTTTCACAAAGATGCTGCTACATTAGAACCCTCATCTTCTGCTAAGATTACCTTTCAGTGTAAACACACAAGTGCCCTTTCTTCCCATGTTTTGAACAAGGAAGATTTAATTGAAGACCTTTCACAGACAAACAAAAATATAGAAAAAGGTCTAGATAATTCAGTCACTTCTTTTACAAATGAAAGCACTTACTCTTTGAAATATCCTGGATCTTTAAGCAGTGGTGTTCATTCAGAAAATTCTCATAAAGAGAATAGTAAGAAAGACATCCTCCCGGTATCTTCATGTGAAAGTAGTATTTTTGATTATGAAGAAGATATTCCATCTGTTACAAGACAAGTACCAAGTAGAAAATATACAAATATTAGAAAAATCGAAAAGGATTCCCCTTTTATACATATGCAACGTCACCCTAACGAGAATACATTGGGCAAAAATTCTTTCAACTTTTCTGACTTAAATCATTCAAAAAATAAATTATCCTCTGAAGGAAATGAAAAAGGAAACAGCACAGCTCTGAGTAGTTTATTCTCTTCATCATTTACTGAAAATTGTGAATTGCTGTCATGCTCAGGGGAGAATAGAACTATGGTGCATTCTCTTAATAGCACCACTGACGAAAGTGGACTAAATAAACTTAAAATTAGATACGAAGAATTTCAAGAACATAAAACAGAAAAGCCAAGCCTCAGCCAGCAAGCAGCACACTATATGTTTTTTCCCAGTGTTGTTCTTTCTAACTGTCTTACTAGACCACAGAAACTATCTCCTGTCACATATAAATTACAACCTGGCAATAAACCATCCCGGTTAAAATTGAATAAAAAGAAACTTGCAGGTCATCAGGAGACTTCTACCAAAAGTAGTGAGAGTGGATCCGCAAAAGATAATTGTGTACAAAATAATCTTTGTAATAGTAATCCTGAGAAGGATAATGCATTGGCCAGTGATTTAACTAAAACAACTCGTGGAGGTTTTGAAAATAAAACACCCACAGATGGTTTTATAGACTGTCACTTTGGAGATGGAACATTAGAAACTGAGCAGTCCTTTGGACTATATGGAAATAAATACACACTTAGAGCCAAACGCAAGGTAAATTATGAGACTGAAGACAGTGAGTCAAGTTTTGTAACACACAACTCAAAAATTAGCCTACCTCATCCCATGGAAATTGGTGAAAGTTTAGAGGGAACTCTCAAATCTCGAAAACGAAGAAAAATGTCTAAAAAGCTGCCCCCTGTCATCATAAAGTATATTATTATTAATAGATTTAGAGGGAGAAAAAATATGCTTGTGAAGCTAGGAAAAATAGACTCTAAAGAAAAACAAGTAATATTAACAGAAGAAAAAATGGAATTATATAAAAAGCTTGCACCTTTGAAGGACTTTTGGCCAAAAGTTCCTGACTCCCCTGCAACCAAATATCCCATTTATCCACTAACACCAAAGAAAAGTCACAGAAGAAAGTCAAAACATAAGTCTGCTAAGAAAAAAACTGGTAAGCAACAAAGGACAAATAATGAAAATATTAAAAGAACTTTGTCTTTTAGGAAAAAACGATCACATGCTATTCTTTCTCCTCCCTCACCGTCTTACAATGCTGACACCGAAGATTGTGACTTGAATTATAGTGATGTCATGTCTAAACTAGGTTTTCTTTCTGAGAGAAGCACAAGTCCCATAAATTCTTCTCCACCTCGCTGCTGGTCTCCCACAGATCCAAGAGCTGAAGAAATCATGGCTACTGCAGAAAAAGAGGCAATGCTATTTAAGGGTCCTAATGTATACAATAGTAAGACTGTTAATTCTCGTATAGGTAAAAATAGTCGCGCAAGAACACAGGTTAAGAAATCAAAAGCAAAGCTTGTTAATCCCTCTGTAGTTACTAAGAAAAGGAACAAACGAAATCAGACAAATAAACTAGTAGATGATGGAAAAAAGAAACCAAGAGCAAAACAAAAAACAGTTGAGAAAGGTACAACAAGAAAGCATATAACACTTAAGGATGAAAAAATAAAATCTCAGTCTGGTGCTGAAGTTAAGCTTGCACTGAAACACCAGAATGTATCTGAACTTGCAGGTAGTTCTGGAGGCTCTCAACTACTTTTTAAACAGAAAGATTTGCCACTAATGAGCTCTGCAGTAGATCATCCCCTTTCTGCTCCTCTACCCATTGGAATTAATGCACAACAGAAGTTATCCGGCTGCTTTCCTTCTTTCTTAGAAAGCAAAAAGTCTGTAGATTTGCAGACATTCCCCAGTTCACGAGATGATTTTCATCCATCAGTTTGTAATTCTCTAGGACCTGGAATCTCAAAAATTAATGTTCAAAGGCCTCATCATCAAAGTGCTATGTTTACTTTAAAGGAATCAACCTTAGTTCAAAAAAATATATTTGACCTTTCCAACCATTTGTCTCAGGTAGCACAGAATACACAGATACCTTTGGGTGTAATGTCTCCAAAGATAGACGATAATGCAAATAATATACAAAAAAACTATTTGTCATCAGTTGGAAAGTTAAGTGAATATCGCAATTCCCTAGAAGCAAAGCCGGACCAAGCATATACCCCTAATTTTTTGCATTGCAAGGACAGTCAGCAGCAGATTGTGTGCATAGCGGAACAGTCCAAGCACAGTGAAACTTGTTCTCCAGGAAATGGAGCTTCAGAGGAAAGCCAAATGCCTAATAATTGCTTTGTAACTTCCTTGAGAAGTCCAGTCAAACAAATAGCATGGGAACAAAAGCCAAGGGGCTTTATTTTAGATATGTCAAATTTTAAACCTGAAAAAGTAAAACAAAGGTCATTATCAGAAGCAATTTCACAAACCAAAGCACTTTCTCAGTGTAAAAATCAAAATGTGTCAACACCTTCAGCACTTGGTGAAGGACAGTCTGGACTGGCAGTTCTAAAAGAATTGTTACAAAAAAGACAGCAGAAAGCACAAAATGCAAATATTACACAAGACTCATTATCTAATAAACATCAACCAAATAAAAATATTTCTGGTTCACTTGAACATAACAAAGCAAATAAGCGGACTCGATTGGTAACATCCCCAAGAAAACCTCGAACTCCCAGAAGTACAAAACCAAAAGAAAAAATCCCCAAACTTCTCAAAGTAGACTCTTTAAATTTCCAAAACTCTAGCCAGTTGGATAACTCCCTATCGGATGATAGTCCCATCTTTTTTTCAGATCCAGGTTTTGAAAGTTGTTATTCACTTGAAGATAGCTTATCTCCTGAACATAACTATAATTTTGATATTAACACAATAGGTCAGACTGGATTTTGTAGCTTTTATTCTGGAAGTCAGTTTGTCCCAGCTGATCAGAATTTGCCTCAGAAGTTCCTAAGTGATGCTGTTCAGGATCTTTTTCCAGGACAAGCTATAGAAAAACATGAGTTTTTAAGTCATGACAGCCAAAAATGTGATGAAGACAAGTATCATGCTGCAGACTCAGCCTCATGGATTAGATCTGGTACTTTGAGTCCTGAAATGTTTGAGAAATCATCCATAGATAGCAATGAGAATCATCGCCACAACCAGTGGAAAAACAGCTTTCATCCTCTAACAACTCGGTCTAATTCGATAATGGATTCTTTCTGTGTTCAGCAGGCAGAAGACTGTCTAAATGAAAAATCTAGATTGAATAGGAGTTCAGTAAGCAAAGAAGTGTTTCTTAGCCTCTCACAGCCAAACAATTCAGACTGGATTCAAGGTCACAGCAGAAAAGAAATGGGACAGTCTCTTGATTCAGTCAATACCTCTTTTAGTGCAATACTCTCCTCCCCAGATGGTGAACTTGTGGACATGGCCTGTGAAGATTTAGAACTGTATGTTTCAAGAAACAATGATGTGTTGACACCAACTCCTGATAGTTCACCAAGATCTACTAGTTCTCCCTCACAATCTAAAAATGGCAGTTTCACCCCTCGAACTGCTCACATTCTGAAACCACTTATGTCCCCACCAAGTAGGGAAGAAATTATGGCAACTTTGTTGGATCATGACCTTTCAGAGACTATTTACCAGGAACCATTTTGCAGTAATCCTTCTGATGTACCAGAAAAGCCCAGGTAATCAGAATTATTTTTTCCCTGGGGTCACTCTGAATGATTATGATAAATACAATTCTGCTGTAGGGATTGAAAAAAAAAGAATATAATGTATACAGCATTTGGTTACATGACGACTAGTTTTCTGTGGTACTGTATTTATTAGTATATCATTGTAGGAAGTATTTCTAATTACAGACTTATTAAAATTCAAACACTAACTGGATGGTTACACCTAGAGAAATTTATTTAAGTCGACTTGGATCTACTATTATTTAACACTGTATCTTCATTAAAAATTAGAGGTGCTCACTCTAAAGATGTCATGATACTTTAAAAGGATTACAATGATCATTGTTTAAATGGTATTTAATTTTTAAATGTTAAAACTTTTATACTGTTTTAAAAGAACTTCATTTTTAAATGTTTGAAAATGAGTATATATATTTTATATCTATTTCTAAATGAACTATATATTTGAAGTTGTTTTTATTATAAACCACTTTCTTTTCATGTGATTTCAACATCTTGCATTATTATTATTTTAATTTATGCAGTTATTAGGGGTGCAAATGCACTTTAGTTTCCATTCTCCTTTCTTTTAAGAATCTTTTCAAGTGGCCAGGTATGGTGGTGTGCTCACAGCACTTTGGGAGGCCAAGGTGGGAGGATCGCTTGAGCCCAGGAGTTTTCAGTCAGCCCAGGCAAAAAAGTGAGACTTCGTCTCTGTAACATAATTAGGCAGGGTGTGGTGGCTCTGCCTTTAATCCCAGCACTTTTTGAGGCTGAGGTGGGCAGATCCCCTGAAGTCAGGAGTTCAAGACCAGCCTGGCCAACATGGTAAAACCTCATCTCTACTAAAAATACAAAATTTAGTTGGGCATGGTGGTGAGTGCCTGTAATCCCAACTACTCGGGAGGCTGAGACAGGAGAATCACTTGATCCCGAGAGGCGGAGGCTGCAGTGAGCCAAGATCACCACTGCACTCCAGTGTGGGCAACAAAGAGCGAAGCTCCATCTCAAAAAAAAAAAAAAAAAAAAAATTAGCTGGACATGGTGGCATGTACCTGTGGTCCCAGCAACTCAGGAGGCTAAGGAAAGAGAATCACTTGAGCCCAGGATGTCAAGGCTGCAGTGAGCCATGTTCACGCCACTGTATTCCAGCGTGGGCAATAGAACGAGACTTTGTCTCAAAAAAATATCTTTTCATGGAATTGATAGACAAATGTGTGCGTACACGTGCACACACACACACACACGCAGCAAATAAAATGGAAACCACAGTACTGATTTATTTATAAGTAATTGAGTAGTTATGATTTACCACTTTCATCAATAAGTTAGGGCATATCTGATAAAAGCTAAATTGGGTAACATGGCTTAATCCAGAAAGTTTGAATGATGGTTCTTGTTCCTGACCCTGTGTCCGTGATCTCATATACTTAACCAGTTGTGGAGCAAGGCAGTTCATTTCAACTATCCATTCAGAAGCAGAAGAGGGTGGCTGGAACTGCTAAGGCAGGCCCTGTCTTAGTCTAAATCTTGAAAAGAGATATGAAGAACAGCAGAGGCCACACTGCATGTATGTACTGACCTGTGGCTGCACCATGTTCCTGACTCCAGTGAGGAGGGGGGAAGATAAAATATGAATATCATTATACATTTGTTCAAACCCATAGAAAGTACCACACCAAGAATGAACCCAAATGTAAACTGTGGACTTCGTGCAATTATGATGTGTCAACATAGGTTCATCTATTGTAACACATGTACTACTCTGGTAGGGGATGGTGATAATGAGGGAAGCCATGTATGTGTGGGGGCACAAGGAGTATATGGGAATCCTCTGTACCTTTCCTTCAATTTTGCCGTCAACCTAAGGCTGTTAAAATACTATCTTAAAAAAAAAAAAAGACAATGAATGCCAGGCTTTTACCCAGCAGAGTCATAATAATTCCTGAAGGAATCCATTTAAGAAAGGGATGAGAATGTGAAATGATGGATATATTAATTTGTTTCACTATAAGAACCATTTTACTATATACTAATATATGCCTTAAATGCACACGATGAAAATTTTTTTTTTTTTATAAAGGGGTGAGAAAAGGTGATCAGAAATGTAGAGTAAAAGTTCTCTCTTATAATGACTTGAAGGGTAGAAATGTCCACTCCCCAGCCCCTTTTCAACATATAGTGTTGTTTAGTACCCATATGGAACTCTTTTTGTTTCACTGCTGGAATATATGAAGTTTGTTCTTAGACATTAGTTTCCATCATTTTGGGGACTTTGTTGTTATCAGTAGTGATTATGGTATATTTATTTTTAGTTACCAAACTTAGTCATTACTTTTGTCTTGTTGTTATTGTCCAACTTTGACCCTTGTCCTGCAGCTAAAATAAAAAATAATCATTTAATCCCAGCACTTTGGGAGGCAAAGGTGGGCGGATTACAAGGTCAAGAGAGCCAGACCATCTTGGCCAACATGGTAAAACCCCATCTCTACTAAAATATAAAAATTAGCTGGGCTTGGTGGCACATGCCTGTAATCCCAGCTACTTAGGAGGCTGAGGCCGGAGAATCACTTGATCCAGGGAGTTGGAGGTTGCAGTGAGCCAAGATCGTGCCACTGCACTCCAGCCTGGTGACAGAGCAAGACTCTGTATCAAAAAAAAAAAAAAAAAGAAAGAAACTGTATATTTAATATAGAAAATTTAGGAAGTATAAAAGAAGAAGAAATAAAAATCACACCATTTTCCACCTAGTAAAAGCCACCATAATATTTTGATGTGTTTTTTTTTAAAGTATAGTTTTTAGTTTGGTTTTATGAAATGTGATCATACTGTAGTCACCGTATTAGATCCAAATTTTCCACTTAACATATAAACATTTTCCATATAATGAGTTTCTTAAATATTTTAATGGCTGCATATACTGTATCATGTATATATTATTGGATAGAAAGGCTGTTTCCTATTATGCCACTATAGATATTATGTATATTAATTTGTATGTATATTAAGACAATATTAGCATTTTCTTCCTAAAGCATTTCTTGTATTTTCGAGATTTTCCTTATAGTCTTAGAAGTAGGATTACTGAAAAATTTAAGGCTCTTGATATATATTATGAGATTTTTTTTCCTAGTGGGTTGTAGCAGTTACCATGCTGCTAACAATATGCAAGAAAGCTGAATTCACCATACCTCACCAATTTGCTATTCTTGACCTCATTATGACCTCTCTGTTCTTAGCATTGGAGTTGGCTGTGGTCACATGGTATGTGTATTCATTAACTTCAACAGCAGTAGTTCTATTTCTAATTTTCACATTGCCAAGAGTGGATGCAGGGACAGTGCTGGATGCTGGTTATGGAGTTAACTAGTAGGGGCTAAAGTATTTTCATATAAAGGGGACAGGGAACCATGGTAGCCCAGCTGCTCTTCCTTCAGCTTCAAATCAGAAAACGTGAATCCAGTTAGTGGAGTTTTTATGTAGAGAATGATGGTGACATTTGGGGAATCATGCCCTAAGAGAAGTAATTGAAAAAACTATGAATTATCTTTATATTCATAATAAAGTTACCATGAAGAAGCAGTAGACTTATTTTATGTTGCTATTGTAAGCAGAAATAATCAAGGGATTAGAGAAAGAGTTTTCACTTGATATAAACTATTGGAAATGAAACCAGACTGTTTTCATTAGTCATTTCCCACATACTCATAACACTGGTAACATTTAAGCCATGCATCCTGTGGGCTCTGCCAACTCCTAAGTTGTGTCAGTGTTAATCCCTGCCATGTAAAGGGAAGAAGGAATTAGAGTAATTTACCTTAATTGATTTTTTTTTTAATGTTTAAGAGAATTTGAGAATACAGAGATTCATTTGAATTGACTGGCTTTGCTAAACTATTGATACTAGAAAATATAGGAAGAAGCTATGAATAATATCCAAGGACATAGTATTTGAATGATAAATTACTTTATTGTGTTTATTCCTATGTGGTAATAATGGAAAGTTACTTTAAGATTAGGAGAGGAAAGGAATCTAAGTTTGTGTCTTCTCCTTGAAGGAAAGAAGGTTTCATGAGGCATTAACATAAAACAAAAAATAACCTTCTCTCTCTGAGATTAATGATAACTTCCAAAGGAAATTAGGTAGTAGTCATATACCTTTGAGGAAAAGCATATTGAGACTAAAGACAGAATGTACCTGCATAAAATAGAGGGGGCAAGGAAGAAAGAAATGGACAATTTTAAGAGTCCAAAAGAGACTTTAAAAATATCTAGGATGGGGAGTTAAATATTTTGGTAATTGCTCTTTGAAACAAAAACAGTTGTTCTAAAATGTGTTGTTTATAGGGAGATTGGTGGACGCCTCCTCATGGTAGAAACTCGACTTGCAAATGATCTGGCTGAGTTTGAGGGAGACTTTTCCCTGGAAGGACTTGGTCTGTGGAAAACAGCATTCTCAGCAATGACTCAAAATCCAAGGCCAGCGTCACCCCTTCGCAGTGGCCAAGGAGTTGTCAATAAAGGGTCAAGTAATAACCCTAAAATGGTTGAAGATAAAAAAATTGTGATTATGCCTTGCAAATGTGCCCCAAGTCGACAACTGGTTCAAGTGTGGCTTCAAGCCAAAGAAGAATACGAACGTACCAAGAAACTGCCTAAAACCAAGCCAACTGGAGTTGTAAAATCTGCTGAGAACTTTAGCTCTTTAGTTAACCCAGATGGTAAACCTGTAGTGCCTCCAAAAATGGATGTAAGTCCATGTATACTCCCCACTACAGCACATACCAAGGATGTTGATAATTCTCAGATTGCTATACAAGCACCAACCACAGGATGTAGTCAAACTGCAAGTGAAAGTCAGATGCTGCCACCAGTTGCCTCTGCAAGTGATCCTGAAAAAGATGAAGATGATGATGATAACTATTACGTTAATTATAGCTCCCCTGATTCTCCAGCTATTCCCCCTTGGCAGCAAGCAATATCCCCAGATTCCAATGCATTAATTGGAGATGATAGACCCTCATCACCAGTAGAGGAGCTACGTTCATTGGCTGTTGAGAACTTAAAGCCAATAAAAGATGGTATACAAAAAAGCCCCTGCAGTGAGCCTCAAGAGCCTCTAGTGATATCTCCAATTAATGCTAGGGCAAGAACTGGGAAATGTGAATCAATTTGCCTTCACAGTACACCAATCATACAGAGAAAACTTCTGGAAACGCTTCCTGAAACAACTGGCCTTAGCCCATTATCAATAGGTAAGTGTACAAATAACAGGAATTCTCTATAATTGTCCTTCAAAAATGGAAATGAAGGTAACATTAGACTGTAATGAAAATCAGAGCTTTTTAAATGAAGGTATAGCTCAGCAAATATTTTTTGTCGTGTCTTGGAAGTCATCACATAGAAACTTTTTTATGTTTCTGCTGTGAAATCTACTTATATTTGCTTCCACCCTGTTTCCTTGTGGGTGAAATACAAGAGCCCTCTCAGAAGGCTTCTTACTTGACATTTCTGTTGGCTTTTATACATACCCAAGTCTCCCACCTTTTAAAACAAAAACAAACCTGCTTTGACCTCACATCTCCAGCCAGCTTCTACTCTCTCCTCCCCTTCAAAGCCATGTTTCTTAAAAGATTTATCTAATTTGCCAACTCCAGTTATTTACCTCCTACCGATTTCTCAACCCACTCTAAACTGAATTCTGCCCCTTTCATTCTACCATAATAGCTCTTGTAAAGATTCACAATAAGCTTGTAGCTAAAACCAATAGATGTTCCTGAGTCTTCTTATGTCCTCTAAGCCATTTTCTTGTTGACCCTGCCTTCCTTTCTTGGAGCTGCTTCTCTACTTGGCTTTCCTCATTATTCTTAGTTATTATCTAAATGTTGGAGTTTATTAAGGCTTGGTTTTAAGCCTTCTTTATATCTTTCTCTAAATGATCTAATTCCTGTCCACAGGATTGCTACAGATAACTCGCAAATTTATGTTTCCAGTTCACATCTCTCTTTTAAGCTCCAGAACACTATATGCAATTACCTATCTGACATTTCCACTTGAATGCTAAATGGTACTTCAAGGTCAGTATTTTACAAATGAATTCATGATCTCACTGCACACATTCACGACCACCTTCCCAACACACATGAGTATCTACACATGCCTCCACATAAAAACCCATCTGGTCTTATTACAGTTTTCCTCATTTCAATGAATAGTGCCATCATCTCTCAATTATACAAGTTAGAAACATAGAATTTATTTTTAACACCTACCTGATTCCCTTACTACCCACCCTGTGGTTTCTAGTCCATAACCAAGACTTATCACTTGTTTATCTCCTAAGTAACCCAGATATATCTACTTTATTGTACTTCTGCCACCACAACCTTAGGCCAAGCTGCCATCTCTTGCCTGGGCTCCTGTACCAGCCAACTTCTCTACACTCTTAGTAACTTCCAATTCTTTTGTACAGTAATCAGGGAAAAATCCCCACTCTGTTCCTGGTTAATTACTATGCTCTTCAGATTTCACCTCAAGGAAAACTTCCCTAATCTCCTTGACCACATAAAAATTCCCAATTATATTCCCCTCTGTTATATTAATCCAATTATAATTTTATTTTTCTAGTGTGTTTAAGGAATGTCTGATCCTATCTCTAGACCCCCATGAGGTCAGAGATTATGTCTTTTCCTTCTCATCATAGATACTTGATAAATAAGTGAATAAATGGATTAAACAATTCTCTAGGATAATGACTGAGGTATAAACTCAGTAATTAAACATATATAAAATACAAAATGTTAAAATGTTATTTTGGTGGGAATCAGAGGTTTGAATTAGTTTCATTTTTAAATTATGAAATTTCGGGGGGAATTCATAGGACAGCACTCACAAGTGGTACTTAAGTGTTTGGAACAACAAAAGGTTCTTTAAAAACCAGAAGCAGGTAATTTTGATATACATATTAAATATGAAATTTCTTTCTACAGAACCAAAAACACAGAAGTTGAGTAATAAGAAAGGAAGTAATACTGACACTCTTAGAAGAGTACTCTTAACACAAGCAAAGGTAACTATACTAAACATTTTTAAAGATCAGTGGAAGATCCAGTTTTAATCCTAGATTTCAGTTAGATAATTGATAACTTGTCTCAATTAAAAAATTTTTGTTACTTAAATTTTTGCATCATTATTTGCATATCTTTGAGACAACAAAAAATTGCCTTTTTAAAAGTTTTTTTTGTTGTTGGGATCTAAAAGATTCTTATATGTAAATACAAATATTACAGAGAAAGTGAATATGATAGCCAAAATGTGGATTATGAGGATACAAATACATTAACTGATTACTGGCAAAATCAGAACAATCCAATGACAGCAGAGCTCAAGTAAGTGATTTTTGATCCCACCAAAAATATATCCTTTTTCTTGGTTTATTACTTTTTCTAAAATATAACCTTACTGATTTTTTAAAATTTATTTTACTAAGTAGCAAAGAAAAGCAACATTATTTACTACTGAAACTCTGGAAAGTCACAAATGTCTTTATTCAAATACTAAAAATATGACAAAACTTAGAATTATATGATTATGTGAAAGAAGTATACATTAGACATGCATCCTTGGAAATACGTGATAGAAATCACTTACATATTGGCCACTTCTCATAAATCTCATTAACTACATAAAATATATTTTAGTATTTCTTTGAGATTATACTTTCTAAACTTTCATTTATAAAACAGTATTATTGAATTCAACATATGTATATATTAAAAAATACTATATCAGTGTGTTGTGAATATAACAGTTAATAGATTTAGAAATCAGAAAAAAATAATTTTGTAAGAAATGGAAAGATTCCATTTTTTTCTCAGTCTTTGAAGATTATTTACATTGTTTTATTTAATTCATCATTCAGACACATGTTGTATTAGGGTAAAATACAAATTCAGTATTTCAAATCTTCCACAAATTTTAGCCAAAGTAGTTGCAAATATATTGATTGCTTGCTTGTCTTACTTCCAAGAAAGGTCAAGGTAAATGTCCATGTGGTATAAATGTCAACTCCCTACAAAACTGTTACTTTCAGCACTGGGGGCTTCTGAACTGAGAAATAACATGGTTTGCTTTTATTTCTACATACATCCAGTTCTGATACCTTTGTTAGCATGAAAATAATGTTAATAAAATACAGTTTCTTCTTGAACTTAGAGATGATACTAGTTTACCATTTATTTCTAAACACATAAAGCATATTATCCAGGAATAAGTAATCAAAAGAAAGAAAAACGATTGCTCACGTATCTTTTTCTGGTTGTGTGTGTGTGTATGTGTGTGTGTGCTCTTTTATAGAATCAATTTGCAGCAGTAAATACCCCAAAGAAAGAAACTTCTCAGATTGATGGACCATCTTTAAACAATACTTATGGTTTCAAAGTCAGCATAGAAAACCTACAGGAAGCGAAAGCTTTACACGAGGTAAAACTGCAACAGTAAGGACATTTACATTGTGTTTAATTTAACTCATATTTTATTCTACAAAACAAGCATGCAATTTTTTAATGAGGGAGAAATACATTGAATTCTAGCCTATTCATCTTGTTCTCATTTTTACTGTTTTATATATTTAGATGTTTATATAAAATAGAGAAACTTAAAGCATTTAATTTGCTGAGACTGCTTTGTGATTTAATATCTTTCACAAATCTCATAACTGAAATTCATCTTATAGATATTAAAATTAGAAAAGATTTTTGGGAGGTGGAGGTGGGACGATCCCTTGAGTCTAGGAGTTTAAGACTAGCCTCAGCTACATAGGAAGACCCTGCCTCAACCAAAAAATAAAAATATAATTAGACTAGCATGGTGGCACGCACCTGTAGTCTCAGCTAGTTGGGAGGCTGAGGTGGGAGGATCATTTGATCTTGGGAGTTCAAGGCTGCAGTGAGCTATGATTGTGCCACTGCACACCAGCATGGGCCACAGACAGCAAGACTCTGTCTCTTTGGGGAAAAACAAAAAAGAAGTCAGTCTGCATTTGGGGGATTATTATATTAAGATGTTATATCATGTCTGAAATGTGATATTTGCTTGCATTTTCTGTTCGGTTGTCTCTTTGGATTAGAGCTTGCTACAAAAGAGGATAAATTCGTTCATTCATATAATCTCTATGTAACCCAGTTATCCTCACAGTACAGGCTATCTGCCAAAGACTAGGACTTTGCAAAAATACACATCAGTCACAGTATACATTGGAAAGTATATGTGAATGGGTCACTGCAAATATATTTGTATACAGAAAACAAAGCACATATCTGACTGGCAGTAAGGTAGAAATTGGAGTATATTTTTATTGTTTACATCTGTGCTGTCATTGTGGTAGCTGCTAGTAGCATGGATATTTAGAACTTAAAATTTGGCTTATACAACTGAAGAACTGAATGTTAAACTTTATTTAATTTTAATTTAGATTTTAAAACATAGTTGTCTCAAAGTATGTTTGGAACAACTTAGGTATGTAATACTACTGTAAGTTTTATGAAATCCAAATATAGATCAAGTATATCTGTAGAAAATTTACCCTACATATTGAGATATGTTGTAAGTGTAAAATACATACTGATTTCAAAGACTTAATGAAAAGAATAATTCACAATATTTCATTAGTAATTTTTATGTTGGTTACATGTTGAATTTAAGTTACATGTGGCTTTCATTATATTTTTATTGGACAATGCTAGTTTTATACAGTCATTTAATATCTTTGCCTTAAAGCAGGGGATTAATAACCACCTTTAAGTTATAATTCAGTTTTTAGTGTGTCTTTTTTCTCAAGTCAATTCTATTGTATACTATTTTAGCCATCAGATTAACATAAACCGAGAGAAAAATTTTAATATTGTCCTGTTTTTTCTTTAAATTTGAACTGAGACTTACGGGTTTTCTTAGAATTAGATCAGAACATAGTCTCTTCCTCATTTATTCATTTGCACATTTTTCTCATTCAGCAGCATTCATATAGTTTCTGTTTTATATCTACATTATACTAGCTCCTGAAGCCTAGATAAATTCAGTGACAAATTCAGTCATCTATACCATCAAATGCACACTTGAAATTAGAAATTTTTTTAAAACTTTAAAAAATATATATATTAAAGCAAATTTGATAGACTATAGTAAAAAGACTTGTTACATTTGGTTATTCTCTTACTTGAAAAGTATAGTTTTCTACATTTTTCTAGGTAACCCTGTTTCAGAATCATGGTCCCTCTGGAAGTTAAAATCACTCAGGAGGTCTCACTGGTTGCTCTGACAGCTTCTTCCTCCTGGTAACAGTCTTTCTTCGTCTCAAGGAACATTCCAAACTGCTGCCCAGTGGTTGAAATGGGGAATAAACCAAAGAAAAACTCTCAACACTGTTCTCTTCCTTTTTCTTGGAAATTGTGCCTGTAGCATTTTTTCCCTCTGTTTCCGTTACCCTAGGATAATCTCTCTTCTGCACATCAGTACTCAGTGCAGAAGACAAGGGTTGTAATCTTTGTCCCCCTTTCTCACCTCCCTCTTACCTAGTTATACTCACTAAATCTCTCAAGCCATGACTTCATATAGTTTGCCTTTTAAAAATACCCCCACCAAGCACAGTAATGCATTTTGTATCAAGGAATAGAAATGCAAAATTTGAGTGTGAAAATTTGATCTAGTAAATAAAAATCAACCTCTAAGACTCTTTTAACCTAACATATTTTCAGAGTCTTCATAGTCTTTTCATATGTTCATCCCTTTCTTTTCTTTTTTCTTCCATTTTTGTTTTGTTTTGTTTTGTTTTTTGGTTTTTGGTTTTTTTTTGAGACATAGTCACCCAGGCTGGAGTGCAATGGCACCATCTCAGGTCACTGCAATCTCCGTCTCCTGGATTCAAGCCATTCTCCTGCCTCAGCCTCCCAAGTAGCTAGGATTACAGGCATGAGCCACTGGCTAATTTTTATATTTTTAGTAGAGACAGGGTTTCACCACATTGACCTGGCTGGTCTGGGAACTCCTGACCTGAGGTGATCTGCCTGCCTCGGCCTCCCAAAGTGCTGGGATTATAGGCGTCAGCCACTGCGCCTGGCCTCATATGTTTATCCCTTTCTAATGAAACTGGTTGTTTTGTTTTATTTGGGTTTGTGGGAGGAGTTTTCCATTTAAAATTTTTTTGTTTACTAAATTAATGCATGCTTATTGTTAAAATTAAGTTCTGAAGAGTATGCATTTAAAAGTAAGTTTTTTCCCTTAGCTCTCCATTTATGTGGATTGATTTTTTTTAATACTAATATTTTAAAGTAGAAAAAGCAGTAGATGTTTCTGAGGAAAGTGGTAGATTTGTATTTTATTATTATGCCTTATACATACATAATTGATGTTCTTTATATTTTAAAAAGTATTGGCCGGGCGCGGTGGCTCACGCCTGTAATCCCAGCACTTTGGGAGGCCAAGGCGGGTGGATCACGAGGTCAAGAGATGGAGACCATCCTGGTCAACATGGTGAAACCCCGTCTCTACTAAAAATACAAAAAATTAGCTGGGCATGGTGGCGCGTGCCTGTAATCCCAGCTACTCAGGAGGCTGAGGCAGAAGAATTGCCTGAACCCAGGAGGCAGAGGTAGTGGTGAGCTGAGATTGTGCCATTGCACTCCAGCCTAAGTAACAAGAGCGAAACTCCGTCTCAAAAAAAAAAAAAAAAAAAGTATTTAGTGGCCAGGCACAGGGCCTCACACCTGTAATTCCAGCACTTTGCGGGGTCAAGGCATGAGGATTGCTTGAGACCAGTTTTTCAAGACAGCCTGAGCAACATAATGAGGCCTCATCTCTACAGAAAGTTTTAAAAATTAGCTGGGCATGGTGATATGTACCTATTGCCCCAACTAGTAGGGAAGCTGAAGTGAGTGGATCACTTGAGCCCAGGAGTTCAGGGATGCAGTGAGCTATGATCATACCACTGCATTCTAGCCTGGACAGCAGAGAGAGATGCTTTGTCTTTAAAAAATAAAAAAGATTATTTAACAAATTTGCTAATGAGCACATGCATACATGCACTAGTACATATACCAAAAATACTCAATCGGGACCAAAAAAAAATTTGCAATGAAAAGTAAGCTTCCCTTTTACATTTGGCTAGCAAGTTCTGTCCCCCAAAGCAATAAGTATGTCGACATTTTTATGTTGCTTTGCAGAAATTTTCTATGCTTGTACTCTCATTTTTTCATATGTAGAAGTTTACTATATTTACTGGTTCCATTTATCAATGTATTATAGTGATCTTTTTATATTAGGACACAGAGATCTGTCTTATTTCCTTGAAAATTTTAAAGGTTACAGAGTATTCCATTGTATGTAGCCGTTATAGATACTACATAATTTATGTAACTAGTCCCCAACAGATAAACATTTAGGTTTTTTCTAATCTTTGCTGTTATATTCTCGAGTAAACATCCTTGTGCGTATATTTTGGCTACTTGTATGAGTATATCTGTCTCTAGGATAAATTTTTAGGAGTAGGATTGCCACATCAATGGATTTTAATTTTGATAGAAATTTACCAAATTCTACACCTGTCAACTAGTAAGACACCTGCATTTACATTTCCTTAATAGTTTGCATGCAAGATAAATACAAAACACAAATCCTTTGTTAAATTCATATGATCTCAATAATTACCAATCTTGTAACAATAATCTGTTTTCCATTGCCAGGTACATGTACTTGATAAAATAATGACATATAATTCTAGCTGTAATCATGAATTCAACCTACATTTTGTTTTTCTTATTTACTGTCTTGATTTTAGAAGGAAAACTAAGAATTACAGTTAAAAGTTTCTATTGGCATAGAAAAATAAGCATGAAAAGCAAATATTAACAATGTTTGCATTATATGTCAAAGAGAAAATGTGCATGGGTAAAAATCTGGCTGTTGTGTAGTTGATACCATAACAGTGCTCTTTTTTTTCCAGGAAAAACTGTAATTAAAAATCTGCCTGTTGTATGCAAAAGTCTAAGTAGCCCTCAAGTAGTAGTGAATTAATAGGTAGGAAATTTAAATTTTAAAAAATCTCTCCTTTTACTTTAAACTACAGGTAGATATAGTTTAGCTAACTACATAAAGAGTAAACCGTGACAGACTTCGGTATCAATGTATAACCACTTGGACTAGTCATGCTCTTTCTCAAACAGGAATTGAGATATCCTGCATATATTTGAGAAAAACAGTTTAAATATTATCATTGAGAAGTTAAAGCACAAGCAGATTTTCTGAAATAAAATCATGAATTGATTTAATCTAATCTTGGGCGTAAAAATCTTTATGGAGTGCTGAGCTATGACTTTGTCCTTTATGTCCATTTTTTTCTATAATTTTACATGCATATTTCCCTGGAGTCTTAGTAAAACATACTTCTTTGAGCATGTCTTTAAAAAATGTTTTAAAAACATAATACTTATTTGCTTTTATAGATACAAAATCTTACCCTAATCAGTGTGGAGCTGCATGCTCGAACTAGACGAGACTTAGAACCAGATCCTGAGTTTGACCCAATCTGTGCTCTGTTCTACTGCATCTCATCTGACACTCCACTGCCAGATACAGAAAAAACAGAACTCACGGGTGTAATAGTGATTGATAAAGACAAGACAGTTTTCAGTCAAGGTATTGTTCATTTTTATTAATGATATACCTGCCCACTCTAGGGTGAACCTATTAATGGGGAATTCCTGTGCTGGAGATCTAATCTAAGCAAGCATAAAGACTCTTTTCTAAAATGTTTGCTGAGGTGGGGGTAGGAGATTGTGTATAACTTTGTCCTGTATTTATTATTCTTACTTGAATTATTGTCAAAAGTCAGTAGCTGGGACTGTAGGTAGGCACAATAGTAGGAGGCTGGGCAGCAGGATTGCTTGTGCCCTGGAGTTTGGGGCTGAAGTGTACTATGATTGTGCCTGTGAATAGCCACTGCACTCCAGCCTGAGTAACATAGCAAGACCCCATTTATTTAAAAAAAAAAAAGTTAGAAGCAATGCAATATAAAGATCTCAATAAAAGTTATAGTTAGCTCATATAATTTGTTCTAAGTATTATTTTATAAAATATTTATTACTATTATAGCGTCCACATCATTATGTATCCCTAAATTGGGTGTACAGTCTTCCTTATGCATGCATATGCAGGTATTTTCCTGCTGAGAGTTTATCTTTGATTTAGGAAGTTAAGTTACTACTATAAGTTAATGGTTCATAAGATACTTTTAAGATATATTCTTACTTTGCTTATATCTCTTTATCTCTCTTTAGAAAGATGCATATCTCTCTTGAGAGAGATACATATACATATATATATTTACATATACTTTTGGTTCAGAGGTTCTTCATATAGAATGCCATGTAAGGCATTTTATAAAATACCAACTGTCCCTCTGCAGCTTTCAGTGGTTACCATTACAAGTGATTTCAGTCCACTGAGAAGGAAGTCTTAGCACAGAATACAACCATATTAAGAATTTACAGTATATTCAGTGATTTGCTTGATCTGGCACATACCAGCTCATAAGCCAGTTCTTGGATTTTCTGAAATTTTCAACCTAGTTGATGTCACTTTGGTAGTTTGAAATCAGTCATGGGTTGGGGAGGGTCCTTACATCATGAAATAGACCAGCACTACAAATTAAGGCTTTCTTTTTTTTCCTGCAGAGGTGGTGGTTAAACATTTTCATCATACCAGAGATTAAAATGTTCTCTGCTAAGCAAAGATCTCCTGCTAGGAGGAGTAAAGACAGAAACAAAGTAATACAATTTCTTCACAAGTCATATGTTATTTTCTAGGGAATTTTGTGAATGCAGCCTTTTCAGAAGAGTAGCTGAAAATACAAAATTTGAATTTTCAGTTGTATATTAAACTAGGAAACCTTTTGAGAGTTTTAATAAATTGGATTATGTTTTTACTTGGGGGGATGTTTTCTTAATTTGGAATATTTCAGTAGTACAGTTTTACTTAAAAGTAAGAGGTAATGTTATTTTTATATTATGAAGGCATATTATTACATAATATGTTATATATAATAGACATTTTGTTTATTTTTTAGATATCAGATATCAGACTCCATTACTTATTAGATCTGGAATTACAGGGCTTGAAGTCACCTATGCTGCTGATGAGAAGGCACTTTTTCATGAAATTGCAAATATAATAAAGAGGTACTGTTTTGTATTACGTCATTTTTCCAGTTTTTATTCAGAGAGTCGTTTCATGCTATTACAGGTAGTAGTGAAGATAAAAGTGAAGGTAGAAAGAAAATGAATCCCTTCCTATGGCCCTTGAAAGCAGAGTTACTCTTTGAAAGATTTTACACTCACCTGCTATGCCATCACTGTTTTCATCAGACAAGGGATAGGAAAAGCAGTGTCAAGATTGAGGGACTAGTGAAAGATAAATATTTGTTTAGCCTCTAACTTCCTAGTTGTACTTGAGGATGGTTTTTCCTGTGGAGCCGAAATAATGGGGAACTGTATAAAGTTCCATTGTATTATTCATTAAATAGGTTTCTGGCTCCATTGGGAGCCAGCCACCATTTTAATACATTTTTTGGCTTTTCTTTTTTGAAGCTTTCTGAGTTCTAAACAAGCCAATATTTTCAAAAAGTTTTGGGATGTAATCTGTGTATAAATTTATCTGTTCATAAATATAGGACTATCTATTACATATTCTTGTGCACAGAGCTCCTTAAAAAGTGTTTTTTGACCATTTGGTAGTTAGTTGGTTCTCAGTTTGATAAATCTTGTCCAAGCTTATGAAAAGTAAATTTTGACAAAAATATTCTAATTTAAAAATAAAATCATTAAGTGGATCATTTGCATTTTCTCGAGTGTAACTCTTAGAAGCCATAGACTCTCTTATTAAATGCTTCACTAAGGATTCTACCCATTGCTAGGTTTAGGTTTTTTGATGCCTAAAGCAGGCTAGAAAACACACTCTTTGGATCCTGATGTACAGATAAAAGGTGTCCACGAGCATGTTGTTACACTTATCTCTTTTTGTTTTGTTTATATAGTTGAACTTTATCCTATAAAAAATGAATCAGTATTCTAGATTAAAGATTAAGATTATATTCTACAAACTTGTCATCAGATTGAATCACAGATAGGTTAACATAAACCATTCTGAAAATTAGAAAACCAAAACATTTGTTTTCTACAAAACAAAATTAAATAACAGAGCATCAAACATAGTATGCTACTACTCATGACTCTTTGAAGGAAAAAAGAGGGAAGTATTTTTACTATTTATACCATTGGTGACTAGATAGATTCCCATTCATTTGAGTCTTGTCATTGTCAGTCCTACCTTTTATCTTCTCACAGAAGTTGTCATCAACATGTCACATGCTTTCAGTATCCACATTTCTTTTATTTCTGCAAGCAACTCAGAAAAAGAAGTATGTAAGCGTTTCAGTCAATACCATTTTGTGTACCATTACATATCCAGTAATGTCCCTGGGCTTGGTATGCTCACCTTTTCCTTATTAGGTATATTCTCAACAATAGGATTACCAGCCAACATTGATGATTTTGTCAGTCATTTACAAATATAACATCCTTAAATGTCCATAAAATGAATTCTACTAGTAATTAAGGAAAATGGGGTAAACAAAATTGTCATAAAAAGAAAAATGCTTAAATGTCAACTTTTCAATTCCATAGTGTTTTTTATATATTAATACAAGCAACCCTGCAAAAAGATTATTTCATTCTTTCACCCTATTTGTTATGTACCTACTCAATATAACCTTTGGAGTCAGCCAGCCCTGTGTTTCTGTGTTGAATAAATTGCTAAACTCTCTCAGCTTTGTTTTCCTAATCTGTAAAATGGGTAGATAATGCACATAAAACTCTTAAACTCATGTCTGATGCATACTGAGTACCTAAATGTTAACTGTGTATAAGGGGCAGTCCTAGGTACTAACTATAATAATGAATAAACTGTATCTTTATTTTTCCATGTTTAATATTTACTTCCTCAAGTGGCAAACATAAAAAGTAATGTAAAGTTATATTAAACAAATAAAACCAAATCTATAATCTTGTTACAATCATTTTTCTCTTTCTGTATTTCCTTGGACTATTAACTTTACTTTGCCCAGTCTCCCTAACTTAAACTATGATTCTTCCCTTTTCCTCTTCCTTACATACTGTTACATTTACATTACATCGTATCCTTTTTACCTCAGGAATTCTTTCCCCTCCCTGCCCATTGCCTCTAATAGAGTACCCTTATCTCCCATGTGTATGGATGGTAGTGAGTTACTTAAAATACTGTGAAGCAGTTTTTTTTACATGAGTAAATGAAACCATTTTCCTATTTCTTCTGCTTCTGTTTTATCCACAGTTTTGGGTTGTTTTCACCACTAATCCCATCTACCCAACCTTGTTCTTTCTGTAACTTTTAGAAACCCGATGGAATGAATAAACCCCACTAGAAATTGAAGAAAAGTCATGAAGACTTTGTTATTGTCTCCAAATGTTTTTAGAGAAGAGAAATGGGATCCTTTGGCTTTTGAACTTGAGAACAGATGTTTTATTAGCTTTAAAGACTCTCTTAAGACTAAGCCTCCAGGTCAAAGAATAAATATATGTAATACATCTGAAAAATGTGCCTAAAACAACTTTACATTTCTTGTAAAGGAACAAAATCTGTGAAATAAATCTAAGAAGAGAAGCGCAGGGTAACTTTTTTCAGCAGTCCTTTCTGAACTGTAGCAGTTAATAAAAATAGACAGCTTTTTAATTGAGACAAAGTTATTTTCAATACATTTATTTTTTAAATAAGTAGTATACTTAACCAACTCCATTAGATACCGCAACAGAACAAATAGCTGACTGGAATAATAATTCTTAGAATAACAAGATGTTGCATAAATGAGATTCAGATGAAGAAATTAGAAAAACTGTCTTTATAACATTTAAAACAGAAGGGCTAGCATCCTCTTTATGTTGTAATTGTTTTAACTATGTGATATATAACTATGTGATATCTGATGGGTGACTATGTGATAGGGACTCCAGGAGTCTTCCACATTCTTCTCTTAAGATCAGAGTCAACTGTGGCCACATTGTAATGCCTTTTCTGAGCCACTCTTAGTAGTTAGCAGTCAAGTGTGTGGGTTCTGTTGTGTGTGTATGAGGATTCTTCAAATCTGCAACCTCTGATGATCCTTAGAGCCACTTGATACTTCTGTCCCAATTCTCAAATGTAGCCATTCATTACAGTTAGTTTTAAAGGGAGATATATTGGACAAGTAGATAGTCCATCTTTGGATTAAGAAGAGTTTAAGGAAAGAGATGAAGTCTAAGATCGTACCACTACAATCCTGCCTCGACGACAGAGTGAGACTCCATCTCAAAAAAATAAATAAATAAGTAGCTTCAAATCCAATACTCATAACCATCCATCATCTCTTCTGTATAAAAACTCTATAGGTACCACTGTATCATCCCTTCTCCATCTGGGAACCATTAGAGAATACAGCTTTTTATTTTCATACTTTCTGTGATGAAGAAACAATTATTTTGGTTAAAGATTCAAACGTATGGTACCCATTAAACTTTTTCATTCCTTTTTAAGGTATGATCCTGATATTCTACTAGGATATGAGATTCAGATGCATTCCTGGGGTTACCTCTTACAAAGGGCTGCTGCTTTAAGTGTTGACTTATGTCAGATGATCTCTCGGGTGCCAGGTATATATCATTGTGAATGTTTTGTCATTCAACTACAGAGCAAATTGTAAAGGAAATGCAGACAAAATGTTAAAGAGTACTAACGTTCTAGCTCAATTTTTTAGTATTAAATTGTGTGAGTTTTAGATATAGCATAACTCCATTGTAGAAAAAATTTAAAAATGTTCTAGCCTCACTGCTATATATACTGTTAGTATAGCTGTTGGGTTTTTTTCTTTCAGTCACTTTTCATAATACATATGTAGAGGTTTTTAAATAATTATACTGTATATTCCATTTCTATTACACTTCCTTCATCTAGTGTCTTGCCACACATATATTTCTGTATTATGAAATAGTCTTCATAATTATTATGAAGCCACATAGCATTAATTTGACTTGTTGTACTGTAATTTTATTGTTGGTCTGGTTCTTTTTTTTTTTAATCCATTTTGTTGGTGAAGAAGGACGGATGGGTTGAGGAACACTAATAATTAATTAATCGTTGATTTTTATTTGAATATCAGGCTAAAAATATTGCAGAAGTTTTGAAGTGCATTCCCCAAAGTTTCATTCTGATTGAAAAAGGGAGTAATAGGCCGGGTGCAGTGGCTCACACCTATAATCCCAGCACGTTGGGAGGCCGAGGCGAGCGGATCATCTGAGGTCAGGAGTTCAAGACCAGTCTGGCCAAGAGGGTAACACCCCATCTCTAAAAAAAATAAAGAGGGAATAATAATATTCACAACAAAATTACTTATAGTTTATAATGTACTTTTTAAAATTATGTTTTCTTTATAAACATAGGATTTTTAATAAATTTGTTTCAAAGAGTTCCCGCAAGTCTAACTAAAACAAAGTAGTGTATACTTTGGGAAAAGTTGAAACTGGAAGATTCCATAAGAGAAAATTTTTTTAGCTTTACAAAAAATTGGAATAAAAAGGTCATGTGCAGTTGCTCATGCCTGTAATCCCAACACTTTAGGATTGCTTGAGCCCTGGAGTTCAAAACTAGGCAACAAGTGAGGCCCCGTTTCTACCAAAAAAAAAAAAAAATTAGCCAGGTGTGATAGCTTGTGCCTATAGTCCTAGATACTTGGGATCCTGAGGTGAGATGATCACTTGAGTCCAAGAGTTCAAGACTGGTGATTGCACCACTGCACCTCAGCTTGGGCAATAGAACAAGACTGTCTTAAAAAAAAAAAAAAAGGAACAAAGAGCAGAGATGCTTTAAGTTTAGCTTCTCATTGCATGAACTTTTGTGTAGCTTGTATGTCTTTTGCATGATAGGTATACTGGTGTATCTTTTTTTTGCAACATCTTTTTTGGGATAGGTTTTAAATATCCTTGCCTGAGTTTATTCATCCATAAAACAGGGATAATGGAACTTATTTCTTAGGGTGATTGTGAAGAACTTAAAACAGTACCAGAGTATATGTTATATTGTTTGCTAAATGAAAAACAAACTTTTAAATGTTATCTCTTTAAAATAAAGAGAATCAGATGGGTGGTTGTACATGGTCTTTGGATTCAGATAATCCTACTTTAGAGTACTAGTTCTCTTACTGTAAGATCTTGGACAAGATATAACATTGCTGAGTAGAATTTTCTGTCATACAAAAAGAAAATTATACTAACTTCATAAGTGGTTGTGTTAAAATAAAGGAAATAATGTTTGTATTAAAAGAAATGTTGGTAAAATTCTTAGAATATAATAAACATTTAATATAGTAAATATTTTTATTATTCTGGAACCTCTAATCATCAGCATTCACATACACTTAGTGTTATATAGCAGAGACACATTTTAATTTATATTCTAGGTAAAATTCATCTCCTAAGAGACTAGACTCAGAACTCTGTTTGCTATGAGTAACTCTTCATCTAGTTCTCCATATGCATTCAAGAGAATTTCATCCTGAATATGAACATGATGTCAACAGATTTTCAGAGAATCATTTAGTTTAAAAATTGCACCAGTTTTTTCCCAAGAAATGACCGGATTAACTGTGGACCTTTCTCATGCTAAAACCAAAGAGCATTAGATGTTTATAAAGGTAGCAACAGGCCAGGCATGATGCACCTGTAGTCCCAGCTATTTGAGAAGGTGAGGCAGGAGGATTACTTGTGGCCAGGAGTTTGAGGTTGCAGTGTGCTCTGATTGCACCTGTGGAAGCCACTGCACTCAACCTGGGCAACACAGTGAGTTGTCTATTTTTTTTAAAAAAAGGTAGTGCCAAAAATTACCAAATTTAAAGAAAAAGGGTTTCTTATTTAAATATAGAAAGAAGGAGGGAGGGAGAGATTTCTGGTATATTTATTAGAGAAAATTTTTTCATACATTGTGAATTCTGTTTCATTTCATATTTATTTATTTAGTGAATTCTATTTCATTTCATATTTATTTATTTATTTTGAGACAGATTCTTGCTCTGTCGCCAGGAGCCAGGCTGGAATGCAGTGGCACAATCTCGGCTCAGTGCAGTCTCTACCTCCTGGGTTCAAGCAATTCTCCTGCCTCAGCCTCCTGAGTAGCTGGGAGTACAGGCGTACGCCACCACACCCAGCTAATTTTTGTGTTTTTTAGTAGAGATAGGGTTTCACCTTGTTGGCCAGGATGGTCTCTATCTCTTGACCTCATGATCTGCCCACCTCAGCCTCCCAAAGTGCTGGGATTACAGGTGTGAGCCACCGCACCCGGCTATATTCTTAATGTTTGTTTTCATTTTCCTTGGCATAATTTTCTTGAAAGTTTGTTTTCTGTGAGCCCTGATAAAATCTGTTTTCATTTCTGTAGATGACAAAATTGAGAACAGATTTGCAGCTGAAAGAGATGATTATGGATCGTATACAATGAGTGAGATAAATATTGTTGGCCGAATCACACTAAATCTTTGGAGAATCATGAGAAATGAGGTAGGTGCTTTATCTAAAAGTTTGTTTGGAAATAAGATATTCTGTCAATATAATGATTTAATTATTATAGAGTATCAGTAAGATTTACTATATAGCATATGCATTTGTCAATTATTTTTGTTATACTTAAGTAGAATTAAAATAGTACTTTCTAAAATGCAAAGCTACAGAGGTATTAGTCCTTAATGTTTTAAGCGAGTTTTAATTTTTTTTCTTCTTTGTGTCTAAGGTAGCAATAGTTAGAAAGGTCTGTAGCTATAATAAAACATTGGGGCCAGGTGCAGTGCTCACACCTGTAATCTCAGCTCTTTGGGAGGCCCAGGCAGGGGCATCCCTTGAGCCCAGGAGTTCCAGACCAGCCTGGACAACATGGCAAGACCCCATCTCTACAAATAGTAACTGAAAAAAAAATAACTGGATGTGGTGGTACCAAACGCATGGTCCCAGCTACTTGGGAGGCTGAGGTGGGAGAATCACTTGAGCTCAGGCAGTTGAGGTTGTAGTGAGCCATGATCATGCCACTGCACTCAAGCCTGGGAGACAGAGTGAGACCCTGTTTCAAAATAAAATAAAATATTGTGTTGTACATATTGCATATTGTCTAATTTCACCATTTTTTACACTTAAATTATTTTTGCACTTAAGACCAGCTGAATTCAGCATAGCCTTGTTGATTTGTTATAGTAAGAAAAATTTAGTCTAGAAATAGGAAGGAGCTTCTCAAATGAAGTATATTTAAATATTGGGTCAGATTAATAAGATAAAGGGACAGTACTTTGAAATAATTAATAATTACGGCTTTAGGGGCTCAGATAAGGATTTTTAGTAGAGTAATTTCAACAAACTATCCCATTAATTTGCATCCACTTAGAAAAATAATTATTTCACAAAAAAAGTAAGATCATAGGATTTTCCTGAATATTTATCTCCTTGAAGTTACCTGATTTCTCTTATTTGAAATGTAAAAACACCATACATGGTGGCTCACACTTGTGATCGCAGCTCTTTGGGAGGCTGAGACAGGAGCAAATAGCTTGAGGCCAGGAGTTCCATCAAGACCATCCTGGGAAACTTAGGGAGACCCTGTCTCTATTAAAAATAAGATAAACAATTAGGCTGGGCACAGTGGCTCATACCTGTAATCCCAGCACTTCGGGAGGCCAAGGAGCACAGGTCACTTGAGCCCAGGAGTTTGAGACTAGCCTGGGCAACAAGGCAAAACTCCTATCTCTACCAAAAACTACAAGTTAGCCAGGCATGGTGGCGTGTGCCTGTAGTCTCAGCTACTTGGAAGTCTGAGGTGGAAGGATCACTTGAACCTGAGAGGCAGGGGTTGCAGTGAACTGAGATTATACCACCACACTCCAGTCTGGGTAACAGAGCTAGAACCTATCTCAAAAAAAAGCAAAACAAAAAGATACTTACTGTAAATTGATCTATTCTTAGATTTTGGACTTTGAATAATATCAGCTAAAATGTTTATATTTAAAAGAAAGCGCATTCTTCAGTTGCTTCTGCTCTTTGAAACTACTTTCTCATTAGACACTTTCTATTGTATACTTATTATTCCCTATTATCTTCTTGGCTCTTTGGATTTATATAAAACATTTGACTTTCTAAGCATGCCCTATGCAATATACAACATGAATCTGCTTGAGAATAATTTTATCTTGTTGTGTTGTTCTTAAAATAATAGAAGAGTATCAGAGTCCCCAGTGATTTAAAGTAACTTCTAGTGATACAGCATAGGATGTGGGAGATACAGAGATTGTGGTGTATTTGGTGTGTATATTTCATTATATATTTTTATTTTATTTTATTATTTTTTTTTAGACAGAGTTTCGCTCTTGTTACCAGGCTGGAGTGCAATGGTGCAATCTTGGCTCACCGCAACCTCCGCCTCCTGGGTTCAGGCAATTCTCCTGCCTCAGCCTCCTGAGTAGCTGGGATTACAGGCATGTGCCACCATGCCCAGCTAATTTTTTGTATTTTTAGTAGAGACGGGGTTTCACCATGTTGACCAGGATAGTCTCGATCTCTTGACCTCATGATCCACCCACCTCGGCCTCCCAAAGTGCTGGGATTATAGGTATGAGCCACAGCCCTGACCTCATTATATATTTTAAACTGTAGTCTGATATTAGCTGAGATGAACACATACATTAAGTGTATAAACAGAAAAGTAAATTACTGAATCCTAGTTTCAGAGGTCTTTTTATCTCTGTATATCCAAAAGGCAATAGTAGCAAATTCACTGGTAGCTTAAAACCACAAATTGGAGAATAAATATTTTTTTAAAGTTCAGGGCCTTCTCTAGTCCTCACTGAAAATTGAGGGTCAAATGTCTTCTCTCATTTAGGATGAATATTTAACATCTAGGATCTTTATGTAAATATGGGAAACAACTATAAGAAAGTTATGAGCTGGATAACTTACCTGTTTTTTAAAATTTGGAGCTGGGTACAGTTTTTTAAAATTTGGAGCTGGGATCTATGTCTGGGTACACAGACATAGTTCCAGCTACACAGGAGGCTCAGGCAGGAGGACTTTTTGAGGCCAGGAATTCAAGGCTGCAGTGCACTGTCTCATTATGCCTGTGAATAGCCACTATACTCTAGCCTGGGAGATAAGGCAGGATCCCATCTCTTAAAGTAATAATAATAAATTTTGTTTGTTTTTTAATATGTAGGTACTAGATTTCTTTCTCCTACTTTTACTTTGAACATAGAATTCCTGTAGTTTCCTTTGGCCTTTGAATTTGTAGTGACAAAACACCTCTTAAATAGTAATGCTTATTAGATATTTGTTGACTGCTTAAATGACAATAAATGGCTCTTCCCCAGACGCTTATACTTAGAGGCCTTCTGGATGTCAACTCAATCTAGGCTTTTCAAGAATTTGCCGAGTGAGTTGGAAACAGACTTGATTCAATTCAACAAATATTTACTGAATGCCATCTCTGGTGCATTGGTTGAGGGGCCTGGGTTTAGATAAAGAGTATAGCAGATTCCTTTTGTAACAGACAGGAAGGCAGAATATATGGGTATGGATGTTGGTAGGTAGAGATATGGTAGATAGAGATATTCCTATTTTACTGAGAAGATGAATCACAAGTGATTCATCTTCTCAGTAAAATACTGTTCTTAGCTGAAACTGAGAATTGTGGAGAGGCTTTGGGGTTTGAAGAGAGATGAGTTTGAAATGGTTATTAGGAGAATTTGAGAGAAAATGTTAACACTGCTCCATATTAAGAGCCCATTTGAGATTTGTATTAGGAAATTAAAGTGATACCCACCAGCTATGTTCAAATTCACAAATGCAAGTTACATTTGACCATAACACACAAAGGATTGTGGAGAGGCTTTTAAAAAAGAAGAAGCTGCAGCAGCTGCAGGAGAGGGACAAGGGAATGAAGGGTACATGCAGTGGAATGATTACCATAATTGGCTATGAAATTTAAGCTGAATAAGGAACAGAGACATCAAAGTATCAAGGGGAGTAAGCTGGAAGCAAAGGAGATGATGGTCAGCAAAGGAGATGATGAGTGTGATTTTGGAGGGAATACAGTTATTGGTAATAATAGATCAGGTATGATTATGGGAGCAGGTAGCTTAGATAGGATGGAGGACAAAATTATTAGAGAAGAGGAGTTTAAGGAGTCAAGGAATATCTTTGTTTTCTTCCCACATAATTGTTACACTTACTGCGTATAAAATAACAATAGTCTTTTTCCTTTAAAATTCAAGTAGATATAGTGCAATTCACCTCTGGAATGTAGTACTGCAGAGGAGAAATCTAAGGTCCAGCTAATTGTATCTTTGATTATTGCTCCTGTCTCCATATTAGGCTTTCCTTTAGGAACCTAATTATATGTTAACATTCTGTTCTCTGTTTCCCATATCTTCCCTTTTCTAATTTTCATCTTTTCATCCTCTTTATCTGCATGCTGAGACATTTCCATCTTGCTAACTTGACTTTTAGTAGAACTATTCTGTTATTTACTGCTTTCCATATGAGTTTTCATGCTGTTAATGATTTTATAATCCTTCCTCATTTAATCCCGTGGCCTTTTTCCTTATTCTATTGCTCTCTACCTTTTTATAACCCATGAGGGGCATCTGTTTGTATACACATACAAGTACATACACACACTGTGAAATGTGCTACATTATAGTTTGTTGTTCTGAAGGTTGACAGAAATTGTAGATAAAGTAAGACCAGTTTGAGTCACTGCACTGAGATAAGATTAACATTCAATCCCTATTTTGTACCTCCTGGATCACAGGAGTGGAAAAGAAAGTAATTTAAAATTATAATGTAATATAAAAATGTGAAGTGCTGTTTGAGCTATTTCTCTGAATCCCAAACTGACCTAACAATGGAGACTGCTAGTTCCTTAATTTCCATTTTGCATCGAAATACCTGCCATTGTCTAGATTGCTTTTGTCTTGCAGATATTTCAGAGAAATCATCTAGCTGGAAGTACATACTTATTAATTTGGGCCCTTTAACAGGATTCTTTACCCATTAACACAGCTTTCACTTATGTATTTTGAAGATGGGGAGACATTTCTGACATTTTAATCTTACTTTTGGAATGAAATTGATTGGCTCTATAATGCCTGTTTAGTGGGGTCTAGTAACTAATGTTAATTCTTGGAAGCAGAATGCCTGCCTTTAACTAGATAACTCATCCTCAAATCTGTGGAATTCCATTAATCAGCATGTCATCAAAAACCAAAAAGTAAGTATGGAAAGAACAAAAAATTAATTTGCTTGACAATGCTTCTTTCTGTCAATATATATGTTAGCATAGAGTATAAAAAATGGTAAGAACTAGGATCTCTTAAAATAAGTATTATATATGGCCAAGTCAAATCTCATCAAGTCTGTTTTTTCTAATTAAATAATTTTCCAATTTGTTATGAACATTTCTGTCCAGTCGGCTCAACATAGTTTTGAATTACGATTCAGTTTTACCACAAATCAATTTTACAAGTAGCTTTATTATCTACTATAAAAATTTTAAGTGATATTAGTATATTTTAGAACCAAATTTGCTATATAAACATAGCGTTATTATAATGGTGTTTTTCCTTTTTTTCTTAGGTGGCTCTAACTAACTACACCTTTGAAAATGTGAGCTTTCATGTGCTTCATCAGCGTTTTCCCCTCTTTACCTTTCGAGTCTTGTCAGATTGGTTTGATAACAAGACGGACCTATACAGGTACTGTTTTATAACTCTGAAGAGGATAATATAAAGTCTTCATTATTGGGATGTAATTTATATGCAATAAAATGCACATTTAAAGTGTATTGTTCAGACCAGTTGCAGTGGCCCATGCCTGTAATCCTACCACATTGGGAGGTCGAGGCAGATGGATCACCTGAGGTCAGGAGTTCAAGACTAGCCTGGCTAACATGGCAAAACCCCATCTCGACTAAAAAATACAAAAATTGGCCAGGCATGGTGGCACATGCCTGTAATCACAGCTACTTGGGAGGCTAAAGCACAAGAATCACTTGAACCCGGGAGGCAGAGGTTGCAGTGAGCTAAGATTGTGCCACTGTACTCCAGCCTGGGTGACACAGCAAGACTCCGTCTCAAAAAAAAAAAGAAACCAAAGCTGAGGAGAAGTTATACACCCCTAAATAAAACTGGATACTTAACACTGGAAACTATATTCAGTGGTTTGTTTATAAGCCCTGGAATCTCTAAATGCATGTTTTACCACCCTTAATTAGGTATTATCTAGGATGATAACTTTTTGACAAGTGAAATAGAGTACTAGAACTAACATTGTATAGAAGGAACTCAGACTAGACAGTAGACCATTTATGTCAAATGAATTATGTTATATGAAGAGACCATGCACTCTTCTTTGGGTAGTCTTGGAAATATCAGACAGCTTTCTTCTTATATTTAAGTGAATACTTATCAAAAAAGTAAGTCGTGCTTACTTTTTCAAGGACCTCTCTTGATTTGCATTTGCTTTCTACACTGTTTTAAGGAAATACATACATACTGTAAGTCAACTTAGAATGAGAAGAACTTGCTAGTCAAGGATTTCTTGTATGAAATCTGTAAAACACAAAGGTACCCTAATTTTTTTTTTTAATAAACCCAGATTTTGGTCTCCTGGAAGCCCCTGATATATATGAATGAGTTATATTCCCAATGTTTTATTGTTTAGAGCTTAGAACACATTTTGTCATAAAATAATGTCTTGTGATTAGATTCCCAAGTCAGCCTATAAACTTTTCCTAATCTCTAGTATTACTGATCTAGATAACTCATAATACCAGTGTGATTTTATCTGTCATCCAAGGAATAGTTATGAAATACCATTTTAGTTTCTGAGCCAGGAGGTATGTCCTGGGAGCAGAGTTCTGTAGCCGAAGAAGGTAATGTAAGAAATTTTCTTTTCTATTTGCTGAGTGTAGAGCCAACCCACAGAAAAACTTCAGAATAAGTGAATTTTGTACTTGTAGAGCCAACCCACAGAAAAACTTCAGAATAAGTGAATTTTGTACTTGGAATTCTCCTGTCTCCTTTTTTGTCACCTTCTCCCCTGATGAACTATCTCGAAAAATATCCATGCCTTCAGGATGCTCTAAGTTCCCATTTCAGCACTACGCAGGCCTATCCTGAGTAGTACCTGCTTTATGTTTCCCTTCCTTCTTTCCATATCAAAACTTGTATTTATTACCCTTAAGTTTGACAGAGCCTTAGGAGGATGGCATAATTCTTTAACAATAATTAAAAAGCCTTACAAAAGTCAACCTTGTCCTTTAACCGTAAGTTAAGGCCACAATTACTTATTCTCTTTTATGTTACATGGTTTGCCAGATAGGAACCGAAAGTAGAAATGATGATGATCTTACTTCAGAAGGATTGCGTTTTTCCGTTAAAAAGCCTACATATATATATAATTGCACTTTAGGTTCTGGGGTATATATGCAGAGCATGCAGGCTTGTTACATGGGTACATACATGGCAATGTGGTTTGCTGCCTCCATACTCATCACCTATATCTGGCATTTCTCCCTGTGTTTTGCCTCTCCAACTCCCTACCCGCTGCTGTCCCTCCCCTAGTCCCCACCAATAGACCCCAGTGTGTGATGCTCCCCTCCCTGTGTCCACGTGTTCTCATTGTTCAGCACCCACCTGTGAGTGAGAACATGCAGTGTTCGGTTTTCTGTTCTTGTGTCAGTTTGCTGAGATTGATGGTTTCCAGGTTCATCCATGTCCCTACAAAGGACATGAACTCATCGTCTTTTATGGCTGCATAGTAGTCTGTGGTGTATATGTGCCACATTTTCCCTGTCCAGTCTATCATCAGTGGGCATTTGGGTTGGTTCCAGGTCTTTGCTGTAAACAGTGCCGCAGTGAACATATGTGTGCATGTGTCTTTATAATAGAATGATTTATAATCCTTTGGATATATACCCAGTAATGGGATTGCTCGGTCAAATGGAATTTCTATTTTTTAAATAAATGTTTAAAACATTAATCATTCAAAGCATTTTTTATGTTCATGCCTATAGGTCAGGAGATTTAGATCAGAAAACAGCAGTTGTTACCTGCTAGATAAATTATACAAGCTAAAATGTCCCTTGTTAAATTAACCTTTCGTTATGAAAGATAAGATGCATCTAATTTGTTTATATTACTTGGTTACCAGTCAGTGGAGAGGAATACATTTAGTGTGAAGTGAATAAGCAGTGGGTCTACCATTTTTGCTAGTGAGGAAATGAGTGATTTGCTGTGATAATAGAAATTTAATGAGACAGTTACTCATAATGTATAATCTTGTCTCCTTTTGATCATGTTTTTATTGTTTAATCTGTCATAATTTATTTGGTCAAAATCTCAGGTCTGGTGTACTAGGTTTGTAACCTAGGATGGATTAGGCTCACAGTAATCCTCAATTTAGAGATGTTAATATATTTTACCTCATGGAGTGAAGTAAGAATTAAATGAGATGATATGCGTCTTTAGCACACAGAAGGCACGCAATAAATGTTAATTAATTGGTACATCTTTCTTTTCAGGATAGAGAATTAGATTCTGAATGAAATGGGGAAATAGTAATTACCATAATTATCATAGAAATAGCAGCAAAGGTTATTAAGTTTTTGTTTTTGCCTAATACCTTACAACAGCCTATTAGTACCACTGTTTCACACATACTGAAACTGAGAACTAGAAAGTTAAATGATTTGCCTAGGGTCACGTAGCAGCTTACAACAGAGCCATGATTTGAACCTAGGACTCTCTGACTCCAAAGTCTGTGCTGTCAACCAAAATGTGAAAATCTATTAGACTGTATTCTTCAAAATGTGAAATAAACGATTTCCAGTTAAAAAAAAAAGTTATGTATAATATAGTAAAAATATTTCTTTTGAAATATAGTAATATACCCATTTATTTAAGTTCTAATACATTGTCTCAAGAAATGGAGTTGATCTTAGTCAAATCAGTTTAAATCGGGAGCCTTTAAGATTCAGTTTAATCAATTTGTATACAAAGTATTTAGACTTACTTTCACCATTTTTGCCCAGAAGCAAACTTTTGTACCTCATTAAATAACATCAACAAAATTAAAAACCTAACATCAACCTAGGGAAACCATTTTTGTCACAACAGTTTTATATATATATATTGACTATATTATATACTTTTAAATTAGTAAGAAAAATATGGATAAAAGACGTGAACAATTCTCAAAGGAAAAAATATTCAAATGTTTACCTTATATACAGTACATAAATGTCTACCTTAATGTTCCTTACTAATTAATTCTTAATCTGCTGATTATGTTTCTAAATTGTACCATGAATTACAAAAACCTGTTGGCAAAATCAGTGTCTCATTTTAAAAAAAAAAGGACTTTAGGCTGGAGTAAACTGAAAATAAACCAGTATGATTTAAAACACATTTTCTAAAACAAATTATAATCATCATACTTCAAATGGTAACTCTTCTGAATCACCACCTACAGATTTCTAGGAAATATTTGTGCCCAGTCAGCATGATTAGCTAAGACAGATTCTTACACAAGTTTTGTGTAATATATAACCTTTTTAAAGTTTTCTGTTAAACCTGTTTGGTTGAGATTTACACTTATTTTTCTCATGTTTTGCTTTTACAAATCTTAGCAAACTGCTTGTGTGCTGCCTGGTCTTTTCAGAAATTATGGTTGTGTCTCATTCTTTTGGTTTCTCGTTTGGAATGTTTCTCCAGGTCAGCTCTCTGTGCATATATTCAGAGGGCAAAGTGTAAATGTATCTTCTTTTTCTGCACCGTCCATAGATAAACACTCACATCCTACAGGAGGGGTGAGCCATTAAATCCATTTGTTTTTATTTTAAAGGGACTGATCTGATTTATATGGAATACATTATTTCAGATTTACTCTTTGCAAGTTTGTATTGTTGAGGGGTTACATTAATGATCTAAAACAAAAAAATCAGATTAAAATGTGATCTTTTTTTGTCTATCAAACTAGTAATAACTTTAAAAAATATAATCTGAAGAGTGTTGACAAATATCCAAGGAAACAAGCACTTTATCATCACTAGTATGAATATAAACTATTAAAACCTTTCTGGAAAGCAGTGGATTGTTACATATTGAAACTGACCAAATCTAGGAATTTATCTTAAGGAATTATTTAATCATCTATACAAAAACTTAGCTTTAAAAATGCTTATCACAGCATTGCTTACAGTAATGAAAGATATTGAGTAACTTTTGATTAAATATAATTATACAATAGCATACTCAATAGCTGCAAAACATATAAATATGGGGAGTCAACATGTTAAGTAAAATATGTAAATTATGAAACAGAATTTGTTTCTTTTGTTAAACCATTGAGTATTTATAGAGTTTAGGTTTTTTTATGTTTGCCTAATGTTTTAATGGCTTTATTCGGATATAATTTATATATCACACAGTTCATCCATTTAAAGAAAATGATTCACTGGCTTTTAGTATATTCAGAGTTGTACAACATCATCACAGTAAGTTTTGGAATATTTTCAATACCCTAAATGGACATATTGTATCCCGTAGCCACCACTCTTCAACCATTCCTCATTCCTATCACCCCCTCCACTAGAGTCCCACCCTCTACCTCTTGCCTTAGACAACCACTGATCTACTTTCTGTCTCCATTGATTTGACTATTCTGGACATTTCATATGAACAGAATCATGCAATATGTAATCCTTTGGGACTGGCTTCTTTTAGCGTAGCACTCTCCAGATTTGTCCATGTTATAGCATGTTTCAGTATTTTATTGTTGAATAGTATTGTATGGATATATGTTACATTTTATTTCTTCATCAGTTGATAGACATGTTGGTTGTTTCCACTTTTGGCTACTATGATTAATACTGTAATGAACACTCATATAGTTTTTTATGTAAATATCTGTTTTCATTCCTTTTGGATATGTACCTAGGAGTAGAATTTTTGGTGGATAATATGGTAACTCTATGTTTAACTATTTGAGGAGCTGCCAAATTATTTTCCCAAGCAACTACACTATTTTACGTTACCACCAGCAATATATGAAGGTTCCAGTTTCTCCACTTTGTTGCCAGTATCTGTTATTATCTTTTTTATAATAGAGTATTTTTTCTTCCTTCACATTCATTTTCTAGTTTTCTATTACTATTTTCATTAGTCACATGTCCGAGGAAAAGGTTTTTAAACACATTTATTAAACAATTATGTGACTATATTGTTCTAAAAGCAATATCATTAAAGATTACAGTATATGTGAACCTTAATATTTAAATGAATAAATTTTATTCTTTATAGTATACCTTTGGATCATTTTTACATTATATAATATTAAAATTTTTTTTATGGATTTGCTGAGGGTTTTATTGTTTTCTTAGGAAGGTAAGGTAAAGAGGTTAATTTTTTTTAAGGTTTAAACTGAAAAACAACTTTTCCATTTTCACAAAAAATACTTATTTGATACATGTTTAACCCATGTATTATCTCATTAAAAATTATGTTCCTGATTTTCTAAATCTTCACCAAATTATTCTTTGTTTTTGGCCATGAGAAGATAGTGCCTACTTTTGTTTTAGACTTATATTTGCAATGATAACCCAGATCCTTCATGTTCTTTAAAAATCTATAGATATGATAAATAATTATTGCATAATCAACAGCAACATCTTAAAGGGGAATTTTAATTTCTATGAGAATAGGGTGACATCAAGCAAAATATTAGAAAATAATGATCCTTAATCTTACCACCTAATCACAAGTACTATTTTAAATTTTGCATATTCTTACTGGCTTTCATGCCCTTGAAATACCTGAAATTTTCTAATGTTTAATTCCTTAACATACTTTGCTAAAGGCTCATATTATTACTCTTTTCTTAAGTAACCTCACTTTTAGCATGTAGATTTTTGGCAGAAAAAAAGTACTGTTTTCAAGTGTCCAGACATTTCTCTTACGTTCATAATGTGGATTCTTTTTTAACAGATGGAAAATGGTTGATCATTATGTTAGCCGTGTACGTGGAAATCTCCAAATGTTAGAACAGCTGGACCTGATTGGGAAAACCAGTGAGATGGCTAGACTTTTTGGCATTCAGTTTTTACATGTACTGACAAGGGGTTCACAGGTGGGAAATCTGTTTTCTTGCACACTTGAAAGTTCTGTATGAGTGATATACTTTTGAGATGTTTGAAGTGATTTGACTTTTTAAACTTTCTGTTTGGTACCAACTAATCAATAGTTGGGTAATTAAATCTTGTCATTTTATTCTCTTTCTATGCCAACTTTCTGGCCCCTGCCAAGTTCTTCATGGTATTAAGAAAATAAATGTCCATGCTCTTAAGGGTATTATATTCCTGAATATTGTTACTGTGATTAAAGATCCCCCTTAAAACTGGAGAAGCAACAAAGAAAGTCTACCTTTCTTTTGTTTTACATTTTTAATTTTGGCTTGTTCAAACTTCCAATACATAATTTTAATGTAAAAATGAAAAGTTTGAAAATCAATATAAGTGGAGTATTTAACTTTTTAAAATGTTATAAAAAAGAAACCTTTGAAACCACTTAATTCGTACCTTTCTAAATAATTTCCCAAGGATATAATGAAAGATTTTTTGCTAAACGCCTTGCTGAAAATGATTTTATGTATTAATTCAATAAATATGTATTTCAGTACCTGTCGTTTGTCAAACACTGTGGTAGGCATTAGGGATACTATATTAAAACACCCAGGTTCCTTAACCTTGTAAAATCTTTACTTATTTTAATTACCTGTGTCTATAACGTTCCTCAATCTACCAGTTCAGTAAATATAGCAAAAATAAAGTTCCAGCAACTTTTGTTTTACCTGTTTATTTCATTTTATTGCTTATAAGCTATTTATTTTATTTATATCCATCAAATTTAACAACTCTTTGAGCTGGCCTATAATAAAAAGCAGAGATACCTTAAAACCTCATGAGAATACTTCAGTGTACCCAGGCTGGTTCTTGTGAGTAATTTGTTTTTCTAATACCCCAAGCCATCTGCTTAATAGTTATTATTAGAAACAGAAATATCAGTAATTGCTTGATTCAGTTAAACCAGTAATTAGCTGATCACTTTTCAGTTCTTTTTTTATTTTTTAGTTATTTCCACAACAAAAGCCACATTCAATACTTTGAAATTCTGTAATCATTTGTTTTTTCTTTGAAAAACTGGGATAACATTTTCTATCTTAAGTCTCCTGGCAGCTTTTTCATTCTCTAATTTTTCTAAATAAATCTCTCCAAGATTATTGACCAACTTCTTAAATGAAATTGTCAAACTATACAGCTGTCTGTCCTACACTTGCTTATTATAGTGTAGCTGTATTTAAAAATAATAAGAGGGCCAGGCACGGTGGCTCGCACCTGTAATCCCAGCACTTTGAGAGGTCGAGGCAGGTGGTTCACTTGAGGTTAGGAGTTCACTACTTTGGCCATCATGGTGAAATCCTGTCTATACTAAAAATACAAAAATTAGCCAGGTGTAGTGGCACAGGCCTGTAATCCCAGTTACTGGGGAGGCTGACTGAGACAGGAGAATCACTTGAACTCTGGAGGTGGAGGTTGTAGTGGAGGTGGAGGTTGACTATCTCAAAAAGTCAAAGATACCAGAGTTGAGATCGTGCTGTTGCACTCCAGCCTGGGCAACAGAGCGAGACTTCATATCTAAATAAATAAATAAATAATAAAAATAAAAAGATCTAATTGCATCTGTCTTTTAAAATTGGCTTATCTTTTAAGTTATTTGACATGTTTTTTGTAGTTCTTATTAAAGTCATAGGAATAGGGAAAGGTTTTCCATATATCCCTTTCACATCTGAAAGCTGACTAAATAGTATTGCAGGGCAGGCGTGGTGGCTCACGCCTATAATCCCAACACTTTGGGAGGCCAAGGCAGGCCTGAGGTCAGAAGTTAGAGACCAGCCTGGCTAACATGGTGAAACCCTGTTTCTACTAAAAATACCAAAAATCAACTGGGCGTGGTGGCATGCACCTGTAATCCCAGTTTACTCAGGAGGCTGAGGCAGGAGAATCACTTGAACCTGGGAAGTGGAGGTTGCAGTGAGCTGAGATCGTGCCATTGTACTCCAGCTTGGGCAGCAAGAGTGAAACTCCATCTCAAAAAAAAACAAACAATAAACAAAAAAGCCAGTATTGCAAACAAACAAAAAGTCATGCAGTCTTATTCTGAAAAACAGATCATCCCCAAATAATTATCATATATTCAAATGACAAATATATTTAAACTGTATTTCTTCTCTTTTCACCTCCCTTTCTCCCTGCAGTACCGTGTGGAATCAATGATGTTGCGTATTGCAAAGCCAATGAACTATATTCCTGTGACACCTAGTGTTCAGCAGAGATCCCAAATGAGAGCCCCACAGTGTGTTCCTCTAATTATGGAGCCGGAATCCCGCTTCTATAGCAACTCTGTTCTTGTTTTGGATTTCCAATCACTTTATCCTTCTATTGTGATTGCATATAACTATTGTTTTTCCACCTGCCTTGGCCATGTGGAGAACTTGGGAAAGTAAGATTTTTTTCATATTTACAATAATGTTGTGCTTGTCTACTTCTTACTAAAATGAAACACTTCTTGAGTGTCTCTTTGCTCTTGACACCTTCTTTATGAGCAAGATGAATGGGCTATAGCCCAGCTAATCCATTTATTGTAGTTGTCTTACTAATTGACATGGATCACCGTATGATTAATCCAGTTTCATGGATGGATGACTCATATGAAGAGGATTGGGAATAAATCAGCCTTGCAACTGTTTCACTCCATGTGTAACCATGGTCTCTTTTAAAATGAAAGTTAAATTGATATAAATTACCTTTCAGTGGAACAGTTTGAGGATTATGATCTTATAACTCCATCTATCACCTCCTCTTTATTTTTCTTAGAAATTGTCCAGGATTAAATGTTAGGTTTATTAATTAATATAAATTAAGTTTCATAAACCAAAAATAACATTTTAAATTCTGAAAGGATTAAATACTTTTCTTAGATTGTAGGAAATAAGAGACTCTTCCTTTTTATTGATTTTTCTGTATTTGAGACTGTGTGTTGGTTTTAGTATATACTGTACTCACTTCTTCATAGAAAGCATCTGGAAAATATATTGGTAATCTTGTCTTTTTATTAAAAACAAGAATTTGGAAAACTTACAAGATTTATAGTCTAAGGTTTAAATTCTTTAAATATATTCACAAGGATGTTAAATAAAAATAAACTTTAAGTAATTTAGTATAAGCTGATCATATGTTGAGTTGAAATTTGGCATTTCAGTATAGATTTTACCCATAAACTTTAGGATAGTGCCATTTAAGAAACATGTCTTATAATAAATTGTGAATATTTGAAGAATGGTACTTTGGTAATGAGGCAAATAAACATATTATTAAGTACATGAATGCATGTTTAGATGTTTGAAAATGAATTTCTAATGGAGTTAGAAAGATTCCTAAAATTGCCTAAAATCTCTGTTCTATGATTTGAAGAAGTATTTGCTTAATGTTCTCTTTCTTAACAGGTATGATGAGTTCAAATTTGGCTGTACCTCTCTGAGAGTACCTCCAGATTTACTTTACCAAGTTAGGCATGATATCACAGTGTCCCCCAATGGAATAGCTTTTGTCAAGGTAATACTCTCTTGTAAATGAAAGATATCAACTATGGCTTAACGTTTGGAGAGCTGATAATGGTTTAGATAGTGTTGGCACATAATAGAAAACAAAAACACCGAGTTTGCTTGTTTTTATCTTAAAAAGTCAAAGATATAAGAATCTTCTGAGAAATCACTTCAGAAACAAAACAGTGCCCTTGTTTTTCTTGGATTTAGGCTTTAAACCTTTAAATTGTTAAATGTTAGTTAATGAAATACTGAAAGAAATAAATGTATGCTCATACCTTCTACCCTTTATTAGAATTAGGCAGACTTAAATAGCAATTTAATGGTCAAAATATATTACCTACAAAGATTTGAATTTCTTTAATGTATAGATACAAGTTGTTCTTCTACATTATTTTAACTTAAATTAAGATTATCTTAGAATTAATAATACTCTAATATGTTTATTGATTATATTTTTAAGAAGCTATCCAAACTAAAAATAGGGTCCCTTTTTTCTCTCCTATATCTCCCCTTAAAAGAGACAGAGGAAAATTTTATAAATTAAAGACAAATAAGGGAGATCTAAAAGAAGATTATGTTGCCTCTTATATGCCAACTTTATTCCTTTCTTTTCTATTTTCTTAGCAGTGAGTCTGTACTAGAATCATGAGACAGTAGAGTGGTTGATGGTAGAGTGGACCCCACCAGCCCCCAAATTCATTCTGGTGTACTTATCAAAAGTGGCATCATTCTCTACCAGTAAGAGGGAATGCTAAACTAAAATTAGCAATTTAGATGAAGAAAATTTTAACCAAAGAGTTCATGGTATGTTTCATTTTTGGAAAGTTTTTAAATGTAGTATTTCTAGGGACTGATGTAGATGAGTTCTACTTGGAGACATGGAAATAGATCATTTTTTAATTAAAAGGGTCTCTATGTAAAAATCAGTTTTCACATCACATTTCTGCAAATTTCGTCCCTGTTCTTTTAATCTTATGTCTCACAATATTATGGCTGCTTCAAAATGTACACCAAAGGAAGTAGAGGTTAGAATATGTTCTCATTGTCACATATGTAGCAGCTTATTATCTCCTTTTAGCAGCATTTTTTAAAACTTGCATCTACTTTTGGACCCAGTATGTTAAGCTTAATGAAAATAAGACTTTTTAATATTCAGGTGTGTGATTATCCTATACCTGAGATTTTAATTGTTAGGTCCAACATGCATTACCTTGCACGTGTCTGTGAATCATCATCTAAGTTAATACTGTTTTGTGGTTTTCATTCCTACTGGAGTTCTCATAAATTCTCCCTAGTCTTGATTAATACAAATGATTTTTTTTTTTGGCATCAACAAATTTTATCACCTCACTATTCATCCCCTCTTCCAGATTGCTAATAAATATAGGCCGGAGGGGATGGCTTAGTGGTCTAAGCATCAGATTTGAAATACCTAGAGTCCCTGGAACTGCAGGTTTGAATGTCAGCAGAGTCAACCCAGCTCATCATTCTTCCAAGGTAGATAAATGGAGTTCCATGCAGATTTCTGTGTGGGGTCATTAGGATGAGATCTTTAAAAACAGTTGGTTATGAGTGATGCAAGTCCCATGTGTCATTTTGAAAGAATGGGGGTTTCTGTCAAAGTTTTGAACAAAATTTCCCTCTGAACTTATTTATAGTCACTTATGCACTAGTTGACATCCTCCTCCCTGGAGGTCTCTGAACTCACATAGAAGTGCTCTGTTAGTTTTATAAACATTACAGGAACCGTTTAGGAGAAAAATCCTCTTCCAAGAAATAAAATGTTATGATTTTATATTGATGGTCATTAATACTGTGGTCACTCTGTTGTTAGCATGTTTCAATTCATGACAATTGGCCATTATTATATTTTATGCTTCCTTCTTAATTATTTAAATCTATAATGTTTGAGGGGTTTTAAACATTCTTTTTTCTTTATGATAGCCTTCAGTAAGAAAAGGTGTACTACCAAGAATGCTTGAAGAAATTTTGAAGACTAGATTTATGGTGAAGCAGTCAATGAAGGCTTACAAGCAAGACAGAGCCCTGTTGCGAATGCTTGATGCACGTCAGCTAGGACTTAAGCTGATAGCAAATGTCACATTTGGCTATACATCTGCTAATTTTTCTGGGAGAATGCCATGCATTGAAGTAAGTGATACAAATCTGTAGTTTTTTTCAAAAGAGACTAAAATATGGCCAGGCACAGTGACACTCACCTGTATTTTCAGTTACTTTGGAAGCCGAGGTGGTAGGGATGGGGAGCTTCAGCCCAGAGTTGAATCCAGCCTATACAACATAACATCTCTATTTAAAAAAAAAAAAAAAAGGCTAGCCATGGTGGCTCACACCTGTAATCCCAATACTTTGAGAGGCCGAGGCGGGTGGATTGCTTGAGCTCAGGAGCTGGAGACCAGCTGGGACAACATGGTGAAACCCCGTCTCTAACCAAGAATGCAAAAACTACCCAAGCATAGTGTTGTGTGCCTGTGGTCCCAGTTACTCGGGAGACTGAGGTGGGAGGATCACTAGTGCCCAGGAAGTCGAGGTTGCAGTGAACTGTGATTATACCACTGCACTCCAGCCTGGGTAACAGAGTGAGACCCTGACTCAAAAAAAAAAAAAAAAAAGAAAGAGGGATTAAAGCAGCATTAAATGAACTCCTGTTCATTCAAGCATTTCATTTTGTTTTAAAACTTTTAAGAATTTCATTTCTGTGACATAGGATCCGTTCTTCTCATACCAAGCCTAAATACATACATATTCTTGGGGATCTATGAGTTTTCTCTATAAGACATCTCTGTATCTTTACTCTAATGATCGTTTTAGAAATTAGCATATACACATTTCTGCATAATCTTCATGACTATACTGTAACCTTCTATTAGCATGAGATTTCATTGCCACCTTTGTAGCAGTTTTATAACAACCTTGGTATTGCACAGTTCATTTTATGTATTGTCAAGAGATCTGATTATAGATTGGCTTGTCTAAATGTCACAATTAGCCAGGTGTGGTAGCTCACACTTGTGATCCCAACAACTCAGGAGGCTGAGGTGGGAGGATTGCTTGAGCCCAGGAGTTCAAGACTAGCCTAAGCAACATAGTGAGCCCTTGCCTGTACTAATACATAAAATTAAAAACTAAAAAAAAATTGTTTAAGTCAGAATAAACAACAGTCATTCCATATTTACTAGTATACCAGTAGAGATAAAGCAAAACCTTTTTTGCAGTGATCAGTGGACAGTTGAAAGACATTTTTCATAGAATAAGACTTAATTTCTTATTTACTAAGTTGAGATGTTTGATAGAAATACAATATACTGTGACAGGGTAATATAATAATATACTAGTGATCGTGAAAAGAACAGAGTAATGTGTTATATTGTGATCATGCCAAGTGAAGGCCAGAGGAGATTGTGAAATATCATATTTGCATTAGTTCAGTAAGAGAAAAGCAAGGGAAGAATAAAGTCTTCACACAGCTTATAGTAGGCAAAATGAACTCCAAAAACATGAGCAAGGCAGTAGTGGCATATTCACATTGAAAGCAGTAAAATACCATCTATAGTGAAAACCTGATATTGTTAACTTGAATATTTTGGTACAGTAATATGATTCTGTGCTGGATAAATTTTTTTACAGTTGCACTGTAAAGGCTGTAAGCAATAAAAGTTCATATCTGGGTTTATGTTTGTATACTTTTAGGTGATATAAAAAATACTTAGTCATGGAGGTTCATATTAATAAATTTGAAAACCACTGATCTATATGATCCAGCCAAAAAAAAAAATTGGAATTGATATTACTAATGTAGAACCAAAAGATATCAATTTTTTTTTTTTTTGAGACAGAGTCTTGCTTTATCATCCAGGCTGGAGTGCAGTGGCTCAACCATGGCTCACTGCGGCCTCGACCTCCCAGGCTTAAGCAATCCTCCCACCTCTGCCTCCAGGTAGCTGGGACTACAGGTGCTTACCTTTATGCCCAGCTAATTTTTTTATTTTTTGTAGAGATGGGGTTTCGCCAAGCTGTCCAGGCTGGTCTTGAACTCCTAAGCTCAAGTGAGTCTCCTGCCTTGTCTTCCCAAAGTGCTGGGATTACAGTGTGAACCACCATGCTTGTCCCACCGTGCTTGGCCCTTTGTTAGGGGCCATGTCTACATTTCCTTAATTTCTTCCCTGCCTCTCAGTTTTAAAAGTGTTTATTAATGTATTTCAGCAATAAAACAATGCAGAAATTATACTGTTTAAAAAATATGTGAATACTGTAACTTTAGACTAACAAGAATTTGGAAAGATTTTTGAACTAGCAGTGGAAATTTAGGAATAGAGTTCCACCAGGGAGTACATTGCTGCTTTGCATGGTGGACTCAGACTGCCAAGCAGTACTGCTTCCTTGACCCTGGTCTTCTCAGCTATTCTTAGGTTAATGACTATAAGCATGCATTTGGCTCCTCATCATATGCTAACTTCACAACAGTACAACGTTTACTTCTATGTGAAATCATAAGTGTAAAAAAGCAGCTAACATCACAGAAAGAGCTGCTCATGAATAAGTGAAACGTTAGCGCCAATAGAGTAGAAATGAAAGCTATCAGCCACTTTTTTTTTTAAGGGCAGATGGCTTCATTATTTTTTATGCCTGTACAATATTCCATTGTACACATATACAGCATTTTCTTTATGCATTCACCTGTTGACAGACACTTAGGTTGCTTCCATATCTTGGCTACTGTGAATAGTGCTACAATAAATATGGGAGTGCAGAAATCTATCCAGTGTACTAATTTCCTTTTCTTTTCTTTCTTTCTCTTCCTTCCTTTCCCTTCCTTACCCTCCCTGCCTCCCTCCCTTCCTCCCTTCCTCCCTTCCTTCCTTCCTTCCTTCCTTCCTTCCTTCCTTCCCTCCCTCCCACCCACCCAGCAGTGGGATATCTGGATCATATGCTAGTTCTATTTTTAGATTTTTGAGGAACTTCATATTGTTGTACATAGTGGCTATACTAATTTACATTCCCACTAACAGTGGGTTCCTCATTCTTCACATTCTCTCCAGCATTCATTATTGCCTGTTTTTTGGATAAAACCCATTTTAGCTGGGGTGAGAAAATATCTCATTATAATTTTAATTTGTATTTCTCTGATTAGTAATATTGGTCATTTGTATGTCATCTTTTGAGAAATGTCTATTCAGACCTTTTGTGCATCTTTTTTTTTTTTTACCCATTTTAGCCAGGGTGGGAAAATATCTCATTATAATTTTGATTTGTATTTCTTTTTTTTTTTTGAGACGGAGTTTCGCTCTTGTTACCGAGGCTGGAGTGCAATGGCGTGATCTCGGCTCACTGCAGCCTCCGCCTTCTGGGTTCAGGCAATTCTCCTGCCTCAGCCTCCTGAGTAGCTGGGATTACAGGCACGCGCCACCATGCCCAGCTAATTTTTTGTATTTTTAGTAGAGACGGGGTTTCACAATGTTGACCAGGTTGTTCTCAATCTCTTGACCTCGTGATCCACCCGCCTCGGCCTCCCAAAGTGCTGGGATTACAGGCTTGAGCCACCGCGCCCGGCCTGTATTTCTTAATATTGGTCATTTGTATGTCATCTTTTGAGAAATGTCTATTAAGATCTCTTGTGCATTTTTTTTTTTTGAGAGTCTTGCTCTGTTGCCCAGGCTAGAGTGCGTGGTGCAATCTGAGCTCACTGCAACCTCTGCCTCCCGGGTTCAAGCGATTCTCCTGCCTCAGCCTCCCAAGTAGCTGGGACTATAGGCGTGTACCACCATGCCTGGCTAATTTTTTTGTATTTTTAGTAGAGACAGACTTTCACTGTGTTAGCCTGGATGGTCTCGATCTCCTGACCTCATGCTTTGCCCACCTTGGCCTCCCAAAGTGCTGGGATTACAGGCACTGGCCACCGCACCCAGCCCCTTCATTTTTAATGGAATGATTTGGTTTTTTCCTCCTGAGTTGTTTGAGTTATATATTCTGGTTATTAATCTTGTATTAGATGAGTAGTTTGCAAATACTTTCTCCCATTGTGTGGATTGTCTCTTTTTTGATTATTTCCTTTACCGTGCAGAAGCCTTTTAGCTTTATACGATCCCATTTGTCCAGTAGTCAGCTCTTAAAAAAGAATAAAATCCGGTCATTTGCAACAACATGGATGAAGCTGAAGGACATTATGCTAAGTGAAATAAGCTACACAGAGAAAGACAACTATTACATGTTCTCACTCATATGGAAACTAAGAAAAAAAATTAATGAATTCATGGAGATAGAGAGTACAATGATGGTTGCCAGAGGCTGTGAGGTGTGGAGGGAGGGAGATAAACTTAAAATGATTAATGAGTACAAAAATACAGTTAGAATGAATAAAATCTAGTATTTGATAGCACAGTAACTATAGTGAACAGTAACTTACTGTATATTTTTAAATAACTAAAATAGAATTGAAATGTTCCTAACACAAAGAAATGATAAATGCTGGAGGTAATGGATATCCCAGTTACCCTGATTTGATAATTACACATTGTCTGTCTGTATACATCACACGTACCACATATACGTATATATACAACACTTATGTATCCAGGATAATTAAAAGCTTTTAAAAGTGGGTGGGAGGCAAATGGATTACTGACTGTAGTCTCCTGCTTTCCTTCAGTGAACACACAATCAAAAAAGTGCTAGATCTAGACTATCATGAAGACAAGACTTTGTAAGCATATAAGGAGAATATGGAGAATAAATAAATGTAGCTAATAGTTGGAGATTAATGTCTCTGTCTCAGAACCATCATAGAGAAAGACAAGACTTTGTAAGCAAAAATTCCTAAGAGAAATAGAGAATAAATATGGTAGCTGTTAGTGGAGGTTAATGTCTCTGTCTCAATTGGACAGTCTCTGACTTAATTTCATAAATTAAAATTTTTATATGTTGAGAGTTTTCTGCTAAACTGTTGATCATTTATGATAAAGGTGCATATATGTGACTTTTTTTAATTGGCTGAACTTTATTTCTTCCTTTTTATGTCTTTTCAGGGAATTAATTTTTACTTAAAAAATTGTTTTTATTGTTACTTTTGAGCATCCTCGGTCATTGCCTAAATTGTGAAACCATTTATTTTCCTCTTTTTAAATCCTCTCTTAGCCCTTTAATGAAGAAATGCTTTTCAAATTAGGAACTTTGTGCCAAAGTTCCTAACTGATTGGCAGAATCAGTTAATTACTGCTCCTTCCCTCTTCTGCCTTCCCTTCACCCTAGTGCTGCTGAATTCTTCCTGTTACATGGTCTTCAGGGGTAACTACAGATTTCTGACTCTTTCAGGTATAACTTAAATGGGTCAGAGTAAGAGCATCAGGCAGACATTTAAGACCAGTATGTATATGTACAAGTATGTACTTGTAAGTATGTATCTCAGAAGTATTTTTGACTTAGGATGGCTTGCTCATCCTGCTCTTTGTCCTGACAGAGTTGACCTTGCTTGAAAGTCCAGCATGTAACAGAACACTTTATTCAATTTGAGTTTCAATTAGATAACGTGATTTTTGTAATGTATTAAGTTATAGTTTACCTCCGTTTAAAACCTAAGGCCAGGCAGGGTGGCTCATGCCTGCAATTGGGTTGAGGTGGGTGGATCACTTGAGGCCAGGAGTTCAAGACTAGCCTGGCCGTCATGGTGAAACCCCATCTCTACTAAAAATACAAAAAATATCCAGGCATGGTGGCACACGCCGGTAATCCCAGCTCCTCAGGAGGAAGAGGCACAAGAATTGTTTGACCCCAGGAGGCAGAAGTTGCAGTGAGCCAGGATCACACCACTGCACTCTAGTCTGGGTGACAGAACAAGACTGTCTCAAAATAAATAAATCCCAACTTGTTTCTACTACCAGTTTTATTATTTATTCCTTTGTTCATATATTTAATATGTCCTTTGGAATGCAACTTTAAACAGCCTTTTAAATAGTATTCAATCTTACATTTAGTAAATTAAAAAAAATTTTTTTTTGAGACGGAGTCTTGCTGTGTTTCCCAGGTTGGAGTGCAATGGTATGATCTCGCCTCACTGCATCCTCTACCTCCTGGATTCAAGCGATTCTCCTGCCTTAGCTTCCCAAGGAACTGGTATTATAGGCACCTGCCACTAGGCTCGGCTAATTTTTGTATTTTTAGTAGAGATGGGGTTTCACCATGTTAAGTCAGGCTGGTCTCAAACTCCTGACCTCAGGTGATCTGCCCGCCCCGGCCTCCCAAAGTGCTGGGATTACAGGAATGAGCCACTGCACCCGGCCTTAGTAATTTAAATTTTACACTAAAGGGAGAAGTATCATTATTGCTGTTGTTTACTTCTTAACACACAAAAAAAACAAAATGCACAGTTTGCATTTTAAAATTGCAAAAGGAATGCTCCATTTATGTTGAATGGCATCTTTCCCACTCTTAGCTTTAATGAGTTTAATAAATGAAACAGCAATGTTATATAGACTCTTTAATTTACTTAACTTGTAAAATCTAATTAGCATGCTTCTCATATTTGTCAAGGCCCAGCATCTTTCTGTTTTGTAAACTCATGCCATGGTCACTGTTAAAACTCACTAAACACTAATGAAAAAACCCTTCTTAGATATATAAATACTTAATTCATTTAAATTGAATACTTTTGATATATTTTCCATATTATTAGATATATTTTTCCTTGTATAACTAGTCACAGATTGAAGTTCAGCATTAATTTTAATGATATTAAAAGACATTTTCGGCTGGACGCAGTGGCTAACGCCTGTAATCCCAGCACTTCGGGAGGCCAAGGTGGGCGGATCACAAGGTTAGGAGTTCGAGACCAGCCTGGTCAACGTGATGAAACCCCATCTCTACTAAAAATGCAAAAATTAGCTGTGCGTGGTGGCACATGCCTGTAATCCCAGCTGCTCAGGAGGCTGAGGCAGGAGAATCGTTTGAACCAGGGAGGCAGAGGTTGCAGGAAGCTGAGATTGTGCCATTGCACTCCAGCCTGGGCAACTAAAGCAAAACTCCATCTCAAAAAAATAAAGTATTATTCCTAAGAAATAAAAAGAAAAAGATATTATCATCAACACTTAAACAGAAAATTTTTGAGAGATGCACGTACATATACTCGTGCACCTACAAAGAGTGATTTTCTGCCTAACGTGTTGTAAGGGTACATAAGAAAGTGTTTGAATAGGCTGGGTGTGGTGGCTCATGCCTGTAATCCCAGCACTTTGGGAGGCTGATTCGGATGGATCACAAGGTTAGGAGTTTGAAACCAGCCTGGCCAACATGGCGAAACCCTGTCTCTACTAAAAAATACAAAAATTAGCCAGGTGTCATGGCATGCACCTGTAGTCCCAGGTACTCAGAAGGCTGAGGCAGGAGAATCACTTGAACCCAGGAGGCAGAGGTTGGAATGAGTGGAGATAGCACCACTGCACTCCAGCCTGGGTGACAGAATAAGACTCAGTCTCAAAAAAAAAGTTCTTGAATAAATAAGGATTATTCTTCCAAGAATCAAATGTACCTGCATACCTTGTAACCAAGTGCAGTCCACTTACTGATAGAACACTCAAAGACAAGTCTGTATATTGATTGGTTGTTTCAAATTTTTTACCTCAGTTTCTTCTTGAATACTTGTAGAAAGAATGATGACACTGATGGCTATTTTGATTTCTTTTTTATATTCTTTTCTCCTTGTTTCATTTTTAGAAATACGTAGTAATTAAATGTTATTATATGTTAAAGTCTGTTTACTTACACAGAGTTATGTTAATACATTATTTCGAATGTGTTTCTACCAACAGGTTGGTGATAGTATTGTTCACAAAGCCAGAGAGACCTTGGAACGAGCTATTAAACTGGTGAATGATACCAAGAAATGGGGTGCTAGGGTTGTGTATGGAGATACTGACAGGTAATGGATGTTTGGTTTTGTAGTTGTCTTTTTGCATCTCTCCAGATCTTCATTTCAGTATTTAAAATGGCTTAAGGGAATCCTTTCTAAAAATCAGAGTTCTACCTGAGTCCTTTCCAGTCCTTATGATCTCATAATCAGAGTTACACAGATAGTGATTTACCAGATATGATCGTAAGAGACAGTTTTTGTCCTAAGCCACAAACTGAAGATTGCCATCGCTTTCCTCTAGGTTGCTCTTGGCCAAGTAGATAGTGATCTATAAACTGTGTACACAGGAGTCTAGTTTATTTAAAGAAACTACTTTTAATGTGAATAATGCCTCTAATCTAGCTGCAACTCTCAGAATTTAAGTGTATATATTAAAATAATTAATTGTTTTTGAAGGACAGTTGCCAGACCTGAGTGGTTACCTTACCACTAGGCCCCAAAATATGTTGACCTTCTAAGAGAAGGGCATATAGGCAAATACAGTTTTCCATTTGATTCCAGAGGGTTCACAGACTTCCTCAAGGCCATTATTAATGGATTGGCAAGTAATGTGCCTGCATTTGAAGGCACATTATTAATAATGTAAGTTATTAACACCAGCTTGCATGTTTCCTTGCTTGCTATGATACTTTTCAGGTTTCAGTTATTTATGTAACATCTTATTTGTATGGCTTATTGAAATTATTCTAAAATGTAGGCATTATGCAAATTTCTTACAGTGAAATTTTTCCCATATTGGAGACTTAGAGTCACAATGTGATCATGCTAAGAGCACTTGCCTCAAAACCTCTGATCTCTTTACAGTCCAACAGAGCAATAGGAGATAATGCTTCTAATCATTAAATAGCTTATAAGTAATCTTTGAACAGCATTTAATCTTCTCCAGTTCTTTAAAACGTTCATACAGTCAGCATAATCATATTAATACTGAAGGAGACCTTGCCTCATATAGCAGCTGTTTCATTACCAGCACGTGGGGGTAGTTTCAAATTATCGAGGCCCTAATTATCCATATTCTCTCCTGTTCCTCATCAAAAGCCACTCCCTAGTTTGGCTTTGGTTATTTTACTGTTCTCTGAAACTACTTCTGCTGGGTATTCTAGCAAAATAAAAGTTACTAAAATTAGTGTTGTACTTGTTAGCAGAACTCCTTATTTAGGGACAAAAGTTAATCCTTTAAATTTTTTATTTTAATTCAGGGGCTATCCATGTCAGTTGTTTTTGGTAAAAACACAACACTTAGAATTCAGCGTGATTCCGATTGTAGCTATATTATTTACCCTTTAAGATCTTTAAAAAGTCAAGCTACAAAAATTATAGACTTACAGAATGTCAGAGCGGGAAGGGATTTTGATATTATTTAGGCCGGCGGTTTTCATATTATTGGGAGCGCTTAGAATGTGCCTCAAGTGATACTTATTAAGAACAAATTTCCCTAGGATAAGAAATTTAAGATCTTGCAACTAGTCAGTAAAGAGCCATAAATTGATATTCAGTATTTTGGTTCCTAGCTTTCTTTCTACTTCAGATTCTATAATTATTATATGATTCCAGTCAAACAAAATTTACTTGCAGTGTCATTAAAACTTTTGATCACCATTCACTACCTGATGGCATTCAACAAATATTGGCCAGGCACAGTGGCCCATGCTTGTAATCCTAGCATTTTGAGAGGCCAAGACAGGTGGATTGCCTGAGCCCAGAAGTTCAAGACCAGGTTGGGCAACAAAGTGCAACCCTGTCTCTACAAAAAAATTAAAAAATTAGCCAGACATAGTGGTGCACACTTGTACTCCTAGCTACTTGGGAGGCTGTGAGGTGGGAGGATCACTTGAACCCAGGAGTTCAAGGCTGTAGTGAGGCATGATCATGCCACTGCACTACAGACTGGATGACAGAATAAGACCATCACAAAAACAAAAAAAAACCAAATGTTTAGTGACATCTGTATGAGGGCAATTCACAACAGTATCACCCTGGCAGAATACAAATAAATTCTTGAGGGGGGACCAAAAAAAAGTCAGTACCATAGTCTTTGGCCCCACAGCTCCCATTCCTACCCAACAATATTTTACTCCTTAGTAATTACTTTCTCTTATTAAATATAAATTTAATTTTTTTTCCCTTGGAAGGACAATAATGATAAAAGGTTGAGAATCACTGCTCTTGGGATATTAGGTAATGCTTGGTGGAGTGAAAAAGAGAGACCTGGATTCTCTTTCTAGCTATACTCCTAGATGATGGCATGGCCACTAATAAGTCATTTAACCTCTCTGAGGCTTAGTTGCCTCCTCATCAAAATGAAGAAAATCTAATAGACAAAGGTAAATGACCTTCCAATTATGACGACATTCCAATTATACTTTTAGTTATTTTTAAATGTACTATAAATTATTGTTGACTGTAATCGCTCTGTTGTGCTATCAAATACTAGGTCTTATTCATTCTAACTGTATTTTTATACCTATTAACCATCCCCACACATACACATTACTTTTCCCAGCCCCTGGCAGCCTAGAAACTCATTTTAAAACAGTCTTTAGTATTGTAGGAGAGTCACTTCCATTCTGTCACATGACAAAAAACTTCTGCTAATTCTGTCCAGCTTTCTTGAAGTTTAGCTCAAAATCAGACTGGCCAAAACAGCTTAGATGGATTCAAACAAACTCACATTACTGGGTAAAATCTCAAATCTCAAATAACGACCCTATAATAATAACTTTTTATTATTATTAACGACCCTATAATAATGACAGACAGTCTCGCTCTGTTGCCCAGGCTGGAGTTCAGTGGCATGATCTCAGTTCACTGCAACCTCCACCTCCCAGGTTCAAGCAATTCTCCTGCCTCAGCATCCCGAATAGCTGAAACTATAGGCATATGCCACCATGCCCAGCTAATTTTTATATTTTTAGTAGAGACAGGGTTTCACTGTGTTGGCCAGGCTGGTCTTGAACTGACCTTGTGATCTGCCCTCCTCGGCCTCCCAAAGTGCTGGGATTACAGGCTTGACCCACTGCGCCTGGCCAATAATAACTTTTAGGATGTAAAACATATGTACCTTTATTTCTTTATCTTTATTATGGAATTATAATTCTTAACAGAATATATAATATGTAATAAAATATAAAAATGTGTAGGTCCAAGTTACCAACTACCATGCCAGCCAAGATACAGAACACTTTTTATCACCCTAAAAGTTATCTCCTTACCCCTTTGCAGTGAATCCATTATCCTTACTCCATACCCTAGACAACCACTTATCTGATTTTTATTATCAAGCTTAGTTTTTCCTATAATAAAACTGTATAGAAATGTGTGTATGTCCACTGATTTTAAAATGTTGCATTCATCATTGCATCTGAACATTTTAATAATAATCTTTCATAAAAAGTTTGGCAGTTGCACATGAAGTTCAACATACCCTTAGCATGTGGCCCAGCAATTCCACTCCTTGATGCTTCTCTAAGAAAATGAAAACCTATGATCACACAGAAACTTGTGTATGATCTTCATTGGAGCTTTGTTTTGTAATGGTTCAAAACTGCAAAATATCTAAATGTCTATTACTGAGTGATTTGGATAAGCAAATTGTGATATTTCCATATAGTGAAGTACTACTCAACAATAGAAAAAAAAAAAAAACAGTTGCTGTTATTCTAACACCATGGATGAATCTCAAAATATGCCAAGTAAAAGAAGACAGACATAAAATAGTACATACTATATAGTTTCATTTTGTAAAATTTTTATTTATTTATTTAGAGACAGGGTCTCACTATATTGCCCAGGCCCATCTCAAACTCCTGGCCTCAGACAATTCTCCTACTTCAGCCTCCAGAGTTGCTAGTGTTACAGGCAAAAGCTACTGTACCCAGCCCATTTATATACAATTATTGGGAAAAAACCCATAGTAACAGAAAGCAAGTCTTACATATTGAACCTGGGGCCAGGAATAGACTGAAGAATTATTGTTAAGGAGTACAAGGAGGTTGAAGCTGCAGTGAGCCATAATTATGCCACTGCACTCCAACCTCAGTAACTGAGTAAGATCCTATCTCTTAAAAAAATTTTTTTTAATAAGGTAGTATTTGGTATAAGTGAGCATCAGATGGTCTATAAACAAACTGCAAAAACCTTCAGATGGTTGAAAGTATAGCCTAGATTGAAGGTCTAATTAACTAAGGCATTTTTGTTCTGCCTTAGTGAATGTTGAAATTAATTCAGATTGAGACAATATTTATTTTAGAGACCTGAAATAGAGTTGAATAGACTACTTTTTTCCTTTCTTTTAATTTTTCACATTAAGCTCTTAGACAAGTGCTGTCTCCAGTATTAGCAGGGACTTTTTCCAAAGCATTCAATATCTCTTCACTAAAAATACAAGTGAAGATGAACTTTATAATCCATCTTACTTAAATATTATATTTATTAACCATTACTTCTGTTGGTGGTCAGGTTGTAGTATATACTAAAATAAAATAAAAACATGCCTAATGTATTTTATCAGTTATTTTTAGTATATTTTGTATTGGTATTTTTTATTCTTATAATTCAGTATTATTCATTACCAAATAATATGATCCATTATAGCAAATGAAAAGATTTACAGATATACACAAATGTTTGTAATGTCTTTTTTCTAAATGATATACAAATGTTGATTTTCTTCGTGTCTTTTTCTGTTTTCTAACTATTGTTCAGTGAACATACATTACAGAATATATGTCTGCCTTTTTTTTTTTTTTTTGAGACAGAGTCTCACTGTCACCCAGGCTGGAGTGCAATGGTGCAATCTTGGCTCACTGCCACCTCCACCTCCCAGGTTCAAACGATTCTCCTGCCTCAGCCTCCCAAGTAGCTGGGACTATAGGCGCGTGCTACCATGCCTGGCTAATTTTTGTAATTTTTTTGTAAAGACGGGGTTTCACCATGTTGGCGAGAATGGTCTCAAAATCCTGACCTCGGGTGATCCACCCTCCTCGGCCTCCCAAAGTGCTGGGATTATAGGCGTGACCTACCATGCTTGGCCGATCTCTGTCTTTTTAAAGTTGAGTGGTTCTGGCCATGAAGGAAACTTCTCCCATGTCACAAGTACATCTTCCATTTCCTTATAATCGCATAGTTTCTTATTTTGTGATGTATTTAATGTACCACAGTGATCCCAACCTTTTTTTTTTTTTGAGATAGAGCCTCCCTGTCTTGCCCAGGCTGCAGTGCAATAGTGCACTCTCAGTTCACTGCAACCTCTACCTCCTAGACTCAAGCGATTTTCCTGCCTCAGCCTTCCAAGTTGCTGGGATTATAAGCACACGCCACCATGCCTGGCTAATTTTTGTATTTTTAGTAGAGACAGGGTTTCACCACTTTGGTCAGGCTGGTCTCGAACTTCTGACCTCAGATAATATACCACCTCATCCTCCCAAAGTGCTGGGATTACAGGTGTGAGCCATCGTGCCTGGACCACAGCAGTCCCCAACCTTTTTAGCACTAGGGATCGGTTGCATGGAAGACAGTTTTTCCACAGACCAAGTAGTTTCGGGATGAAACTATTCCACCTCAGATCATCAGGCATTAGATTCTCATAAGGTGTATGCAACCTAGATCCTTCACTTGTGTGCAGTTCACAATAGGGTTTATGCTCCTATGAGACTCTAATGCTGCCATTGGTCTAACTGATTTGCCACTGTTCACAGACTGACTTGTATTAATCTGTGGCCTAGGGATTTGGGACCCCTGGTGTACCATACAAAGCCTTAAATGTCCAGGGATGATCCAGGACTTTCTTAGCAACTGGGATATCTGAGCTGATCTGTGTGTAGCTAAGATAGAAATATTGGATATCTTAAAAGATGTGTAACGAGACATATCATGAGTACATAAGGAATGTAATAAAACAGGAAAGCTTCCATAGGAAACATCTTAAGAAAAAGTAAACAGGAGAAAGGGAGTTTTATTTGGCAATAGACAGAGTCATAGCCAGGAAAGTTACTCTTGATAAAATTTTTGTTACACTGACTTCTTCATTACCTTACTTTATTTTTAATCCCCTTAGTATGTTTGTGCTACTGAAAGGAGCCACTAAGGAGCAGTCTTTTAAGATTGGTCAGGAAATTGCCGAAGCTGTAACTGCTACCAATCCTAAACCAGTGAAATTGAAGTTTGAAAAGGTAAGAGGAATGTATTATTAGTAATCACATACAAAATTCACATATCTTCCAGAGACCTCTGACTTGTTCAGTTCATTTTCAGAATCACTAACAGTATATGGGTCTATTAAAGTGTTTAATTTGGGCCAGATGCAGTGGCTCATGTCTGTAATCCTGGCACTTTGGGAGGCCAAAGCAGGAGGATTGCTTGAGACTAGGAGTTTGAGAGCAGTCTGGACAACATAGCGTGACCCCATCTCTACAAAAATGAAAAAGTTAACCAGGCATAGTGGCACATGCCCATAGTCCCAGCTATTTCAGAGGTTAAAGTGGGTGGATCACTTGAGCCCAGGAGTTCAAGGTTACAGTGAACTGTGATTGACCAGTGCACTTCAGCCTGGGCAACAAAGTAAGACCCTGTCTCTTTAAAAAATATATTACATTTAAAATATTTTCTCTTGTATAATTTTCTCAAAATTTGTTTAGTAATATATACATGTAAGGAAATGAAAATTTGTTCCAGTATTATTATGTAACAGATCATCCCAAACTTAATGGTGTAAAACAGCCAGCATTTCATTCTGCTTACAGATTTTATGGCTCAGGAACGCAGACAATTGGAATGGCTTTTCTCTGCTGCACAATGTCTAGTTCCTCAGCTGAGATGACTTAAAGGTTAGGGGTTACCTAATCAACAGCTAAGAGCTGAAGCCATTTGAAGCTTGCTCACCATCATGCCTGGTGGTTAATGCTGGCTGCTGGTCGGGACATCAGCTGGAACGCCTACCAGTGGCCTTTCACTGGGGCTGCTGTTCTCCCTCACAACATGAGGTTTGCTTTCTACGTGTGAACATCCCAAAGAGAAACAGACAAAAGTTGCTTTGTTTTTTGTGACCCAGGCTCAAAGTCACATGATATCACACACCTCTCTAGATTTAAGAGGAGTGAACATAGATAGACCCCACCATTAATAGGAAGAATGTCAAAGTCACATTGTAAGAAGACCAGGTAGGATGGAAGATACATTCTTTCTTTGCAAAACAAAGTCTACCAAAAGGACTTTTCAACTATTTTTTCACTTACCTTTAGATATCAAAGATATATTTCTTTCTTTCTGTATAAAAGATACTTAGCCTATGGCCACGCATTGTAGCTCACACCTGTAATCCCAGCACTTTGGGAGGCCTAGGCAAGTGGATCACGTGAGGTCAGGAGTTCGAGACCAGCCTGGCCAACGTGGCGAAACCCCGTCTCTACTAAAAAATAGCAGGTGCCTGTAATCCCAGCTACACAGGAGGCTGAGGCAGGAGAATCACTTGAACCCAGGAAGAGAAGGGTGTAGTGAGCGAAGACTGCACCATTGTCCAGCCTGGTAGACAGAGCAAGATTCCATCTCAAAAAAAAACAGTTACTTAGCCTAGAAACTGAGGAATACAAAGAAACATAAGACACCGTCCTGCCCTCTAAGAGTCAGTAATCTAAAAGAAAAGGTTAGGAGTGCATGTAACCAATCTCTTTTGTTGTAAACATAACAGAAAGCAACATGAGAATAGTCTGCTTAAACAATGTGAGAGAGCACAGGAAAGGAGGAGGGAGACTCCATATAGGAAGTAACAGTTCATTATTGTCTTGAAAAATGGTTAGAATTTCAATAGGCAGACGTGGGGCTACAATCATTCAGCACAGAAGAATGTGGCATGTATGGAATTGGAAAAGCACAGTATAGAAATACAGGATAGCATGAGACAGATCTGGAAAAATAAAGTTCAGACCAGACTCTAGAGTGTCTTGAACGCCAAGCTAAAGTGTTTAAATTTTATTCAGTAAAGGTTATTGTCTTAGCCTGTTTGTGCTGCTATCAAAGAATATTAATACCATGTTACTTAAGTTACTTGACAGTTTTATTCAAGCCTTCCATATTCTTAATATTTTCCAAACTAAGAGAGAGGTGCTAAAATCTGTAGCTATAATTATGGATTTGCTTGTTTCTACCCTTTAGTTCTGTCAGTTTATATTTCATATATTTCAAAGTCTTTTTATTAGATGAATACACATTTAGGATTATGTATCTTCTTGATGAATTGATATATTTATCTTTGATAATATTCCTTGCCTTGAAATCTGCTTTTTCTGAAATTAATGTAGCTACTACTCCAGCTTTCTTTTGATTAGTGTTAGCATATACAGTTATGCATTGTTTTGTTTTGTTTTGTTTTGTTTTGAGACAGAGTTTCGCTCTTGTTACCCAGGCTGGAGTGCAATGGCGCAATCTCGGCTCACCGCAACTCCGCTTCCTGGGTTCAGGCAATTCTCCTGCCTCAGCCTCCTGAGTAGCTGGGACTACAGGCACGTGCCACCATGCCCAGCTAAGTTTTTGTATTTTTAGTAGAGACAGGGTTTCACCATGTCGACCAGGATGGCCTTGGTCTGTTGACCTCGTGATCCACCTGCCTCGGCCTCCCAAAGTGCTGGGATTACAGGCTTGAGCCACCGCGCCTGGCCCAGTTATGCATTGTTTAATGAGGAGGATGCATTCTGAGAAATGCATTGTTGGGCAGTTTCATTGTGCAAACATCAACAATATACTTACCTCGATGATGTAGCCTACTAAACACCTAGGTTATCAGGTATAGCCTGTGGCTCCTAGGCCATAAACCTGTACAGCATGTTACTGCACTGAATACTGTAGGCAGCTATAACACAGTGGTAAGTGTGAATTAAAAAATAGAAAGTTACAGTATAAATATGGTATTGTAATCTTACCTGACCACCCATATGATCATGTTGTCCACAGTTCACTGAAACGTCTTCATGTAGTCTATAAGTATATATCTTTTTCCATTTTAAAAACTGTCAACCTATTTAGCTTCTTATTTTTAAAGTGGGTTTCTAACAGATAGCTTATAATTTGGTCTTACTTTTTTTATCCAGGATAATTTCTGCCTGTTAATTGGTATGCTTTGACCATTTGCATTTAATGCGATTAATGATAAAGCTTGGGTATTCCACAATATATACATATTTCAAAACAACATGATGTACATTATAAATATATACAGTTTTGTCAATTAAAAAATAAATAGGCCTGGCATGGTGGCTTAATGCCTGTAATCCCAGCACTACTTTGAGAGGCCATGGTGGGCAGATCACTTAAGCCCAGGAGTTTGAGACCAGCCTGGGAAACATGGCAAAACCGAGCCCCTACAAAAAAAAAAAAAAAAATATATATATATATATATATATATATATATATATATATTTAAGTATATTTATATATTTTTATATTAAAAATATATATATATATAAAATATATATAGCAAAAATTAGTCAGGTGTGGTACCATGCATGTACTTGTAGTCTCAGCTACTCAAGAGGCTGAAGCGGGAAGGAGGAGGATTGCATGAGCCCGGGAGACAGAAGTTGCAGTGAACTAAGATTGGGCCACTGCACACCAGCTCAGGTGACAGAGTGAGACTCTATGAATAAACATTTTAAAAAAGAAAAAGCTTGGGGGCAGGGAAAAGGACCAAATTAATAATATTAAAAAAAAATTGACATCTACCATTGATTCAGGAGTTCCATTTCAAGGAATTTATTCTATGGATTGGTTCACACAAGATTGTTTACTGGAACACCTTATAATTAACAACAGATTGAAAACATCCTAAATGACCCATAATGATGTTTAAATTATGATAACCTGCATACAGTGAACTACTATGTAGCTACAAAATAAAATGAGCTTTCTGTACTAGGATGGAATGCTCTCCAAAATAAATTATTAAATAAGCAAAGGGCAGAATGGTGTATATGATAAGTTACTATTGTGGTGAGAAGGCAGCTGTATGAGTACATGTATTTGCATAGAATATTTCTGGAAGAATACACAGGAAATCAGTACAGGATGCCTGTAAGGAAGAGGAAGCAGAAGCTATGGGGCTTTTAACTGTAGGTTCTGATAACTTTTTATACCATATCTAGCTGTTACTTGTAACTTTTTAGTTGTTAAGGAAGATATGAAAGAGCAGTGCTGGTTGAGGCAGGAACAAAACTGATAGTGCAAGAAAGGGAGTGAGCAAGTGGTTACAACATAAGACAATTCATTTTGTATGCTTTTGCTCCCACCTGTTATATCATGCATTTGTTGGGCCCTAAATCAAAGACATAAAAATAAAATATTCTTGGTGAGGGGAAAATAGTTATTAAGAGGCATTTTGTTAATTTTACCACAGGTATATTTGCCTTGTGTTTTACAAACAAAAAAGAGGTATGTGGGTTACATGTATGAAACACTGGATCAGAAGGACCCAGTATTTGATGCAAAAGGAATAGAAACAGTTAGAAGAGATTCCTGCCCTGCTGTTTCTAAGGTAAGGTTTATCTATGTTGTCTTCATCTGTAAGAAATAAGTGATAATCTGGTAAAAATGTAACTATCCTTAAATATACATCTACTTGAAGGAACTATAGCCTATATAATTATATGTAACTATTATAACTATAGGAGAAACTACATGAATTTTGAGAATTTCAGTTTAGTTTAGTTTAGTTTTTGTTTGAGACGGTCTCACTTTGTCACCCAGGCTGGAGTGCAGTAGTCCAGTCCTGGCTCACTGTAGTCTTGACCTCCTCGGCTCAGGCAGTCTTTTTGCCTCAGCCTCCCGAGTAGCTAGGATTTTATTTCTAATAAAAACAATTTATTTGGATTCTGACTTCCTCTCATACCTTAAATTTTATCAGAATTGCTAAAAAGCAAAACATGAAAATTTTTTGGCTATTGCCTGGATATGTCATAGTATAACAACTCCCAAAAGCAGAGCAGTATAAAGAAGAGAAACAGACCGGATGTGGTGGCTCACACCTGTAATCCCAGCACTTTGGGAGGCTGAGGCTAATTGATTTCCAAATAATTAGCTATAAATTAGTCAAATTTCTCAATCTTAATAACCATGATATTTTGGCTTTTTCTTTACTCGGGCCTAGACTCCTTCTATAGCAAAACAAAAATAAATGGTATAAATGGGAATGGCACTCTATGTACTATATACTGTTTTATGAGAGCATTAAAAGCATAATGGATATTAATATATTATGTCATATATATATATGTGAATTTGGGATTTTTTCAGCACTATTCCTGGAAGAGATATAATCCAGTACCTTCCTTCCCTGCAGGTGGAATTGTACCTAAGCTAAATTAATCAGCTTATTGTATAAATATCCATCAGTTCCAGTATTTAGAATAAGATACACAGCTTTCACCTAGAACTAACTTAAATTTAATCTGCTTACATAAATCCACTCCATGCTGGTTACTTCCTAGGAGAAACTGCCAACACAGAAGATTCTGTCACAGTTATTTATCAACACTATAAAAAGTGAAAACTGCTGATTTTGATTTGACCGTGTGGTGATCTTTAAACTTCTCTGTGCTTTCTGTGACTGAATCAAGACCCTTTCTATACTGGTAAATAAAAAAACAGTATATGAAATTGTGTCTGGTTTCTTGTGCCTAGAAACCAGTTTTGACTATTTAAAAAAAAATACTTGGCTGGGCGTGGTGGCGCACGCTGTAATCCCAGCACTTTGGGAGGCTGAGGCAGATGGATCACAAGGTCAAGAGATCGAGACCATCCTGGCCAACATGGTGAAACCCTGTCTTTACTAAAAATACAAAAATTAGCTGGATGTGGTGGTGCATACCTGTAGTCCCAGCTACTCAGGAGGCTGAGGCAGGAGAATCGCTTGAACCCAGGAGGTGGAGGTTGCAGTGAGCCAAGATTGCACCACTCCATTTCAGTCTGATGACAGAGTGAGACTCCATCTCAAAAAAAAAAAAACTTAAATGTTTCCTGTTGCTTATCACATAGTAAATGTTAATCTGCATGTTATTCTAAATGAACTACATGATATTCTATTTTTAGAAATAGCAAGCTCTGTAAAGTCTCAAATAACTTTCAATTTCTAGTAATTTTTATTATACTATCATTGTAAGTAACAGATTATTTAGGTGAGCAAGTTACCCGGTAGTTACATAATTGGTGAAATACACTAGGAGATATTTTATCTTTACTTGCTTATCTTTTTTGTTTTAAGATACTTGAGCGTTCTCTAAAGCTGCTATTTGAAACAAGAGATATAAGTCTAATTAAACAATATGTTCAGCGACAATGTATGAAGCTTCTGGAAGGAAAGGCCAGCATACAAGACTTTATTTTTGCCAAGGAATACAGAGGAAGTTTTTCTTATAAACCAGGAGCTTGTGTGCCAGCCCTTGAACTTACAAGGTAATCATACCCTCAGTACCTTGCCAGGATAGTCCTGGGGTTCTGCACAAGTCTAGAGTAAATGAAAAGACACTTAGTCCACAGACACAGACACACAATTGTTTCTCTACCTGCACACATGAAGCCTCACTGAAGGTTAGTGAATACTCCCTCATACTTTGTAAGGTGTGAAGAGGAAATCCTCTTTTGGGCTTTCCTTGGGAAACTTACGCAAAGAAATTGTGACTCAGTGCTTGATTCATTTGTTTTTCCCACATCGAAATCACTAGGTAGTCCTTAATATTGCCTACCAAAGCATTTAGATGGTATCATTCTGGAATCAGATAGTTTAACCCCCTAAATTTTCTCTTTCATGATAGATTTATGATAGTTCTTATTCTTAGGGGATAAAATACACCTTTTCCCCACCCCTAGAGGCAGGGTCTCACTTTATTGCCAAGGCTGGAAAGCAGTGGTGCAATCACAGCTCACTGCAGCCTTGACCTCCCAGGCTGAAGCAATCCTCCTACATCAGCCTCTGACGTAGCTGGGATAACAGGTGTGTACCATTATGGCTGGCTGATTTTTTTTGTGGAGACAGGGGTCTCACTATGTTGCCCAAGCTGGTCTCACGCTCCTGGGCTCAGGTGATGCTCCCACATTGGCCTCCCAAAGTGTTAGGATTACAGGCATGAGCCACCGCTCCCAGCTAAAGTACACATGAACTTAAGCTAGTTGATATCTGCCAACTCATTACAGAGTAATTTTTAAACTCTTGTAGCATATCTACACTTGGTGTCAACTAAGCAAAATGTATATTCTCAAAGAAGTAGTAATTCTATTTTAAAGTGTCTTTTGTAGTTTTTTTCATGATTTTATTATTGTTTAAATTCGACTTCACCTGCGAGAAAGATGACTTCCATAACAGGATTTGAGTGTGGCTTTTTTTTTGGATTTGAATAGGAAAATGCTCACTTATGACCGGCGCTCTGAGCCTCAAGTTGGGGAGCGAGTGCCATATGTCATCATTTATGGGGCCCCTGGAGTACCACTTATCCAGCTTGTAAGACGCCCAGTGGAAGTCCTGCAGGACCCAACTCTGAGACTGAATGCCACTTACTATATTACCAAGCAAATACTTCCACCCTTGGCAAGAATCTTCTCACTTATTGGTATTGATGTCTTCAGCTGGTATCATGAATTACCAAGGGTAAGTTTACCAAATAATACATGTGCTCTAACTATGGAGAGGTTTCACTTCAAATTTTCAGTGGCACTAAAGATTTTATGTGCTATTGATGTGGGAGTGCTGGGAAGAGAAGAGTGTGGTCCCTTTAATGATATGGAAAGCAGGAAGGGAAGTGCTGGGTAGAGAAAGGTGGTTCCCAGGCCAGAGCTCTACTCCCATGGACCTAGGTAAGGATAGGCACTCCTGCTTTCACACCCAAATGTTGCATTTTCCAAGACCATCCTGGCCTACCACACCCTAATCCTAGGCCTATAAAAATCCAAGACCCTAGCAGGCAGACACACAAGCAGCTAGCCGGAAGAGCACACGGTGAGGCAATGGCATGTGGGGAGGCCATTGATCAGCAGGACAAGGTGGAGTTTGGCCAGGGCAGTCAGAGAAGAGACAGGCCTCATAGCAGCCCTGTTTCACTATGAGAGCAAAGCAGATCATCTATCTTAAACTGGAAAAGATGCCATGCTTTTTTTGTTTCCTACAAGAGAAACCTTTAAGTATTCTAAAAACACCTTTCTTGTTTTTGTCAGGTTTGTCTAAAAATTTTTTTAAAAAATAAAAAATAGGGCCGGGCACGGTGGCTCATGCCTGTAATCCCAGCACTTTGGGAGGCCGAGACGGGTGGATCACAAGGTCAAGAGATTGAGACCATCCAGGTCAACATGGTGAAACCCCGTCTCTACTAAAAATACAAAAAATTAGCTGGGCATGGTGGCGCATGCCTGTAATCCCAGCTACTCGGGAGGCTGAGGCAGGAGAATTGCCTGAGCCCAGGAGGCGGAGGTTGCGGTGAGCCGAGATTGCGCCATTGCACTCCAGCCTGGGTAACAAGAGCGAAACTCTGCCTCAAAAATAAATAAATAAATAAATAAATAAAAATAAAAAATAAAAACACCTTCTTAGCTTCAAGTTGGCCAAATTATAGATATATTAAAATAAATCCCACAATGATTTCAGTGGTAAACAGCCAAAAAATAATGTAGAATAAACCAGTTAGAAGATAGAGAGCAAAAATTCCTTTGAAATGAATGTTTAAGAAAGCTGTAGGATTTAGTATCTAGATGAAGCCCTGAAGAAACCAGCCTAAAGAAGTATTCCAATGGTGAAATAGCATTACAGTTGGTCCCAAGCTTATCATGGTTCAGCTTAAGATTTTTCTACAAAAGTGATATGCATTCAGTAGAAACTATAGTTCAAGTACCCATAAACCATTCTGGGTTTTTTTTCAGTACAGTATTCAATAAATTCCATGCGATATTCAACACTTTACTATAAAATAGCTTTGTATTAGATGATCTTGCCTGACTGTAAGTGTTCTGAGCACATATCCTGGCTTTAAGACAGGAAACTCAGATTCTTTATTACTAACGTTCATTTCATCACCAGCAAGAATGTTAAACCAATGACATTTGTAAGAGGCGAACCTAGTAACTTTTTTACAAAGTGATGTATAAGACACCAGGAGAATATTGCAAAGGTATAATAATGATACGGCAATGTTATTTCAGTGTAAAAAGAGTGCCAGAAGACAGATCTCTGAAAACAGTTAAGATCTCTTAACTTCAGATTATGACATGTATCTAATTAAATTTGAAATGCTCCAGGTTCACTTTGGCTTGAGTTCTGCACTCCATTGCCTAAAAGTTGTTTTAACCTTCCACTTACTTTTTTTCCATGGCCTAACTTGTGCAGCTTTAGACAGTATCTGCTTTTACCCTGGATTTCTTTTATTGTCCTCTATGACGTCCATTGCCATATATGATCTCATACATCTATGTGTCTCAATCAAAAAACTGAGTGGCAAAAGACCTTTTTTTTCCCCAAAGAAAAAAAGAACAGTGTATCTGATAATATTAAGATGTAAGTTCCATGAAAGCAAGGACTTCATTCATTCCTATAGCTCCAGTGTCTGGAACACTGCCTGGCACACAGTAGCCAGTCAACATTTGTTGAATGAGTGAGTGAATGAATGAATGCCTGAGTAAACCTGTAATCAGCATGAAACTAGCATCTCTGATGTGAAGCTGACTCAGACTTAACTTCTGAATGGATGTTTTTGTAGATCCATAAAGCTACCAGCTCTTCTCGAAGTGAAGCTGAAGGGCGGAAAGGCACTATTTCACAATATTTTACTACCTTACACTGTCCTGTGTGTGATGAACTAACACAGCATGGCATCTGTAGTAAATGTCGGAGCCAACCTCAGCATGTTGCAGTCATCCTCAACCAAGAAATCCGGGAGTTGGAACGTAAACAGGAGCAACTTGTAAAGGTATGCTTTTGTTCCATAGACCTGGAATTATAAGCAGTCTGATTTTACAGGAAGATATAGTCAACTCTTCAATTTAGTATCAGATATGAAACTGATGTGAAAAGTGAAATAAGTGTAAATGATAAACTTCCTAAAAATCTCAAAAGTATCATAATTAAACTATTAATAATAGTTTAATTTGTTTTATAACATTTTTTTATGGAATAGTGTGTTGTGTGTATGTTTCTTTTTTTTTTTTTTGGAGAAAGTCTCATTCTGTTGCCCAGGCTGGAGTGCAGTGGTGCAATCTCAGCTCACTACAACCTTCACCTCCCAGATTCAAGCAATTCTCCTGCCTCAGCCTCCCGAGTAGCTGGGACAACAGGCACACACTGCCACGCCCGGCTAATTTTTTGCATTTTTAGTAGAGATGGGGTTTCACTGTGTTGCCCAGGCTGGTCTCGAACTCCTGAGCTCAGGCAGTCCGCCCACCTTGGCCTCCCAAAGTGGGTGAGCCACCATGCCCAGCCCCAATTTCTTTTATAATATAGGTTGAGGCGGGGCGTGGTGGCTCACGCCTGTAATCCAAGCACTTTGGAGGCCAAGGCAGGCGGATCACCTAAGGTCAGGAGTTCAAGACCAGCCTGACCAACATGGTGAAACCCCGTCTTTAAAAAAAAAAAAAAAAAAAAAAAATTTATATATATATATGTATATAAAATATAGGTTGAGCATCCCTAATAGAAAAAAATCAAAATTCAAAATGCTCCAAAATCTGAAAGTTTTTGAACACCAATATGATTCTCAAAGGCAATGTTCATCAGAGCATTTCAGAGTTCAGATTTTCAGATTAGTGATACTCAACCAGTAAATATAATTCACATATTCCAAAATCTGAAAAAATTTGAAATCTGAAACAATTCTGGTCCTAAGCATTTCAAATAAGGGATATTCAGTATTAAAAAAAAAGAAAGCAAACATCTCAGTTGCTCTATTAGTGTTTACCATTCTTTTAAAAAAAATTAGTTGTGTTAGAGAATTGCTTGCTAGTAAACTTAGAAGGTTTATAGTTCTGCGAGTCCAGATTGATGATTAATAGCATGATTGAGTCATACTGTGTGCCAGAGATTGTTCTAGGCACTCTTCCAGGTGAGTGACACAGAGAGTTTAAGTGATTTGTATGTTATACTGCTGATAAGTGGCTGAGCTGGGATATAGACATAAAATGCAAAGATGATTTTTCAATTATGAGAATTCTAGCAGAATAAACAATAAACATCTCGAAGTAAGTTGGAGAATGAAATCTAAAGAAAAGTTTGTCACCTCAAACCCCCTGGTAAAATCCTTACTCCTTAGTATGGTTGATAAGTCATCTCTGTTCTGTCCCTACCTGCCACCCCTCTGTCACCATTTTTAGGTCTGTGAATGCCCTTTGCCTCCTCCTCCTCTAGCTTTTAAACACCCTGCTCCTTCTGTCAGGAACACTTTCCTCTACCCTACCCCCATCATCTGAGGAATCAGCTGAAACCCCTGGACTAGGTGAAACGTGCAGTAGGCCCCTGCCATAATCTTCTCTACTTTATTGTAATTTGGGGTTTGTCTGTCTTCCTCACTAATAGCAAATGAGCCAATGAGGACAGAGGCCCTGTTCTTTCAGTGTCGAATCAGTTATGTCCAGCATATAGCCAAGTCCATGGGGCTGGTCTATAAATATTTATTCAGTGAATGAACAACTTCCTGCTTAATGAATGATTAAAGAAGGAATACCTTACTGGAGTTATACCAACCACCTTTCAGCCATTTTGTGCCAGTTTTGTGGTTCTAGTCAGTACAACCACTGAAGTCACTGAGTGCTCCCAGCTTCCATTTTATAGGTTTCTGTCCTGATGGCAGCAGCCAAGTTACATAGAAAATTCCCTTGCTGGATCCTAGTATGACGCCTAGATGAGAGCAGGACTTCCAGAGCTCTACTGAGCTCAGGCTGTTAAATGGGCCTTTCCTAGACCTTTTTATGTTTTTTCTGTACTCAGTGACAAACACATCACTACTTGGTGCCACCCATTTACCCAGAGCCCATTCCCTTCAATATAAGGTGTTTGGTTTGTTTTTTTTGAGGCAGGGTCTCCCTTTGTCACCCAGACTGAAGTGCAGTGGCATGATCACAGCTCACTGCAGCCTCAACCTCCCAGGCTCAAGTCAACCTCCCAGCTCAGCCTCCCAAGCAGCTGGGACTACAGGCATATGCCACCATGCTTGACTAACTTTTTTCTTTTTTGTAGACATGGGTCTTACTATGTTGCCCAGGCTGCACTCAAACTGTTGGACTCAAGCAGTTCTCCCACTTGAGCTGCCCAAGTGCTGGGATTACAGGCATGAACCACCATGCCCAGCCATCTTATTTCTTATAAAAATACAGTTTAAAAGAAAGCAATGCCACAGCCATAAAAAAAGAACAAAATTTGCCAGGCGTGGCAGCTTATGCCTGTAATCGCAGCATTTTGGGAGGCCAAGGCAGGTGAATCCCCTGAGGTCAGGAGTTCGAGACCAGCCTGACCAACAAGAAGAAACCTCGTCTCTACTAAAAATAAAAAATAAGCTGGGCATGGTGGCGCATGCCTGTAATCCCAGCTATTCATGAGGCTGAGACAGGAGAATCACTTGAACCTAAGAGGCAGAGGTTGCAGTGAGCCGAGATTGTGCCATTGCACTCCAGCCTGGGCAACAAAAGCAAAACTCTGTCTCAAAAAAGAAAAGAGAACAAAATCATGTCCTTTGCAGCAATATGTATGCACCTGGAGCCATTATCCTAAGCAAATTAACGCAGAAACAGAAAACCAAATACTGCATGTTCTCACATATAAGTTCTCACATATTAAACATTGGGGACTAATGGACATAAAGATGGGAACAATAAACACTAGGGATTCCAAGAGCGGGATAGGGAGAGGAAAAGCTGAAAAACACGTCAGGTCCTACAATTACTGCTTGGGCAACAGGACATCATTAGAAGTCCAAACCTCAGCATCACACAACATACCCATGTAACAAACCTACATGTGTACCCTTAGATCTAAAATTTTTTTTAACAAAAAGTGATGCTATTTATAAATAATGATGGTTTGTCATCTTTCAAGAGTTATTTTAATTTGAGGTGTTTTTCAAGAATGTTCAAATGAATGTCTCCCCATGTACTAATTTGTAGAAATTTTTAATGAAGCAGAAATTGCTAGAGATGTAATGAGAATGAGAAACATCAAAACAGATATTACATCATTCTCAATCCAAGACCAATCAAGTAATCGGAAATAAGTGAAATTATTGAAATTCTAAACATTGTAAGACCTTGTGATTATATGTGAAACTCTGTAACACAGTACCAAAAAATATACTTCTTAAGTGCTTCGGGAATGCTTTAAAAATGGCCATATCTGGCCAGGTGCGGTGGCTCATGCCTGTAATCCCAACACTTTGGGAGACCAAGGCAGGTAGATCACCGGAGGTCAAGAGTTTGAGGCGTTTGGCCAACATGGAGAAACCCCAGCATTACTAAAAAATACAAAAATTAGCCAGGCACAGTGGCACAAGCCTTGTACTCACAACTATTCTGGAGGCTGAATCGGGAAAATCACTTGAACCCAGGAGGCAGAAGCTGCAGTGAGCCGATTGTGCCACTGAACTCCAGCCTAGATAACAGAGCAAGCCTCTGTCAAAAAAAAAAAAAAAAAAAAATCATAGTCTGTAAAGAAAGCATCAGCTGGGCCTTGTGGCTCACACCTGTAATCCCAGCACTTTGGGATGCTGAGATGGTAGGATCACTTGAGGTCAGGAGTTCGATACCAGCCTAGCCAACATGACAAAACCCCATTTCTACTAAAAATACAAAAATAAGCTGGGCATGATGGCAGGCGCCTGTAATCCCAGCTACTTGGGAGGTTGAGGCAGGAGGTGGAGGTTACAGTGAGCCGAAATTGTGCCACTGCACTCCAGCCTGGGCAACAGAGTGAGACTCTATCTCAAAAAAAAGAAAGCCTCAGTACATTTCAAAAAGTAGAAATATTACAAATGAATGTAATACAATGCAATGCTATAAAAGTAATAATTACAAACTAAAAAAACAAAGTGATCTTTCCACTTGCAAATTCTGTTAAACAAAATGAAAATACTACAGATCAGATTCTAGATGGCAGATCTCAGAAAAATTCATGACCTAAACACTGTTCATCATAAACATGAAAGAATGAAAGAAAATAAATTAAGCATCTGACTGAATTTTTTTTTTATTGCATTTTAGGTTTTGGGGTACATGTGCAGAACATGCAAGACAGTTGCATAGGTACACACATGGCAGTGTGTTTTGCTTCCTTCCTCCTTTTTTTTTTTTTTGAGACAGAGCCTCACTCTGTCACCCAGGCTGGGGTGCAGTGGCGTGATCTTGGCTTACTGCAACCTCTGCCTCCCAGGTTCCAGTGATACTGCTGCCTCAGCCTCCCAAGTAGCTGGGATTACAGGTGTGCTCCACCACATCCAGCTAATTTTTTTATTTTTAGTGAAGATGATTTCACCATGGGAGCCAGGCTGGTTTCAAACTCTTGACCTCAGGTGATCCACCCATCTTGGACTCCAAAAGCTGTAGGATTGAGGCGTGAGCCACCACGCCCAGCCTTGACTGAATTTTTTTAAACAAGAAAGCCAAAGGATAGTAAAAATAATAAAGATTAAAGCAGACATTTGTTAAGTGCTTGCCTCCCTATAAGCTACAAAGTAGATATCCAGCTTGGGGCATTTAAAGTTTTAAATGTAAGCCTGAATCAAGCTATAATGCTCAGGGTTTAAATCACCAGTAAAGGATCTTGAAACTAAACACTGAGTTAAATTTAGTGAGTCAAGTAATTCCATCCTGGCTTATTTATCAGACAAGCACAGAAAGGGCTTAAATATTTATCAGTTTGTCCTGGCACCTGAATGTAACTGCAATTCATAGAGCTGTAATACAGAAATTCTATATTTGGGAATACATTTGAGTCTCTTGGCAGAGATGTAATTAGCAAAGGCTTCATATCATAGAACAGCATACTCAGTCTTCATGGAGCATACTGAAGCACATGTTTCTAAGCAGTCTGCTTGTGACAATATCATAATATTGGATACAGTAACCAGTCTACTGAGAAGAAAGGTGCCCCTTCGGTTGACTGGAAGATAACTGGGGCAAAGAACAAAAATGTACTGGCCTGTGAGCCATCTCTAAAACTGAAACCCTTTGATAAATATAGATCAAATAATTTGCTAGAGCATATCTGATTTCTTTTAAAAGACAGTCCAGAGTAGTTGCTGCCATTTGGTATCGCTTTTTAAAATCACTTGTCTACACTATTCAGGTGAAAAGTTGGCCTGCATTTTCTTAACCCTTGGGAGTCTTCACTGGCATCCTTCTTAATTTTTTTATGTTCATGTTATAATCTTTTTTTAGCTGTATATGCAACTTGAGGCTTTAAGTATTTTTAAAAATCTGATCATTGTGTAAAACATTATAATGCTTCTCTTTTTAAAAATTGCCTCATGATTTATTATTTTCTTTAAGATCAGTCTTATACATCCAGATCATCTGGAAGCCTTAAGAAATACAAATTCTTACGCTTCCATGCCCAGAGATTCTGATTCATTATGGGTCTGGGATGGGGCATTTGTTTATTTTTAAGCTCACTGAACACTGATCTAGACCACTACTTTCAAATTCACATCATTTAATTTTTTTCATACTGGCTTTTCAATTCTGGAATAAGAAAAAGAGTAACTTTTTTATGATTGACATATGAGGATATAGTCTAAGTAATTTGAAACAAATTGTGTTGATAGTTCATTTAAGAGACATTCTTTGGTAATTGGGTAGCTTATGTGGATTTTAATAGGATTCCATTGTAAATGAAAGTTAATTTCAGGAACGAAATGAATCCTTGGGGAAATTTGTATTGTGTGTGTACAAAATAATATCCTTTAGAAATGTCTCAACATAGGGTAGTCAAGGCTTCTAAGAGATGAAAATTAATAAAAGTTTTTATATATCGTATATCTGCCCGTAATCTGTGTAAAAATGTGTTGTTTACACATGTGCATAAAAACTTTCCTATTTTTTTAATTCTCTTATGCTTTCAGATATGCAAGAACTGTACAGGTTGCTTTGATCGACACATCCCATGTGTTTCTCTGAACTGCCCAGTACTTTTCAAACTCTCCCGAGTAAATAGAGAACTGTCCAAGGCACCATATCTCCGGCAATTACTAGACCAGTTTTAACTTGTCAATATCACAGAATTACAGGTGCTATTTTTTTCAGTGTTTACCACTAAACTGTTGTGCATGGTGCTTTTTAACTTTCATCGAGTCAAGGATGTTCACTGTCTGTCTGTTATCTGAAGACTATGAAGACTTCTATGCTAACTGAATTAAAAATTGTACTTGTTGATCTCTGAATAGCTCACTTCTTATAATGTACAAATTCCTCATTCTGTCACCTTTTTAACCTTGTTTTATAATACAGGTGTTGGATTTGCTCCAGTATGTGTACCATCTTGTAAATCCATTTGACTAGATCATGTTTACTTCCCTGTGGAAGGAGCACTGAAAACCTCTTAAAGAAAAAACATTCGTGTGTTTTCCTTGAACAGTCTGTATCAAGACGTGTTACTTCGAGATATCCATTCACTTTATAATTTTGACTGCAAAATATTTTGTAAATACACTTTTTTACTTTTCAAACAACTGAGTAAAATAATAATGTGCAATGACTTTTATACAAATGATTTTCAAGTTGTTTGGTATATTTCCTCTAGGTTTTGCTTGACTCAAAGTAGATTGTTATTTTGATCAAACTGTGCAAACAGTAGTACCATGTGTAGCATTTTGAAACATTATTTTTTAAAAAAATGCTGTCTTGCTTTAGCTATTAATGGGGCATTGTGAGGAACTGTGCAAAGACATTTTTGTTACAAACCTGTGGGCCTGTTGCAATACTTTAAAAATAAAAAATTTTATTCCATTTGCTTGTTTTGTATAGACATTTCTATTGCTTCTAAATATGCTTAAAATATTTTCTTTCCTTATGTACTGTACAGTTAATCTTATTTGCCATCATCTTGAACACAAAATGTGTATTTAGAATATTTGTATAACTGTGTAAAATAAAAAAGGAATTATGTGGTCAGTGCATTGTTTTTTAAACTGGAAATCATTTTGTTTTAAAAGTTAATGGAAACCATATTAAAATTGAATAAAATATGAAATATAGCAGTGTGCCTTCATGTTTTTTTATAAGCCTATCATTGGTTACATCTTACTCTAGCCATTTCTCAGTTTTAATGAAGTATTTAACACTTTTTTATATCCCGTTTCATATTACAATTTCCTTACCAAAACTTCAGGGTTAAAACAAAAAGGCAGCAAAAATAGGAAAATTTTAGCACTCATCCTTTTATAAAGTTCTAATAGTGTACTTGTTAGTGGATCTTCAGTGTTCACTTTGATTTTGATATAATTATTAAATTAATCTTGGGGTCAGAACTTTCCAGAGGGAAAGTAAAAGCTACGTTACTTCTTAAAAACTTAAATGCCAGGTTTGTCAAAGATCAGATGGTTGTAGATGTGTGGCGTTATTTCTGCCTCTGTTCTGTTTCATTGGTCTGTATCTGTCTTAGTACTAGTACCATGCTGTACTAGTATGGATTGAAGAAAGGATTCCTATTTATTAATAAATGATGCTGGGGAAACTGGCTAGCCATATGCAGAAAGCTGAAACCCTTCCTTACACCTTAAACAAAAGTTAACTCTAAATGGGTTCAAGATTTAAACATAAGACATAAGACACCATAAAAACCACAGAAGAAAACCTAGGCAATACCATTCAGGACTTAGGCATGGGCAAGGACTTCATGACTAAAACACCAAAAGCAATGGCAACAAAAGCCAAACTAGACAAATGGGATCTAATTAAAGAGCTTCTGCACAGCAAAAGAAACTATCATTAGAGTGAACCGACAACCAACAGAATGGGAAAAAAATTTTGCTATCTACCCATCTGACAAAGGGCTAATATCCAGAATCTACAAAGAACTTAAACAAATCTACAAGAAAACAACCCCATTGAAAAGTGGGCAAAGGATATGAACAGACACTTCTCAAAAGGAGACATTTCTGTGGCCAAGAAACATGAAAAAAAGCTCATCGCTGGTCATGAGAGAAATGCAAATCAAAACCACACTGAGATACCATCTCACGCCAGTTAGAATGGCAGTCATTAAATCAGGAGACAACAGATGCTGGAGAGGGTGTGGAGAAATAGGAATGCTTTTACACTGTTGGGAGCGTAAATTAGTTCAATCATTGTGGAAGAGTGTGGCAATTCTTCAAGGATCTAGAAATAGAAATACCATTTGACCCAGCAATCCCATTACTGAGTATATACCCAAAGAATTATCAATCATTCTATTATAATGACACACACATACGTATTTTTATTGCAGCACTGTTTCATTAGCAAAGACTTGAAACCAACTCAAATGCCAATCAATGATAGACTGGATAAAGAAAATGTGGCACATACACACCATGGAATACCATGCAGCCATAAAAAAGGCTGGGTTTATGTCCTTTGCAGGGACATGGATAAAGCTGGAAACCATCATTCTCAGCAAACTGATACAAGAACAGAAAACCAAACATCCCATGTTCTCACTCATAAGTGGATGTTGAACAATGAGAACACATAGATGCAGAGAGGGGAACCTCACACACGGGCCTGTCAGGTTGGGGGAATAGGAAAAACACCTAATGTAGATGACAGCATGACAGATGGAGCAAACCACCATGGCACGTGTATACCAATGTAACAGACCTGCATGTTCTGCACATGTACCCCAGAAATTAAAAGTATAATTAAAAAAAAAAAATCAGATGTTAGAGGAAAAAAAACCTTAAATGCCAACTTTCATATGCCTATGTTTTTCAATAGAAAAGCATTTTTATTTTAACATAAATAGCTCACCTGGTTACTCAACAGAAAAAGGCCTTCCATTGCCAGAATATGTACTTGCAAATGAGGATTCATTTTCTGAAAATTACATGGTAAATATGGAACCAAAGAGATACATAGCATGTGTCTAAACACAATTTCTCTCGAGTCTCACTAAGACATAATACATTCCCACTTCTGGAGACTTTTTTTCTTTGGGAGACTGGGGCTAGTCCTCAGCATTAGGGTTTTTTTTTCCCCTTATGTGTGTAGACATTGATGAAGTTCTATTATTTACAAGTTCTGTGATGTCAGGACTTCCACTTACATCATCTCTTTCTCATCATAAAATACTTAACAGTATTTTTAACAGAATAGCCATTTTTAACCTGATTATAATTGGATGTGGTCATATCAACAAATGGTTATTCAACATGAATGCCTAAACTAGCTCACATTCAGCCTGTCTCTGATTCTATTTTCTGCAACGAAGCTCCTCCTTTTTAAACTGTCCTCAGAGTCTATAGCTTAACTGCCTTTTAGTGAGGTCCATTTGCTGTCTCGCTAACTCATCTGGGAGGGTGTTGAAATTTGGACCTCTTTTACCAAGAAATTTTCTTGTAAGGATCTTCCTGTATTCCATAATTTCCCCTCCTTTTTAGATTGACTAAATAAAGCTTTGTCTCGCAGATCACAGGGAAAAAAATTTTAAGTATTGCTGAAGAAACAATTTCATTCTTTAGGATGTTTTCATTTAAAAAAGAATCAGAAGCTCAGAGACATCAAATAATTTCATTAAATATTTTTTTAATGTTTAATGAATTAAGCGAACATTAATGTTTGTTACTATTGTTTAACATTTTCTCTCATTTTTCTCACTTTCCACTCAAGCTTTTCCCTAGATGAATCATGTAATAATTCCATATGGACACAAAATAGTGTCTTTGAAGAAGGCCAATAAATGGGGAAAAACATAAAAATGTGAAGAGAGCAGTTAAAGGTAAGAAGAATTCTTAGAGGAGGTGGCCCAGTGAGGTCATCTTGCCAATGGAGCAGGCTACCCAGAGAACTTGTGGACTGCATTCAGCCCCACCGACTGACATGGGTTATACCCTCAGCCTCAGGTGATGCGCCACCCTGATCTCAGATGATGCGTCCTACCTGCCGTCAGGTGCACCGCCCTGATCTCGGGTGATGCTCCCTACCTGCCATCAGGTGCGTCACCCTGATCTCAGGTGATGCGTCCTACCTGCCGTCAGGTGCACCGCCCTGATCTCGGGTGATGCTCCCTACCTGCCATCAGGTGCGTCACCCTGATCTCAGGTGATGCGTCCTACCTGCCGTCAGGTGCACCGCCCTGATCTCGGGTGATGCTCCCTACCTGCCATCAGGTGCGTCACCCTGATCTCAGGTGATGCGTCCTACCTGCCGTCAGGTGCACCGCCCTGATCTCGGGTGATGCTCCCTACCTGCCATCAGGTGCGTCACCCTGATCTCAGGTGATGCGTCCTACCTGCCGTCAGGTGTGCCACCCTGATCAGCTAAACATGTCTTCCGTATGTTACATTAGTAAAGTCTTAAAGCTGTGTGGTCAATCTTTTCATCTACTCTGTTGCTATTACTTTCATAACAGCTGAAGTAAAGGAATAGTCCTTAAGGCCAAACAAACAAATAAGCTTGTTTTGTTTGTCTTGAGACAGTGTCTTGCTCTGTCGCCCAGGCTGGAGTTCAGCGGGGCGATCTCAGCTACTGCAACCTCCAGTCTTTCTGGGTTCAAGCAATCCTCCCACTTTATCCTCCCAAGTAGCTGGGACTACAGGCATACAACACCACACCTGGCTATTTTTTGTATTTTTAGTAAAGATGGTCTCAAACTCCTGAGCTCAAGCGACCTCAGGCTCCCAAAATACTGGGATTACAGGCTACTGGGAGCCACTACACAAGGCCCAAATAAACTTTTAAATTGACTTCCCTCTTGTAGACTAATATTTCTTAAAATAGTCACATATTTAATTTTATAAAGTAAAAATAAATCTGGCCATAAATGACATTGTTAGGGCTCTGCCATCAGCTGTGGGGGTTGAGGGAGATGGCAGTGCACAAGTAGCTACTTTTAGGCTGGATATTTCAGACATCTGTTAGTGAGCTCTGTAACTCTAGGAGAATGGTTGGCATTCATGTTCTACTGACTTTTATCCCCATTATACCTTGCCCTGTTCCCCTGATGTGATGAGAATGGTTACCTTTAACCATGTGAGGGTTTTTGTTTTGTTTGAGACAGGGTCTCTGTTACCCAGGCTGGAGTGCAGTGGCATGATCTCGGCTCACTACAACCTCTGCCTCCCGGCCTCGAGTGATTCTCCTACCTAGCCTCCTGAGTAGCTGGGATTACAGGTGCCCACCACCACTCCCAGACAATTGTTGTATTTTCAGTAAAGACAGGGTTTCTCCATGTTGGCCAGGCTGGTCTCAAATTCCTGATGTCAGGTGACCCACCCGTCTTGGCCTCCCAAAGTGCTGGGATTACAGGCATGAGCCACCATGCCCAGCCCATTTGAGTTCTATAATAGCGGATAAAATTCAGTACCTCTAATGCCCCAGCTCTGCTTAATAACTAACTTGGTATAGGCAAATAGTCACAGATTATGTCTGCATTCAGGATCCAAGGAGGAAATCAATACATACGCACCACCTAATCTACCTCTCTGTCTCCTTTCCTCACACGTGTCAATAGCTGCATTTTGGCACTTTGGTCAACCTCCAAAAGCAAAATATTTTGTGGAGGAGTTCTGAGATTCATAAGATCAGGTTTCTTTCTATATCTGGGGAGAGGAGAGTGCAACCAGGAAGGCAGATGAAGGTATTTTTTAAATCAAAAGGACATTTTACTGCCTATGAGTCTTTACCTGTCTTGCTACTGATGCCACCACAAGTGTCCTGTTGGAAGGACAGGAGGGTTTGGGGGAAAGAATGATGGGACAGGAATAAGGAACTTCCATGCTCTGGGCTTTCCCGTGATCACTAATAGCAATGCAACTCTTCAGAAAAGTAACGCATTTGATCACAGATACTAAGTTTAAAAATATTCACACTCTGAAAACAGGATAATACCACCTGCCTCCTGATTATCCATAGAGGCTTTGTGAATATTAATATGAATACAAAAGTAGTTACACAGATTTTAAGTATTTGCCATTCGATAAATATTTACTGAGCATTGAGAAGTGCATGGCATTTCACTCATCTGGAGATGCTGAGGTAAGCCCCTGCCCTTGTGTATTTCACAGGTATTTGGGAGACAGACATGAGCAAATTGGCATTAGTTGCAAGATGATATGAACATGCCTTTGCTGCCACCTCCTCCCCTATCTGAAGAACCCAAAGTTAAAAAAGAGAAGGTCAACGGGGTGGCTCACACCTGTAATCCCAGCACTTGGGGAGGTCGAGGTGGGCAGATCACCTGAGGTCAGGAGTTCAAGACCAGCCTGGCCAAGATGGTGAAACCCCATCTCTAATAAAAATGCAAAAATTAGCCAGGTGCGGTGGCAGATGCCTGTAATCCTAGCTACTCAGGAGGCAGAGGCAGGAGAATCACTTGAACCTGGGGGGCAGAGGTTGCAGTGAGCCAAGACTGCACCACTGCACTCCAGCCTGGGCGACAAAGTGAGACTCCGTCTCAAAAAAATCTAAAAAATAAAAATTAGCTGGACGTGGTGACAGATGCCTGTAATCCTAGCTATTTGTGAGGCTGAGGCAGGAGAATTGCTTGAACCCAGGAGGTAGAGGTTATAGTGAGCCGAGGTCACTCTACTTCACTCCAGCCTGGGCTATCGCCCAGTAAGACTCTGTCTCAAAAAAAAAAAAAAAGAGGGAGAGAGAGAGAAGGTCAAAACTGATCATTGCTAGAGAACTCCAGAAAGGCTTAGGAACAGAAGGCCCCAGGTGGTAACAGATTGTTTAAAAGAAACAGACCTCACAGCCCACCTTTGAAGAAAGAAATAACAATGGTAGTCTGTAATTGCTGCATAGTAGTTTACTGTATTGTGTTCAATGTAAAACCTAACCTCCAGCTCTACTTAAAATGAACTAACTCTCCGTAAAACCTACCTTAGAAAGGGAAGAGGTTTTGGACGGGTGTCCTATGTGCAGCCATGCCACATGGATAGGGTACGCACAAGTCAAAACTTTTATATACCAAACCCATTATAAGTGTAAAGGAACCTCCCTAGGAACTTGCATGTATAATCAGACTACCTATTCAATTTCTAATCCAGGTAATAATCAACCTTATGTATGCCAGAATCCCAAACTTCTACCTGGAACTTGGTTCAAACTCCACAAAAGATCAGGAGAAGGAAGTCTTTACAACTCAACCTGAGTATTGCCTTCCCACAGAGGAAATATATTCCTGTACCTTAATGCCTGCCAGGCTAAGTCATTGCTTAGATGCGGCCATACAGAAGTCATGCCAGCACACACTGCATACTCAAGTTGCAACTATAAAACCTCCAACTCTGGAAAAGAGGCGAACTGTGCTTACTCAAGTTCCATTTTGGGTAGCAGAGGGTCATAGATACAATTGTGACACAGAAGCCTGCAGTCTCATAAACTTCACTATTCTAGAGCCAAATTCACCGATGTGGACTACAGGCAGAGAAGTACCATTAAAATATACTAGACTGGTGGGACCCCAAGATGAAGGAAAGCAACCCTACTTAGACCGTGAGTTTCTCTATGTAGTTAACAAAATTAGAGTACACCAAGCTCGGCAACAATTTCGAGTCTGTAAGTCATTTAAGAAGCATTTTAACCAAGCAATTCCTGAGCCACCCTCTACTGCTAAGAATCTATTTGCTCAGCTAGATGAAAATACAGCAGAGAATTTAGGAGTCACCTCATGTTACGTATGTGGAGGAACTAACGTGGGGGATCAATGGCCTTGGGAGGCAAAGGAATTGCTACCCTAAGATAATTACACTTTAACCCTTCCTGCCTCAAACTCTCCAGAATTGTCATCTACCGGTTCCAGTACCTGGCTCCTAAAGGCCTCCATCATAGGAAGGTGCTGTATTGCCCGTTGGGAACCTACACTAACCCAGTAGTTGGACTAGCATGTCTAAGACAGCAGTATTACAATGAAATTACAGGATAAACCCTTTGGCAGAGAGAAAACAAACAAGGTAAGAGCAGTTCCAAACCACCTCAATTCAGCCCATTTTCTAGATTTCCTTCCTTAAACCATTCCTGGTACCAACTAGAGGCACCAAATGCTTGGCAGGTATCCACCGGCCTTTAATGGATTTGTGGCCAATCGGCTTATTGACAGCTGCCAGAAAAACGGACAGGGGCTTGTGTGCTGCGAATTATTAAGCCATCATTTTTCTTGCTCCCCCTGAAACAAGGAAAAGTTTTAGGATACCCCATTTATGATGAATCCAGAAGTAGAAGCAAGTGGGCAGTGAACTTAAAGAAAGATGTACAGATAGGAGACCGGAAAGACACAGACTAACCCCCAGAAAGGATAATTAATTATTATGGCCCAGCTACTTGGGCATAAAATGGGTTGTGGGAATATCGCACTCCCATCCATGTGATAAACCACATCAATAGGCTGCAGGTGGTTCTACAACTCACAACCAATAAAACATCCAGAGCTTTAAATTTGCTAGCTGTACAAGCCACACAGACTAGCATTAAATTATCTTTTAGCCCAAGAAGAAGGTGTATGTAGAAAGTTTAACTTATCAAACTGTTGTCTAAAAATTAATAATAATGGACAAGCAGTCATGGAAATTACCACCAGGGTGCAGAAACAAACCCATGTTCCAGTACAAACCTGGAAAAGGGTGGTCACCAGACTCCCTTTGGAGGATGATTTTCATGGTTGGGGAGGGGGGCTTTAAAACCCTAACAGGGGGAGTAGTAATTATATTAGCAGGGTGTTTTATACTACCTTGTCTCTTTGCCTCTCTTAATTAGAAGTATTCAGTCAACTATAGAAGCAGTAGTGGCCAAGAAAACCACCAGTCAATTAATGGCATTAACTAAGTATCAGCCTGTGCCCCAAAAGGACGTAGAACAGTCTCAAAATGACGTATATAATGGTGGAGCTTTGTATGAGCTTATGTAAAGTGTAACCATCTAATGGAACTTAATCACTGGCAGATGTCTGGATAAAATAAGCTTAAACTGTGCAAATAATATGTTAATAGCCAAAAAAAACTGCATTAATACCATCTTTTCCGAGCAGGCAGCTTAGCAGAAGAAACAACTTGAAGGTAAATAATAGCACCGCTCCTGGAACCACAATGCACTGTGGATCAGCCCCAAGAGCCTTCCAACTTTCCAGCTGTGACCCTAGCTGGGCCCGGGGCAGATGACTGGTTAGCCAAAGATAGGCAAGATTCTTCAGAGGAGGGACAACCTAAGACAGGCACAGTTGCGAAGGGACCATCAAGCACTAAAAGTTCATTTTATGCCTCTCGTGGCAGGAAAAGAACTCTCAACCTAGTGCTAAAAAATACAACTCAGTGCTATACGCTGACCATAAGCTAACACACCAGCCTGCTGTCCACCAAAAAAGGCACTCCCAAAAGGGTTCTCTTAAAAAACTCTGCAACGCACCTAAGCCATCTACCCTGACATCCAGCTACAAAAACCAAACAGGCATGAAATAAAACTAGTAAATAAGCTCATAAAAACACCAACTGACCTAAACCAAAATTAACTTTGAACTAGTAGTAAATGCTTAAAGCAATGGTTAATAAAAAGCAACAAATGCAGGAAATAAAGATAGAAATTAAGTAACAACAATGGTAGTCTGTAATTGCTGCATAATGAAATAAAGTTTACTATGTTGTGTTCAATATAAAACCTAATTCCCAGCTCTGTTTAAAATTAACTAACTCCCCGTAAAACCTACCTTACCTATTCTCCCCACATTCTCATCAAAGTTCCCAGGCATCTCAAGACTCCTGTTTTTCTTGCTGACCAGCTGCAAGTCACAGGGCAAGATAACACCCAAAGAATGTACAATGTGTGTCTCAGAATGCTATTTTTCAAATGTAAGCTACATTACAAGACATCTTACAAATTAATTAACTGTTCTTTGTTCTGGCTTCTGTAAACCTGTTAGCTGCTACATCTTCCTGGATGTATAAAAAGCACCCCATTTTCCTTCTCTTTTGCTCAGCCTAGGGATGCTAATCCATTGAGGCCATCTTAATAAAATCCTCTTGTTTCACCCATTGATCTCTCCAGTCTCCTAAATATTCTGCAACACCTTGATTCCACATTTTTAGGTAACCACATGCTGTCTACCCCACAACACACGCACACACACGTTTATTTTATAGAGAAAAAAAACCAGAGAGGCACTGAACTGGGGGACACTAGACATTGAGGAGAGAATGTGGTACCACTGAGCACAGGGAGAGGAAGTGGAGTCGGCATCCTCAAGGCAAAATGAGACCTACTCACCCTTTGCTGAGGCGTGAGATGCCATGGCCAGGGCCATGCTCTCATCATCACTGTGTGCTGCTGTGACTTACAGCACATTACAGTTGATTATCTGCACCAACATTTGATGTCAATCCCTCAATTAGACTGGAAATGCCACAAGGTCAGAGATTAGCCTGATTTGTGCCCCAACATGACCCAGCACCAGCACGGTGCCTGGATCTGGCTATAGAAAGGATGGTACCTGAGCACCTCAGATAGGTCAAAAATACTGGCTAGAGGGAAGCGTAGGGATTATAATTATATAAAAGCTTAGATTCTTTTTAAAATATGCTCTTTTTTTCTTTGCAATGGAATTTCACTGTTGTCACCTAGGCTGGAGTGATGCAATGGTGCAATCTCAGCTCACTGTAACCTCCACCTCCTGAGTTCAAGCAATTCTCCTGCCTCAGCCTCCCAAGTAGCTGGAATTGCAGGCACACACCACCATGCCCAGCTAATTTTTGTATTTTTAGTAGAGATGGGGTTTCACTATATTAGCCAGGTTGGTCTCAAACTCCTGACCTCAGGTGATCCACCCACCTTGGCCTCCCAAAGTGCTGGGATTACAAGCATGAGCCACTCCACCTGGCTTAAAATATGCTCTTCTTTTATATGTACTGCTACCAATAATCTATGTTTAAAATAAAGCAGAGGTAATACACATGTTAATTAGCTCAATTTCACCTTCCACAATGAATACATATTTCAAAACATCATGTTGTACACAACAAATACAATTTCGTCAACTAAAACAAATTAAAAATAAAGCAGAGGAGATAAATATCAAACACACACATATAAGCACACTTCTGAATATGCACTGATATCTCTGGAAGGTGCACAAAGGGGAGTGGTTACCTTAGTGGGGGTTAAGGCTGGGGGTCAAAAGTGAGTAAGATTACTTTACAATTCACCTTTGTACTGTTTGATTTTATTACTATATGAATATATTACCCCCCCCATTAAAAGAAAAAAACTACTTCATGTTCTGTTTCTGTTGCTACTGGACTGCAGCTATCAAGGTTACTTGATTAGAGCACTTTTGGAGGTCATTCTTTGCATGGAGCGCAAACAGTTCCCCAGGCAGAGCATCGTGAGCTCCCAGCCATACTGACTTGTGAGGACAACTAAGCGTTTTCATGGCCCATAACTTAAATAGCATATTTAAATAGCATAAAACCATCCAACCTGGTTTTCCTAACAATTATGAAAAATGTTTATTACTTCCCTTTGTAGGTAGTCTCTTTTACTAAAATTGTGAGCATTATTTTCTGACTAAAATTCCTCATTTTGTGGCTGTTTTTTCTTTGACTGAATGCCTTGGGAATAATAATGATAACTGTTTTTTTTCTGTCACCCAGGGTGGGGTGCAGTAGTGCGATCTTGGCTCACTACTGCAATCCCCATCCCCAGGGTTCTAGCGATTTTGCTCAGCCTCCCAGGTAGCTGGGATTACAGGTTACTGCCATCACGCCCAGCTGGGTTTTTTTGTATTTTTAGTAGAGATGGGGTTTCGCCAGGTTGGCCAGGCTGGTCTCAAACTCCTAACCTCAGGTGATCCAGCCACCTCGGCCTCCCAAAGTGCTAGGATTACAGGCGTGAGCAGCTGCACCTGGACAATAATGATAATAGTTATAGAAGCTAATATTTATTGTTTGCTTAGTAAGTGTATTGGTTTATAAGGCTCCCATAACAAAGCACACTGGGTAGCTTAAACAAAAGACATCTATTTTCTCACAGTTCTGGGGGCTAAAGGTCTAAGATGAAGGTGTTGACAGCATTGGTGTCTTCTGAGGCCTCCCTCCTTGGCTTCTCGATGGCCGTCTTCTCCTGTGTCATCACTTTTAGTCTCCCTCTGTGTCTGTCTGGGTATAAATTTCCTCCTCTTATCAAGGACACCAGTCCTACTGAATCAGAGCCCACCCTAAAAACCTCATTTTAATTTAATTGCCTCTTTGAAGACCCTATCTGCAAATACAGTTACATTCTGATATATAGGATTAGAGCTTCAACATATGAATTTGAGGCAGACAAAATTCAGCCCATAATAATATGTATAGGGCAATATGCTAACTGCTTTACAAATATCTCATTTAAATCTCACAGCCAACTTCATGAAAGAAAGCTGAGGCATGACGAGATTAAGCAATAAGATTAGGTAGTAGGTGGCAGAGTCATAATTCAAATCCAGGCAGACAGACTCCAGATGCCACATTCTCCACCACCACCCACACTACATATGGACTTTCTTCATGCATTCTACCGGATCCATTCAAATTTCCCAAAGGAGGGAAAATGAAGTGCCTGCTGTCATGAACAAATAAAAAAATACCGTTCTCCAAGCCAATGGGAGGTAGCACAAGGGGCCCCAGCTAGTACTCAAGTCTGTCCTTGTAAACCACAGTCTCTTACTCCATCCTTACAGCCCCAGGGAACTCTAGCAGTGAGTGGTGTGGTCAGAGGTAGGCCACTAAGTCTATGCTCATGTCTGACCAAATCCATGAAGATAAAGTAGGAGTGGGATGACAGAACAAGCCCCTGCTTCCTCATGTACAGCACAGGGGATCCCTGGATATCACATAGTTATACTTAGGAGTTTGAAATCCAATCCTGTACTGCCCAGTGGCAAGACTTCTTGAATGTTGTTTTTAGAAGGAGCCAGAAAAGGTCAAGATTTGCTCAGCATTATCTGGCATGAGGCAAAGATTTGCACAGGAAGATCTCTGCCAGAGCAGAGTGCATGGCTGTAAACTCAAGTCACTGAAAAAAGAGATAGCAGCAGTTAAGTAAGGACACCTGGAGTGTCATTTATTATAATTACTTAGATAAGACAAGGGAGAGTATGATCATTTAGTCTCTCCTAATTCAGCTTCAACTTCCCCACTTTTAAACATGAGTTGTCCTAAGTGATATGGTTTGGCTGTGTCCCCACCCAAATTTCATCTTGAAATGAAGCTCTCATAATTCCCATGTGTTGTGGAAGGAACCCAGTGGGAGGTAATTAAATCATGGGCCAGGTCTTTCCTGTGCTGTTCTCTGGTAGTGAGTAAGTAAGCCTCATGAGATCTGATGGCTTTATAAAGGATTTCCCCTTTCACTTCGCTTTCCTCCTCTTTTGTTGGCGCCATGTAAGTTGTGCCTTTCACCTTCTGCCGTGAGTGTGAGGCCTCCCCAGCCATGTGGAACTGTGAGTCCATTAAATCTTTTTCTTTATAAATTACTCAGTCTCAGGTATGTCTTTATCAGCAGTGTGAAAACAGACTAATATAGTAAGTTGGTACCAGTAGAGTGGGATGCTGCTGTAAAGATACCCAAAAATGTGGAAGTGACATTGGAACTGGTTAACAGGCAGAGAGGGTGGAACAGTTTGGAGGGCTCATAGAAGACAGGAATATGTGGGAAACTTTGGAACATCCTAGAGACTTGTTGAATGGTTTTGACCAAAATGCTGATAATGATATGGAAATCCAGGTTGAGGTGGTCTCAGATGGAGATGAGGAACTTTTTGGGAACTGGAGTAAAGGTGATCCTTGCTAGGTTTTAGCAAAGAGACTGGTGGCATTTGCACCTGCCCTAGAGATTTGTGGAACTTTGAGGGAGATAATTTAGGGTATCTGGAAGAATAAATTTCTAAGCAGCAATGCATTCAAGAGATGACTTGGGTGCTGTTAAAAGCATTCAGTTTTAAAAGGGAAACAGCACAAAAGTTTGGAAAATTTGCAGACTGATTGTACAATAGAAAAGAAAGACCCATTTTCTGAGGGGAAATCCAAGCTGGCTGCAGAAATTTGCATAAGTAACGAAGAGCCAGATGTTAATCCCCAAGACAATGGAAAAAATGTCTCCAGGGCATGTCAGAGACCTTTGCAGCAACCCCTCTCATCACAGGCCTGAAAGCCTAGGAGGAAAAAATGGTTTCATGGGCCAGGTCCAGGGCCCCACCTGCTGTGTGCAGTCTAGAAACTTGGTGCCCTGCTTCCCAGCCACTCTAGCCATGGCTAAAAGGGGTCAAGGCACAGCTCTAGCCATGGCTTCAGAGAGTACAAACCCCAAGCCTTGGAAGCTTCCACGTGGTGTTGAGTCTACAGGTGTGCAGAAGTCAAGAACTGAGATTTGGGAACCTCTGCCTAGATTTCAGAGGGTATGTGGGAATGCCAGGTTGCCCAGCAGAAGTTTGCTGCAGGGGTGGGGTCCTCATGAAAACCTCTGCTAGGGCATTGTGGAAGGGAAAGGTGAGGTAGGAGCCCCCACAGAGTCCCTAATGGGGCACCACCTGGTGGAGCTGTGAGAAGAGGGCCACTATCCTCCAGACCCCAGAATGGTAGATCCACCAACAGCATGCACCATGCATCCGGAAAAAACAGATACTCAAGGCCAGCCCATGAAAACAGCCAGGAGGGGGGCTATGCCCTGCAAAGTCATAGGGGTGGAGCTGCCCAAGGCCATGGAAACCCATCTCTTACATCAGAGTGACCTGGATTTGAGACATGGAGTCAAAGGAGATAATGTTGAGAGCTTTAAGATTTGACTGCCCCGCTGGATTTCAGACTGGCCTGAGGTTTTTGCCCTTGTTTTGGCCAATTTCTCCCATTTGGAAGAGCTGTATTTACCCAATGCCTCTACCTGCATTATATCTAGGAAGTAACTAACTTGCTTTTGATTTTACAGGTGTATAAGCAAAAGAGACTTGCCTTGACTCAGTTGAGACTTTGGACTTACTTTTTTGAGACAGAGTTTCACTCTTGTTACCCAGCCTGGAGTGCAATGGTGTGATCTCAGCTCATCGTAACCTCCACCTCCTGGGTTCAAGCAATTCTCCTGCCTCAGCCTCCTGAGTAGCTGGGACTACAGGCGCGCTCCACCATGCCCAGCTAATTTTTGTATTTTTAGTAGAGATGGAGTTTCACCTCGTTGACCAGGATGGTCTTGATCCCTTGACCTTGTGATCCACCCGCCTCAGTCTCCCAAAGTGCTGGGATTATAGGCGTGAGCCACCACGCCCAGCCTGGACTGTGGACTTCTAAATGAGTTAAGACTTTGTGGTGGGGAAAGCTGTTGGGAAGCCATGATTGGTTTTGAAATGTGAGGACATGAAATTTGGGAGGGGTCAGGGCTGGAATAATATGGTTTGGCTGTGTCCCCACCCAAATTTCATCTTGAATTGTAGCTCCTACAATTCCCACATGTCATGGGAGGGACCCAGTGAGAGGTAATCAAATCATGGGGTTGGATCTTTCTCGTGCTGTTCTCATGGTAGTAAATAAGTCCTGGTAGATGTGATGGTTTTATAAGGGATTTCCCCTTTTGCTGGGCTATTATACACCAAGACTCAGAACATGTAAAGGGGGATGGGAAGGTTTCATGGGGAACATGGGGAAACACCTGAATCATGCTCCAAGTTAGAACTGTTTAGCCAGATTATCACTATGGTTGTTTTAAACAAGTTAAAAATAGGACTGTGGTCACTAAGGGCAAGCTTTCAGCTGTTGGGACCTGTAGGGAAGGGAAGTCAGGAGAAGGATCCCAATTCCTACCTGACATACAATTTTGAAAACGTCTTTTCCACTCTAAAACAGAAACATCTATAATCACCTAGATTAGGAAATTATTATTTAAGTAAAATATTTACTTAGTGAGTAGACTGGATGTTACTAAAGATGTGAGATATTACTAGAGAATTTATATGTCATTTTCAAAATGTCTATATGAAGTACAAATACTATTCCTATTTTAGGAATCCAATACAACCATCACATATATTTTGGAGCACTCATATTCTAAACTCTGTATATATTCTTGACTAGTTTCTGAAGTAGAGATGCCAAACTCATTTTTAAACATCACTGAAACTGGCATAAAAACAGACACACAGACCAATGGAAAAGGATAGAGAACCCAGAAATAAATCCACACATTTACAGTCAACTCATTTTCAACAAAGGCACCAGGAATATTCAATGGGGAAAGGACAGTATCTGAAAAAAATAGTGCTGGGAAAACTGAGGATCTATATGCAGAATCATGAAACTAGACCCCTACCTCTCACCCTATACAACAATCAAATCAAAATGGATTAAAGACTAAAATATAAGACCTAAAACTATGAAACTATTAGAAGAAAACATGGGGAAACACTTCAGGACATTGATCTGGCCAAAGATTTTTTTGGGGGCTAAGTCCTCAAAAGCATGGGTGACAAAAGCAAAAATTGGTTAGTGGAATTCCATCAAGCTAAAAAGCTTCTGCACAGCAAAGGATGCAATCAACAAAGAGATAACCCACAGAATGGGAGGAAATATTTGCAAACTCCCTACCTGGCCAGGTATGGTGGCTCATACCTGTAATCCCAACGCTTTGGGAGGCTGAGGTAGGTGGATCACTTGAGGTCAGAAGTTTGAGACCAGCCTAGCCAACATGGTGAAACGCTGTCTCTACTAAAAATACAAAAATTAGCTGGGCGTGGTGACACATGCCTATAGTCCGAGCTACTAGGGAGGCTGAGGCAGAAGAATCGCTTGAACCTGGGGGGCAGAGGTTGCAGTGAGCCGAAATCATGCCACTGCACTCCAACCTGGGTGACAGAGTGACACCCTATCTCAAAAACAAGCAAATGAACAAAAAAAAAACCCTACCCATTTGACAAGAGATTAACAATCAGAATACATATGAACTCAACAATTCAACAGCAAACAAATAAACAAAAAACAAGTAATCTGATTTTAAAATGGGCAAAAGATCTGAATAGCCATTTCTCTCTTTTCTTTTTCTTTTGAGATGGAGTTTCACTCTAGTTGCCCAGGCTGGAGTACAATGGCACGATCTTGGCTCACTGCAACCTCCTCCTCCCAGGTTCAAGCGATTCTCCTGCCTCACTCTCCCTGGTAGCTGGAATTACCATGGTAAGCACCTGCCCACCATGCCCAGCTAATTTTTTTGTATTTTTACTAGAGACAGGGTTTCACTATGTTGGCCAGGCTGGTCTTGAACTCCTGACCTCAGGTGACCCACCTGCTTCAGCCTCCCAAAGTGCTGAGATTACAGGTGTGAGCCATTGCACCTGGCTGACTAGACATTTCTCAAAAGAAGACATATAAGTGGCCAATATGTATATGAAAAATGCTCTGGATAAGCAGAGACTGATTATAAAACAACAACGACAACAAAAGAGAAAATGCCTGACATTGCTAATAATCAGCAAAATGCAATCAAAATCATGAGATATCTCCTCATTCCAGTCAGAATGGCTATTATCAAAAAAACAGAAAATAAGAGATGCTAGCCAGGATGTAGAGAAAGTGAAATGCTGCTATACTGTCTGAGAAATATAAATTAGTACAGCCACCACATAAAACAGTATGGAGAATCCTCAAAACACTGAAAATACAACTACCATATAATGCAGCAATTCCACTGCTGGCATCCAAATGAAAGGAAATTGGTGTATCAGAGAGATATACCAAACATGGGAGCTGCACTCCCATGTTTACTACAGCAATATTTATAATGACCAAATATGGAATCAACCTAAGTGTCCTTCAACAGATGAATAGATAAATAAAATGTGATATATACACTATGGAATATTATTCAGCCATAATAAAATGAAATCCTATCATTTGCAGCAACACGGATGAAATTGAAGGACCCTATGTTAAGGGAGTTACTTCACTTAACACAAAGACAAATATTGCATGTTCTCACTCATATGTGTGAGCTACAATATTAATCTCAGGGAGGTAGTGAGTAGAATGGTTCAGAGGCTGAGAAGGGCAGGGGACAGAGCAGAAGGTGGTAGGTTGGTTAGCAAGTACAAAAATACAGTTAGAAGGAATAAGTTATAGTGTTTGATAGCACAGTGGGGTGACTACAGTTAACACTAACTTATTGTATATTTCAAAATAGCTGGAAGATTTGGACTGTTCTCAACACAAAATATTTGAGGTGACTGACATCCATATTACCATGATTTGCTCATTACACATTGCATCAAAGTATCATAGGGAACCCATATAATTATGTATAGCTATTATGTATCAATTCAAAAATCAATGAAACAACTGAAACATGAATTTTAAACCAACATCACTATTTTATCAATATTTTATTCAAACAAGATTTTATATTGTACAAAGCTATGTAAACAGTGAGTAGTCTATGTTTTTGTTTGGGTTAGAGTCTCACGCAAGCAGTGGTGTGATCATGGCTTACAGCAGTGTTGAACCCCTAGGCTCAAGGTTCCCTTCCACCTTAGCATCCCAAAGCACTGAGACCACAGGTGTGAGCCACCACACCCAGCCTAGGTGATTAGTCCTAGATTCAGATGTAATAAATCTACAAGATAAAAGAAAAAAAAATCTACGAGATCATTCTTACCCTGTTAAGTCCCCCAAATCAAAATTGATTGGTGAAAACTTGCCTAGAAGGGCACCCTCCAAAAGATCTGAGCTTTTGTTTTAGGAAGGGCTTCAAACAACAGCCATTATTTCCTGCACTGGACCAAGCAGCAGTGGAGCGAATAGAAAACAGATCTCTTCCTCTCCGGTTTTCCTTTGAGAAAGTGCACAGAATTTTAAGCATCTACAAAAGCAGCATAACTTAATCTGTAAATTAGCCTTAAAACAAAACAAAACACTGTGAAGTACAGGTTCCAGTTTTCTGTGCTGATAAAAGCAGTGGTTCTCAATCTTGGTGCACACTACGATGATGGGGGATTGGGGAGGAGTTACTTTTTAAAATATCCATACTCAGGCTCCATGCCAGACCCATCAAATTAATATTTAAGTTAAAACGCTGGGCATCAGTCATTTTTAAACATTGCCAGGTGATTCTAACAGCAGCCACGTTTAAAAAACACTGGAGCAAAGGTTAAGCACTTGGGCAGAGGACAAGAACACATTTTGCAATCATGTTCTTCCCTTGGGTCCTCTCTCCTTCTGGAGCTTATGGATTCTGGGGAGTGTAGAAGCAAAATGTCACTTTCCCCTGCTTCAGGAAGGCTAAGAATTTCCTCCACCACTGTATTAGTCTGTTTTCATGCTGTTGATAAAGACATATCTGAGACTGGGCAATTTACAAAAGAAAGAGGTTTATTGGACTTAACAGTTTCCCCATGGCTGGGGAGGCTTCACAATCACAGCAGAAGGCAAAGGGCAGCAAATCACATCTTACATGGGTGGCAGCAGGCAAAACAAGGGCTTGTACAGGAAAACTCTCCCTTATAATAACCAATAGATCTCATGAGACTTCCTATCTGAGAACAGCATGGGATAGACCTGCCCCCATGATCCCGCCAGGTCCCTCCAACAACACGTGAGAATTCAAGATGAGATTTGGGTGAGGACACAGCCAAACTGTATCAATTGCCATCAGAAGACTTTGCACCCTAAGACAAAACAAAAATAGTAGGGCCATCTAATTGTTTCTGATCCAAGAAACAATAAAACCTTGAATGTTTCCCATAAACCTGGACTACCTAAGAAATTTTTTCCTTGGTTTTTGATATACTCCATATGAAGATTTGCCATAACCTTTGTGAATATAATGATTATATGAGGCAGTTAACTGTTTTTCCCCCATGAACAGACTAATGCAAACTCAGAAACCTTGGCAGTTTTTAATTTTTTCCTTCAAATACTTATGTTTTTTATCTGGCAAGCCAGTCATTCTCTTGCTCTCTTTGAAGGTAAACTTTTCCTTTTCTAAATGCTTCTGTCTCTGAGTATATCTTCCACAAGGATAAAGGTTCATAGAGTGCTTGGACACAGAACTGGACACTCCACCCCTGGGGGCAGAGTTCACTGCAAGTGACAAGGGAAAGGGCTGAGAAATGAGAGCCTGCTCTATCAGCCCAACGGTGGTGTTTGGAGCTGTAATCCAAGATCTAGTTAGACCATAAATATGTCCTCTTAGCTGTACTGAACAAATCTCAAAGTTCATGTCAGACTCCTTTGTTGTAGGCTTCTTAAGCCTTCTTACCTATATTCACCTAAGCAATAATTTCTACAAAACTCTAAATCAAAAATGACTCCAAAGACACATAAAAGTACTAGACATACACAAACAAAAACACACACCAAGGAACCAAGAGTTTAGCCACATTCCTTTTCTAAAACTGGGTAAAACCTATTACAATAGGAGTTACTGGCTCTTCTGCTGATAGAAATTTTGTCATGGCAAATTTACTTGAAATAGAAAAACATAAGCTTGGTGAAGGCAAGGATCTCATCTGTCTTCTCCTGTTACAGTCCCAGGGCCCCGATTACTGAACATGGTAAATGCTCAGTAAAAATATTAGATGACTGAAATGCATAAATTTGAAAAACTTACTGGTCCACACAAATGACAGCTGTAATGATAGCTCCTGCAAACTGGGAATCCTCTTAGAGCTCACTCAAGCAGAAATCCTACCCTACTAAGAGAAAACTTTCTTTCTTGGTAAAAATCAAACAGTCCACAAACCTTGTCTAATATGCTCTTCCAAAAAAGTCTGCAGTTTGGTGTGATTTTGTTTTTCCAGTTCTGATGCAGAAGATGAACCAGACCATCCATCCCAGGGCCTACCAACTTGCATCCCATGCAGGCATCTATTACCAACATTTATGAAGCCCAGCACTTCTTTGGTACAGAGCAGAGAGTAAAAAATCCCTTTTGATAACAGCTCCTGCATGCAGAGTGGTGGGAGTAGGAGGGTAAGAGTAGCCACTTTCTGGATGGGAGCAATGTCATCAACCCGAGGGAAACCCCTTCGTAGGCTAACCAGCAACTCCTGAGGCAAAGCATCTACTCAAGTCAAACAGGTTTCCTCTGGAATGTGGATCAGATATATACAGAGGATGGGCCAGGAATGTGGAAAACAAGTGGTCCCAAGGTGGGGGGCAGGGGCAGAACTGCTGTGAGAGTGGCAGAGAGCAGCCCATTTATGGTACTCTGACCACACACCTTCTGGTTCCAAGGTGGTCAGAGGGATCTCTGTAAACGAATGAGCACAAAATAGAACCATTCACTTGACAGAAAACTGAGATCAAAGCTGTACCTGGTGCTGCAAGGACAAAAAAGAAACTTCATTAATACTTAGTCTAAAGAGCCTCACATGCAGTAAGCCCTCAAGCACTTGTTCAATGATGGAACAAAAATTGCAAGTAGAGATAACAAAACTTTGAGGTAGCTGCCGGATATAACCTTTCTTTGAGTTCTCTTATTCAGTACACAGGTGCTACTGATACGATCATAACAGGCCTGAAGTCTGAGGTAATACTTTAAAAGTATGTGTTTCTCTATTCTCTTGCTAAAGCTGCTCTCTTCTAGAAAAACCTGATTAGGAAAAAAATCTAAGATAAATAATACAAACATAACAAAATATTAAAAACAGAATTACCGTAAGATCCAGCAATTCCGCTTATGGGTATATATTTCAAAAGAACTGTAAACAAGATCTCAAAGAGATAGTTGTACACCCACATTCACAGCAGCATATTAACAAGAACCAAAATGTAGAAGCAACACATATATCCATTGACAGATGAATAAACAAAAGGTAATATGTATATACAATGGTATATCACACAGGCTTAAAAAAGAAATAAATTCTAACACATGCTACAAGGATGATCCTTGAAGACATTATGTTAAGTGAAAGAAGCTAGTGCTGAAAGGACAAAAACTGTATGATCCCACTTACCTTAAGTACTTAGAGTAGTCAAATTCATAGACAGACAAAGTAGAATGGTGGTTGCCAAGGGCTGGGATGGGGGCATAGAATGGCAGATATTGTTTAATGGTACAGCATTTGTTTTGCAAGGTAAAAAATGTTCTGTGGATGAGTGGTAGTGATGGTTGTACACAATGTGAACATACTTAATGCCACTGAATGGTACAATTTAAAATGTTAAAAGGTACATTTTCCATTATGTGTATTTTATCAAAATTAAAAATAAATAATTTGTTATTAGAAAAACATTTTATAATCGCAACAAGTTGTTCTGAGCTAAAAGCCCAGCCCCTTGTATTACTCATGTCATCTAACTTCAAAACATTCCTCCAGGCCACCCATTAACTAACTCATAACCAAATGTACCAAAGGCAAGCTGCAATAAATTACAGAATCTACTAACCACATTCCACAATTAAAAATCTAAGCAAAGGAAGTCATAAGAGCAATATACAAGAAAAGTCACAGCATAGGATATGGTGTCTCACACCTGTAATCCTAGAATTTTGGGAGGCTGAGGTGGAAAGACTGCTTGAAGCCAGGAGTTCAAGACCAGCCTGGGTAACAAAATGAGACCCTGTCTCTGAAGAAAAAAAAAAGCCTGGTAAGGTGGCATGCAACTGTAGTCCCAGCTACTCAAGAGACTGAGGTGAGTGGATTGCTTGAGCCCAGGAGTCTGAAGCTGCAATGAGCTATGATCACACCACTGCAATCCAGAATGGGCAACATATGGAGACCCTGTCTCTAAGAAAATTAAAATGAAATAAACAGAAAAGGATAGTCACAGTGTAAGAACCAATCTTCTCTGAAATAACTGGGGAAAAAACACAGAAATAGAGAATAATACAAGACATAATAAAAATAACCAAAGATCCCAGACAAAAACTGGTGGAATTCATCACAACTAGACCAGCATTACAAGAAATGCCTAATGCCTCTGGAAACAAAAAGATAATAATCACCATCATGGAAACATGCAAAAGCATAAAATGTACTAGTAGAGTAGATACACAAAGGAGGAAGAAAAAGAAAACTTATATCTATGGAAAATCACCAAATCACAATGATAAACATTAAGAGTGGAATAAACAAAGGATATACAAAACAATCAGAAAACAATTAACAAAATGACAAGAGTAAGTCTTCACCTATCAAGAATAGCCTTTAATATAAACAGATTAAACTCCCCACCTAAAAGTTATAGAAAGATTGAATGGATTAAAACAAACAAACAAAAAAAAACAAAAAAAATTCCATTACCTACCCAAATATACGCTGCCTGCAAAAAACTCATTTCACCCATAAACACTCATATGGACTGAAATTGCAGGTATGGAAAAAGATATTCCACAGAAAGCAAACCAAACCCGGCAGAAATAGCTATACTTATATCAGATAAAGCAGACGATAAATCCAAAACTGTAAAAAAAAAAAAAGAAAATCATTATATAATAATAAATAGATCAATTCAAAAGGCTAAAAAAACTGTAAATATATATGCACCAAACACCAGAGCACCAAAATAAATAAAGCCAACATTCATATATTTAAAGGAAATCTCAAGCCTATATTCCCAGCACTTTGGGAGGCCAAAGCAGGAGGAATGCTTGAGCCCAGGAGTTTGAGACCAGCCTGGGCAACATAGTGAGACCTTGTTACTAGAAATAATTAGGAAATTAGGCTAGGCACAGTGGCTCATGCCTGTAATCTTAGCACTTTGAAAGGTCAAAGGGGGAAGATCACTTGAGTGCAATTCAAGACCAGCCTTGGCAACATACTGACACCTTACCTCTATTAAAGAAATAACAAATCAGCCATGGTGACACATAGCTGTAGTTCCAACTACTCAAAAGGCTGAGGCAGGAGAATCACTTCAGCTCAGGAGGTCGAAACTACAGTGAGCCATAATCGCGCCACTGCACTCCAGCGTGGGTAACAGAGTGAGATCCGGTCTCGAAAAAAATAAATAAATAAAGGGGCACAGAGACTCCAATACAATAGTAGTTGGGGACTTCAGTAATCCAATCTCAGCACTGGACAGATCATCTAGACAGAAAATCAGCAAAGAAACATTAGATTTAGACCAACTGGACCTAACAGACATTTACAGGGCATTTCATCTAACAGCTACAGAATAAACATTCTTCTCATCAGCATATTCTCCAAGATAGACCACATGTTAAACAAACAAACACAAAAACCAAATCTCAACTAATTTAAAAAAATCATTGCAAGAATCTTTTCTGGCTGGACACAGCACTTCATACCTATCCCAGCAGTTTGGGAGGCTGAGATGAGAGGATTGCTTGAGGCCAGGAATTCAAAACTAGCCTAGTCAACATAGCGATACACCATTTCTACAACAGAAAAAAAAAAAACAAAAAACTTTGGCATGGTGACACATGTAGTCCTAGCTACTCAGAAGACAGACAGGGGCTTGCCTGAGCCTAAAAGTTTGAGGCTGCAGTGAGCCCTGATCAGCCACTGCACTCCAGCCTGGGCAACAGAGTAAGACCCTGTCTCAAAAAATATATATCTCTTTTCTGATCAAAATATAACCTTTTCTGATCCGAGGCGGGTGGATCACCTGAGATCAGGAGTTCAAGACCAGCCTGACCAACATGGTAAAACCCTGTTTCTACTAAAAATACATAACTTAGCTGGGTATGGGGGTAGGCGCCTGTAATCCCAGCTACTCCAGAGGCTGAGGCAGAAGAATCGCTTGAACTGGGAAATGAAGGTTGCAGTGAGCCAAGATAGCGCCATTGCACTCTAGCCTGGGTGACAGAGCAAGACACCATCTCAAAAAAAAAAACCTAAAAAATACTACAAGCTGGGCACAGTGGCTCACACCTGTTATCCCAGAACTTTGAGAGGTTGTGGGAGGATTGCTTGAGGCCAGAAGTTTGAGACCAGCCTGGGCAACATAATGAGACCCTGTCTCTATTTTTTAAAATAAAATTTAAAAATAAAAAATGCTCAGTATCTATCACTCATAATTAGGGAAATGCAAATCAAAACCGCAATGAAATATCATCTCACCCCACCTAAAATGACTATTATCAAAAAGACAAAAAAAAAAAAACCAGATACTGGAAAGGATAAGAGGACCACTAGTACACTGCAGGTGGGAATGCAAATTAGTTTAACAAGTAGAAAACAACATGGAGGTTCTTCAAAAACCTAAAAATACTTCTGCCATGTGATTCAGCAATCCCACTGCTGGATATACATCCAAAAGAAAGAAAATCGGTATATCAAAGACACAGCTACATGCCCATGTTTACTGCGGCACTATTCATGATAGTCAAAATATGGAATCAGCCTAAGTATCCTTCAATAGATAAGTGGATAAAGAAAATGTGGTATGTATACACAATGAAATACTATTTGGCCATAAAAAGAATGAAACATTGTCATCATTTGCTGCACCATGGATAAAACTGAGGTCATTACGTTAAGTGAAACGGGCCAGGCACGGAAAAACAAGTATTGCATATTGTCACTCATATGAAAGCTTTAAAAACTGATGACCGGGAGGCAGAGTAGAATGATGGTTACTAGAAGCTGGAAAGGGTGGAGTGGTGGTCAAAAGAGTTGGTTAATGGGTAAAAAAATATGGTTAGACAGAAGCCAGGTTTGGTGGCTCACACCTATAATCCCAGTATTTTGGGAAGACAAGGTGGACGGATCACCTGAGGTCAGGAGTTCAAAACCAGTCTGACCAACATGGTAAAACGCTGTCTTTACTAAAAATACAAAAATTAGCTGGGCATGGTGGCAGATGCCGTAATCCAAGCTACTTGAGAGGCGGAGGCATAAGGATTGCTTGAACCTGGGTGGCAGAGGTTGCAGTGAGCCGAGATCATGCCATCGCACTCCAGCCTGGGAAACAAGAGTAAAACTCTGTCTTAAAAAAATACATATAAAAAACAGAAAGAGTAAGTTCTGGGGTTCAACAGCACAGTAGGGTCATTATAGTAATTCTCCTGCCTCAGTCTCTTGAGTAGCTGGGATTAAAGGTGTGCACCACCACGCCTGGCTATTTTTTTTTTTTTTTGAGACAGAGTCTTGCTCTGTCCCAGGCTGGGGCTTAAGTGCAGTGACTCGATCTCAGCTCACTACACCCTCCGCCCCCCAGGTTTAAGCAATTCTCCTGTCTCAGCCTCCTGAAAAGCTGAGATTACAGCTGCACCACCACACCCAGCTGATTTGCGTATTTTTAGTAAAGATGGGGTTTCACCATGTTGGCCAGGCTAGCCTTGAACTCCTGACCTCAGGCATTCCACTCGCTTTGGCCTCCTAAAGTGCTGGCATTACAGGCATGAGCCACCACGCTCGGCCTAATTTTTGTATTTTTAGTAGAGACAGGGTTTTGCCATGTTGACCAGGCTGATTCAAACTCCTGACCTCAGGTGATCTGCCCACCTTGGCCTCCCAAAGTGCTAGAAGTATAGGTGTGAGCTATCACACCTGGCCTCAACTGCATTTTAATAGGTTAAAAGCACAGTGATAAGGGAAATAAAATATTGAGAGGAAAAAAAAAAAGAGGCATAACTCTTGAGTTAACTCACCCACTGTCCTACAAACATAAAAAAGATTCTCCTATATAAGAATTGTCGGCCTGGGTAATGGGTCATATTCCATCCCCATACTAGCTGTACCTGTAATCACGTTCAGTGATTGCTGAAGCTTTTCTCCCCCAGCTCATAGTTGTTGGCTTTTTGTGTTTTAGAGAAGGGGTCTCTTTAAATTTTTAGAGACAGGGTCTCGCTATATTGCCAGGCTGGTCTCAAATTCCTGAACTCAAGGGATACTTCCACCTTGGCTTCCTGAGTAGCTGGGATTACAGGTGTGAGCCATCATACCCTGCTCTTAGCTCACAGCTTTTAGCTCTTTTGAAAATCTCTATTTTACAGGTACCTGACTGTGGCAGACAGACTAAGGCAATCCCCAATGAGTCACATCCCCGTGCTGGCCTCTACTCTTGCTTCTAGATACTAGAATATGGTAAAGGCAATGGGATGTTACTCCCACAATGACATAACGTCATCTAAGACGCATTTGGAGATTCTCCTGCTTGCTTTGAGGAAGCTGCCATGTTGTGAGAGGCATCTGTGAGTGGGCCACATGGCACAGAACTGTGGGAGGCTTCCAGAAGCTGAGTGGTGCCCAGCTGACAGTCAGCAAGAAACAGGGAACTCAGTCTACAAGAGTAAGAAACCCTATAAGCAGCCCTGTGAGATGGTAAATGTCTGTTGTTTTAAGGTGTTCAATTTGTTATGTGTTACCCAGCAACAAAATACTTGGGTATTTGTTAGTCAGGTATCAGCAGACACTTACCTAAGAACTGATCAGTAGGATGAATGCTAATTCTTAGAATTGTACTAAGTCTTTTCCTTCCAATATGGAACTTTAACAATGCCTATGATCTCACACGACCATTCATATTTTGGTTTGTGAAACCATAGTGAATTTTCCAGTGTGGATTTTGAAATTTTCTTCCATCTTCTTATCATCATCATCCTCTCCCTGAGCTGCATCTTCTACCCTGTAACAGTAAATGCTGAAGGTGGAATTCCTATTCTGCCAAGTAACTGCTACTGCCTAGTTTCCAACAACCTGAGAAAAAGCAGTTAAGTGAAGCAGAAGTAATTTCCGAGTTCTAACGGGAAAAGTACAGTACAAAGGAGCAGAAGGGCTGGTGTGGTGGCTCATACCTGTAATCTTAACACTTTGGGAGGCTGAGGTGGGTGGATCACTTGAGATCAGGAGTTTGAGATCAGCTTGGCCAACATGGTAAACCCTCTCTACTAAAAATACAAGAATTAGCTGGGCATGGGGGCGCATGCCAGTAATCTCAGCTACTCAAGAGGCTGAGGCAGGAGAATCGCTTGAACCAGGGAGGCAGAAGTTGCAGTGAGCTGAGATCATGCCACTGCACTCCAGCCTAGATGGTAAGAGTGAGAGAGACACCGTCCTCCACCCACCCACCCCCCCAAAAAAGAAATAAAAAGAGTAAGAGGGTTTTAACCATTAACTTCTCTACGAGCCCTCTCCAAAGTTGTTAGGTCATTACATGAACCAACATTGTGGCAGGCATATAAGGTGAATGGGCAGTGGTCAAGAAAGATGCTGTATTTTACTTGAGACAAAAACAATTGCACATTTACAGAAATTAAGTAAAAGAAAGCACAACTACTCCAATCAGGTAGAAATTAGATGTTATTCAGCATAAAACTGGGGGAAGTAAACAAAATTTCATCAATTCTAGGCATTTTTCAAAGGACTGCCTGCACCAATTTTGCCATGCACACAGGAAATACCCTTTCTGATCCTTGACTCCTAAGCCACCAAGTCACTTTCTAATCTTTACTTTGGTTTCCCAGGTATTTCAAACTCAGGAAGGAGAAACCCTGAATGGGTGACACAAGTATTCCAATCACTGGAAAAGACTGCCTCACTGTAAATTACATTTGCAACTGGTTTACAGTAATTACGATATGATCACCACCCAGATGGTGAAGGGCTAATCTTGAGCAAGGCTCAGACCCAGGCTCTGTTACTGAGGTAGGCAAAGGACCTCAAAAGACTCCATCTACAGCCCTACTCCTAATGTAACTCTGAAACAGCTTTTAAAATTAGAACATAGTGTGTCCAAATCCCACTTGAACACAGAATATTAGCATATAAAAATAACTTCTTTTTAAAGTGTCTGTAAAGATAGTATCCTCTCCATAATTGAATGAATTACTGTATTTCACTGAATCTAAGCCACTGATTGTAAAACACATTATTTTATATATACATATGGGGAAAAAATGCCAACTGAACTTTGTCACAAAGTTAAATGATCACTGATTGTAAGACATGTCCTGATTTCAGAGACATTAAAAGTGTGGGGACAAAAACTACAACTTACGAGTCAATGAAATACAGTACTAAATTCAGGTAATTATTCAAATAAGGTATTAAACATTAAGTACATTAAATTGACATGTAATCATTTATCATTAGCACTTTTTTTTGTCTTTTTTTCTTTTCATTAGCACATTCTTAAAGCTATTTATCATTTTGGTTTCACTTCTCATTTGAAATGAAGAACGGGGAGGAGGGGGCACTTGTACTGATTTCTAGCAGACATTTTGCACAAACTTTAAAACGTATGGATTCCCAATTTGGAAATCATCTCATTTTCATTTCTAGAATCACCGATCAGGAGGAGAGAAAAATGAGGCCTATGTTAAGTGAGAGTGAAAGGCTAGGAGTCAAGGCTTGAAGCCAGGCCCCTTGGCCCTGTTCTGTGTTTTCTTCACTGAAATGAGAAATCAAATAAGTCACAAGCATTCTATGATCCAACCCTACAGATAAGGAAAGCAATTAATAATAGTATCTCTCCATTTCTCTTTTACAAAACTATTCTCAACTTTCCTGGCAAAGTACTGATACCTGATAATTTGTTCAACCAATGAATTCACCTCCTACATGGTCTCATTCTATGAGAACAATACCCAACTTCTCAAACACAAACGCCTCTTTGCATGCTCTGAGGGGTAGAGACCATAAAATATTTCCTAATCAGTCACATGCCAAATACTAGCCTTATAACAAGATCCCAATGTACGTGTTTGAGACCATTTGGTTACTGATGGAAGACTCTGGGAATTACAGAACATTTCAAAACTTTTTAGCATTCACTATAATTGGACCTAGAAATTTTAATTCCCAAGACATGGTGAAATTCTGCTAATGCTCTGCTCTCAATGGCCTCCTTAGAAGTGGCAATTATTTAGGGATGTCAGTCCTGGTTTCAGACAAGTGCTTCACATGGGAGTTGCCAGTATTAACAGGAGAGGACTCAAACACCACTGCATTTGATGGGTTGGTTACAGATTTCAGCTGTGGACCGTCAAACTATTTCCAGATGTCTCTATTACAGAATGCCTCATTGTATCATTCATTTCAATCACTTCAAAATCCATTTCATTCCATTTTTCTGCATCCTCCTCTTCATTCTCTTCCTCATATTCATTTAGCCCGGAGCTAGAAAGCAAAGCTTTCTGGTCCTCACTCTTTCTATTTTCTTTTCGCTGGCGATTAAGAGGTGAAGTGGCTAATTTATACATCACAGGAAATAAAACACCAGTGGCTACTGAGGCTCCCAAAGAGGTATAGAGCACTACAGGCAAATCAGGGTATTTTCCTTGAAGAATTCCAATCATCGCAGGAATAGCCATTTCTCCCAGGGCAGCACCAATTACAAAAAATGCTGCAGATTTCCCATGGATGGTCGTGTACTGTTCAATCCAAGAAACACCACTAGGAAATGTGGTTGCCATTGAGGCCCCATACACTGAAGTTGCTATCCAGAGACAAACTGGGTTCTTGTCAAAAAGCACCAGAAATAAAGATGAAGTCAGGCTGCCAATGTTGCTCAACACGATCATGGTTCCAGGTTGTAAGCATGTAGCAAAAAAGATTGCCAGGCCCCTGAAGGCTGCAAATGTCCCCCAGAAGATGGAGTTCAACCCAGCGGCTTCACTTTCTTTCATGCCAACATGAGTGGTTGCAAATGAGAAAACATAAGAGCCATAGGTTACCTCGGCTCCAACATAGAAAAAGAAGAACACAAAAAGGAGACAAAGAAGGGCATTGTGATATTTTGCTCTTCGAGATGTCTGAGCAGACACTCTTGCTTTTTCCTGCTTTGAGCTATTCTTTAAAAACAGAGCAAACAAAATGACAGAAACTACGAACATGTAAGTTCCGATAACAGCATAAGCCCACAGTAAAGTCATATCATTAGGTACTCCAAACAGAACTCCTGAGTCAGCATCAGATGACTGGTTGAGTGCAGGACGATGAAAGTTAGACTCTGTGTGGTTTTCAGCAGACACTGTCGGACCCAATGCCAGTTTAGCTAGCAGTGGAGCCAAAAAGGCACCCAAAGCAAAACAGAAGTGTAAGGCCTGCATATGTGGGGCTCCTTTGTCCCCCCAAAGAGCCAAGACAAGGACGTTACCACCTATCAATGAAAGATGGGAAAAATTATTTAAGTAAAACATAGTAACTTTTTTTTTAAGTTCACTTATCAGAAAGGAGGTGAGTTTATTTCACATGGCACAAGCATTATAATATTCTAATTATCAAACACTGCAACTAAATAAACTCTGAAAAGGAACTCTAACCCACTACCACCAGACAACCGTAAGCATTATAACATCGCATACTCACAAATCAAATGCTACAGTCTAGTAAACCACCTCCAAGAGCCAAGGACACTAGCAAGAAGCTTTTTATAATGCAGTTCTAACATCAGACTGGGGAAGAAATATTCATATATTAATATTTTACATATATATATTTAGAAAGCAAAATTTTAACCATCAGATGGTAGCCAAATTACCAAAGTTTTCTGTACTTGCTCTTGGTAACCACTTGAGGAAAATTACTTACTTATGTATGTAACAGATGCAAAACGTACATCCAAGAACCTGAATACTCCAGGGTTCTGGTGTGCCCATTGGAGGGAACAAGGACACCAGTCAGCAACTGCATTTATACTGTCTAAACATCTAGGAGGGGAAAGGCAAGAAGCAGTACATCTTGGGCTACCTTTTTTTTTAACAGATATTTTCAGATAAATATGTAATTCCACCCTATAATTTCATAACCAAATCAAGCCTGAAGTAAAATAAAATATTTCCCCAACAGAAAGAACAGAAAAGAAAGAGCCTGGTCCACAGCACGAACCTCTCTTGGCTTCGAAGTCAAGGTACATGTCAAGTTGGATTGCTGTTTCTATGCTTTCTCAGCTAAACAGTGGTTCCAAATTTGGTTTAACCTATTAAACCACCAACTCCTCCCATATAAGCACAATAAAGTTCTACCCCAAAATGAAAGCCTATTCACCTGCACTGTAATTACCCACACAGGGCCTTCCCTGTTGACACTGTAAATCAACCATCTCTAATAGAACGAAATTCTTTAAGTCCATTTCAGACTTGGCTGCTCAGAAATAGGCCCCCTAATTAGCAAGAATAGCTGCTAGAAGGGTGATTCGTTCTGAGTGACTCCACGACCAACTCAGTAGGTCTGTGTCATTTTACAGGGCATTGCAAGTGATCATTTAACATTATCTGTTGTACTTCTTCTAGTAGAAAGTCCCTACTCCCAGAGATGACACAGAAGAGCTCACTAACCTGTATCCAGAATGCCCATTGAAGCACCAAAGACAGACATCATGACAGTGAGTAATACTGCTTTCTTGCAAAAAGGAACAAGATAAAGACCAACTGTGGTAGCCGACATTGACACTCCTGAGAAGGCAGAAAGTCAACTATAAAAAATAATATCCATGCAAAGTCGTAGATCAAGTCAACATCATAAATGTCCAAACATGCAAAATAAGGTCAAATTTAAATTAGGTAATGAGTAGATGAGAGTTTTTGCTTCTAAAAGTGGTTATGTTATTGGAATCTTTTATAATCTTTATGGACTATGAAATATAAATAATTGTAACACAAATACATTTCCAGCACTGCTAATAATCAAGCTGTAAATTATACCACAAGGCAAAGTTTTATACCAAAAGAGACAAGCCAAAATTAATTTAAATTATTCACACTGAAGAACCTAAAAGAAATTTTTAGACATGAGGCAAAAAATCAAAAAGACAAAAATAAAATGCAACTACTAGAGTAGGTTGTAGTAAAATTTACTAAATAAATTAGTTTGAGAAATAGGGAGGAAAAGATAAGAAATATGTTCTTTCCGCCCACTTTGGAAATAAGAGATTATTAATTAATTAATTAACAACAACAAATTATTCTTACTTCCAAAAGAATTTTATTATATTAATCTAAATTTTCTCTAAATATTTCAATGTATTTTTAAAAAAGTATATGTTCAAAGCTTTGCCAGGCAAGGTGTGGCGGCTCACACCTGTAACTTCAACATTTTGGGAGGCTGATCTTTTGAGCTCAGGAGTTCCAGACCAACCTGGGCAACATGGTGAAACCCCAACTCTACTAAAAATACAAAAATTAGCCAGGTGTGGTGGCGCACATCTGTGGTCCCAGCTAATTGGGAGGCTAAGGAGGCGGAGGTTGCAGTGAGCAGAGATCCCATCACTGCGCTCCAGCCTGGGCAAAAGAGGGAGAGGAGACCCTGTCTCAAAAAAAAAAAAAAAAAAAAAAAAAAAAAGCTTTGCCTCCTATTCCTATTTCCTGGGTGAGACAGAGCCCCCTGGTGTTGTTCAACGACGACATGGGGCAGTAGGGACAAAAACACATCAGTTCACCCACCCTCCCATCTTCATTTCCAGGGCAGGGTGCAGGCTGGGCTGCATCAAGGAGCTCCTGCTGATCTATGGGGGCACCAGGAAATCTGCCTAAACCCTGATAAGCAGAATTTTTGGACAACCAGTATGTGATCCAGGAGTGCTATCTAAATTATAGTGGCTGGGAAGGCTAAGGATTGCTAACACAGTTTAGAGCTAATCTAAATTTCCAGAGACCCCCAACACAGATTCTCTCTAGCTGTCAAGGTGAAAGCAGGTACCAGGGAAACCCAACTGCCATTGAGGACACCTAAACACTACCCATTTTGACTGCCAACCATTCATGCTAGTGCTTTCATATTTTCAAAGACAAGTTGTAAATTAACTGATAGTCATAAAGAAAGTAAACTTAGCATTTACTTACCCAAAAGTAAAAAATGATTCATGATGTCAACAAGAACTCCACCAATCACAGAGCCACTCAAATATCCAAAGGCACGACCCACAAAAATGAAAGACAGACTACTGATATTTCGGTTCACATTTGTTGCCAAATCTTGAAACGTGGGTCCGAGTATAGCAACACTCAATCCCTGAAATTTAAAAAGACAAAAGCTCTTACTTACAATAATTAAAATAATGTCTAACTATGTGGTAGCTTCTTCTACTATAAAAGGGGGAGATAGGGCTTGGGATTTACAGTGTAACGCAGGGAATTAGACTACTGTTTTTTAGTTTTGACTAAAACTCTTTTTTTTGGTTTGTTTTGACACCTCTCAATTTTTAAGAAATTAATTTTGTTGTTGCAATCCTGTTTCTTTTCTGAACAATATATTTAAAAGACTATTCTGTATTGTTAATAAAATGTAATATTAAAAAACACAGCCAGGTGTGGTGGTGCATGCCTGTAGTCCCAGTCACTAGGGAGGCTAAGGTGGAAGGATTGCTTAAGCGTTGAGGTTGAGGCTGTAGTGAGTTCTGACTGAGCCACTGGGAAACACCAAAACATCAAAATATTATTCATTTTTTTTTTGGTGTTGTTAAACAGCAATATTTCTGGATGCACATGGGGTCCTTCCCCTGAACTATACATATAAACAATTTAAATGTTTCTAAATCTACACTTTTCTTCCAAGCCATCAGAATTACAGTCAGTAAAGGTTGCTTAGAAAATATTACATGTCCAAGTATAGAATGACTTTAAAAAGAAAACTTTACTCAAAGATAATGCAGTGTTAGCAAGAAGTAAGGATTACAGTTGGCTTTCAGAGGAAATCCACTGGACACTTACATGTTTCCAATCAGTCTACATTTCCAGAATATCATTGATTCTAATTGCCCTGCTCTGCTCTAAATGCATGAAGTGCGCCCCCTGCACAATCATTAACAGTCCAAGACTAAGGACCAATGTGGGCCCAGGTGCACAGCAAGCTCCTAGTACTTCGAGAGAATTCTGAGCACAGAATCTAATCAAATTAGTTCATGTCTTCAAAGGATTTACAACATACTTGACACTCAGTGAGGACTCACCAAAAGTCTGAAGTGATTTCTTTCTTCACCCCTCCCCACCACCCCCAATCAAAATATTCTAAAGAAACAATTCTGGCTCAGAGTCCCTGAGATGCTAAGTGACCACAAATGACTCTTCAGAGGACGCATCCTCCCAACTCCCCAAGGATCATGTATCAGGTGATAAGCGGGAGGTTTCCCAAAAGTGAATCGAGGGGCTGCCCAGGGGTTTGGCAAAAGTCGCTTCTAGCCTTGCAGTTTGCGCCAAGAAAAACATTTAAGAATCTCAAGTTGGTTTTATTAATAAATAGGGCTGTGGGCAAAGTAAGAGACATATTCCTGGCCCTATCATATTTCTGGCTGGTTAAGTAACCAGCTGTGTGATCCAGAAAAGTCACTTTCCCCTCTGGGCCTATTTCCTTATTTGCAAAATTAAGCAGTTGGACTAATTAAGTCAGACCACCAGGAAGAAGAAAAGCAGTTTTTCTGTGTAATAATTTGGGGGTTGAGTGACAGGGTAAGGAGAGCAGCAGCCAAAGCCATGGGCAACTTGCAACTTTCGCATCCCAAGAAGAAGTAGGAAGGCTTGCTGGGCCAGACGCAGTGGCTCACGCCTGTAATCCCAGCACTTTGGGAGGACGAGGCAGGTAGATCACCAGAAGTCAGGAGTTCGGGACCAGCCCGGCCAACATAGTGAAATCCCGCCTCTACTAAATATACAAAAATTAGCCAGGCATAGTGGTGGACGCCTGTAGTCCCAGCTACGTGGGAGGTTTAGGCAGGAGAATCGCTTGTACCCGGGAGGCGGAGACTGCAGTGAGCCGAGATTGCACCACTGCACTCCAGCCTGGGGAAGAGAGCGAGACTCCGTCTCAATAAAAAAATAAAAAAGGCTTGCTGGAGCTGAAAAACATATTCAGAAAATCTCTTTTGCACTTAACAATAACATTCCAACTTTAGAAGGGTGCCCATTTTCCAGATGATGAAACTGAGGCCCAGAAAGATTAGGTAATGCGCCTAAGGTCAGTTTGCAAGTGGCGAAGGCAAGACTCGAACGCCCCGGCCTGGGAGGGTTGAAGCCCGGGATCTCACCAGCCCCAGGAAGGAAGAAAACAGGATCACAGTGGTGAACCACCGCAGCATGCTCCCGGTCCCACCGCTCGGCTGGGAGACCGCCACCGTCTCTGGCTCTTTCTCATTCTCCGCCCAGGCCTCAGGCTGCAGGAGCCGCTGCCCCGCAGCCGGGGGCCCAGCCCCACGGAGCTCCACTTCCAACTCCAGCTCGGCGGCTCCAGAGAAGGCGTCTTGCTGCCGCCGCGCTTCTCAATTCTCAGCGGAACCTCTAGAGCTCGGAGACGAGCACTGGCCCCGCCCCCAGGCCCGGGACAGCCACTTTCCAAGGGACCGCCCAAGCTGGGACTGAGAAGGCCAACTTCGCAACACTGCCGGTGTTCCGGTCAGTGGACGCGCGCCCTGCGGCACACATGGCGCCTGCGCGGGTCACGTGGCAGAAATGTGGCCTCTAGCCAACCGGGACCACGCCTCAAGCCGGAAATTGATGTGGTTGCCTAGGAGACTGGACGCGGCTCTCCAGCCTCGGCATCTGCTTAGCTGAGCCCACAGAGGCTGGCGGATGTGCGCCCCATGGCGGAGCGAGTCGAAGCCGCAGCCTGGGACCGGAAAATCAAGAGGTAAAACGCGGCCAAACCATTATGAGGAAAATGGGCCAAGAATTGAACGATAGCGCCTTGCGCCGGCTCCCCGGGTCTCCTGGGGAGCGGAGGGAGCCTGAATATCTGATCCTTAATACAGCTTTTTGAAATCCCTGAGATGTGTCGTGAGTCGTTCATCTTTCACTCCACTTATTTGTTGAACTTCATTAAGTTTTCATGTATTTTATCTCAACCCTCACAAAACTCCAAATTCCACATTATCCCCGTTGTACAGATGGAAAGATTAAGTCATAGAGAATAAGTAACAATTTGCCCAAGCTCAGTCATCGAATTAGTGGCCCTAAATAAACAGTGTAGCTCAAGAAAGAAACGGGGATCCAAAGCTGTGGTTTCAAGCACACTCCCACCTCAATTCCTGAAATAATTCCATCGTTGTAAAGAAGAGGAGCATGGCATCGATTTGAGAAATTGCTTCCTTTTGCTCTTTAACAAAGCGGACCACAGCCTCAAAAGGTCATATACTTTTCTTTATCGTCTATTTGAAATGTTCTTTTCCACCTGATTCTTCCAACTTTCATCCACTTAGGTTCCCAGACTACGAACCTTAGTCTTACTATTTCTTGCAACTCATCTCTCCAGCCTTATTTATTTAGTCATTAAGTCTTTCTCCCACCCGCACCCCCGCTTTTTATTTATTTATTTATTTATTTTTGAGAGTGAGCCTATGTCACCCAGGCTGGAGTTCTGTGGCGCAATCTCGGCTCACTACAACATCTGCCTCCTGGGTTCAAGCGATTCTTCTGCCTCAGCCTCCTGAGTAGCTGGAATTACAGGCGCGCCCCATCACGCCCAGCTAATTTTTGCGTTTTTGGTAGAGACGAGGTTTTACCATGTTGGCCAGGCTGGTCTCCAACTCCTGACCTCAAGCGATCCGCCTGCCTCAGCTTCCCAAAGTGCTGGGATTACAGGCATGAGCCACCATGCCCTGCCAAGCATTTCTTTTGGCAGATCAGTTGACATTCCTTAATATGAGAATGTCTTTATTTCACTTTGATTCCTCAAAATATTTTCACTGGAAATAGAGTTCTGGGCTATCAGTTGTTTCCCTTCAGCACCGAAAGATGAGATTTCTATTTGAGTTTTGCCACCCAACAGTTCCCAACTGGGGCCTCTCCTCAGGACAAACCACAAGAAAAGAAAAAAGCCAGGAAATTAATCCTTTTGCATTCTGAGTTTTGACTCCCTACCAGAATTCTTTATTTACTTTTCAGAGTCTGCAGGTAGTTGCCATTTGTATTTTGTCATGAGTCTTTTAGTTGTAATCGGTGAGAGAGAGGGACTGAACTAAGCTAATGACGCCAAACCAGGACGGTTTTCTACCTGTCTTTTGAGAATCCAAGTTAAAAATAAATAAATAAAAACAAAATTACTTCGGTGTCACTCTTTTCTTACACACCTTTCATTCTTGAGGCCGGTATATTTTCACTAATTCCTATTAGTTGTGCTGCTCCTAAATCTTTTCACAGGTTTTACATCGTGTTACAGTTCTTTTAGCACTTACCTTTAGTTCCTTAGTAGATTATAAAGTCAATGAGATTGAAACTATTGGTGTTATATGTCTCTCCCCTAACATTGTATTACATAATAAATATTACCTGACCGAATTGATTTATTACCTAACTGAACTGAGGTTCAGTAAAGCAATTGTAAAATTAATTTTTTAATTGCATTTTAGGTTTTGGGGTACATGTGCAGAACATGCAAGATAGTTGCATAGGTACACACATGGCAGTGTGTTTTGCTTCCTTTCTCCCCTTCACCCACATTTGGCATTTCTCCCCAGGCTATCCCTCCCCAGCTCCCCCGCCTCCGCTGGCCCTCCGCTTTTCCCCCCAGTAGACCTCAGTGTGTAGTACTCCCTTCCCTGTGACCATGTGTTCTCATTTTTCATCACCCACCTATGAGTGAGAATATGCGGTATTTCATTTTCTGTTCTTGTGTCAGTTAGCTGAGAATGATGTTCTCCAGATTCATACATGTTCCTACAAACGACACGAACTCATCATTTCTGATTGCTGCATAATATTCCATGGTGTATATGTGCCACATTTTCCCAATCCAGTCTATCATCGATGGGCATTTGGGTTGGTTCCAGGTCTTTGCTATTGTAAACAGTGCTGCAATGAACATTCGTGTGCAGGTGTCCTTATAGTAGAACGATTTATAGTCCTTTGGATATATACCCAGTAATGGGATTGCTGGGTCAAATGGAATTTCTATTTCTAAGGCCTTGAGGAATCGCCACACTGTCTTCCACAATGGTTGAACTAATTTACACTCCCACCAACAGTGTAAAAGTGTTCCTATTTCTCCACATCCTCTCCAGCATCTGTTGTTTCCAGATTTTTTAATGATCGCCATTCTAACTGGTGTGAGATGGTATCTCGTGGTTTTGATTTGCGTCTCTCTAATGACCAGTGATGATGAGCGTTTTTTCATATATTTGTTGGCCTCATGTATGTCTTCTTTTGTAAAGTGTCTGTTCATATCCTTTGCCCATTTTTGAATGGGCTTCTTTGTTTCTTTTCTGTAAATATGTTTGAGTTCTTTGTAAATTCTGGATATCAGCCCTTTGTCAGATGGGTAAACTGAAAAAATTTTTTCCCATTCTGTTGGTTGCCAATTCACTCTAGTGACTGTTTCTTTTGCCATGCAGAAGCTGTGGAGTTTCATTAGATCCCATTTGTCTATTTAGGCTTTTGTTGCCAATGCTTTTGGTGTTTTGGTCATGAAGTTCTTGCCTACTCCTATGTCCTGAATGGTTTTGCCTAGATTTTCTTCTAGGGTTTTTATGGTGCCGGGTCTTATGTTTAAGTCTTTAATCCATCTGGAGTGAATTGTAGTGTAAGGTGTCAGGAAGGGGTCCAGTTTCTGCTTTCTGCACATGGCTAGCCAGTTTTCCCAACATCATTTATTAAACAGGGAATCCTTTCCCCATTGCTTGTTTTTGTCAGGTTTATCAAAGATTATATGGTTGTAGATATGTTGTGTTGCCTCTGATGCCCTGTTTTGTTCCATTGGTCTATATCTCTGTTTTGGTACCAGTACCATGCTGTTTTGATTACTGTAGCCTTGTAGTATAGTTTGAAGTCTGGTAGTGTGATGCCCCCCGCTGTGTTCTTTTTGCTTAGAATTGACTTGGCTATGCGAGCTCTCTTTTGGCTCCATATGAAGTTCATGGTGGTTTTTTCCAGTTCTGTGAAGAAAGTCAATGGTAGCTTGATGGGGATAGCATTGATTCTGTAAGTTACTTTGGGCAGTATAGCCATTTTCACGATATTAATTCTTCCTAACCATGAACATGGAATGTTTCTCCATCTGTTTGCCTCCTCTCTTATTTCATTGAGCAGTGGTTTGTAGTTTTCCTTGAAGACGTCTCTTATGTTCCTTGTAAGTTGTATTCCTAGGTATTTTATTCTTTTTGTAGCAATTGTGAATGGCAGTTTGTTCTTGATTTGGCTCTCTTTAAGTCTGTGATTGGTGTATAGGAATGCTTGTGATTTTTGCACATTGATTTTATATCCTGAGACTGCTGAAGTTGCTTATCAGTTTCAGGAATTTTTGGGCTGAGGCGTTGGGGTCTTCTAGGTATACTATCATGTCGTCTGCAAATAGAGACAATTTGGCTTCCACCTTTCCTATTTGAATAACCTTTATTTCTTTTTCTTGCCTGATTGCTCTGGCTAGAACTTCCAGTACTATATTGAATAGGAGTGGTGAAAGAGGGCATCCTTGTCTAGTGCCAGATTTCAAAGGGAATGCTTCCAGTTTTTGCCCATTCAGTATGATATTGGCTGCTGGTTTGCCATAAATAGCTTTTATTACTTTGAGATACGTTCCATCAATACCGAGTTTATTGAGCGTTTATAGCGTAAAGGGCTGTTGAATTTTGTCAAATGCCTTCTCTGCGTCAATTGAGATAATCATGTGGTTTTTTGTTTTTGGTTCTGTTTATGTGGTGAATTACATTCATAGACTTGCATATGTTGAACCAGCCTTGCATCCCCGGGATGAATCCTACTTGATTATGATGGATAAGGTTTTTGATGTACTGTTGCAATCTGCTTGCCAGTATTTTATTGAAGATTTTTGCATCTATGTTCATCATGGATATTGGCCTGAAGTTTTCTTTTCTTGTTGAGTGTCTGCTGTGTTTTGGTATCAGGATGATGTTGGTCTCATAAAATGATTTGGGAAGGATTACCTCTTTTTGAATTATTTGGAATAGTTTCAGGAGGTATGGTACCAGCTCCTCTTTGTGTGTCTGGTAGAATTCGGCTGTGAACCCATCTGAACCTGGGCTTTTTTTGTGTGGTAGGCTCTTAATTGCTGCCTCAACTTCAGACCTTGTTATTGGTCTATTCATAGTTTCAGCTTCCGCCTGGTTTAGGCTTGGGAGGACAGAGGTGTCCAGGAATTTATCCATTTCTTCCAGGTTTACTAGTTTATGTGCATAGAGTTGTTTGTAATATTCTCTGATGATGGTTTGAATTTCTGTGGAATCTGTGGTGATTATCCCTTTATCATTTTTTATTGCATCTATTTGGTTGCTCTCTCTTTTCTTTTTTACCAGTCTGGCTAGTGGTCTGTCTATTTTGTTGACCTTTTCAAAAAACCAGCTCTTGGATTTACTGATTATTGAAGGGCTTTTCATGTCTCTATCTCCTTCAGTTCTGCTCTGATCTTAGTTATTTCTTGTCTTCTGCTAGCTTTTGAGTTTTTTTTTTTATCTTGCTCCTCTAGCTCTTTCAATTTTGATGATAGGGTGTCAATTTTGGATCTCTCCACTCTTCTCATATGGACACTTATTACTATATATTTTCCTCTAGAGACTGCTTTAAATGTGTCCCAGAGATTCTGGTATGTTGTGTCTTCATTCTCGTTGGTTTCGAAGAACTTCTTTATTTCTGCCTTCATTTCATTGTTTATCCAGTCAACATTCAAGAGCCAGTTGTTCAGTTTCCATGAAGCTGTGCGGTTCTGAGTTAAGTTTCTGAATTCTGAGTTCTAACTTGATTGCACTATGGTCTGCGAGACGGTTTGTTATTATGTCAGCTATTTTGCATTTGCTGAGGAGTGCTTTACTTCCAATTATGTGGTCAATTTTTGAGTAGGTGTGATGTGGTGCTGAGAAGAATGTATATTCTGTGGATTTGGGGTGGAGAGTTCTGTAAATGTCTATCAGGTTTGCTTGTTCCAGGTCTGAGTTCAAGCCCTGGATATCCTTGTTAATTTTCTATCTGGTTGATCTGTCTAATATTGACAGTGGAGTGTGAAAGTCTCCCACTATTATTTTGTGGGAGTCTAAGTCTCTTTGTAAGTCATTAAGAACTTGCCTTATATATCTGGGTTCTCCTGTATTGGGTCCATATATATTTAGCATCATTAGCTCTTCTTGTTGTATTGATCCTTTTACCATTATGTAATGACCTTCTTTGTCTCCTTTGATCTTTGTTGCTTTAAAGTCTATTTTATCACAGACGAGAATTGCAACTCCTGCTTTTTTTTTTTTGCTTTCCATTTGCTTGGTAAATCTTCCTCCATCCCTTTATTTTGAGCCTTTGTGTATCCTTGCATGTGAGATGGATTTCCTGGATACAGCACACTGATGGGTTTTGTTTTTTTTATCCAATTTGCCAGTCTGTGTCTTTTGATTGGTACATTTAGCCCATTTACATTTAGGGTTAATATTGTTATGTGTGAATTTGATACTGCCATTTTGATGCTAAGTGGCTGTTTTGCCCATTCGTTGATGCAGATTCTTCATTTTGTTGATGCTCTTTACCATTTGGTATGTTTTTGGAATGGCTGGTACTGGTTGTTCCTTTCTATGTGTAGGAGCTCTTGTAAAGCAGGCCTGGTGGTGACAAAATCTCTGAGTACTTGCTTGTTTGCAAAGGATTTTATTTTTCCTTCACTTATGAAGCTCAGTTTGGCTGGATCTGAAATTCTGGGTTGAAAGTTCTTTTCTTTAAGGATGTTGAATATTGGCCCCCACTCTCCTCTGGCTTGTAGAGTTTCTGCCGAGAGATCTGCTGTGAGTCTGATGGGCTTCCCTTTGTGGGTGACCTGACCTTTCTCTCTGGCTACCCTTAGTATTTTCTCCTTCATTTCAACCCTGGTGAATCTGTCAATTATGTGCCTTGGGGTTGCTCTTCTTGCAGAATATCTTTGTGGTGTTCTCTGTATTTCCTGGATTTGAGTGTTGGCTTGCCTTGCTAGGTTGGGGAAATTTACCCGGATAATATCCTGAAGAGTATTTTCCAGCTTGGATTCATTCTCTTCATCACATTCTGGTATACCTATCAAACGTAAGTTAGGTTTCTTCACATAGTCCCACATTTCTTGGAGACTTTGTTCATTCCTTTTTGCGTTTTTTTCTTTAATCTTGGTTTCTCGTTTTATTTCATTGAGTTGATCTTCGACTTCTGATATTCTTTCTTCTGCTTGGTCTATTCGGCTGTTGAAACTTGTGCATGCTTCGCGAAGTTCTCGTGTTGTGTTTTTCAGCTCCTTCAATTCATTCATATTCCTCTCTAAGTTGTCCATTCTTCTTATAATTTCCTCGAATCTTTTTTCAAGGTTCTTAGTTTCTTTGCCTTGATTTACCACATGTTCTTTTAGCTCATGGAAGTTTCTCATTACCCACCTTCTGAAGTCTGATTCCGTCATTTCGTCATACTCATTCTCCATCCAGCTTTGTTCCCTTGCTGGTGAGGGGTTTTGGTCCTTTGTAGGAGGCGAGGTGTTTTGGTTTCAGGTGTTTTCCTCCTTTTTGCGCTTGTTTCTTCCCATCTTTGCACATTTATCCACCTGTCATCTGTGTAGTTGCTGACTTTTCGATTGGGTCTCTGAGTGGACGCCCAGATTGTTGATGACAAAGTATTTCTGTTATTTAGTTTTCCTTCTACCAGTCTAGCCCCTCTGCCGTACGACTGCTGAGGTCCACTCCAGGCCCTGCATGTTTGGGGTACATCTGTAGCAGCTGCGGAACAGTGAGGGATGCTACCAGTTTCTTCTTCTGCTATCTTTTTCCCGGAATGATGCCCGCCAAATGTCAGTCTAATCAGTCATTTTTGAGGTGACTCTTTGGATATACAGGGTCAGGGAGCTGCTTGAGGAGATAGTCTGTACTTTATAGGAGCTCAAGTGCTGAGCTGTGAGCTCCGTTGTTCATTCAGGGCTGTTAGGCTGATACGTTTAAGTCTGCTGCAGCAGAACTCATAAAACCCCTTTTTTTCCTCAGATGCTCTGTCTTGGGGAGTTAGGGCTTTCTTTATGAGTATCCATTGCACTGTCCTGCCCAGCTAGGAGGCAGTCTAGTCACTATTTCCCTGCCGAGGCTCTGCCCTGCTGGCGTGGGGTCTGCCCTGTTGCCATGGGATCCGCCCTGCTGGCATGGGCTCCGCCCTGTTGCCACGGGCTCCACCCTGTGGCGGAGTCTCTCTGTTGTGGCGGGTTGCCTTGGCAATGGCAGGCTGCGTCAGCAATGGGAGTGTACCTCATTAGGGGCGGACACCCCTCACCCACCAAGCTGCACCGTCCTGGGTTCAGCTGTGCCTGCAGCGAAATTCTCAACCCCGAGCATTTCGAATCGCCATTTTGTTTGTCCCTGTGGGGGTGAAACCCACCGAGCCTGATCACCTGGCTCCCTGCCTCAGAGCGCTTTTTTTTTTTTTTAAGTTGAATGGTTGACTCTCTCCCAGGTGTTTCAGTTGCCTGCTGATAGGGCACCGGGATCTGTGTGATGTCTCGTGCAGCGACCCACTGCGCTGGCTCAAACGCCGCCTCCCAGGAATCTCCTGGTCTGGCTCACTGTCCAAGTCCCGTTTAATCAGATGGATATGCTAATCTGCCCTCCCAAATCTCAGACTGCCAGTTTAACAGGGTACCAGGACCAGTGCGTTTTGTGCAGAGTGTGTGGAGTGCCACTGCGCTGTGGCACCGGCCAAAGCGGCCCCGCAAGCTGAAACAGCTGTGCTGGCATCCCATGTCTTTCCTACACCTGGGAATTTCCCTGTTCTGTGGGCAACAAAGATCCGTCTGGAAATGCGGCTTTGACTCACCCTCTGCGCCTTTACTGAGAGCTGCAATCCTGAGTTGTTCTTACCTCGCCATCTTGAATCGATTGGAAAATTAAATATTTTAATTCACCCTGATTAAATGTTAAAAAAAAAAAAGCCTTCTCTAAATGGAAAGATCTACTTTTTGATGCTTCATTCCCCACTTCACTCTTGAAAGCAGTAGGATATTTTTTCCAGTTGCCTCCAGAGGTCACCCATCACCTTTCAGGAAAAAAAATACATACACACATATACACACACACACACACACACACACACACACACATACATACATAGTATAGCATTGCTTCATGCAGGTTTCTCTTAGATCAATAGTAAGGATCAAGTTTTTTCCTGAAAGGCAATTTTGGAGACATAAAAGTGTTTGTACTGAAAATAAATATAGTTTTATTGATTCTCTTAAAAAGTATTTTACAATGTATATGACTTAATTTATCGAAAAGGAAAATATCTGGATTTTAGTCACTAATCTGGTACTATCTGGGTGTATTTGTGAAAGAGTAACTAGGAGGCAAGTTTTTAACCTTTCAACTTAACTTTTTTTGGGTGAGAGAATTTAGTCAGATCTTGCTTGGAGACTGCGTATCACTATGAGAACCTATTTAATTTTTATTCTCCAGAAGGACCATCCTTTTTACTTATGATGTCCAATTTGTGCTTACAGTGCATCTTGAAGAACTGTCACTATAACTGTTTCTTTCTGTATACTAAATGATCATTCTTTAACTTCACTGCTAAAAACCCAGTCTGTTAAAACCATCTCTCATGAAGATTTAATTTCAGTAAGACAACTTTTATGGCTTATACCATGTGCTTTTAAAAAGTTGGAAATGATGTTGAAATGATCTGACATTGGCGATATTTGATAGAATATATTATCAAAAATTAGAACTTAAATTTTTATTTACTTTTTTTTTTTTTTGAGACAGTCTTGATCTGTCACCCAGGCTGGAGTGCAGTGACATGATCATGCCTCACTGCAGTGTCGATCTCCAGGGCTCAATCAGTCCTCTGGCCTCAGCCTCCCAGTAGCTGTGAACACAGGCATGTGCCACATGCCTGGCAAATTTTTGTATTTTTATAGAGATGGGGTTTTGCCATGATGCCAAGCTGGTAGAATTTTAACTGGATTCACTATCATTTAGGTCTACAACATTCTTTGACTCCACCAACATATGGGTATCCTATACTGTATTGATCAGACAAAATCTTTGCTGACTGTCCTATTAATAGCCAAAATCAGTGATTAAGAAAAATAAAAACAAAGCAACCAACAGTGAGAACATGGCAACTGTAGGCACTATGAGAACAAAAATGAATTCGTGTTTCTTTTAAAGGTACTTCAGAAGCAATTAGGATCATCTGCCATAAAAAAGGAAACCACTTTAGGGTTTTCGGTGCCCTCTAAGCAAAATGGTCTTCCTCTGTCTGTATGTGGAGAAGGCCACTTACTCAAAGGGCTACATACTTGGTCATTTATTTAGTCACTAGTGATTGAACACCTACTAAGTGCAAAGCATTGCTCTAACAGTGAAAAACCAGACAAAATTCCTGCCCTCATGGATAGACAATGAAGAAGTCCATTTGTAATATGATGTCAGACAGCAATAAGTTCTCTAAAGAAAAATAAAGCAGGATAAAGTTCATAGAAAGTGATGACAAGGGTTATTTTAGATCAAGGTAGAGTCGGGGGAAGGCTCCTGTGAGGGTGAGTGACACTTGAACAGAAGTCTAACAAATGAGGGAACCAGCTATGCAAGAAGAACATTTTGGAGAGAACAGCAGGTGCAGAGATTCCATTGCAGGAATGAGCTTGGTGTGTTGGAAAAATCAAAAAGGCCAGAGCAGCTAGAGCAGCATAAAGACAGAGTTGGTAGAAAATGACACATGAGAGCAAGTAAGGTCCTGATCATGCCAGGCCTTATGTCAAAGACTTTCTGGGTGCACTTGGAGGAGTACTCTAGGGGAGAAGAGCAAGATGAAGAGTAGAGAGAACAGAGGCCTAATTAGGAGGTTAATTGATTAGGTCAGATTTGTTTAGGCGATCAGAGTGGTCAGATTTGGGAAATCTACTGAAGATAAAAACAACAGCATTTGCTCATGGGCTGGGTGTATGACAGAAAGAATATCAAGAATGACTGCAAGGATTTTGACCTGAGCGTCTGGTGAGTAGTGGATCTGATGGCAAAGATTATGGAATGAGCATGAATTGTCCTAGGACGTGGAAGAAAATCAGGAATTCAGGTTGAACGTGTTAAGATTACGGTATTTATCAGATCATTAAATGAAGGTATCAAGTGGAAAGCTGGATATTCAGCTCAGTGGGAGGATCAGAGCAATTGAAACAAACTGGGAGCTCTCAGCATGTAGATGATATTTAGTACCATGAAACCAGCTGAGATCACCTAAAGTGTGAGTGCAGATATTAACAGACGAGGATCCAGGACTAAGCCCCGAGCACATCTCATGTATACAGGTGTGAAAGATGAGGAGTATCCTGCAAAGAAGACTAAGATAAAAGGAAAATCAGGAGAGTGTGTATGGTGTAAACAAAAATTCAAGAAGGCAGGTGTGACCAACTATAACTTCCTATGGAGAAGATATTGGATTTATAGAATAAGCACATATTCTTGAATAATTATGTAACTTAGCCTTGCTTTCCAAATGCATGGGTTGAACTAGATGATCTTTGAGGTTGCTTATAATTCTAAGTTTGATAAGAGCAGCAAATAACTTAAAAATTTGAAACTATAACCCCCCCCAAAAAAACTATCCCTTATTCTCATTTTTGTCCTGAAAGTGAAAAAGCAACTAGAAATTGGTGTTGTAGTACAGTTTTTCCCTTTTCCCCAGATAGGGTTATTGTTCAAAGTTACATTTTACATAATTATTTGAAAAGGTTGTAAGTAAATGAAGTGTTTTAATAATCCTTTTTCTTTTTGAGACAGGGTCTCTCTCTGTCTCACAGGCTAGAATGCAGTGTGCTATCATGGCTTACTACAGCCTCAAATTCCTGGGCTCAAGCCTCCTGAGTGGCTAGTATTACAGGTGTGAGCCACTGTGCCTAGCTTTTGTTTTAATAATTCCTTAAAAAAATTGTCATATCCAAATAGGACATAAAAAGGGTTACTGCAAAATTCCACTGTAGACATCTATGAATAATTGATTTAGAATGGCTGAGGGAAGGGGACTAGTAGAGATTTTGTGGGGTTTTTCTTTGGTGGAAGGACAGGATCTCACTCTGTCACCCAGGCCAGAATGCAGTGGTGCAAATCATGGCTCACTGCAGCCTTGACCTCCCAGGCCTAATTGATCCTCCCAGCTCAGCCTCCTGAGTAGCCGGGATCACAGGCACATGCTACCATGCCTGGCTAAGAGTGAATGTGTAGGTGTGTGTGTGTGTACATGAGGTTTCACTGTGTTTCCCAGGCTTGTCTGCAACCCCTGGGCTTGAAAAATCTACCTGACTTGGCCTTAAAAAGTGCTGGGATTACAGGTATGAGCCACTGTGCCCAGCCTTAATAGAGATTTAGGATGAGTTAAACTATCCCAGCATCCGCAGTCCAAGCCACCCTTGGTACTGCTCTTGATACTGCAAAGGCTCAAAATAAAGTGAAAAATACAGCCTTAAGAACTCAGATCTAGCTTTCAGTCCTCTTCAGAGAAATTACATGCAACAGAAAGTGTTTACCCAACCCAGCTATTTGGGAAGCTGGGCAAAAGTCAGCTCCATTGTCTCTTGGCTTGAGATACAAATGCTTTTATTTTTCTCTCTCTCTTTTTCTGAGACAGAGTCTGGCTCTGTCACCCAGGCTGGAGTACAGTGGCATGATCTTGGCTCTTAAAACCTCTGCCTCCCGGGTTCAAGCAATTTCTCTGCCTCAGCCTCCTGAGTTGCTGGGACAACAGGTGCGTGCCATCACGCCTGGCTAATTTTTCTTTCTTTTCTTTTTTTTTGTATTTTTAGTAGAGACGGGTTTTCACCATGTTATCCAGGATGGTCTCAAACTACTGACCTCGTGATCTGCCCACCTCAGGATTACAGGCATGAGCCACCGTTCAGGCAGAGATATAAATGCTTTTTATCCATTGTCTCAGTGGGTAGACCTGCTGGGAGCCCAGTGAGAGGGAGGTGAAGCAGTCAATAGATAAAAACGATCAAATTGAGTTGCTCAAGGGACCTGATAAAGAATAGAAGTGGAGATGAGAAGCCAAAACAAGGGGTTTGAGAAACCACAAGAATGAGGAGTGGCCAGGCTAGGTGGCTCATGCCTATAATCCCAGCACTTTGGAGGCCAAGGTGGGTGAATCACTTGAGGCCATGGCCTGGCCAACATGATGAAACCCCATCTCTACAAAAATCGCTTGAACCCAGGAAGTGGAGGTTATGGTGAGCCGAGAATGGACCACTGCACTCCAGCCTGGGTGACAGAGTGACTCTGTCTCGAAGAAAAGAAAGAAGAAGAAAGAGGAAGAGGACGAAGAGGAAGAGGAGGAGTAGGAGGAGGGGGAAGAGGATGGGAAGGGGGTGAAGGGGGGAGGAGGAGAGGGTAAGAAGAAGAAGAGGAAGAAGGAAGAATGAAGAAAAAAGAAGAGGGAGGAGGAGTGGTGGTTAAAGTTAAGGCAGAGACATGGACCTCGCATGCAAAATAGCATGTTCATAAATCAAAGTTACATATGGTTTATGTCAGTTGCCACTAAATAGTTTATAATATTACTATGTTTCTTGACAATTAGAGAACATTAACTATATAATCTAAAAAATTACTGAATAATGTTATTGAATCTCCCTTGTTACATTCCCAACTGTTTCCTGCCTTTTCTGATAATTTCGTTAAGCAGCAAACTAATCTTTCACAATATTGTTTTGTGTTTTTAATGCAGGTAACATGCCTTCATGATAGTTACTTGTTATAACTGAATATTGTCTCTCATTCTTAGACTCAAATAGAGACCATAATTATTAAACCTAAAAAAGCTCTATGTGATGAGTAGTACACATTGAATTCTATAAATAATAAAAATAAAAATCTGTATATTGGTGCTGTCATTTAGAGATGACAAAAAGAGGAAGAGAGATTAAGGGGAAAAGAATGATGAATGAGTGAGACATACCAGCTAGCTACTTTTTTTTTCCTAGCCTAGGCTAGCCCCCAAGGCTAAATCTCTTCAGAGCTCAGCTTTCCAAGGTCAGGAACTCAGTTACTAGTTATTTTTAGCTCATGCAGAACTGATCAACTCCCAGAGAATTGTTATGACCAGGCCTACAAGATAGGAATTACAAACAGAGTGACATGGCCCACGGCTAATATTCCCAACACACCCCTTCCTGGTAAGACCATTCTGGAAGCCAAATGATAAATAACGCAAAGGGTCAGCAAACTATCACGTACAGGCCATATCTAGCCACATCCTGATCTCGTAAATAAAGTTTGATTGGAACATAGGCTTGCCTGTTTATGTACACATTATCAGTGGCTGAATTTACACTATAAAGACAAAGTTGAGTAACAGTGACAGAGACCTCATGGTCCAAAAAGCCTAAACTATTTACCATCTGGCCCTTTCCAGAAATAGTTTGCCAACAACTTTATTAGAAGATCCTTTATGAAAGGAAAATTCAAGCAGAAGGGATTATGTTTGTCCTTAAAATTGTGAAACCAGATAAATTGTTTTTTTTTTCCACTGTCAAACTAATGTTTTAGCTGTGTTTAAAAAAATCAGATTCCTAGAAGTTTGGGGGGATATAATGATGAATTGTTACCATCTAATACTCTTTTTTTTTGTTTGCTTGTTTTGTTTTTTTTTTTTGAGACGGAGTTTCGCTCTTGTTACCCAGGCTGGAGTGCAATGGCTCAATCTCAGCTCACCGCAACCTCCGCCTCCTGGCTTCAGGCAATTCCCCTGCCTCAGCCTCGTGAGTAGCTGGGGTTACAGGCACGCGCCACCATGCCCAGCTAATTTATTGTATTTTTCGTAGAGACTGGGTTTCACCATGTTGACAAGGATGGTCTCAATGTCTTGACCCCATGATCCACCCACCTCGGCCTCCCAAAGTGCTGGGATTATAGGCTTGAGCCACGCGGCCAGCCACCATCTAATACTCTTTAAAAAATAATATCCCCAACACAAAGAAAGAGCAAAAAAATAAAAAAGAAAAATAAAAAGGAAACATATTCTCGACTTTTGAATTGTAAGTCTTCCCATTAGTTTATCTTCCATTGTTATGATTTTAAGTTACTGTCTTTCCTTCCGGGGAGCTAATTTAGGTCTGTGCTAAGATTTAGACACCACCCTGGTTTTATGACCAATATTCCTACAGATCATTTCTTTCTTTGTTTTTTTTCTCAGATTTCCATAGATAGCTACTACTATGCATTTCAAGTTGGTTTTTTTCAGTTTACAAATGTGATGTTTGCCCTTCATTTCAGGAGTGATGTTTCTGACTTTGTCTACAAACTCTTGAGTGTACCGTGTCTGTGGTTATCAGATCAAGAGCATCCTATAACATGCACTGACCATCCCAATTTCTCAATATTCAATCATATGAGATGAATTTTACTGTAGGTCAAAGAGGTTCAAATGAGCTATTGTTAGTGACTTTCAGACCTCATGTCAGCTAGCTATCAATTTACTGCCTCTCCGCTCCAAATTCAGCCATAAGTACCTGCTCTGCACAAGGGAGTAGACTACAGAGAGCACAGTGTTCACTTCTTACTATAGGATGCTAGAGGGACATTATAGGAGGAAGGGGTTTCTTGTCTTGGTTCTCATGGGCTGCATTTTTCATTTTCTTGCTCCCGCTGTGCAGTTCAACATCCAAGAGTATAAGGGGTTGGTGGGAAGGGAGGTATATATCCAGTGGTGCTCTGCACCATCTGTGCTCAATTCAGCCTGAAGGCCTCTTGCTGGCAGTAGCTCCCTGCTTCCATCTGCACACCTGCCCACCAGCCTTAACTCACCTCTGCTCCAAAGGTTGTTTTCCACAGCCCTCCTGACACACACCTCACACACCCCTGGCCACACCACCCTTGCCAGCAAGCAGACCCTGATATCCTGACTCTACACACACCTACCCTCAAGTTTATCAGCAAAGATGGAATTCTAATTGTGAAAGATATCTAAATCATTGACATTTATTTGTAATTTGATGAAAATGCACACATTTGCATCATATCTTTGTATCTGTTACTTAGGATGAAAATCTCAGGAACCATATGTGCACTAAAAAAAATTGAGAGGGGACTCAAGATGGCGCTGTGAGAACAACCCAGGATTGGAGCCCGCGTTGAATTCGCAAATGGTGAGTTAGTGCTGCATTTCCAGACTGATCTTTGTTGCCCACAGAACGGGGAAACTCCCAAGTATAAAAAGACATGGGACGCCAGGCAGTAGGTCTGCCTGGCGAAGCCGGCAGCCGGGGCGGCGGCGGCCGGCCCTACCCAGCAATCCCCACAGGGCGCGCTTGTCCGGGTGCCTTGTTGAACCGGCAACCTGAGACTTGAGAGGGCTGGACTCGAGACTGAACGAGACTTGCACAGTAGCCCAGCCCAGGGGATTGCAGGGACAGATCGCTTGGGATACCCAGTGGGACGAACAAAACCGCGATTTCAAACTATCCCGGGCAGACGGTCCGAGACGCTCTGTGGGGGAGGGGTGTCCACCACTACGGAGGCAACCTGCCCCAACTGATATACACGCCCACTGCTGAGGCAGCCAGCCGTTGCCGAGGCAACCCGCCCCAACTGAGATACACGCCCACTGCTGACGCAGCCAGCCGTTGCCGAGGCAACCCGTCCCTACTGAGATACACGCCCACTGCTGACGCAGCCTGCCGTTGCTGAGGCAACACGCTACAACGAAGAGACTCCGCCGCAGGGCGTGGTGGAGACCACAGCAGAGCCGGCAGGAACAGCGCAAATCACACAACAGCAGGGCGGAGCCTCGGCAGCCAAACAGTGGCTAGTCTGCCTTCTAGCTGGGCAGGACACCTGATCGGACATCCAAAAATAAAGCCCAAACCCCTCAACACAGAGCATTTGAGAAAAAAAAAAAGGGTTGTTTAATGAGCTGTGTTGCAGCAGAATCAAACATAGCAGCCTAACAGCCCTGAATGAACAACAGAGTGCACAGCTCAGCAATTAAACCCCTATAAAGTACAAACTGTCTCCTCAAGCAGCTCCCTGACCCCTCTATATCCAAAAGACTGTCATTAGGCAGGCATCATCCTGGGACAAAGAGAGCAGAAAAAGAAACTGGTAGCATCCCTTGCTGTGCCACGGCTACTAGAGGTGCACCCCAGACAAGCAGGGTCTGGAGCGGACCTCAACAGTCGTACAGCGAAGGGGCTAGACTGGTAGAAGGAAAATCAAGCAACAGAAATACTTCATCATCAACATTCTGGGTGTCCACTCAGAGACCCAAACGAAAAGTCAGCAACTACGCAGACGACCAGCGGACAAATCCACAAAGATGGGAAGAAACCAGCGCAAAAAGGAGGAAAACACCCGAAACCAGAACACATCGCCTCCTAGAAAGGACCAAAACTCCTCATCAGCAAGGGAACAAAGCTGGACGGAGAATGACTGTGACGAAATGACGGAATTAGACTTCAGAAGATGGATAATGAGAAACTTTTGTGAGCTAAAAAGATCAGGTATTAAATCAATGCAAAGAAACTAAGAACCTTGAAAAAAGATTTGAAAAAAGATTCGAGGAAATGATAACAAGAATGGATACCTTAGAGAGGAATATGAATGAATTAAAGGAGCTGAAAAACACAATACGAGAACTTCGCGAAGCAAACGCAAGTTTCAATAGCCGAATTGACCAAGCAGAAGAAAGAATATCTGAAGTCGAAGACCAACTCAATGAAATAAAACGAGAAACCAAGATCAGAGAAAAAAGCACAAAAAGGAATGAACAAAGTCTCCAAGAAATGTGGGACTATGTGAAAAGACCTAACCTACGTTTGATAGGTGTACCAGAAGGGGACAAAGAGAATGAATCCCAGCTGGAAAATACTCTTCAGGACATCATCCAGGAAAATTTCCCCCACCTAGCAAGACAAGCCAACACTCAATTGCAGGAAATACAGAGAACACCACAAAGATATTCCGCAAGAAGAACAACCCCAAGGCACATAATCGTCAGATTCAACAGGGTTGAAATAAAGGAGAGAATACTAAGGGCAGCCAGAGAGAAAGGTCGGGTCACCCACAAAGGGAAGCCCATCAGACTCACAGCAGATCTCTCGGCAGAAACACTACAAGCCAGAAGAGAGTGGGGGCCAATATTCAACATTCTTAAAGAAAAGAACTTTCAATCCAGAATTTCATATCCAGCCAAACTGAGCTTCAGAAGTGAAGGAAGAATAAAATCCTTTGCGAACAAGCAAGTACTCAGAGATTTTGTCACCACCAGGCCTGCTTTACAAGAGCTCCTAAAAGAGGCACTACACATAGAAAGGATCAATCAGTACCAGCCATTCCAAAATCACACTGAATGCTAAAGAGCTTCAACATAATGAAGAATCTACAACAACTAACAGGCAAAACAGCCACTTAGAATCAAAATGGCAGTATCAAATTCACACATAACAATATTAACCCTAAATGTAAATGGACTAAATGCACCAATCAAAAGACACAGACTGGCAAATTGGATAAAAATCCAAAACCCATCAGTGTGCTGTATCCAGGAAACCCATCTCACATGCAAGGATACACAAAGGCTCAAAATAAAGGGATGGAGGAAGATTTACCAAGCTAACGGAAAGCAAAAAAAAGCAGGAGTTGCAATTCTCATCTCTGATAAAATAGACTTTAAAGCAACAAAGATCAAAAGAGACAAAGAAGGCCATTACATAATGGTAAAAGGATCGATACAACAAGAAGAGCTAACGATCCTAAACATATATGGACCCAACACAGGAGCACCCAGATACATAAGGCAAGTTCTTAATGACTTACAGAAGGACTTAGACTCCCACACAATAATAGTGGGAGACTTTAACACTCCACTGTCAATACTAGACAGATCAACCAGACAGAAAATCAACAAGGATACCCAGGGCTTGAACTCAGACCTGGAGCAAGCAAACCTGGTGGACATTTACAGAACTCTCCACCCCAAATCCACAGAATACACATTCTTCTCAGCACCACATCACACCTACTCTAAAATTGACCACATAATTGGAAGTAAAGCACTGCTCAACAAATGCAAAACAACTGAAATCATAACAAACAGCCTCTCAGACCATAGTGCAATCAAGTTAGAACTCAGAATTCAGAAACCGACCCAGAACCGCACAGCTTCATGGAAACTGAACAACTGGCTCTTGAATGTTGACTGGGTAAACAACGAAATGAAGGCAGAAATAAAGAAGTTCTTCGAAACCAATGAGAACGAAGACACAACGTGCCAGAACCTCTGGGACACATTTAAAGCGTCTCTAGAGGAAAGTATATAGCAATAAGTGCCCATATGAGGAGAATGGAGAGATCCAAAATTGACACCCTATCGTCAAAATTGAAAGAGCTAGAGGAGCAAGATCAAAAAAACTCAAAACCCAGCAGAAGACAAGAAATTACTAAGATCAGAGCTGAGCTGAAGGAGATTGAGACACGAAAAACCCTTCAAAAAATCAATAAATCCAAGAGCTGGTTTTTTGAAAAGATCAACAAAATAGACAGATCACTAGCCAGATTGATTAAAAATAAAAGAGAGAACAACCAAATAGATGCAATAAAAAATGATAAAGGGGAAATCACTACAGATTCCACAGAAATTCAAACCATCATCAGAGAATATTACAAACAACTCTATGCACATAAACTAGTAAACCTGGAAGAAATGGATAAATTCCTGGACTCCTGTGTCCTCCCAAGCCTAAACCAGGAGGAAGCTGAAACTATGAATAGACCAATAACAAGGTCTGAAGTTGAGGCAGCAATTAAGAGCCTACCTCACAAAAAAAGCCCAGGTCCAGATGGGTTCACAGCCGAATTCTACCAGACACACAAGGAGGAGCTGGTACCATTCCTCCTAAAACTATTTCAAACAATCCAAAAAGAGGGAATCCTTCCCAAATCATTTTATGAGACCAACATCATCCTGATACCAAAACCCGGCAGAGACCCAACGAGAAAAGAAAACTTCAGGCCAATATCCATGATGAACATAGATGCAAAAATCTTCAATAAAATATTGGCAAGCCGATTGCAACAGCAAATCAAAAAACTTATTCATCATGATCAAGTAGGATTCATCCCAGGGATGCAAGGCTGGTTCAACATACGCAACTCTATCAACGTAATTCACCACATAAACAGAACCAAAAACAAAAACCACATGATTATCTCAATTGACGCAGAGAAGGCATTTGACAAAATTCAACAGCCCTTTATGCTAAAAACCCTCAATAAATTCGGTATCGATGGAACGTATCTCAAAGTAATAAAAGCTATTTATGACAAACCAACAGCCAATATCATACTGAATGGGCAAAAACTGGAAGCATTCCCTTTGAAATCTGGCACTAGACAAGGATGCCCTCTCTCACCACTCCTATTCAATATAGTACTGGAAGTTCTAGCCAGAGCAATCAGGCAAGAAAAAGAAATAAAGGGTATTCAAATAGGAAAGGTGGAAGCCAAATTGTCTCTATTTGCAGACGACATGATAGTATACCTAGAAGACCCCATCGCCTCAGCCCAAAAACTCCTGAAACTGATAAACAACTTCAGCAAAGTCTCAGGATATAAAATCAATGTGCAAAAATCACAAGCATTCGTCTACACCAATAACAGACTTAAAGAAAGCCAAATCAAGAGCGAACTGCCATTCGCAATTGCTACAAAAAGAATAAAATACCTTGGAATACAACTCACTAGGAACGTAAGGGACCTCTTCAAGGAGAACTACAAACCACTGCTCAACGAAATCAGAGAGGACACAAACAGATGGAGAAACATTCCATGTTCATGGTTAGGAAGAATTAATATCGTGAAAATGGCTATACTGCCCAAAGTAATTTACAGAATCAACGCTATCCCCATCAAGCTACCATTGACTTTCTTCACAGAACTGGAAAAAACCACCATGAACTTCATATGGAACCAAAAGAGAGCCCGCATAGCCAAGTCAATTCTAAGCAAAAAGAACACAGCGGGGGGCATCACACTACCGGATTTCAAACTATACTACAAGGCTACAGTAATCAAAACAGCATGGTACTGGTACCAAAACAGAGATATAGACCAATGGAACAAAACAGAGGCACCGGAGGCAACACAACATACATACAACTATACAATCCTTGATAAACCTGACAAAAACAAGCAATGGGGCAAGGATTCCATGTTTAACAAATGGTGTTGGGAAAACTGGCTAGCCATGTGCAGAAAGCAGAAACTGGACCCCTTCCTGACACCTTACACTAAAATTAACTCCAGATGGATTAAAGACTTAAACATAAGACCTGGCACCATAAAAACCCTAGAAGGAAATCTAGGCAAAACTATCCAGGACATAGGAGTAGGCAAGGACTTCATGAACAAAACACCAAGAGCATTGGCAACAAAAGCCAAAATAGACAAATGGGACCTAATGAAACTCCACAGCTTCTGCACGGCAAAAGAAACAGTCACTAGAGTGGATCGGCAACCAACAGAATGGGAAAAAATTTTCGCAGTCTACCCATCTGACAAAGGGCTGATATCCAGAATTTACAAACAACTCAAGCAGATCTACAGGAAAAAAACAAACAAGCCCATTCAAAAGTGGGCAAAGGATATGAATAGATACTTTACGAAAGAAGACATATATGAGGCCAACAATCATATGAAAAAATGCTCGTCGTCACTGGTCATCAGAGAGATGCAAATCAAAACCACACTGAGATACCATCTCACGCCAGTTAGAATGGCGATCATTAAAAAATCTGGAGACAACAGATGCTGGAGAGGATGTGGAGAAAAAGGAACACTTTTACACTGTTGGTGGGAGTGTAAATTAGTTCAACCATTGTGGAAGACAGTGTGGCGATTCCTCAAGGCCTTAGAAATAGAAATTCCATTTGACCCAGCAATCCCATTACTGGGTATATATCCAAAAGACTATAAATCGTTCTACTATAAGGACACATGTACACCAATGTTCATTGCAGCACTGTTTACAATAGCAAAGACCTGGAATCAACCCAAATGCCCATTGATAATAGACTGGATTGGAAAAATGTGGCACATATACACCATGGAATATTATGCAGCAATCAGAAATGATGAGTTCGTGTCGTTTGTAGGGACATGGATGAATCTGGAAAACATCATCCTCAGCAAACTGACCCAAGAACAGAAAATGAAACACCGCATATTCTCACTCATAGGTGGGTGATGAAAAATGAGAACACATGGACACAGGGAGGGGAGTACTAAACACTGGGGTCTATTGGGGGGAAAAGGGGAGGGCCAGTGGGAGGGGGAGGTGGGGAGGGACAGCCTGGGGAGAAATGCCAAATGTGGGTGAAGGGGAGAAGAAAAGCAAAGCACACTGCCATGTGTGTACCTACGCAACTGTCTTGCATGCTCTGCTCATGTACCCCAAAACCTATAATCCAATAAAAAAAAATAAATAAATAAATAAAATATATATATATATAATGTTGAATAAGAAAAAAAAAAAAAATTGAAGTATTTATTTACCTTGCTTTAGTAATTCCATTCTAGGAAATCCAGCTTAAGGAGATTATCAGAAATATGGAGGAAAATGTTTACTAAAATGATTGTAGCAGCATTCTTTTTTTGGGGGGTGGGGGATGGAGTTTTGCTCTTGTTGCCCAGGCTGGAGTGCTGTGGCGTGATCTTGGCTCACCACAACCTTCACTTCCCGGTTCAAATGATTTTCCTGCCCCAGCCTCCCAAATAGCTGGAATTACAGTCATGCACCACCACGCCTGGCTAATTTTGTATTTTTAGTAATTTTTTATGCTTTTTGGTAGAAACGGGGTTTCACCATGTTGGCCAGGCTGGTTTGAGGTCTCAAACTCCCAACCTCAGGTGATCTGCCTGCCTCGGCCTTCCCAAGTGCTGGGATTACAGGCATGAACCACCGTGACTTCCAAAGTGCTGACCACAACCTCCACTTCCTGGTTCAAATGATTTTCCTGCCTCAGCCTCCCAAATAGCTGGGATTACAGTCATGCACCACCGCACCTGGCTAATTTTGTATTTTTAGTAATTTTTTATACTTTTTGGTAGAAACGGGGTTTCACCATGTTGGCCAGGCTGGTTTGAGGTCTCAAACTCCCAACCTCAGGTGATCTGCCTGCCTCAGCCTTCCCAAGTGCTGGGATTACAGGCATGAACCACCGCGCCCAGCCAGCATTCTTTTTAATAGAAAAGTTTAAAACAATGCAAATGTCTAAAATGTAAAAATGGGTCAGGTGTGGTGGCTCACATGTGTAATCCCAGAACTTTGGGAAGTGAGGCAGGAGGATCCCTTGAGGCCAAGGGTGTGAGATCAGCCTGGGCAACATAGCTGGACCCTGTCTCTATTTTAAAAACACTAAAAAAATTTTTTTTTTATGTAACAATGATAGAATAAAAATAGGATGGTAATGGTTCTACAACATTGTATATGTACTTAATGCCACTGAACTGTACAGTTAAAAATGGTAAAATGGGCTGGGTACAGTGGCTCACATCTGTAATCTCAGCACTTTGGGAGGCTGAAGCAGGAGGATTGCTTGAGCCCAGCCTGGGCAACATCACAAGACCTCATCTCTACAAATAATAAGTGAGTGAATGAATAGCTGGGACAACAAGCTCAGGCCAACTGCTCAGCTCTCAAGGTCATTTTTTGAAGTTCAGTAATTCTTTGGCTAACATCCTTAACTTTAGTTTCAAATGGATTAGTCACCCTATCTCGTAAAGTTCCTCTAAATCTTTAAATCTAATCATCACATCTTTTTAAATAGCACCCAAATAAGAACAATATTTCAAAATTGACATCTTCACTTTTTTGTTGTTGAGACAGCATCTCACTCTGTCACCCAGGCTGGAGTGCAGTGGTTGGATCATAGCTCACTGCAGCCTCAAATTCCTGGCCTCAGGTGATCCTCTCACCTCAGCCTCCTGAGTAGCTGGAACCACAGGCACATACCACTATGCTCAGCTAATTTTTGCATTTTTGTAGAGACAGGGTCTCACTATGTTGTCCAGGCTGGTCTTGAGCTCCTGGGCTCAAGTGATCCATCTGCCTTGGCCTTCCAAAGTGCTGGGATTACAGGTATGAGCCGCTGTGCCTGGCCAAAATTGACCTCATTAAGCCTGTTCTTGCTTAACTGCTACAAAGATGGAAATTATAAAAATCCTTATAAAATCAAGTATTTTAAATAATGTAAGTTTATTGGCAATGTTTTCATTTAAATGAGAGTTTAGTATAAGAAGGAACCTCATTAACTTTTCCCATGTATCTGGAATATATGTCAGATCACTTCAAAATATTTTAATTTTTATGTTTAAATTTCAGTGATGGAAGAAAAACATCAATGGTGTTCATAGTGAACAAAACGGTTTTAAACATTATGCTCTGGAGAGCCATTTTACTTATGTGTATAGGACAAGGCATTGAAACTTCTTTATTGTCATTGCAGTTTATGAAATAGTTTATGTTTCAGCAATCACTTCATTTTATTCCTTGTTTAATAGCCACTGACAATATTCAGCGATTTTGAAGTGTTTTAAGATTCTTAGAAACTAAGTATTGTTGATGAATAATGGAGTGAATTGAAAAAACACTTGATGCTACTTTAAGTTGGTTATTAACCCATATTGCCACCAGTCATGGTTATCTCATGTCTTACGAAACAATGACATTAAAAGATATTATTTTTCATACTTTTTTTGAGTTTGTTACTATACCCACTGTTAGTATGTTTGGAAATAAGTTTTCTTTTATGATTTTTTTTTGAGACAGGGTCTCACTCTGTCATCCAGGCTGGAGTGCAGTGGTGCAATCTCAGCTCACTGCAACCTCTGCCTCCTGGTTCAAGCAATTCTCCCGCCTCAGCCTCCCAAGTGGCTGGGATTACAGGTACCCACTACTTGCCTGGCTAATTTTTGTATTTTTAGTGGGAATAGGGTTTTACCATGTTGGCCAGGCTGGTCTCGAACTCCTGACATCAGGTGATCCACCTGTCTCAGCCTCCAAAAGTGCTGGGATTACAACCTTTATGAATTTTAAATTCCTGCCAAGTGCAGTGGCTCAAACCTGTAATCCCAGCACTTTGGGAGGCCCAGGTGAATAGATCATGAGGTCAGGAGTTCAAGACCAGCCTGGCCAACATGGTGAAACCCTGTCTCCACTAAAGATACAAAAATTAGCCAGGCGTGGTGGCAGGTGCCTGTAATCCCAGTTACTTGGGAGGTTGAAGCAGGAGAGTTGCTTGAACCCAGGAGGTGGAGGATGCAGTGAGCTAAGATTGCACCAATGCACTCCAGCCTGGGTGACAGAGCAAGCCTCCATGTTAGGAAAAAACAATCCTTATGAACATTACATATGCACATAATAAAGATTAGTTATCATACAGAATGCTTTCATCCATTTGTAATGAAATTGACTTGACTGCAAGTGATAACATGGCTAATTTTCCAAAATCTTTTTTGCTATCTCAATTTTTGAAACAGTACCATTGCTCAATGACATAGAAGAAATTATTTCAATTTGATTTCTTTTTATCTTCATACTAATAACCTCTTACACAGCCGGCAAAATCCATTTTTCCTTAACATTGTGTGGCTTACCGCATTTTCCAAACATTTGCACTATTCTGAAAGAAACAATAAAACCATCTTTCTGATTAGGAAAAATCTGTTAAACATTCCATTGATAGTAAGACAGCTTTCAGAGTTCTTAGGATACTGCATCTCTGCCAACTTATTCCTATATTTCTTTATAAAGTGGTCTCTTAATTTTCGTGGTTTCATTGCTTCCTGAGAGAAACACATATTAACGAAATGGAAATATTGGTAACTGTTCATTTGTGGACAAAGATTTAAGACCTAATTTGAAATACTCAACTGAATATTGATACTTTTCTTCATAATTAATGAAATAGGACTGAATAAATATATTCATATAGGTAGGGAAAATCACTGAAAGTGCAACATTATAAATACAGACTAAGTTGTAGTAGGTATCAACCACTCAAATACCATGAGTGACAGCATCGCCTTTGATGATTTTCCAAAATGGAGAACCAATTTTGGTAAAGTTCTCACTAAAACAAAATGTAGTCTTCCGTTGTGTTACATGATAGTTTACTTTCTTGGAAAACTCATTTATTGAAACTATGCTAAAAATATTTGGTGTGTATATGTACAAGAGAGAGTCTGGGCTCAGAGAATCGAAAAAAATATTTTTCCTTCATATGAATATTTAGGACATTCAAAAATCGGAGAGTATGTGGGACTATCTCACACACTGGGGAGCTCTAGCATCTTGAGCCTCTGCCCACTAAATGCTAGCAGCAGAGTTGCTATGACACCCTCACACATCTCCGAAGCGCCCCCTGCAGCTTACAGGACTTCATCTTTTTTATTTTTACTGCTCCTTCAATTGAGAATCACAAGACAAAAGCATCTGCCTCAAAGCTCAGCAAATAGTATGTTCTCAAATGGCCAGGGGTGACAGAAAAGAGTTGTATCCCGTCTAAATGCTATGAGGATTCTAAATAAAAGTCTTATTTTTCAAGTTACTTCTTGATAAAAGTCCATATATCATAAGAAATTCAGAGGTACTTTGTTTTCTTCTTAAGTACCAAACCTCTCAGATTTGTAGGTATGGGATTAAGAATGGCAATTGCTAGTCAGTAGAGCCTCACCATTGAAAGTTGGTTGCTCTCTAGTATCTGAAGAGACTAGTCTTTGTTTGAAAACCTTGTGATAATGTCACTTGGGGCAGACACCTTGGGAGAAGATGTCTATTCTCTTCAAGACCCATGACAACCAGCCTTGATTGCCACTAGCCCCACAACTAGGATCAAATCTTGACATCTCCAGGTGGGCGGGTACATACTATGCTCCAGGAGGAAATAACTTACCAAAATAACTGCAATATTTTGTTAATATATTAACGGAAACCTGGTGAATGTGTGGAAGTGGATGCTCAAGGTGTTAGACGAAGGAGAACAGAACACTAGACCCAGCTGAATTCACTGCTGTGGATACACTTTACTAGGGATCGCGGATTCAAAGTGTTAGTGCACGCAGCTGTTTAAAGCTTGCTTGGGTGGTTAACTAAAAATTTCAACTTAATAGTGGCCTACAGTTAATAAGGTTGAAATCCTGGAGCTTCCTTGGCATGATGTGATGGAAGTCATCCAAAAGCTTCCCTCAGTCTTTTTCCGTAGCAAACTTCAATGCTGGAAGATTTTTGAACAATGGCTACAAAATCCCAGAGGAAAGAAAACATGAGCCAAATGTTTTCAGGTGTAAAGACAAAAGATAGTTTGAACATGAAAGAACACTGGGAATATTATTCATAAGTGCATTTGAGAAATGTTAGAAGATTCAGCAGACCAAGAGATGAGAAGCAACTGCAGATGGGATTGGTAGTGAGCTTTGATGCAAATTATAGGAAATAGACAAATATGAGGATTATGGTGGAAAGATAGAATTTAAATGTTATTAGCCCTGATGATGTAGAAATGATAGAGAAGATAAAAACTGGAAAGCAAAGGATGGAAAAGGATGAAAGTATACTTTTTTGTTGTTATTGTTTTTGCTGGATACAATGGTGTGTGCTTGTAACCTCAACTACTTGGGAGGCTGAGGCAGGAGGATTGTTTGAGCTGAGGAATTCAAAACTAGCCTGAGAAAAATAGTACGACACCATCTCTAAACAATTAAAAAATTATACATATAAAAGAAAGTATACTGATTCCTCATCTTTAATAACTAGAGGTCAAAAGTCACTATTTAAAGCTAATTAAATGAATAGTAGAGTTATAAGTATTATATGAAATAATACAGAGGTAAAATAATTAGAGGTAAACATGAAGAAAGATAGTATTACTAAAATCAGGTAATAGAGAAGAAAGGGGGAGATGGAGGAAAAAAATGTTAATTCTGTCATTGTAAATAAGAAAACTATTATATAATATTGGATTGGGGGAAGGAGAAGATGAATTATTCAGTGAGTAGTAATGAGTATCAAGAAAAGTGGACAAATACAGTTGACCCTTGAACAGCACAAGTTTGAACTGCAGGAGTCCACTTACGTGGGAATTTTTTTTCAATAAATATGTTGGAAAATTTGGGAGGATATTTGCAATAATTGTAGAAAACTTGCAGACAAACCACATAGCCTAGAAATATGGCAAAAAGAAAATGTTAGATATGTCATCAATGCATAATAAATAAGTAGATACTTGTCTAATTTTATCATTTACTGCCATAAAATATACACAAATCTATTAATAAAAATGTATCAAAATTTACACACACAAACATAAGACATACATGGCACCATTCGCAGTCTGGAGAAATGTAAACAAATGTGAAGACGCAGTATTAAGTCATAACTGCATAAAACTCACCGTAGTACACACTGTGCTGCTGTCATAATTTCGCAGCCCCTCCCGTTGCTGTCGTGGTGAGCTCAAGTGTTGTGAGCATCCACCAACGTTGTGTGATGCTTGTCGGTCATCTCCATTTGCACAGTTCGTCTCTCCAGTAAACTGCATTGCGGTGAAAAGTAATTCCTCTCAGTGCTTGCATTTTTTGGTGTTTGTTTATTAATTTTTGAGATGTAGTCTCGCTCTATCGCCCAGGCTGGAGTGCAGTAGTGCAATCTCGGCTCACTGCAACCTCCGCCTCCCAGGTTCAAGTAATTCTCCTGCCTCAGCCTCCCGAGTAGCTGGGACTACAGGTGCACACCACTATGCCCAGCTAATTTTTGTATTTTTATTAGAGACGGGGTTTCACCATATTGGTCTTGAACTCCTGACCTCATGATTCACCCGCCTTCACCTCCCAAAGTGCTAGGATTACAGACGTTAGCCACTGCACCTGGCCCTGTTTTTTGTGTTTAGGGGGAGAAAAATGAAATCCTAAGCCCCCCAACCAACCAAACAGACCCTCTCTTAACCAAAACTCAGTTTCAGCTGTGACAGGATGGGGGCCTCCTTACACCTGCTCCTGCACTAACTGCCCATAGGTTTTCTTCCCTAAGGCTTCCACAGGTTTAAAATATACACAGACTTCTCTTTAGTGAAGTATCTGTCATCTGAGTCTCTGCTGTTGAATATGGAAGTATACTCAAGGTTGTTACTGTAGTGTCATTGCTTCTAGACCCTCTCTGTGGACAGTTAGGAAACATATGCATGACTACACACACACACACACACACACACACACACACACACACATTTCCCAATTCCAATCCATCACATACTGTTTATTCACCTTCCACCTTCCACATATGTACCTCCCTACTCCAATAATAAGAAACGTGACTCCCATTTTCCTCAATATATTTACTGATTTGTTCAAGCTGCTGTAAATAGACTCAATCTCCCAATTACGCGGCCCTCTCCTTGGCCCTGGAGCGGCCATGCCAGCCAAGCTCTCCCTGGTCCCAACACTGATAACATGGAATCACTCCAGCTGCTGGCTGAGTTTTTTAGGAAAATCCTTAACAGCACTAAAATAAAGTCAATAAGTTTGTATTGACAAGTTTGGAAACCATTCATTTATTCAAAAACTTATCACTGACCACTTATTCTGTGCCAGGCACCTTTCTAAATGTTGGAGATGAAATGATGAGACAGACCAAAAAAGCTCTACCTCTTACAGTCTAGTTGGGGAGACAATAAAGATAAATAAACTGTGCGTGGTGGTTCACACCTGGGATCCCAACACTTTGGGAAGCCTAGACTGGAGGATCACTTGAGCCCAGGAGGTCAAGTTCAGCCTGGGAAATACAGTGAGGCTCTGCCTCTACAAAAAAATTAGCCAAAAAAAAAAAAAAAAAAAAAAAAATTTGTGGTACATGCCTGTGGTCCCAGCTACTCAGGAGGCTGAGGTAGGAGGATCACTTGAGGCCAGGGGGTTGAAGCTGCAGTGAGCTGTGATCAAGCCACTGCATTTTTGTCTGGGTGACTGAGTGTGACCCTGTCTCAGGGGGAATCCACAAACAAACAAATAAAAAAGATAAACAAGACCAGGCATGGTGGTTCATGCCTGTAACCCCAGCACTTTGGGAAGCCAAGGTGGGAGGACCACTTGAGGCCAGGAGGTCAAGACCAGCCTGAGCAACATAGTGAGACCCCATCTCTACAAAAAATTAAAATTTAAAAAAATTAGCCAGGCATGACACATACCTGTAGTCCTTGCTATTCAGGAGGCTGAGGTGGGAGGATCACTGAAGCCCAGGAGATAGAGGCTGTAGTGAGCCACAATTGCACCACTGCACTCCAGCCTGGGCAACCGAGCAGGACCCTGTCTCAAAAAAGAAAAATAAATAAATAAAATAAATGATATGCTAATGATAACTGCTAAGAATAGAAAAATTAAGTTGGGAAGGGGGATATTAATTGCCTGGGGAAGGAGATTAAATTTTAGATGATCAGGGGAGGTTTCATAGAGGAGACTCAAAAATTTTTTTCAATAGAGTTTTGGGGAAGAAGTGGTGTTTGGTTACATGAGTAAGCTCTTCAGTGGTGATTTCTAAGATTTTGGTGCACCTGTCACCCAGTGAACACTGTACACCATGTATAGTCTTCTGTCCCTTACCCCTCTGCTACCCTTTTCCCCGAGTCCCAAAAATTCATTGTATCATTCTTATGCCTTTGCCTCCTCATTGCCTAGCTCCCACTTATGAGTGAGAACATATGATGTTTGCTTTTCCTGAGTTACTTCACTTAGAATAATGGTCTCCAATTCTATCCAGGTGCTGCAAGTGCCATTATTTTGTTCCTTTTTATGGCTGAGTAGTAGTCTACGGTATATATATATATACACCACTTGTTGCTTCATGGGCATTTGGACTGGTTCTATATTTTTGTAGTTGTGCATTGTGCTACTATAAATGCGCGTGTACAAGTATCTTTTTCATGTAATGACTTCCTTTCCTCTGGGTAGATACCCAGGAGAAGCATTACTGGATCAAAGGTAAATCTTCTTTCAGTTCTTTAAGGAATCTCCACACTGTTTTCCATAGTGGTTGTACTAGTTTACATTTCCACCAACAGTGTAAAAGTGTTCCCTTTTCACCACATCCATTATTTTTTTATTTTTTTTATTATGGCCATTCTTGCAGGAGTAACGTGGTTTCACATCATGGTTTTTATTTGCATTTCCCTATCATTAGTGATGTTGAGCATTTTTTCATATGTTTCTTGGCCATTTGTATATCTTCTTTTGATATTATCTATTCATGTCCTTAGCTCACTTTTTGATGGGATTGTTTTTTCCTTGTTGATTTGTTTGAGTTCCTTGTAGATTCTGGATATTAGTCCTTTGTCAGATGTATAGTTGTGAAGACTTTCTCCCACTCTGTAGGTTGTCAGCTTACTTTGCTGATTGTTTCTTTTGCTGTGCAGAAGCTTTTTAGTTTAACTAAGTCCCACCTATTTATCTTTGTTTTTATTGCATTTGCTTTTGGGTTCTTGGTTATGAAATCTGGGCCTAAGCCAATGTCTAAAATGGTTTCACCAATGTTATCTTTTAGAATTTTTATGGCTTCAGGTTTTAGATTTAAGTCTTTGATCTATTTTGAGTTGATTTTTGTATAAGGTGAGAGATCAGAGCCCAGTTTCATTCTTCTACATGTGGCTTGCCACATGTAGAAACACCATTTGTTGAATAGAGTATCCTTTCCTCACTTTCCATTTTTGTTAGTTGACTGTAAGTATTTGGTTTTATTTCTGGGTTCTATATTCTGTTCCATTGGTCTATGTGCCTGTTTTTATAGGACTACCATGCTGTTTTGGTGACTCTGGCCTTTTAGTATAGTTTGAAGTCAGGTAATGTAATGCCTCCAGATTTTTTCTTTTTCTTTTTTTTTTTTTTTGCTTAGTCTTGCTTTGGCTCTGCAGGCTTTCTTTCGGTTTCATATGAATTTTAGGATTGCTTTTTCTAGTTCTGTGAAGAATGATGGTGGTATTTTGATGGGAATTGCATTGAATTTTTAGATTGTTTTGGTAGTATAGTCATTTTCACAACATTGATTCTGCCCATCCATGAGCATGGGATGTATTTCTATTTGCTTGTGTTGTCTTTATTTCTTTCAGCAGTGTTTTTAGTTTTCCTTGTAGAGGTCTTTCACATCACAGAGGGTACTTTCGAATAGACCTGAAGGTGGTGAGGGAGCAATCCAAGAAGATAGCTGGGAGCAGAGCGCCCCAGGCAGGGGGCGAGAGGTCAGAGCCAATCAGGAGAGAGCAGAGATAAGGTCAGAGACATAGCAGGGACCCGAACATTTGGAGCTGTGCTGGTCATGGTAAGGACTTTGGTTTTCTGTGAGGGATGAAAACAGCCACAGGAAGCAAAGGGGTTGATTTCATCTGACTTGTTTTGACAGGATCATGCTGGCTGCTGTGTAGAGAAAAGACTGAGGGGAAGTAAAGGAACAAAGAATAAAGGACAGCATGACTTGGATCAAAGTGGTGCCGGTGGGGATAGTGAGAAGTGATGAGAAATTCTGGGTGTGTTTTGGAAACAGAACCTATAGGTTTTTCTTGCAGAACAAATGATGTTTGGTTGGCAGATATAAGTCTCTGGAGTTCAAGGGGGAGGTTTGGGCTTCAGCAACATCTAAGTAGTAATTCAAGCCATGAGATAGGACAAGATCATCTAGGTAATAAATATAGATAAAATAGAGAAGGAGTTCAAGAACTAGACCCTGATGTATTCCCAATATAGAGGTTAAAAGATGAGCAGTACCCAGTAAAGGAATGGCTAGAAAGATAGGATGAAAACCAGGTAAGTATGGTGTCCTGGAAGCCTGATTTGGAGATCAGGAATTGATATATTGTACCAAATACTGTAGATGATCCAAATAAAATGAGGACTGAAAAATGGCTATTGGATTTAGTGATTGTGGAGATCAGTGGTAACCTAGTGATGAGGAGGGCAGTTTCAGTGGAGTGGTAGGGGCAAAATCCTGATGGAGTGGATTCAAAAGAGAATATGAGGTAAAATTGGAGAGAGTAAATATACAGTTTTTCGAGAAAAAAAATTGGTTATTTAGTCTTTCGTGAATGGATAGAAAAAAGTGATGCAAGTCTGGGCACAGTGGCTCACACCTGTAACCCAGCACTTTGGGAGGCTGAGATGGGAGGGTTGCTTGAGTCCAGGAGTTCAAGACCAGCCTGAGCAATATGGCGAGACCCCGTCTCTATAAAAAAATGATAACATTAAAAAAATTTTAAAGTCTCTTTTTTTCAAGTTGAGAGAAATAATAGTATGTATGTATACACGTGCTGGTGGAAATGATCCAATAGAGAGGGGGAAATGGGTAATACAAGAGAAAAGAAATGGTTGGAGAAGCTGGAGGTATTTAATTTGGAAAATGAAAGGTGTAGGGGCAATAGCAAGCAGAATACCGTGGGGTGGCGGTGGGGGTGAGTTGCAGTTTTGTAGATCCCAGGGTTGAGGGTTAAGGAGGAAACAAAGTAAAAACTGAAAAGATCTGGGAAGTTTTGATAAGAGGCAGGGATGCTGGTATTTAAGAGTTCAAAGATGAAGCCATTTCCAGAGATGACAAGACTCCAAATGTCTCTGTTAAATTCATGTGGAAATAAAGTTGCTCCACATGAATACTGAGCCTTGGACCAAAAGCCATTTCCTGGAGTAACAGATGGATGCAGAGAATGACCGGGGGGTCCACAGATGATTGACAGAGACAGTAGAAGGTGGTAGAGCTGGATGGGGTAAGAATGAGAAGCAGAGGGCCCAGCTGTGGAGGGGACAGCCATGTAGGGTGGTTACTTTCCTATCTCTGGAAGAAAACGCTGGTGACTTTGATTTAAGGATTTATAAAAAGAACTCCTGAATTTAAAAAGTATTAGGTTCATCTATAGGTGACTCCGAGAAGAGAACTTTTTCAGTCCTAAAAGTCCGATCCTATGGTAATTGTTTCTTAAATTAGGTTTTCTGCATGAATTATAATTCTTCTATTTTTTTCTATAAAAGTTATTTCTGGCCAAGTGTGGTGGCTCATGCCTGTAATCCCACACTTTGAGAGGCTGAGGAGGGCATATCACCTGAGGTCAGGAGTTTGAGACCAGCCTGGCCAAGATGGTGAAACCCTGTCTCTGCTAAAAATACAGAAATTAGCCGGGCGTGGTGGCAGCCACCTGTAATGCCAGCTCCTCAGGAGGCTGAGGCAGGAGTATCACTTGAATCCAGAAGGCAGAGGTTGCAGTGAGCAGAGATTGTGCCATTGCACTCCAGTCTGGATGATAGGGTGACTTCATCTAAAAAAAGTTTTTTTTCCTCAGGAGAATGAATTTTATCCTGCTTAAGATCAGTAATAACTAGTCATATCTATTCTCTCCTCAGTTCCCTCAAAGGTCTTCTAATGGCCTGCACATTCTGACATGTAAATACTTTTTGGGTTAACATATCACAAATGCCAAGTTCTTGAGTTTAATGTATTAACTCGTTAGTACTAATAAACAGAAATAACCATTTTTTTTGTAATTAAGGCTCATAAACATCTGCTGGTGGCAGAGTCGGTTTTGATCCAAGCAAGCAAACCACAGAAATGGGACTGCTTTTAAATTTCCAGCCTGGCTCTTGACTCTCCCCTAAAACTGACAGCTAGTAGAAGCTCACTGAGTACCATATGAATTTAATAAGTTTAATCAACGTAAGGAAAATGGCAATTTAAGTCAACTACAAAAAAAGTAAGTGTCAAATGAACTGGTTTTTAGACCATCTAAAGCTTTGGATCATTTCTATCCCTATTTCCTGCTCCGGGGAAATAACAATACCCAAATGCACGTAGAATACAGATATGCAATGTGAAAAGCACACAGCTTATTTCTTTTCTTCAACATAAACTGCTTCCTTCATTTTGGTAATTTCCCCTCCCCTGCCCTTCGGAGAATTCCGTAAACATAATCACAAAACCTTATGGGAATTTGCTAAAATGTTTTTATTGCATTTACTGACAGTATCACATTTTTCCACAGTAAAATAATCTTATCCTCCAAGGACTGTAAAGATCTTTTTGTTAAAAAGGTTTTGGTTATCTATATTAAATTGCACATTATAAAAAATCAATTATAAATTATACTCTTCAAAAAGAAACATACATTTTTTAAAAAGTACTAAAATACTGCATACTGGTCAAATCCAGCATGATCATTCAGCATCGTGATCTACATTTGAACAACTATTGTGCCAAAATGGCCCCAGTGCAGGCAGGGAGAGAAGCAGGGCCGCATTGCAGTGTACAGCACACACTTGGAATGATCTGGTTTTTATGTCTAAGACAAAGTGTGTTTTTCTAACTTTCAAAATATACAAAATAATTTAAAAATTAATTTTCAGATAAACATTAAAATAAGTCCACACGAAAATGTCGTATCATACTAGGAGATACTTAAAATATTCACACCCTCTCTTAGTAATACTACACGGTTCAATTTGTTGTAGCTGTAACTTTAAGGCTAAAATAAACTGTTGGAAGAACAAAAGCGAAATGCAACTTTATCAAGCATTGTGCAATGCCTTTACAATCATACACATCTCAAACCACAATATATTAAGTTATATCAGAAGTTATTATTAGAGTGATGCTTAATCTCACTGTAATGTAACTTCTGATTAACAAGCTTCCATTCTCTCTGCCAAATATAACTCATGTTAACAGAAGAAAAGTGTTATCATTAGTTACCAGAGCAAATCCAGTATACTGGATTGTGAATGCGTGGTCTTTCCAATTAGGAAAATTATAGTGTGTACTGTCTTCTTAATTTATATTTATAAAATCCTCATAAAATACAGTGTAGGCAGGGTCTTTAAAAGAGAGCAGAATTCAGTTGAAACCAGTTGTTATCTAACGTGCACGGTGGCTCACGCCTGTAATCCCAGCACTTTGGGAGGCCAAGCAAGGCAGGGATTACTTAAGGCCAGTCTGGCCAACATGGCAAAATCCCATCTCTACTACAAACATTAGCTGGGTGTGGTAGCAGATGCCTGTAGTCCCAGCTAGTCAGGAAGCTGAGACATGAGAATCACTCGAGCCCGGGAGGCGGAGGTTGCAGTGAGCCGTGATTGGGCCACTGCAGTCTGGGCGACACAGTGAGACTCCATCTCAAAAGGAAAAAAAAAAAAGAAACCTGTCATTCTAAATTCATCCGAATCCTACCTGTAGAACACTGGGGAGACCCATATGTCTCAAACTCCTGGACTTAAGTGATCTGCCTGCTTCGGCCTCCCAAAGTGTTGGGATTACAGGTGTGAGCCACAGAGCGTGGCCAAGGAGACCCATATGTAATTTTATTTAGGTGTCACACAATCAGACCAAGCATGATGCTGAGAACCCTCGATAAATCATAGATCCGAGATTTGCTGATACTGACCCAGCTGTAGTACTTAAGTCTTTATGTTAAATCCAAAAGATGAACAATGATACTTTCAGTGAGAAATGTCAAACAATTATAAAAATATAACTGTACAAGTAACTTATTAGCCATGTTTTAAGATTGATGACTCTCAAAACTCTGATTTTAGCTTGAAAATTGTGAAATAGCTTCAAATGTCCAAATGTCTACATAAGCAAGCTAAATAGGAAGCTATTATATATAATTTTTTTCACATTGCCTCAAAGTTACAGAATATTTTTGGATCACTCACTTTGTGCTAGAAACATTGACAAGGGACTTTTTCTTTAAAGTTATTACCTTGGGAGGTTGCATTAGAAGGTCCTCATTTGATCATTTTCTTGTGAGTTTCATAATTTAAAGCCTTATATGTTAACAAAAATTGTATCCCTCTAAGTAGATACTGGAACTCAACAATCACTTTATAGGTGAGATTTTTTCCTCAGACGTGTATATAAAATGCAACATGCCTAACATTGCTGGATGTATACATTTTCTATTGTGTTGTATATTAATATTTTTAAAAGAAAAATAATTTTGAAAGGAACATAAAGTATAGCACCAATCTTGATCTCATAATCTTTGGTAGAAAAAAAAAGAGGTACCAAGTACACAGTCTGTTCATAGTCCAGGGACAAAACAGCACTATTAGTAACAAACCCTCCATTCATGAAATAACATTTCAGTTATAGACTGAATCATGAAAGATACTTTGACTCATTAGGGAAGATAGCAGTAGAAAGGTTTTATGTGTTTACACATTTAAAATATTTAACTAACGACTCTTCTATTGACAGATACTGAAAAATATCATACAGTAAAGAATAAAAGTCATACATCACAGGCTCTGAAATAGTATCACAGATCTCATTTGAGTTCTAAGTGTTACTTTATGTTGACAGTTCCTATCGCATACATTCTTAGGGACATTCAACTCCAAAATACTCTTCTTATAGAACTCATATTAAAAGGCAAAGCAACTTCTTTAGTTAGACTGGGTTAATTCCTACACTACTGTCACAGTCAAGAACAGCATTTTCAAAAACTACAGGGAGTCAAAAATTCATTGTGCCAGTCTGTCTTACTAGGAAGGAGTATTTCGTACAGGAGTTTAACGTGTAAGTTGTAAGATTCAGGCACAACTGTACAATCTATCATCACTGATCATCTACCCTCTTGCCAATGAAAACAAAACCTTTTTATCATCAAACTTTCAATATAACTTGCAAAGCCACTGGCAAAGCATTCTAAGTGTTCATTAGAATCTAAGTATGTCTACTTTAGAATCTAAGTGTATCTAGGTTCTAAATTTCTTCAGGTTTTTCTTTGTCAGATCCACAGGCCATATTAGTTGTTATTCCTTTTTTGTTACTTTTACATCCGTTTATCAGAATGAAGCACTTAAGAAATTTTACTGATATTCCGACACCACTAACAATTTGCACCCCCTGGCTTTTTAATCCCAGAATCACTATTAGGTCTCTTCTGGTGAAGCAGGAATTGATTCAGCTGGGCTTTCAGATGGACACAGAAAGCAGAGGTAGATGGATTGTCATGATCAAGTAGGTGTCATCAAGTACTTAGGAAGGTTTTATTTTGGTCCTACTCTTCCCAACTTACTAATAAAAATATTGAAATTTATTTCAGCAATGAGGTAGCCTCATATTATTTCATATGTCAGGAATATAGTACCATGGGGAATTTTATTTCCCCAGAAAGCAAGATTGCACCCCTTTAGTATGGCAAACTGTACTTTAAAAGAGGTGTCCTTGAATGTGTGGAAGTGAAGACAAAGTTTTAATTTTTAAAAAGGCAAGCAAAGTAAACCATGTCCTAAGTTTCAAGGTTTGTCTGAGTGATTCAAAGATGTAATGAATTTTCCATGGGTCTTTATTGTTTCAGGAGGAGTCATCTGATACAGTGCACATTGATGGTGGGTCTGTAACTGTGGTTCTGACATTTATGCAGGCTTCACACTCAACTGTGAGCATTCAGCCCATTATTCCGGAGATATGTGACCTATTGCTCTATAGTATATTTCTAACACAAAGCATTAACTCTGCCAACTAATAATAAACATGTTGTGACCATGACATTTTAGTGAGCCCAGGGCCTGTTTGTCTACCTTGTTATTATTTACCCCTGGAATCATTCTTAAACTAAGCTCTAGACAGTCTTTTTAGACCAAGCCATCAACAAAAAATCAGTATGTATTATAGACAGAACTATCTTTTTTTTTTCTTTTGTTAGATAAGGTCTCATTTTGTCCCCCAGGCTGGAAGTGCAGTGGTGCAACCACAGCTCACTGCAGCCTTGACCTGCTGTGCTCAAGCAATCCTCCTACCTTAGCCTCCTGAGCAGCTGGGACTACAGGCATGTGCCACCAAGCTGGCTAAATTCTTTTTTTGTAGAGACGAGATCTCACTATGTTGCCCAGGCCGAGTCTTGAACCCTGGGCTCTGCTGATCCTACCACCTTGGCCTCCCAAAGTGCCAGGATTACAGGTGTGAGCCACCACACCTGGCCTTAGAACTAATGATTAAGTCAGTCAAGTAGCAAGTCTTCTTTCTATGATGTATTCTTATTCCATATTACCATTATGAGGGACAAATTGCTTTTTGTTTTCATAACAAAACAAAAAGCTTGTCTTTGTAAGAGTTAATTAAATTATTAGGGATGCTGCATTTCTTATTTGTTAAAATACTACTTGCCTATCAAATTATAAAAACATATAGATGTAAAAAGAAGGTAATAGTTTCATTTCCTTCTCTTTTTAAGATAACACACTGGAAAAACAACAATCTTTGACCTAATATAAAGGTTGCTCCTTGAAGTTTATACCAGCAACAACGACATTTTTTCAGTGTTAGAGACGTCCTAAAAAAGTTTAAATACTGATCTATATTGTTTACATGCTATAAAATTGGAGCTAATTAGCTTATGCATTTCTACTTGTATCTCTAAACTCTGGGAATTTACTCTAACATCATTCACCAGAAAATGTAACCCAACCTATGGGAGGTTCCTGAAGAACAATCATTAGGAACTGCATCGGAGAGGCGCACTGCATTCCCAGTCACCCTTCATGCTGGGTTCTCAGGACTAAGATGGAATAAAGCCTTAGTGAAACTGGAAATCCAAGTAAAAAATTATGCTCTCTGAAAATATGACAAAGACTTGGCAATGTTTTTTTCTCAAAGCATTTACCTTAAAAATGTAAATAAAGTTTTAAATGTTAGCATAAAAGATACTAATTTTTATGAAATTTCTTCCCTTAAATATTTTAGTCATGTAATTTAAAATTAAATTTAATGTAGACCATTAGAACTCTAAGTTGAAGGCTGAGAGCAAGCCATTCTCTAGGAGACACGAAATTGGGTGGGAATCCGTTCAGTGAAACTACAGCGATCAGTAGGAAGTACAGCCCCGCAACCAGCAGAACTAAGTATGGATGTTAACGGATTCCTCAGGAGGCTTTTGAAGGGTAGCAGGAGCAAAGGGAAATGAAAAAAATGATGAGGATAAGAATAATGTAAGAAGAGTAAGACAAAAGGCACAAAAGGAAGGGCATGAAAGTGCAGCAGCAGGAACTCCTCAGAGCCACCCATGCTGTAGGTTGTCTTCCCCTAGTCTCATGCCATATTTTCTATTCAGTTTTCCATTGATTTAACATCAAAAGTCATCTGGACATAGGCCAATTTAGGGTGACATTGGTATAAATTAAAGTATTCTTCAATGTGGCTAAAAGAATTAGAATTATCAGAAGTAAATATGTTTACTTTTAAAGTGTGGGTAGTTGACGCTAATAGCATTAAAGATTCCTCCATACTTGGGCAGAACTCATGGGATTGTCTACAAACATATATGTATAAACAGATATTTAGGCAGAACTCATGGGATTGTCTACAAACATATATGTATAAACAGATATTTAGGCAGAACTCATGGGATTGTCTACAAACATATATGTATAAACAGATATTTAGGCAGAACTCATGGGATTGTCTACAAACATGTATGTATAAACAAATAATATATAGATCATGAAATGTAGATGAAGTTGTTTCTACTTATGCATAGAATTTGAAGCTTTTTTTTTTGACGGGGTCACCCAGGCTGGAGTGCAGTGGTGCAACCTCGGCTCACTGCAATCTCTGCCTCCCTGGTTCAAGCGATTCTCCTGCCTCAGCCTCCCAGTTAGCTGGGACTACAGGTGCACACTGCTATGCCTGGCTAATTTTTTGTATTTTAGTAGAGACGGGGTTTCACTGTGTTGCCCAGGCTGGTTGCAAACTCCTGAGCTCAGGCAATCCACCTGCCTTGGCCTCCCAAAGTGCTGGGATTATAGGTGTGAGCCACTGCGCCTGGCCAGAATTTGAATCTTAATACAAGAACTATGCAATTCTCAGTGGAAATTACAAGTCTTGTAGCAGGGCTCTGGAGTAAGCATTGCAACTCTGATCAAACAGATGAACACATTTTGAATAAAGTATCAATACTCTGGGTGGTCTATTACTGCTTAAATGGATGGGTCCAAGCAATATCCATTGCAATAAAATTTAACCAAAATGTTTCTGGAAGTTTCTTGAGTATCTGTTACAATAGTATCTGATCTAGAGTTTCTATTAAAAAAAAAAGTTACTCCCTTCCATGCTTTTGTTGGCCTTCAATGCAGAACCTTTTGAATTTGAGAATTTTCTGACTCTTATCAAAAACAGGATGAGGAGATAAAAGCAGAGTTCTGACTCTGTATTCTTTTTTTTTTTTTTTTTAACTCATCAAGCACAGACCTACAATCTATTGACTCTGTATTCTTTTCAGACTCTCAAAAAATTGTCTGGATTGAACACAAAAAATTGAGGCTTATGAGGTCACTTTATTGCAGTAACACTTCATTCAGAAATTAGAAAGGATTTATTTGACTAGATTAAACACTAATTTTTATATTGGTATTTTTCATTTTCTTTGTGTATTTTAGACTTTTAGAACTTTTCCCACAAACAACATAGTACTAAATATGCATTTATGGAATTTAGCATCTTATACGTTTTCTTCTTAACTTGACGTTATTACAGCAGAGTATCTCTGTATGAGTCTATTACAATAGAGCTTTTTCAGTGTTAGAGATTCAGTTTGATTCATTCCATTAAACTGAAAACTATATATGTGAAATTTAATATACAAACACATATGCTGAGATCTAAGTTATATTATATATACTTAAGTCACTGCTATTTTAATGTTGAAACTAACCAAGCAAATTTGTTTTAGTTTCATATTATCACTTTCCCCCCTAACATCAGCCAAATTTTGAAAAGAAAAATATTGTAGAGGTGTTTACAGAGTAAATTTTTCATTTTTGAATTACTTTCTGTAAAATTAGGGAGAAGGTGCTAATTTTTGAGGGGAGTCTGTGCTAAAACTTTTTTAAAATTAACATTTATTCTTTGTTTTTTATTTTCTTTTACAGACAGAGTCCTGCTCAGTTGGACAGGCTAGAGTACAGTGGCATAGCTCACTGAAACCTCCATCTCTCAGGCTCAAGCAATCCTTCCACTACACCTCAGCCTCCAAGAAGCTGGGGCTATAGGTGGGCACCAGTATGCCGGGCTAATTTTTAAATTTTTTGTAGAGATGGGTTTCATTATGCTACCCAAACTGGTCTTGAATTCCTGGGCTCAAGTGATCCCCCTGCCTTGGATTCCAAAAGTGCTAGGATTGCAGGCATGAGCCACCACACCTGGCCTAATTTATTTTTATTTTTAGTAGAGGCAGGGTCTTGCTATATTGCCCAGGCTAGTCTCAAACTCCTGGGCTCAAGTGGTCTTCCCTCCTCAGCCTCCCAAAGTACTGGGATTATAGACATGAGCCACCTTACCCAGCCAAAATTAACATGTATGATAGTGGTTTGATGATTGGTCTTAGTTGTTTTGTTGAACTTCTCAAAAATGAGAAAATAATGTTTTATATAACTGGATATGAATGAATAAAATAATTTTCTACAAGTTTATAAGAAGAACATGAAAAGGTAGTATGGTCAAAATGTAGATATTTCTTTCCTGCAGAAGAACCATCCACAGGCAAATTATCTAAGTCCCCCGAATATGAAATATGAAACGATTACAAGCGGTAAGGCGTGACTGCGTAGGTGACGAAGTAAGCTGCTGAATGTCTTTACAACCAAAATCACTAACTTAAAGGCCCAAAGTACTAAAGTATAACTACAGGGATATATGAAAATGCTTGTTTTTATGAGTCATGCCATGACTTCAGTTTTAAGTCCTCAAACTAACAGCTTTCTTATGATAACCTGTATATAAATAGCAAAAAATAATGAGAATGTTAATAGGGAACACACTAGGATAAATACATATAAGTGCAAATTTTTGCCAGAAAGTTCTGGAAATGTAGAACTTGGTTCTTTTTATAAGTGCTTTTCATCTTTTCAGACTCATTAATTTCATAAACTGATTTAAGTAATTATTTCTATCAGATACAGGTATTTTCTTCACAAATATAAAGGGTTTTGCCCCTCCCTCCCACCCCACCACATCCTCCAGCCTTCACCAATTCGTGCCTGTAACTGCCACTTGATAACATGCTCAGTAAGACTTTGTTTAAATATCAGGTCCTAGAGCTAACAAATCCAGAAGTCAGAAAAATTCTAAGTTACAATTGCCAGAATATCTTTCATGCATTCTATTTTACTTTATTGGTACAATTTAAACAAATTCAGAAATGTGGGTGTTTCTGGCTACTTTACTAAAACACACTGCAAACACAAAGGGAACAACGCCGTAAACTTAAATGATTTCTGAACAGCTCAGGATTCTCCTGGAGAGGACACTTTTCATCTCACATATTGATTCTGAACACATTGTTAGCACCTGCTCCCTTGACATTGGAGCAAGTGAGAATATCTTAATATCAGAGCTTATTTAACAGCAGGAAAGCAACTTTAACATAGACTTGAGGTTTAGGTAGATCTGGTATTATCCAGAACCCAGGCTTAAATTTTGCAAAAAGCTTCCAAAGAGCATAAGAAAGTAAAACAGAGGTATCAGAACTGAAGACATCATTAACAAACAAAATATTTCTACTCCTAACCAAACTGCAACCCTTTCAGTATAGCTTGAGGTATTTTTAAATATTTGTACAAGCTAAAGAGCATTCACAGTTTCCAAAGTTGCTTTTTGCTGAGATAGCTTCAAATTTTCACAATGTGACTCTCAGACATGTTTTTGTATACCAGAGTCTCTGCCCTCAGACTCATGGCAACATCAGAGATATTTGGTGGCAGAAAATGGTTCTTGTAGTAATAAGGGTTCTATTTCCCACTTATTGTGCTATTCCTAGGATGTGATTAAAAAAATATTAAATTTGCAATTCATATAAAAGGAAAGGAAACTTGCTTAAAATTCAGAAAGCAAGTCCAGTCTGGTGGAGGTATATAAGACATTAAATAATAGAGTCAGATTCTTTCTTGAAGATTCCAGATGAACTTGACAGCAGAGAGTTCTGGTTCTCCAGCATTTTCTCCATCTTTTCTTTTCCAGTGGTTTTATTGACCTCTCTTTGCTTCTTATTATGGATCCATGGGATAAAACAAAGCACAGCACCTCCAATAAGGGGAGGGACTCCAGCGAGGTAGAATGCCATATCATAGGAGCCCAGCTTGTCACGAAGTAACCCTGAGAAGGGAAAAAGCTGTCACCAAGGGAGAACAAGTGTGGCTTTCTAGGGGGTCTCAGATCAGTCACACGCATGGCCTAGTCCAGCCTAATTTCACCTCAGCAGGACTGGTTCAAACATCTCAGATATCAGACTTTTTACTTTATTTTATTTTAGGAAACAGATCTGAAATATAAACCATTTTTGATAGGAAGAAAAAGATCTCATATCTTTAGCCTTGTCATAAAGTACAGGCCTCTGGATTTTCATACCAAGATACTACTTGAAAAGATAGAAAGGTAGATTTTTTTGTTGTTGTTTTTGAGACAGGATCTCACTGCATCACCTAGGCTAGAGTGCAGTGGCGTAATCATGGCTCACTGAAGCCTTGACCTCCCAAGCTCAGTTGATCCTCCCTGCTCAGCCTCCTGAGTAGCTGCGACTACAGGTGCATGTTACCATGCCTGGCTAATTTTTATATTTTTTGTAGATATGGGGTTTTGTCATGTTGCCCAGGCTGGTCTCAAGCTCCTGGGCTAAAGCAATCCTCCCACCTCAGCCTCCCAGAATGCTGGGATTACTGGCATGAGCCACCATGCTCAGCTTCAAACTACTCTTTGGTCTATTTGTTTTTCATAAAATAACATGAAACTATTTTAAATTATAATTCAAAATTAAGAAAAATTGTAAATCTAATAATTTGGATAAAAGTTAGGTTGTTATATACATTTTGGAAAGATACTAAGGTTTATTAAGTACCTGGGAAGAAAATATAAGAATATAAGAATATATTAATGGCATCCTATATTTGGGTTCTGCTTCTAAAAACCATTATTTAGGGTACTCATCATCTTAGTGTTTGTTTTTAAAGTTTTATAACTTATACTATACAAACTAAGTTATCTAAAATGTCCAGGGAACATACTGTACTAAATATCTGACTTTGTTAAATAAATAGCTGACTGTTTGTCCAGTTAAGTACCAACACATAAAAATACGTATATCCATTCTACGTATATAAAACAGACAATGTTGGCCAGGTGCAGTGGCTCAAGCCTGTAATCCCAGCACTTTGGGAGGCTGAGGTGGGTGGATCACAAGGTCAGGAGATCGAGACCATCCTGGCCAAATGGTGAAATCCCGTCTCTACTAAAACACAAAAAAGTAGCCGGGTGTGGTGGCATGTGCCTGTAGTCCCAGTTACTGGGGAGGCTGAGGCAGGGAATCACTTGAACCCAGGTGGTGGAGGTCGCAGTGAGTGGAGATTGCATCAGTGACAGCCTGGTGACAGAGCGAGACTCTGTCTCAAAAATAAAAGGACAATATCTGTAAATATACAAGTTTTCGATCTTGGGAATCAGACTATTCCATATATAACTGAACTCATCCTTATGAACATTCATAATTATGTTTTGCTCTAATACTATGATGCCCTCAGAGCCTCCTGGCGAGCCAGGGGGTTTCTGCTGCCAGTTGCTGTGTGCTGGTGTTCTGCCTGCTTTACGAGTTCCTGTTACCTCCCGTATTCTTGCTGTTAACTGTCCCTTCTGGTAACAAAACTATTTACTACTAAAGTATCACTTATATAAAATCTGCTGTGGACTTAGAAACTATAAAACTAAGCTTGTAGGGTATAAAAAAGAGTGAATAGTATATTACCTGCGGGAGAGAAGAAGGAATGGAGGGTTCTCCTGTAGGAATACCATGACCTTTTGAACTTAAACTGTATTTGGTCTGCTCAGTAGTAAGTCTGCTTGCTTGATTCATGACTAGGAATGCAGTTCAGGATACGAGAAGGAATTGAGCTCAACCTTCACTGACCGCCTCATGTGCCAAACACAGATGACAGTCCATACATTTAAATTTTATCATATTTATATTGAATCTTCCAATACTAATTCACACAGGCACCCAAGTAATACTGAACATGAGACATCTTTATAATACCATTCAGAGATTTTCTACAGGTGGAATTCACATGAGCTAGAACTAACAGCTATTTTAAAGTGAATAAGTCAGTGGCATTTAGCACATACACAATGTTGTGCACCCACTGCTTCTATTTAGTTCCAAAATATTTTCATCATGCCAAAAGGACACTTCATTCCAATTAAATAGTTACTTCCCAATCCTCTTTCTCTCCAGCCCCTGGCAACCACCAGTTTGTTTTCTATCTGTATGAATTTACCTATTCTGGATATTTTACATGAAATGAATCATACGATATATAATCTTGTATTTTGTTTTGAGACAGGTCACCCAGGCTGGAGGGCATGGTGCTACACAGCTTTGCAGCCTTGATCTCCCAGGCTCAATAGACCCTCTCACCTTGGCTTCTGGAGTAGGTGGAACTACTCCTATTAGTATGTGCCACCATGCTAGGCTAATTTTTTTTATTTTAAGTAGAGACAAGGTCCTGCTATATTGCCCAAGCGAGTCTGGAACTCCTGAGCTCAAATGCTTCTCCTGCCTTGGCCTCTCAAAGTGCTGGAATTACAGGTGTGAGCCGCCAGGCCCAGCTGTGTCACCTTTTATGTTTGGCTTCTTTCACTTCATATAATGTTCTTGAGATTCATTCACCTGGTAGCATCAGTTCTCCTCTTTATGGCTGAATAATATTGCACTGTAGATATTCTACATTTTGCTTATCCAATTATCTATTTATGGGCATTTGGGTTTTTTCTACTATGTTATTTTTCTTTTTTCTTTTATTTATTTTATTGTATTTGGGCTCCGGGGTATATGTGCATGTCCTGCATCCTGCAGGATTGTCACATAGGTACATACATGCCATGGTGGTTTGCTGTCTCTATCCCCAACCACTGTTGCCTACATCAGGCATTTCTCCCAGTGTTACCCTCCCCATTCTCCCCTCCCACCCCCGCTGTCCCCCACCTCCCCTCCCCTCCACCCCCCACCTAGCCCTGTGAGTGTTGTTCTCTTCCCTGTGCCCAAGTGTTCTCATTGCTCATCACTTGCCTATGAGTGAAAACGTGTGGTGTTTGGTTTTCTGTTCTTGTGTCAGTTTGCTGAGAATGATAGTTTGTAGGTTCATCCATGCCTCTACAAAGAACACGAACTCATCGTTTTTAATGGCTGCATAGTATTTCATGGAGTATATGTGCCAGATTTTTTTGTCCAGTCTATCATCGATGGGCATTTGGGTTGGTTCCAGGTCTTACTGTTGTAAACAGTGCCACAGTGAACATTCGTGTGCATGTGTCCTTATAGTAGAACGATTTATAATCCTTTGGATATATACCCAGTAATGGGATTGCTGGGTCAAATGGAATTTCTCTTTCTAGGTCCTTGAGGAATCACCACACTGTCTTCCACAATGGTTGAACTAATTTATGCTCCCACTAACAGTGTATAAATCCTCCTTTTTTCCCACATCCTCTCCAGCATCTGTTGTCTCCAGATTTTTAATGATCGCCATTCTAACTGGCATGAGATGGTATCTCAATGTGGTTTTCATTTGCATTTCTCTAATGACCAGTGATGATGAGCATTTTTTCATATGTTTGTTGACCTCATGTATGTCTTCTTTTTTAAAGTGTCTGTTCATATCCTTGCCCACTTTTGAATGGGCTTGTTTGTTTTTTTCTTGTAAATCTGCTTTAGTTCTTTGTAGATTCTGGATATTAGCCCTTTGTCTGATGAGTAGATTGTGAAAATTTTTTGCCATTCTGTTGTTTGCTGGTTTACTCTAATGATTGTGTCTTTTGCTGTGCAGAAGCTCTTAAGTTTAATTAGGTCCCATTTGTCTATTTTGGCTTCTGTTGCCATTGCTTTTAGTGTTTTAGTCATGAAGTCCTTGCCTGTGCCTATATCCTGAATGGTTTTGCCTAGGTTTTTTTCTAGGGCTTTTATGGTGTTAGTTCTTATGTTTAAATCTTTAATCCATCTGGAGTTAATTTTTGTATAAAGTGTAAGGAAGGAGTCCAGTTTCAGCTTCCTGCATATGGCTAGCCAGTTTTCCCCACACCATTTATTAAACAGGGAATCCTTTCCCCATTGCTTGTGTTTGTCTGGTTTATCAAAGATCAGGTGGTTGTAAATGTGTAGTGTTGCTTCTGAGGCCTCTGTTTTGTTCCTTTGGTCTATATCTCTGTTTTGGTACCAGTACCATGCTGTTTTGATTACTGTAGCCTTATAGTATAGTTTGAAGTCAGGTAGGGTGATGCCTCCAGCTTTGTTCTTTTTGCTTAGGATTGTCTTGGCTATGCAGGCTCTCTTTGGTTGCATATGAAGTTCATTTTATTTATTTATTTTTATTTCTATTTTTTAAATTTCTTTTTTTTCTTTTAAATTTTATTTTTATATGAAGTTTAAAGTGTTTTTTTCCACTTCTGTGAAGAAGATCAATGGTAGCTTTATGGGGATAGCATTGAATCTGTATGTTACTTTGGGCAGTATGACCATTTTCACAATATTGATTCCTCCTAACCATGAGCATGGAATGTTTTTCCATCTGTTTGTGTCCTCTCTTATTTCCTTGAGCAGTGGTTTGTAGTTCTTTTTGAAGAGAGCTTTTACCTCCTTTGTTAGTTGTATTCCTAGGTATTTTATTCTCTTTGTAGCAATTGTAAATGGGAGTTTGCTCATGATTTGGCTCTCCATCTGTTATTGGTGTATAGAAATGCTTGTGATTTTTGCACATTGATTTTGTATCCTGAGACTTTGCCAAAGTTTCTTATCAGCTTAAGGAGGTTTGGGGCTGAGATGATGGGGTCTTCTAAATATATAATCATGTCTTCTGCAAAGAGGGACAATTTGACTTCTTCTTTTCCTAGTTGAATGCCCTTTAGTTCTTTTTCTTGCCTGATTGCTCTGGCTAGAACTTCCAATACTATATTGAATAGGAGTGGTGAAAAGAGAGCATCCTTGTCAAGTGCCAACTTTTAAAGGGAATGTTTCTAATTTTTATCCATTCAGTATATTGGCTGTGGGATTGTCATAAATAGCTTTTATTGTTTTGAGATACATTCCACTGATACCGAGTTTATTGAGAGTTTTTAGCATAAAGCGCTGTTCAGTTTTGTCGAAGCCCTCTCTGCATCTATTGAGATAATCATGTGGTTTTTGTCTTTGGTTCTGTTTATGTGGTGAATTACGTTTATAGATTTGCATATGTTGAACCAGCTTGCATCCCCAGGGTGAAGCCTACTTGATCATGGTGGATAAGCTTTTTGATGTGCTATTGGATTCGGTTTGCCAGTATTTTATTGAAGATTTCTGCATCAATGTTCATCATGGATATTGGCTTCTAGTTTTCTTTTATGGTTGTGTCTCTGCCTGATTTTGGTATCAGGATGATATTGGTCTCATAGAAAGAGTTAGGGAGGATTCCCTCTTTGGTATTGTTTGGAATCGTTTTAACAGGAATAGTACCAGCTCCTCTTTGAATGTCTGGTAGAATTCAGCTGTGAACCCATCTGGACCTGGACTTTTTTTGGTCAGTAAGCTATTAATTGCTGCCTCAACTTCAGCCCTTGTTATTTGTCTATTCAGGGTTTCAACTTCTTGGCTTAGTCTTGGGAGAGTGCAAGTGTCCAGTAATTTATCCATTTCTTCCAGGTTTACTGGTTTGTGTGCATAGAGTTGTTTGTAGTAATCTCTGATGGTATTTTGTATTTCTGAGGAATTGGTGGTGATCTCCTCTGTTGTTTTTTTATTACATGTATTTGATTCTTCCCTCTTTTCTTTTTTATTAGTCTAGCTAGAGGTCTGTCTATTTTGTTGGTCTTTTAAAAAAACCAACTCCTGGATTTATTGATTTTTTGAAGTTTTTTTTTTTGTGTCTCTATCTCCTTCAGTTCCACTCTGATCTTTCTTGTCTTCTGCTTACTTTTGAGGTTTTTTTTTTATCTTGCTCCTCTAGCTCTTTCAATTTTGACAATAGGGTGTTGATTTTAGATCTTTCCTTGCTTCTCATATGGGCATTTATTGCTATAAATTTCCCTCTAGATACTGCTTTAAAGGTGTCCCATAGCATCTGGTATATTGTGTCTTCATTCTTGTTGGTTTCAAAGAACATTTTTATTTCTGCCTTCATTTCATTGTTTATCCATTCACCATTCAGGAGCAAGTGTTCAGTTTCCATGTGATGGTGTGGTTTTGGGTGCTTTTCTTAATCCTGAGTTCTGATTTGATTGCACTGTGGTCTGAGAGCATATTTGTTATGATTTCTGTTCTTTTGCATTTGCTGAGGAGTGATTTACTTCCAATTATGTGGTCAGTTTTGAAGTAAGTGCAATGTGGTGCTGAGAAGAATGTGTATTTTGGGGATTTGGGGTGGAGTGTCCTGTAAATGTCTAGTAGGTCCACTTGGTACAAATCTGCATTCAAGTCCTGGATATCCTTGTTGACTTTCTGTCTCATTGATCTGTCTAATATTGTCAGTGGAGTGTTAAAGTCTCCCACTATTATTGTGTGGGAGTCTAAGTCTCTTTGTAGGTCTTTAAGAACTTGCTTTATGTATCTGGTGTTTCTGCATTGGGTGTATATATATTTGGGATAGTTAGCTCTTCTTGTTGCATTGATCCTTTTAGCATTATGTAATGCCCTTCTTTGTCTCTTTTAATCTTTGTTGGTTTAAAGTTCATTTTATCGGAGACTAGGATTGCTACCCCTGCTTTTTTTTTTTTTTTTTTTTCTCTTCATTTGCTTGGTAAATCTTCTTCCATCCCTTTATTTTGAGTCTATGTGAGTCTTTGCATGTGAGATGGGTCTCCTGAATCAGCACACCGAAGGGTCTTGACTTTTTATCCAGTTTCCAGTCTGTGTCTTTTGATTGGGGCATTTAGGCCATTTACATTCAATGTCAATATTGTTATGTTTGAATTTGATCCTGCCATTTTGTTACTGGCCGGTTGTTTTGCCCGTTAGTTGATGTGGTTTCTTCATTGCGTCGTTGTTCTTTACCATTTGGTACATTTTTCCCATGACTGGTACTGGTTGTTCCTTTCCCTGTTGAGTACTTCCTTCAGGAGCTCTTGTAAGGCAGGTCTTGTATCGATGAAATCTCTCAGCAATTGCTTGTCCATAAAGGATTTTATTTCTCCTTCATTTATGAAGCTTAGTTTGGCTGGATATGAAATTCTAGGTTGAAAGTTCTTTTCTTTAAGGATGTTGAATATTGGCCCTCACTCCCTTCTAGCTTGCAGAGTTTCTCTGCCAAGAGATCCGCTGTGAGTCTGATGGTCTTTCCTTTGTGGGTGACTTGACCTTTCTCTCTGGCTGCCCTTAGGATTTTTTCCTTCATTTCAATCCTGGTGAATCTGACAACTATGTGCCTTGGGGTTGCTCTTCTTGAGGAATATCATTGTGGTGTTCTCTGTATTTCCTGGATTTGAATGTTGGCCTGCTTTGTTAGGCTGGGAAAGTTCTTTTGAATATCTTCAAGAGTGTTTTCACTTGGGTTCATTCTCCCCATAACATTCAGGTACGCCAATCAAGCATAGATTAGGTCTTTTCACATAATCCCATAGTTCTTGGAGGCTTTGTTCATTTCTTTTCACTCTTTTTTCTCTAATCTTGCCTTCTCATTTTATTTCATTGATTTGATCTTCTGTCTCTGATATCCTTTCTTCTGCTTGATCAATTTGGTTGTTGAAACTTGTGTATGCCTTGCAAAGTTCTCATGCTGTGTTTTTCAGCTCCATCAAATCATTTATGTTCTTTTCTAAGCTGGTTATTCTAGTTAGCATTTCGTCTAACCTTTTTTCAAGGTTCTTCATTTCTTTGCACTGGGTTAGAACATGGTCTTTTAACTCAGAGAAGTTTGTTATTACCCACCTTCTGAAGCCAGCTTCTGTCAATTCATCAGATTCATTCTCTTTTTTTGTTCCCTTGATGGTGAGGAGCTGTGATCCCTGGGAAGAGAAAAGGTGTTCTGTTCTTTGATGGTTTCATCCTTTTTGCGCTGTTTTTTTCCCATCTTCGTGGATTTATGTCCCTTTAATCTTTAAAGTTTGTGATTTAGGAGGAGTCTCTAAGTGGACTCTTTTTCTGTTGAGGTTGGAGCTGTATCTTTTTTGGCCTGTAGAAGGCTTTGCTGGGCTCTCTCAGGCTCAGTCAGGTTGCTGGGTCCTTCCCTCGAGTTTGTTTGCAGGTGAGATTGGCTCTGCCATCCCAATGGCCTCTCTTTCCCGAGCTGGATCTTCCTGGTTGGGGTCAAGCTGGTGTATTTGCTGCCAAGCTCTCTAGCCAGGGCTTCAGTTTGAGTTCTGTGGAGGTGGGGCCTACAGGCCTTATGGTCTGTTTCCCTGCTTTCAACTCTGCCTCCCTCTGTGGGACAGTCCGGCCTGCTGGTGTTAGTCCAAACTCCCGCCCAGGTCCCTGTGACCACTTGCTGCCACAGCGGTATCCGCTGCTCAGATTTGCATGGACTGCCCACGGTGCTCCACCATCTGGCAGGGCTCTGGTGGACGGTGGGTTGAGGGAGGGATGAGGTAAGCACAGAATCTGAATCAGAGCACTGAGGGGGTTAAGTCCCCTAACCCTCTGTCTGAGCCAGCTGCACATTTCAGGTGGGGATGCCCCTCCCCCACCCCGCATCTTGATTTGCCACCCATGGGCGGCTCTCGCCCTGCAGTTTCTTCCCTGGGCCTATTTTCAGAGCCCTATCAGTCCCACAGAAACAAACCCAACACCTCATTTGGAATCGTGAAGTCCTCTAGCCTCTCATTTGCTGGGAGCTGCATTCTGGTGCTGGCTTCTCTGCCCATCATGGCAGCCCCTCCCCCACCCCACACTATGTTATTTTTCATCAACTATTCCTCAGGGGGATGTATGATCTCTTACAAAAAGCCAACAAATTTAGAAATATTTCAGAATCTTCATCTTCTTTTTTTTAAGATAGGGTCTTGCCCAGGCTGTGGTGCAGTGGTATGATCACAGCTCACTGTAGCTTTGACCACTGGGCTCAAGGGATCCTCTCATCTCAACCTCCTGAATAGTGGGGACTACAGGTGTGCAGCACTATGTCGGACTAATTTTTTGATTTTGTTTTTGTTTTTTTGGTAGAGATGAGGTCTCACTATGTTGCCCAACCTTGTCTCAAACTCCTGGACTGAAGTGATCCTCTCACCTTGTCCTCATAAAATGCTGGAATTGCAGGTGTGAGCCACCGTGTCTGGCCAGAATCTTCATCTTTTTTTTTTTTTTTTTTTTTTTTTAAAAAAACATGTTTCCATTCCTTTAGAGCCCATACTAAGTGAAATATAGGAATTGTGAATGCTGAAAGCCCAAAAGCTTACTGTTACACATTTTTTTTTTTTTTTGTAGACAGGGTTTCACTCTGTTGCCTAGGCTAAAGTGCAGTGGTTCAATTACAGCTCACTGGAGCCTCAACCTCCTGGGCCCAAGCAGTCCTCCCATCTTAGCCTCCTGTGCAGCTGGGACTGCCAATGCTTGCTACCAGGCCTGGCTGATTTTTTTTATTTTTTATAGAGAGTGTCTCACTATGCTGCCCACGCTGGTCTCAAGCTCCTGAACTCAGGTGATCCTCCTGCCTCACCCTCCCAAAGTGCTGTGATTGCAGGTGTGAGCCACTGTGCCTGGCCCACTGTTACATATTTTATTCAGTGTTTTAGCTACCAGTAACGATAAGAGGGACTCTTCAGCAAACTTTTTCAACATATTGTTTATAGCTAGCCTTTTTAAAAATGTTGCCAGTAAAGCACACATAAAAGCAAAAGACCAGTAATCAATAACCTGTAATATGTTTCACATATCAGTGAAACTTAATTAAGACCTGAAGTAGAAAATACTATAAATTAATATAATTACTGAAGAATCATTATATTTACCTGCAATGGGTGGGCCAACAGTCATGGGTATAGACATGAATCCGAGCAGAAATCCAATTGCTTGGGAGACATCCTGGGCACCGACTAACTCAAAGGCTATGGGAGCCATAATGGAAATGAAGCATCCATCGAAGAGACCCATGATGAGACACACAGCAATAAGGGCCCCAAAGACGCTACACAGGGGAATCATCATGGACATCAGACCAATGAAGAAGAAGGAGAGTACCTAGGACAGACACCATAATGTCAGTTCTGCTCTCAGGAAAAGTGAATGTCACAACTACCATGCAACATGCTTAGGACTTCTAAGTGATTGCTTGTTCTCCCTCCCCTCCCCCCCACCACTGCCTCATTCACTTTGATTTTACATACATAATCAATTCCTATATTCATCTCCTTCAAGTTCCCCTAGCACTTTCTCAATATTTCCATTAAGGGACAAGAAGAAAATAACTTTTTTTTTTGGAACCAGAGTTTTGCTCTGTCACCCAGGCCGGAGGGCAGTGGTGAGATCTCGACTCATTATAACCCCTGCCTCCTGGCTTCAAGGGATTCTTCTGCCCCTGACTCCTAAGCAGCTGGGACTACAGGCAAGTGCCACCATGTCTGGCTTATTTTTGTATTTTTAGTAGAAATGGGGTTTCACCACGTTGACCAGGCTGGTCTCAAACTCCTAACCCCAAGTGATCCTCCCACCTTGGCCTCCCAAAGTGCTAGTACTACAGGCATGAGCCACAGCACCCAGCCAAAAATAACTTTTTATGTGCTTACTTTCCTCCCAGCCCTTGAACTTAGAATCTGTAAAAAAAAAAAAAAAAAAAAAAAATTTGCAAGTCACGGTGGCTCATGCCTGTAATCCCAGTACTTTAGGAGGCCGAGGTGGGCAGATCACCTGAGATCAGGAGTTTTGAGACCAACCTGACCAACATGGAGAAACCCTGTCTCTACTAAAAATACAAAATTAGTCGGGCATGGTGGTGGCCCCTGTAATCCCAGCTACCTGGGAGGCTGAATCTGGAGAATCACTTGAACCTGGGAGGCAGAGGTTGCAGTAAGCCAAGATCATGCCATTGCACTACAGCCTGGCCAACAAGAGTGAAATTCCATCTCAAAAAAAAAAAAAAATCTTTATGAAGTTTAAGGATCCTGTACCTGGTCAGTGCTCAATCAGCTCAAATTCATTAAACAATTGATTTTTTTTTAACGTTTAAAACTATGTATACTTCACTGGCAGACATTAAAAATAAATTTAAGCACCCCAGAGTTAAGGCTTATATTTATTTTGAGCGATTGAACACTTTCATTTCAGCATTATAGGTAATAGAATCAAACACCTGATTTTGCCCACTATTTGGTAGGCACTGTGCTATGTGCTATAGAGTTCAACAGTGAATAAGGCTGCGTTCCTACCCCTGGGTTATGGAAAGATGGATATTTAAATAAATTAGCACAAGTGAAGTATTTACATGCTGCCATAGTTATATATTCAAATTATGGGGCCAGGCGTGGTGGCTCACACCTATAATCCCAGCACTTTGGGAGGCTGAGACAGGCAGATTACCTGAGGTCAGGAGTTCGAGACCAGCCTGGTCAACATGGTAAAACCCCATCTTTACTAAAAATAAAAAAATTAGCTGGGCATGGTGGCACATGCCTGTAATCCCAGCTACTTGAGAGGCTGAGGCAGAAGAATTGCTTGAGTCCAGGAGATGGAGGTTGCAGTGAGCCAAGATCATGCCACTGCACTCCAGCCTGGACAACAGAGCAAGACTCTGTCTCAAAAAATAATAACAAAATAAATAAAATGACACACACAAAAAAAGAAATAAAAGCAAAGCATGGTGGACACAAAAAAGGAAAAAATAATATGTTTTTTAAGGCACAGAACTTGTTAAAACTGAACAATTTACTAGTCAGCAGAAAAAAATGTTTTAAAAAGCATCAGGTTTTTTTTAAAGTATGCATATTATAGCAACTATCATTTATTTAGTGTTTACTAAGTGCCAAGCATTGTTGTAAACACTTTAGATTGATTATCTCACTGGTGATCCTCATAATGACTTTATGAGGGGATTACTAATGTTATCTCCATTTTACTGATGAAGATAGTGATCCTGGGAGAAGTTAAGTAATATGCCCAAAGCACAGAAGATGGAGCCATCCTGGAACCCATGGTCCACGTAGGCAGCAGCAGGCAGTGAACAGAACTGTGCCTAGAGGGTGCCTCCCAATGACAGCGAGGCTGGGGAGGAAAGAGAGACCAGATAAAATAGCTGCATGCATCACTGTCTTCACTTGTTCTGTTTTTCCTAGGCTCCACTAGCACGCCTACGGACCTGCGGATGCTGGAGGTTGGTAGTGCACCTCAGGACAGCCACTCACAATCTGAGGGGCTCTGAAGGTGCAGAGTGTGAATTCTGGGTGGAATTCAGGCATGTCAATTTTCACAACTTTAACACAAGTGGTTCACTGACACCAAAATAGGAAACATGCTCTTGAAAAATGTTTCATATTGGGTTAGTTCTTTTCGACACCATCATATCATATAGTTGGTACATTTTTTCTTCAATCACTAAAATATGATCTTACGGTAAAGCTATGGTTAGTTTAAGATTGTGAGTTGGTCATTTGAAAAATAAGCCTAGCACTTCACACTGGCATTTCTAAAGAACAAAATCTCCCTATTCTTCTGATTTGTATTTGCTTATTAAATATCCTTTCAATACAACTTCCATGACAGCACAAGCATAACTGCTTAGCAGTAATTGTCGGGCTTACAACCCAGCAGGTTGGAAAGAACTGGGGCTCAAAGGGACATGATCAGCTTCTAAGCTCTCCATGACCTCGAGCAAGTAAAAAGACTTCCTTATGCTTCGCATTTATTGAGACAAAAAGAGATCTAAAGATAAAATGTAGAAAGGGGTTTGAAATTAACAAATAGGTAAAGATTTAAGTAGTAATTTTTATTGAAAATCTAAGTAGATAAACCCCAATTTTTTATTTTTTATATTTGAAATAGGTGTCACTTTCTTGCCCAGGCTGGAATGCAGTAGTGTGATCACAACTCACTGCATACTCAATCTCCTGGGCTCAAGGTGACCTTCACACTTCAGTCACCCAAGTAACTAGGACATGCCACCATGCCTGGCTAATTTTTTATGTTTTGTAGAGATGGGGTTTTACTATGTTGCCCAAGCCAATCTTGAACTCCTGGGCTCAAACAAACTACCTGCTTTGGTCTCCCAAAGTGTAGGATTACAGGCATGAGCCACTGCATCAACTCTAATATTGTTAACAGTAGAAACATTTTTATTCTATGTACAAACATAAAAGGAGATAAACATAGAAACTTACTGAAATATTAGAAACATATCAATAATCACAAACTCCAGGAATCTGGAATAAACCTTCAGGATGATAAGGGGCCAGATTCAATGGATTTAATTGTTAAAACTACAGACCAAACATCCCCAACCATGCCACTGTAATTATACTAGGTTTTCAGGAATATATATATTTTTCTTTTAATGTGCTTCATATTCTTTTCCTATTTTGGTCAGTACACATTTCCTTTTTTGTTTTTTGAACACCAGAGCCACTTGCCAACAAATTTCTTTAAAGATAAGAAAACCAGCTCTGTAGAATTTTAACACTTAGTTAATGTTGAAAGCCTAGTACAGTACTTAGCTTTGTTAACTTTTCAACTTTGCTTAAGTACTAATGTTATTTTAGAACAAATTATGTAACATGAGTCCTGGAACTTGGCCTCTTCAAATTTTTGTACTTCGGTCAGTTTTGTAAAAAATTATTTATGTAAAAGTTTCTAACTTATTGCTATGTATTTTGAGCATATTGTTTCTTTATACTTCCCTGACTGCAAGTTGTCCTTTTCTCTGTTCAAACTATATTGTTATGTTCTTTTTAAAATTAGAGAATGATTTATGTAGTTATTTAAATGTAATATTTTTCATTTTAAGACTTGTGTTTATAGAAATGTATACATCTATTCTTTAAGTACTTCTCAGAAAAATAATTTGCTTCTTTTACCTTATTTGTAGCTACTGTAGTGATGCTCCTTCCCAGGAGATGCTACTACCTAGAATCTGGCTAAATTTGGAGGTAAGTGGGTGAGGCTGGTGAGAACATACCTATTCCTTTTATGCAGGGATGCCTGAGCCACAAGAAGCACATGCCGAAATTTGGCAAACTACACATATAACAGATTCAGTGCTTCAGCACTCACCAAAATAAATATTAATCCGGGCATTAAATACTGATCTGGTGATCTGGGACTCAGTGTGAAAGACGAATAAATTTAGTATTACACACAATTCTTTAAAACTTGCCCTCAAACACAGCAGCTCTTGTTAGATTCAAATAAGAGATACACAGCCTCCTTATTTTCTCCTAGGCTATGGTACTGATAATAAGTGGGTGACAGTTTACATGTCTATATTGCTTTTGTTTTCTTTAAGGAAATACATCATATATCATAAATACATAAATATAGTATTTGTTATCATAGGATGGGCTACAGAATAATTAACCTTCTGTGAGTTAGTGTATGTACATGAGAACAAAAGATTCCTTTTGTTCTTACTTTTCCCACTTCTATCTCAAGGAGAGCATTGCTAGAGAAGTGTAGTTTAGGTTTTTCTCAAGAATCTTAAGTATAGCTCAAGAAGAAATAATGAGCTGCACCTGAATAAGAAGGCATCTTGGAGATGGACATCTAATTGACGTTTCTAAAGTTTAGTTAATATAAAGTCTCCAGACTTTCAGAGCCTCTGATTAGGCAGCCAGGACAGAAATAAGTTGGCAACAGAATTCTGTTGGTCCACCACAAACTAAACCCACAATACTAACTTTTAACTTACTGCTGCGTAACTGCAGACCAACACAGGACAAGCTAAGAAAGGCTATATTTTCTTTTGTAAATTACTAGAAACAAGTATTAAAATGTGTTCCAAAAATGTTGCAGATGATCTGTCTGCCCTATCTAGGGGAAGAGGACATTCAAAAATTGTTTTGGAATAAAATGCTGATGTATAAAATATATCATGACTTTATCTATTACAGCACCATAGTCTATCATCTCTCACCTGGACCCTGTATTGATCTCCTAATGGGTCTTCCTCCCCTCTTACACGCTTGTTTCCCCCCTTCCCCGTAATCCATCCTCCACACACAGAACAACCACAGTGACTTTAAAAATGTAAAATCAGACCTACATCCTTCAACAAAAGTCCACTACTCTGAAAGCAAAAGTCCATTACTCTTCATCTTGGCTTTCAAGGCTCAGTCTAATCTGGCCCACTCTAATTTCCCAGTCTCTTCCCATGCCACTCTCCCCGTCTTCTTGGGTTTCCAAACACATTTCTCATCTTCCTGCTTCAGTCTTGCTTTAGAAACTCAGGGACCTGCCTTGTTTGCATCACCCTAACAGCATCTGAGCTGGTGCTTGGGGCACAGGAGGCACTCAAGTTTTTGAATCAATGAAAGATGAAAGTCTGTAGTGCAACAAGTGTCCATTAGAGGGCTCCCTTGACACTGGAAAACAAAACTTAGATGATGTCCACAGTGAGATATTGACAAAGTGATCGTGATACAGTAAACACATTTTATTTATTTATTTTAGAGACAGGGTTTCACCATATTGGTCAGGTTGGTCTCAAATTCCTGACCTCAGGTAATCCACTTGCCTTGGCTTCCCAAAGTGCTGGGATTACAGGCGTGAGCCACTGCGCCCAGCCAATAAATACATTTTTTAAAGTAGCACATTACCAACTGCCTTCACTTCCTTCTAGCTGTGTGACCAGACTGTCTGTGACTTCCTGGACCTCTATACACACTGACACCAGTGTGTACACCAGTGTGTATACTCAGTGTTCACGTCTCTAAGTGGAAATAGCAATTGTACCTCCTCTCTTAGAGGGCTGAGGCAAGGATCAATGAGATGAGGCATGGAGAGCACTCAGTTCATTGTCTGGCACATGAAAGTCCTCAATAAATGGTTGACCGTTATCAAGTCAATTAATGGAAGTTAATTTGATCTGTAATGCCTTTTCCAATAATTTTCCTGTATCCAAATTTAACCTCTTTTTCAAGGCCCTGCTCAAATACTGCCTCTCATGGATAATATAATTCAACAGGCTTAATCCCCAAATCCTAATGCCCCCCTTGTGGCTCGCCTTTACCTTCCTTCCACAGCCAAGCATTTGGACAAAGTTGTCTATATCTCCATTTGTGAAAATGATCATGATCAATTTTTTGCACCTGCCATCCACTGAAACCATTCTCAGTTAGGTCGCTCATAGCCTCCCTGTTTTAAATTCGATGAAAACCTTTCAGCCTCTTTGTCACTAGCTACTGGCACTGCTGACCACTCCTGCCCCAAGAAACACTGTCGTCCCTGTTTTTCTCCCCTGCCTCTCTGGCTACTCCCTTTCAGTCTCCCTAGTCCTCCACTGACTTCATGTAGCCCATCAATGCCAAACTCTCAGGCCTTTTAACTCACAGACCTCTTATCCAGACTCATCCATGAGCTCTAAACTCAACTTGGCTTTCCTACAGGTATCACAAACTTAACATGGCAAAAATAAACTCATTGTTGGGGCAGGGGCAAGTAGGTTGGGTGAAAAAATTTTTTTCAATTAAAAAAAAATCATCATCATACTTAGATCTACTGAATATTGAACTTGATAAGATAGCAAAACCATCCACTCCATTACCTGAGTCACAAATCTCAGATCCAGTGTAAGTGGCTTCATCAAATTCTCCATTCTCTATGTCCCTAGCTTGTTCCATTTGATCTCAATATCTCTGCCTTGGTTCTTCCTGTCTTGACCCCTAGACTACCTTAATATAGTTTCCAACTAGTCCCTGGGCCTCAACTCTTGTTTTCTAAATTTTAGAGACAAGGCGTCGCTCTGTCACCTAGGCTGGAGTGCAGTGGCATGATCATACTCCTTTGTAACCTCAAAGTCCTAGGCTCAAGCGATCCTCCCACCTCAGCCTTCTGCATAGCTAAGACTACAGGTGTGTGCCACCATGCCTGGCTAACTTAAAAATTTTTTTTTTTTTTTAGAAATAGGGTTTCACTATGATTCCAGGATTACCTCAAACTGGCCTGAAGTGATCCTCCTGCTTCAGCCTCCTAAAATGTTGAGATTACAGACATGAGCCAGCATGCCTGGCCTTTTTAAAATATAGCTTTATTGAGATATAATTCATATCCTATTAAATTCATCCATTTAAAGTGTACAATTCAGTGAGTTTTAGTTTATTCACAATATTGTACAACCATCATCACTATCTAATTTTATAACATTTTCATTACCCCCACAAAGCAGTTACTCCCCACTCCCTCCTTCCAGCCCCTATAACCACAAATCTACCTTTTTTCTCTATGGAAAGAGACAGAGATGACTATTCTGGACACTTCATATAGATGAAATTATTCATTTGTATGTGGCCTTTTGTGACTATCTCAACTCTTACCCCCTCCCCCATTCTATTCCACCCGTCACAGTTACCAGATTGATTTCCCCACCCCGCCCCCCAGAGATGGAGTCTTGCTCTGTCACCCAGGCTGGAGTGCAGTGGCACAATCTCGGCTCACGGTAACCTCTGCCTCAACCGACTGAGTAGCTGGGATTACAGGAATGTGCCACCACACCTGGATAATTTTTGTATTTTTAGTAGAGATGGGGTTTTGCCATGTCTAATCTCAAACTCCTGGCCTCAGGTGCTCTGACCACCTTGGCCTCCCAAAGTGCTGGGATTACAGGCATGAGCCACCACACATGGCTGAGACTGATCTTTATAAAACACAGCTCAGGCTTACACCTGTAATCCCTGCACTTTGGGAAGCCAAAATGAGTGGACTGTTTTAGTCCAAGAGTTTGAGACCAGCCTGGGCCAGACAGTGAAACCCTGTTACTACAAAACATAGAAAAGTTAGCCAGGTGTGGTGGCTTGCACCTGTAGTCACAGTTACTCAGGAGTTTGAGGTGGGAGGATTGCTTGAGCCCAGGAGGTCGAGGCTGCAGTGAGCCATAATGGCACCACTGTACTCCAGCCTGGGTAACAGAGTTATACCTTGTCTCAAAAAACAAAAAACACCAACCCCCTGCTTCCCCAACTTATGTCACTCTCTGGCTTAAAATCCTTTAATAGCTCCTGGAAGATTTCAGGATAGAGTTCATGTACATAATGGCCCTTCCCAAGCTGCTTCCTGTCTATCACCCCAACCAATCCAACCACTATTCTTCCTTTATTCCATTCAAACATTCTGTTTCCCAGATATATCCTCCCATGTCACACCTCCACAGCTTTCCCATGTGTTTGTCTCTGCTCAGTGCATGCTTCTCTGTCTTCCTTTTCCACATACTTGGCCCTCACCTCTTTAACTCTGCTCAGACCCTCACTGGTGACTCAGATGCATGGTGCCTGGTGTTGCCATAGCACCCATCTAGCAAACCCATTATTCCACTGTTTTATCTTCTCCCATGAGACCATTAGCTACTAGCTGAGGGCACAGACCATGTTTCACTTAACTCTTCAGCATTTAACAGTGTGTTGCATGAAGGAGTCACTTCAATACCTGTTCTGTTGAGTGTCAGTAATGATCTTGGAATCAGCATTTGTTTATACTCACTGTTTGGTAGAAAGTCCCGCCATCTTTCCCCCAGGTTTCTTGCCCCCACCCTCCCCCCAGGCTTCCTGCTGCCCTGAGAAAAGCCCGCCAAGCCTGCTCTGTTCTGCCCAGCAACAACAAGCAGCCAATCATCGCAGCAGGAAAGCCCGCCAAGCCTCGGCCTATCCTGAACCGACATGTAACCCTCTGAGCCACCTCAGCAGTCTGCCCAGAGACGGACAGCCTATCCTAAGCTCCTACGACACTCCGCCAGCCCTGTGTCCATGCCCCATCCACCCCCCCTATAAAACCCTCCTACCCCAGCTGCGCAGTCACAGCCAGCCCCGATCTCCTTCCTTTTCTGGCCTGCCCGCTGGTCCCAATAAACCTGAACTCGGCTTCCAACTCTCGAGCTGTTATTTGGGGTCAGGTACCGGGCAGGGGTCTATAAGGGGGTCGCACATATGGTGCCGAAACCCGGGATGGAGGGTCGCTAGCCCCCCTAGCGACCCCCTCCCTCCAGCGACCTCCCCAGCCCTCCTCCAATTCGGCCTCAGCACTCCGGACCAGGTAAGTCCTGTTTCTTACCTTCTCCTTCCGTGGTGCGTGTGGCAAAGGCCCTTCCTCTCAGTCCCAATCCACGGATCCCTCGCCAAGCGCCGGCCGGCCCGAGCAGGATCCCCCAACCAGGCTCCAGGAGCCTTGGGTCGGCAGACAAGGGACGCCTTCTCTGACCCACCCAATCCAAAACCATTAAATAGGAATGATCAGACGGGACACCTTCTCTGGTCTTTCCTATCCACCTTCCTCTGGGGAGGCTGGTGGGTTGGAGGGACGCCTCCCCCCACACTACCCCAGCCCACTCGGATACTGTTCCGAGCTCGGATACTGTTCCGAGACCGCCCTCGGCTGGCAGGAACCCTTTGCTGCACGCATCATGGGGAACGTGGAGTCCAAAATTCCTAAAAACGCCCCCCTAGGTTGTTTACTTCTCGACTTTACCCGCTTGGGCTACTCCCAAAACCCTTAGGCGGAAAAAGCTTGTCTTCCTCTCCCAGGTGGCCTGGCCCCAGTATCAGCTCGATAACAGGTCGCATTGGCCTCCCACCGGCACTTTCGATTTCAATGTGCTCCACGACCTAGATAACTTCTGCCGCCGAACTGGCAAAGATAAGGAAGTGCCTTATGTTCAGGCTTTTTGGGACCTGTGTTCCCATCCTGACCTCTGCTCTTCTTGCTCTACTCACCAAGTTCTTTTAGCCCGAACTCCCCCACCGCAGACTCCTACCTCCCCAACCAAGCCACCTCCCTATACTCTACAGGAAGAGATGCCTGACCACATGTCTTCCCCCCTTTGTTCCCACTCCGGAAGTCCACTACCTCTCTCCCTCCCTACTCCTCACCGGAGGATCTGCCTGAACATCTATCCTCTCCTGCCAATCTCAGCAATCAGTTGCCATCAACGGCACGCTCTTCCTCTGCTCCCTCTGCACCTCCTACCTTGGAGGCCATGCCTCGCTCTTCCTCTACTCCCTCCGAGCCCCCTCCCTCAGAGGCTGCACTTCCTCTTGCCTCTCCGGTGGCGGCCCACACCCGCTCTCACCAGCCAGCTATCCTGGCCCCACTGCGAGAAGTAGCAGGCGCAGAAGGTTTAATCAGGGTCCATGTTCCTTTCTCACTTCAAGACCTGTCCCAAATTGAGAGACGTTTAGGATCCTTCTCAGCCGACCCATCCACCTATATTAAGGAATTCCAATACCTCACTTAAGCATAAGAAGCCCTAGTCCGGTATACTCGACTAGATCCAGCCTCCCAAAACGGGGCCACTGTATTAGCCTCCCATTTTATCTCCCAATCAGCACCCGACATAAGAAAGAAACTAAAGAAAGCAGAAGAGGGGCCAGAGACTCCCATCCAAGACCTGGTAAAAAATGGCCTTTAAAGTATTCAATGCCAGGGAAGATGCGGCTGAGGCTGCCCGCCAAACTCGCATGAAGCAGAAGGCTGCCCTCCAGACCCAAGCCCTAGTGGTGGCTCTAAGGCCGGCAGGGAACCAGAAGCCCAAGGCCGAAACCCATGCCCCTCCGGGAGCATGTTTCAAATGTGGAAAGGAAGGACACTGGTCCCGAGCCTGTCCACAACCACGGCCACCAACTAAGCCTTGCCCTATCTGTCAGCTCCCGGGACACTAGAAGTCAGACTGCCCCAGCTTCCCCAGGGTGCCGGTTCCTCAAAACAGACACACTGGCGTTACGCAGCCGGCAGTCACCCTCAGTAGGGAGAAGCCTGCTTGCCAGGAGCCGACCTCCAAGGGAGCTCCGTTCCCCAGTCTACTAGGGCTGCTAGACGACTAGCGGGGCCCTGGCTTTCCGACTCCGGTTACCCTCGCCGAGCCTAGGGTCACAAGACATGGGGGCTACCTACTCCGCACTTCCTTCTTATTCTGGCCGTCTCACCCCTTCCCAGGTCTCGGTCATGGGAATCGACGGGACCCCGAGTATCCCCTACCAAACCCCACCACTCATGTGCTCATATAACTCTACTCCATTTACCCACTCTTTTTAGTAATCCCCACCTGCCCAGTTCCCCTTCTGGGGCGAGACATCCTTTCAAAGCTGAAGGCCGTCATAACCTTCCCCACTGCCAGCCCATACAGCCTCTTTCTCCTAGCCCTCAATACTCTGCCTCAGAACTCCAGACCCTCCAGTCTACCCCCGGGGTACGGTTCAGGGATGACTTGGCCTTCAAGCATAACCTCCTCATCCTCCCCGAAAAGCAAAGGTACCAGATAATCCAAGACATCCATAATTCACTCCACATTGGGCCTAAAGCCTTATACCGGTTCCTCAACCCACTTTTTCACCCTCACCATCTCCTCAGTACCATACAGGAAGTCCAGTCCTCCTGTACTGTCTGCGCAAAAACTAATTCCCAGGGTTCCTGTCATCCTTGGCGCCAGCTTTATCAGCTACGTGGGTTCCTACCTGGCCAAGGCTGGCAAATTGATTTCACCCATATGCCAAAGCATAAACAGTACCGGTATCTGCTAACCATTGTTGACACTTTTTCAGGCTGGATTGAAGCTTACCCCATAGCCTCTGAGTCTGCCGGGACAGTAGCCACTCATCTCATTCAAGACATCATCCCACGCTTTGGACTCCTGGCTACCATACAGTCAGACAATGGCCCAGCCTTTATCTCCAAAGTCATAATGCCGTTTCTACCTCTCTAGGAATTCAGTGGAAGCTACATGCCGCCTACCATCCTCAGTTCTCTGGTAAGGTGGAACGGGCCAATGGCCTAATAAAGGAGCATCTGACCAAGCTCTTGCTTGAGCTCCGCCAATCCTGGGTAACCTTGCTTCCTATCGCCCTCACCAGGTTGAGAGCAAGCCCCCGGGGCCCATCACAGCTTAGCCCATTTGAGCTGCTGTACGGTTGCCCCTTCCTACTTTCAACTCCCCCACCACCAGAGACCACTCCTCTAGACAGCTACCTCCCCTACTTTACTCTCCTTCGCAGCCTTCTCCGAGAACACGCCAATGCTTCTCTTCCCCAACCCACCCAGCCATCTGAAAATACACAGAAAGTCTCCCCCGGGGACTCAGTTCTTATCAGGTCCCTCTCCCCAAAGCCCCTCGCCCCCAAGTGGGAAGGACCATACACAGTCCTCCTTACCACTCCATCAGCTATAAGAGTTGCTGAAATCCCATGTTGGGTCCACCTGTCTTGGGTAAAAAAGGCCCCTCATGGACCCTCCTTATGCTGGAAGGCTGTTCCTACTGGCCCTTTATCTGTCAAACTTACCAGGGCCTAGCAGCCACACCCCCTACAGATGGAGATTCTTCCTAACTGAAAACTATACCAAAACCACCTTCATCTGTAATACCCCCCCATACAGCCACAACCATCTTCTTGCAACTTCCGACTGCCCCGCAGCCGGATGCCAAAGGGCCATATATCTGAACTTCACCAAATTCCATAACATCCATACTGATATACCTCTCATGTGCTTCAACTATGACCAACCATCAGGAGCATGCAATAATACTCCTTGGCGCTCCTGCATGGGATGTACTTGGATGAACTGTCAACTACATATAGCCGTCAAGTCCACAGTACCTGCCCGATCTCAGCTCAAAATCATCCCAGACATAGATGGAGAAGGAAACACCATTATCGGTTCTACACGGTATTCCATTCTCATCCCTGACCCCTGGGACAACCGGTGGAAAAGCCCCCAGAAAGCTGCCGTGTATGACCACATAGATACCCAATATCCCTCTTCCCACCTGTACATCTGGCGGGCATACGTACGTACAGTCCACCAAGTCCACTCTGATATTAGCCTACAAGAAAAATCTCTGAATGACCAATTACAACCACATTCGTCTCTGTTTTCCTGGTTAACTTTTCTCCAAGAAGGAATCAAGTTAGCTAACCTCTCAGGACTAACTGACCTAACCTCATGCCTCATGTGTGCCTTCTTAGGACAGACTCCCTTCATTGCAGTCACTTACCCCATCCCTCTCAACCTTTCAGCCTCAACTTCTTCCTTCTCCCCCGTCAGGGAAGTCGATCTCTACACTCCACCTGATTTTGAACAGCTACCTGTGTGCTATTCCCTAGGCCGAAACTTCCCTAGCTGTAACAGAACTATACGGGTAACCACTAATATAACAGCCCCACGAGGAACGTTTTTTGGTGTAACAGGACCTTAACAAAAACTCTCTACATTGGCCTTTCCTCATCTCTTTTATGCCTCCCAGTAACCCTAGTCCCTCGACTCACTATATGTTCTTCAGCTGAATTCCAGATGCTGCAAGCTCCCCATCGCCGCACCCGACGAGCTGCCTTCCTACCCATTGCCATTGGAGTCTCCCCTGCTGGTTCAGCACTTGCAGCAGGATTAGGAGGAGGGGCACTAGTCCACTCTCACCTGGCCATAGCCCGACTGACCTCACAACTCCAAGCAGCTATTGATGACTCTACTGAGTCTGTAGCATCACTCCAATGACAGATCACCTCAGTTGCCCAAGTTGCCTTGCAGAACCGAAGAGCCCTAGACCTGCTCACTGCTGAACGAGGAGGGACCTGTATCTTCCTACAAGAAGAATGCTGTTACTACATCAATGAATCCAGCCTAGTAGAAACCCGAATCGAGAGCCTCCAGAAACTCAAAACTAGCCTGCAGAGTCAGAAGTTCTCGGCTGAAGCCACAGCGTGGTGGTCTTCCTCTATGTATACCCTCTTGTCCCCATTGCTTGGGCCCCTAGTAGCCATTTGCCTAATCTTACTTATTGCTCCTTGCTTTCTACAGTTCATACAGCGGCGCTTTCAAGAACTGACTCGAGTCACCATCCACCAGATGCTGCTCCAACCCCACCCTGAACGAGTGCAAGAAACAGACCTCTCCCTGAACATCCAGGCTCCTTAAGAAAAGAGACCTCTTCAGAACCCCCCGTCGACCCTTGTCAGCAGGAAGTAGCCAGATCGATTCCGCCGCGCTTTTTCCTTTTTAAGGAGTTGGGAATGTTTGGTAGAAAGTCCCGCCATCTTTCCCCCAGGTTTCTTGCCCCCACCCTCCCCCCAGGCTTCCTGCTGCCCTGAGAAAAGCCCGCCAAGCCTGCTCTGTTCTGCCCAGCAACAACAAGCAGCCAATCATCGCAGCAGGAAAGCCCGCCAAGCCTCGGCCTATCCTGAACCGACACGTAACCCTCTGAGCCACCTCAGCAGTCTGCCCAGAGACGGACAGCCTATCCTAAGCTCCTACAACACTCTGCCAGCCCTGTGTCCACGCCCCGTCCACCCCCCCTATAAAACCCTCCTACCCCAGCTGCGCAGTCGCAGCCAGCCCCGATCTCCTTCCTTTCCTGGCCTGCCCGCTGGTCCCAATAAACCTGAACTTGGCTTCCAACTCTCGAGCTGTTATTTGGGGTCGGGTACCGGGCAGGGGTCTACAAGGGGGTCGCACACTCACCCCAAAACCCCAGGAGGCAATTTGCCTTAAAGAAGATCAAAAGTCACACACATGACCAAATTTCGTAAGACACCCATAGGGCACAGGATCTGCACATGACATGAGAACTACACCAAAAACATTCCTCTTAGAAAAAGCAATGGACGAAAACCATTCTGGTTTGGTGGAGTTCCACGACAAAACAAAGAAATTGTTGTTTCATTGCCAATTTCTCATGTTTAAAACACAGACTCATAACTGATTTTGTCCTTGAAAAACTGCCTATAGGAGTTACGTGGTAGAAAATATTTCTCATTTTTATACAAGAATTTAAGCATGTAAGCACATTTAATAAGCCATCGGCTGATGAGAATAATTTTTTGTAGGGAAAAAAAGGTGTAAAAAAGTACCTGTAGATAAACCTTCTTCACACCGGGCACATAATCTGCAATCCGGCCAAAGAGCAGTCGTCCAACTCCTGAAGTGATGCCAATGCACGTAAGAACAATCTCTTTATTTTTTTTATCTTGAAATCTTTCATTTACATGTTTCATCTGTAGGCCAAAGAGAAAGAAACCACACTGAGTATAGTAGAAAAATGTGAAAAGTTTGAGGCTTTGCATCAGATGCATTTGCTTCTCTGCAATGTTATGGGCTCACAACTTTTTCCAAATTTGAATGTTTATAAAATTTGTCTTATGATAACTTTTCATGAAAACATATGAAAAAAAATGAACATGTTTTAGCTTTCATCTTAAAAAAGCATTTTTATGGCTGGGTGCAGTGGCTCATGCCTGTAATCCCAGTACTTAGGGAGGCCAAGGTGGGCGGATCACAAGGTCAGGAGTTCGAGACCAGCCTGGCCAATATGGCGAAATCAAATCTCTACAAAAATACAAAAATTAGTCAGGCATGGTGGCACATGCCTGTAATCCCAGCTACTCTGGAGGTGGAGATAGGAGAATCCCTTGAACCCAGGAGGCAAAAGTTGCAGTGAGCTGAGATTGTGCAACTGCACTCCAGCCTGGGCAACAGTGCAAGACTCCATCTCAAAAAAGAAAAAAAGCATTTTTATAAGTTATTTTCAACAAAGGGTTAGAAGCATGCAATTATAAGCTAACACTGAGCCATTAGCTAACAGAAGAGAACAGACATTTGGACATAATTGTTCTCTCAAGGTCACCCAAGGACTTATCTCCTCCCTAAGAGACAGTTCAAGGGTCAATTCTGGAGTTTCATTTCTTCTAGGAGGACCTGAACCAAAACTGACACCCCTGAAATAAGTTATAACAGAGCTTCCAGAATGAAAGCATAAGGTTCTCTACCTGTAAAGTTGCCTATTTGTGTAGCATTAGAACAGATAAAGATGCAGGGGCAGCTTAACATAGCAGTTAAACGATAAACCTCTGGAGAGGCAGACTGCTTGCATACAAATCCTGGTTCCATCCTTATCAGCCTTGTGACTTTGGGTAAGTTCTTAACCTCTAGGATTTTAGTTTCTTTGTCTATAAAATGGAAATTGCAGTAGTACCTACTTCAGAAATTGGTTGTGAGGATTAAATAGAATGTCTGTGTAAAGAGCTTAGAACAGTGTTTGGCAAACAGTTAATAACAATCAGATATTAATTTTAGCCTTTTTTTTTTTAAAGGACATTTCTCCATTTACAGTGTATTCAAAACAGAGACTACAGTGACTTACGGGCCATGTAAGCATATTTTCTTTGACCTTTCCTTATGCCCGACACTCACTGTCCCCACACGACACATTGGTTTCAGTTCTGGAAGTCTGCAAGCAAATTTCTCACCAAATACAGCTGCCCATATAGTGCCTTATTTGGCAGTGAATAGCTTTCCTAGATGCTATCACTATAAAACACTTCCCATTTTGCATTGTAAGAGCTCATTTATGTATCCCAACACCATCTCCTTTCTCTCTTCTCTTTCAGAACTAGTAACTGTTCTCCCTAATTTCTGTATTTTCATACTGGTCCAGAATAATCCTCCTAAATATGCCTTTAATCTCATCAAAGGTGGCCCACTGCCTACATTTGCACTCCTTAGTTTGGTATTTAAAGCCCTCGGTAACCTGTTGCTAATCTACCTTTGTACCTTTGTTACCTACTGGTCTTTGACTCAGAAGTAGAAAATTCATCTGACTTACAAGCCTGGCCAAACAAACAAACAAACAAACAACAACAAGTACGAAACAGTAGAAAATTCAAATGTCTAAGGGCCCAACAAAATAACATAAAAAAGTAAAACGGGTTCCTTGGAGAGAAAAGACATATACTTCAGTCGATTGTTATCATATAGGACTACCAGTGTTGCCAAATCTACCCCTAGGACCCCTTTTATTTAAAAGTCAGAAGTCTGGATTTTGTGTGGAAATGTTGGCATCTAATTTAAATTCAGGACACTGTGTGATCCAGCCCTGCAAAAGCCAAACAAAACACGTCTGCAAACTGCATTAGGCCTGCTTTGCTCTCAGCCCTAATCCCATCTGACCCAGTAGGACAGGTTTATTCACAGTGTCACTTAACATGCCAAGATGTTCTTACCCATCTACATTTCTGCTGCCTCTTCTACCCTCTTTAACTTTCTAACTTCTTGTTATTGCCAACAGTTTTCATTTGGCACCTTAGGTATTGCCTGTTCCTACCCAGCCCTGTTAGTGTCTCTACACATTCTCTTAAGTAGACACTTCATGTAAAATTAGACATCCAAAGTCAACATGCCCCATGCTGAACTCAATTCCCACTCACAAATTGCCTGCCCCCTGTTTCAGTTAATACACATCCATAGTGGCAACTGACAGCTACCCTAGATTATACCCTTTCCCTCCTCAAATCCAAGAGTCACTGCTGAATCTTAATGATTTACCTTCTGAATCTCTCAGACTTGCTTCCTTTGGCCCACATTCCTCATGGCATTTTAGGTCCATTCTTACCACTCCCCACCAGGACCACTACAGCAGCCTTCTAACGGCAGTGCTTCTTGCTTGGGCCCTCACTTCTGAATCTCTCCCCTCTAACCTACGCTCCCTGAGAACACCAGTTTACGTTCAAAATGAACCTGTCTCAAACAAAAATAAGAGACATTCCTTAGTATTCATAAAAGGCTGAATCTACCAGGCATTTTTAAAAATGAAACTAAGAACCCCTGTCTGTCAAATGGTTATTATTCTTTATTAGTGGTTTATTCCCCACCCCGCCTTCTACTTTGTAATCCTTAAAAGGAGTAATAAGGTGAAATGTTTGAGGTATTTTGAAAGAAGATAAATTGGGTAAACCAAAATTATGCTTAAGAGGGAACTTGTTCTTCAACTAGAAGGGGCATTATTATTTAATTTATTTTTAAAATTTATTTGAGATGGGAATTTCACTCTGTCACCCAGGCTGGAGTGCAGTGGCATGCTCTTGGCTCACTGCAACCTCCACCTCCCTGGTTCAAGTGATTCTCCTGACTCAGCCACCCGAGTAACTGGGATTACAGGTGTGTGCCACCATACCTGGCTAATTTTTATATTTTTAGTAGAGATGATGTTTCACCATGTTGGCCAGGCTGGTCTCAAACTCCTGACCTCAAGTGATCTGACTGCCTCAACCTCCCAAAATACTGGGATTATAGGCATGAGCCATCACACCCAGCCCAGAAGTGATATTATTTAACCGAATTTTGTTACTGTCATGATTATTTAAATAAAGCAAGAACTTCAGCTTCTACTACTCCCTCCCTGTTCCCACCAAAATCTGCAAACTAAAAAAGTTTATATGGTCAGTACGTGAGGGAATAGAGATGTTGGATCTCTAGATCCTTCTCACTGAGGCAGCAGTACCCAAGAGGTCTGGTATGTTCTACTTGTAGCCTGGACCATCCATGACTGCTGCTAACTGTTTTACAATTTCTGCCTATCTGTCATCCTCTGGGGACTGGCATGTACTTTAGTTCAGCAGAAAGTGAATACAGGACAAAGTGGATATTTCTAATAAACAGTTGTAGAGATATGAAAATGTTGAAGAGGTGTTTTCATACTTAACCTAATTTATTTTTTAAACCAAAGCTTATACTAGAGGCCACTGTCTACACAGGGGATATATTAAGGTGTAGTTAACTTTAAAGATAAGTTAGACTTTATCTAAATGTATTAAGTGTCAGGAATTCATATTTTATTTATGTTCTTAAACATCTGTTTAATTCTGGGCTGCATACTTCCAGGGGATTAACAAAACCTTGCTAACTGACGTCTTCAGCACTGCCTGTGCCTGAAACATTTTTGCTTTTAGAGACAAGAGTTTCACTCTTGCCCAGGCTGGAGTGCACTGGCATGATCACAGCTCACTGCAGCCTCCTGGGCTTAAGCAATCCTCCTACCTCAGCCTCCCAAGTAGCTGGGACCACAGGTACATGCCACCACACCCAGCTAATTTTCAAATCACTTCTGTAGAGATGTGGTCTCGTTAGGTTGCCCAGGCTAGTCTCAAACTCCTAGGCTCAAGCAATCCTCTGGGCTTGACCTCCCAAAGCGCTGGAATTACAGGCATGAGCCTCCATACCTGGCCCTGGATAACTGTTTCTGACTAGCCAAATGAAGGCAGGTTCCTCTCCCCTCACTAGAGCCCACAGGCAGATCCTGTTTTTTGAGAGGTCTCAGGCCGTAGCCTAAGAAAGTGATCATCTAACTGGAACTCAGCCCTGGCCGCTCTCCTCTCCACCTCTCTCTTACAGGGGAGCCACAGTGCAAGATATTTGGAGATATCAGATCGTGTTCTGATGAAGAAGCTAAAGCAGAGTCCTCTAACTCTGAGATATCAACCACAGAGGAAGTTATATGGGTGGCCACAGTACAAAAGCAGCTCCAATAAAGCTGACACACATGCATGAGACACTCAAGCTTCTCATCACCAAATGGTTTCATGATAGAAGAATGTCCAACAGAAGGGAACCCCAAATCACGTTATTTACAGAAACCTCTGAAACCCAGTGGTGGTACACACCTGCAAAGCAAGGATGCCAATGCTGTTGATGGAAAAGGTCCAATCATTACCTACTATACTGTTTTCTAAGATTGTGTACTTTGGCCATGCCTTGATGGTCATTATCTTCCTCCTTTTAAGGGGGTGAATACTTTTTGTTTAATGTCTTTTATGTAAGGTTTATGGATGTTATTAAATAATATGATAAAATACTGGTGCACACAAGTTAGACTATATTTTTTTTGGGAACCATAGTTTAAAAAGAAGGGGGATTACTAGAGACTCTTCAAACAAAAGTAACTTTATTTCTGACAGAGGACTTGGAGTGACAGCTGACTGACAACTACAAAGTGCTAACAAAGGCCCTATTACAGAGGCCAGGAAAGCAGGGCAAAAATAGGCCCAGGGGAGCAGTGCAGACTGTGGGACTAAAATAACTACAACTGTCTTCTAGGCAGAACCGAGCAAAACAACCCCTCCACCCCACCCAGTACTTATCATCCACTGCTGTAGCAGTTAACTATGCTCTTTGGGAGATAAGATTTCAATAACCCAGTCATCACCTGTACTCCTTTGTAATGATTTTGATTCTCTCATCTCTGTCCTTCCTCATAAGATACATATCATCAAACTGAAAGGGGTGGACAATAGGTAGGCCTGTACGCTTATTTTATCTCTAGGAGAATAAACTCTTTGAGGGAGGGAGGGGACCTAAATGTTTTACATTTACATGGTACATCAAAATATGGGATAATAAATGCTACATAATATTTACAGTGATGATGGAACTCAAACTGATTCGACTTCCTACTTTCCAATACGAACACTAAGTTCAGAGTATGTTTACTCACTGCTTTTAATACCAGAGATGGGCAATTTTAGCTTGTTGCTTCTCATTAACATGCATTTTGGAGTAATTTTAAGAAAATATCCATCTGTCATTTGAAAAGCTATTCCATAACTCTGGAAGACCGTTCTGCCTAAATACACTTTTTTGAAAGGTAAACTCAAAAAACCTGGCCCCTTTAAAAAATAGATGTATATCTGAAAGGGAGTAGAGAGCCTGCAAGAGTGGGTTAATGGATAATCTGAGTTCGTTGCAAATCAAAACTTAACACTACCCTTTGACTTAAAAGTAGGATGAACAGAAGTCTTCTGAATGAAATGAGACAGTTTATTTTGTTTTCTTTCTTTCCTTTTTAAAAGATTGTGTTTCCCCGAGCTCTGTTTTTGCTAGAGGAAGTAAATTAAAACAAGTGGGGCCCTCCCTTAGGAAGTTTTGCATGAGCTCTGCACACCAGCAAGCCGAGCCAGGTGATTAAAGGTGGAAGAAAACTAACTCCATAGATCTGCGTACATAAAATTAATCCCTTTACACCAGAAAACACTGATATAAAAGTTTATGGTCATTGATAGATATTCATTGATTAGACCAGTGTCAAAATGTCATTTTATCTTGTTTAATCTGATCAACAGTGCCTTGAGACTAAGGTATCTCTGATGTGCTTGAAAGGAAAAATTTCTTTGCTTGCCAACATTTTTAGGACTGAATCTTTTGGTAGCCCATTGTCTATTTTTTAATGATGTTTCTGTTGTGGCTAAACTGTGGTACAGGTACCTACAGCCTCCTCAGCAGCTGACCAGGTGGAGTGCAGACCTTTGGCCTAACAGGACTGTAGGAGGCATGGATGGTTGGTTCTGTTTGTTTTTTTTTTAAACAGCTGATCTCTCCATTTCATTAAGAGAGGTTTCCATGGTGTAGATAATCACGCATGGCACTGTTAAGCATGAAAAACAACTAGGAAAAAAGAAGTTTCTGGAGTGCAGATTATTTATTAGCTACCAAAGGACAGAAAGAGTTCAGAAGGAAGAGATGGCTGATTGTTTAAATAGTTCATCTATGACACAGCATCATTTAGACAAAATCAAGATTTAGTAAAATGTCCTAGAGGAATTACCAACCAAAACCAGCTTGGATTTAGATGCCAGTTTAAATAACCCTGCATTTTAGAAGTTTAAAGTAGACTTCATCTTAAAATAGAAATAAATCACTAGGATTTTTAGGTAACTTGAAATTATTTAGTGACTCTAAATTCTGGGCCAGATATTTCACAAGTTATCAAAAATTGTTCTGTTCCTTCCCCAACAATGAAAGATTTAATCTTTTTTTTTTTTTTTTTTTGAGATGGAGTTTAACTCTTGTCCCCCAGACTGGAATGCAATGGCATGATCTCAGCTCACTGCAACCTCCTCCTCCTGGGTTCAAGCGATTCTCCTGTGTCAGCCTCCCAAGTAGCTGGGATTACAGATGGGCACCACTATGCCCAACTAATTTTGTACTTTTAGTACGGACAGGGTTTCACTATGTTGTCCAGGTTGGTCTCAAACTCCTGACCTCAGGTGATCTGCCCACCTTGACCTCCCAAATTGCTGGGACTCCTAGTGTGAGCCACTGTCCCCAACCTAAATTCAAATTTGATTCTGAAGTTTCTTTTTTGAAGTTTCATTCTTGACACACCAGACTTACCACTCTCTCAGATCCTTGGTTCCTGGCAAGTTTGAATGAACACAACAGACTGTGTCTATGCTGGTCATCAAGATGGCTCCTGAGGGCTCAACCATAGTTGGCAGCCTACCTGCATAACTGACTGACTCCAGTACCTTAATAGAGCACTTTGAAGATATAAAAGTGGCTGCAAAGGCTCTGTAGATGTGGACTCCCCTTTATGATTCATGCTCTTTTGAGGCATCATGTACTTCCATGTTTTATATTTATTAAAAAACAAGTAAAGGGGATATGCTCTTTAAACTTATTCCTGGATTGATGTGGTGATTAAGTCACCTATTGGCTAAATGTGCATGCTGAACAGACAGGTGTGGGTTATGGAGTCTCTATAATGAATAGTGGAATTACAGTCACATGCTACATAATAACATTTCTGGTCACAGATGAACCACATATACAACGGCAATTCTATAATATTAAAATCCTGTATTTTCACTGTACCTTTTCTATGTTTAGATACACAAATACCATGTGTTAACGGCCTGCAACATTCAGTACAGTAACATGCTGTACAGGTTTGTAGCCTAGGCGCAATAGGCTATACCTATGCCATATAGTCTAGGTATGCAGTGACTACATGATGTAGGTTTATCTAAGTACACTCTATGATATTTGCACAACAATGAAATCGCCTAAGGATGCATTTATCAGAACATATCCTCATTGTTAGGTGACACATGACTGTGCACGAATTTGGAAAAATAGTCCAAAGTGAACAAATGCACCCAACAAAAACCTAGTTTAAATGATATTAAAGAGGGGATCCAAGATGGCCGAGTAGGAGCAGCATTTCCAGATGGACTTTTATTACCCACAGATCAGGAGATTCCTGGGCGGAGGAGCGCCATGGGTCTCCAACACAGCTGTTTCAGCCGGCAGAGTGGGTCTCCACACAAAAAGAAATTCACACAGGTCCGAGCACCATTTCAGCTGGCAACGGGAGTGCCTGGGAGACAGAGTCGCCCGTTCAATTGACAAAAAGGGGACTGAAATAGGAAGCCAGGCCAGGAGATTCCCAGGTGAAAAAGCACCACAAGTCTCCAGTGCGGCTGTTTCAGCTGGCGCAGCGGGTCTCCACACAAAATCTCACACAAATCCAGACAACTTTTCAACAGGTGACTAGAATGCCTGGGAGACAGAATTGCCCGTTCAACTGAAAAACAGGGGACTGAAACAGGGCGCCAGGCCAGGAGATTCCCGGGTGGAAAAGCACCACAAGCCCCCAGTGCAATCTGGGTGCCATTTCAATTGGTGACTGGAATGCCTAGGAGACAGAGTCACCTGTTCAACTGAAAAAAACAGGGTCTGAGGCAGGGATCCAGGTGATCAGGAATGGTTGGTCCCACCTGCACAAAGACCAGCAATCTGAAATGCTCTGGATTGAGTTTCTTTTTTTTCTTTTTTAAATTGCATTTTAGATTTTGGGGTACATGTGCAGAACATGCAAGATAGTTGCATAGGTACACACATGGCAGTGTGTTTTGATGCCTTCCTCCCCTTCACCCACATTTGGCATTTCTCCCCAGGCTATCCCTCCCCAGCTCCCCCCACACTGCTGTCCCTCCCCTATTCCCCCAATAGACCTCAGTGTCTAGTACCCCCTTCCCTGTGTCCATGCGTTCTCATTTTACCTCACCCGCCTATGAGTGAGAATATGCAGTATTTCATTTTCTGTTCTTGCTGAGAATGATGTTTTCCAGATTCATCCATGTCCCTACAAAGGACACGAACTCATCATTTTTTATTGCTGCCACATTTTCCCAATCCAGTCTATCATCGATGGGCATTTGGGTTGGTTCCAGGTCTTTGCTATTGTAAACAGTGCTGCAATGAACATTCGTGTGCAGGTGTCCTTATAGTAGAATGATTTATAGTCCTTTAGATATATACCCAGTAATGGGATTGCTGGGTCAAATGGAATTTCTACTTCTAAGGCCTTGAGGAATCGCCACACTGTCTTCCACAATGGTTGAACTAATTTACACTCCCACCAACAGTGTAGAAGTGTTCCTATTTCTCCACATCCTCTCCAGCATCTGTTGTTTCCAGATTTGTTAATGATCACCATGCTAACTGGCATGAGATGGTATCTCAATGTGATTTTGATTTGCATCTCTCTAATGACCAGTGATGATGAGCATTTTTTCATATGTTTGTTGGCCTCATGTATGTCTTCTTTTGTAAAATGTCTGTTCATATCCTTTGCCCATTTTTGAATGGGCTTGTTTGTTCTTTTCCTGTAAATCTGTTTGAGTTCTTTGTAAATTCTGGATATCAGCCCTTTGTCAGATGGGTAAACTGAAAAAATTTTTTTCCCATTCTGTTGGTTGCCGATTCACTCTAGTGACTGTTTCTTTTGCCGTGCAGAAGCTGTGGAGTTTCATTAGGTCCCATTTGTCTATTTTGGCTTTTGTTACCAATGCTTTTGGTGTTTTGTTCATGAAGTCCTTGCCTACTCCTATGTCCTGAATAGTTTTGCCTAGATTTTCTTCTAGGGTTTTTATGGTGCCAGGTCTTATGTTTAAGTCTTTAATCCATCTGGAGTTAATTGTAGTGTAAGGTGTCAGGAAGGGGTCCAGTTTCTACTCTCTGCACATGGCTAGCCAGTTTTCCCAACACCATTTGTTAAACAGGGAATCCTTTCCCCATTGCTTGTTTTTGTCAGGTTTATCAAAGATTATACGGTTGTAGATATGTTGTGTTGCCTCCGATGCCTCTGTTTTGTTCCATTGGTCTGTATCTCTGTTTTGGTACCAGTACCATGCTGTTTTGATTACTGTAGCCTTGTAGTATAGTTTGAAGTCCAGTAGTGTGATGCCTCCCACTGTGTTCTTTTGCTTAGAATTGACTTGGCTATGCGGGCTCTCTTTTGGTTCCATATGAAGTTCATGGTGGTTTTTCCCAGTTCTGTGAAGAAAGTCAATGGTAGCTTGATGGGGATAGCATTAATTCTGTAAATTACTTTAGGCGGTATAGCCATTTTCACGATATTAATTCTTCCTAACCATGTACATGGAATGTTTCTCCATCTGTTTGTGTCCTCTCTTATTTCATTGAGCAGTGGTTTGTAGTTCTCCTTGAAGAGGTCCCTTACGTTCTTTGTAAGTTGTATTCCTAGGTATTTTATTCTTTTTGTAGCAATTATGAATGGCAGTTCGTTCTTGATTTGGCTTTCTTTAAGTCTGTTATTGGTGTATAGGAATGCTTGTGATTTTTGCACATTGATTTTATATCCTGAGACTTTGCTGAAGTTGCTTATCAGTTTCAGGAGTTTTTGGGCTGAGGTGATGGGGTCTTCTAGGTATACTATCATGTCGTCTGCAAATAGAGACAATTTGGCTTCCACCTTTCCTATTTGAATACCCTTTATTCCTTTTTCTTGCCTGATTGCTCTGGCTACAACTTCCAGTACTATATTGAATAGGAGTGGTGAGAGAGGGCATCCTTGTCTAGTGCTGGATTTCAAAGGGAATGCTTCCAGTTTTTGCCCATTCAGTATGATATTGGCTGTTGGTTTGTCATAAATAGCTTTTATTACTTGGAGATATGTTTCATCAATACCGAGTTTATTGAGGGTTTTTAGCATAAAGGGCTGTTGAGTTTTGTCAAATGCCTTCTCTGCATCAATTGAGGTAATCATGTGGTTTTTGTTTTTGGTTCTATTTATGTGGTGAATTACATTTATAGACTTGCATATGTTGAACCAGGCTTGCATCCCTGGGATGAATCCTACTTGATCATGATGGATAAGTTTTTTGATGTGCTGTTGCAATCGGTTTGCCAGTATTTTATTGAAGATTTTTGCATCTATGTTCATCATGGATATTGGCCTGAAGTTTTCTTTTCTTGTTGAGTCTCTGCCGGGTTTTGGTATCAGGATGATGTTGGTGTCATAAAATGATTTGGGAAGGATTCCCTCTTTTTGGATTATTTGAAATAGTTTCAGAAGGAATGGTACCAGCTCCTCTTTGTGTGTCTGGTTGAATTTGGCTGTGAACCCATCTGGACCTGGGCTTTTTTTGAGTAATAGGCTCTTAATGGCTGCCTCGACTTCAGACCTTGTTATTGGTCTATTCATAGTTTCGGCTTCCTCCTGGCTTAGGTTTGGGAGGACAGAGGTGTCCAGGAATTTATCCATTTCTTCCAGGTTTACTAGTTTATGTGCATAGAGTTGTTTGTAATATTCTCTGATGATGGTTTGAATTTCTGTGGGATCTGTGGTGATTTCCCCTTTATTGTTTTTTATTGCATCTATTTGGTTGTTCTCTCTTTTCTTTTTTACCAGTCTGGCTAGTGGTCTATTTTGTTGATCTTTTCAAAAAACCAGCTCTTGGATTTATTGATTTTTTGAAGGGTTTTTCATGTCTCTATCTCCTTCAGTTCCACTCTGATCTTAGTTATTTCTTGTCTTCTGCTAGCTTTTGAGTTTTTTTGATCTTGCTCCTCTTGCTCTTTCAATTTTGATGATAGGGTGTCAATTTTGGATCTCTCCACTCTTCTCATGTGGGCACTTATTGCTATATATTTTCCTCTAGAGACTGCTTTAAATGTGTCCCAGAGATTCTGGTATGTTGTGTCTTTGTTCTCCTTGGTTTCAAAGAACTTCTTTATTTCTGCCTTTATTTCATTGTTTATCCAATCAACATTCAAGAGCCATTGTTCAGTTTCCATGAAGCTGTGCAGGTCTGAGTTAGTTTCTGAATTCTGGGTTCTAACTTGATTGCACTATGGTCTGAGAGGCTGTTTGTTATGATTTCAGTTGTTTTGCATTTGCTGAGCAGTGCTTTACTTCCAATTATGTGGTCAATTTTAGAGGTGTGATGTGGTGCTGAGAAGAATGTATATTCTGTGGATTTGGGGTGGAGAGTTCTGTAAATGTCTATCAGGTTTGCTCGTTCCAGGTCTGAGTTCAAGCCCTGGATATCCTTGTTAATTTTCTGTCTGGTTGATCTGTCTAATATTGACAGTGGAGTGTGAAAGTCTCCCACTATTCTTGTGTGGAAGTCTAAGTCTCTTTGTAAGTCATTAAGAACTTGCCTTATATATCTGGGTTCTCCTGTATTGGGTCCATATATATTTAGGATCGTTAGCTCTTCTTGTTGTATCGATCCTTTTACCATTATGTAATGACCTTCTTTGTCTCTTTTGATCTTTGTTGCTTTAATGTCTATTTTATCAGAGACAAGAATTGCAACTCCCGCTTTTTTTTTGCTCTCCATTAGCTTGTTAAATCTTCCTCTATCCCTTTATTTTGAGCCTTTGTGTATCCTTGCATGTGAGATGGGTTTCCTGGATACAGCACACCGATCGGTTTTGGTTTTTTATCCAATTTGCCAGTCTGTGTCTTTTGATTGGTACATTTAGCCCATTTACATTTAGGGTTAATATTGTTATGTGTGAATTTGATACTGCCATTTTGAAGCTAGCTGGCTGTTTTGCCCGTTAGTTGATGCAGATTCTTCATTTTGTTGATGCTCTTTACCATTTGGTATGTTTTTGGAATGGCTGGTACTGGTTGTTCCTTTCTATGTGTAGTGCTTCTTTCAGGAGCTCTTGTAAAGCAGGCCTGGTGGTGACAAAATCTCTGAGTACTTGCTTGTTCACAAAGGATTTTATTTTTCCTTCACTTATGAAGCTCAGTTTGGCTGGATATAAAATTCTGGGTTGAAAGTTCTTTTCTTTAAGGATGTTGAATATTGGCCCCCACTCTCCTCTGGCTTGTAGAGTTTCTGCTGAGAGATCTGCTGTGAGTCTGATGGGCTTCCCTTTGTGGGTGACCCGACCTTTCTCTCTGGCTGCCCTTAGCATTTTCTCCTTCATTTCAACCCTGGTTAATCTGACAATTATGTGCCTTGGGGTTGCTCTTTTTGCAGAATATCTTTGTGGTGTTCTCTGTATTTCCTGGATTTAAGTGTTGGCCTGCCTTGCTAGGTTGGGGAAATTTTCCCGGATAATATCTTGAAGAGTATTTTCCAGCTTGGATTCATTCTCTTCGTCACATTCTGGTACACCTATCAAACGTAGGTTAGGTCTCTTCACATAGTCCCACATTTCTTGGAGACTTTGTTCATTCCTTTTTGTGCTTGTTTCTCTAATCTTTGTTTCTCCTTTTATTTCATTGAGTTGATCTTCGACTTCTGATATTCTTTCTTCTGCTTGGTCAATTGGGCTGTTGAAACTTGTGCATGCTTCATGAAGTTCTCGTGTTGTGTGTTTCAGCTCCTTCAATTTATTCATATTCCTCTCTAGGTTGTCCATTCTTGTTATAATTTCCATGAATCTTTTTTCAGGGTTCTTAGTTTCTTTGCATTGTTTTAGAACATGTTCTTTTAGCTCACGGCAGTTTCTCATTATCCACCTTCTGAAGTCTGATTCCATCATTTCGTCACACTCATCCGTCCAGCTTTATTCCCTTGCTGGTGAAGAGTTTTGGTCCTTTGTAGGAGGTCCTTTGTAGTGTTTTGGTTTTGGGTGTTTTCCTCCTTTTTGTGCTGGTTTCTTCCCATCTTTGTGGATTTATCCACCTGTCATCTGAGTAGTTGCTGACTTTTTGATTGGGTCTCTGAGTGGACGCCCAGATTGTTGATGATGAAGTATTTCTGTTACTTAGTTTTCCTTCTAACAGTCTAGCCCCTCTTCTGTATGACTGCTGAGGTCCACTCCTGGCCCTGCTTGTCTGAGGTACACCTGTAGCAGGTGTGGAACAGTGAGGGATGCTACCAGTTTCTTCTTCTTCTATCTGTCCCAGAATGATGCCCGCCAAATGTCAGTCTGATCAGTCTTTTTTGAGGTGACTCTTTGGATATACGGGGGTCAGGGTGCTGCTTGAGGAGATGGTCTGTACTTTATAGGAGCTCAAGTGCTGAGCTGTGAGCTCCATTGTTCATTCAGGGCTGTTAGGCAGGTGCGTTTAAGTCTGCTGCAGCAGAACTTATAAAACCCCTTTTTTCCTCAGATGCTCTGTCTCAGGGAGTTAGGGCTTTCTTTATGAGTATCCGTTGCACTGTCCTGCCCAGCTAGGAGGCAGTCTAGTCACTATTTGCCTGCCGAGGCTGTGCCCTGCTACCGTGGGGTCCGCCCTGTTGCCGTGGACTTTGCCCTGCTGCCGTGCCCTCCACCCTGTTGGTGGAGTCTCTCTGTTATGGCGGGTTGCCTTGGCAACAGCAGGCTGCATCAGCAATGGGAGTGTACCTCAGTAGGGGCGGAATGCCTCGGTAATGGCGGATGCCCCTCCCCCACCGAGCTGCACCATCCTGGATTCAGCTATGCCCGCAGTGAAACTCTCAACCCCGAGCATTTTGAATCGCCATTTTGTTTGTCCCTGTGGGGTTGAGACCCGCCAAGCCTGATCACCTTGCTCCCTGCCTCAGACACCTTTTTCTTTTTTTTTTTTTTAAGTTGCACAGTTGACTCTCTCCCAGGTGTTTCAGTCGCCTGCTGATAGGGCACTGGGATCCATGTGATTTCCCGTGCAGCAACCCACTGTGCTGGCTCAAATGTCGCTTCCCGGGAATCTCCTGGTCTGGCTCACTGTCCAAGTCCCGTTTAATCAGATGTATATGCTAATCTGCCCTCCCAAATCTCAGATTGCTGGTTTAACAGGGCAACCAGACCAGTGCATTTTGCACGGGGTGCTGCTGCGCTACAGCGGCCGAAACGGCCGTGCCAGCTGAAAGGGCTGCGCTGGCGTCCCGTGTGTCTCCTACACCTGGGAATTTCTCCGTTCTGTGGACAACAAAGATCCATCTGGAAATGCGGCTTGGACTCACCCTCTGCGCCTTCACTTAGAGCTGCAATCCTGAGTTGTTCCTACCATGCCATCTTCTTTTTCTCTCCTGGATTGAGTTTCACAGCAAGCACAGCTGTACCGGGACTGTCCAGCTCTGTGGGGGAGGGGCGTCTGCCATTATCGAGGCAGTCCACCACTACTGAGGCAGTCTGCCATTGCTGAGGTGGTTCACCATTGCCAAGGTAGTCCACCATTACCGAGGCAGCCCACCATTGCTGAGGCAGTTCTAACTATACCCCTATAAACAAAACTGCAAGGACGTTCACATAGCAGCTGGGCAGAACCCACAGCAGCTCAGCAATGCATCTGCTGGCAGAGTGTGACTAGGCAGCCACCTCACTGGGCAGGGCATCCCTGACAAAAGGCAGCAGCACAAAGGAAACTTATAAATAAAACCCTACCTTCCCAGGACAGAGCACCTGGAGGGGGGAAAAAAAGGCCGTTATCAGTTCTGCTGCAGCAGACTTAAATGTACCTGCCCAGCAGCTCTGAATGGAACAATGGAGCTCACAGCTCAGCACTTGAGCACCTATAAAGGACAGACTGTCTTCTCAAGCAGCTCCCTGAACCCCATATATCCAGAGAGTCACCTCATAAAGGAGAGCTCAGACTGACATCAGGCAAGTTTCCTTCTAGGACAAAGATAGCAGAAGAAGAAACTGTCAGCAACCCTTACTGTTCTGCAACTGCTGCAGGTGATCCCCAGGCAAGCAGGGTCTGGAGTGGACCCCCAGCAGTCCTACAGCAGAGGGGCCTGACCATTAGAAGGAAAACTAAGAAACAAATAACTTCATCATTAAAAAACAGGATGTCCACTGAGAAACCCCATCCAAAAGTCACCAACTACAAAGACCACAGGTAAATAAATCCACAAAGATGGGAAGAAACCAGCACAAAAAGGATGAAAACACCCAAAACCAGACACATCTCTTTTTCCAAGAAATCACAACTCCTCACCAGCAAGGGAACAAGGCTGGATAGAGAATGAGTCTGATGAATTGACAGAAACAGGATTCAGAAGGTGGGTAATAACAAAATTCTCTGAGCTAAAAGAACATGTTTTAACCCAATGCAAAGAAACTAAGAACCTTGAAAAAAGGTTTGATGAAATGCTAATGAGAAGAAACAGCTTTGAGAAGGACATAAATGAATTGATGGAGCTGAAAAACACAACACATGAACTTCACAAAGCATGTACAAGTTTCAATACCTGAATTGACTAAGCAGTAGAAAGGACATCAGAGGTCAAAGATCAACTCAATAAAATAAAATGAGAAGGCAAAATTAGAGAAAAAAGAGTAAAAAGAAATGAACAAAGCCTCCAAGAAATATGGGATTACGTGAAAAGACATAATCTACATTTGATAGGTGTGCCTGAATGTGACACAGAGAATGAATCCAAGTTGGAAAACAGTTTTCAGTATATTATTGAGGAGAACTTCCCCCACCTAGCAAGACAGGGCAATATTCAAGTCCAGGAAATACAGAGAACACCACAAAGATATTCCTCAAGAAGAGCAACCAAAGGCACATAATCGTCAGATTCACCAGGGTTGAAATGAAGGAGAAAATGCTAAGGGCAGCCAGAGAAAAAGGTCGGGTCACTCACAAAGGGAAGCCCATCAGACTCACAGCGGATCTCTCAGCAGAAACCCTGTAAGTCAGAAGAGAGTGGAGGCCAGTATTCAACATTCTTAAAGAAAACAACTTTCAACCTAGGATTTCATATTCAGCCAAACCAAGTTTCATAAGTGAAGGAGAAATAAAATCCTTTACAAAAAGCAATTACTCAGAGATTTCATCACCAGCAGGCCTGCTTGACAAGAGCTCCTGAAAGAAGCACTAAACATAGAAAGAAACAACCAGTACCAGCCACTCCAAAAATGTACCAAATGGTAAAGAGCATCAACACAATGAAGAAACTGCATCAACTAACAGGCAAAACAACCAGCTAGCATCAAAATGGCAGGTTCAAATTGACACATAAGAATATTAACCCTAAATGTAAATGGGCTAAATGCCCCAATCAGAAGATGCAGACTGGCAAATTGGATAAAAAGTCAAAACCCATAGGTGTGCTGTATCCAGAAAACCCATCTCACATGCAAGGATACACATAGGCTCAAAATAAAGGGATGGAGAAAGATTTACCAAGCAAATGGAGAGCAAAAAAAAAAAAAGCAGGAGTTGCAATTCTCGTCTCTGATAAAATAGACTTTAAAGCAACAAAAATCAAGAGACAAAGAAGGACATTACATAATAGTAAAAGGATCAATGCAATAAGAGCTAACGATCCTAAATATATAGGCACGCAATACAGGAACACCCAGACACATAAAGTTCTTAATGACTTACAAAGAGACTTAGACTCCCACACAGTAATAGTGGGAGAGTTTAACACGCCACTGTCCATATTAGACAGATCAATGAGACAGAATATTAACGAGGATATCCAGCACTTGAACTCAGACCTGGACCAAGAAAACATAATAGATATTTACATAACTCATCACCCAAAATCCACAGAATATACATTCTTCTCAGCACCACATTACACCTACTCTAAATTGACCACATACTTGTTAGTAAATCACTCCTCAGCAAATGCAAAAGAATAGAAATCATAACAGTCTCTCAGACCACAGTGCATTCAAGTTAGAAATCAGAATTCAGAAACTAACTCAGAACCACACAGCTTCATGGAAACTGAAAAACTGGCTCTGGAATGTTGACTAAATAAACAATAAAATAAAGGCAGAAATAAAGATGTTCTTCAAAACCAACGAGAATGAAGACAAGGCATACCAGAATCTCTGGGACACATTTAAAGCAGTGTCTAGAGGAAAATATATAGCAATAAATGCCAACATGAGAAGCAAGGAATGATCTAAAATCAACACCTAATCATCAAAATTGAAAGAACTAGAGAAGTAAGATTAAAAAAAAAAAAACTCAAAAGCTAACAGAAGACAAGAAATAACTAATAGCAGAGCAGAACTGAAGGAGAAAGAGACAAAAAAACCTTCAAAAAAATCAATAAATCCAGGAGCTGTTTTTTTTTCTTTAGAGATTAACAAAGTAGACAGGCCACTAGCCAGATTAATAAAAAAAGAAAAGAGAATAATCAAATGGATGCAATAAAAAACAATAAAGAGGACATCACCACAGATTCCACAGAAATACAAACCACCATCAGAAATTACTACAAACAACTCTCCGCATATAAATCAGTAAACCAGTAAGTTTCTGAACACTTGCATCCTCCCAAGCCTAAACTAGGAAGAAGTCAAAACCCTGAATAGACCTATAAAAAGGGCTGAAGTTGAGGCAGCAATTAATAGCCTACCAACCAAAAAACGCCCAGGTCCAGATGGGTTCACAGCTGAATTCTACCAGACATACAAAGAGGGGGTGGTATCACTCCTTCTGAAACTATTCCAAACAATCCAAAAAGAGGGAATCCTTCCCAAATCATTTTATGAGAACAACATCATCCTGATACCAAAACCCGGCATAAACTCAACAAGAAAAGAAAACTTCAGGCCAATATCCATGATGAACATAGATGCAAAAATCTTCAATAAAATAATGGCAAACCAATTGCAACAGCACATTAAAAAGCAAGAAACAGTCACTAGAGTAAATCGGCAACCAACAGAATGGGAAAAAAATTTTGCAGTTTACCCATCTGACACAGGGCTGATATCCAAAATTTACAAAGAACTCAAACAGATTCACAGGAAAAAAACAAACAAGCCCATTCAAAATTGGGCAAAGGATATGAACAGACACTTTACGAAAGAAGACATATATGAGGCCAACAATCATATGAAAAATGCTCATCATCACTGGTCATTAGAGAGATGCAAATCAAAACCATATTGAGATACCATCTCATGCCAGTTAGAATGGCAATCATTAACAAATCCTGAGACAACAGATGCTGGAGAGCATGTGGAGAAAAAGGAACACTTTTACACTGTTGGTGGGAGTGTAAATTAGTTCAACCATTGTGGAAGACAGTGTGGCGATTCCTCAAGGCCTTAGAAATAGAAATTCCATTTGACCCAGCAATCCCATTACTGGGTATATATCCAAAGGACTATAAATCGTTCTACTATAAGGACACATGCACACGAATGTTCATTGCAGCACTGTTTACAATAGCAAAGACCTGGAATCAACCCAAATGCCCATTGATGATAGACTGGATTGGGAAAATGTGGCACATATACACCATAGAATATTATGCAGCAATCAGAAATGATGAGTTTGTGTGTTTTTGTATGGACGAATCTGGAGAACATCATTCTCAGCAATCTGACACAAGAACAGAAAATGAAATACCGCATATTCTCACTCATAGGCGGGTGATGAAAAATGAGAACACATGGACACAGGGAGGGGAGTACTAAACACTGGGGTCTATTGGGGGGAAAAGGGGAGGGCCAGCAGAGGGGGGAGCTGGGGAGGGATAGCCTGGGGAGAAATGCCAAATGTGGGTGAAGGGGAGAAAGGAAGCAAAACACACTGCTATGTGTGTACCTATGCAACTGTCTTGCATGTTCTGCACATGTACCCCAAAACCTAAAATGCAATTAAAAAAAAAAAAGCTTATCCATCACGATCAAGTAGGCTTCATCCTGGGAATGATGCAAGGCTGCTTCAACATACACAAGTCTGTACACATAATTCACCACATAAACAGAACCAAAGACAAAAAACACATGATTATCTCAATAGATGCAGAGAAGGCCTTTGACAAAATTCAACAGCCCTTTATGCTAAAAACTCTCAATAAACTAGGTATTGAATGAATGTATCTCAAAATAATAAAAGCTTTTTATGACAAACACACAGACAATATCATACTGAATGAGGCAAAAACTGGAAGCGTTCCCTTTGAAATCTGGCACAAGACAAGGATACCCTCTCTATATGCCCTCAATATAGTATTGGAATTTCTAGCCAGAGCAATCAGGCAAGAAAAAGAATTAAAGGGTATTCAGTTAGGAAAGAAGGAAGTCAAATTGTCTCTCTTGGCAGAAGACATGATTGTATATTTAGAAGACTCCATCGTCTCAGCCCAAAATCCCTTGAAACTGATAAGCAACTTTAGCAAAGTCTCAGGATACAAAACCAATGTGCAAAAATCACAAGCGTTCCTACACAACAATAACAGACTTAAAGAGAGCCAAATCAAGAGTGAACTGCCATTCACAATTGCTACAAGGAGAATAAAATACCTAGGAATACAACTAACAAAGGATGTAAAGGACCTCTTCAAGGAGAACTACAAACTGCTGCTCAGTGAAATAAGAGAGGACACAAATAGATGAAGAAACATTCCATGCTCATGGTTAGAAAGAATCAATATCTACACTGCTGGTGGGAGAGTAAATTAGTTTAACCATTTTGGAAGACAGTGTGGCGATTCCTCAAGGACCTAGAAATAGAAATTCCATTTGACCCAGCAATCCCATTACTGGGTATATATCCAAAGAATGATAAATCGTTCTACTATAAGGACACGTGCACACGAATGTTCATTGCAGCACTGTTTACAATAGCAAAGACCTAGAATCAACCCAAATGCCCATCAAAGATAGACTGGATAGGGAAAATGTGGCACATATACACCATGGAATATTATGCAGCAATCAAAAACGATGAGTTCGTGTCCTTTGTAGGGACATGGACAAACCTGGAGAACATCATTCTCAGCAAACTGACACAAGAACAGAAAATGAAATACCGCATGTTCTCACTCATAGGCAGGTGTTGAACAATGAGAACACATGGACACAGGGAGGGGAGCACTACACACAGGGGTCTGCTGGGGGGAATAGGGGAGGGACAGTGGGGGGTGGAGAGTTGGGGAGAGATAGCATGGGGAGAAATGCCAGATATAGGTGAAGGGGAGGAAGGCAGCGAATCACACTGCCACGTTTGTACCTATGCAACTATCTTGCATGTTCTTCACATGTACCCCAAAACCTAAAATGCAATTAATAAAAAGAAAGAAAGAAAAATAAATACCCAGTAATTTTGAGTCTAAAAGACATGGGAAAATTAGTTAACAAAGTGGAATGAAAAATATAAATAAAGCTAAGGACACTATTGCAAGAAAAAAAAAAGGGAATCAATATCGTGAAAACGACCATACTGCACAAAGTAATTTATAGATTTAATGCTAGCCCCATGAAGCTACCAATGACCTTCTTCACAGAACTGAAAAAAAACCACCTTAAACTTCATATGGAACCAAAAGAGAGCCTGCATAGCCAAGTCAATTCTAAGCAAAAAGAACAAAGCTGGAGGCATCACACTACCTGACTTCACACTATACTACAAGACTACAGTAATCAAAACAGCATGGTACTGGTACCAAAACAGAGATATAGACCAATGGAACAGAACAGAGGCCTCGGAGGCAATGCCACAGATCTACAATCAGCTGATCTTTGACAAACCTCACAAAAACAAGCAATGGGGAAAGGATTCCCTGTTTAATAAATGGTACTGGGAAAACTGGCTAGCCATGTGCAGAAAGCAGAAACTGGACCCCTTCCTGACACCTTACACTAAAATTAACTCCAGATGGATTAAAGACTTAAACATAAGACCCAACACCATAAAAACTCTAGAAGAAAACCTAGGTAAAAACCATTCAGGACACAGGCACAGGCAAGGACTTCCTTGCTAAAACACCAAAAGCATTGGCAACAAAAGCCAAAATAGACAAATGGGACCTAATTAAACTCCAGAGCTTCTGCACAGCAAAAGAAACAATGATTAGAGTGAATCAACAACCAACAGAATGGGAAACAATTTTTGTAATCTACCCATCAGACAAAGGGATAATATCCAGGATCTACAAAGAACTAAAACAGATTTACAAGACAAAAAAAAAAAAAAAAAAAAGCCCACTCAAAAGTGGGCGAAGGATATGAACAGGCACTTTACAAAAGAAGACATATATGAGGCCAACAAACATATGAAAAAATGCTCATGATCACTGGTCATTAGAAAAATGCAAATCAAAACTACATTGAGATACCACCTCATTCCAGTTAGAATGGCAATAATTTAAAAATCCTGAGACAACAGATGCTGGAGAGGATGTGGAGAAATAGGAACATTTTACACTGTTGGTGGGAGGGTAAGTTAGTTTAACCATTGTGGAAGACATTGTGGTGATTCCTCAAGGACCTAGAAATAGAAATTCCATTTGACCCAGCAATCCCATTACTGGGTATATATCCCAAGGATTATACATCATTCTATTATAAGGACACAGGCACACAAATGCTCATTGCGGCACTGTTTACAATAGCAAAGACTTGGAACCAAGCCACATGCCTATTGATGATAGACTGGACAGGGAAAATGTGGCAAATATACACCATGGAATACTATGCAGCCATAAAAAACGATGAATTTGTGTCCTTTTTAGGGACATGGATGAACCTGGAAACCATCATTCTCAGCAAACTGTCACAAGAACAGAAAATCACACACTGCATGTTCTCACTCATAGGTGGGTGTTGAACAATAACACATGGACACAGGGAGGGGAGCATCACACACTGGGGTCTGTGGGTGAGGGGGATCTAGGGGAGGGACAGCAGGGGGTGGGGAGTTGGGGAGGGATAACATGGGGAGAAATGCCAGATATAGGTGATGGGGAGGAAGGCAACAAACCACATTGCCATGTATGTACCTATGCAACAATCTTGCATGGTCTTCACATGTATCCCAAAACCTAAAACACAATTTTATATATATATATATATATATGACATTAAATTTTAGAATTTTCATATAGGCTTTTTTTTTTTTTAGATGGAGCCTTACTCTGTTGCTGAGACTGGAGTGCAGTTGCAGAATCTCAGTGCACTGCAACCTCTGCCTCCCAGGTTCAAGAGAGTCTCCTGCCTCAGCCTCCCAAGTAGCTGGGATTACAGGTGTGTGCCACCATGCCCAGCAAATTTTTGTATTTTTAGTAGAGAAGGGGTTTTGCCATGTTGCCCATGCTGGTCTCAAATTCCTGACCTCAAGTGATCTGCCTGCCTCAGCCTCCCAAAGTGCTGAGATTACAGGCATGAGCCACCATGCCCAACCTAAGATGGGCTTCTGATGTGGTTTGGATGTTTGTTCCCTCCATATCTCATGTTGAAATGTAATTCCCAATGTTGGAGGTGGGACCTAGTAGGAAGTGACTTGATTTTGGGGGTGGATCCATCACAAGTAGTTTAGCAGCATCCCCCTGGTGATAAGTGAGTTCTTGCTTGAGATCACCAGAGATTGAGTTAAGAGTGTGGCGGCTTTCTGCCCACACTCTTGCTCCCAATCTCATCAAGTGACCCGCTGCTCCCACTCTGTTTTTGCCATGAGTAAAAGCTCCCTCAGGGCTCACCAGAAACTGAGCAGATGCTCGGGCCAAGTTTCCTATACAGCCTGCAGAGTCATAAGCCAATTAGACCTCTTTTCTTTATAAATCATCCAACCTTGGGTATTTCTTTATAGGAACACAAGAACCTAATACAGCTTCATTTTAAAACAGAAAAGGATACATCCAGAAAGCATGATTTAAATCACTGTGATCTGAGGTAACTTGATAACTACTTATTTAATGACCTTGGCAAGAGTGTCAATAAGCAGGTATTTTGTAAATTCACAAAACCGGTTCTACTTTCTACTGTTAGCTATTGAAATTTTAATGGCCAGGAGCGGTGGCTCACACCTATAATCCCAGCACTTTGGGAGGCCAAGGCAGGTGGATCACAAGGTCAAGAGATCGAGACTATCCTGGTCAACAAGGTAAAACCCTGTCTCTACTAAAAATACAAAAATTAGCTGGGCATGGTGGTGCATGCCTGTAGTCCCAGCTACTCAGGAGGCTGAGGCAGGAGAATTGCTTGAACCCAGAAGGTGGAGGTTGTGGTGAGCTGAGATCGTGCCATTGCACTCCAGTCTGGGTAACAACAGCGAAACTCTGTCTCAAAAAAAAAAAAGAAAGAAAGGAAACAAAGAAAGAAAGAAGAAAGAAAGAAAGAAAGAAAGAAAGAAAGAGAGAAAGAAAGAAAGAAAGAAAGAAAGAAAGAAAGAAAGAAAGAAAGAAAGAAAGAAAGAAAGAAAAGAAATTTTAACTTATTTAGTTTAAGATTTGATTTTGGAGAGAAATAAAGAAATTAGGCCATTAGTTCTTATTCAGCTTCCTAATTTTGCCCTTAATTCTGAAGTGAAGAAAAATAGATCCTTCCATAAAAATTCTGCCTCCTTCTAATCTCTCCTCACTAAGATTTAGGCCAATGATACTGGCTATAGTGCTACTTTGCCAAAGTCTCCTATCTATCTTTTTCTTTCCCTAGTCTTTGGCAGGTATGGTGTTCAGTCTTTTCTATTAATCCTAAGAGCCAACTAATTGCTGGCTCAAATTTGCATCCACAAATTCTAATTTGTCTTTACTTGAAGATTAAAATTTGTAGAGTAGGCCTAGATCAGCTTTCCTTCCACTGTTATCATTTCTATATACTTCTGATATTGTCTATCCCAACTTATTGGGATATTGTCTATCCTTTTCTTATTCTTATTTCAGAATTCTGGCGTGGGGTTTGGGGAAACAAAATTAACATTAGTCTCTTGGTATCCATGGAGAACTGAACCCAGCACCTCCTTGGATACCCATATCTATGGATGCTCAAATCCCTGATATAAAATGGTGTAGTATTTGCATGTAACCTATGCATATCCTCCTGCATACTTTAAATAATCTCTAGATTACTTATAATATCCAATACAATGTAAATGCTATGTAAATAATTGTTACTCTGCATTTTTATATTTCAATGCTCTACACAGAGAATTCTCTAGTAACAAACTATGATCCCCTGAAATGGTTCCTGAAAGTATAGTCTCCTGTTGTTGTTGTTGTAGAGATGTGGTCTTGCCATGTTACCCAGGCTGATCTTGAACTCTTGGGTTCAAGCAATCCTCCCACCTTGGCCTCAAAGTTCTGGAATTACAGGTTTGAGCCACTGAGCCCAACCTTTATTGTTTTTTAATTTGTGTTATTTTTTATTTTTATTTTTTTTTGTTTTGAGATGGGCTCTTACTCTGTTGCTCAGGCTGGAGTGCAGTGGCACAATCACGGCTCACTGCCATCTCAATCTCTGAAGTAGCTGGGACTATGGGCACAAGTCACTATGCTCGGCTCATTATTTATTTATTTATTTACTATTTTTATGGAGTCTCACTCTGTCTCCCAGGCTGGAGTGCAGTGGCATGATCTTGGCTCACTGCAACTCTACCTCCTGGGTTCAAGCAATTTTTCTTGCCTCAGCCTCCTAAGTAGCTGAAACTACAGGCAGCTGCCACCATGCCTGGCTAATGTTTGTATTTTTAGCAGAGACAGGGTTTCACCATGTTGGCCAGTCTGGTCTCAAACTCCTGACCTCAGGTGATCTGCCTGCCTTGGCCTCCCAAAGTGCTGGGATGCTCAGCTAATTTTTTAATGTTTTTGTAGAGATGGCATCTCACTATGCTGCCCAGGCCAGTGTTATTTTTATTGTGGATTTTTTCCCCCAAAATATTTTCAATCCATGGTTGGTTGAATCCAAGGATGTGGAACCTCAGATATAAAGGGCTGCCTATATTTTAATTATGTTTAGTTTTGTCTTGTAATTATATAGTGTTCCAGAAGAAAAGGACCACAACCTGGTAGGAGGACAGATAAGAAAGTGGAAGGTCTGAGTACTCTGGATTAAGGCAGCCTGAAGAGCAGACAGAAAACTTCCTTGGACTGGGAATCAGATGGCCTTTGCATGGTAGGGAAAGAAATGTTTCTGGAGTCAAATGATGAACTCTTATCCTTATTGAAGCTAAAACCTTGGGCGTCAGTTTCCCAGTCTCCAGTACTGCACATTGGTTCACAGTTTAGGCAGTACCGCCTCACTAGGGTTGCTATTTTTGTCTTTCTGATATACTTTTGCTCAAGCAGTAACTTTTCTTAATTTTTAATTTTTTATTGTGATAAATTCCTATCTCATAAAATTTGCCATTTTAGCCATTTTAAGTTTACTATATTAAGTATATTTACCTTGTTGTACAACCGTCATCACCATTTAGCTCCAGAACTTTTTCGTTTTCTCAAGCCGAACCTCTGTACCCATTAAACAACTCCTTATTTCCCCCTCACCCTGGAAATTACCATACAACTTTCAGTATTTATGAATGTGACTTCTCTAGGTACCTCATCTGAGAGGAACCATACAGTATTCGTGCTTTTGCGCCTGGTGTATTTCACTTGGTGTATTGTTCTCACAGGTCATGCATGTTGCAGCATGTATCCCAACCATTACCTTACCTCTTTTATTTCTCCTTTATGTAACAAGTGGACATTACTGATTTTTAAAAACACTAGGTATAGCGGTAGGGTAGGTTTTGTTTACTTTTTCTAAAATCAAAGACAATGCTTGGAATATAGAGGTCTTCTTATCTGGGAATTTTAATTCAGGAGAGAAAAGGAGGCACTGGGTGTGACACTGCTTTGGGTACATTACAGGGTTGCTGTGACATGAAAGGGATTCAGAGTTGAGAAAGCGCCTCACAAGGAAACGGGGACATTAGGTGCTTCCTAATCCTGGGCAATTCCAACCGCATCATTCAGAAGAGCTCCAAGGGCTCACAAGCTTAGCAAGGAAATAGGTGGCAGAAAAAAGAAATTAATGCTTGAGGAATCAATAGGGAGCTAAGAATTGTCCTCTGAGAAAATGCTGAAAAGGACAAGGTCAGGAACTGAAAAGTCCCGGAGGCAGCTCCTGAGGAGTAAGGAGTATATAAAAGAAATGTTCACAGAAGCTGAGATAACAGGTTGGGAAAGGGACACTTGGTTTATTACTGAGGACATTCACAAGTTCATACTTCACAAGTTCAATAATCAATATGTGGCAGCATTCTAAATCCCACTGATAGGTGTGTGGGTCAAGAGGGGCATGGGCATCTGTTAGCCTACTTGTTGGGTGACGTTCACACTCAGACTCCCTATTCTTCTGGAAGCAGCTGGGAGATGGCACAAAGCACATAGCATTATTTCACTCCAGTAAGACTGTATACCTCTTGGCATCCATTTTCATACCTTTAAGTTATTCCACATTGAAACTAGTCTAGATAATTGTAAAATCACTTTTATTTATATTATTTAAGGTTTAAACCTCATCCTGTCTCTAACTATATGTGTGTGACTTCAGAAAGTCTCTTAACTCACTCTTCCCCCTGGGAAATGGAGATAAAACTGTTCTCACCTTATAATTGAAGAACAAAGAAAAAAAGCACTTGAAGAAAATGAAGTGCTATTAGAATGTAAAGTAGTCATGAGTAGAGAACTTAGTAGATCTTGTACTCTACCAGACTATAAACTCAGCCAGCCAATAAAGTCAACCTAAAATCAGTTAAAAAAAAAAAAAGATTGAATGCCAGGCACATGCTAGGTGCTGGGGCTAGAGCAATGAAGAGGACTCTCACCCTACCCTCGTGGAGCGTTCAGTCTACCTTACCCGTTTCTTCCTTAGCATTTCCTGAGGTGTTAGTACACTTCCCACACAAAACTCCCCGATGTACCAATGTATTTTGTAGATAAATCCAGTTTTCACCAGCCTTTCCCATACTTACATAGACTATATTACCCAATATAAGGACCTAACAAAAATACACTACTGCTGTTTTTCAATTTAAGTTAAAATTAGATCTTTTCAAATGTTTGTGGATTTCTTTCTCCCTCACAAATTTAAAATTTTTTAGAAGTTTGGGGCCTACATTATAAGGATAATTTCCAACCCTCAGTAATCCATGAATCATTTCTAAAAACTACTATTCAATTGTCTATAAATGTTTATTTTTGGCGAAGTATAATCTGGAATACATGACAAACTTGGTCTAGCTTACTATAAGCAGAAGCTCTGTTTTAGTTTATATTTCTACATGATCAGTTCTCTAGATTTCTTCTTTATTACCTCTTCTCTCAAGTTCCTATGTTAGTATATATTTTGAAATGAAAAAGCTAGTTTGTTTTGATGAGAGTGTTCTGTAAATACTAAACTTCACCATGAATGAGTAAACAAGTGGTCAGAGAAATAAAGATCCTTATTCATCTCAAGTAGGAGAATGCTGGTGAATACTGCCTAAGGCACAAAACTGATAAGTGGGCAAATTGTCACTAACCTGAATAGTCAAACTGCAGCAGATGTTGAGATCTGAAGGAAAATAAATGCAAGGTTAGAAAAGCTAAAAAAAAAAAAAAAAAAGAAGAAGAAGAAGAAGAAGAAGAAGAAAAGCATACAGATATTATTGAAAAAAATCTGAGAAAAAGTAGGGACAAAGTGAAGGAGAGAGGTGTCTTCATCATTCACCGTAACAACCACATGAGGCTGGGAGTGATGGCTCACATCTGTACTCCCAGCACTTTGGGAGGCCACAGTGGGAGGATGGCTTGAGCCCAGGAGTTTGAGAACAGGCTAGGCAACATACTGAGACTTCATCTCAGAAAAGAAGAATAACCACATGAGAACTAAGTAACACTAATGTATTATTAGAATAGATAAGTAGTTAATAAAGTACATAATATGGCTTGGCTGTGTGCCCACTCAAATCTCATCTTGAATTATAACTCCTATAATCCCCATGTGTCCTGGGAGGGACCTGGTAGGAGGTAACTGAATCATGGGGGTGGGTTTTTCCTGTGCTGTTCTCATGATAGTAAGTCTCATGAGATCTGGTGTTTCATAAAGGGCAGTTCCTCTGCACACACTCTCTTGCCTGCTGCCATGTAAGACGTGGCTTTGCTCCTCCTCTACCTTCCACCATGATTGTGATGCCTTCCCAGCCATATAGAACTGTGAGTCCAATAAACCTCTTTCTCTTTATAAATTACCCAGTCTTGGGTATGTCTTTATTAGCAGCATGAGAACAGACTAATACAATAAATTGGTACTGAGTAGTGGGGTGCGGCTATAAAGATACCCACAAATGTGGAAGCATCTTTGGAACTGGGTAACAGGCAGAGAGTGGAATTGTGGAGGGCTCCAAAGCAGATAGGAAAATGTGGGAAAGTTTGGAACTTCCTAGAGACTTGGAGGGTTCAGAAGACAGGAAGATGTGGGAAAGTGTTGGAAACTTCCTAAAGACCTGTTGAACAGCTTTGACCAAAATGCTGATAGTGATATGGACAATAAGGTCCAGGCTGAGGTGGTCTCAGATAGAGATGAAGGATTCATTGGGAACTGGAGTAAAGGTCACTCTTGCTATGCAAAGAGATGGTGGCATTTTGTCCCTGCCCTAGAGATCTGTGGAACTTTGAACTTGAGAGAGATGATTTAGGGTATCTGGTGGAAGAAATTTCTAAGCAGCAAAGTGTTCAACAGGAAGTAGAGCATAAAAGTTTGGAAAATTAGAAGCCTGATGATGTAACAGAACCATAAAAACCCTAGAAGTAAAAACCTAGGCAATACCATTCAGGACACAGGCACGGGCAAAGACTTCATGACTAAAACACCAAAAGCAATAGCAACAAAAGCCAAAATTGACAAATGGGATCTAATTAAACTAAAGTATTTCTGCACAGCAAAATAAACTGTCATCACAGTGATCAGGCAACCTACAGAATGGGAGAAAATGTTTGCAATCTATCCTTCTGACAAAGGGCTAATATCCAGAATCTACAAGGAACTTAAATAAATTTACAAGAAAAAAACAACCCCATCAAAGAGTGGGTGAAGGATATGAACAGACACTTCTCAAAAGAGGACATTTATGTGGCCAACAAACATATTTTAAAAAGCTCATCATCACTGGTCATTAGAGAAATACAAATCAAAACCACAATGAGATACCATCTCACACCAGTTAGAATGGTGATCATTAAAAAGTCAGGAAACAACAGATGCTGGAGAGGATGTGGAGAAATAGGAATGCTTTACACTGTTGGTGGGAGTGTAAATTAGTTCAACCACTGTGGAAGACAGTGTGGCGATTCCTCGAGGAATTAGAACCAGAAATACCATTTGACCCAGCAATTTCATTACTGGGTATATATACTCAAAAGATTATAAATCATTCTACTATAAAGACACATGCACACATATGTTTATTGCAGCACTATTCACAATAGCAAAGACTTGGAACCAACCCAAATGCCCATCAATGATAGACTGGATAAAGAAAATGTGACACATATACACCATGGAATACTATACAGCCATGAAAAAGGATGAGATCATATCCTTTGAAGGACATGGATGAAGGTTGAAACCATCATTCTCAGCAAACTAACACAGAAACAGAAACCCAAACACCACATGTTCTCACTCATAAGTGGGAGTTGAACAATGATAACAGATGGACATGGGGAGGGGAACATCACACACTGGGGCTTCCTGTGGTGTGGGGGGCTAGGAGAAATACCTAATGTAGATAACGAGTTGATAGGTGGAGCAAACCACCATGACACATGTGTACCAATGTAACAAACCTGCATGTTCTGCACATGTATCCCATAACTTAAAGTATAATAAGAAAGAAATAAAGAAAAGAACAGAAAAAGGAAAACCCACTTTCTGGGAAGAAATTCAAGCTGGCTGCAGAAATTTGCATAAGTAACAAGAAGCCCAATGTTAATCACCAAGGCAATGGTGAAAATGCCCCCAGGGCATGTCAGAGAACTTCAAGGCAGCCTCTCCCATCACAGGCCTGGAGGCCTAAGAAGAAAAAATGGTTTCATGGGCCAGGCCCAGGGACCTCCTGCTATGTGCAGCTTAGGGACGTGGTGTACTGTATCCCAGCTGCTCCAGCCATGGCTAAAGGGGTCAAGGTACAGCTCAGGCCATGGCTTCACAGTGTGCAAGCCCAAGCCTTGGCAGCTTTTACCTGGTGTTTAAGCCTGCAGGTGCACAGAAATCAAGAACTGAGGTGTAGGAACCTCCATCTACATTTCAGAGGATGTACAGAAATGCCTGGATGTCCAGGGAGATGTTTGCTGCAGGGGCAGGGCCCTCATGAAGAACCTCTGCTAGGGTGGTAAGGAAGGGAAATGTGGGGTTGGAGCCCCCACACAGAGTCCTCACTGGGGCACTGCCTAGTGGAGCTATGAAAAGAGCTCTACAATCCTCTAGACACCAGAATGGTAGATGCACTGACAGCCTACTACACTGTGTGGCTGGAAAAGCTGCAGACACTCAATGCCAGCCCATGAAAGCAGCCGGAAGCAGGGGCTGTACCCTGCAAAGCCATGGGGGAAGTGCTTCCCAAGGCCATGGGACCCCACTTCTTACATCAGTGTGCCCTGAATGTGAGACATGGAGTCAAAGAAGATCATTTTGGAACTTTAAGGTTTAATGACTGCCCTATTGAATCTCAGACTCTTGCATGGGGCCCATAGCCCCTTTGTTTTGGCCAATTTCTCCCATTTAGAATGAGTGTATTTACCCAATGCCTGTACCCCCATTGTATGTAGGAAGTAACTAACTTTTTTTGATTTTACAGGTTCATAGGCAGAAGGGACTTGCCTTATCTCAGATGAGACTTTGGGCTATGGACTTTTGAGTTAATGCTGAAATGAATTAAGACTTTGAGGGACTATTGGAAAGGCATAATTGGTTTTGAAATGTGAGGACATGAGATTTGGGAGACGCCAGGGGCAGAATGGTATGGTTTGGCTGTGTTCCTCACCCAAATCTTATCTTGAATGGTAGCTTCCATAATCCTCACATGTCATGGGAGCAAGTTGGTTGGGGGTGGGGGGGAATTAAATCATGAGGGTGAGTTTTTCTCGTGCTATTCTCATGATAGTGAATAAGTCTCATGAAATCTGATGGTTTTATAAAGGACAGTTCCCCTGCTCATACTCCCTTGCCTGCCACCATGTAAGAGGTGCCTTTGCTCTTCCTCCACCTTCTACCATCACTGTGAGGCCTCCCCAGCCATGTGGAACTATGAGTCCATTAAACCTCTTTTTCTTTATAAATTTCCCAGTCTCAGGCAAATCTTTATTAGCAGCATGAGAACAGACTGATAGAGTATATGATGAAAAAACAATGACTGAGTCCTACAGCAAAGTATGTAAGACATTTTAATTTTTGACATGCAGATTTTAATAATATATCAGATAAAAATAAGTTGGATTAAAAAATCCAACTGTTGATTGGCCTTAGAGACTTGAGAAATTCTGTTATAAGCCTCCCAAGGGCAACAGAAAGCTGCCTTACTTTTGTATCTTCAAAGTACCTAATACTACTCTTCACCCATGGTATGTAGTTACTATCAGCTCCTCAATGGGGTTGTCCCTGACTGCCCAAAGTTGTCTCTTACCATCACCTTCCATCTCATTTTGTTTCCTTTGAAGAAAATATCACTATTTGAAAACTACTTTATGAACTTACTTGTTTACTGAGTTGTGTGTGAGAAAGCATCTGTTCTTACCACTGTATCCCCACATCTAGAATGTCTGTGGCACACAATAGACACTCAAATGAATGCTTCAATCTGTTTAACTGATTTATAATTAGAGGAAGTCACACAACAATAAATTAGGGTTGCCATTAGAATAAATTTGAAATATTCCAATGGCAACCCTGTCACTTAACTGTGCAACCTTAAGCAAACCTTTTAAAACCTCTCTGAGCCTCAATGTTTTTATCTATTAGTAGGAGAACCAATATAAGCACTTGCTTTCCTTATAAAAATTTACCATGAGAGTTGAATCAGAAAATGTAAATGTGAGCAAATATCTTCATAGCCTTTTTGGAAGTTAATTGTGAAGAGAATGAATGAATAAAGGAAACATTTCCAAGCCACATAACAACAACAGAAATACAAGAACTACATATAGGGGTTGAGAGTAAATTTAATCAGCATATGTGAATCTCAGTGGGTAAATTCTCATATTTAGATTAACAAAGGCTGAGTACAGTGGCTCATGCCTGTGATCCCAGCACTTGGAGAGGCTGAGACAGGAGGATCCCTTGACACCAGAAGTTCAAGATTAGCCTGGGCAACAAGCAAGAACTTTTCTCTAAATACATACATACATACATATATATTTATGTATATTTTTAGAGAAAGGATAGATATATATCCTTATGTCAAAGAGTGTTATAAGCCTATTTTTGAAAGAAAAATAAAATTACTTAAATTTGAAAATCTTGATGAAAAAGCAATGTAATTACTTTTTATTTTGCAAAGTAGCAAAGCATTCTGCATAGCTAAGTAAAATGAAAAAGGCAAGAAGGGAGGGAAGAAGGAAGGAAACAGGAAAGGAAGGAACGAAGGAAGGGGCAATAGAAAGTAAACGAAACTTTTAACCTCTAGTGTTTTAAGCCTCTAGGCCAAAAACAAAATTAACATTTTAAGTCTTTCTATTTTAATTGGCTGTAGTGCTAAGAAGACTGAGATAGGGCAACTCTTCAGTTAAATAACTCCATTTTAAATCAATAAAAAAATCTCCAGCACTCTGTAACCATCATCCACCAGGCTGGGGACAATGTAATGGGCCCCAAGACCTTGCTCCTGTCAGAACCTTATAGTGAACAGAGATAAACACACCAATAGGAGAGAGGTCCCCTTCAGCAGCCCATTCCTGGCCCTTCGGCAGCAATTCCTGGCCCAGTGTACAGTGACCTTTGGTTTACAAGGATACTACTGTGAGCCTTGCATAGTCAAGGACCATCTGCCACATAGCAACCTTGTACCTGAGCTCCAAATAGATCCATGAAAGAAAGACAACAAAGCTAGTGCAACTGCTGTTGACAACTCTAAAAGCAACCTCCTGATTGGGAAATGAACCCTAAGAGTTGACCAGGGTTAGGAGAGAAACTAATTTCATTCCTTTAATAATTTTGTTTCTACATACACATTCTGTTTCTATGTACACATTTACAGGCTGGGCTGTAATAAGCTTCCATTTATTTTCCATGGATGTTCTTGGCTGTTACACCCAGTTCTGCTACTTTTATAACTGTGGCTTTTGGTAAGCAACTTAACCATTCCGTGCCTTAGTTCCTTCACCTTTATTTTTTTTGTAGAGCAGGGGGACGAGTGCAACTACATGACCTCTACAATGCCTTTTAGGTCCAAAGTTACTGTTAAACTTTTTTGGCAAGCACTTAAGTATTTTATTTAAAAGCCACACTTTCAAGAAGACCCATGCTCAAGCCCTGGCTGCACCATGTACCATCCTTACAACCCTGCTGAGCAAGTTGTTTCACCACCTTAAGTCTGGTTCCTTTCTTGCTGGATAGAAGCCCTGATATTGCCCATTTCACATGGTGGTCCTGAGACTCCAGTGAGTGATAATGTGGAAGCATCTTGTAAACTAAAATGTTAATAAAAATGTAGGCAATCAAAAAGAAATGTGGGAAATTAATAAATGTTAATTTGTTTAAAAGAAACTTGTGGTTTAAAGCACATCCTTGCGTGGCTTGGGGGTTGGGCAAAAATCTTGAACTATGCTCTGAAGCCTAGATGTTGCATTGTTCTTATCATTTTACTTCAAAAAAGCATCAGTTCAATTTAACATGGATACAGAGATACAAGGATTGCGTAACTGTCCATGTTTGCAATTATATACCTCCAACTTGGTGCGCATAGCCCTTTAAATGAGCACTTTCACAGTCTTTTATGAGGGAATATAAACTTCCTAATTACAAGTGAGCTGCCCAAGGGGAGAGGGGCAAAGAAGCCAGAGAGATAACAATAGGGATAGACAGCGGGGGAAAGCAGTGGGGGAAATAGACACAACACAGGCAGCTGAGGGCTAACACATCAGCAAAGTACAGCCGCTAGAACTTTGTTTGGGTGCTGAAGACTCTTCCTGACAGCATGAATACTTAAGAAGGCCTGCTCCTGCTTACGCTCTGTGATCCTTAGAGCTAGTGACTGCAAGGGCTCCTCCAAAAGGATGCCCTAGAAGTTGAAGGTAAGAAATGTACTTTCAGTGGATCAGACAACTCTCTCCACAACCCAAAGCCACCTTGTAAATGCCAGGCAAAAGCCACTAAGTATAGCCTCATAAGGGGAAGTTTCTCCAAATTAAGATTTCTATTTCTATTCGCCCCATAACAATTTATTTTCTAGTTGATACAGAAACATGAAAAGACCCTTATTTAATTGGGCTAATTTAGGTTCTTCCAATGAACGAATTTCAACTCGATTATTAGTCCAAGGATTTTCAAGATAAGCCAATATCCGTATTAGAAATAAAATCTGAGATAATTCAAAGTATACTGCATTTTGAAGAATTGCTTGAACCCAGTAGGCAGAGGTTGCTGTGGGCCGAGATCATGCCACTGTACCCCAGCCTGGCCGACAGAGCAAGACTCCATTGCAAAAAAAAAAAAGTATATATATATTTGATATTTGATATATTTTATTATTTGATATATATATACTGCATTTTATCAACTAAAATCTGAGACACATGCAAAATAAAATGAAAAACCTAGTGAAGGCCAGGTGCAGCGGCTCACACCTATAATCCCAGTGCTTTGTGGAGGAGGGGGACAAGGCAGGAAGATTGCTTGAGCCCAGAAGTTTGAGACCAGCCTGGACAATGTGCTGAGAACCCATCTCAACACAAAGTTTGAAAATTAGCCAGGTGTGGTGGTGTGCACCTGTGGTCCCAGCTACTTGGGAGGCTGAGGTGGGAGGATTGCTTGAGTGAGCCCAGGAGGTCAAGGCTACAGTGAGGTGTGATTGTGCCCCTGCATTCCAGGCTGGACAAGAGAGCAAGACCCTGTCTCAAAAAAACAAAAACAAAAGCCACAAGTGAAATTTACACATTAACAAGAGGGAACAATTTCCCAACACACTAATTCTTTAGTGCTCTCTCAGGAGACTAATGATCCCTCAGTGGCCTTGGAGCATTTACATGTGACTAAATTTCAAGCAGTTTACCTTTTTCCATTTTCCTATAATAGTATTTATGTTAATCAAATAAAGAATGGATCTTGCTATAAATTTGTACATGTCCATTTTTGTTATTCTGCTATATTTAATGTTTACTGTAGAAAGCAAAACTGAACACCAAGCTATGTATGGTCCATGTTCTGCTTGTCACAGGTTGTGAAAAGTAACTTTGTAAGGCCTCAGTTTTCTCATATTCACAATGTGCTAGAAATCAAAAGAGAAGTTACGACTTCTCTTTTGGGTAGAGATATTTTCTCATTCCCATTGATATCAGACAAAAGCTGGTTTCCTCCAGAGTTTCCTCCCTCGCTGTGAAGCATGCTCTGAGTGCTGGAACAGCTCAACATGGCCTCTGTTCTTAGTTTTGAGACATCAGAAGGGAAATGTGCAAAACAATCTTTGGTATAGTCCCAGTGTGGCTGAAAATAGCAGCACTCCTATCTCTGGATAAGTAATGAAGGAATGCAGACTCCTTCATAAAAAGAACATAGAACTCAGATAATATGTCGAAAGCTGTGTTCAAATCCCAGCTTTAAGCATAACTCGAATGACTTTGAAGAAGCACAGCTTTGCAGAATTCTAAGTATGTATTACTTATTACATTTATTACACTCATTCTTGTGCTGGTTCTATGAGATTTTGGGGAAGTGTTTTACACATGATCAATCCTTGGCAAGTATTACCTGAATCTCCCTCTGGGGAAGCCACAGAGAGATGAAGGCTTGTATGCTGTTCCTTGCATTGCATGGCTCAGTGCCCTTAGCTCTGGCTTGGGGCAGTACTGCTGCTCTGACCACAGTGTAAATGGAGGTGCTCTGGATAGCAAGGTCCAATAACTACATTCCAGTTTGACTGACCCTTGGCAGCATCTGGCACTACTCAAAGCTAAAAAATACCTCTTGAGATTTACATGCTCCATGTACTGACTTATTAGCTTCAAATTTTCATTTCTGGTTTAAAAATACAATTCATTTCCAATTACTAGTGGACTTGAAGTCCATTAATTGCTCTGCTAGCAAGCAAAGGATCTGTCTGTCTTTAATCATAGCATTGGGTAATTTGGATCCTTCTACCACATCAAAGTTTCTTTTGAGAACAGTCAATTACTATTTACCGCAAAGTCAATCCACTTACAAGGGAGTTTTTAAAAAACAGGCTAATGAACACACACACATTTCAACATATGAGTTAGCCATCTTCTTGACAGAGAACTATGTGGGTCTCAAACTTAAAAACTGAAATTTGACCCAATGTCAAATAACACAGGTGCTAAGTAGCTGATTTTCAAGTTGAGTAGTAGGGGAGAAATATGAAAGTAATTGCAACTAAATCATCAGCTTCATATTGAGGATGGAGCATTTCATGCCAATGAAAAAAGTTACCATCATTTTTGGTAACTTCATTATCATTGTCATTGTCATACTTTGGCATTTATCATTGTCATATTTGGCATTTATTGATTATCTCACACAGGAGACCCTGTGTTCAATTCTCAACCAAAGCTATGTAGACCCAAGGCCTGGCTATAGTTCTGCATCCTGCATCCTATTCTTACACACACCACTCCAGACTCTTTGAGATTTTTCAGTTGGCACTGAAAACACAGTTGCTCGAGGGCCCAGAAATTTCTTCTATTTGTTTAAAAATTTCAGCAAAGGCATAAGTGAACCAGAGAAAAACACATCAACTCTCTCCTCCATCAACAGACAGCATTACTGGTTACTCAATTATTCTTATTTGTTGAATAAGTATTGAATAAATATGAACAACACCACGTCCTAAAGTACAGAATGTAAAAAATCATTATAGCATCAAAGTAGAGGATTTTAAAGATCCAAATGGTGAAAAAAATGAATATTGCTATACAATGTCACTTTAGACTGATACATAATATATTTAGTCATTCAACAAATATTTGAGCACCCAATGTGTGCTAGGCACTGTAGTAGATGCTTGGGATCTACCACTGAATAAAATAGAAAGATCCTTAGTGGGTAAGGATCTAGCAGATGTGTAAATACTGTGTAAATACAGAGAGTAAGCAATGACCACAATAAAGAAGTAAAATAGATAATATATCAGAAAGTATTAAGTGCTATAAAAAAAGAAAAAGGAGTAATAGGAGAGGTTTAGAAACTTCCACATAGAGGAAGTTTCATCCAGGTAGTCAGGGTGAGCCCCATTAATAGGTGAATTGCAAAAATGAGTGGGCAAGGAGACAGGGATGGAAGCTCAGAGAGGTACTGGGGGACAGATTGTGAAGGACCTTGTAGGCCACTGTAAGGATGTTGGTTTCTACTCTTAGAGGAATGGGAAGCCAATGAAGGATTCTGAGCAGAGTGACTTATGTTTAGAAAGAATGCCTGTGGCTTCTGTATAGAGCACAAACTACATGGGGCAGGGAGACCAGTTAGGAGACTCTGGCAGTGATCCAGGCTGGGAGTGGTAGCCTGGGCTAAGCTGTGAGTAGTGAGGATGGTGATGGGTGGTCAGATCCTAGATATATTTTGAAGGAAAAGCCACTAGGACTTCCTGACTGGATCAGGACTATGGTGTGCAAGGGACTAAGGATGACTCCAAAGTTTGAGGCCTGATCCACTGAAAGGATGGAATTGTCAACTCCTGAGATGAGGATGGCTGGGGGAAGAGTAAGTTTTAGGAGGCAAGATCAAACTTTAGGGTTAGACAGGGATAAGTCTGAAACATCTAGCAGTTACCCAAGTGGAGATATTAAGTAAGCAGCTGGATATACAACTCTGGTGGAGGATTCAGGGAAAAGGTCTGGAATAGAACTATAAATTTGAAGTCATTGACATATACATAATGTATGAACTCAGGAGACTGGATGAAACCACCAGTAGAATACATGGAGAAAAAGATCGTGGACAGCCCTAGGACATGCTGATATTCAGGGGTCAGTAGTAAAAAGAATTGAGCAAAGAAACTAAGGAGGAATTAATAGGGAGGTAGGCAGAAAGCCAAGAGAGTTTATGCTCCTGAAAGCTAAATGGAGAAAAATTGGAGTAAGAGGAGCCACAAAAACAAACCCAGAGGCCAGGCATGGTGGCTAACTCCTGTAATCCCAGCACTTTGGAAGGCCAAGGTGGGTGGATCACCTGAGGTCAGGGGTTTGGGACCAGCCTGACCAACATGGCGAAACCCTGTCTCTACTAAAAATACAAAAAAAAATTAGCCAGGCATGCTAGCAGGCACCTGTAATCCCAGCTTCTAAGGAGGCTGAAGCAGGAGAATCCCTTGAAGCCAGGAAGTGGAGGTTGCGGTGAGCCCAGATTGTGCCACTAAACTTTCGCCTGGGAGACAGAGTAAGACTCCGTCTCAAAAAACAAAAAAATTCCAGAAAACAAAACAAAACAACTCTAGGCAAAAGGGGCAATTCATAAAAACTGATGCAGCTGTTACTAGGAATCATTTTTAGAAAGTTAGGCCTCACTTAAATCGATCTGTAAGATTTGTACCCTTCTAAAAAGATTTTAATGAGTAGGCCTACTTAGCTGGTGAATTAGCTTCCAGGAGGCATTCTAATTCTTGATTTCAAAAAGTAAACTACAGCAAGATCAAACTTCCAACCTCACTTTGAAAGCAAGCGTATATTTTCTCTCTCAAATCATCATGTACAATCTAATAAGATCTTAGAATTTCTAACATAACAATGAGAGCACTCTGTTGTACTTCTGAATCTTCAAAGACCTAAACTGGTAAGTTAGTTAATCAAATATCTGATTTGTACACAAAATCTCATGCTCAAGGCCCAATTCCAATGCTGTGAAACTTTTTAAAACCACTTTTCCAAATGGATATTATCTTTCTCCTTTTAATCTTCTATCTCATTCCTTAAAACCACTCAGTTGGCAACTGCATTGTCTTACATTCAAATATATCCCATTCTTATGCCAGAACTGAGGCAGATATTTTACAGACATTTTCTGTAACCCTCACAACTCTGCAAAATTAGATTTATCGCCATAGATGAGGATACTGGTGCTTACAGAGGATGCCCAAAGTTATGCAACTAGTAAGAAACAAAACTAGGATTTAAACCCAGATCTGTCTTACTTCAGAACATTCACTTTTTTTTTTTAAATGGAGTTTCATTCTTGTCACCTAGGCTGGAGTGCAATGGCATGATCTCAGCTCACTACAACTTCCGCCTCCCGAGTTCAAGCGATTTTCCTGCCTCAGCCTCCCAGGTAGCTAAGATTACAGGTGTGAGCCATCATGCCCAGCTCATTTTTGTATTTTTAGTAAAGATGGGGTTTCACCATGTTGGCCAGGGTGATTACGAACTCCAGACAGGTGATCTACCCACCTTGGCCTCCCAAAGTGCTGGGATTTCAGGGGTGAGCCATCATACTCGGCCCAGAACATTCACTTTTAAGCCATTATTCAATAGTGTCACTTACATAAAAGTACTACATTAATAATTATCAGTCACTACCTCTGTGACCTTGAGCAAGTTACTTCTTTATTTATTATTTATTTTTTAGAGACAGAGTCTCACTCTGTTATCCAGGTTGGCATGTTATCCAGGCTGGCAGTGGCGCAATCATAGCACACTGCAGCCTTGAACTCCTGGGCTCCAGCCATCCTCCTGCCTCAGCCTCCTGAGGAGTTAGGACTACAGGTGTGTACCACCACACCTGGCTCTTTATTTCTTCACCTTCCATATTTAAAAGCCTGCCACTAGGAGGAGACAAATTAATTAAAAATTGTTCAATCTGTTCTTCCTTTAGAACACTTTTTAATTTTTTTTTAGAGATAGGGTCTCAGTCACCCAGGCTGGAGTGCAGTGGCACCATCATGGCTCACTGCAGCTTTGACCTCCTGGGCTCATGTGATCCTTCCACCTCAGCCTTCCAAGTAACTGGAACCACAGGCATGCACCACCATGCCCAGCTAATTTTTAAAATTATTTTTTTGTAGAGGTGGAACCTCATTATGTTGCTCAAGCTGGTCTTGAACTGCTGGGCTCAAGTGATCCTCCTACCTCGTCCTCTCAAAGTGGTGGGATTATAGGCGTGAGCCACTGTGCCTGGCTGAGCAAGTTATTTAATCTTTCAAGGCCTTAGTCTTCCCAACCATGAAATAAAGAGGATACATCACAGATACTTCATTATTGTGTATATTAAATAAGAAAATGTATGTAAAAGTGCTTCATAAACTATAGCCATTTTTTATTACATGTACTAGGTTTATGCTCCTTCAGAACAAATTTTTATGCCTTATATATGTGTCCCCTCAACAGTCAATAAAGTGTTTAGTAGGAATTGAACATCATCTATTTACTAGTCTTTTTTTTTTTTTGAGATGGAGTTTCGCTCTTGTTACCCAGGCTGGGGTACAATGGTGCGATCTCGGCTCACCACAACCTCCGCCTCCTGGGTTCAAGCAATTCTCCTGCCTCAGCCTCCTGAGTAGCTGGGATTACAGGCACACGCCACCATGCCCAGCTAATTTTTGTATTTGTAGTAGAGACGGGGTTTCACCTCGTTGACAAGGATGGTCTCGATCTCTTGACCTCGTGATCCACCTGCCTTGGCCTCCCAAAGTGTTGGGATTATAGGCGTGAGCCACCACGTCCAGCCATTACTAGTCTTTTGAAGGATAGGAGACACCTTTTCCCTGTATAAGGAGGCAACTAGTATCCCATTCCTGGTTAAGTATCCATAATTCAAACCTTAGATTACAACAAAGTGACAAACTCAGTACATCACCAAAGAGGAGATTTAAACACCTGTATGGCATTTAGCTATCTGATCTTTCCTCTACTGTGCTGCATTCAGTGCCATAACGAGTTGAGAAAGAAAAAGTCCCAAATGAAAAATATCAACACGCTTTGTAAGAAGACATGCCTGGGAGAAGGGAGAGCAGAAAAAAGGCATGGTTTATGAACAGAGTTAACAGAGACTTTATTGTTCTGTGTATCATCTGATTTGCCATCTCCTGATCACAAAAGTATCTATAACATTGTCTAATTCGGCTTCCACTGTGAAATTTGATTTACCTGAAGAAATAGCATGTTTATTAAATTTCCTTAGGCATACTCATTTCCCCCCCCCAATACGATAAACACATCTGGCAATATATCCAGGAAAGTGGTCCAGTATGCTATCAAGACTGTGTAGTAAGTTTGCTACCAGATAAGCACAGTGGAAGAGAACCAACTCCTGCACTACCGTTTACTGACATGTAATTCTTGGAAAATCACTTAACATCTCTATTAATTTAGATCTGTTTTTCGGTCTGTAAAACTGGAGCTAATATTTATTTTATCTGCTTTACTGGTTTATTGTGAAAGGCAAATGAAGTAATGTATGTGAAATTAATTTACAAATTATAAATATATAACTAAAAAAAACTAGACAGTCATCTACCACTTTTCCTTTGGTAAATGTCTAGTATTAGCAAAGCTGAGTTATTGATTTCTCTGGGTGTGTTCACGTAGTGGTACCAAAGAGAATTTTTTTTTATAAAAGCTGGGTGTGGTGGATGGCACCTATAATCCCAGCTGGGGCAGGAGGATTGCTTAAAGCCAGCCTGAGCAACTTAATAAGACCCTGTCTGGAAAAAAGAAAAAAAGAAAAAGAATTTCTACTCATCTTTTTGAGAAAGGACACAATAAATGTTTTCTTGACTACAGAAGCTATGAAAGAGGTTAGTTGGTAAAGTTAATCCTGTCACAACAGATCTATATTCCAGGAAACTTAGTTTAAGGTGGTTCAGCTATACCTTCCTAACGGTATGAAAATGGACTATCAGATCAGGATGTACCTGCATGTGTGACAGGGGGCACATACTGGGTCAATTTACTTAGTACCTCTGTCTCTGGAAAATACCAAGTGGCTCAGAGTACTAAAACCTAGTCCTTTCCCATGTTACCTCATTGGTCATCCCACTTGCCTCCTCAACTCCTAGCAAGAAGAGAATAGGAGAACTTATAAATCAAAATTATTCTTAAACCCAAGACATGCCTACCATCTCTCTTCATGTTTCCTTGTCCTAATTCCTTCCTGAACAGTAATAATCGATGTAATTGATGTTGATAATGCAGTTACTAGCTGATTTCTTAAGCTCGGTAATTCTTTGAAGAGCTGTTACTTTCACCAAAACTCTTAACTAAAGAAAAATTGTACAAATCTCCAAAAGTAGACTATAAGATACAAAAAAATCCAAGTTCACAAACATACAAATATGTGTGCCAATGCCATTTTTGTTTATCATTTATGATGAACTGTAAATACATTTCAGCCACAAAAGTAAGAAAAAAGGAAGAAACATAATGAACACTTTTGAACAAATGATGCCAGGGGCAGATACTTTAGACACTGCTTCTTCCTTCTCTTATTCTCCCCGGTAGGGGTGAAGTCTCCCTATGTTGCCCATGCTGGTCTTGAACTCCTGCATCAGCCTCCCACAGTGGTGGGATTACAGGCGAGAGCCACCAACCCCAGCCTAGACACTAATTATTCTTATTTCAGTATTACCAAGCTGAATTTTGCCTTTGAAATAGAAATAAACAATATAAACTGCTTGAGCACTTGAAATCCTAATTTCCTATAAACTGTAGCTCTCTTTCCTCATTTGGTAACTTTTCTCAGATATTCCTCTGAATAGAATTCCCATTTTCCCAAAAGTGTACCACAAGTAGGTGTAATGTTTCTGTGTATCAAAGGCATAGCTTTTTTGCTAATTACCTAATTTCTATACCCTTCAGTTGAAAAACAATTTGCTGATGTTAGCAAAATCTCCGCACTAGCTTTGTCCCTGATAAAAGCCATTTGAAGAAAAAGAGACCTATCAAATGTTTTATATTGAATATAATTTGTTCCAAGATTTCAGCCTTCCTTTTTTTTTAAAAAAAAAAAAATGTGTTTGTTCAGGGACTTTTATTTTATATTTAGAGGAAGAGTCTTTTTATGTTGCCTAGGCTGGATTTGGACTCCTGGGCTCAAGCGATCCTCCTGCCTCAGCCTAGTAACTGGGACCACAGGCAGGCACCATGGTGTCTGGCTGGGTTTGCAGGGTGTTTAAAATACCAAAGGCACACTATGAAATATACTCTCTCTGTTTAGTGGTCTGATGGGTGTGTTGACATTATCTGGAGAGAACTTTCATTTCAAGAATTCCCAAATTACCACCAGGATAATGTTTGAGGCCAACTTTAACTTGACCCATCTTGCTCTACAAAGAAGTTTTTCTATATGAAATAATAATATTCATGATCAGTGAAGGTGAAGGAGCATACTCACCAAGTGAACATAAGGCACAAAGTATCCAAAAAGTGCAAGTGGTATTCCAACTGCCCACACTGCATAAGCTGTCACCTTGAAGATGGCAAAATTGAAAATTTTTTTTGGAGGACTGAACTTTCTCCTGGAAAAGAGGGAGGATCTACTACCTCCACTCTCTTTATCTTTGGTACTGGAACCAAGAGGTCGGTAAGTAAAGCCAGCCAAAAAGAGAACAAACATGAAGATGCAGAGCACCCTCAGTGTGTAAAAGAGGCCCACACTGTCAATCAGAACCCTTAAGAGCAAAGGCAGCAGAACTGTGAAGACACTGCTGCCAGCAGTGACAATGCCATTCACCAGTCCAAGGCGCTTCTTGAAATAGTGTCCCAAAATGACCAATGAAGGCTGGTATGCAAAGGAGCAGCCGCAGGCAAATATGATTCCATAGGTAAGGTACAGAGGCTCGATGGAACTGTATAAAGATGAAAAAGATGGAAAGCAGCTTTCAATATTTTTACTGTGTGCTTGGTAGAATAAAACCTTATAGTAAGAGCGGGTTTTTGTTCATTAACATATTTTCTACAAATAGAAGTTACAAAATAGAGGGGAAATAGATGGGAAAAACACAATAAATCAAGAATGTAGCACTAAACATATTTTAATTTAAATCTAAATGTGTGAAAAATAACCATTAAGGTCATTAGTGATTTTGTTCCGCCGCCTCTTTCTGTGATTCAGGTGATGCACACAGCCCTGAGTAAGAACTGTGTTCTCTACAGCATAGGAATAAAGGTTGGTGCCAGGAAGGGTAAAATCAACAGTGATTCAACTAACAAACCAAAAACCTAGTCTCAATAAAACATTTGTTTTTAAACAATTAGAGTTAACTATGAAAACTAATTATTTCTTGGAGTTTTTCCAGGTACTTACCGAACAAAGGAAAAAGTAGTAAAAGAAAAGGCTGCATTTTATATTTTTTCCCCAAGGTTATTTCAGGAACATTTGCACAGAGGAGCAGTTGTGCCTCGTTTTTCTGGCCTAAGGGCTGTAGACCAACCTTCGCCCTCTATGCGCTGTTCCCAGTATTGTGCAAGATAACAAGAAATCATATTCTGACTGCAGAAAGACTAAATTGTGTTCCTTCAGTGATCCAGTTTGCCAATTGTAAGGCCATACATGTGTCAAAAGAATAATGAATTAAATAATCTTATAGTTTAACCAAATGATCACGTATTTCTTAGGAAGATAAAGGATCACATCATTATGTTCTTTAAAACAATTATGATAAGGAATAAAATTAGTTCACCTGGATCATCCCAAGGGAAAAAAAAGGAATAAAACTAGTTAAACTTTTTTGAAAAGGCTATCAGTAGTAAAAGCAAACAATTTATTAGAAAGTAAGAGAGATAAAGTTGGTTAATAATTAAGTTTTGGATAATAATGCTAGTCTAGTAACATGCTGAGGTAATCATAAGGAACTTTAGAATCTGATAAAATAATGCATGTTGGCAATCCTCTCTCTGAGATGCCCTTCCCCTCTATTAATCCACAGCTAGCACCACCTTCAAACCAGGCTCAAGAGTCACTTCTAGGCTTTCCCAGATTAATCTCACCTAACTCTGATCACCCTTTACTGAATCTCCACTCTTTGTTTAACCAACATATTAAGGAGCTACTATGTACTAGATATATTGTGGAAAATAATATTAAAAGTCTGGTCCTTGGCCAGACATGGTGGCTCATGCCTATAATCCCAGCACTTTGGGTGGCCAAAGCAGGAGGATGGCTTGAGACCAGTCTGGCAACATAGCAAAACCCCATCTCTACTTAAAAAAAAAAAAGAGCTGAAATTAGCTGGGTGTGATGGCATGTGCCTGCAGTCCTAGCTACTCAGGAAGCTGAGGCAGGAGGATCGCTTGAACCCAGGAAGCCAGGCTGCAGTGAGCTACGATCACACAACTGCATTCTAGCCTGGGTAACAGTGAGACCCTGTCTCCAAAAAAAAAAAAAATGTGGTTCTGCCTTTAAGATACTCATAGTCTGCTTAGTAAAACAAGACATCTATCCCACATAATAATAATATAACACAGAACAAAACAGAAATTAATACTTCATTCTGTATCAGTTTTTCCATCGAAGCAGTTTTCCAGATAATTGTAACACTCCTTAAAGCGCTAATTTGTCTTTAACAATTTTAAAGAAAAAAAATTACATCTATTATACGTTCCTCTGCCTTCTTCAAAGTGTATATTAAAAATATTGTCGACAGCAGAATCATCAGGAACATCAGTTGCTATGCAGTTGTACCACTGCACTGTGAGGCCCTCAGTTGGAAAACCAGAGCTTCTCCCTCCTAGAGAGTGAGGTATATGAGCTTTGTGATGGCATTTTCACTGCTGCTGAACGCTTTTCACCTCCAGGTTTTCCCTTCAGTAACAGATGGTTCCAGTTTGTGAAGTTTGGCAGCTGAATAAGTGCAATGTAAATGAGTAAGCCTGTCAGATCCTAATCATATGTGCAAAAAGGATCCAGAGAAGGGACATGCGTGTGATCAACCTAAGGTGCTGGAGAAAGTTTTCCTCAGAAGGCAGAATGGGAACTAGAGGAAAAAAGGGCCTACCACCTGACACTTACACTCTATACCACATTTCCCCTTGCTCCTCTATCTTACTCTCAAGTTTCAGTAGCCTTTGACCAGCAGGCTAAATAATGAAACTGGATAGAAAATATGAGAATACTACATGTAGTAAGGAAATTTTGGTTTAAGAAATTTTGTTTTACTTAGAGGGTAGAGAAAGAGAGAACTGGGTCATATCATAAATATGTATCATAATATTTATTGCTCAGTGGTCAGAAAAATTCAAAAAACATTGCTTTGTATGTGTTTTGTTAACAAACTAGGTAGTAGATTACATAAGTTGTCTACCTCTCAGTCCCCTCTCTACCACACTGGAGTTGTAATACATTCGGCAAGTGGTAGGGCCACAGGTACTGACAACAGGTACATGGAAGCTTCCAGATCAAAGAAGCTATCTGATGAGGCATTAGTAACACAGTATTATGTTGCTGCTAAAATGAATGTCCTCATGGATTTACCTAAACAGAATCTTATTCCAAACGAAACTTTTTTTCTTTAAGAAACAATTTTAGAAGAAAAAAAAAACCACAAACATACTTTAAAGATGAAATATCTATTTTCTACCAGGAAATAAATATAATTTTAAAAAATCCAAATAGGATTTCTAAATTAGATGGCAGAAAGTATGAAAGAATGAGGCTCACGTTAGAGTTGAGGAAGGGATGTGTGTTTGGGGGTGAGGGGTGGAAATGAGTGAAGCCAAAGATTCTGTTGATTAAATATTTAAAAAGTCAAATATAAATTTGACTTATTTTTCCTTAATGACTACATTAATGTTTTTCAACTAAAGCAACATGAAGATAGCTAGGGACAGGAAAGAGGAAATGAAGATAAACCACTAAAGTAGAGACGAAGGGTGGAAATAATCTTAAGAGGTTTTCTTCTTCATCACCTACTCTTAGCCAGAGCTACAGATTAAATCAGTGTTCCTCTAACTGAGGATTATTCTACCAATGCAAGGAACTTACTAGGAGAACTAGAGCTGCAGGGAGAGGTGTTCCATACAGTTATGTGCCCATCTGCTCCTTACAGTTAGTCCCTCTTCAGTGCACTGCGTCTTTTCTTCTCATACTGCATTTCCCAATCTTTGTGGCACCAGAGACAAGTTTCAGGAAAAGTTTTTCCATGGATGAGGCCGGGGGAGGGTGGTTAGGGGTGATTCAAGTGCATTACATTTAGTGTGCACTTTATTTCTATTATTATTACAGTGCAATATATAATGAAATAATTATACAATTCATTATAATGTAGAATCAGTGGGAGCCCCGAGCTTGTTTTCCTGCAACTAGACAGTCACATCTGGGTGTGATGGGAGAAAGTGACAGATCATCAGATCATTTAGATTTTCATAGGGGGAGTGCAACTAGATCCCTCCTATGTGTAGTTCACAATAGGATTTGCACTCCTATGAGAATCTAATGCTGCCACTGATCTGACAGGAGGCAAAACTCAGGCAGTAATGCAAGTGATGGGGAGCAGCTATCAATACAGATGAAGCTTCACTTGCCCACCAACAGTTCACCTCCTGCTGTGCAGCCCAGTTCCTAACAGGCCATGGACCTGTACCAGTCCTTGACATGGGGGTTGGAGACCCCTATTCTAATAGATACAGGAAAAGTACATTGACATTAAGTTTTATTTTAAGGTACATTGGACCACTTCATTTTGCCATGATATTATAAATTATTATTATTATTATTTCTTGAGACAGAATCTTGCTCTGTCACCCAGGCCCAGGCTGGAGTACAGTGGCGCAATCTTGGCTCGCTGCAACCTCCACCTCCCGGAGGTGGAGAGCAATTCTCTGCCTCAGGCTCCTGAGTAGCTGGAACTACAGGCGCATGCCACCATACCTGGCAAATTTTTTTGTATTTTTAGTAGAGACAGGGTTTCACCCTGTTAACCAGGATGGTCTCCATCTCCTGATCTCGTGATCTACCCACCTCGGCCTCCCAAAGTGCTGGGATTACAGGCGTGAGCCACCGCACTCAGCCAGATATTTTTAAATTTTAGTATGTTATTTTTTTTAAATAACCGACAGGAATTCTCAACCTGGGTTGGAATAAATGGCAGAGTTTTGGTTTCATTAATAAAAAAAATTTCATTTCAAGCCTATGAACAGCTACTTTAAAACACCACTTATTGTAACCCTTGGGCCTCAGACTGAGCTGATCTTAAACTAAGGCCGCTGTTTTAGATAACTCATTGTTATAACTTGAGTGCATTTAGAATTTTTATGTAAATAGAAGAAAAAGATAAGGTGAAACATTCTTCTATGTACCAGAAAACACATACATTCTGATTGATGTCCAAGTCTTAGGCATTACAAGAAAAAGCATTCAAATTCTCAAGCTCTGATTTGCTCTATGGAGAGTCATACTGCTTAAAGGTTTAAAAAATGAAAATGATCTTTGCTTGTAAATAGCAGAGTTTCTGAAAGTAAAACTTTAAGGTATCTAGCAGTTTTTAAAAAGCAACATGATAAAACCAAGTCCTTACCTTACAAAAGAACTGGACATGAGCCCAACAAATCCAACAGCAGCACCCACGACAGCTGTTTTCCGACAACCAAATATGTCTGTGAAGACGCTGACTATTGGACAGCAAAAGAAAATCATTCCCATGGAGAGAGAACCTACCCATGCTGTAAAAGAGGGGAAAAGGGTGGGAGGAATTATGACATGGTAAACTATATTTGTACTTATTCCACGGGACATAATAGACATTTAGAAACATTTTCATTTTTAGTTATTTTGAGATTGGATCTCACTCTCTCATCCAGGCTAGAGCACAGTGATATGATTACAGCTCATTGCAGCCTCAACTTCTGGGGCTTAAGTTATCCTTCAACCTCAGCCTCCCAAGTAGCTGGAACTATACACTCATGCCACCATGCCTGGCTAATTTTTTAAAAAATTACTTGTAGAGATGAGATCTCACTATTGCCTAGGATGTAGAAAAATATAATGCAGAAAAGATATTACCCAGATTGACAACTAGGGGGAAAGTTGGAATAAATTAGATTGAAATCATAGCTCAACGCAATGGCTAATACTAATTGTAATTAGGATAGCAATTTATGTGTTTAATCGAAGTCTTGAAAAGTTTGTACTTTAAAATAAATTAAACATTCCCCTGTAACTTTAGCACTGTTAATCCCTACATCAATATCTGTCTATGGTTTCAAGCAACTTCTAATCTATGGGAAAAAAATCATTGAAAAAACAGAGATATATTTAGGAGTGTATATATAGGTGGTCAAACTGCAAAGAAATAATGGCATTTGAAATCAGGATAGTGGAAATGATAATCATTTGGACCAACTAGTTAAGAAGTGATTGGCTGGGCGCGGTGGCTCACACCTGTAATCCCAGCACTTTGGGAGGCTGAGGTGGGTGGATCACGAGGTCAAGAGATCGAGACCATCCTGGTCAACATGGTGAAACCCTGTCTCTACTAAAAATACAAAAAAATTAGCTGGGCATGGTGGCGCATGCCTGTAATCCCAGCTACTCGGGAGGCTGAGGCAGGAGAATTGCCTAAACCCAGTGGGTGGAAGTTGCGGTGAGCCAAGATAGCACCATTGCACTTCAGCATGGGTAACAAGAGCAAAACTCTGCCTCAAAAAAAAAAAAAAGTGATCATGTGCAGCGAGGCACAGTGGCTCACACCTATAATCCCAGCACTTAGGGAGGCTGAGGCAGGGCGTCACGAGGTCGGGAGTTCGAGACCAGCCTGGCCAACATGGTGAAACCCCATCTCTACTAGTAATACAAAAAATTTAGCTGGGCATAGTAGCACACACCTATAATCCCAGCCACGTGGGAGGCTGAAGTAGGAGAATCACTTGAACCCAGGAGGTGAAGGTTGCAGTGAGCCGAGATTGCAGTGAGCCATTGCACTCCAGCCTGGGTGACAGGGCAAGACTCTGTCTCAAAAAATATATAAAAAGGAGTGATCATGTGCATAGTGCCTAAGCTTAGTTTTTTGCAATAAAAACTGACTCATATGCCAGTAGAATATTTGCTGACTTGGATAATAGTCACTGCGCATTTATTTTATAAATGTTTATAAAACCACATGTGTTAAATCTTCTTTGCTGAACATATGTTATATTTCACAATAAAAAATTGAGAATCAGAAGTCATATTCCATATAAAAACCAACATGAAAGAATGAAATATTAAATACAAATAATCATAATTCTATGCCAAAGAAATGAGTGATCTGACTTCATTGAGGATATCAAGTCTATAAATCCTTCTAAAAAAGTATAATAAACGAATGGAACCTAAGTGAAAATGGGCTGTGGAAAGAACAGACATTAGTCATAGTTCCAGCTCTACGACTAAAACATATCCTTGGTCAAGTTACTTCCCCTCTGAATGAGTTTTCTTATCTTGAAAATGGATCAAACACATACCTTTCCAGAACTGTTAGGATTAGAGAAAGTGTATATAAACCTCAGCATCTGGTACATAAGCACTAATAATTTACAGGTTTTTTCTTTTCCTCTCTTTTTTTTTCTTTTCCAAAGCATCAAAATAAATTACAGTTTTAAAAATAATGATGACAATGAATTTTCTCTCTTGGTAGATGACCCTAAAGATATGCAGCTCTGGAAGCCTCCTTATATACTACTCTATTTTCTTAGTAAAGGAAGTTAAGCCCTATGCAAATGATCATTTCTTAGTAAAGAATTTCATTATTAAGTCCAAATGAAGCTTTACCATACTAATAATTTTTTGCATTATTTTTTTTTGAGAAAGGGTCTCACTCCATTGCCCAGGCTGGAGTGCAGTGGTGCAATCTCAGCTCACTGCCATCTTGGCAGCCTAGGCTCAAGCAATCTTCCCACCACAATCTTCTAAGTAGCTGGAACCACAGGCATGCACCACCATACCTGGCTAATTTTTGTGGGGTTTCTTTTAGAAACAAGGTTTCACCATGTTGCCCAGGCTGGTCTTGAACTCTTGGGTTCAAGTGATTGCCTGCCTTGAGCTCAGGAATTTTTTGCCTTCTTATATTTTAAATTATTATAAAAATTATATTTATTTTAGTCAGTCATATTTCTTTTTTTGTGTTTCTTTTGTAGAGACAGGGTCTCGGTTTGTTACTCAAGCTAGTCCTGGCTACTCCTGGCTTCCAGCAGTCCTCCCACCTTGGCCTCTAAAGTGCTGGGATTGCAGGTGTGGCCCAGTCAGTCAGCCATATTTCTATTTCCTTTCTTCCCTCATCAGAAAGCAGACTATAATCTTAAAATACAATGAAGAGACTGTGTAAACACTGCCATCTTGACTCAGATGGTGGTGACGGGGATTCAGAAGTACACAGTAAGAAGCAGCTGATTGGCCAAATAAATTAGTATAATCCAACCAAGACATGAAGAACTTTACAATATGGGACTGCTTGAGAGAGGTTAAATTTTCTTTTTTTAATGAAACAGGGTCTCACTGTGTCACCCAGGCTGTAGTGCGCTGATGCAATCTTGGCTCACTGCAACCTCTGCCTTCTGGGTTCAACTCATCTTCCCACCTAAGCCTCCTGAGTAGCTGGGACTACAGGCATGTGCCATCACACTAGCTAATTTTTGTATTTTTTGTAGAGACAAGATTTTGCCATGTTGCCCAGGCTGGCCTCAAACTCCTAGACTCACGGGATTGGCTGACCTTGGCCTCCCAAGTTGCTGGCATTATAGGAGTGAGCCAGCACACCCAGCCTAGTAAGAATTTTTTAGTCTTATGTAAAATTTTAGTCTTATATAAAAATTTTACTAATTTCTAATAATTTAATCCCATTCAAAAACATTTAGACATCTATTGTGTTTAAGAAACAATCTAATGTAAATACTAGGCAGGCTAGAATAAAACATCCTAACATCTACTTTTATTTTGTATTTATTTATTTTTTACAGTGAACATAGCCTGACAACTAACATCTACTTTTAGATAAAGGCACTTTTATAATTAAGCGGCCAACACTAAATACTAGATCACATCAAGAAACCCAAGAGCATATTCTTATATTGTATATATTGCTTATATGAGTGAAGGTATTTTCAAGGAAAAATACCTTGGCCAGGCCTGGTGGCTCACACCTGTAATCCCAGCACTTTGGGAGGTGAGGCAGGCAGATCACCTGAGGTCAGGATCAAGACCAGCCTACCCGACATGGAGAAACCACGTCTCTACTAAAAATAAAAAAATTATTTTTTTAAATTTATTTTTTATTTATTACAAGCATGGTGGCTCATGCCTGTAATCCCAGCTACTCAGGAGGCTGAGGCACAAGAATTGCTTGAACCTGGGAGGTGGCAGCTGCAGTGAGCTGAGGTCACTCTACCGTACAACAACCTCAGGAACAGAGTGAGATTCTGTCTCCAAAAAAAAGAAAGAAAAGAAAAGAAAACCATTGCACAAATTTTTGTGAATTACCGGGGATTTCAATCTACTGCTATACCAAATATTAAAAATGCAGATTTATGAGTCTATTGAATAACCACTAACAGGATATAATAAAATAAAGCTTCTTGTCTCGACTACCTTCTTAAAATTTATTCAGTGGGGAAAAAGTTTCTTTTGCTACTAGATGACCACTTCAGCAGGCCTATTTGATTCTTTTGGCCAATGTAAAAATAAAGAAAGGCCTATGGTCATTTTAGATAACAAACCAATCTTCACTAGGTAATCAAATATTTTCCCCAGCCCCAGGGAAGCTGGGAAGGGAATGAAATCAGCTGCTTCTCTTCTATTCTCTTCCAGAACTTTTCCCATCCCTAGCTGTTGGAACTTTCCAAGGTAGGCATGGGAGACAGGGAGGCTGGGGAAGGAAGGCAAAAAGATTCCAACCTGGGCCTTCCTGCCAAAAGACCTGTCTGCTGATGTTTGAAGCTAACTCTTTTTTCTCAGATGCATTTTCATGGGTAATTCAGATCTCACCTCAGAGTTCCTTCTCACCATTTCTCCACTGACTTGGATAATTCATTCTTCTCCTGGCTTTTTGGCTGTCATTCAAAAGACTCAGTGTTGTAACCTCTGCTCTTTTAGCCATCTATTGGAACAGGAGTCAAACTCCAGGTTACCCCTCTCCTTCACTAGGCCCACCTCTAATCTGCAGGAAATATATTTCCTTTGCCCTGACAAAGGCTGTGGTATAGGCAAATTCAACACAGCCACCTTTAGTATAGTTCATTCTGTGGGAACAGTAAGCCAGCCCATCCTTGTTGGATGTCTTGAAGAGTCAGACCCTGGTCCTCCTCTGTTCCCCGCAACTGGGGAGAATTTTAAATCTCTTAAGTGGTCCCTTTGAAGCCCCTCTCACTTGATACCAGGTGAGAGAACAAAGAGAGATACCAAATAGGAGAACAAGTGAGAGTAACCTCCACTTATACTATGGCAGAGGGGACACAGCACCGTTTTCTCAAGAGTCCTCACAAAATGCTATTCCTGACTCATAATATCCTTCTTATGTGTTTTAGAGCCTTTAACTGGTTTGAAAACCTACTTTAAAAAGCCACATAAAATATCTCACTTTTGAAAGTCACACTATTGTACTGTAGTGTCCTAACGGAAATTCCAATAGATTCTGTTACAATAATAACTGGCAATGGAAGGAGTTAAGTCTGTTTTCTGATCAAATTCAAGAATAAATTAATAAATGGGGCCAGGCGCGGTGGCTCAAGCCTGTAATCCCAGCACTTTGGGAGGCCGAGGCAGGTGGATCACGAGGTCAAGAGATCGAGACCATCCTGGTCAACATGGTGAAACCCCGTCTCTACTAAAAATACAAAAAATTAGCTGGGCATGGTGGTGCGTGCCTGTAATCCCAGCTACTCAGGAGGCTGAGGCAGGAGAATTGCCTGAACCCAGGAGGCGGAGGTTGCGGTGAGCCGAGATCGCACCATTGCACTCCAGCCTGGGTAACAAGAGTGAAACTTCGTCTCAAAAAAAAAAAAAAATTAATAAATGGATTAGTTATTATCTGCTATTGTACACTCACAACATTTCTAGTTTTTGTCAAGTTTTAACATGGCATCTAAATAATCCAGGATCTTAATGAGCTATTGCATACATGCCGCAAAAATAAAATGGACTCTCGTTCTCTTTCACCCCTTCCAAGTCTATTACTACCATTATAATAATAAAGACTCAACAGAGCTAGCTGTTGCGCTGATGATATATTTGTTGTGCTCAGAAGATTATTTCATTTAATCTCCCAAATTCGATAAGGTAGTACGTCTATTAAGTTCATTTAACAATTGAGAAACTGAAGTACATACATAGTTACAATAATATATCCTGCATGGTAAAAATTTTATCTTAAAAATGCAAACTAGACCAGGAACAGTGGCTCATATGTGCAATCCCAGCACTTTGGGAGGCTGAAGTAGGAGGAATACTTGAAGCCAGGAGTTTAAGCCCAGCCTGGGCAACAAAGCAAGACCCCATCTCTAAAAACAAACAAACAAACAAAAGCAACTTTAAAAACTAGCTTGGTATGGTGGCACACAACAGTAGTCCTAACTACTTGGAAGGCTGAGGCAGGAGGCTCCCTGGAGCCTAGGAGTTTAAGGCTGCAGTAAGGTATGATCATGCCACTGCACTCCAGCCTAGGCAACATAGCAAGACCTTGTCTCTAAAAATAAATACATAAATAAAATGCAATCAAGCTCTAGTCCCTCTATTCCTTTTACAAAACACCCACAGAGGACTTCATAATATATATTATCCTCCCACCCCCAGGATCTCTCCTTGAAAGTTGACAGTTGATTTGGAGACCAAAGCATGCCCCCACGAACTCTCACCTCCATGGGGCTGTCTCAGAACTCATGCCCACTAGGAGGGCATGTCGAAGGCATGCCCACTTGGCCACTTTTATAACTTACCTCTGCCCAAGAAGGAGCCAACTCAGGTAACTGCCCAGTAGCAGAGGGACCCTTGACCTTTCCCCTTTCCTCTCCTACCTTATAAAAATGCCCACTTTTTGCTCCAAAGGTGAAGTGGCACATTTAAAGGCAGGACACTTTGTCCCTCTCTCCCTAAGCTAGCTTTGAAATAAATACGCTTCTTTGTATCAGAACTTGCTCTTGTTAATTGGACTCTACATGCAGTGAGGAAGTAACCTGCTTTTTGGTTACACTATTAAAATTTTAGTGTTCTTTAATGTTCTAGGCTCTATCCCAGGATGCTGGAAATATAAAAGCAAATAAGAGATTTCTTTACTTACAATAATTTTCAATCTAGTAACATACGCAAAAGTGGTCCAATCAGAACACCAGATAGAATGTCCCATGTCAGGAGATATAGATGCCAAAAATGTATAAGAAAGGCTTTAGAATGTGCGTGTATACTCTTATTTGAGTATGTGTGTAAGTTTGACATCATGGACCCATCCAAGAAGCTAAGTTAAGAAATCTTTTTACAGAAAAATACCAGGAAGCTTTTCAATTTCCCCATCCAGACTCTATTTGTTTCCTAACACCATTCTGAGAAAAAAAAAAAAAAAAAAAAACCCAAGGCTCTAAGTGTATAACAAAAGCAGGATGCAAATCACTCAAAGTGGTTAGGTTTAATATTTAAGAAGATTCTCCTGCATGAATAAAGCAAAGGTGTTGTAATTATCCAGATATAAATGGTTGCAAGGGCAAAGTATTTACAAATAAAAACACCCAAAGGGAAGATTTACTGTAGTTAAAGGTTGATAAATAGTCTTTTGTGCTTTGGTAGTCCCAACCTGCATTTCCACTCCATCTTGGCCTCTTTCAACATTACCTATACTCTGTAATAACCAATATCGATCTAATGGCCTTAAATTATATAAAATAATAGAATACAAAACTGAGACTAAAATGCAAAATGTTAATATTATTTAGCAATGTCCCTGTAACTCCTGGAGTATGAAGCTGCCTGGCAGCTACACAAAAATTCAGGAATGGGTAGACTGTATTCTTGCCTTGACAATTTTACTGCCATCCTAAAAGTTATTTGGCAGTTATATTGCACTTAGGAGTGGCTTTAAAAATATTTGGTAATCTATCTGAAAACCTTGGCCAAAAGGGTCGTAGACGTGGCAGCGATCAGGAGCCTGATTAGCATCAAATACATGTGAAATGAGGAATAAGCACAGCCATTTAATTTCTTTATTCAGCAAACAGAAGGAATGGGAGACTAAACTTAATTGCCTATGTATTGAGTATGGGAAAACTGACAACCATGCCGGCAGGTCTGATTTATGCATCTGTAAGTGTACATGCAACCAAAGAAGAGGAATCCAAAAAGCAGCTAGTGAAACCAGAGCAGCTCCCCATGTATACTGCACCACCGCTCCAGTCTAAACATGTTGAAGAGCAGCCTGGTCATTTACAAATGAGCTTTGCTTCCATCCACACTGCAACTGGTCGTTATATTGGCTGGTGCAAGGGTGTTTATGTCTTTGCAAAAAATGGGATAATGGATACAGTACAATTTGGAAAAGATGACTATGTCTATCTGAAGAATCCTCCTCAAGATATTCTTCTGAAAATGGGAGTTATTATAGTTTCAGGATTGGTGGGCTTGGTTTCAGAGAGAAAAGGTTCTAAGTTTAAGAAAATTACTTATCCTCTGGGACTGGCCACTTTAGGAGCAACTGTTTGCTACCCAATTCAGTCAGTAATAATTGCTAAGGTAACAGGGAAAAAGATATATGCTACAAGCCAGCAAATTTTTGAAACAATTAAATCGCTGTGGACAAAAAGCAACAAAAAAGAGTCACTTCGTCAACCTAAGGAAAAAACTAAGCTAGGATCCTCTGCCGAAACAGAAGTATCTGCAAAAACAACTCACGTCTTGAAACACTCAGTGCCTTTGCCAACAGAACTCAGCTCTGAAGCAAAGACCAAATCAGTATCCACCTCAGGTGCTACACCGTTTATGCCTGACCCCAACCTCATGGATCACAGGCAGTCCCATCCAGAAGATACAGATATGTACAGCACTAGAAGCTGAAGTAGACTGCATAGAGAGACTACATAGAAAACTACAAGATGTGTGAAGTTGCAAATAATGATGAAAAAAATCATGTAATGGGTAACTGATACATAGAGTATTACCTAAAACAAGTTTTTCACTTACATCTCCAAATGTGCAATTTGATAAATTACATAAGTGGTTAACACACAAACTGTGAATGCAATGCAAACAATATTAAATGATTAATGAGGAGACATTGATATAAGTTTTAGCTTGCATTTGATGACCTTTAAGGGCATTTATTAAAAAACAACAACAACAAATGAAGACATGAACTCCAGTGAGACTAAAATCTGAAAATACATCTATGTATGTATAAAGACATACATATTTACATGTACAAACATATATTTCTGCTCTGGCTTTCCTGAATTAATGTCAGCTAAATTAGAGTGGTGTGTGGAAAGATACGTTTCCCTTTGGGTTTTTTTTTCCATTTTCTAGAGCTGGAATAAAATATCTGTGTTTTATGGGGAAGAAAAATATTTGGTAATCAACTTCTGTTAATGGCATTGGAATAACCTGGTAAAGATAACTATTATTAAATCTGGGCTAAATAAAACTATTTAAACATTCTAAAAAATATCTTAAAAACTGATAGAAATTGGGAAAGAGTTTGAAAAGCTACAGTTGCAAGAAGAATTACAAAGTTTTTGGGTTTCTTGAAGGCCAACAAAATGTGCAGGTGCTTAGTAGACCGTACAGAAGCCAGAATCAAGGAAAGCAGCATCTGAAAGTTGTAAGAACAAAGCAGAGATATCAGCTGCTGCATGCCACAGTGAGACAGGATTTGTAACGTGAGCTCCAGCAAGTTATCTGCTAGGAACAAAAAATAATCCTTGGATTAACAAAATGGAATCAGAGTTATTTCAAAATATTATCTACATGTTCAAGTTTCAACCAAAAATTCTGAGGCATGCAAAAAAAATAGCCAATCAATAAAAATAGATTCTGAATGGGCTCAGCTGTTCAATTTAGCAAAAAAAAAATTTCAAAGTTTCTATTATAAATATGTTAGACAAATTAGAAAATAATATTTTTCAAAGAATAAAGGCTGGGTGCAGCAGCTCACGCCTGTAATCCCAGCACTTCGGGAGGCCAAGGCAGGCAGATCACGAGGTCAGAAGATTGAGACCATCCTGGCCAACATGGTGAAACTTCATCTCTACTAAAAATACAAAAATTAGCTGGGTGTGGTGGCTTGCGCCTGTAGTCCCAGCTACTCAGGAGGCTAAGGCAGGAGAATTGCTTGAACCTGGGAGGCAGAGGTTGTAGTGAGCCAAGAATGCCACTGCACTCCAGCCTGGTGACAGAAGGAGACTCTGTCTCAAAATAATAATAATGATAATAATAATAAAAGATAAGTGATCTTACTGAGTGAAGAGATGTGGAATCTCAACAACAAAATGTAAACTATAAAAAAAGAGAAAATTCTAGAGATGAAAACCAGGTATCTAAAGATTGAGTAATTTCTGTCTTCAAAGTTCCAGACCTTTCTTATCTTTCATCTCCAATCTGCTAAGTGAACCTACTGAATGCATTTTTCAGTCAGACTTTTGAAATATATTGATATCTTTACTCTGTTATAACTCAATATTTGTATAATAGCTATAAATTGTATAAAATAACAGTACACAAAACCGATAGTAAAATACAAAATATTATTTACTAACGTTTCAGTAATTCCTGGGGCATGAAGCTGTCTGGAAACTATACAGAAATTCAGGAGTGGGTAGACTGTACTCTTGCCTTGACCATTTTATTGCCATCATAAAGTTACATTTTACTGATAGTTATATTTCACTTAAGAGTGGCTTTTAAAATATTTGCTAATCAACTTCTGTTTATGGCACTGGAATAAAGTGGTCATGCAAACCCTATTACAGATAACTACTGAAGCATACTTCAGTATGCTTCAGTCACACTTTTGAAGGATGAAGTATTGGAGATAGAGATTACCCAATCTAATGAAATTACTCAATCTAAAGACAGCAGGCCTGAGCTCACATTGCAAATCCTGTCTTACTGTGAGAGAACAGTATTAAACAAAATTAACTAAATCTTAGAGACCTATGGAATTCTAAGAAGAAATGTGGGTCATTTTGAATAAATAATGGAGCTGTGCACAGTGGCTCATGCTTATAATCCCAGCACTTTGAGGAGCCAAGGCAGGAGGATTATTTGAGCCCAGAAATTCAAGACTGGCCTAAGCAAAATAGTGAGACCCAATCTTTACAAGAGAAAAAAAATAATCTAGGTATGATAGCATGTACCTGTGATTCCAACTACTCAGGAAGCTGATGGGAGGATCACTTGAGCTTGAGAAGTTGAGGCTTTAGTGAGCTATGACTGCACCTCTGTACTCCAGCCTGGATGACAGAGTAAGACAATGTAAAAAGCAAACAAACAAAAAGAAATAATGGCCCAAAATAAAAACTGCAAATTGTGTGGAAAAACTTTAACTTATAGATCCAAGAAGTTCAAAGACCACCCCCCAGCAGGATAAACACTAAGAAAACAACTCCTAAGCTCATCATAATCAAACTGCTGAATGCCAAAAGGAAAATTCTGAAAGCAGACAAAAATAATATATCTAGAGAGAACAATGATACCATTAACAGGCAGACTCTTGTAAATAATGAGGGACAGAAGACATTGGAACTTTCACATGACAATGCTGAAAGTGGGGAGAAAGTATCAACCAAGAATTCTATATTCAGCTAAACTAGCCTTCAAAAATGAAGGCAAAATAAAGATTTTTTAAATGGAGAGAATTTCTCACTGGAAAATTTACGCCAGAAAAATGTTAAAGAAAGTTCTTCAGGCTGAAGAGAAATGACACCAGCTGGCAACTTGGGTCCAAAGGAAGGATTAAAACAAATACACACTTTTCCTTTTAATTTCTTTATGAGGATAAATTTACTGTTTAAAGAAAAACTGTAACACCCTATACAGATGTTATAATAAACAAATATGTGAAAACAACAGCATTAAAGATGATATAAATGGGTATATACTGTTACGAGGCTCCTATATTTTACCTCAATTATGTATTAACTTAAAATAGATTGGAATGGCTTAAAAATGCATATTGTAATACTCAAAAGCACTAAAAATTATGCACAGAGATACAGCTAGAAAGACAATCAAGGAATTAAAATTGATTACTAAAAATTATTTGATTAATGCAAAGGCAGGCAGAAAAGAAGGAACAGAAGAACAAATGTAGATGAGACAAATAGAAAACAAATAGCAAAATGGCAGACCTAAATGATATGGCCATATCAGTTATTTTTTTTTCTTTTTTTTGCCAGCAACTTGAATTCAAATATAATCTAAGAATCAATTATTACATTAAATAACAATTGACCTAAAGGTCATTAAATTTAAAAAGACCTAAATTGATATGGCCATATCAATTTTTACATTAAATAAAAATAGACTAAAGACTCTAATCAAATGGCAAAGATTGTCTGACTAGATAAAGACATAAGAACTACTTATATCCTGTCTAGAGATACACTTTAAATTCAAAGGCAAATAAGTAAAAGTAAAAAGATGGAAAAAGATATCACAAGTTAGTAGCCCTAAAAGTCTAAGGTGGCTATACTAACCTTAGACAAGACAGATTTTGAGACAAGAAGTATCATTAGAAATGAGGAGAAATACTTCATAATGGTAGAAGTGTCAAGGCATTGGGAAACTGTAACATTTATAAATGTATATATACCTAATAACAGAGCTTTAAAAATACATGAAGCAATGAAATTTGATCCCTACCTTACACCATATAAACCATTACCTCAAGATGGATTGTAGAACTTAAATGTAAATGTAAAACTGAAAACTATAAAATTTCTAGAAGAAAATATTGGAAGGCAGGCTCACAACTGTAATCCTGGTCTCAGGGCTCACCCAGGATCCTTGAAGGGTGAGTAAATGTGAACTTCCATTTCCAAGGCTTCTTATCCTCAGACTTTTGCTGAAGGCAGATCAGATGAAGCAATGAACCTCTGGTGAGCCAACTAACAGCGAATGGTGCAACTACAGAGGACAGGATGCTGGAGAGGACCCTGACACCCACCCTTTCCCCCGTGGCTCTCAAGGGTTGGGAGTGTCAGCCTCGTTACAATCCAGTTTTTTTCTATGGCATTTTCCTTCTTTTGGTGGTGGGGGTGCTGTCATAGCACCTATCTCTTCTTTTACAATGTTAGGAGTGTTGTTGCAAATTACAGAGATATTACTGGGTAGAAAAAGCATTTGGCCCAGCCATCAGTTATGCGATTCAGAACAATGCAGTTTCCATCTGTTCTTAGAGAAAAGGAGGATACAGCAATTAGAAGTGTCTTTTGTTTATTTCCTTGTTGAAGGAATCCATTTGTATAGAGCAAGAGGCTTTTTCCCCCAGGTACTTTCCCCTTCTTTTACTCAAGCTGTTTTTTGTCTCTTCTCCATAATATCAGGAGTTAAATACAGCTCTGAGAATATAGGGAACTTTTCTATGCGAGGGTTTGTTTTTTTTTTTTTTTTTTTTTTTGTCCTTTTGGAAGGCATCTTACTAGGCCAGGACCCCAATTCATGGGACTTCCTAACTGAATGATTCCACTGACCCTCCTAAGGCACCTTTTTGTCCCAAATTCAATTTCAAGCTTTGGGCTGAAGCCCTAGAAAGAAAAACTGGATCTGAGGGATCCAGAAACAGATGGCAATGGAAGTCAAGGGACACAGCACAGATGAGTAGGACTAATTCTTGCCGATTAAACCTTCATGGAAGGAGGCCATTCTTGTATCTATGGCATAAATGAAATCTAGGAAACTCAAAGGTTACCAACAGCAGGGAGGATAGGCAGCACATAGGTGAGTATGGATAACTCCTCTAGGCCTCCCTGTTCCACACAGATGAAAGCTGTGTTGGCACCCATGGGTAGCACCTGCCAAGGTTGTTGGGACTCAGAGATACAAAGATGGAAGAAAGGGAACACCTTTTCTTTTTCTCCCTCATGTTCCCTAGATATATGCTGGGAAGAGAAAGGAACTAAAGGACGCCTTTTCCCCCTCTTTCCAGATGGGCAACCCGCCATCTTCAGCCTGTACTTCTTTTGAATGCATCCTGAATCACTGGGACTCTTTTGAAATAAATGCCTTCTTTTTCCTCCTCTGTTTCTCTTCATGGATAGTTAATTGTGTCCCTGTACCACAGGACACTACCCTTGGATGCATCCACCAAATTGAGAAAAGTTTAATTTCCCCAAACCTTAAACTGCTTGGGTTAAAATTGGATTGAGAAGGGAACCCAGAAGCCTGACATGCCAGCAAAAGGGCAAAAGTTCTTACCAGTCAGACTTCTGGCCCCTTTCTCCCTGTGAAAACCAGTAAAAGGAATGATAAAAATCACTATTTACTCTTCTGTAAAGTTTGATTAATGGAAAAAGGGATTTGTGAGGCTAATCTTAAACTGTAGCCAATCTGGTGTGCTTTGTGTGTTTTTCTGTATAGTTCTGTCATAAGGGGGAAGACAGAATAGAACACAGGCCTAGGACCATAAGCCCACTGTTCAAGCCAGCCCTGCAAACTGGTCAGTTACAAACTTTGCTACAGGTCTCTGAGGGAAAAAAACTGAATGAGGCCTCCATCTTGTTTTATGTCCTTGGGAGCTTGACCTTGTAACCACATAGCAGTACATTCCTTTGGTCTCTGCCATTTTACAATGGCGGCCCAGGTTCAATCCTGGCTTAGGGAATGAGTACTTTCTGGCTAATATCTGTGTGACTTTTATTATTTGCTGATTCTCTTCCCCTCCATGACAACTTCTAGCTTCCTTTCTTAAATATTCCTTTCTTTGAGCTATCTTTAAAGATTCTAGATTTTGTAAATACTGCTTTACTACCTCTTTGAAAATACCTTGTACATTCACGATTAAGTCACAACCTTACTTAAGGTTTTGGTTTCACCTATGAGGTTACTTTTGGTAAAGTTCAAAAGCCAGAAATATTGGCCACTTGATGTGGCTAAAGCTGGGCAACAAGGGATTTAAAAGGATAGCCTCGGATCACAAGGTCAGGAGTTTGAGACCAGCCTGATGAACATGGTGAAACCCCATCTCTACTAAAGATACAAAAATTAGCTGGGTGCGGTGGCATGCACCTGAAATCCCAGCTACTCAGGATGCTGAGGGAGCACAATCACTTGAACCTGGGAGGAGGAAATTGCAGTGAGCTGACATTGTGCCACTGCACTCCAACCTAAGCCACACAGCAAGACTGTCTCAAAAAAAAAAATTTTTTTTTAAAGTAAAAAGAGTATGGTCAAAAGTCAACTTAATTAAAAGTGGATATCCAAGCTACAGGTATGTTTAAAAGACCTTTATGTTTTTCTCTTCTCGGATCTTGTTTCACTGGAAAAAGAATTTTTTTCAGTCTATTGAATTACTTTTCTCCATTTTGTCTTGCCACTCTTAATGCATGCATAAGAGGCCCTCAGATAACTTCTGATGGCCTGGGACTCTCTGGAAAAAATAGAAGAGGTACTACTGACCCCATTTTAGAAAAAAAACCTCTGTTTTCCTCATAGAACCCCAATAATTAAAAGCACAGAAATCTCTCTCACAATCTGTTTTTGTCTTCCACTATAACTGTTTATCGGGCCCTATAAAGTGCATGCTTTCCTAGCCCTGTTCTTGAAGGGCTCCATCCTGAGTCTAGTAATCTAATTAGGAGATTGGTCAATTTAAGTTTAATAGTAAAAGATTGGTTAATGATAACAATGCATTGTAAAACCTTCAGAATGTTTTGTGGACCACGATGGCTTTCTTTTTTAACGTGTGGCAGTTTTAAGTCACTAGTTTTTAAAATCAGTACTTTTTTTATATGTATATTTCACTGCACTTTAGGTTCTAGGGTACATGTGAAGAACATGCAGGATTGTTGCATAGGTACATACATGGCTATGTGGGTTGCTGCCTTCATCCCCATCACCCATATTTGGCATTTCTCCCCATGTTATCCCTCCCCAACTCCCTACCCCCCATTGTCCCTCCCCTAGTCCCCCACACAGACCTCAGTGTATGATGCTCCCCAACCCCATCTCCATGTGTTCTTATTGTTCAACACCCACCTATGAGTGAGAACATGCAGTGTTTAATTTTCTGTTCTTGTGTCAGTTTGCTGAGAATGATGGTTTCCAGGTTCATCCATGTCCCTAAAAAGGACACAAATTCATCATTTTTTATGGCTGCATAGTATTCCATGGTGTATATGTACCACATTTTCGCTGTCTAGTCTATAATCTATGGGCATTTGGGTTGGTCCCAAGTCTTTGCTATTGTAAGCAGTGCCACAATGAACATTCATGTGCATGTGTCCTTATGACAGAATGATTTATAATCCTTTGGATATATACCCAGTAATGGGATTGCTGGGTCAAATAGAATTTCTATTTCTAGGTCTTTGAGGAATCTCCCCACTGTTTTCCACAATGGTTGAACTAATTTACACTCCCACAAACAGTGTAAAATTGCTCCTATTTCTCCACATCCTCTCTAGCATCTGTTGTCTCCAGATTTTTTAATAATCACCATTATAACTGGCATGAGATGGTATCTCAATGTAGTTTTGATTTGCATTTCTCTAATGACTAGTGATGATGAGCATTTTTTCATATGTTTGTTGGCCTCATATATGTCTTCTTTTGAAAAGTATCTGTTAATATCCTTTGCCCACTTTTGAATGGTTTTTTTTTTTTTTTTTTCCTGAAAATCTGTTTTAGTTCTTTGTAGATTCTGGATATAAGTCCTTTGTTAGAAGGGTAGCTTGCAAAAATTTTTTCCCATTCTGTTGGTTGCCAGTTCACTGTAATCATTGTGGTTTTTTTGCTGTGCAGAAGCTATGGAGTTTAATTAGATCCCATTTGTCTATTTTGGCTTTTGTTGCCAATGCTTTTGGTGTTTTAGTCATGAAATCCTTGCCTATGCCTATGTCCTGAATGGTTTTGCCTAGGTTTTCTTCTAGGGTTTTTATGGTGTTAGGTCTTATGTTTAAGTCTTTAATCCATCTGGAGTTAATTTTAGTGTAAGTTGTCAGGAAGGGGTCCAGTTTCTCCTCTCTGCACATTGCTAGCCAGTTTTCCTAACACCATTTGTTAAACAGGGAATCCTTTCCCCATTGCTTGTTTTTGTGAGGTTTGTCAAAGATCAGATGGTTGTAGATGTGTGGCATTGCCTCTGAGGCCTCTGTTCTGTTCCATTGGTCTATATCTCTGTTTTGATACCAGTACCATGCTGTTTTGATTACTGTAGCCTTGTAGTATAGTTTGAAGTCAGTGATGCCTCCAGCTTTGTTCTTTTTGCTTAGAATTGACTTGGCTATGCAGGCTCTCTTTTGGTTCCATATGAAGTTTAAGGTGGTTTTTTTCAGTTCTGTGAAGAAGGTCATTGGTAGTTTGATGGGGATACTGTTGAATCTATAAATTACTTTGGGCAGTATGGCCATTTTCATGATATTGCTTCTTCCTAACGATGAGCATGGAATGTTTCTCCATCTGTTTGTGTCCTCTCTTATTTCGTTGAGCCGTGGTTTCTAGTTCTCCTTGAAGAGGTCCTTTACATCCTTTGTTAGTTGTATTCCTAGGTATTTTATTCTCTTTGTAGCAATTGTGAATGGCAGTTCACTCTTGATTTAGCTCTCTTTAAGTCTGTTATTGGTGTAGAGGAATGCTTGTGATTTTTGCACATTGATTTTGCATCCTGAGACTTTGCTGAAGTTGCTTATCAGTTTCAGGAGATGTTGAGCTGAGGCGATGGGGTCTTCTAGATATACAATCATGTCGTCTGCAAATAGAGGCAATTTGACTTCCTCCTTTCCTAACTGAATACCCTTTAGTTCTTTCTCTTGCCTGATTCCTCTGGCTAGAACTTCCAATACTATATTGAATAGGAGTGGTGAGAAAGGGCATCCTTGTCTAGTGCCAGATTTCAAAGGGAATGCTTCCAGTTTTTGCCCATTCAGTATGATATTGCCTGTGGGTTTGTCATAAATAGCTTTTATTATTTTGAGATATGTTCCATCAATACCTAGTTTATTGAGAGTTTTTAGCATAAAGGGCTGTTAAATTTTGCCAAAGGCCTTCTCTGCATTTATTGAGATAATCATGCGGTTTTTGTCTTTGGTTCTGTTTATGTGGTGAATTACGTTTATAGACTTGAGTATGTTGAACCAGCCTTGCATCCCCAGGATGAAGCCTACTTGATCGTGATGGATAAGCTTTTTAATGTGCTGGTGCAATTGGTTTGCCAGTATTTTATTGAAGATTTTTGCCTCTATGTTCTTCATGGATATTGGTCTGAATTTTTCTTTTTTAGTTGAGTCTCTGCCAGGTTTTGGTATCAGGATGACATTGGTTTCATAAAATGATTTGGGAAGGATTCCCTATTTTTGGATTGTTTGGAATAGTTTCAGAAGGAGTGGTACCAGCTACTTTTTGTATATCTGGTAGAATTCAGCTGTGAACCCATCTGGACCTCGGCTTTTTTTGGTTGGTAGGCTATTAATTGCTGCCTCAACTTCAGCCCTTGTTATTGGTCTATTCAGGTTTTTCACTTCTTCCTGGTTTAGGCTTGGGAGGGTGCAAGTGTCCAGGAATTTATTCATTTCTTTCAGGCTTACTGGTTCATGTGCATAGAGTTGTTTGTAGTAATCTCTGATGGTGGTTTCTATTTCTGTGGTGATATCGCATTTATCATTTTTTATTGCATCTATTTGATTATTCTCTTCTTTTTTATTAATCTGGCTAGTGGTCTATTTTGTTGATCTTTTCTAAAAACCAGCTCCTGGATTTATGGATTTTTTGAATGGTTTTTTGTGTCTCTATCTCCTTCAGTTTTGCTCTGATCTTAATTATTTCTTGTCTTCTGCTAGCTTTTGAGTATTTTTGATCTTGCTTCTCTAGCTCTTTCAATTTTGACGATAGGGTGTTTATTTTAGATCTTTCCTTGCTTCTCATGTCAGCATTTATTGCTATAAATTTTCCTCTATACACTGTTTTAAATGTGTCCCAGAGATTCTGGTATGTTGTGTCTTCATTCTCATAAGTTTCAAAGAACATCTTTATTTCTGCCTTCATTTCATTGTTTATCCAGTGAACATTCCAGAGCCAGTTGTTCAGTTTCCATGAAGTTGTGTGATTCTGAGTTAATTTCTTAAATCTGAGTTCTAAATTGATTGCACTGTGGTCTGAGAGAGTTTTTTATTATTTCTGCTCTTTTGCATTTGCTGAGGAGTGATTTACTTCCAGTTATGTGGTCAGTTTTAGAGTAGGTGTGATGCAGTGCTGAGAAGAATGCGTATTTTGTGCATTTGGGGTGGAGAGTTCTGTAAACGTCTATTAGGTTTGCTTGGTCTGATTTCAAGTCCTGGATATCCTTGTTAATTTTCCATCTGGTTGATCTGTCTAATATTGAGAGTGGAGTGTTAAAGTCTCCCACTATTATTGTGTGGGAATCTAAGTTTCTTTGTAGGTCATTAAGAACTTGCCTTATGCATCTGGGTGCTCCTGTACTGAGTGCGTATATATTTATGATCATTAGCTCTTCTTGTTGCAGTGATCCTTTTACCAGTATGTAATGCCCTTCTTTGTCTCTTTTGATCTTTGTTGGTTTAAAGTCTATTTTATCAGAGACTAGGATTGCAACTCCTGCTTTTCTTTTTGCTCTCCATTTGCTTGGCAAATCTTCTTCCACCCCTTTATTTTAAGCCTGTGTGTATCCTTGCATGTGAGTTGGGTTTCCTGGATACATCACACCTATGGGTTTTGACTTTTTATCCAAATTGCCAGTCTGAGTCTTTTGATTGGGGCATTTAGCCCGGTTTAACCTAATATTTAAGGTTAATACGGTTATGTGTGAATTTGATCCTGACATTTTGATGCTAGCTGGTTGTTTTGCCATTAGTTGATACAGTTTCTTCATTGTATTGATGCTCTTTACAATTTGGTATGTTTTCAGAGTGGCTGGTACTGGTTGTTCCTTTCTATGTTTAGTGCTTCTTTCAGGAATCGTCAAAATTGAAAGAGCTAGAGAAGCAAGATCAAAAATACTCAAAAGCTAGCAGAAGACAAGAAATAATTAAGATCAGAGCAAAACTGAAGGAGATAGAGACACAAAAAACCATTCAAAAAATCCATAAATCCAGGAGCTGGTTTTTAGAAAAGATCAACAAAATAGACCACTAGCCAGATTAATAAAAAAGAAGAGAATAATCAAATAGATGCAATTAAAAATGATAAATGGGATATCACCACAGAAATAGAAACCACCATCAGAGATTACTACAAACAACTCTATGCACATAAACCAGTAAGCCTGAAAGAAATGAATAAATTCCTGGACACTTGCACCCTCCCAAGCCTGGTGGTGATGAAATCTCTGAGTAATAGCTTGTTCATAAAGGATTTTATTTCTCCTTCGCTTATGAAGCTTAGTTTGGCTGGATATGAAATTCTAGGTTGAAAGTTCTTTTCTTTAAGGATGTTGAACGTTGGTCCCCACTCTCTTCTGGCTTGTAGGGTTTCTTCTGAGAGATCTGCTGTGAGTCTGATGGGCTTTACTTTGTGGGTAACCAAACCTTTCTCTCTGGCGGCCCTTAGAATTTTTTCCTTCATTTCAACCCCGGCGAATCTGACTATGTGCCTTGGGGTTGCTCTTCTTGAGGAATATCTTGAGGCACATCTAGGTTGGGGAAGTTCTCCTGGATAATATCCTGAAGAGTGTTTTCCAGCTTTGTTTCATTCTCTCTGTCACATTCAGGCACACCTATCAAATGTAGATTAGGTCTTTTCACATAATCCCATATTTCTTGGAGGCTTTGTTCATTTCTTTTCATTGTTTTTTCTCTAATCTTGCCTTCTCATTTTATTTCATTGAATTGATCTTCAATCTCTGATATCCTTTCTTCTGCTTGGTCAATTCAGCCATTGAAACTTGTGTATGCTTCGTGAAGTTCTTGTGTTGGTCTTTTCAGATCCATCAATTCATTTATATTCCTCTCTAAGCTGTTTATTCTCGTTAGCATTTCCTCAAACCTTTTTTCAAGGTTATTTGTTTCTTTGCATTGGGTTAGAACATGTTCTTTTAATTCAGAGAAGTTTGTTATTATCCGCCTTCTGAATCCTGTTTTTATCAATTCATGAGACTCATTCTCCATCCAGCCTTGCTCCCTTGCTGGTGAGGAGTTGTGATCCCTTGGAGGAGGAGAGGCATTCTGGTTTTGGGTATTTTCATCCTTTTTGTGTGGTTTCTTCCCATCTTTATGGATTTATCTACCTGTGGTCTTTGTAGTTCGTGACTTTCAGATGGGGTCTCTGAGTGGACATCCAGTTTGTTGATGATGAAGTTATTTCTTTCTGCTTCTTAGTTTTCCTTCAAACAGTCAGGCCCTCTGCTGTAGGACTGCTGGAGGTCCACTCCAGACCCTGCTTGCCTGGGGATCACCTGCAGTGGCTGCAGAACAGTAAGGGTTGTTGCCAGTTTCTTCTTCTGCTATTTTTGTCTGAGAAGGATACCTGCCAGATGTCAGTCTGAGCTCTCCTTTATGAGGTGACTCTTTGGATATACGGGGATCAGGGAGCTCCTGAGGAGACAGTGTGTCCCTTATAGGAGCTCAGTTGCTGAGCTGTGAGCTTCATTGCTCTGTTCAGAGCTGCTGGGCAGGTACATTTAAGTCTGCTGCAGAAGAATTCATAACCACCTTTTTTTCCCAGGTGCTCTGTCACTAGAAGGTAGGGCTTTATTTATAAGTCCCTGTCATGCTGCTCCCTTTTTTCATAGATGCCCTGCCCAGTGAGGTGGTAGCCTAGTCACAGTCTGCCAGCAGAGGCATTGCTGAGTTGCCATGGGCTCTGCCCAGTTGCTGTGTGAACGTCCTTGCAGTTTTTTTTATAGGTGTATAGTTAGAACTGCCTTGGTAATGGCAGACTGTCTCTGTAATGGTGGACTGCCTTGGTAATGGTGGACAGCCTTCCCCCCAAGGAGCTGTACCATCCTGGGTCCAGCTGTGCTTGCTGTGAAACTCTCAATCCAGAGCATTTCAGATTGCTGGTCTTTGTGTTGGGGGGGACCAGCCAAGCCAGATCACCTGGCTCCCTGTTTCAGCCCCCTTTTTCTCAGTTGAATGGGTGACTCTGTCTCCCAGGCATTCCAGTTGCCAGTTGAAATGGCACCCAGATTTGTGTGAGTTTTTGTGTGGAGACCCACTGTGCCAGCTGAAACAGCTGTACTAGAGACCTGTGGTGCTTTTCTGCCCAGGAATCTCCTGGTCTGTGGGCAGTAAAAATTAGTTTGTAAATACAGTGGTCACTCATCCTCTGTGTTTTTGCTGGGAGCTACAATCCAGAGCTGTTCCTATTCCACCATCTTGGATCTCCTCTTCCAAAATCAGTAGTTTTTAATGGAAACAACTTGACCAAAATTTTTGACAGAATTTTGAGGCCCATTAAAAAAAAAAAAGATGGGGAGGACTCAAGATGGCGCTGTGAGAACAACCCAGGATTGGAGCTCTCGTTGAATCCGCAAACGGTGAGTCAGAGTTGCATTTCCAGACTGATCTTTGTTGCCCACAGAACGGGGAAACTCCCAAGTATAAAAAAGACACGGGACGCCAGGCAGTAGGTCGGCCTGGCGAAGCCGGCAGCCGGGGCGGCGGCGGCCGGCCCTACCCAGCAATCCCCACAGGGCGCGCTTGTCCAGGTGCCCTGTTGAACCGGCAACCTGAGACTTGAGAGGGCTGGACTTGAGACTGAACGAGACGTGGACAGTAGGCCAGCCCAGGGGATTGCAGGACAGATCGTTTGGGACACCCAGTGGGACGAACAAAACCACGATTTCAAACTATCCCGAGCAGATGGTCCGAGACGCTCTGTGGGGGAGGGGTGTCCACCACTACCGAGGCAACCCGCCCCAACTGAGATACACGCCCACTGCTGACGCAGCCAGCCGTTGCCGAGGCAACCCGTCCCTACTGAGATACACGCCCACTGCTGACGCAGCCTTCCGTTGCCGAGGCAACCTGTCCCTACTGAGATACACGCCCACTGCTGACGCAGCCTGCCGTTGCCGAGGCAACACGCTACAACAAAGAGACTCCGCCGCAGGGCGTGGCGGAGACCACAGCAGAGCCTGCAGGAACAGGGCGAATCACACAACAGCAGGGCGGAGCCTCGGCAGCCAAACAGTGGCTAGTCTGCCTTCTAGCTGGGCAGGACACCTCATCGGACATCGAAAAATAAAGCCCGAACCTCCCAACACAGAGCATTTGAGAAAAAAAGGGTTTTTTTTAATGAGCTCTGTTGCAGCAGAATCAAACATAGCAGCCTAACAGTCCTGAATGAACAACAGAGCTCACAGCTCAGCAATTGAGCTCCAAAAAAGTACACAGACTGTCTCCTCAAGCAGCTCCCTGACCCCTCTATATCCAAAAGACTGACATTTGGCAGGCATCATCCTGGGACAAAGATAGCAGAAAAAGAAACGGGTAGCATCCCTCACTGTGCCACAGCTGCGAGAGGTGCACCCCAGACAAGCAGGGCCTGGAGTGGACCTCAGCAGTCGTACAGCGAAGGGGCTAGGCTGGTAGAAGGAAAACCAAGTAACAGAAATACTTCATCATCGACAATCTGGGTGTCCACTCAGAGACCCAATCGAAAAGTCAGCAACTACGCAGACGACAAGCGGATAAACCCATAAAGATGGGAAGAAACCAGCGAAAAAAGGAGGAAAACACCCAAAACCAGAACACCTCGCCTCCTAGAAAGGACCAAAACTCCTCACCAGCAAGGGAGCAAAGCTGGACGGAAAATGACTGTGACGAAATGACGGAATTAGACTTCAGAAGGTGGATAATGAGAAACTTTTGTGAGCTAAAAGAACATGTATTAAATCAATGCAAAGAAACTAAGGAACTTAAAAAAACATATGAGGAAATGATAACAAGAATGGATAACTTAGAGAGGAATATGAATGAATTAAAGGAGCTGAAAAACACAATACGAGAACTTCGCGAAGCATGCACAAGTTTCAATAGCCGAATTGACCAAGCAGAAGAAAGAATATCTGAAGTCGAAGACCAACTCAATGAAATTAAACGAGAAACCAAGATTAGAGAAAAAAGTGCAAAAAGGAATGAACAAAGTCTCCAAGAAATGTGGGACTATGTGAAAAGACCTAATCTACGTTTGATAGGTGTACCAGAAGGGGATGAAGAGAATGAATCCAAGCTGGAAAATACTCTTCAGGACATCATCCAGGAAAACCTCCCCCACCTAGCAAGACAGGCCAACACTCAAATGCAGGAAATACAGAGAACACCACAAAGATATTTCGCAAGAAGAGCAACCCTAAGGCACATAATCGTCAGATTCAACAAGGTTGAAATAAAGGAGAAAATACTAAGGGCAGCCAGAGAGAAAGGTCGAGTTACCCACAAAGGGAAGCCCATCAGACTCACAGCAGATCTCTCGGCAGAAACACTACAAGCCAGAAGAGAGTGGGGGCCAATATTCAACATTCTTAAAGAAAAGAACTTTCAACCCAGAATTTCATATCCAGCCAAACTGAGCTTCAGAAGTGAAGGAAAAATAAAATCCTTTGTGAACAAGCAAGTACTCAGAGATTTTGTCACTACCAGCCCTGCTTTACAAGAGCTCCTAAAAGAGGCACTACACATAGAAAGGAACAACCAGTACCAGCCATTCCAAAATCACACTAAAAGTTAAAGAGCATCAACATAATGAAGATTCTACAACAACTAACAGGCAAAACAGCCACTTAGCATCAAAATGGCAGTATCAAATTCACACATAACAATATTAACCCTAAATGTAAATGGACTAAATGCAGCAATCAAAAGACACAGACTGGCAAATTGGATAAAAATCCAAAACCCATCAGTGTGCTGTATCCAGGAAACCCATCTCACATGCAAGGATACACAAAGGCTCAAAATAAAGGGATGGAGGAAGATTTACCAAGCAAATGCAGAGCAAAAAAAAGCAGGAGTTGCAATTCTCATCTCTGATAAAATAGACTTTAAAGCAACAAAGATCAAAAGAGACAAAGAAGGTCATTACATACTGGTAAAAGGATCGATAAAACAAGAAGAGCTAACGATCCTAAACATATATGGACCCAATGCAGGAGCACCCAGATACATAAGGCAAGTTCTTAATGACTTACAAAGAGACTTAGACTCCCACACAATAATAGTGGGAGACTTTAACACTCCACTGTCAATATTAGACAGATCAACCAGACAGAAAATCAACAAGGATATCCAAGGCTTGAACTCAGACCTGGAACAAGCAAACCTGATAGACATTTACCGAACTCTCCACCCCAAATCCACAGAATATACATTCTTCTCAGCACCACATCACACCTACTCAAAAATTGACCACATAATTGGAAGTAAAGCACTGCTCAACAAATGCAAAACAACTGAAATAATAACAAACAGCCTCTCAGACCATAGTACAATCAAGTTAGAACTCAGAATACAGAAACCAACCCAGAACAGATGCTGGAGAGGATGTGGAGAAAAAGGAACACTTTTACACTGTTGGTGGGAGTGTAAATTAGTTCAACCATTGTGGAAGACAGTGTGGCGATTCCTCAAGGCCTTAGAAATAGAAATTTCATTTGACCCAGCAATCCCATTACTGGGTATATATCCAAAAGACTATAAATCGTTCTACTATAAGGACACATGTACACGAATGTTAATTGCAGCACTGTTTACAATTGCAAAGACCTGGAATCAACCAAAATGCCCATTGATAATAGACTGGATTGGAAAAATGTGGCACATATACACCATGGAATATTATGCAGCAATCAGAAATGATGAGTTTGTGTCGTTTGTAGGGACATGGATGAATCTGGAGAACGTCATCCTCAGCAAACTGACACAAGAACAGAAAATGAAACACCACATATTCTCACTCATAGGTGGGTGATGAAAAATGAGAACACATGGACACAGGGAGGGGAGTACTAAACACTGGGGTCTATTGGGGGGAAGGGGAGGGCCAGTGGGAGGGGGAGGTGGGGAGGGATAGCCTGGGGAGAAATGCCAAATGTGGGTGAAGGGGAGAAGGAAAGAAAAGCACACTGCCATGTGTGTTCCTACGCAACTGTCTTACATGCTCTGCTCATGTACCCCAAAACCTAAAATCCAATAAAAAATTAAAAAAAAAAAAAAAGATGATTGGGCAATGAAAAATCTTACAACTACTGGATCTTCTGTCTGTGTAGTTATATATGTGTAACATGTGTGATGTTTGTATAAAAAGAGCTCTAATTAATTGGCTTAGAGAAAAATAAGCACTTAGATCAAATATCTTTTGAAGGAAAAATAAAAGCTGTAATGCCTTTTAGTTCACTTGATTTAAAAAAAAATATATTTGATTGCACTTTAGGTTCTGGGGTACAGATGAAGAACATAGTTCACATGATTTTAATCTTTGAAAAATAGAAATTTTTAGAGATTATTGGTAAAATACAAATGTCTTTAAAATGTAAACATGTGCTCTAAATTATGCGGGTCAGTTACTAGGTTTATTAAATGCTTTAAAGTTATAAATTTCTTCTTTGGCTTTTTCTTCTCTCTCTCTCTTTTTTTTTTCCAACAGTCTCACTCTGTTGCCCAGGCTGGAGTGCAGTTTCATGATCTTTGTTCCCTCAGCCTCCCAGGTTTAAGTGATAGTCCTGCCTCACCCTCCTGAGTAGTAGCTGGGACTACAGGCATGTGCCACCATGCCCAGCTAATTTTTGTATTTTTTAAAAATAGAGACAGGTTTTCACCATGTTAGCCAGACTGGTTTTGAACTCCTGACCTCAGGTGATCCACCTGCCTCGGCCTTCCAAAGTGCTGGAATTACAGGTGTGAGCCACAGCACCTAACGTGCTTCTTTGGCTTTTGAAAATTGTTCACCTTGCTTGCTTTACAGTTTGGTAAGGTCTGCGGACACATGGAATTAACTACACCCCTAACTATATTGGAAAGTGTCAGACCTTATTTGTGCCTAGCACATAACTAAAATAAGTTACCAGACTTTATATTAAAATTAAAAATTGCTAAGGTTTACCATTATACCCTGTAATTGAGACTACTGAAAACAGATTTACATCAAGGTGTTTAAGGAAAGTAAAATATGTTTTTAGCAAAGGATTATAAGAAGGCATGGGAATGTACGTTTTTGTCTAGTTTAGAGAATTAAAGAATTGTTTTAAGTTGCATAAGATAAAGTTCAAGGTTTAAACAAGTTGTGGAAGGTTTGTAAAAATTAATCTTGCAAAAGAAATTCTGTATGTGAACATACTGACTAAATTCAAAAGGGTATTATATGGTTTTTCTGTAAATTGAACATTAGAATAAAAGCACAATAAGGTTCTCTTAAGGCACTGGTCTTCTCTTTAACAAAAATTTGTAAAAGTTTATAAGAATATCACCTCACGGTCAAACTAGTTAAGAATAGACAGAATTATCTATGAGGTTTCATAAAAAAATAAAGGGTATGGGGGACACCAGAGACAGATTGTTTGGAAAGCTGTATTCCCTCTTTTTATTTCTTTTATTTGAGACAGAGTTTTGCTCTTGTTGCCCAGGCTGGAGTGCAATGGCATGATCATGGCTCATCACAACCTCCGTCTCCTGGATTCAAGCAATTCTTTTGCCTCAGCCTCCCTCCCTAATAGCTGAGATTACAGGCATGCACACCACACCCAGCTAATTTTTGTATTTTTAGTAGAGATGGGGTTCTTCCATGTTGGTCAGGCTGGTCTTAAACACCTGACCTCAGATGATCTGCCTGCCTTGGCCTTCCAAAGTGCTGGGATTACAGGTGTGAGCCACTGCACCCAGCTTCCCTTTTAATGAGAAAAAGTTTTTACCTTTAAAAAAATTTTTGAGTCATTATTTTGGCTAAATAAATGACTTATGGTAATCTGGAATTCTATTTCATAATATAAAGTGTTTGAAACCTCTAACATAATTAACAAGCTTCCCCAAATCAAACTTCAGTTTCAAGTTTGTCTTTTCTGACCCCTTACTTTTGGATGCTACAGAAGGCTTTTGGAGCTTCCAAAAGAGAGGTAAACAGGATTAACTGACATGTTTAGTTACATGGGATTGCCAAAATAAAAATAATGTTTAATCTTCTTCAGGTTATATTTTAGTAAAAATACTATTATATGTTCCAAAATTGTATGATATTTCTAAAATTCTAATCTCTGAGTATATGCTATCAGTCATAACTAAGATTATTACATTGTTATTGTAAATCACAGAAATAATCAAATTTCTTTGCCAATCATATTTTTGACTGCACCTACCCAAAGACATTTTGTCATCACAGACAACTGTCTTATTTTCGTCCTATTTAAAAGATGCTTTATAATCAGCTATAGGACTTTGACAGGTGCTCTCAAATCCAAGTTTCTGATAACTTTGAAGATTGTCACATTGGAATAGAGCAGAAATGTACAGGACTCATGAAGAGCTGAAATGCTCACGAATATCAAGCAGAAGAAGAATTAACAAAATGTACTGAACTAATAGAAAGCTGAAGTAATCTTTTTTAACTTTTTGCTTAAAACATTGCTGATCCTTGTTTTGTTTTTCAGAGTCAGGGAAACTTATTTTGAGCTACCTATAGCTTTTAACAATTAAGCTATACTCCAATAAACAAAATAAATTTGAAGCGCATTTATTTCTTTCTGCCTAGTTTCTCCAGAATTTGGAAATTATTTGTGAGTATTCCTTTTTTTTTTTTTTTTTGGGATGGAGTCTCACTTTGTCACCCAGGGTAGAATCTAGTGGAGTCATCTTGGCTAACTGCAACCTCTGCCTCCTAGGTTCAAGTGAATACCCTGTCTCAACCTCCCAAGTAGCTGGGACTGCAGGCATGTGCTACCACGCCCAGTTCATTTTTGTATTTTTAGTAGAGACAGGGTTTCACCATGTTAGCCAGGATGGTCTTGATCTCCTGACCTCATGATCTGCCCACTTCAGCCTCCCAATGTTCTGTGATTACCAGTGTGAGCCACCGCGCCGGCATGAGTATTCTTAATTTGCAGCAACACAGTTATTTGCATCAGTGCAATAAGAATCCATTTTCTTTTGCAACAGGACACAATTGGAGAAACTGACTGTTTTGCCAAGGTTTTGACTGGAAGGGTGTGCTTACATTTAAGAAATCAAGTCTGACTTGCAGAGTCAATAAAAGCCCTTTGGGAAAACTGGCCTCATACTTTTTCTTCTACACAGTCCTTATACAGGGTTCCCAACCTGTGGTGAGTAAATAATAGGCCCAAGAACCCTGTGATATCTTGGGACCTAAAGAGAAGAATTTACCCAACTCATAGGTATTTGAGGGTACAAACCCATGGCTGGGCTCAGCTTTGAAAAGTTTTATCTTAAATTCCTTGTGGAACAGAGTTCCATCAAAGCCAATTTTAAAAGCCTGTGTGAAAAATAATTATTCTTGCTATACTTTATGCAAATAACCAGGCCAAATATAAGACTAAATTTTTATTTTGCAAACAACTCAGTCATATCATGATTTGTTTTTGACAAAAATGAGGACTGGAGAGAGAAAAATTATGTTTCAAAAGTTATCATATACTTGTCATTAAATTCTAGTCTCGTTAGTTGTTTTTAAGTTTTTGTCTGCATTTTAGACTAACCCTGCTTATTTATGTAAACCAACTAGTGATCATCAGCTGTAGCTCAGAAGAAACAAAAGGGATGGGTGATGTCAAAATCTGGATCAATATTCTAGTTCTGGGCAATTATCCTCAAATCCTGCCAGGTGATAGGAGTAAATAGGGTGTCCTAACCTGGAAGTTTCTTTGTTTGGGAAAATAAGACCAAAGAAGCTGACCAAAGCCAAGCCTCATGCACCCAAATCTTAGCAGGCATAACTATAGCCACCAGTTATCTGGGCATGTTGGCAGCCTTGGGATTTTTGAGCTGTCTTTATCTCCTTAGTTCGATTTTATATATGTCTTCTAATAATGTGGTTGTGTTTTCTCATTTTCAGGCCATCAAACTCCAGTGATGCTTCTGGAGCCTCAGACAATGACTCCCTTTTACCAGGGAACCTTAGATAGACCTCTGAGGGAGAGCTGACTTCCGTTTTCCCAACATAGCACCCCCTGTCAGCAGGAAGCAGTTAATATCAATCATTATCCCTATTCTAATGGCCATTAAACATACCTCTTCAGAGGAGAGAATTGGTAGTAGCAGGAGGCAGACAAATGTCTAGGCAAATCGGGTGTAGGGACAGGTCCCTAGTGAAACCCAACCTTCAAATTAAGACAGTTTAAAGCCTACCTACAAGTCCCAGGTAAATCCATGGACTGGATTGAGAACCTGTCTCCCTGTTTGGCATGCTTTCCTCTGATGGATCCCCTACCCTTCACCTATTTTACACATACCTACTCTTTGTTTTTTCTTTGAGACAGACTCTCACTCTGTCACCCAGACAGAAATGCAGTGGTGCAATCTCAGCTCACTGCAACCTCTACCTTCCAGGTTCAAGCAATTCTCCTTCTTCGGCCTTCCAAGTAGCTGGGACTATAGGTGTGTGCCACCACACTTAGCTAATTTTTGTATTTTTAGTAGAGATGTGGTTTCACCATGTTGGTCAGGCTGGTGTCAAACTCCTGACCTCAGGTGATCCTCCTGCCTCAGCCTCCCAAAGTGCTGGGATTACAGGCATGAACCACCATGCCTGGCCACATATCTACCCTTTCCTAATTGGTTTTCTACACTATCATGACCACCTTTGAGTGTTGTCTTCACTGTAACCTTTTTTGCATACTCACAAACCAATCCATACATACTCCCCATTCTGAGTCTATAAAAAGCCCCAGGCCCAGACACAGAGAGAGAGAAACCACCTGACTATGGGGTGGGAGACTACCCCCTGCATCCCCTCTCTGCTAAGAGCTGTTCCATCATTCAATAAAATTCTTCTCCACCCATCCTCACACTTCAAACTGTCAGCATATCCTCATTCGTTTTAGATGCATGATAAGAGCTTGGGAACCACTAAACATGGGTACAAGCTACAACACAGTTGGGCCAAGTGGGTGGGGGCCAGAGGCAGACCCATGGCCAAGTAAGTCCCTGGTTGGCAAAGTAGCTGAGAAAAATCCTGTGTCATCAGCACTTTGGGAGGCTGAGGTAAGCAGATCACCTGAGGCCAGAAGTTCAAGACCAGCCTTGCCAACATGATGAAACTCTGTGTCTACTAAACATACATACATACACACACACACACACACACACACACACAGACACAAATTAGCTGAGCATTGGCACACGCTGCTAATCCTAGCTACTCAGGAGGCTGAGGCACAAGAATCACTTGAACCCAGGAGATGGAGATTGCAGTGAGCCGAGATTGCACCATTGCACTCCAGCTTGGGTAACAGAGTGAGACTGGGTCCAAACAAGATGGAGAAGAAGAAAAAAAAATAATATTGGAGAAAATCTTTGTGATCTTGGTTTAGGCAAAGATTTCTTAGACATATCAAAAACCTAAATGCCCATACTAGAAAATGTTGATAAACTAAACTTCATCAAAACTAAGAACTTCTCTTTGAAAGGCAGTGCTAAGAGAATAAAAAGACAATCCACAGAGAGATTTGCAAATTACATATCTAGTAAAGAACTTGTATGCAAATTGCATATAGAATTCTCAAAACTCAATAAAAACCAACCAACTCAATTTTAAAGATTTGAACTTTACAAAAAAGATACGTAAATGGAAAATATGCATATGGCACCCAATATCTTTAGTCATCAGGAAACTGTCAATTAAAACAATGAAAAACCACACACACCACAGGATGTCTAAAAAGGACTAATCATACCAAGTGTTGGTGAGGATGTAGAGCAACAAAAACTCTCACATACTGATACTGGGAATATAAAACAGTCCAAACACTTTGGAAACCAGTTCAGGAATTTCTTAAAAAGTTAAACATAAGCCTACCATATGACCCAGCTATTCCTCCATTCCTAGGCATTTACCTAAGAGAAACCAAAGCATATGCCTATACAAAAACTTATATCCAAATGTTTACAGCTGCTTTATTTCTAATAGTCAAACAGAAAGAACCCAAATGTCTAGAAATAAGTGATTAGATACACAAATTATGGTATATATATATATGTAATGGAAAACACAGCAATAAATAAGAGTTAACTATTGATAAATACAACAACATGTGCATGCGCCAGATTCTAGCAATTCCACTCCCAGGTGTGTACTCCAGAGAAATTTTGCACATGTGCACAAGGAGAAATGAATAAGAATGTTCACAGAAGCATATGTAATAGTTAAAATCTGGAAACAACCTAAATTTTCCATCAGTAGTAAAATAAATTAAAAATGTTGGCATTAACGCACAATGGAATATAGCTTCACACATTTGTAGTCATAGTATAAAACATGATGGGAATAATTAAAGCAAATTTGGGATAGTAATTACCTGTGGGAAAGTGTGCATAAAGGGGATTAGGAATGAAAAAGGATACACAGGGGACCACAGCTTGTCCTGTAATGTTTACTTTTTTTTTTTTTTTTTTTTTGTCAGGGTCTTGCTTTGTCACCAGGCTAGAGTGCAGTGGCAGGATCACAACTCACTATAGTCTCTGGTCAACTGATCCTCCCACCACAGGCTCCTGAGTACCTGGAACTACTTGTCATAACACCTGGCTAATTTTTGTAGAGACAGGGTTTTGCCTTATAGCTCAGGCTGGTCTCTAACTCCTGGATTCAAGTGATCTGTCCGCCTTGGCCTCCCAAAGTACTGACATTACCGACATGAGCCATCATGCCCAGCTTACATCTTTTCAACAATGAGAATGTTAGGGTCTGAGTAAAGAGTAGTGGATATGCAGAGAGTACATGTGTTACGTTATTCTCTAGATTTTTGTTTGTTTAAAATATTAAATAATACAAAAAAGTACTAAAGTTAATTTGCAGATCTTCAAAAGGTTATCTAGAGCAGGAGTGCCCAACCCCTGAGCCTGTTAGGGACCAGGTCACACAGCAGGAGGTGAGTGGCAGGTGAGTGAGCATTACCACCTGAGCTCCACCTCCTGTCAGATCAACCGCAGCATTAGATTCTCATAGCAGCACAAACCCTATTGTGAACTGTGCATGCAAGGGATCTAGGTTGCACATTCCTTATGAGAATCTAATGTCTCATGATCTGAGGTAGAACAGTTTTATCCTGAAACTATCCCCCACCCCATTCGTCAAAAAGTTTGGGGACTGATATAGAAGAGGTAAAATCACTTTACCAAAAAAAAAGCTAAGCAGAAAAGTAAATTTTACAAATAAATAGATATTAATACAGAAAACAATTTCAAACTCTTTTCATTATAAAGTTAACTTTTAAAATGACCGACTATATTTTGCAAAATTAAATCTTAAAATCCAAACATCCCATTCCTCTGAAACTAAGACTTCTCTTCACATTATATTATTAACAATTCTTTTAAAACATCAAATAAAAATACAATAGAACAGCTCTCTGTTATCTCCTCTCATTTCTGCATACTGATAGCATTTCATGATGCTTTCAAATAAGACAGTTATCTTTTTTTGGCTATAAGTCAACATTGGCAACTAGGACCACAGTTATTTTTCTTTCTTTTTAGTCAGATATAGCATTGTAGGAAGGATCATAGTTCTGATACTCTCTGTGGCATAGATCTGCCTTAAAACCACAAGTATATTCTATGGTTTCACTGCTACTGACTACTTAGCTAACTTGTATCTTCAATTCTTGGAAACCTCATTCTCAGATAAAAACACCAAGTTTTATCTAAATAGTACAGTCAAAATGTGAGACTTTCCTACCTTTTAAAAAATAAACTTTCATTTTAGAATAGTTTCAGATTTACCTAAGAACTGTGAAGACAGTACAGAGTGCCCATACACCTCACATCCAGTTTCCTCTATTATTGTCTTACAACAGTATGTTACATTTGTCACAATTAATAAACTAATATTGATACATTATTACTAACAAACATCTATACCCTATTCAGTTTTAACCAATATCCTTTTACTATTCCAAGATCCCATCCAGGATACCACTGATGTTCTTCCCATGATTAGTCTAAGGCTATGAGGTTTTTCTGGAAGCACAACTACACAAAGTGCCATTTCATCCCATTAGATCCAGGGAACACAGTGCAGTATCAACATTGCTTAGTGCTTTCGATGTAAACCTTGATCATCTGGGTGGGATAGTTTGCCAGATTCCTCCACTGTGAAGTTGTCTTCTTTTTCCTGTTTATACTGCACTCCAGAAGTAAGTCACTAAGAACAGCCCACACTTAAAGGAGTAGGGAATTAATTATGCTCTGCCTCTTTGACAGTGAAGTATTTACCTACATAAATGATTTGGAATTCTTCTGCATGGGAGATTTGTCTAGACTCCCACATTTATTTATTTATTCAATCCGTTGTTTACATCAGTATGGACTCAAAGATATTTATTTTATACTTTGATTTAAATTCAAATACTTCTTCATTTTGTTGGCTATTGCGAACTCTTTCACATGGCTCCTGTGACCCTTTGACATATTCCCATTATTGAGGAGCAGTTTTATTGTTTTTAGTTTTAGAGTACTATCTTGCTTTCTGATATATAAGATGCTCCAGGCTAATCTTACATATTTTCATTAGGCCTTTCTTCTAGGAGCCCTGGTTGCTTTTACTGAAGAATAGTATTACAAACCAAGATAAATGTGCTTGTTGCTACAGGGATGACATGGCTTCTGGGCCCTCTTAGCCAATGGAGCTAGGAAATACATGTGCATGTACCAACCTATCTATCTATGCACATCTATAAATATTTGTCATGTGTAACCATCAGTATCTATATTAAGCTAAACATAAATTCATACTGTGCATACTTACATACACCTCCAACTCTAATTCATTATCACATGGGTAATTCTAGCTCCTTCCTTGCTTGTCTAAAATCTTCCACCATTACAACAATAAAAAATCTGGGAATTTTCGACTTTTCATCTCAGAAAGTTACAAAAGTAACAGAAGCAATGAATTTATGTTTTGAGAGGAAATCACTTATTCAAATAACCATATTATATCTTTGGGGGCCAGGCGTGGTGGCTCATGTCTGCAATCCCAACACTTTGGGAGGCCAAGACTGGAGAATTGGTTAAGACCAGGAGTTTGAGACAAGCCTGGGTAATATAAGGAGATCCTGTCTCTTAAAAATTTTTTTTTTTTTTAATTAGCCAGGCATGGTGGCATGCACCTGTTGTCCCAGCTACTCGGAAGGCTGAGCTGGGAGGTCAAGGCTGCAGTGTGCCATGATCACGACCCTGCACTCCAACCTGGGTGACAGGCCAGTGCGAGACCCTGTCTCAAAAGAAAAAAAAGCCATTAGATGAGGCCAGAGATAGAATCTATAACCCAGATGCGCTCATCCTGGCCCATGGTAGAACCACTTACTACTTTCAGAATTGTCTTTTTTTTTTTTTTCCTTTTGAGACGGAGTCTTGCTCTGTCACCCAAGCTGGAGTGCAGTGGTGCGATTTCAGTTCACTGCAATCTCTACCTGCTGGGTTCAAGCAATTCTTCTGCCTCAGCCTCCCAAGCAGCTGAGATTACAGGCACTGCTACCACGCCTGGCTAATTTTTGTATTTTTAGTAGAGACAGGGTTTCCATGTTAGCCAGGCTGGTTTCTAACTTTTGACTTCAAGTGATCTGCCCACCTTGGCCTCCCAAAGTGCTGGGATTACAGGTATGAAGCACCGTGCCCAGCCTCAGAATTGTCTCTTGATGTCACAGCCTCATCTTTCATCAAGAGATGCTTAGAGAAACTGCCTGATAAAATCCATTATTACATTCACTATATGGCCAATGCCATCATTAGTTCATTATTCAGTGCTTCCTATAAGAAACAAAGGGGCAAAAAACACTTGCCTCCTTGAGTAAAGGAACATGTAAATTGTGTCTTATTTAACCACATCCATCATGCTTCCCTTTTCATGTTGCTTGCTAGAAGCTTAGAGTCAAATTTGCTATTGCATTATAACAACTATATAGGCCCTGATTGGTTATGTGTTTATATTCCTCCAGTCTTAACAACACATACTATGTTATATTTTCCATGGTTACTGAAATTTACTTTCTACTCCTATCCTACCATTTTATTTGTCTATTGGTTTATGCTTCTAAAAACTACCTCAAATCCTTTGCGGAATGAAGTAATATAAATTAATGCACATATAATCCTATTATTACTATAGTTGTTTAATCTTTGAAATAATAGCAGGATTAATGGCCTATAGTGGGAAACCAGTTAAGAAGAAAATTTTTTACTAGGTTCTTATATAAGATATTGAAAAATATTCTCCAAAATAGAGAGGAAATAATAAACTGTTCTTAACCTGAACATTATCATTTTCTCATAAGATTCTATGATGTAATTTTAAATTCTGGACCATCAGGAAAAATACTTTCCTAATTAGATCCCCTTCAAACATCTATGTTCTCTACACCCATTTCTGTACACCTCCTTTCACCCGGTGGTGAACCTTTGCTTCTTTTGTTAACTGCAGGAACCATATGGGTGGTGGCTGGACCAAAATTTAAAATCATAACCATTAATGATCAGGAAGCCTAAAAATATATTTAAAGCAAGCATCTTATCTTTGTCAGGAGAAAGAAAAACTAACATTTCTTGAAAACCTGCCACATGGCAGATAATGTGTAGGGGCACTTTAGATATACAGTTTCATTCCATCTTTAAAGCAACCGCAGGTGAAACAGGCAAAGCTCAGAGGTTAAGTGATTTACCTAAGGGCTCCCTACTATTTAAATGGAAGCTTCTAGATTTATACCCCAAGCCTTATCTGACTAGCGCAAAGACCTGCTCTGTCTATTCTATCACTCCTTATAAGCAAACACACTGCTTTTATTGTTTGTATTTATTTATTTATTGCTCTGTTGCCCAGGCTGGAGGGTAGTGGTGCAATCTCAGGTTACTGCAACCTCCACCTCCTAGGCTCAAGCCAACCTCCCTCCTTAGCTTCCTGGGTAGCTGGGGTTAGAGGCACATGCCACTGCTCCCAGAAGTTTTGTATTTTTTGTAGATGCAGGGTTTCACCATGTTGCCCAGGCTGGTATCAAACTCCTGAGCTCAAGCAATCCTCCACCTTGGCCTCCCAAAGTGCTGGGATTACAGGCATGAGCCACTATGCCTGGCCATGCTGCTTTTATAATTTCTTATCAGTGCACCTAAGCTAGGGAAATTTCTAAAGATGGGAGAACAATTAAATAATGCTTAACAGAATAAGGACAGAAAAAAAGTTATTTAAAATGCCTTTCTATGGAGGAATATATCAGAACCCAGCTCTTATAAAAATGTTCCACCCTATTGGTTCTCAGCACTCTCTCTCCCTTGAGCTTCTCTGGCACTTACTTACCACCAGTGCCACTCACTGTCACTAACCCAAGGTTCTTTACCCTGTGCATTCTTTTTAAATGCACACACATGCACATATACACACACACACCTTGTCTCCCCAAATCTGAGTTTCTTAAATGTTGCCAGCATGCCTTATATGTGCATTTCCCTCTTCTATTCTTCACATTGTAGTAAATACATAAAAAGTATCAAATGATTGAATGAGAACATTCAGTCTTTGAAAGAGAAGTTACAGCTGGATATGTAATAGTTGACCTCTCTACATTTCTCAAAGAAAGCTGTATCCAAATCTATCCCCTCTATCCTCAATAAGGCATTCCTCTCTTACTCCAGCAGCATGTTCTGGGAAACCAGAGAAGAGTACTTACACATAAAATAAAACTACTTACAGCATACTATCAACCATTTCTATACTCTCTCACAATGAAATAACTGATTCATTAAGACGTTCCTTGAGTTTCTCTGTATAGCCTTGTTCTGTAAGATTCACAGAACTCTTATGTGACAAAGAAGGTATTTTATGGTTATCTCTAATAAAAATATTGAACAGAGTGGAGCTAAGGATTAATATTTGAAAGAAAATCTAAGTTTTATTTATCAAATTTGTATGTGATGCCTTCATTCATTCAACAAATACTTATTGAGTATCTATAATATATGTGCCAGCACTATTCTAGATGCTGAAAAGACAGTGGTGAACAAAACAGACACAAATCCCTGTCTTCACAGAGCTGCCATTCTACCAGGTGACAAAAAGCTAGAAACAACTGTTGATATGCTGATTGACAAAATTAGGACTCAAAATCCATATAAAGAGGAAGCTGAAACCAATAAAACCAAATTTAATGAAGAAAAATATAGCATTTAGAGTTCAGAAATTAAATGGATAACTATGAACAGGAAGAGGATATATAGCTTTATTCATGCAGTACACATTTATTTGTAGGTTCTCTCCCCCAGGAGTAGTCACTGAGGGAGTGGAAACAGGTCCTGCTCTGCTGGGCACTGGAGATCTCAAGTCCCTAAGTCCCTAATCTCAAGAAACTCATATTTGAGAAATACAAACAGCAGGGGCAGAACAATGAACAGTGTGATAACTGACCAAGGTGTGTACTGTGTGTTGTGGGACAACTTAGGAGGGGTATCCAGCCCAGACGGGCAATGAAAAGGTAACCACTCTTTCCTCAGGGTAACACCCAAAGTGAAATGAAGAATGAATAGGCTTTCATCAGGCAAGGGATGGGGGAGAGAGGCAGGAACATTCCATGTAAAGGGAACATCACAAGCAAAATTAATATCTGCAAGTGATTCCCTAAGGATGCAGCCAGAATCACAGCAAAACCAAGTTAGTCATCGCAAGAAACACAGACTTTATTAATTAAATGTTAGAGAGCCAACAGCGATTTTTAAAACCTGGGAATTACATGATTAAATGGGATTTTAGAAATTCCTCTCTGGCAACAGTTTGAAGAATAGAGTGCTCATGGGGAGAATGGGAGGAAGGCCGCTGGAAGGCTGCTGCAAGTGACAAATGACAATTGTCTGAAATCAGAAGTGGCAAGGTATCCAAGGAGACAGATTTGAGAGACGTGAGTAATGGAATCAACAGAATTTATGATCAATCCATTAGATGAACAAAGATGAAGGGAGTGGCAATAGATTGGCTCTTAAGAGATTTAGCTAGGTAGTAAAGGGAGGGGAAGACAGATGCCGAGTTTAAGCATGAAGAAACTGAACAGGTTTGGGGAATGGGGAAAGGAAAAGGTGATGAATTTGTTTGAAAATGAAAGCAACTTAATTTGCCTGAATATAAGGCAAATTTATTTTCCCAAAATTATTCATCAGAGGAAAAAATAGTTACTTTACATTAAATCCTCTTTCAAAACTTTCTCATCATGGGGTACTTTCCAAAGTTCTGTATTTTGAACAAATTATTGTTTGGGAAAAACAAGCCAGAAACTACCTTTAATTGTTGCTGAGTATGTATGCTACTAGAGGTCACCTGATGGATGGAAGTGGCCTGAAAGGAGTAAAGAAATGTAACAGATATATAATTTTCCTGAGAGCATACCCTACATTTGCACATTTAGATGTTATAAATTTCAAAAAGCAACAGTGAGTAAGTAGTTATGTTGTGGAGATCAAAAATATCCACCCACAGAACAAATTAATAAACAGCTGTCCTAATATTGTGCAAGTAGAGACTTGCCACAGGGAAACTCAATTCCCTGGCTGCTATCCATTCAGGGACTTCCCAGTGGAGTCAACGCAGAGCCTGTTTCCACCCGCTCAGTGTCTACTCTTGGGAAAGAGAATCTGTCTGACTGATGCCTTTGGTAAAAGAACTGAGCATGCTCAGTCAGCTCCCTTTGGACTTTTCTTGTCTTTAGCAGTGGCCTGTCATTAGGAGGCCCAAATTCTCTGATTATCCAAGACATAAGTTTATGGCAAAGCCTATAGGAGAGGTTTACAGCCAACTGGCTCATTTGTATTAATAACTGCTATATCAGCCCTCATCTTTTAAATGCACAGGGAAGTCAGCCACAGATGATGATGATGATGATGATGATGATGATACTGGTGATACTGAAATCTGGAATTTAAAATGTACGATGTGCCAGATAGTAAAGCTGCTTCATATATATTAAGTGTCTTAGCCTGCTTTTCGCTGCCATAACAGAATACCAGAGACTGGGTAATTTATAAAGAAAAAACTTTTATTTCTTATAGCTCTGGAGGCTCAGAAGTCCAAGATCAAGAAGACAGCATCTGTTAAGGGCCTTCCTACTGCATTACATGGCTAAGGCCATCACATTCATGAGGTGGCAAGGAAAGGGAGTCAAACTCTTCCTTTTTAAAATTTTTTTGGAGATAGAGTCTTGCTTTGTCACCAGGCGCCAGGCTGGAGTGCGGTGGCACAATCTCGGCTCACTGCAACCTCCCCCGCCCGGTTTCAAGCAATTCTCCTGCCTCAGCCTCCTCAGTAGCTGGGACTACAGGCGCACACCACCACACCCAGCTAATATTTTTGTATTTTTAGTAGAGACGGGGTTTCACCATGTTGGCCAGGATGGTCTCGATCTCTTGACCTTGTGATCTGTCCGCCTCGGCCTCCCAAAGTGCTGGGATTAAACTCTTCCTTTTATAAGGAACCCACTACTGCAACAATGGCATTAATCCATTCATAAAAGCAGAGTCCTCATAACCTATTCACCTCTGAAAGGTCCCACTTCTCAATACTTGCATTGGGGATTAAGTTTCCAACAAATGAAATCTGGGAGACAAATTCAGCCCATAGGATTAAGTCACTTAATATCCACAGCAATTCTATGAGGTACCTACTCAGTTGACAGAACTGAGGTACTAAGGTTTTAAAGTTTGCTCAAAGTCATCCAAAGTAGTGGTGGTGAGGCTGGAATTTGAGGTCAGCACCCACACTCTTAAGCCACTATACTATACTGCCTTTTAATTGATTTAACTGAAAATCTTAACATAGCCTACATTAAGAGATGAGAAAAGTAGTACAAATAGAGCTAAATATTCATCTTCCATAAGGAAGTCTGTAGATAAAAATCTAAGTTTGAAAATTCAAAATAGAGCCATATAAGCATGCTGTTTTGAAATATGAAGATAACCATAAGAAATAGCTAAAAGAGTTGAATGCAGTTGATTTTGCAGTAAGGTGCCCAGTATGAGAGGGGAGTAGGGCAAAGGAATACTACTCTTTATTATAAGCCTTATAGAAATCTGATATTATATACTACATGCATATAAAACTTTGATAATCATAAAAAATTAATTTTAGGAAGAAAACATACCAACTTTGTTGAAATTAATCTGGGCATATGACCAAGTTCCTGCTTTTAAAAATCATATGATCCATTATGATGAAAAGACTTCACAAAACTACCTAGCAAATAGCCTACACTGAGAATGATACTACCGGGAACAGGAGAGTCATGACAGTGCCATAGCCTTGCTGAGGATTTGAGAATTTTCATCAAAATCCCTGGGAATAGATTGGATCTGTAGATCAGGTATCAAAGAAAGAGCAGGTTCTTTAAACCAATTCAGAACATAGTTTCTCCTGATTTGGGTGGGTGGTGGGGGGACCAGGGAGAAGATAAAAATGACTTATGTTCATAACTGGCTTTGTCAGACCTAGAATTATAGTTGAGTTACTAACTTGCCAGAATGCTTGAAAGCAAAAAGACATCTTTCATTTATCAATGAGAGTATCTGTAGTGTGAAGGCTATGGCAATAGCTACAGAGGAAACTAGAGAAGGGTCCTGACTTAATAGGCTGCTTTGTCAAGCAGTATCAGTTCTACCAAGGACAATCAATAACAGGCCAGCATAAGTAAAGGAAAACAATTATTTAAAAAAAAAAAAAAAAAACAACTGCTTTGCAAAATTTTGAAAAATTTTAAAGTGATTTGAAATTATAACACTTAATCTTGTTATTTAACACTTAAGAACAGCATATGTTGTTTTAAAAAGCCAAAAGAAACACCTTTGAAAGCTCAGAGTAACAAAGAGTAAAAGAAGTCATTCTAGACAGCCAGTATATACTCCTCCTGTTCAAGAGGGAAGAAAGAACTGTTTATTCTCATTTAAAGAGGTTTATCTGAGTACAAGTAATTTAGGTAGGTCTAGGATAAACTCCAAGGTAAAATTTCCAGTTTATCTCAAATTGTCATCCCCTCTGTAGCCCAACATACAACATTTGTATACATTTTCCTTCATTTTATGCTAAGTAACTTCATTAAGTACTTAATATGTGCCAGGCACTGTTTAAGTGCTTTATATGCATTACTCCTATTTGACATCATTTAATCGTCACAACAATTCTGATTGAGGTATTGTTTTTTGTTTGTTTGTTTTGTGTATGTGTTTTGTTTTGTTTGAGACAGAGTCTCGCTCTGTTGCCCAGGCTGAAGTTCACTGGTGCAATCTTGGCTCACTGCAACCTTCGTTGACTGCAACCTCCGCCTCCTGGGTTCAAGCAATTCTCCTGCCTCAGCCTCCCAAGTAGCTGGGACTACAGGTGCCCACCACCACACCCAGCTAATTTTTGTATTTTTAGTAGAGACAGGGTTTCACCGCATTGGCTAGGCTGGTCTCAAACTCCTGACCTCAGGTGATCCATCCACCTTGGCTTCCCAAAGGCTGGGATGACAGGAGTGAGCCACCATGCCCAGCCTGATTGAAGTGTTCTTATTCTCCTTGTTCCGATGAAGAAACTGAGGCAAAAAGTGGTTTGTTAAACAACTTGCCCAAAACCACACAGATACAGAATGGAGGAAGGGAACCCAATCTGGATCAAGGGTTGTTAATTGTTATATACTGTCCACCAGGAACAGCCCAACTTCTGTAAAGAGTTACAGCAAAACTTTGGAGACATTCGGAGTACCCTTTCCTAAAGCTGTCATGCACAAACAAGCCTTAATATTCTAAAAACATATCAACCCACACAGACAAGTTTCCACCTAACAGGCAGATTTCTATCTTGATGAATCAAATGCCTCCTTGCTTATAATTGTTGGCCAGTCAAATAGGTGACACCTTCTGTTCTTAGTACCAATTAAACAAAAATGCTCTAATAACAGCATTCTCTAGCCACAAGTAATTCTGCCAGGGAGTTACTTACTATTGAATAGCAAGAAGTTAAGAGATAAGGACATCGAATGTGCCAAGATAAACCATAAGCTGTATACACAGGCTGAGTTGCAAGCCAATCCTCTCACTTACATCCCTCCTTGACAGTGGATGTGGGACCTGGATCCTCTTTTATGTAAAAGAGTTCACCAGGACAAATTGAGATAGATAATGAATAATGAGAGAGAAAAAACAGCTTAGAAGAAAAATGGGATACCAAGAACATTCATCTTTTACTCCATTCTACTGTGTCCTAGAAATCTTGATCTTCCTACCATAGCATGAAAGAAAGATTTGTCTCAAAATTGTCTCTGCCATTCTGTTTAATCTCAAAATGAAATTTAAATAACAGGCACCTATTTAAAGTATAGCAGTGGGAAGGCAGACTGACGATCATTAAGGCCTAAGCATGGAGTGATGTGATCGGCAACACTCTTTTAGAGTCACATAAGGGAATCCCCTGCCAATCACAAATACGCACTCTCAAACAAATCAAAGAATGCAGGGACACTCAGCACTGACATAATGAGACTCACAAACCTAAGCGGTTGCATTTGTGCTGGCCCCAGAGAAGTACATCTTCACATCTGTTGTTCTATGTCCACAAAACAAAAAGGGAATTCATCTAACTGCCGTAAAGTTGTGCCTGTGCCACTGCCAAACTGAGAGACTGACACCGCGTTAGTGTGTATAGAGGATTTGAGCAGCAGAAGCTCTTAGGTAAGTAAAATATTAATTTATCAAATCTTCCCCCTGAGAGAGCATGAATGCAATGAATTCTTACATAATGAGGTTTTACTTCCAAGTATTGCTGAGTGTTCATTTTCTTGCTTTTCTTCCTGTTTCTAGTTATATTAATTACCATGGTACTCACAGCCACCGTACATGAAGAAAAACATTTTACATTATTGACCACATTATTCTTAAAACATGATATTGTTTATGTATTACAAATTAATAAACACCGAGTGCTAGAACAGCTTTGATTTAATGAAACTATTTAATAAGACTATTACATTTTTAAAATAAATCAAATTTGGTTATAAATACTTTATATTTAAAAATTAAAATTCTTGAATTATACTCTGTATTTTGCCTTTGATGTTTTTTCTCATGTAACTATTTTAATGAGATATAATTTACATACCATAAAATTCAACTTTCTAAAATATACAATTCAGCGTGTCTTAGTATATTCACAAAGTTATACACCTATCACCATTATGTAATTCCAGAATACTTTTCTTACCCCAAAAAGAAACCCTGTACCCATTAGCAGTCACTCCCATTCTTCCTTCCCTTCAGCTCTTGGCAACTACCAATCTACTTTCTGTCTTTATGGAATTGCTAATTCTGGCCATTTTATACAAAGGTACTTTTGTACTATGTGGCCTTTTGTGTCTGGTTTCTTTCATTTAGTATAATGTTCTCAAGGTCCATCCATATTGGATCGTGTATCAGTACTTCATTGCTTTTTGTGGCTGAATAATATTTCATTTATTGATATACCACATTTTGCTTATCCATTCATCCACTGATGGGCATGTGGATTGGAATACTACTAGACCATCTGTGTACAAGTTTTTCTGCACATATATCTTTTCAATTCTCTTGGGTATACACCTAAGAGTAGAATTGCTGTGTCATATGGTCAATCTTAGAGGAACAGCCAATTTTCCAAAGTGTCTGCACCATTTTACATTCCCATCCAAAGTGTATGAGGGTTCTGATTTCTCCACATCCTCACCAACATTTGTTATTGTTTATCTTTTTTTATTTTAGCCATCCTAGTGCATGTGAAACAGTATCTCATGACTTCTATTTGTATTTCTCTAATGACTAATGAAGTTGAGCACATTTTCATATGCTCATTGACCATTTATATATCTTCTTTGAAGAAATGTCTACTCAAATCCTTTGCACACTTTAAAATTGTGTTACTTGTCTTTTTATTGTTGAGTTGCAAAAGTTCTTTATATATTCTGGACACCAGTCCTGTAAAATACATGATTTGCAAAAAAATATCTCCCATTGTGTGGATTCTCTTCTCACTTTCTTGGTTGCCCTTTGAAGCACAGAGGTTTTAATTTTGATGAAGTCCAATTTATCTATTTTGCCGTTGTTTGTACTTTTAATGTTGTATCTAAGAAACCATTGCCTAATCCAAGGCCACAAACATTTACATCTTTACAGTTTGTGAAGGAGGGGTGGCAGAGACAAGTTCTCACTCTGTCACCCAGACTGGAGTACAGTGGTGCAGTCATGGCTCACTGCAGCCTCTAACTCCTGGGCTCAAGTGATTCTCTGGCCTCAGGCTTGGGGAATACAGGTACTGTATCTTTTTTTTTTTTTTTTTTAAGAGACGGAGGTCTCCATATGTTACCCAGGCTGATCTTGAACTCCAGGCCTCAAGTGATCTTCCTGCCTCAGCTTATACTTAGGTCTTTAATCCATTTTGAGTTAATTTTTTTATATGGTATGAGGTAGGGGATCTAACTTCATTCTTTTTCATGTGGCTACGCAGTTGTTCCAGCACCATCTGTTGGAAAAACTATCCTTTCCCCACTAAATTGTCTTGGCTTGCTTTTTTACTTAATAAATATTCTTTTTAAAACACATCTATTATCTATCTATTTATTTTGAGACATGGTCTTGCTCTCTCACCTAAGCTGGAATGCAGTGATGCAAACATGGCTTATTCCAGGCTCAACCTGCTGAGCTCAAGCGATCTTCCAGCTGTAGCCTCTTGAGGACTACAGGCCACCACCATGCCCAGCTAATTTTTAAGTTTTTTGTAGAGATGGGGTCTTGCCATGTTGCCCAGGCTTGTCTCACGCTGGGATTACAGGTGTGAGCCACAGCACTTGGCCCTTACTTTTCTTTTAAATATTCAACATTATTAAGATGGCCAGGGACAGTGGCTCACACCTGTAATCCCAGCACTTTGGGAAGCCAAGATGGGAGGACTGCTTGAGCTCAGGAGTTCAAGATCAGCCTGGGTACCATGGCAAGACCCTATTTCTATAAAAATAATTTAAAAATCAGCTGGGTGTGGTGGCATGCACTTATGGTACCAACTACTTAGGAAGTTGAGGCTGGAGGATCACTTGAGCCTAAGGAGGTCGAGCTGCAATCAGCACTCCAGTCTAGGTGATAGAGGGAGACCCTGTCTCAGGAAAAAAAGAAACAATGTTTTTAAAACAAACAAATTTTTGTGACTTTTACAGCCTTACAGAATTGTTATACAATAAACTGTACATAAAGTATTCAATGAGAAATCTTGACATATGAATGTACCTGTGCCAATATCACTACAATCAAGATAATGAATTTATTATTTATTTATTTGAGACAGAGGCTCGCTCTGTCACCAGGTGCCAGGCTGGAGTGCAGTGGCACAATCTCGGCTCACTGCAACCTCCACCTCCCGGGTTCAAGGAATTCTCTTGCTCAGCCTCCTGAGTAGCTGGGACTCCAGGCGTGTGCCACCACATCCAGCTAATTTTTGTATTTTTAGTAGAGATGGGGTTTCACCACATTGGCCAGGATGGTCTCGATCTCTTGACCTTGTCCTCCGCCCACCTTTGGTCTCCCAAAATGCTGGGACTACAGGCGTGAGCCACCGCGCCCAGCCAGAGGATGAATATATTACTACAAAAGTTTTATTATACATCACTGCAATTCCTCCCCGCTGCCCCTCCCCAGGTAACTGCTGATCTACAGAGCAGTTTGCCATTATAAGTTAGTTTGCATTTTCTAGACATTTATACAAATAGAATCACACAGCATTTGTTTTGTTTTCATTTTTACATTTGTTTTAATTTACATCTTTGGTAAAAATCATTCAAATATTTTACCTCAAATATAATTTTAAAATATATATATATATAATTCTATTTTTTAAAGAGGAGTTTTGGATTCACAGCAAAATTTAGAGGAAGGTAAACAGATTTCCCATATACCTGCTGCCCACATGCATGCATTGCCTCCTCTAGTATAAACATCCCCCACCAGAGTCGTACATTAGTTATTAATGATGAACCTACATTGGCACATCATTATAATCCAAAGTCAATGGTTTATTTATTTATTTTTGTAGTGATAGGGCCTCACAATGCTGACCAGGCTGGTTTTGAACTCCTGGCCTCAAGTGATCCTCCTATCTTGACCTCCCAAAGTGTTGTGATTACAGGCGTGAGTCACCATACCCAGCCCCAAAATCCATAGTTTATATTAAGGTTCACTCTTAGCATTATACAGTCTATCGATTTAGACAAATATATAATAACGTGTCTTCCATTACTGTGTCAGTCATTTCACTGCCCTAAAAATCTTCTGTACTCCACCTATTCATTCTCTCCTGACCAACTCCCTGATAATTCATCTTTTTATTTTTGCCATAGTTTTGCCATTTCCAGAACATCTTATAGTTGAAATCACATGGTATATAACCTTTCAGACTGGCTTCTTCACTTAGAAATATGCATTTAGTATTGCTCCACAGCATGGGCAATATAGCAAGACCCCGTTTCTACAAAAATTAAAAAAAATACATTAGCTGCTCTCCCACTTGAGCCCAGGATCTTGAAGCTGCAGTGAGCTATGATTGCATCATTACACTCCAGCCTGGGCAACAGAGTAAGGCCTTGTCTCTAAAAGAAAAATAAATATATATATTTTTAAAAGCCAGGCATAGTGGCTCACACTTGTAATCCCAGCACTTCAGAAGGCCAAGGTAGGAGGATCACTTGAGCCCAGGAGTTCAAGACCAGCCTAGGCAACATTGCAAGACCCAATCACTCAAAAAAAAATTATCCAGGTGTGATGACATGCTCCTGTAGTCCCAGCTACTTGGGAGGCTGAGGAAGGAAGATGGCTCAAGCCCAGGAGGTCAAGGCAACAGTAAGCCATGATTGTGCAATTGCATTCCAACCTGGATGACAGATTAAGACCCTGTCTCTAAAAAAATAAAAATATAAATATAAAGGTTCCTCCATATCTTTTCATAGCCTGATTCCTCATTCCTTTTTAGCACTGAGTAGTACTCCATTTCTGGATATACTACAGTTTATTTATTCATTTATCTATTGAAGGACATCTTGGTTGCTTCAAAGTTTTGGTGGTTATGAATAAAGCTGCTATAAGCATCCACGTGCAGGTTTCTGTGTGAACATAAATTTTCAACTCCTTTGGGTAAATACCAAGGAATGCAATTGTTGGATCATATGATGAATGTGTTTCATTTTGTAAGAAACTGCCAAACTGTCTTCCAAAGTGGCTATACCATTTTGCATTCCCACCAGCAATGAATGAGAGTTCTTGTTGCCCCACATCCTCACCAGCACTTAGTGTTGTCAGTGTTCTGGATTTTGGCCATTCTAATAAGTGTGTAGTAGAATATCATCATTTTTATTTGCGTTTTTCTAATGACATATGATGTGGCACATAATTGCATATGCTTATTTGCCATCTGTATATCTTCTTTGATAAGATCCCTGTTAGGGTATTTGGCATATGTTAATATCAGATTTCTTTTTTTATTGTTCAGTTTTAAGAGTTCTTGTATATTTCAGATAAGAATCCTTTGTCAGATGTGTCTTTTGCATGTATTTTCCCAGTCTGTGGCTTATCTTCTCATTCTCTTAGCACTATGTTTCATAGAGCAGAAATTTTTACACTTTTTTCTTTCATATTTAGGTTGATGATCTATTTTGTGTTCATTTTTGTGAAAAGTATAAGGTCTGTGTCTAGATTCATTTTCTTTCTGCATGTGGATGTCCAGTTATTCCAACACCATTTGTTGAAAAGATATTTGCTCCATTCTATTGCCTTTGCTCCGTTGTCAAAGATTAGTTAACTGTATTTGTCTGGGTCTATTTCTGGGCTCTCTATTCTGCTCTATTAATCTATTTGTCTGTTCTTTCACCAATACCACACTGTCCTGATTACTTTAGCTTTACAGCAAGTCTTGAAGTAGGACACTGTCAGTCTACAGTTGACTACATATTGAGGAAGATGAGTTGCCTTCATATTCAAGAAAATCATTTTGAAGAATAAGTAGAATAAGTAGAAACTTTAACTTTATTCTTCTTCAACATCATGTCACCCATTCCAGGTCCTTTGCCTCTCCACACAATCTTTAGAATCAGTTTGTCAATATCCACAAAATAACTTGCTGGGATTTTGATTGGGAGGCTACTGAATCCCAAGAACTTACATCTTGACAATATCGAGTCTTCCTATCCTATTCATGAACATGGAATATCTGTCCATTTATTTGGTTCTTTTATTTCTTTCATCAGAGTTTTATAGTTTTACTTATATATATGTTATGCATATTTTGCTAGATGTATACCTTATTTTGAGGGATGCTCATATAAATGGTATTGTAGGGTTTTTTTTTTTTTTTTTTTTTTTTGAGACAGAGTCTTACTCTGTCGCCAGGCACCAGGCTGGAGTGCTGTGGCACAATTTCAGCTCACTGCAACCTCCACCTCCCAAGTTCAGGCAATTCTCCTGCCTCAGCCTCCCGAATAGCTGGGACTACAGACGCACGCCACCACGCCCAGTTAATTTTTCTATTTTTAGCAGAGACAGGGATATTTTATTTTTTAATCCTTACATCATTACTGTGATTAGATCTTGTTACTAGAACACCAAAATATCTTGATTATGGTAATATACTGATTTTGCTAAAATAAAGGTAAATAACTAATTTTGTAGAATAATTACATAAAAATTTTTAATACGTGTCTTTGATTTACTTTACTATTCACCCAAACATCACAACCCTATCAAAAGAATACTAAAACATGTGAAATATTAAATAATTGAATTCTGTTAGGTGGGTGCAGTGGCTCCCACCTTAAATCCCAGCACTTTGGGAGGACAAGACAAAAGGATCTCTTGAGCCCCTGGAGTTCAAGATCAGCCTAGACAACATAGCAAGACCCTTATCTTTGTTTTAAAATTGTTTTTAATTAGCTGGATTTGGTGGCTACATGTCTGTAGTACCAACTACTTGGGAGGCTGAGGTGGGAGGATCACTGGACCCCAGGAGTTTGAGGTGGCAGTGAGCTGTGATTGCATCTCTGTTCTCCAGTCTGGGTGACAGAGCAAGACCCTGTCTCAAATAAAATAAAATAAAATAATTAAATAAATTCTGTCATCTTTGATATTTTGCTTTAAATTATTTAATGCTATAACATTAAATATTTTCTAATTTTGTTATAAAGGTTTATTTGTCAGGGTAGAAAGTATGTTTTAATGGTTTTTAAATTTAATAACTTTAAATAATTTAGACATAAGATATATAAGTCTCCACTGGCATACCTTAGTCTCTACTATCATACCTCCATTAGACATAGGATATGTGAGTACTTTAGAAGTCCATTGGTGATGACTTCATTAGAGTGGTGGGGTGGGGAGGGTGTGTGAAGAAGTGGGTTGGGTTGGCAACATTCTGTTTCTTTTCTTTCTTTCTTTTTTTCTTTTTTCTTGAGACAGGGTCTTGCTGTGTCTCCCAGGCTAGAGTGCAGTGACATGATCACAGCTCAATGCAGCCTCGACCTCCTGGTCTTAAGGCATCCTTCCAGCTCAGTCTTCCAAGGGGCTGGGACTACAGGTGCATACCACCATGCCCAGCTAATTTTTGTACTTTGTGAAGAGCTGTGGTTCTGCTATGTTGCCCAGGCTTGCCCCAAACTCCAGGCTCAAGTGATCTGCCCACCTCGCCCTGCCAAAGTGCTGGGATTAGAGGCAATTAGCCTCTGTGCCTGGCTGGTGTTCTGTTTCTTTTAAAAAAAAATTTAGGTTTAGGGGTACATGTGAACGTTCGTTACACAGATAAACATGTGTCACTGGGGTTTGTGGTACATATTACATTGCCCAAGTATTAAGCCTTGTAACCGAGAGTTATTTTTTTTTTTGCTCCTCTCCCTCTTCCCACTCTCCTCACTCAAGAAGAACCCAGTGTCTGTTTCCTTCTTTGCATTCCTAAGTTCTTATCATTTAGCTCCCACTTATAAGTCAAAAATAACAGATGCTGGCAAGCTTGTAGAGAAAAAGAATGCTTATACACTGTAAGAGTATAAGTTAGTTCAACCATTGTGGAAAGCAGTATGGAAAGTCCTCAAAGAGCTTAAAGCAGAACTACCATTCAACCCAGCAATCCCATTACTGGATATATACCCAGAGGAATATAAAGCATTCTACCACAAAAACACATGCATGCGAATGTTCACAGCAGCACTGTTCACAATAGCAGACATGGAATCAACCTAGATGCCCATCAATGATAGAACGCATAAAGAAAATGTGGTACACATACACCACGGAATACTATGCAGCCATAAAAAAGAACAAGATCTCTGCAGATCTAGATCTGGAAAAGGGCCAAAATAAAGAAAGAAAAAAAAATTAAGAAAAAAAGAACAAGATCATGTATTTTTCAGTAACATGGATGGAACATCCTGTTTCTTAATAAAACTGTTAAAAATTATTCTTCAAACTATACCAGTATGCTTTCATACTATTCTGTATATAGGTTGTATTTCACAGTTAAAAAAAAAAAAGCCAGCATAGAGAAGGAAAGGGAATGGAGAGGGAAAAGTATCTCAGAAGGTTACAGTATGTGAACCTGATAGACACCATAAATCTTCTAGACTTTGTGTTAAGTACGGGTGAAGTAGAAGCAACATGCTCACCTTGTTTACTTATTAATTCGGTTTTTGGAGGATTTGAGGTGAGCCATGTAACTCTGCTGGATCCTCTCTCCCTGAGGCAACCAGGTCCTTCAGATATATATATATATTCCAAAACCGTCAGAAGAGCTAGGAAGGAACTAAAGAAAAAGAACAATCCAAGAGCATTGTAGCCAGGCACAGTGGTGCACGCCTGTAGTCCCAGCTACTTGGAAGGCTGAGGCAGGAAGATCACTTGAGCCCAGGAGTTTGAATTCAGCCTGGGAAAGATTCAAGCAAGAACCTGTTGGAAAGAAAAGAAAAGAAAGGGAAGAAGAGGGGAAGGGAGGGGAGGGAAAAAAGAAGGAAAGAAGAGGAAAAATAAAAGCACCAAATGGGTCAGGCACAGGACTAAGTGCTTTGCACATACATATGTTGTTAAATCCTTGCAGCAACCCTGCAAGACAGGGAGGACCAACTCCACTTCACTGGTAGGAAAGCTGAGGTTTACAAATATTAAGTAATTCTCTAGAGGACCACTGAGCTGGTTAGTAGCAGAGCTGGCTCAAGGCCAGTTCTCTGAAGATTCATTCATCAAATATAACAATTTATTGCTTTGTCAATAGCAGAGGAGTGATTTAGAAATTAGAAAAATAAACAAATCAGTATGGTGAATAAGACAACCAGGCAAGGGGTTCAAAGACCAGATTCTAGTTTTAGTTCTTTCTGCCTGAAACACATGCCTGCCACCCTCACTACACACTTACTTATTCATTCCAACTCTTACTAAGTAATAACATTTCTGAATTCCCCAAGTTTTCTGCAATGTTAATGTATTACTTTTATAATTAAAAAGAAAGTATTTGGTTCACTTTATGCTTGTATGATGTTTACCATAAGTCAGTCAGTGTTTTAAGTGTTTTCACAAATACTCATTTAATCCTCATACCTACCCTATGAGGGCACAATTAGTATCTGCTTTATATCTAAGAAAACCAAGGCACAGAGAGATTGAGTAGTTTTCTCAAGATTACATAGCTAGTAAGTAACTCAGCCAGGATTCAAAATCAGACACAGTTTGGATCATGCTCTTAACCATTATACATTGCTGTATGTCTATTTAAAAAAACATCCTGGTGAGGAAAAGCTACTTTATTATCCTAGTAGATTCTATCAGAGCAGAGATGGACAGACGGGAGCATGGATAATAGCTCAATGGACCCAGGTCCAAGGCCCAGGTGGTGGGAGGGTACATGCTCCAGGAAACAAAGGTACAAAGGAAACAAAGGTAAGTAGCAGCAGAAGTGAATGGCCCTTCTGGCTGGTGAGGCTGAAGCAGGTAATGCAGAGGTAATGCTACCAAGCCACAGGGCAGCTCCACACACACACACACACACACAGCAGGATGTCTAGTGTTGAGAGTACAACAGTGCTCATTCAACTGATACTCCCACAAAAAGGTAGAGCCCATCAAAAAAAGAACAGCTTGGGGAAAGATGCTTCTAAACACTGTTTCCATGTAAACACAAAGGAACTAGCAACATGTCAGTGAACAGATTCACTGAAGACTATCTCAGCTGTCTTCTAGAAGCTACATAAACAAGTTGCTATAGTAGAGAAGAATGCCTTCACATGAGTTTAACAGGAAGAACTTCTCCCTTAGAAATATTGTATTGATGCCACTGTGGCAGCATTTAGTTTAGAACACATTCCCCATGACTATACATGCTGCAGTATTCACATTTGTCTCCTGTGTTTTATGATAAAGTGTGGCGGGAGCAGGTCTTAAAAGCATACAAATAAGTGTTAAGAAGGAAACTACATACTCTGACATGATTGTGTCTCATAACCAAATATTCCAGTTCATAACTCCAGTGTAGGTTTTCTTAAAGAAATGTGATAGCTTGAACTTAAGACAAAACCCAATTTTGGAATTCTAGTTGTGTAAATTATTTTCTCGGGATTTCAGACTTTGCTATGTAAGATGACCTCAATCAGATTGAATACAATGTGTCAAAGCAAAAAAAAAAAAAAAAAAAAAAAATCAGTTTAAATTTTACTTATTTTATGAGGAAGAAAAAAGAAACAATTGTCTCAGGCCTTCTGCACTGAGATTTAACAACGTCTCTACTTTGTCCTGTGGCCTTTCACTCAAGTTTTCCCTTGTCACATCCAGAGGCCCAAGAGAAAAAAGGCAATTTCGTGGGGGAGCTGTCAGAAAAGATTCTGAATATGGGATTCCATCCTAAGGGTGGCTGGAGTTATATCTTGGAGGCCTTTGAATGCCATATGGCTAGTCTATAGTTATACAAATGTAAAACATAAAAACCACTTTGAGTTAAACTGAATTTAAATACAGAATAACAGCTTTATCACTAAAATAGCATTTGTCAAGAACTTTGTTCTTTAACTGATAAACTGGTTTTATAACATGTAACTATTAAATATAAGGCCACTGACAAGAACAAAATATTGGTAATTCTGACAAATTATAACACATTGCCTAGTCACTAAAGCTCTAACCTCAATTGAAGTACAATATCAGATAGAGATTGTTTTGTTTTTCCTATTTTCTAACACTGAACTCAACCAGCTTGATAGTTTCACATCAGCTCCAAATCACTGTATTTTTCCACTTGTCCCCCCAACCCCCACCCATTCTTTGCCCACTTTCTTGGAAGCCTGACAGACTGCTCCAAGGTCCAAACACACAGCTGTTCCTTCCAAGGCCAGCTCCAAAACTGACGTGGGCTGCCTGGTAGGCATCATCCCAATCAATTAGTAATGCCTCGTAACCTTTTCATATTTCAGTCTTTTCCTTTTCACTGAAAAGACTTATTGCTTAACTTTAAAACCTGTTACAGTGCAATGTTAAGTGAAAAATAAGTAGATACGCTATAACTATGTACAACTAATACACATATAAGAACTGAAAGTAAATATGAAAAAATAAAAACAATTTGTTGGGGGTAAAGATTTTTATTGATTTACACATTTTTATAATTATTATTATAGTCTGTGCAATAAAAAGTCACTGAGGTAATCATCATAACCTGCCACTGGCAAGCCCCGTTTTGTCTTCCATAAGGAACAACACACTCTTTTTAACACAGAGGTTATTTGTTCTCTCCACAAAGAATAGCCTTCCTTAATGCATTTGATTTCGATGGCACACAGGTGGAACTAGAGTGTGGTGTTACAAAATTAACATCTATATTTTTTCTTCAAATCGACCAGTGTATCTTGATCAGCCAGTCTTTCTTCTCCAATGGGCGAGCACCACTCCCTCTTCTTATCAGACCACTAAATAACCAATAAGTAATTATTAAACATATGATTGTGAAGAAACAATTAACAAAACAGTCCCTAGTGTAGAGTTAAGAGTGGGTTTGAACCCTAGTATCACTGATCTGCTGCAGGAACTCAAACAAATTAATTGACCACTCTGTGCCTCATTTTCCTCATTGGTAAAATGGGAAAGAGAGTAGCAGAATAATGGAGATAAAACAGCTCGGAACTGGCTCTTCGTAAGCACTCAATAGATGTTTGCTACAGTTATAATTATTATTAGAATGCTAACCAATTGATGATAATAAACTGACAGAATGATGCAAAGAAACAAACTTACAAGGAAATGAAACACTGTTTTTAAGAAAAAACTCAAGGGTATCACTGCCCCTTTTGGCCTCAGTGGAGATGAGAAAAGCTACTAACAGTCTGAAGCCTCAGAGCAAAGGCAGCAGTATCTTGGGTGGCACTGCCTGGATTCAGCTTGGTGAATAGGGAAGACATGACCCAGTCCACACAGGTTCACTCATGTAATCTGAAGAAGCCACAGTTTCAACAGGGTCCCTCTCCGTGTACAACAGGATTTTGCTTTTTCCCCACTCCCCCTACTTCTTAATCTATTTTGTGTCCAGTGTTCAGAAACAGCCTCTTCACCCCTTTCCCTCTACTCTGTCTCCACCCTTCATGCCCCTTCAGGCTGTTAGAGCAAACAGATTCATTGATAGATAACAAGAACCATAATGCCACTTCAGAGATGACTGCTGCAAGAATACATGATAAATATCATCCAATGATCAGATTAGGAGTACACCAGCAGGAACACTGCAGTTGAATGACACATAAGATTCTAGCAAAAAAGACATATTTCTTCTGTACCTTTATTTCCTCCACAGTACCTGGCCTAGCACCTGCCCAAAATAAGATACATCACTCCCCTGCTCAAAATCCCACACTTAAACAAGAAATCCAAGCTCTTTACCCTGGGCTACAAACCTACACAATCCAGCCCCTCTACCTCTCCATTGTACTAATAAAATGTGCCACCTGTCATTCTGCCTCTTGGCTACTGTGCTTCTGTTTCCTCCTGGAAAGTGATTCCCCGAAGTCTTCATGTGGCTATGGTCGCTCAGGTCTCAGATCAAATGCCACTTCGTGTGATAGGACTTCCCAACTTGCACCCTTCTCAAGCATTGTCCGGTTTGACTTTCCTCAAAGTCCTTGTCACTCTATAAAATTCTTGTTGACTCATTTACCATTTCTACCACTAAAATGTAAATTCCATCAGAGTAAGCACCCTGTCAGGTTTGCAAACTGACTAGCATATAAAAAGGGCTCTCGATTTTTGTTGAGTTAAATGAGTAATAATCTCTGAAAATAATACTATCAATATTTATTGATTGCCTACTATATGCCTCCACTGTTCTAAATACTTTTTATTCTACCCATTATTTCAGTTAAGCTACCCAACAATCTACAAGGTCCTTCATTTTACAAGGAGAAAACCAAGGCTTTGAGAGATTAAGTTGCTGCAAGATCACTCAGCTAGTAATCAGTAGAGCTGGTATTCTGGTCTGATTCATAATACATAATTCATATAAAAATACAAGAACTTCTATTCTTAACCACAGTGCTATACTACCTCCAAGTCAGATTTCTCCATTTGTAATATATTAATAACCATGTCATCTCACTAGACTTGACAGGCTTATAGTGAGGACAAACATAAAAACAAATTGAAATGCTATACGGATATATTATAACATCCTAAAACAGTCACGGACTGCCTCACATGACTCTAACTGTATGAAAAAGAAATGTGGTAAGCAATAAAGTTCTTTAATCTCACACTTCATCCAGGGCACAGGGATCAGTAGGAGCATGAATATGACGCTCCTAGATACATTTCGACATTAGTCAATGCATATTTCTATGTACTTACCATTCAGCTGCAACTGTATAAACATGAAATACAAGAAGTGAACCAAGGGATTCATGTGAAAAAAAGGACCCATAAATACCAAGAAACACCTCCTGGTGAACTCAACCTCTTCTTTACAACCAAACGCCAGTCCCACTGGCTCCTCATTCATTACATGGAAAAAACTAAGGTAATACCCAGCCTGGAACACTGTTTTGAGCAGTCTTCAAAATCTTAATATTATTCTAGGACTTTAAGACAATTCCTACTGAAGCAGTTAGAGGTTTCAACTATAAATCTAGAAATAGGGCACTATCAATAATAAATCTGACATCTATGATAAATATTACATACATATAAACATATGCCACAAAATATGCACGTGCCGGTGTTTGAACAAAGCCACTACTGAGTCAAGTTACTAATTCCTATGTCTGTCTTCTCTAAGAATTTATAATAGAAATCAGTAAATAACTGTAATTCAGTGTAGAGTAGTAAAAGAAACATGAAGTTGAGTCCAAAGATTAAGCTTGCGTCCTAGGTTTTCCAGATACCTTCTGTTTGATCCAGTCAATCTGAGCCTCAGTTTCCTCATCTGTACAATGAGGATAATAATACCATCTACCTGTTGGCCAAGCTAGAATTAAGGGTGTTACTTCATATAAAAATATACCAGAAGGTATAAGGCAGTAAACAGACTTTAAATTTTTTATATAGCAACTAAAAGAAACTCTAACAGCAAAATACAGTATAAATATAAGCTCTTACTGATATTCAAGAACAAAGAGAGTTGTAAAAGATATTTGTTTAACCACAGAAAAATCAAAAAAATTACATGCCCCTATTCAGACTGTCTAGAAAAATTTAACAGAGGCAAAGGAATTTCAGGGGCAGTTTGATAAGATGCAGGTAGAACAGGGTTTGGGGAACTCATTAAATGAGAGTTTTTCAATGAGCCTTAATCATAACATCTTACCATAAATGTGTCCTGGTTTTCCAGAACACATCTTTCCAGAAATATCACAAGAAGGTAAGTGATAACCACTCCACACCCATATGCATTTATAAAAACATACTATTGTTTCTACAAAGGTTTACCCAAAACCACTCCCATTAGCCCTGGAGATGAAGTAATGTGTCTATAATTTAATGATAATGCTGCTTTTAATGATAATGTGAACTTTGGTGTGGTAAATTATAGATGCAGAAAGATCTTTGGATTAAAATACATCTTTTTTAAAAAAATTTTTTATTGCATTTTAGGTTTTGGGGTACATGTGCAGAACATGCAAGACAGTTGAATAGGTACACACATGGCAGTGTGTTTTGCTTCCTTTCTCCCCTTCACCCACATTTGGCATTTCTCCCCAGGCTATCCCCCCCCCCAGCTCCCCCTCCCACTGGCCCTCCCCTTTTCCCCCCAATAGACCCCAGTGTTTAGTACTCCCCTCCCTGTGTCCATGTGTTCTCATTTTTCATCACCCGCCTATGAGTGAGAATATGCAGTATTTCATTTTCTGTTCTTGTGTCAGATTGCTGAGAATGATGTTCTCCAGATTCATCCATGTCCCTACAAACGACACAAACTCATCATTTCTCATTGCTGTATAATATTCCATGGTGTATATGTGCCACATTTTCCCAATCCAGTCTATCATCAATGGGCATTTGGGTTGATTCCAGGTCTTTGCTATTGTAAACAGTGCTGCAATGAACATTCGTGTACATCTGTCCTTATAGTAGAACGATTTATAGTCTTTTGGATATATACCCAGTAATGGGATTGCTGGGTCAAATGGAATTTCTATTTCTAAGGCCTTGAGGAATCGCCACACTGTCTTCCACAATGGTTGAACTAATTTACACTCCCACCAACAGTGTAAAAGTGTTCCTTTTTCTCCACATCCTCTCCAGCATCTGTCGTCTCCAGATTTTTTAATGATCGCCATGCTAACTGGCGTGAGATGGTATCTCAATGTGGTTTTGATTTGCATCTCTCTGATGACCAGTGATGATGAGCATTTTTTCATATGATTGTTGGCCTCATATATGTCTTCTTTCATAAAGTGTCTGTTCATATCCTTTGCCCATTTTTGAATGGGCTTGTTTGTTTTTTTCCTGTGAATCTCTTTGAGTTCTTTGTAAATTCTGGATATCAGCCCTGTGTCAGATGGGTAAACTGCAAAAATTTTTTCCCATTCTGTTGATTGCCAATTCACTCTAGTGACTGTTTCTTTTGCCATGCAGAAGTTGTGGAGTTTCATTAGGTCCCATTTGTCTATTTTGGCTTTTGTTGCCAATGCTTTTGGTGTTTTGTTCATGAAGTCCTTGCCTATTCCTATGTCCTGGATGGTTTTGCCTAGATTTCCTTCTAGGGTTTTTATGGTGTGAGGTCTTATGTTTAAGTCTTTAATCTATCTGGAGTTAATTGTAGTGTAAGGTGTCAGGAAGGGGTTCAGTTTCTGCTTTCTACACATGGCTGGCCAGTTTTCCCAACACCATTTGTTAAACAGGAAATCCTTTCCCCATTGCTTGTTTTTGTCAGGTTTATCAAAGATTGTATAGTTGTAGATATGTTGTGTTGCCTCCGATGCCTCTGTTTTGTTCTATTGGTCTATATCTCTGTTTTGGTACCAGTACCATGCTGTTTTGATTACTGTAGCCTTGTAGTATAGTTTGAAATCTGGTAGTGTGATGCCCCCGCTGTGTTCTTTTTGCTTAGAATCGACTTGACTATGCGGGCTCTCTTTTGACTCCATATGAAGTTCATGGTGGTTTTTTCCAGTTCTGTGAAGAAAGTCAATGGTAGCTTGATGGGGATAGCATTGATTCTGTAAATTACTTTGGGCAGTATAGCCATTTTCACGATATTAATTCTTCCTAACCATGAACATGGAATGTTTCTCCCTCTGTTTGTGTCCTCTCTGATTTCGTTGAGCAGTGGTTTGTAGTTCTCCTTGAAGATGTCCCTTACGTTCCTTGTGAGTTGTATTCCTAGGTATTTTATTCTTTTTGTAGCAATTGTGAATGGCAGTTCATTCTTGATTTGGCTTTCTTTAAGTCTGTTATTGGTGTAGACGAATGCTTGTGATTTTTGCACATTGATTTTATATCCTGAGACTTTGCTGAAGTTGCTTATCAGTTTCAGGAGTTTTTGGGCTGAGGCGATGGGGTCGTCTAGGTATACTATCATGTCATCTGCAAATAGAGACAATTTGGCTTCCACCTTTTCTATTTGAATACCCTTTATTTCTTTTTCTTGCCTGATTGCTCTGGCTAGAACTTCCAGTACTATATTGAATAGGAGTGGTGAGAGAGGACATCCTTGGCTAGTGCCGAATTTCAAAGGGAATGCTTCCAGTTTTTGCCCATTCAGTATGATATTGGCTGTTGGTTTGTCATAAATAGCTTTTATTACTTGGAGATACGTTCCATCGATACCGAGTTTATTGAGGGTTTTTAGCATAAAGGGCTGTTGAATTTTGTCGAATGCCTTCTCTGCGTCAATTGAGATAATCATGTGGTTTTTGTTTTTGGTTCTGTTTATGTGATGAATTACGTTGATAGACTTGCGTATGTTGAACCAGCCTTGCATCCCCGGGATGAATCCTACTTGATCATGATGGATAAGTTTTTTGATTTGCTGTTGCAATCGGCTTGCCAATATTTTATTGAAGATTTTTGCATCTATGTTCATCATGGATATTGGCCTGAAGTTTTCTTTTCTTGTTGGGTCTCTGCCGGGTTTTGGTATCAGGATGATATTGGTCTCATAAAATGATTTGGGAAGGATTCCCTGTTTTTGGATTATTTGGAATAGTTTTAGAAGGAATGGTACCAGCTCCTCTTTGTGTGTCTGGTAGAATTTGGCTGTGAACCCATCTGGACCTGGGCTTTTTTTGTGTGGTAGGCTCTTAATTGCTGCCTTAACTTCAGACCTTGTTATTGGTCTATTCATAGTTTCAGCTTCCTCCTGGTTTAGGCTTGGGAGGACACAGGAGTCCAGGAATTTATCCATTTCTTCCAGGTTTACTAGTTTATGTACATAGAGTTGTTTGTAATATTCTCTGATGATGGTTTGAATTTCTGTGGAATCTGTGGTGATTTCCCCTTTATCATTTTTTATTGCATCTATTTGGTTGTTCTCTTTTTTCTTTTTAATCAGTCTGGCTAGTGGTCTGTCTATGTTGTTGATCTTTTCAAAAAACCAGCTCTTGGATTTATTGATTTTTTTGGAGGGTTTTTCGTGTCTCTATCTCCTTCAGTTCAGCTCTGATCTTAGTTATTTCTTGTCTTCTGCTGGGTTTTGAGTTTTTTTGATCTTGCTCCTCTAGCTCTTTCAATTTTGATGATAGGGTGTCAATTTTGGATCTCTCCATTCTCCTCATATGGGCACTTATTGCTATGTATTTTCCTCTAGAGACTGCTTTAAATGTGTCCCAGAGATTCTGGCATGTTGTGTCTTCGTTCTCATTGGTTTCGAAGAACTTCTTTATTTCTGCCTTCATTTCATTGTTTATCCAGTCAACATTCAAGAGCCAGTTGTTCAGTTTCCATGAAGCTGTGCGGTTCTGAGTTGGTTTCTGAATTCTGAGTTATAACTTGATTGCACTATGGTCTGAGAGACTGTTTGTTATGGTTTCAGTTGTTTTGCATTTGCTGAGGAGTGCTTTACTTCCAATTATGTGGTCAATTTCAGAGTAGGTGTGATGTGGTGCTGAGAAGAATGTATATTCTGTGGATTTGGGGTGGAGAGTTCTGTAAATGTCTATCAGGTTTGCTTGTTCCAGGTCTGAGTTCAAGCCCTGGATATCCTGGTTGATTTTCTGTCTGGTTGATCTGTCTAATATTGACAGTGGAGTGTTAAAGTCTCCCACTATTATTGTGTGGGAGTCTAAGTCTCTTTGTAAGTCATTAAGAACTTGCCTTATGTATCTGGGTGCTCCTGTATTGGGTCCATATATGTTTAGGATCGTTAGCTCTTCTTGTTGTATCGATCCTTTTACCATTATGTAATGGCCTTCGTTGTCTCTTTTGATCTTTGTTGCTTTAAAGTCTATTTTATCAGAGATGAGAATTGCAACTCCTGCTTTTTTTGCTCTCCATTTGCTTGGTAAATCTTCCTCCATCCCTTTATTTTGAGCCCTTGTGTATCCTTGCATGTGAGATGGGTTTCCTGGATACAGCACACTGATGGGCTTTGGATTTTTATCCAATTTGCCAGTCTGTGTCTTTTGATTGCTGCATTTAGTCCATTTACATTTAGGGTTAATATCGTTATGTGTGAATTTGATACTGCCATTTTGATGCTAAGTGGCTGTTTTGCCTGTTAGTTGTTGTAGAATCTTCATTATGTTGATGCTCTTTAACTTTTAGTGTGATTTTGGAATGGCTGGTACTGGTTGTTCCTTTCTATGTGTAGTGCCTCTTTTAGGAGCTCTTGTAAAGCAGGCCTGGTGGTGACAAAATCTCTGAGTACTTGCTTGTTCGCAAAGGATTTTATTTTTCCTTCACTTCTGAAGCTCAGTTTGGCTGGATATGAAATTCTGGGTTGAAAGTTCTTTTCTTTAAGGATGGTGAATATTGGCCCCCACTCTCTTCTGGCTTGTAGTGTCTCTGCCGAGAGATCTGCTGTGAGTCTGATGGGCTTCCCTTTGTGGGTGACCCGACCTTTCTCTCTGGCTGCCCTTACTTAGTATTTTCTCCTTTATTTCAACCTTGTTGAATCTGATGATTATGTGCCTTTGGGTTGCTCTTCTTGCGGAATATCTTTGTGGTGTTCTCTGTATTTCCTGTATTTGAGTGTTGGCCTGTCTTGCTAGGTGGGGGAAATTTTCCTGGATTATGTCCTGAAGAGTATTTTCCAGCTTGGATTCATTCTCTTCGTCACATTCTGGTACGCCTATCAAATGTAGGTTAGGTTAGGTCTCTTCACATAGTCCCACATTTCTTGGAGACTTTGTTCATTCCTTTTTGCAGTTTTTTCTCTGATCTTGGTTTCTCGTTTTATTTCATTGAGTTGATCTTCGACTTCTGATATTCTTTCTTCTGTTTGTTCAATTCGGCTATTGAAACTTGTGCATGCTTCGCGAAGTTCTCATATTGTGTTTTTCAGCTCCTTTAATTCATTCATATTCCTCTCTAAGTTATCCATTCTTGTTATCATTTCCTGAAATCTTTTTTCATATCTTTTTTCAAGGTTCTTAGTTCCTTTGCATTGATTTAAAACATGTTCTTTTAGCTCACAAAAGTTTCTCATTATCCACCTTCTGAAGTCTAATTTCGTCATTTTGTCACAGTCATTTTCCGTCCAGCTTTGTTCCCTTGCTGGTGAGGAGTTTTGGTCCTTTCTAGGAGGTGAGGTGTTCTGGTTTTGGGCGTTTTCCTCCTTTTTGCGCTCGTTTCTTCCCATCTTTGTGGATTTATCCACCTGTCGTCTGTGTAGTTGCTGACTTTTTGATTGGGTCTCTGAGTGGACACCCATATTGTTGATGATGAAGTATTTCTGTTACTTGGTTTTCCTTCTACCAGTCTAGCCCCTCCACTGTACGACTGCTGAGGTCCACTCCAGGCCCTGCTTGTCTAGGGTGCACCTACAGCAGCTGCAGAACAGTGAGGGATGCTACCAGTTTCTTTTTCTGCTATCTTTGTCCCAGAATGATGGCTGCCAAATGTCAGTCTTTTGGATATAGAGGGGTCAGGGAGCTGCTTGAGGAGACAGTCTGTACTTTATAGGAGCTCAAGTGCTGAGCTGTGAGCTCTGTTGTTCATTCAGGGCTGTTAGGCTGCTACATTTAATTCTGCTGCAGCAGAACTCATTAAAAAAAACCTTTTTTTCTCAGATGCTCTGTCTCAGGGGGGTTGGGACTTTCTTTGTGAGTGTCCGTTGGGCTGTCCTGCCCAGCTAGGAGGCTGTCTAGTCACTATTTGCCTGCCGAGGCTCTGCCCTGCTAGTGTGAGGTTCGCCCTGTTGCTGCAGGCTCTGCCCTGCTGCTGCGGTCTCCACCCTGCTGCCACAGGCTATGCCCTGTGGCAGAGTCTCTCTGTTGTAGTGGGTTGCCTCGGCAACGGCAGGCTGCGTCAGCAATGGGCGTGTACCTCAGTAGGGGCGGATTGCCTCGGTAATGGCGGACGCCCCTCCCCCACGGAGCTGCACCATCCTGGGTTCAGCTGTGCCCGCAGGGAACCTCTCCACCTGGAGCGTTTGGAATCGGCATTTCGTTTGTCCCACTGTGCTACCCCAAACGCTGTTTGCCTGGAATCTCCTGGCCTGGCTCACTGTCCAAGCCCCGTTCAGTCTCACGTTCAGCCCTCTCAAGTCTCAGATTGCCGGTTCAACAGGGCACCTGGACCAGTGCGCTTTGTGCAGAGTGCTGTGTAGCACCGCTGCACTACAGCGCCAGCCACCGGCTGCACTGGCTGCCGGCTGCACCAGCCAATACCTCTGCCTGGCATCCCATGTCTCTTTTATACCTGGGAATTTCCCCGTTCTGTGGGCAACAAAGATCCGTCTGGAGATGCAGCCCTGACTCACCCTCTCTGTGCATTCACTGAGAGCTTCAATCCTGGGTTGTTCTCACAGCGCCATCTTGAGTCCCCCCCAGATTAAAATACATCTTTTGGCAGAATTCACAGATCTACTGAGATGTTACTGAGAATTTGGAAACAAAAATAAAGACTAATTCAGGGTTTAAATAAATTTGTTAGTAAAATGCAAAATACTTTAATAAGATACTTTCCTAGTTGTAGTTCACCTTCCCATAAAACTGTATGAAGGTTAAAGTATGACTGTCTTTAATGAATTGTGCCATGTAGGCATCAGCATTTAATGATTCAAAGTCTTACTAATTAACAGTAAGGAAAATTCCCAGAAACTGTACAATGAACTGAACTTGAACTCTGACAGTTATCAATGGATGAAACTGCAGAGGTAGGAAGAACAAACAGTTGATAAGCAGACTCTATAAACATTTATTTTTCCTATAGAAAGTCTGTAAAGAACATTTTCTACTTCATGTTTGTAGAGATTTGCTTTTATGTAATGCTAAAGATTAAACTTAAAATACTCTCTGCCATTCCTACTCAATTACCTAAGCCAGAATAAAGTTTTAAGAATTCAGCAAAGGAAAATCACTCTGGCTGGGCATGGTAATACTCACACCTGTAATACTAGCAGCTGAGGCCTGAGCCCAGGCCTCATCTCTACAAAAAATACAAAAATTAGCTGGATGGGATGGTACATGCCTGTAGTCCTAGCTACTCAAGAGGCTGAGGTGGGACAGTCTCTTGACCTGGGAGGTCAAGGCTGCAGTGATCTGTGACCACGATTGTACCACTGGACTCCAGTCTGAGCAACAGAGCAAGACTCCATCTCACACCAGTTAGAATGTCGATCATTAAAAAATCAGGAGACAACAGATGCTGGAGAGGATGTGGAGAAATAAGAATGCTTTTACACTGTTGGTAGGAGTGTAAATTAATTCAACCATTGTGGAAGACAGTGTGGTGATTCCTCAAGGATCTAGAAATAAAAATTCTATTTGACCCAGCAATCCCATTACTGGGTATATACCCAAAGGACTATAAATCATTCCATTATAAAGACACATGCACATGTTATGTTTATTGTGGCACTGTTCACAATAGGAAAGACTTGGAACCAACCCAAATGCCCATCAGTGATAGACTGGATAAAGAAAATGTGGTACATATACACCATGGAATGCTATGGAGCCATAAAAATGAATGAGTTCATGTCCTTTGCAGGGACATGGATAATGCTGGAAACCATCATTCTCAGCAAACTGAAACAAGAACAGAAAACCAAACACCACATGTTCTCACTTATAAGTGGGCATTTAACAATGAGAACACATCAACACAGGGAGGAGAACATCACACACCAGGGCCTGTTGGGGGTGGGAGGCTAGTGGAGGCATAGCAGGGGGTGGGGGGTCAGGGGCAGGACAGCAGAGGGTGGGGGGATAGGGGAGGGATAGCATTAGGAGAAGTACCTAATGTAGTTGACGGGGAATGGATGCAGCAAACCACCATGGCACGTGTATACCTATGTAACAAATCTGCACATTTTGTACATGTACCCCAAAACTTAAAGTATAATTTAAAAAAAGAAAAATATAAAGTTTCCCAAACATTAAAAATAAATAAAATTTTTAAAAATTACTATTCTGGGGAAGAATTAATAAAAATTCTTTAAAATTTTTTTCTAACTATAAGTAAAAAAGTTAATTTCTTAGCCACCAATGAACCCCAAATAATTTGGTTCAGTCCTAACTTCACAGGATTTGAAAGCATAGAGTTTCCTATATTTCTATGGCCAATCCTATTACCTACAGTTTACTTACTTCCTGCCAATCAAAAAGCCTATTACTAATCACGAACTCCTTCATCTCATGTCATATGATGAAATCATCCTGGATTTAGAGCAATTTTTTCTCAGCACCTCAGAGTATTTGGTTTGCTCTTAATGTGGCTCTCAAGCCCTCTGAAGTAGAACACTGGAACCCAAGGCCCCTTTCTCACCTTTGACTGGCTGACTTTTCTGTCCCTTCTGATCCAGTACTGACCCTCAATTCTGAGGATTCTTGAAAATTTTAAAAGGTTTGCTGCATTGCCATGTATGTACCTATGCAACAATCCTGCATGTTCTTCACATGTACCCCAGTACCTAAAGTGCAATAAAATATTTTTTTAAAAATTTTTTAAGGAAAAGAAGAGGGGAGAGGATTAAGGTCAGTGTCTCCCTGGTGGTAACAAAACACAAACCCTACATTTTTTTTCTGATGAATATCAGCACTTTCTTCAGGAGGGTATTTAGGTAAGAAAGGACTCCTTGAGCCAAGGGTCACAGAAGTTAGTATGAAGGAGGACAAAGACTCAAATCCAGTAACCCAGGGAAACCATCCCTGCCAAGGGGCTCAGATTCAGGCTCCGATTGCCCCTTATACCTACATCAGAATATTTAGGAACTGTTCCTGGTTATCCATCTATTGGAATGTAAAAGAATCAGGCAAATATTACTATCATTTCCTGGCTGAAGGACTTAAACAGTAAACCAAATAAATGAGGCAGTAGCAAGTCTCAGCCAGTAGGTCTTGCCCTGATTCTGCTTCATGAAATTAGACACTGAAGAAGTAGACTAATACCAGACAAAGACCCTTGTGTAGAGGGAGCCACAGTCTCAGAGGAAAACCAAACACATATCTGAGCATGGATGTGAATTACACAAGTAAATAAATAATTGATTCAGTAAGCAATGAGAGGTTGAAAGGGAACAGATTCTTTTACCCTGTAGTAGTCTGAAGAGACTTCCTTGCAAGCATTAAAACAACCTGGGCTTTGGCCTATACATTGGGATTATCAGGCACAGTTGCTCATGAGACAATTATATCTGACAGGGAAGGGAAGGGTGGGTTAGAGAAAAAATAAAACTCCAAAAGCCAAGTTACTATGGAACCAGGCAGAGATCAACCTGATAGGATGATGACAGGTGGGAAAAATGGGCCAGAGCCCAAAGCAGCACCTGATGATAAAAATCATACATGGTAATAAGATCCAGATCACATTAGGCTCCAAGATCATGTTGATCTTTTCAGAAGGCAAGTTAATATGCAACATGTGAGTGAAAGGCAAGTATAAAAATATACCATGAACAGATGAGGCAGTGTTTATTTTCCAAATGAAATGAGTCTCGGTAATGATGAAGAACTTGCAGTAAATAAAATACCAACAGTGATTATTGTCAGTACCCCTGTCAAGAGGGTGGATGACGGTCAGCCACTAAGAGTAAACTTCAACCATGCAGAAAAGCCTAAAACAGTTTTCAGCACCTGCACGGCAGGGCCTGGGAGGTGAGCTCCTGGTCTGGCCGAGGACGTTGCATTTCATCTTCTTCACCACCGCTTTATCAACCCCACTCCCCTTGTTAATATGGTTTGGCACGCCCCCCCCCCCACCAAAACAGAAAAGCCTAAAACAGAACCCACCAGTTCTCTTTGAAGAAGCAGGAAGCTGCACTAAACATGATAAAAATCCAGTAAGAACTCAGTACAAGAGCCCTTACCTAAAGCAGGTGCTAGGTCTGCATGGAAGAACTGTACCTCAAGGATCTCAATTGTGCTCTGGAAGCTTTAAAGAGCACGGAGTTCTTTAAAGGCAAGTGTTCCTCCCCAGCCAGCCCACAGTGGAGAAACAGCGCTAGCAGGTCCAACAGGCATTAAAGTTCCACTTGCCTGGAAAATCAGTGACTTAACCCATCCAGAATCTGAACTCCTTTCCAATTGATAGTCAGCATACTGGGTTCCATCTTTAAAATCTCTAAGCATATTCTTCTTCGTCTCTGCAGTTTAGGTGGGCTTCCAAGGAATGCTGAGAAGTGGACTAGATTAAAGCCAAGATACAGAGTCAGGTCCAGGTCCAGGACAAACCATTATTCCAGCAGCTGCCCATCAATATACCAGCATGCTGCCAGCCTGGGATAAAATGACCACCATCACTTCCCCCAACACTGTGAGCCACAGACAACTGATCCCAACCCGCCCTGAGCTTGTACCCAGGATCCAGGAAGAGGTGAAGGAGGGTGACAGCAGAACACAGGTTTCCTCCTCTCCCACGTGATCCAGTTGTCACCCCAGGTGAAGGCAACAGTGAACATGGGGTGGGGGTCGAGAAAAGCCTGGGGTACAAGGGTACAGGAAGCCAGCTACCAACGCCCATCCTGGGGAGGTAAGGAGGAGGTACCTCACATGAGCCAAACCCAAACCCCTAGAACTGCCTCCATTGGCCCACTGGGCTTAGCTTACAAAGCAAGACTAAATATAAAATTATTAAGAATATTCAAGACACTGACAGAGCACTAATTATGAGACCTTTCTGAGAAAAGCCCTTCTCTACCGTAGAGGTCACATGCCCAGGAATCTGGCCCTGGCTGGTTCTCTGCTATAACATGGAAAAAAATCAAAGGAAAGGGAGGTTAGTCTGTAGCTTTCCATAAAGTTTCTTTAAACCAAGCTGTAAATGGAAATAAAAGAATAACACAGAATTTCTCTAAAAACTATGTATTTCAAAACACAATATAATCTTTTTTGTTTGTTTGAGACAGGGTCTCACTGTATCACCAAAGCTGGGGTGCAGTGGCACAATCACAGCTCACCATAGCCTCAACCTCCTGGGCTCAAGTGATTCTCTTGTCTCAGCATCCCAAGTAGCTGGGACTACAGGCACATGCCACCATGCCCAGTTAATTTTATATATTTTGTAGAGACAGGGTTTTGCTATGTTGTCCAGGCTGGTTTTGAACTCCTGGGCTCAAGTGCTTGGCTCAACTCAGCCTCCCAAAGTGCTGGGATTACAGGCGTGAGCCACCGTGGCTGACCACAATAAAATCTTGATAACGCTGGTGCCAATGAACTGGACTAATCCAGGCCTACAGGGTTACTAGACTGCCTCAATTTCTCCAGCAGGGAGTGAGAGGCAAATGTGTACTTATATTTTGCTGATCATTATGTGACCTATGGCTCACTTAAAGTGGAGTCATAAGAAACAGGTTGTATTATATATTCCAAAATTTCCTGGAAATAAACATTCTAAATACACTTTGAATGAATAAATGCAACAGAAATATTTGACAAAAATGCTTTATATATATTTTTTCTATTAGGGAAATAAAGTTCCTACTTGACTGCTATCTATCCACAGACTTATAAAAAATAACTTGAAAAATTATATATCAAAATAAGCTCTATTTCAGTGGGGTTCAGTTTATACCATAAGTACTAAAGAATAAAAATAATCCTAACACCTTAAGATAACTGTTTCCAAATCAATTCTTAAACACACACACACACACACCACTCTGCAATGATTGAGACATTGAGACAACCCTAATATCTTGCTCAAATATTAATAACCAATACTATGACATGATGTTCATTCTCTTTTTAAAAAACAGCCAAATAATCTACAGTATTCTTCTGGCTCGTGGTATAAGTGAAAGTCATCTAGACCAATGCTTAATGTAGTTCATGGATGGGTACCAGTCTGCAAACTATTAGCAGTTCACAAGATAACTAAAGAAACAAAGAGTGTTTAGAAAGAGCAGTTTAAAAGAGCAATTTTATATCGATAAATCTAATAATATAAAATACAAATGAAAGTCATTATGTCTGATTTTTTTTGGAATTCTGGAATGGAGGGATGCACACATTAACAGAATCTACTGCCATTTTGGCATTTCACTTCCATTTTGGTTATAAAATGTATGTTGTATAGAAACTTAACTATAAAAAAGCATATTTGAAAGTGCAAAGGCTTCCATAGTTATCTAAGCCTGAACTAGTCTATACAATCTAAGTTAAATTTCTAAAAATGACATGAAGAATTGCCATTTGACAACTCTAATAAGTACCTCTGATTGTAGCATACTTTTTTGCATACTTATATATATTTTTAAACAATGCTGATGCAAGGTTTTTTTAAGTAAAACAATGTTGATGATCACTTTTCAGACTAGATATATGCCTATTATTATAAATATACCCCCAAGAAAAAGTCTTAATCATTTTTCCAAGAATCTGAGAAAGGATTACATTTCTCTGAGAAAAAGGAGAAATGGGAAAAATGCTTCATGAAACCCAAACTAAGGATGTTGGAAGAATGATGTCAGCATGTTTCCCTGACTGTCAATGTAGTTCTGCAATGTGAGGACATGTACAAATCCCTTTTTTGGGAAATGGATACAGGCATTAGTCATGACCACATTTTTTATATTTCTAGTCTACATTTCAAGTTAATTTCTAAGATGAATGTCCCCATTTATACTACTTAATGGTTTAAGCCAACTTCACAATTAAAGACTTCACCTAACCATTCAAAAGAAATTTCCTTATAAAAATTGGGTCTGGATACATAAAATACTTGAAAGAAGACATTCAAAATAAGAAAAATGAAGACCAGCAAGCCTGCCAGTATTATGGTTTCCAAACCAGCAAAGTTACAACGTTCTGCATTTCCTCAATGAGTGTATCTGGTGTTTCTTCTTATAAGGACACTAATCCTATCAGATCAGGACCCCATCCTTGTGACTTCATTCAACCTTAAGTACATCCTTCAAGGTCCCATCTCCAAATATTGCGACACCAGGGGTTTGAGCTTCAACATATGGATTTTGAGGGTTACAAACATTTAGTCCATAATACACGGCTAGCATTATTTCTACTGGCAGTGATGCTATAGAGCAAAGATCAGCAAAATATGGCCTGCAGGCAAAATATGGCCCACTGCTCATTTTTATACACCTCACAAGCTAAAAATGCTTTTACATTTTGAAATTGCTAGAAAAAATTCAAAAGAATATGTCAAAACATATAAAAATGGTGTAAGATTCCAATGTTAGTGTCCAACAAAGTTTTACTAAAATACAGTCACACCTATTTGTTTACACGTTGTATGAAGCTGAGTAGCTGCAAAAGAGACTATGCAGCCTACTCTAAAATATTTACTAAACGGCTCTTTAGAGAATATTTTTGCCAATTCTTGCTACAAAGGGTTAGAATGAAGCATCTCTATATGATCTGACTGACCCACCTCTAAAATATATAATCAACTTTAAAAAGCAACACTATTTATAACTTTTACCCTGTTTACTTCCAAATAGGATCTGAGAAAGCCTGTTTTTGTGTCAGCAATATTAAGTTCAGAGCTCTTATCAGAACTCCTGGGCTAGCTTAGCCCTTCAAAGATATGGCACATTGCTTGCCAACGACAGAAAACCCACTCAGTCCCCTTAATCTTGGCTTTACTGGAATGCACTTGGCTTCATTTCAAAGTCCCATCCCTGCCTCCTTCAGCACAACACCTTCCAGTGTGACCTCAGACTTTTGGTCCTGGTCCTACTTTGACTGTTCTTGTTCTTTGGCTTTGTCTTCCTGAGAACCCTGCAAAATCTTCTAAAGAAGCATGAAAATATTTCCTCAGTCAGAGATGAACCAGCTTCTCTGGTTGTGTGTGGCAGGAAAGGCAGGTAAAATTAAGTCGTGATACCTATTCTCAACTGCTTTGAGCCCTTCACAGCTTTCTGCATAGTGGTCCATCAATGCCACACACGACCTGAAATAATTCATCTTTATAGGTGCTAGACAGAACTGGAGGGAATGAATAAAGAGAGGTTTAAAACTACCATAACTTTCATAAAATTTATTGAGCAAGTCATACTTCGTCTTTTATCATTTGCATTCATTTTCTTCCTGTTACAATTACATTTTCTAAAGTTAGGGTAGATCGTCAACAAGAAGCCCTGTGAGGCCAATGGTCTGAATAATAAAGCTCAGAGGTAAATGTTTTCTCTTGAGATACCAATAGAAATTTGCTACTTACATTTCTTTAATTATGTTGGGTATTCTTTCATGTCTATTGTATTTCTTTTTTGGTGAATTGCCTATTCATATCTTTTACCTATTTTTGTTTTGGGGTGGTAGCATTTTTAAAAATTTATAACTTAACATGATAATGACACCAAGTCCAATGTCCTATCCTTCCTTAAAAAGCAGCTCCTAAAATGTCAATAATTTGGCTTTGCTCTCCCTCCTGTTCTGTCTTTGAAGTACAACAGAAAGGGCACTAGATTTGAAGTCCTAAGACACAGATTCACTGCTGAGTCCCTAGGGCTTGTTTACTTACCTGTAAAGTGAAGGGGCTGGGTTATTGTTCAGCAATAACACAGTGGTCCAAAAAGCTTGTGGTCTATTAGTTTTTCTATTCTCCATTCACCACCAGCTCCCATTCTATCTATGGTGGCAAGATGGCAGCTGTGAGTTAATTATGGGATCTGTAGGGTTTTGGTAGTCATAAATTGGTGGTGAAGCAAAACCCAAAAACAAGAAGTACAGAGAAAAGAAATAGTGTTTCATGGCCTCAAAGGGTTCAATTTCTATAAAAAAGATAAAATTAGTTAAGATTCTACCATTTCAGGATCAGACTTTGGCTCTGTTGAGGATGTTAATGGTGTTATTGCAAACAAATAGCTTCAAAACAAATAACCAAATATTGACTAAGGTAAAGCCAGTCCAAAAATTTGGTGTATTTGGTGGTACAAAAGAATAAACATGCACATTGGCTTTGATCCTCTCACTTCTTTTACCAATCCTCTTCAATATCCCAATATCCACATAATTGTGCTAGACCAACTTTCTTCTAAAGGACAAAATTAAATAATCAATATGTGTACTACTAAAGCAATTCCAAGCTTAAAATGCTTTAGTTTTGTCTTCAAAAGCCACAATACTTTTCGTTTTCTAGTATCCCCCATCCCACCATCTGCCATTTTCTTGAAGAGAAGTTCAAATTTACCTTTAAAAGATCTGGCTACCCACAATGAATTAGGTACAAAAATTTTTACCAATAGCAGGAAGAGAAGTCCACTCAAAATTCTACCATCCTAATACAACCATGTCTTCATTTTTGCATATTCCCTTGATCTCTCCTCACATGCATGCCCATTTTTAGAGTCACAGTCATGCGGTCTATCATGCTTTCACCAAGCTTTTCCATGCTGCTGCACAGCAACCATTATCATTTGCATTTGCATGACAGTACATAAAGTAGGTCATCAGTGTTTAACCATTTCTGTATTGGGGGGCATTTAAGTTAACTTCAAATTTTTACTTTTTGTGCCCAGGAGCAGCGGCTCACGCCTGTAATCCCAGCACTTTGGGAAGCCAAGGGGATGGAACACCTAAAGTCAGGAGTTCAAGACCAGCGTGCCCAACATGGTGAAACTCCATCTCTACTAAAAATACAAAAATTAGCTGGGCATGGTGGCACATGTCTGTAAGTAATCCCAGCTACTTGGGAGTCTGAGGAATGAAAATTGTTTGAACCCCTGGAGGCAGAGGTTTCAGAGAGCTGAGGTTGCACCCCTGCACTCCAGCCTGGGCAACAAAGAGAATCTGTCTCTCAAGAAAAAAACCCCAAAAAATAAATTTTAACATTTTTGTAGGAATGGCATAGTGAAAGAAAGGCATTTAGCCTTTCTTTCTTTTTTTTTTTTTTTTTTGAGACGAAGTCTCACTCTGTCGCCCAGTCTGGAGCACAGTGGCGTGATCTCAGTTCACTGCAACCTCCACCTGCCAGATTCAAATAATTCTCCTGCCTCAGCCTCCAGAGTAGCTGGGACTACAAGTGCACACCACCATGCCTGGCTAATTTTTGGTATTTTTAGTAGACACGGGGTTTCACCACACTAGCAAAGCTTGTCTCAAACTCCTGACCTCATGATCCACCCACCTCAGCCTCCCAAAGTGCTAGGCTTACAGACGTGAGCCACCATGCCCAGCCCCTAGCCTTTTCTTTCTTATGAGTCATTACACAAGATGCTAGGGAAAGAGATTCTAAACCAAGTGATGTAACTATTTGCCAGTTTAAAAGATTGGTCTTGCCCAAATTATTTTAATCTAACAGTAAGGACATTAAAACCTAAGTGTGATACTAAAAGAATATTATGGGATTTAATAAATATTCTTTTTCCTGGGTATAGGAGATAAGGGGTTCCTATAAGTAGTATGATAAAACAAATGCCCTCAGTCCTTTGATTCCTCACTGTTTGAGGAATAAGAAAACATGACTACAGCCCTTTCATCTGGTGATAGGAGGGCAAAACTGAAGACCTCTTTTTAGGTTTCAGAAAAGGGGTAAAAAAAAGTTTGTTAGCTTCAAGACTCTATTTTAAAAGTGCCTCTTTATCAGATTTTGAGGCATGATACCACTGAGTTTTGTTCAACTTGCACAATAATTCTTTTTATCAAGGTACTCCATGAACTGACCCTCTCTAGATACCATATGCCTGAGAAAGAAGGAATAAGGGAGCAACCAGAAAGCTGGCTTCAAAGAAACATATAACGGAAACATTTCTTACTGCTTATTGACAGCGAGAAATAATGCCAGCCATTCCTATTCATTCCATGACATCTTTACCATTAAAAACTTTTTCCAGGCCTGGCACAGTAGCTCACATATATAATCCCAGGACTTTGGGAGGCCAAGGCAGGTGGATCACCTGAGGTCAGGAGTTTGAGACCAGCCTGGCCAACTTAATGAAACACTGTCTCTACTCAAAATACAAAAATTAGGTTGCATGGTGGCACATGCCTGTAATCCCAGATACTTGGGAGGCTGATGCAGAGAATAGCTTGAACACAGGAGGGAGAGGTTGCAGTGAACCAAGATTGTGCCACTGTGCTCCAGCCTGAGTGGAGACTCCTTCCCAAAAAAACAAACAGAAAGCACCCTTTTTCGTGTTTGATCACCACTAAGATAAATGATACTGGTACATCTTTTAATTTAGATACAAAAATGGAGATGTGGAAAGCACTCTGTCCCCACTTCCACCAAAAAAGCCACAGATATGGTATGATGAACATAGAAAAAATATGTAAGAACATACAATTAAATACTTTAAGAAAAAAACAGAGCCCACTATATACAGGCTTCCACAACTTGCTTTGCACGTACCTTTGAAATAATGTAACTTTATAGAGGTTGCAGTGAGCCATGACCGCACCACTGCACTCCAGCCTGGGTGACCGAGTGAGACTCTGTCTCAAAAAAATAAAAATAAAAGTAAATAAATAAATAATGTTCCTTTAAAATATACACTTTTCATTATTAAATACTGAAAGCATTCAGAAAATTGTATGTGCTTACCAATCAATTTTGTCAAATCTTAACTGTAGCAATGTTTGCTTTATAATTTTAAAAAACAAACTATAGAGATGAAGCCCCTCATCTGGCCTCCCCCTCCACGCCCCTCCCTCCCTTTATGGAGATTACCACATCCTGTATTGGCTAAATATCATTCCTATGCATGTTTTTATGTTTTTATTACATAACTATGCTTCAATAAAATACATTTACCTTATTTCCTTTGAAATAATTAAATTTACCTTCAATTTAAAAATGCATATTTTTTGATATGCCATTTCTAAAATGTAAATGTATCTTACAATCCATCATGAGACATTACGTCATAATTTAATTGGCAATTTCCCACCTTTCTCAGTGTATATAAAATAATAGTGCATCTTAGCATCAATATAGCCTTTTAGATTGTATGAGATGTGGTAGGATTGCTTTACATGACTTTTTAAGGAAATATAGATGGCATCATATTAGACATTTCACAACTTTGTATTTTCATTCGATATGATGTTTCTGAGATTTCCAATGTTGTCATATGTATGCAACATCTTTAATGTCTTAACTCACTGTGACACACCACAGCATTAGAAGACATTTAAGTAAGGCAGAAGTCCTATGCTTGCTAATGGAAACGGTAACTACTGATGTTCAAATGCGTGTGCTTGACTTAAAGAAAAGGTATACTAAACAAGATGGAAATAAGAAAAAAGGAAGAAGAGAAAGAAGAAAAAGATTCCCTGCTTGTTTGATTTGTATGTAGCTGGGAACACTAGACAAGTGAATAACTAAACTTGATGACTCAGGAATAAAAATGACAAGAGGAACTGTTTCCTGGAAATCTATGCTGTTGCTACTCCAGGGCCTAGTCAGAAATGCAAGCTGCTCATATCAGCCACACAGGCACTGAAACTCCAGACCCTGTTTTTACTCTCTCAGAGTTGGCTGAAAACCAGCATCATCATAAGACAGGAGACAACAGTGGAGGGACAAAGAAAGGGCGTTTACACGGCTGAGACTGCAGCCTCATTCACTGTTTCCTGTGACTCTGCTCTTCCCTGTCCCTCCTCACTCTTCATCTATATTCCTCTTTTTCACTATTACTTTAGTCAAGATGTCCATTTCAAAGACCCGTACCCATTGTCTGTTTGCCCTACACACTTAAACACACAAGCGCATGCACACAGGCACACCCCCCCACACACACACTCCCCATGATGAAAAGCCAAAGTAACCACTCAGTACTAGATTTTGCTGAAGGTACATAAGAAATTTTCTATTACTGGTTCCTAAAATGAAACTCCAGTTTTAGCTTTAGAGTTAAAAGTGGAGGGGAAAAAAAAAACTAGAGCTCCTGACAGCTTTTTCTTCCCTTTTCCATTCAATCAAAAACATCATGCTGGAGGTAGACTGTATTTTTAAAAAGGGCCTCCAGTGGCCTTCTTCACAAACACACACGGAACCCTTATCTTTCATAGAGGACATACTGTGATAATTCTTACAGGGATGTATTAAATATTATACTGATAATTCTTACATATGTAGTTTGCCCCTTTGCCTCCATTTAACCATAAGCCAGTTGAAAAAATGAATATCTAATTCCAGCTAACACATAAATGCCCATATTTACTCATATTTATTAAATAAAGGTATTACTGAACTCAATAAATGTAACCATCAAAGAAAAGTAGAATTCCTAAATTATTTGATTTGTTAATAGGTAAACTACATCTTTTTATCTTGTACAGAGGTAATATTTTAAATTCTAGTATATTTTATTTAATGTAGAATAATGGAACAAAATGACCCCAAATCATTTTATTGGTTTTACTTCCTCCAGAACATTCCTGGAAGCCAGAAAATCCACCGGAGTTCTGGTATTTTGGGGCATTCTGCAACTAAAGTTCCTGTTACCTGCTGATATACTTGAAGTGTGTCTGAACATAAATTATTGGAACATTAAACTCTAAATTTGATTAACTCACTTTCTGTCACGTTATCCTAATTAACCTACAGCCTTCAAACTTGGGGATTATTGCTGCCAATTCTGTACAGCCATTTGTTTAGTGCACAGTCTGTTCTAATACCCTGTAAGGCAAAATTGCAAATAAAAACTCTTTTTGATTTGTACTAATTAAATAGACATTGGAATGTGCCATGCCTATAATCTGTATTAATATGTGAATACAAATTTTGCCTACTTCATATGAAGCATTCAGAAAGAATTTATTAAACTAAAATAAATTCTTCATGTGATAAAGAACTTTCATTTGCTCAGAAACATCAGTGAATGCCTACTATGTGCCAAGCACTGTGCTGGCCAGTGCAAATATAGTTATAAAGAAGACAGACACGGCCTCTGAACTCATGGACTTTCCATGACTAGGAAGGAAGATAGACATTAACAAATCATTACAACCAAATAGTTAGAAAGCTAATGCAACAATTTGTGCCTTGCACATCACTTGCCACAATTAAGCTCAGTATCAAAAATACAAATGCTGGCTAGGCACAGTGGCTCATTCCTATAATCACAGCACCTTGGGAGGCCAAGGCAGGAGGACTGCTTGAGCCTAGATGCTTGAGGCCAGCTTGGGCAACATAAGGAGACCTCATTTCTAGGAAAAAAAATTTTTTTTAATTAGCTAGGCATGGTGGTGCATGCACATAATCCTAGCTCCTCAGGAGGCTGGAGTGAGTGGATTGCTTGAGCCTGTGTGGCAGAGGCTACAGAGAGCCATGATCATGCCACTGCACTCCAGCCTGGGCAACAGAGCAAGATTCTGTCTCAAAAAATACACACACACACACACACACACACACACACACACACAACACACACAGAGTCCACTCAGTTACAGACTTTACTGAGTTTATAGATCAAGAATGGTACAAAGGATAAAAGAGAGATGACAAAGTTATGCCTCAAATCAAAATTGTAGGATAATAGTAATTGGTAAACAGCACTCCGTATGTAGTTAATGCCACTAAATTGTACACTTTAAAATTGTTAAAATTGTAAAACAAGCCAGGTACAGAAAGACAAATACAATATGACCTCACTCACATGTAGAATCTTAAATAGCTGATCTCACAGAAGTTGAAAGTACAATGGTCTCAGAGGCTGAACTGGTTAAAGACAAGGGGGAAATGGGAAGATGTTGGTTAAAGGATATATAATTACAATTAGGTAGGAGGAATAAATTCAAGAAATATAGAAAATATTGCATTTTTTTTTTGTAGAGCCAGCATCTCACTATGTTGTCTAGGCTAGTCTAGAACTCCTAGCCTCAAGCAATCCTCCCTCCTTGGCCTCCCAAAGTGTTGGGATTACAGGCATGAGCCACCATGACCAGATGATAATATTTTATTCTTGAAAAATGCAAAGAGAGTGGATGTTAAATGTTCTCACCACAAAAAATGACAACTGTGTGAGGAAATGCATTTGTTAATTACCTAGAGTTAACTATTCCATAATGCATATACTATGCTATTCATGATACATACATCATGTTATGCATGTTAAATAGATACAATTTTATCTGTCAATTTTTTTAACAAAACATATTTTAAATGTAAAAACAAAAAAAGTATAGCATAAAATTTGTCCTTTTGGTAAATTTACCAAAATTTACCAAAACTAGGTAGAAGTCAAAAAGAGTTTTTATTTGCAATTTTGCCTTGGAGGGTATTAGAGCAGAGTGTGCATTCAATAAATGGCTGTATAGAATTGGCAACAATTTACGGTAAGTTTACCAAAATGGTAAATTTATGCTATAAAAGAGTTTTGATAAATTTACCAGAATGGCAATGGTAATTTTATGCTATATATGTTTTGTCACAAGAAAAAAATGTTAAAAAAATTGTTAAGTTGTTAAATGTTAATTAACCTCACCAAAAACTTAAAACATATGAGTATTTCCAAGTCTCCAGTATAAAAAGAGAGAAGCTATACAGCACAGAAGTGAAAATAGATAGAAAATATGAAATTGCTTGGCTTTGATTATCTGCCAGCTTTACATCAATTGTATAGTTCACCTATCAGAGCACAGCTGGAGGTGAATAAGGGCACAATCTCAAAAACAGGTTTCACTGCAAATGCATGGTTTCTAATCTTCGTTGGATTCTCAAACTTTTTCCTTGTCACTCATCAGCTCCCAAACTTTTGCCATTCTCTATCAATCTGCTGCTCAACTCCAGAACCACATTTAATGACTTCTTCCCCTCCATTTCCTGATCCTCACCAAACCTACCTGCATTTGCTCCCATTCTTACTTTCTTCTCTCCAGGTTCTGAATAGGTGGCTCCTCTAGCAAGAACCTTCCTTGCCAAGTTCTGACCTGCTCATGAACCTTATCCCATCACTTAGCCCTTTAGTAACTTCACCTCCTCCCTCTCTACAGGCTCCTTCTTTAAGCTACTTCTCAAACTACTCCTACCTTTAGAGAAAAAAGAAATCGTTACACTCCCTTGACTCTAATCTTCCTCTAGCTACCACCCTACTTCTCCCTTTGACTTGGCTTCCTCCCTTCTTAGCCTGCACCCCCATCTCTTCCTCCCATTCACTGCTCCACAGACTATAATCAGACCTCACTTCCCATATACCCAGGCCAATGAAAGCGTGCTGGCTGAAGTCATCAGGGATTTCCCACTGACTCATTTTAATGGACTCTCTTTAGTCTTTTTTAAATATAGGAAATCTCAGCCATATTTAAATCTCTTGATTAGCAGCACCACTATTCATCCAATCCCCTAAACCAAAGCCCTGTAACTCTTTCCAGGGTCCTCTCACTCCTAACTTTCTATCTCCTTGTTCTTCAGCCACAGTTTTCTTTTAATTTCAAAAAAGTACACAGTATAACCCACCTGAGAAATTTAACAATACAGATAATTCAGAACAAAACTTAAATTTAATGTACACAAAAGAAATAAAAACATATGTCCCAACAAAGATTTGCACACAAAGGTTCGTAGTAGCAGTATTCATAATAGGCAACAACTGAAAACAACTCAAATATCCATCAGTAAGTGAATGGATAAAAAATTGTGGTGGGCCAGATGTGATGGCTCACACCTGTAATCCCAACACTTTGTGGGGGCCAAGGCGGAAGGAAGGCTTGCTTGAGACTAGGAGTTCGAAACCAGCCTGGGCAACATATGGAGACGCTGTCTCCACAAATAATTTAAAAATTAGACAGATGTGGTGGCACACACCTGTGGTCCCAGTTACTCAGGAGGCTGAGGCAGGTGGATCAACTGAGTTTGGGAAGTCAAGCCTACAGTAAGCCATGATCATACCACTGTACTCCAGCCCAGGTGACAAAGCAAGACATTGTCTCAAAAAAAAAAAAAAAAAAAAAAAAAAATGTGGCATAGGCATGCAATGGAATACTACTTAGTAATAAAAAAAAAATAAACAACTAATGCATGCCACAACAAGGAGAAATCTCAAAAGCCTCATGCTAAGTGAAAATCAGATGCAAAAGAAAACACACTGTATGATTCCATTCATATAAAATTATAAAATTTTAGAAAAGGCACAGCTATAGTGGCAGAAAGCAGATCAACTTTTCAGGAGCAAGAGTGTAGGGGAAAAAGACTAACTGCAAAAAGGATCATGAGGGTACATCCTAGGGTGATGGACACACTCTATATTATGACTGTGATGGTGGTTACATGATTATATATATTTGTTAGAACTATCAAACTGTACATTTAAACTTTGTAAATTACATAATATGTAAGTCATCCCTCAATAAAGCTGATTTTTAAAAATTAACTAAATGTAATTGAGCCTTCTAAAATAAGATTTTTTAAATCTACATTTATTTTCGAAAGGCCTAATTTGTATTTCAGTCCTAAAGTGAATGAATCCCATATATGGTATTCTGTTGCTCATAATGACACAAAATTATGATTGGAAATAATACTTAGCTGAATTGCTTTATCTCCAGAAAGCCTATCAAGGCAACAATTTACAATGTACATAAGGAGGTGAATTTTGTTATGCAAATGGCATTGTTTTGATTATGATAAATAAGCCATGAGTTCTTTGATTCTACCTGCATAGCAATCTCATTTGTTCTCTTTGAGAACCTCCTGAATGGAAACCTGAAATTCCAAAGGTTAAATACTGGTCTGCCTTTCAGACACTGTACCTACATGGAAAGCACAGGGTAGGGACTTCCTCCTTTCTTTATTACCTTAGGATTAAAATGTATACAAGGGAACTTCAAAACATTCATGAAAAAATGAAACTAAAAGATAATGAAAGTTTATTTCTCAACATAAGCTCCATCGAGCTCGAAATGCTTTTGTAGGTAATGATAACAGCCATTAGTTCATCCCTAAAGAATTAAGGGTCCCAGTAATTTAACCATGTCAATGCAGTCCTTTTGACATTATTAAGTGAAGAAAACTAGGTGCCTTATAAAGATTTTTTAAGATTATGAAAGAAAAAGAAGTCAGATAAAGCCAAATCAAGACTGTAAGTCAAGCCAGGCCTGGTGGCTCACACTTGTAATCCCAGCACTTTGGAAGGCTGAGCAGGGCAGATCACCTGAGGTCAGGAGTTCAAGACTAGCCTGGTCAACATGGTAAAACCCCATCTCTACTAAAAATACAAAAATTAGTTGGACGTGGAGGTGCACACCTGTAGTCCCAGCTACTCAGGAGGCTGAGGCAGGAGAATCACCTGAACCTGGGAGGTGGAGGTTGCAGTGAGCTGAGATCATGCCACTGCACTCCAGCCTGGGTAACAAAGTGAGACTCCCATCTCAAAAAAAAAAAAAAAAAAAAAAAAAAGACTGTAAGTGAATGCCTAATAATTTCCCATCAAAACTCTAGCAAAATTGCCCTTTTTTGATGAGAGGATGAGCAGAAACATTGTCCTGGTAGAGAAGGACTCTCTGGTAAAGCTTTCCCAGAGAAAAGCTTTACCAGGGTGTTTTTTTGTTTGTTTGTTTGCTTTTGTTTTGTTTTTTTGGCTAAAACTTTGGCTAATTTTCTCAAAACACTCATAACAAGCAGATATTATCATTCTTTGGCTCCCAGAAAGTCAACAAGCAAAATGCCTGGAGCATCCCAAAAGTCTCTCGTCATGAACTTTGCTCTTGACCAGTCTGCTTTTGCTTTAACTAGACCACTTCCACCTCTTGGTAGCCATTGCTTTGGTTGTGCTTTGTCTTCAGCATCATATTGGTAAAGCCCTGTTTCATCTCCTATTACAGTCCTTCAGACATATGCTACAGGATCTCAATCTCACTTGTTTAAAATTTCTGTTGAAAGTTCCCTCTACAATAAAGGCATGAACAAGATTAATTTTTTTCTTGAAAATTGATATGGATGATCTACTGCCGTGGGCTTCATCTTCAACATCATCTCATCCCTTCTTAAAGGATGTTAGCCATTTGTAAAATGCTGGTTTCTTTAGAGCATTGTCCCCATAAACTTTTTGTAAAGCATCATTGATTTCACCATCCTTTTACTCAAGCTCCACCATGAATTTGATGTTTGTTCTTGCTTCACTTTTGGCAGAATTCATGTTGCCCTGATAGGGGTTTTTAAAAAACTGGTGCCATATCATTCCTTAATGCCTCAAACTAGATTTTGTTCAGACATGTTGTAATAAGTTAGTACAAGTTTATTTTGGTTGAGAATATTTTGAAATCCATGCACGGTTTTTTTTCATAGTGTACATTTTTTCCATGAACTTTTCCAAGACCCCTCATACATTTCTTTATTCCCATGCCCACCCTCTGCATCTAATAAATACAGTACTTAACAATGTTGACTAGTTCACAGTATGTATTTGTTTAATGCATAACAGAATTGCTGCCACCAAAAGACTCACTTCCTAAACAATCCATATGCAAACCAATTTTATAACATTAACTTGCCTAATTCTAGTAACCTAAATGCACACACAGGGTGCAAACCTTTACCTATGAAGGCAGCTTTGTTAATCCCTGGCTAGAGGAAAGGCTCTGAACTTTGTCTAGTGCCTATCTGAAAATCTACCACAAGATAGTTTATCATCATATTTTCCCTGTTGCTCCATAAACCATTTCCAGAGTTACAGAATGTTCATGCTACAATGCAGGGAGGAAAGGGTTAAAGGCAACTCGTTTCTATTCATTTATCATTAAGCTTAGAAAAGCTGATCAGTTTTGACAGTTCTAACTCACTGACTTGCTTTCCAAAAAGCTAAGGATAGTTCCAGCTCAGTAGAGTGATTATCCAAAGATTAGTGACCACTGATTAATTTATCCTCTTAAGTAACCATAAATAATAGGGATTACATTGCCTTGACATTCTTCCATAATCCATTCTCAGTTGACACCAGACACTGAAAGTCATCTTGATGAATTAGAGGAAGAAGACAGATTAATTGGATTAAGCATTACTTTTACCAGATTTTTTTTCAAAAATAGTCTGCCTCTTGAAGTGGCTCAACATTTGTTTTTTAATCAAAGTACAAAAAATAACTACCACATATACAAAACTAATTATAATAGCACACACATAACATATAAACACTAAGTTCTAGAACACCATGTTTTGAAGTCAATATCAAAAACTTACATTGATTGCTCTTTTGATTCCCAACCTTTACTATTACCAAGTCCCTTATTGTCTGGTGTGTTGGCATGGAATTTAAAAGATTGCATGACTTTTATTTTTCAAACTCAGAGGGGAAAAATGCTTTAGTTGGACTTTCCTTTTCCTCCCTTCCCTATAATTGTTAGAAAACATATGTACTTGTCAGCAAGCCAGTACTTCAATTCAGCCAGAAGGCATAATAGCAGACAAGTGTGGTCGACATACTGCTTTACATGATGAACTTTGTTTTAATACAGATTTTGTAAATGAAGCCAAATAATATTAAAAGAATGAAACAATGACTAGAAGGGTAAAGGTGTCTTGGCTTGCAAAAAAGGGCAGATATCTCTTCTTGCACAACTATCAATTCCCTTTCATCCACCCCCTGCTGTTAGTGGTTCTTCCTCCAGGGTCACTGCACTTCCAGCACCTACAACTGGGCTTCAATCACCAGAGAGCAATTCAGGACCTGAGTCCTGAGAGATCACAAGACAGCACGTGAGTCAATACACACACCTGGGCAAAGGCACTGTGCCCACCTGCTTGGTGTAGGACGTGCCTGTAGTGCTTTATGCACTGAAAAGTACTTTGACACTCTCTTACTTGAGACTCACTGCTTACTGTGTGACAGGAAAATAAGGCAAAATGCACTTGTGTGTGGCCAAGTGGCCAGTTACTTATTATCTCAATTAGGACTAACTTCCTTCCCAGCCAGAAAGTGCCATAAAGATGACACCTCCTCCCCTACCAAACCTCAGATGTCCATTATGAATGTGCAAACACAGGTCCTATTTCTCAATAAACTGTGCAATATCCCACCCTAGTCCTAGTCAGATAACTTAATTTCACTTATTCTATAATAGTATTATAGTAGCTTTCCTAGACAACTTTTTTAAGAAATAGAATCTACACTTACTTGAAAGAATTAGCTGTTTTCATTTTGAATTGTGAATGAAGAAATTGGCTCTGTTACTAAACTCTGTGAATCTATAAGATAACATCATCTGCTTGTTGAACAGGTTTTCATCACTGTCAATACTTTATATTCAAATGTGAAACACATAAATTAATTGAAATGACTCTAAGCTATTCTCACAATCTCTCAATCTAGAACATCTTAAAAATAAGACTTACAGACCAACTTAATTACATCACAAGTCAAAGTCTTTAGGGGTCATGTCAAATTGAAGGGAAAAAGCAACTAAGTTTTAAGACTAAGTTTTGGAAATACATAAGACAGGGATAGTTAAAATTCAATTCTGACCCTTGGAAAGACACAAATTTGAATTAGAGAAATCTAAAGGCTAGAAAGACATTTTAAGGAATTTCTTTTTTCTTTCTTTCTTTCTTTTTTTTTTAAACCAAAGCTAAGAGGTGGCAGCAGCTACAGTGGCCATCCCACTGCAGCCATACTTTTAAATATAATGATTTCAATAGAAATGAACTAAACAACTTAGAAGCAGCCCCTAAGTCCACTCAAGGCAGGACTTCTGGGTTTGTATTATGTCATGCTCCTCTTAGAGATATATGTTCTTTATAAAGCTCCAGCACTGGACTCAGCGTCACCCTGAGATGCCCAGTTTGCATTTCCATTTACCTGCCTGACATCACCCTTGATGTCCTCCTGACCTTTAATGCTCCACATATCTAAAATGTGAGCTAGCCTTTCCCTGGCAGCTCCTTCTCCTCATGCCCTGCACCTGTCCATGGCACCATCTAGGGTTGTCAACATAATTCTGTGGGGCCCAACACAAAATAAAATTGTTGGTCTCCCTGATCAAAAATTATTAAGACACAGCCTCCAGATGTAGGCATCAACTCTGTTTCTGTGTTCTTCATCACTGTCCACACCCACTCTTTGCTGGAATTCCTGCAGTTTATCCTTTGAAATGCCTCATATCTGTCCCTTCATTCCCATTTCCATGGCTGCCCCTCAAATCTCACTCAGCTTTCGGTTGGGGCTGTTATTGGTGTTTATCCTATTTCTTGCCTCTGCAATCCAGACATTTTTTTAAAGCACTACTTAGAAACCCTCTTCAGAAATCCTCAGTATCTCCCCATTGCCTCTATTAAATAATGTCCACACTAACCTTGGCATTTAGAGCTTCCATTTCTCAGCTTCACTATTCTTTTCCAGCCTTATAGTCTATGACTTTTCACTACATATCCTGGGCCCTAGACAAACCAAACTCTTTGTCATTCACTTAATAAGCCCAGTGTGTAGTCAAGTATAAAGAACCTATGTGATAAAATCAGAGACTTAAGTTTAAATCCAGCCTCACTACTTACTAGCTTTAGTAGACCCACTTAAAACACACAGATCAGAATAGTTACATGACAGGATTACTGGATAGATAAAACAAACTCACCTAAAATACATAGTAAATAAACCACAGTCAAAACATTCAGTGTAGAACTGCCTCCTAGCCCTTGCCCAGGCCTTATACTCTCACCTCGGATACCCACTTCTGTTAGATATGCTGAAGAAAGTCTCCCAATCTCATAATGCCTAACTCAAAAACTGAAGCCTTCTCTAGTCAGCTCAGTGAGAAGTCATTCTCCCTTCCTCTAAAATCCTATATCTTGCTTGCACAGCATTTAGCATGTGTAGCATATTCTTTAAGTAAATATTGTTCTGTTTCCCCTCATGACCTCTCAAGAGCATGGAATAAGTCTAATTTGTTTCTTATGTGGCTGTTAGTACATATTTTGTGCTCAAAAAATTAAATGGGTGGCCGGGTGTGGTGGCTCACGTCTGTAGTCCCAGCACTTTTGGAGGCTGAGGCAGGTGGATCACCTGAGGTCAGGAGTTCGAGACCAGCCTGACCAACATGGTGAAATCCCATCTCTACTAAAAATACAAAAATTAGCTGGGCATCGTGCGTGTGTCTGTAATCCCAGCTACTCGGGAGGCTGAGGCAGGAGAATCGCTTGAACCCAGGAGGTGGAGGTTACAGTGAGCAGAGATCGTAACATTGCACTCCAGCCTGAGTGAAAAGAGTGAAACTCCATTTAGAAAACAAAACAAAAAAAAAATTAAATGGGGAGCCAGGCATGGTAGTTCACACCTATAATATTAGCACTTTGGGAGGCTGGTGCAGGAAGATCCCTTGAGTCCAGGAGTTTGAGACCAACCTGGGCAATGTGGCAAAACCCCATCTCTACAGAATTATGAAAATTAGCCAAGTGTGGTGACATGAGCTTGTAGTCCCTTCTACTCGGGAGGCTGAGGTGGGAGGATTATTTGAGCCTGGGAAGTCAAGGCTGCAGTGAGCCATGAGTGTGCAACTATACTCCAGTGTGGGCAACGGAACAAGACCCTGTCTCAAAATAAATAAATAAATGAATGCAAAAAATAATTTAAAACATACCCTAAAATTAATTAATAAGATATTTTCAACAGAATTAGCTTGAGTCCAGAGGTTGATGCAAGGTGATAGCACTGAAAGAGATTAAGATATGGCTACTCTTACACACTTGATCCTCTGAAGAATCAGATGTCACCTGGAAGAATCACAAAGTCTTCATGCCTAAGTCTCTACATGGTTAATTTCCATTCCTACCCTGCCACCCTAAGACAGATCTTGATCAACACCTAGGCTAAGAGAGCTGAGAAAACAAGGGCATGGCCTTCCTGCCAAGATGTGTCAGATGAAGATCTAAGGCCTAAGTTTATCTCAAGCCTTCCTTCATTACCTATGGTAATGAAGTTTTATTCTAATATAGCCTCTTGTATAAATATTATATATAATTGCCAGGCCATTTGCTGCTTCTAAAAGGCTCAAAACTGGGAACACAGACTTATAAGCACTGAAATATGATTTTAAACTACTTTTTAAAAGTATCATTGGTACTTATTAAATTAGCAAATACTAATAAAAATAAAATGTAACATTGGTAGGGTTTGGAAGCCAGCATATTACTGGTAGCACAATAAACTGATTCAAGTTTTCTAAAGAATAATCTGGCAATGTGTGACAGGTGTTATAAAATTGTTCACACTTTTTGAACCAGTAATCTCACTTTTGAATGTACACTCAAGGAAGCAATCCAAGAAAGGGAAAAAACAATTTGTTCAACGACATATTCAGATATGCTACATATGTTGCAATAACACTGCCTGCTACTCACTAAACAAAGGAGGCCTGGTTGAGTAACCTAGAGTAGACCAATATGGTAGAACATCACACTTACTGAAACAATTCAGCAGGTGCCCTATGTGATACAGAAAAATGTACCTTAAAAAATGTTTCCTAAACAACAGAAAGCAAAAACAAATATTTACATATATATGTATAGTTCTGCCAGGCCCAGTGGCTAATGCCTGTAATCTCAACACTTTGGGAGGCCGAGGCAGGCAGATCACTTGAGGCCAGGAGTCTGAGACCAGCCTGGCCAACATGGTGAAATGCTGTCTCTACTAAAAAATTGGCAGGACATGGCAGCACATTCCTATAGTCCCAGGTACTTGGGAGGCTGAAGTGAGAGGATGGTGTGAGCCCAAGGTGGAGGTTGCAATGAGCCATGATTGCACCATGGCACTCCAGCCTAAGCAACACAGCAAGACTCTGTCTCAAAAAAATTAACAATTTATAATTACATATTTGGAATTCTGAAAACCCAAACCCAAAGTGTTTATAAGAGAGTATCAACACTTAATTAGAAGCGAAACTTGATCTGAACCAACACAAGGCTATTCATGGTCTCTGTTTAACTCACTTATCCATATATTTTGCTCCAGAAATGTTAATGTTTTTGATTATAGGGTGTCTGGGACTCTTCTAGGGATGTCAGAAAATACAGGTGTCTGTACCAGGTTACTTTTTTTTTTCTTCAAACTCTATGTATTTCAGTAGGGAACAGGTTACTTTTTTACAATTCAAAAAAATCTGGGCTGGGCATAGTGGCTCAGGACCTCGTAATGCTACCACTTTAGGAAGGTGGGCAGATTGCTTTACCCCAGGACCCAAACTGAGCAACAAGGCAAAACCTCATCTCTACAAAAAATTTAAAAAATTAGGTAAGTGTCATGGCATGCCCCTGTAGTCCTAGCTACTTGGGAGGCTGAGGTGGGAGGATCACTTGAGCCCAGGAGGTCAAGGCTGCAGTGAGCTGTGATTCTGCCACTGTACCGCAGCTTGGGTGACAGAATGAGACCCTATCTCAAAAAAAGAAAAAAAAAAATTACACACACACAGAGAGAGAGAGAGATAGTATGCCCCAACAGTTTCAGATAAACGATTACTACACTGATAGACTACCTACACTGATGACAGCTACACATATATAATATGTATGTATGTATGTATGTATGTATATATATATATACACATGTATCAGTTGTAAATTAAAATAAAAGTGTTAAAGTTTGGTGTTCCCTGGCTTTGTTGATAAAATTGCTTAAGGAGAGGGTATTCTTTAAGGAAGGCTAACCTCCTTATAATGCTTCATCCGCAGGGGTGAGTAAAAAAAAAACAACTGTAGGCTGGGCGTGGTGGCTCACAGCAGTAACGCCAGCATTTTGGGAGGCTGAGGTGGACAGATCACAAGGTCAAGACCTGGAGACCATCCTACCTAACATGATGAAACCCCATCTGTATAAAAATACAAAAATTAGCTGGGCATGGTGGCGTACGCCTGTAATCCCAGCTGCTCAAGAGCCTGGAGCAGGAGAATCACTTGATCCCAGAAGGCAGAGGTTGCAGTGAGCCAAGATCACACCACAGCACTCCAGCCTGGCGACAGAGTGAGACTCCATCAAAAAAAAAAAAAAAAAAGAACTGTAGATAAACCAAATCCAAATCTCCAAATAATTACAGATTCAAAACCAAAAAAAACAACATATATTACAATTTATTTTTATTTAGATTGAAATAAACATCTGCGTATAATTTCACAACATTTTTGCAGACAGTTCAGGCTTCAGATCTATTGAGCATCATTTACAGACACAAATATATTGAAAGAAGTGATAAACTCTCATGTTTTATAAAGAATCTTCCAGGTGATCCATAAATAGACTAATCTAAAGTTTAAATCATTTAAAAGCATTACTTTAAATGTGTTAGTTTAAATGAACGGTTGAAATATAATCTTTTATTTCCCCTGCTTTGTCTATGCTGAGAAAAAAAAAAAACTCTTTTTCTTTTTTCTTTTTGAGACAGGGTTTTGCTCTGTTGCCCAGGCTGGCGGGCAGTGGAACAATCTTGGCTCACTGCAGCCTTGACCTCCTGGGCTCAGGTGATCCTCCCACCTCAGCCTCTTGAGTAGCTGGGACTATAGGTGTGTGCCACCATGCCCAGCTAATTTTTGTATTTTTCATAGAGATGTATTTTTGTATTTTCACTATGTTACCCAGGCTGCTCTAGAACTTCTGGCCTCAAGAGATTCACCCACCTCGGCCTCTCAAAGTAATGGGATTACAGGCATGAGCTACCCTGCCCAGCCTTAACCATTTTTAAAGCAGGTAAAAACCTGCCAAGATTCTGGCCAGCAACAAAATGTGGGAAAGAATACCCTATTTGTCCTCCCTCTTCATATAAAATAGGATTTTTAGATTAGAAATTACTTATCAGCCGAACATGGTCGCTCACACCTAAAATCCCAGCACTCTGGGAGGCCAAGGCAGAAGGATTGCTTGAGCTCAGGAGTTCAAGACCAGCCTGGGGAACATGGTGAGACCCTATCTTGACAAAAAAAAAACTTTAAAAATTAGCCAGGTATGGTGGCACATGCCTGTGGTCCCAGCTCTTGGGAGGCTGAGACAAGAGAATCGCTTGAGCCCAGGAGGTCAAGGCTGCAGTGAACTGTGTTCACATCCCTACGCTTCAGCCTGGGCAGTGAAGCAGGACCCTGTCTCAAAAATAAATAAATAAATACAAATTATTTATCAACTCTGGATTTAATGTTTCCTATATAATTATGCATAAAAATACAGGTATAAGTCTATTATCTCCTCTGACCCTTCTTTATGCCTCACCAGCAACCCTTGCCTCCCCCAAAAAATCAACAAGAACTTAAAATGTAGTCACTGGCTGAGGCTCAGGTGTTATTACTGCATGATAGAGCTCTTAACAATTGTATCTGAATCTTTGTTTTAAACCAACATCAAAATATGGCCAAAGGATCTGATCTTATTAAAAATCAGGTCTAGCTTGGCACAGTTGCTCATGCCTGTAATCCCAGCACTTTGGGAGGCCAAGGCAGGCAGATCACAAGGGCAGGAGTTCAAGACCAGCCTGGCCAATATGGTGAAACCCCTCTCTCTACTAATAATACAAAAATTAACCAGGTGTAGGGGCATACACCTGTAGTCCCAGCTACTCAGGAGGCTGAGGCAGGAAAATAGCTTGAACCAGGGAGGTGAAGGTGGCAGTGAGCTGAGATTGTGCCACTGCACTCCAGCCTGGGTGACAGAGCAAGAAAGACTCTGTCTCAAAAAAATAAAAAAATTGAGGTCCTTTTTTCAGTTCGAGCCTATTCTACAAGTAACATTTTTCTCTAAGTAGGAGACAAAACATGACACCTACAAGTAAAACTACATACGCTTATCATTTATTCCTAGAAAACAACTTACTCTTAGGAGAAGTGTACTCACAGTCAATAACTACATGGTTAGGGATCCTCCTGTCAAAGTCTGAGTGCTACAGTTACTACAGGACAACAATGAAAACTTCCTGCCCCATTCACACTAAAACATCGATCAACTTTAAACAACCATTGACAAATGTGAATCCTTTGAGATGCTGCCATTTGAAATTGCAATGTAAAGTCAAAACTAATAAAAAGAATAATTAAGCAGGATGAAAAGGTTTTTATTAATAAAAACAGCCTCCAGACTAACCTACTTGACTTTACACTAACACTTATCTACCCAGAAAAGTCAATAAACATCTCCAATGAATCAGTAGTTTTCTATATTTATAATATTAAAACATATCTCAAAATTGGTCTTGGATTTAATCTAAACGCAACACAAATATAAATTTTGGCTTTCTGAACACGGGCAAAACACTGCTGATACAATTTACTCTTCTTGAAAATGTTAAGATACTTTTTAATATTAATTTTATTTTAATTAAAAGTAGAGACGGGGTCTCACCATGTTGCCAGGCTGTTCTTCAAATCCAGGGCTCAAGCAGTCATCCCACCTAGGGTTCTCAAAGTGCTGGGACTGCAGGTGTGAGCCACCCCGCCCAGCTGCAATTTACTCTAGCAAAAAATAGGTGCTAGCTGAACTGCAAACCAATGCACTTTTCCCTAGGTGCAATGGACTTTTATCCATTAATCTGATCATTGACCCTTCATTTAGACTTAACTATCTAAAGCATATCTTTAATAGAATTTAAAACTCCTTAGTGAGTGATTCTGAAGTGGGGGCACTGGAGGAGGAAGGCAGCACAGCTCCCCTAACTCATTAAGAGATAGAAATAAGAAGTTCTAGAGGGGTACATTTATTAATTTTTTTAAGCACATATTCAATATCATAATTCTGTATGTAAAAAACAAGAAAATAATTCTAATTATTTCCATAACATAACTAAAAGTAAAGCTTGGCTGGGCACAGTGGCTCATGTCTATAATCCCAGCACTTTGGGAGGCCGAGGTAGGTGGATCACCTGAGGTTAGCAGTTCGAGACCAGCCTGGCCAATATAGTGAATCCCCACCTCTACTAAAAATACAAAAAACTCAGCTGGGCATGGTGGTGCGCACCTATAGTCTCAGCTATACTCTGGAGGCTGAGGCACAAAAATTGCTTGAACCCAGGTGACGGAGGTTGAAGTGAGCTGAGATCACACCACTGCACTCCAGCCTAGGCAACAGAGCAAGACTCCTTCTCAATAAAAAATTAAAATTAAAATAAAAAAAATAAAAGTAAAGCTTGACAAAATTTTGTCTGATGGATAATACAGAGTATGATGTTATCTTCTGAATATTCGGGATACTCACTCACAAGGAAAGGCAAACTACACTAGGATGTGTGCATCAAAATTCTGAAGGACCATGAAGACTTTTTACGTTTATCAAGAGGGGATAAAGGAAGTTACAAACACTGTTTTGGGGCTGGGCACAATGCTCAAGCCTGTTATCCCGACACTTTGGGAGCCTGAGGTTGAAGGATCACTAGAGCTCAGGCATTCAAAACCAGCTTGGGCAACATAGGGAGACCTCCACCTCTACAAAACAAATTTTTTAATTAGCCAGGTGTGGTGGTATGTGCCTATAGTCCCAGCTATTCAGGAGGCTGGAGCAGAAGGATCCCTTGAGCCCAAGAGTTTGAGCCGTGATCACATCACTGACTGTACTCCAGTCTGAGCAACAGAGCAAGATCCTGTGAAATGAGAGGAGGGGAGGGGAGGGGAAAGAAAGAGAGGAGAGGAGACAGGAGGGGGAAAGCAAGCAAAAAGAAACACTGCTTTGATCCATATACAGTATTTCTAATCTATATTTCGTACTTATGCCCATAATTAAAACAGTGAAATGAAAAAAGACTTCTTACTTGGAATAAGGCAAGCCATTTCTTCATTGACTTTTCAAAGTTTCTATACACAAGGTGAAGAATTACTTTTGCTATTAAAGAAGGCACTTTAGCAAAGAGGTATGATCATACACATTTGGCATGTACATTTGAAAGCACTGCTTTCCTCCATTCCTCCAGCCACTGACAGGCTATCTCTCTTACGTGGTGGGTCTGCACAGTTCCCAGGTGTTCTGGAGTTTCCTGTTCTGAATCTCTGCCAATAAAAACATCCACAGTCCCTGCGTGGGTGGCACCAGGCTAGGCAGGTGCTCAGAGCTGTGGTGAGCTGACTGTTCAAGTTATGTTTAGGGTTTAGCTTGTTTTTGTTAAGGTTTGCTTGTTTAATTTGAAAATAAGACCAGATTTCTAGCTAAGTGGTAATAACTCTGGAATTCTTTTCCAAAAACGATATCACAGGATTTCTGATGACTTGAGTAGGAGACACTATTGAGAGAATATTCTAGAGAACATGCAAGTAAATATGCAGTAAACAGTTTCAGGTTGGGGACAAGGGTAGGATTCTACTTTTAGGACAACTTTGATATAAGTACAATTTTTTTCTAGCCAAAAAGCTGCTCTTAAGTTCAACTTAATTAAGGTAAATACTGATATCACGTAGCCCAATCCTAAATGTGCAAGTTGCAACTTCCTTACCTATAAATTGAGGTAATGACATACCACAAGGCCAGTCTAAAAAATAATGTACCCAAAAGCCTTTTCTTTATGATAATGGAATGTATTATTCCATTTTCATACTGCTATGACAAAATATCCAAGGCTGGGTAATTTATAAAGAAAAAGAGGTTTAATGGATTCACTGTTCAACAAGGCTAGGGAGGCCTCACAATCATGGCTGAAGGTGAAGGAGGAGCAAAGGCATGTCTTACATGGTGGCAGGTAAGAAAGCATGTGCAGGGAACTGCTCTTTATAAACCATCAGATCTCATGAGACTTAATTCACTATCACAAGAACAGCACAGGAAAACCTGCTTTCATGATTCAATTACCTCCCACCAGGTCTCTCTCATGACAAGTGGGGATTATGGGAGCTATAATTCAAGATGAGATTTGGGTGGGAACACAGCCAAACCATATCAGGGAATATAAAAATCAGCACTTTAACAAATATGGATCATCTTTAAAATACCTTTCACAGAATGCTTTATCAGAATAGGTTGAAATTAAGTTCTCTGTCTACCATTTTAAGCATAATTTGTAACTTATTTGAATTGATTCTCAAAACTTCAAAATGTAGCTATCCTCAATATTCCAAGTGCATCAAATACATAACAATTGGATAAAATCACTGTTTATGTCTCAGGGTTATGACGTAAGAATAAAATGCCCAACCATTTCATCAGAATCTCACAAGGACAAACCATCACACAAAGAGAGGAGTGGCACACACAAAGGCACAGAAGCAGAAAGCAGCAAGACAAATTTGGGCCAGTGTAACACTTACAGGTTGACTAGAACACAAACACCAATAAGGGGAGAGAGGCAGGGGCAAGGCTAGAGGGACAGACAAGCGCTAGAGCTTGCAGGCCTTCGGAGTAGGGAGTTTGATGTTTTCCAGAAGTAATGAGTGTCACTGGGCATTTAAACAGAAAAAGCATACGTTTCAATCTTCTAGAAAAATCACTCAGATGTACAACTGAGGACCAGCCATCCTGTTAAGGGATTATGACAATAATTGTGGCCAATAGTAATGAAGGTGGCCAGGCACAGTAGCTCATGCCTGTAGTCCCAACACTTACGGAGGCTGAGGCAGAAGACTCACTTGAGGCTAGGAGTTCAAGACAAGCCTGAGCCAAACAGCAAGATGCTATCTCCACACACACATAAAAATATAAATTAGGTGGGTGTGGTGGCATGTGCCTGGTGTTCCAGATACTCAGGAAGCTGAGATAGGAGGATTGCTTGAGTCCAGAAGTTTGAGGCTGCAGTGAACTATGATCATGCCACTGTACTCTAGGCTGGGAAACACAGTGAGACCCTATCTCAAAAAATGAAATAAAAAGTAATGAAGGCATGAATTAAGACACAGCAGTGAAAGAAGAGGAAGACTGATTTACGAGGCATTAAGGAGGTAAACACAAAAGAACTCTGATTTAGCAAAACAGGTAAGGAAGGAGGAGAAATAAGAAGTTAAGATAAATTCCAGGTTTCTGACTTAACCAGAGATATCATGCCCTGAGAAATGAGGAGGAATATGGATTCAGAAGAGTGTCGACAAGTGGGCTGTCATTTTTGGTATTAGGGGAAGGTTGTAGGGAGTGGCTGAAAAATAAGTTCATGTAAGTTTAGTATGTTGTACCTGTGTACTAAAATGGAACTGTCCAGAAATAGTAAATAAGTTCACAGAGATGAGATTTGGAAATAACAGCCCCAAGACAGTGGATGGAAGAGGGCAGGAAAAGTGAAGTAAGTACATGGCCAGGGACTGAGCCTCAAGGAACTGCAACAAAAAAGATGTAGCAAATCACATCAAGAGCAAAGAACAATTTATTCTAAAAGATACCTCAAAATCTCACCTGAAAAAATTTGTTAGGGTTTTCGTTTTGGCTAATTGGGTTCTTTCAGCAGTTAATTTTATTGATAAAATTCAATGGAAAAACACCATAGCAATCTCACATTGTTGTATTTAATTAGAATTCACTATATACACTATTCAGTCTTGCATTGAATTAAGGAACATTCTGGAAATGAAGTAGGAAATGCCCACCCCATACTCACTATTATTCCAAAATCCCAGAACCATTTTTATAATCTTCTCACTTATTTTAACAGGTAGTTTAGATTGGTTTATTGCCTTGAGTTCTCTTAGCTTTTCTACCTCCTTCCAGTATAAATGACAATCAGGTATTTTTCTTATAGTGAAAGATGTATAGAATCACGAACCAGATTATTCATTCACTGTAAATAGCTCAACAAAGCACTATTACTAAAAACTTTTCTAAGATAAAGAAATGGCTAGTTATGCAGGCTGCAATTCCTACCAAACAAAACAAAATTGCTTTAGTATAAAGGCAAAACACAGCAGTTAACTTCTGAACTGCAGCCAAAATTTCCTATAATCTAAGTGTCACATACAACTGTATGACATAGATAACAGTATAACTGTAAACATGAAAACTTGCTGTGAGGGGAACAAATTCTGAGGAAGCACTAACTGACTTGAAGTTTCAGAGGGGCTAGCAAGATATAAGGAGAGGTACTGCAAGATTCATTCATCCCTAAATGCTACTGAAAATCCTATTTTGTGACTGTAATCATCTAAAAAGAAATCTGTCTCTATTCAGGGAGAGTAGAGTTGCATTAAAGATTATAGCCAAAGAGCCTCCCTTTCAGGACCTTTTTGATAATCTACTTTTAAACTACTGGATTTTTAAAGTTTTGATTTACACTTTTTTTTTTTTTTTGAAACAAAGTTTCTCTCTTGTTGGCCAGGCTAGAGTGCAATGGCATAATCTCAAAGCAAAACAAATAAATAAACAAAAATCCTAAACTCTTCATTAGTTCCATGGGTTTTCCAGTATCTAGCAGAGTTAAAACAAAGTTGCACTTTTTAAGATAGAGTTTTGCTCTTGCCCATGCTGGAGTGCAGTGGCGCTATCTCAGCTCACTGCAACCTCTGCCCCCCAGGTTCAAGCGATTTTCCTGCCTCAGCCTCCCGAGTAGCTGGGATTTCAGGCACACCCAACCATACCCAGCTAATTTTTTGTACTTTTAGTAGAAACAAGGTTTCACCATGTTGGCCAGGCTGGTCTCAAACTCCTGAACCTCAGGTGATCCACCTGCCTCAGCCTCTCAAAATGCCAAAATTGACTTTCTAAGGAAAAAAAACAGTGTTCCACTTAATTGCATTGTTTTTAATTCTTCCCCAAAGTGTCTGATTCCTCTCTACCTAGGCAAGAAACATGCACATGTGAACAGGTAAAAATTCAACTAAAAAGAGACAACTTGGCTGGGTGCAGCGGCTCACACCTGTAATTCCAACACTTTGAGAGGCCGAGGCGGGTGGATCACGAGGTCAGGAGTTCGAGACCAGCCTGTCAACGTGATAAAACCCCGCCTCTATGAAAAATATAAATATTAGCCAGATGTGGTGGTGGGTACCTGTAGTCCCAGCTCCTTAGGAGGCTTAGGCAGAAGAATCACTTGAACCCAGGAGGCGGAGGTTGCAATGAGCTGTCATGTGCCACGGCACTCCAGCCTGGGCAACACAGAGAAACTCTGTCTCAAAAAAAGAGACAACTCAAGCTCAGCTTGCTCCCTCAGACACAGCAGGATGTGTAAGGCACTCCTCTAAGTGCCATGTCATCGGCAGCTGGGCACCATAATGGGGCTGTGATGCCATCAGCATTTTTCATTGGTTCTACTGCCCAACTTGGAGTCGGCTTACTTCCCCTTTCCAAAGTCTTAATTTCACCAAGTGAGATTTACAACCATAGAGAAAGAGGTGTCAAATGCCTTCCCCACCCCCATCACCTGTTGAAATGACCTTAGAATTTCAGCCTTTTAGAATAACATTGAGTACTGTTATATTGCAAATCCTTCAGGGAAATATTCTATTCTTATCTGTTATTAATTTGTATCCCACAACAGATCCTAAGCTACTTGGAAACAGTAGCTTTTTCTCTCAGTGATTACCTCCAGTGCCTAGCACAGAGCCCAAAACAGAGCATGTTAGATAACTTGGTAAGCATTTATAGAAAGAGAATTAACAGTAAGATGTGTAAACTCACTTATACCTTAGTGTGAATGAACTTTTTCAGGTCCTTTCCTGAGAAATTGTGGGTAGATTACCCATTGTGTAGGAAGAGTTAACAGAGCCCTGAGAACTGAGCCTAAGAGTCTCCTCAGTTCTGCCTAGAAACATTGTCCTGCTGTGGCTCAATCTAAAAGAGCATGATTCTTCAAAGGAAACCCCAGACTTTTGCTTGAATGGCATACGGCAGTATCTTGTTCCTCTATGGAAGTCTCTCTACACTTTAGAAATATAGTTTGAGACATTAATAATTTGCAATTGTTTATTCACCACAAAGTGAGACCAAGAAACAGGGACCCTAATCTTTCAGACTTCTTTCTAATCCCAGAATGTGTGGTAGAGCACTCAACCAATCACCAACACTCAAATTAATTAACAACATAAAGAATATCGTATTTGCAGAATGTTATCTAGTCAATGCAATATGATGAATGATTAAAACTCAGCTCCTGGTGCTGGCTTCAGCAGCACTTTGAATGACAATTTACTAAAATTGGAATGGCACAGAGAAGATTAGCATGACCCCTGCACAAGGATGACATGCAAATTCACGAAGCATTCTGTATTTTAAATAAATAATAAAAATTAAAATCCCAGCTCTTGCAGTCAGATAAGCCTGGGGTTAAATTCTGGCTCCACTTCTTAAACTCTGTAAGCCCTGAGTTCCCGTATCTGAACAGAAAGATATTAATAAAGTCTATCAGAGAATTACGGTGAGATTTAAACAGGAATGCATCTAAAATATTTACCCATAGGGAAGTACACAAGAAATGTGCACCATCATTTGGAGACCTAGATTCCATTCCACCACCACCTCTCTGTATATCCTTAGGGTAATCACTTGCCATAAAAAAGCGAATGCAAACAAGGAGCCAGAACTAACTGTACTCTAACACCAGGATTATCAATCGTAAGTAAGGTAACAGGAAATAGACCAAAACTTTGAAAAATAAAAGCCTTAAACAAATTCCAGATATTTTTTGGCATGTATTTGAAGCTTGTATATGCTTGATCACAGATGACTCAGCATTCGACTATCAAAATGAAAAAGCCTGAACAATTAAACTTCAAAGCAGATATTCTCAAATAACAGTGCCTGTGGTAGATGAGGGACTTTATGAAACACCTATGTGTGTATCTGTGCACTGAGGTGGGGGACAAGGGAAGAAAGAGAGATCTCAACAATAAGTGGCTTAAAGACTACCTTATAACCATATTTTCCACCATTAAGTTTAAATCTGTTTTCTTCCTCAGCCCTTAACATCTATCAGTCATAAACATATTGCCTAGCACCCACTGTTCAATCTAGATGCTGTGTTATACAGGGCCATTACCAAGTGCATAGGGTCCTTTTGTGGGAATCAGACAAAGGGCACCCAGAACCCAGACTGGTTTTCAGTCCCCACTTACCCCTGAGTTGGGCACCCCTGTGCAATGGCACAACCATATACAGATATACAGCAGTCAGGCAGAGAAGCACAAAGATCTTCACACGTTTAACTAGCATACCTGTAAAACTGTTTATATGATACATACCCACACATACACAAACATGACTGAAAGAGTTGTCAAAGACTGAACTGAGTAAATAGAAGATATTAATCAAAACAGAAAACATGAAGTTTCAAAGAGTGCAAAAGAAAAATGAGGTCCTTCCCTCACTTTCAGCTACCCACTATTGGGATATTGCAGCCAATTGGAACTTTGGGGACAAGTAGTAAATAGAGGCTTTGACACTGCAAAATTCTGATCCCTGGCAAAGCTATGATCTCTCTCCACAGCTGCTCTCTCTCTCTCTCTCTCTCAAAAAAAAAAAAAAAAACCGCAAACACCAAAGGACCTACTTACCTGAATTTGCAAAAATGATGATAAACAAAAGACTGCTGTTGTCTCGACTGCATTAAAAATCTGTAATCCCAGGCCAGAATTATGCTAAATGTTGGAACTAGTCTTTAAATGTTAACTCTGTCAATTCTGCCTTTTGGGGGGGGGCTTTTCCCTCTCAGACTCCCAATACTTAGATAGAAAAGACACCAAACTATGTTTGTTTTTTTATTAAATATACATATCTCCCCTCCTATACTTCACATTGATTACCTTCCTTAAAACGTAAGGACATGTTATTATATTTTTAACACTTTTTGTACCTAGCCCATTGACCTGCATACCACAGCAGTTTCAATAGCTATTTAAAGAACAGAAATTCCAGGTTAAATATGGTACCATATTCACTCGCACAAAGAGGCAGTGTACAATATTCATTGCAGCATTGTTTAGAATGAATTTGGAAGCAATCTAAATGTCTATCAAAGGGAGAATGCATAGAGTATAATATAGTCAAACAATGCAAACCATATAAGTTAAAATGGAAAGAATTTGAGTTATCAGTTCAAACTGAGGTATTATGTGGATAAGTCACAAATGTGATGTGGAATGGAAGAAAAGTAAGTTGCAGAATGATACAAATAGTATAATAGTATTTATATAAGGTTTTAAAACTCTCCACACAACCCAGCATTACCTTTGCCTTAGAATTTATTACAGTCTTGCCCATTCCGTGTATACATACTAAAGACCTAAGGAATATTCACTCTAAAAATAATAGAAAATCAAGGTTAAAAACAAGACTATTAATCATATAAAGTTACCCCAAATGACAGGGAAGGAGTCTGATTTAGTAATGGAAATCACTTAGCCCTTGAAGTCAGTTGATACATGTTTTATTGCCATTCTGCTACCCACCAAGACACTTTCACTGAGCTATATTTTCTCACCTAAATGGGATTGACAGCACTCACCTTGCAGGATAAAATGAAATAATTTATGTTAAAGTGTCATGCAGAAGGGCTTAGACTTGTTTTTGCCTAATCAGCCAAAAAAGTCTTAATAATGCTCTTCAGGGAGAAAATACTGAATCTGCACCTTTTATATCTAATTTACTGTATGGTTTTAAAAGTGTCAAAAAACACAAGAGGAAGAGGGAAGAGGCAACCCCTCACCTTCCTCTTCCTAGTCCCTAATCCGGCTGCCTCCCATACTTTCTACATTTAGCACAGTGGGCAAAGCGGGGGCGGAGGGAAGGCACGGAACCGTGACTCTTCCAGGGCCCCCTTCGGAACTCCAGTGACCTTCGTACAAATCTCTTTCATTTCGCCAAACTCCACCCCCCGCCCCGCCAACATACTCACACCCCTCTGCGGCCCAGTAGGCAGATGTACAACTACACAAAAGGCATAGTCACGAAAGAGACCACAAAAACGACACTGTGACGTCTGGGGTTGAAGGTTCTGGGGTTCTGTTTGTTTTTATACACTAAAGGGAAGGGATCCTGTGGGCTGTTAGCGTCTACTCTGCGGAGGGGAAAGGAGGACGATCTCGGCACGTAAGTTCTGCCACCTGCTTGCAAACACAGCTCTGCAGCTGGATTCCACATAAAGACAGGCACCCCGAAGCCCCAGAAACGGCAAGCTCTGTCAGCATCCCGACAGACCCCCCCACTCGCACCCTCTGGCACGAGGACTCACCGACGCACGTACTCGGGGTCGGGTACAGCTCACACCTCACACGCGGAATGCGCTCTGGGGCCCCATACGGGTCCCCCAGGCTGGCCTCGGCGGGCGCCGCGCCTCACCTGTCTTAAAGACCATCTTATCATCATCTTTGGAGCCGAAGGTCTTCAGCATGGACACGAAGAGCACCCCGCAAGCGTTCTGGATGCCGAACACCGACCCGTTGCACCACATGGCCGCCAGCATCACCAGCCAGCCCCAGCCGCCCTCTGGGGGATCGGGGGACTCACGGGGCTGCACGCCCGCCGGTCCCGCCAACTCCACCTCCACCTTCTCAACAGCCGCCTCCGGGCTGTCCGAGGTTCCCGGGCCGGGCGGCGGAGGAGCCCCCGTGGGTGCGGGGCCGAGCGGCTGTTCCTCGCCCGCGCCCCGCGAGGAGTCGGGCTCCTCCTGGGAGAGCACCATGGCCCGAGGCGGCCCCCTCAGGTGCTGGAGGAGCGCTTAGGGACGCGAGTTACCCGCGGGTTCCCGCGGAGCTGCGGGGCTCCCAGCGGTCTAACGAGGCCGAGGCGAGGACTGCGGAGCCCCAGGCGGGCGGGCGGCCGGTCGGGCAGCGCGCAGGCGGCCGCGAGGACAGCTGGCGCGCGCGAGCACCTCCGGGATCGGCACCAAATCCTCTCGGTGACAGCCCCGCACCCCCAACTGAGCCCAATGCCAGCCGCGGGTTCTTAAAAGCACCCCCAGCCTCGCCGGCTGGGGGCGTGGCCGGGAGAGGGATGTGCCCCCACAGCCTCCCGATGATTGGGTCTCGGAAAGCGGAGGCGGGGCGCCCCGCGGCGCGCGGCCCCAGGTGCTGGCTGCAGACGCTATCTGCGCGCGCGTCTGCGACGGGGCCGCCTCCTGCTCAGAGAGGGGCACAGATGTGTGGGTCACCCCGCCTCAAAGCATGAGCAGAAGGGGCGCGTCTCCTAGGTGCGGGCGCGGTGGGCCTTGAGGAGCCAAACCGGATCTTAAGCCTCAACTCACCCACATAGCGTCACAGTCACCCTAACATTGTCTCGATTTTGTGTTTGTTTTACGTTTTGGCATTCACCTCTCAGTACTAATTATAAAATGTAAGATTCGTTATGCCACCTGCCTGCTTAAAAAAGAAGTCTGAAGGATCAAAGGCCTTATTTTATTACTTCAGTTCCATTCTCCTGCATTCGTATACAATTTCCTTATGAATATTTGACCCACCGAAGATGCTTATTTTCAGTCTTTGCTGCAATTTCAAAGTCTTCAACCAACAAACATTTCTAACAGACAGCTAGAAAGCATTACTTTTCAACTACAACACAGTCGTTTTCACTTAAAACAAAAACTAAAACCTGTATTCAACTCCTTTGTCTCCGTGAAGTATGGAGTGCCATCTTATGTAAAAGAAAGGAAGAGTAATCTACTATGCATATTGAGGACGCTTCTTAATTTCTGTTATTCGGATTCTTCACTTCAATCAAAGTCAAAATATGCTAGTTACTTGATGTGCCCACCACTGTGATAGAGTACAGAGATGAGTGCAATTGATCATATTTCTGCCTCTATCAGTTCATAAACTGATAGGAAAGAGTCCTGGGAGAGACTAGGAGGCTCGGACAATGTGTTTTAATACATGCACAAAAAAGAGAGTGACGTAGTCCCTTAAATTCTCTCCAAAACTGATTCATACGGGCGACTTCAGTAGGTGAAGACGGGAAAAGAGCATTCCAGGTAGAGAAAATAGCATAAACTAAGGAAAGCAAGGATGCTTGCTTGCGGGATGGGGAACATAGCTCAAGTGAAATATGGCTTGCAAATGAGGGTAAAATAGTAAACTAAGGAATAGGCACCACAAGTGCACAAAAATGAATATATGAAGATGTTAACCTAGTAATGTTGGAAATAAGGAAAATTTGGAAGTATAATGTACCTTGGTAGAGGGCTGATTAAATACATCCTTTATAATCTCTAAAAGTTATGAAGATCATCTCTATTGACTTTGAAAGTTGTCCACAACATATTATTGAGCAAAGAAAGCACATCGAATATATATTTGCGCACGTGCACACATACATATGTAAAAATTATCCATGAGGCAATACTGATGTAAGTAAATGATTAAGTAAATAAATAATGAGGAGAGCATATACAAATCTCTTCTGCAGGAAATGTAAATACTTTATGTAAACACTCCTCCCTCAGGGAGGTGAAGTACAATGGTTCACTCCATAAGTGTGGGTGTGCATAGTAAATTTCTTCCAAAGAGTATAGCATGAAAACCGACTGGGGGGAAGAAGTAACTTTAGGGTACAAAAAAATGGCATACAGTACCTCAACCAGATGATAATGTATCCTTGATATGATGTGATGAAAATGGTACTTTACCTCAATAGTCTTCCTGCCAAAACCCATAATCCCTAGCTAAACATCAGAAAAACATTAGACGAACCCTAATTAAGGGCAGTCAACGAAATACCAGTTAAGTACTTTTCATTTCTATAAACGTCATCAAAAACAAGAAAGTCTGAGAAATTGTCACAGTCAAGAAGAGCCTAAGAGGGATGGGTGCCATGGCTCAGCCTATAATCCCAGCACTTTGGGAGGCTGAGGTGGGTGGGTCACTTGAGGTCAGGAGTTTGAGACCAGCCTGGCTGATATGGTGAAACTCCATCTCTACGAAAAATACAAAAATTAGCCAGGCGTAGTGGCATGGGCCTGTAATCCCAGCTACTCAAGTGGCTGAGGCAGGAGAATTGCTTGAACCCAGAAGGCAGAGGTTGCAATGAGCAACCTCTCACTTTGCGAGGTCTCATGGCTGAGACCAGCAACAAGGATGGTCTTGAACTCCTGGCCTCAAGCAACATAAGTAAGACTCCATCTCTTTAAAAAAAAAAAAAAAAAGAATATTTACTTCTAACCACCAATAAGCTTTTGAATGAAGCAGAGTTTTAGGTGTCAGGGAAAACTACCTTCTGTTTCTATGTCCCTACCAATCAATAACTCACATTGTGTTATTGGATTTACTTCACCTTCTCCATCTGAAAATATGAACCTATTTACTTATAACTACATCATACTGATGGTATACTTATAATGAGTTCCTATTTATTAAGTGTTTTAGGATTAGATGAAAAGATTGATAAAATTTTAAAAAGTATAATTGTTCATTAAGTCTAAATGCCGTCAGTACTTTATGTAGGCCTTTTCATCTGTAGTTTATGTTAAACTTATTTATTAAATAAAATAATCTACTTGATTCCTTATTCTATTTTTTTTCTATTTCTTTTTTTTAGACGGAGTCTCACTCTGTTGCCCAGGCCGGAGTGTAATGGCGAGATCTTCGCTCACTGCAACCTTTGCCTCCTGTGTTCAGCGATTCTCCTGCCTCAGCTTCCTGAGTAGCTGGGATTACAGGTGCCCGCCACCATGCCTGGCTACTTTTTTTTTTTTTTTTATGACTGGGCTTTGAAGCAGATAAATGATTATAAATGAGGAAAATTATTTCAACCATAACTAATAAATAAATCAAAGATGGGATGGGCTGCAGTGCCATCACTGACTGTGTCAAGAAGGCGCCTTAGTCCATTTCAGCTGCTATAACAAAATGCCTTAGACTGGGTAACTTTTTTTTTTTTAATGGATTGGAGATTTCAGTGGGACGGGAAAATCACAAGGAATCAGGTGTTCAGAGGAATGTATTGAGTAGAGGTGAGCATGCCTGGCTACTTTTTGTATTTTTAGTAGAGACAAGGTTTCACCATGTTGACAAGGCTGGGCTCCATCTCTTGACCTCATGATCCGCCTGCCTCAGCCTCCCAAAGTGCTGGGATTACAGGCGTGAGCCACCACACCCAGCCCCCTTATTCTATGTTAAAAGACCAACATTTCCTATTTAGGACAGTCTTATTTATTTATATTTTATTTTATTTTTCAGATGGAGTCTCACTCTGTTGCCCAGGCCGGAGTGCAGTGGTGCGACCTCAGCTCATTGCAACCTCCACCTCCCAGGTTCAAGTGATTCTCCTGCTTTGGCCTCCCAGTTAGCTGGGATTACAGGAAAGCACCACCACGCCAGGCTAATTTTTGTACTTTTGGTAGAGACAGGGTTTCAGCATGTTGGCCAGGCTGCTCTTAAACTCCTGACCTCAGGTGATCCACCCATCTTGGCCTCCCAAAGTGCTGGGATTACAGGCATGAACTACTGCGCCTGGCCTGCTCATTAATAAATACTAAAATGCTGAATTACTTTAAGTTGAATTACTAAATACCAAAATGCTGAAATATGTGGTTATGGATTTTCATGTATACTATATGTAAATCCAATACATGCATGGTACAAGCTGCTGTACTACAATTTTAATTAGTGTTTTCAATCTAGTGCCCAAGAGTATCTTTGTATTGCCTTAGTGGCTACGAACAAAATTTAAAACATAATTTTTCCATGTCTCTACTCTCCAAATCATAAAATAGAAACAGTACTATGCTATAGTGGTGGTGATTTGGCAGGAAGCTGGAGTACTACTGAACTGCTATAATATAAAATTTTAGGCCAGGTGTGGTGACTCACACCTATAATCCCAACACTTTGGGAGGCCAAGGCATGGGGATCACCTGAGGTCAGGAGTTGTAGATCAACCTGGCCAACATGGTAAAACTCCATTTCTACTGAAAATACAAAAACTGCTCTGGCCTGGTGGTAGGTGCCTGTAATCCCAGCTATTCAGGAGGCTGAGGCAGGAGGATCGCTTGAACTTGGGAGGCAGAGGTTGCAGTGAGCCAAGATGGTGCCGCTGCACTCTAGCCTAGGTGACAGAGCAAGACTCCAACTCCAAAATTTTAATTTAATTTAAAAAACACACAGATGTACACATGACTTAGAAACCTTATTGTGAATGCCTTGGTTAAAAATATGCCAAAGATATTATTCAACATTAGCTTGTACAAGTGATAAATTACAAATTTGGTGGGGAAAAAAAGTACTTTATTTTATTTTATTTTTTTCTTTGAGACGGAGTGGCACGATCTTGGCTCACTGCAACCTCTGCCTCCCAAGTTCAAGTGATTCTCCTGCCTCAGCCTTCTAAGTACCTGAGATTACAGGTACATGCCACCACGCACAGCTATTTTTTGTATTTTCAGTAGAGATGAGGTTTTACTATGTTGGCCAAGCTGATCTTGAACTCCTGATCTCAAGTGCTTTGCCCACCTCGGCTTCCAACAGTGCTGGGAGTACAGGTGTGAGCCACTGCACTGGGCCAAAAAATGCACTTTAAAAATGAGACTGAATTAACTCTCATCTCCACCTTTTTACCTTTCTTTCAGAAGTCTCCTCCATCTGATCCTCCTCTGGCATTACTTTTAATCCTCCCAAATCCAAACTAAAACCTGGGACCCCTTCCTGATCTACATCTCCCCCGGTTCCCTTGAGTACAGTCTGGTCAACTCTAGGTCCAGAAGGTCTTTTGACTGGTTCCCTATTTTCCATTCTTGCTGCTGATTCCTTAACAATTCCTTATCATTTTCAAAGACCGTCATAATGACCCACTAACTGGTCTTGCTGCCAGCAAATTCTGCCTGCACCAATTCATCCTCTACCCTATACCTGCCCAAACTGTTCTCCAGCCTTAAGCCTGCTCTTCATTTCAGCAACAAGTAGAAACACCTCTATTCCTCCCTGCAGATCCTGCTTCTGAAATGACCTTCTCTCCCCTTTTCTGAATGATGAAATCTCACTCAATCTTCAAGGCTCAACTCTAAAATGGAATTCACTTCTCCGAAGCCTTTATTGATCCTTTCTCTAGGCTTCCATATTTTATTTATAGCATTTTTTATGGTCAGTAGAATGTTTTTCTTTTTTTTTTTTTTTTTTTTTTTTTTTTTGAGACGGAGTTTCGCTCTTGTTACGCAGGCTGGAGTGCAATGGCGCGATCTCGGCTCACTGCAACCTCCGCCTCCTGGGTTCAGGCAATTCTCCTGCCTCAGCCTCCTAAGTAGCTGGGATTACAGGCATGCACCACCATGCCCAGCTAATTTTTTTTTTTTTTATATTTTTAGTAGAGACGGGGTTTCACCATGTTGACCAGGATGGTCTCGATCTCTTGACCTTGTGATCCACCCGCCTCGGCCTCCCAAAGTGCTGGGATTACAGGCTTGAGCCACCGCGCCCGGCCAGTAGAATGTTTTTCAATCTCCTTGGCTAGTGTAGGAATTTTCAGACAGGTCAGATGGTCTTTCACAAATCTCTGAACCACAACACCAAGTAGTGTAAGTGCACAACAAATATTTGTTGAACCAACTTGAATAGAATTCAAAAATAATTTAAAGAACCACAAAGTGTGAAATTGAGGAGATCCTATATTTTCAGATGAAAACTTTTCAATATTTTTAAATCAGGTGTTTCTTTTTTAGTTATAAAAGCAATACAGGCCGGGCAAGGTGGCTCAGCCTGTAATCCCAGCACTTTGGGAGGCCGGGATGGGCAGATTATTTGAGGTCAGGAGTTTGAGAGCAGCCTGGCTAACATGGTGAAATCCCATCTCTACTAAAAATACAAAAAATTAGCTGGACATAGTGGTGCATGCTTGTAATCCCGGCTACTTGGGAGGCTGAGACAGGAGAATCCTTGAACCCGGAGGTGGAGGTTGCAGTGAGCTAAGATTGCTCCATTGCACTCCAGCCTGAGCAACAATAGTGAAACACTGTCTTAAAAAAAAAAAAAAGGCTGGGCACAGTGGCTCATGCCTATAATTCCAGCACTTTGGGAAGCCCAGGCAGGTGGATCACCTGAGGTCAGGAGTTTAAGACTAGCCTGACCAACATAGAGACACCCCATTTCTACTAAAAATACAAAATTAGCCGGGTGTGGTGACACATGCTTATAGTCCCAGCTATCTCAGCTGAGGCAGGAGAATCACTTGAACCCAGGAGGTGGAGGTCGTAGTGAGCCAAGATTGCACCATTGTAGTCCGGCCAGGGCAACAAGAGCAAAACTTCGTCTCCAAAAAAAAATTAGTTAGGCGTGGTGCTACACGCCTGTAGTCCCAGATACTTGGGAGGCTAAGGCAGGAGAATTGCTCGAATCCTGGAGGCAGAGCCTACAGTAAGCCAAGATTGCACCACTGCACACCAGCCTGGGCAACAAGAGCAAAACTCTGTCTCAAAAAAAAAAAAAAAAAAGGAATATGAGGCAGGCATAGTGGCTCACACCTATAATCCTAGCACTTTGGGAGACCAAGTCCAAGGTGGGAGGATTACTTGAGTCCGGGAGTTCTAGACTAACCTAGGCAACATGGTGACACTCTTATCTCTACAGACAAAAAAAAAAAAGTAATACATGTTATAGCAAATAGCGTAAAAACATTAAAGTTTAAATTTTTTTGTTATAGGCCAGGCTTGGTGGCTCACACCTGTAATCCCAGCACTTTGGGAGGCCAAGGCAGGCAGATAACTTGAAGCCAGGAGTTTGAGGCCAGCCTGGCCAACATGTTGAAACCGTATCTCTACAAAAAATACAAAACTTGGCTGGGTGTGGTGGCTCACACTTGTAATCCCAACTACTTAGGAGGCTGAGGCACAGAACTGCTTGAACCTAGGGGGCAAAGGTTGCAGTGAGCCAAGAGGGTGCTACTGTACTCCACCCTGGGTGACAGAGTGAGACTCTCTCTCTCTCTCTCTCTCTCTCCATATATATATATATATATATATATATATAATAGACTCATTCAAATAATCCCTTTTAACCTTAATATCTCTTATTAATTATGCCTTTATGAGAGATACCATATTCATTTTATATTTTTCCTGTAAAAATGGTATGGATGAATCTGGAGAACGTCATCCTTAGCAAACTGACACAAGAACAGAAAATGAAACACCGCATAATCTCACTCATAGGCGGTTGATGAAAAATGAGAACACATGGACACAGAAAGGGGAGTACTAAACACTGGGGTCTATTGGGGGGAAAAGGGGAGGGCCAGTGGGAGGGGGAGGTGGGGAGGGATAGCTTGGGGAGAAATGCCAAATGTGGGTGAAGGGGAGAAGGAAAGAAAAGCACACTGCCATGTGTGTTCCTACGCAACTGTCTTGCATGCTCTGCTCATGTACCCCAAAACCTAAAATCCAATAAAAAGTTAAAAAAAAAAAGGTATAGTATCACCAAAAAAATTAAGTGACTCTTTTGATCCTAATTAAAATTGCTGCAATCAAGATGATGAGGAAACCTGAAGAAGCCTGATAAGATTAGATGTCCAGAGGACAACCAGAGTCACTTACTACATAGCAGTTCTGCCACAGGCCATGTCCAAAGGTTTTTATGACTCAAATCTGTACATCAGCAAACATACCTACCAATTATTATATATTATGAGCCTTCAGGATTGCTCAAAAGTCACAGGCCTACTGTATTTCCTTCTAGTCTTTGTGTCTATGCATTTTTAAACAAAATGAGAATCAGTTTTATGGATTTAATTGTGTACCCCTCAAAATTCCTATGTTGAAGCCCTAAACCCCAGTACCTCAGAATGTGACTGTACTTGGAGGTAGTGCCTTCAAAGAGCTAATTAAATTAAAATGGAGTCATTAAGGTGGACCCTAATCCAACATGACTGAAGTCCACATCAGAAGAGGAAATTGGAACATAAGAGAGTGACCAGGGAAAGCCATGTGAGAACACAGGAAGGGAGAAGACAGCCATCTGCAAGCCAAGGAGAATGGCCTCCAGAGAAAGCAAACTGCTGCTGATACCTTGATCTTGGACTTCTAGACTCCAGAAGTGTGAAAAAATACATTTCTGTTGTTTGAGACTGGCATGGTGCCACATGCCTGTAGTCCCAGCTACTTGGGAGGCTGAGGCAGGGTGATCACTTGAGCCCAGGAGTTTGAGGCTGCAGTGAGCTATGATCACACCTGTGAATAGATACTGCACTGCAGTCTGGGCAACATTTTGAGACCCCCATCTCTAAAAAAACAAACGACTTCTGTTGTTTGAGCCACTAGGTCTGTGGTGTTTCGTTTTGGCAGCCCTATCAAACTAATACAGCATTTAAAAATTAGCTGGACGTTGTGGTACATGCCTGTAGCCTCAGCTACTTGGGAGCCTGAGGCAAGAGAATCCTTGAGTGTAGGAGGCTGAGGCTGCAGTGTACGATGATCATGCCACTGTACTCCAGCCTGGGTGACAGAGTGAGACCCTGTCTCTTAAAAACAAAACTAAAACTAACACAGTACACATAATAAAGCACAATTTTGTATCATTTCTCCAGGTTATGAAATATTCTTCAAAAGCAGGATGCAAATGGCTATAAAGCATTCTACTGTGGAAATGGACCATAATTTATTTAGTAACATCCCTATCATTGCACATATAGGTTATTTCAGGTTTTCCACTATAAAAAATAATATACTACAATAAACATCTTAATACACAAATCTTTGTATCTCTAGTAAGTTCTTAGAATAAAGTTATAGATGTGAGATTAGTGGTGAAAAGCAATATTTTAAGGCATCGAATACACTGTTAAATTGTAAAGAACTCTATCAATTTATACTACCACAAGTACTGTATCAAAATGCCCATGTTAGTGGACTCTAGAAAAAAAAAATTTTTTTTTGAGACAGGGTCTCACTGTATTGCTCAGGCTGGAGCGTAATGCTGCGGTCTCAACTCACCACAACCTCTGCCCCTGGGCTCAAGCCTCCCAAGTAGCTGGGACCACAGCTGCACACCACCATGCTAGGCTTTTTTTTTTTTTTGTATTTTTAGTAGAGACAAGGTCTCACCATGTTGCCCAGGCTGGTCTTCAACTCCTGAGCTCAAGTGATCTGCCCACCTCGGCCTCCCAAAGTACTAAGATCACAGGCGTCAGCCACTGCACTCGGCAGGAAATCTTGAATAATGTAATTATTTTTAAATCTTTATCAATTTAGGATTAAGCTGAAATTTCATCACTAGCTTCTTTTTCAAATCTTTGGTTATCAGTGAGAAAGATCATATCTATTGACTATCTGTATTTTCTTTTTTATGATTGTTTCCTTGTAGTCATTCCTCAGAGAAATTGGCTTTTACTTAGTGATATTTATTAATATTTCTCCCTGTAGATCTCATGCATTTCTTGTTAGGATTATCTCAGGCATTTCATTTTCATGCTACCAATGCTGTTGCCACTGCTTTTGGGAATTAATTTTTTTTCATAAGAATGTCTAACTGGTTATTGCTAATGCAGTAAAAAGCAATTGCGTTTTTATATGTTATCTGATCACACCACTGTAGTGTAATATATTTTTGAAAAATCTAAAGAAATTTAAATATAGTGCTTCAATTATCATTAAATGGTAATTTTTCTTTTAGTCTGGCATTTGACAGTAAAGCCAGCTCTATTATGCTAAAATAACACAGCCTTAAAAATTTTCATCTCTGGGAGCGAAGCTATGAGGATGCAAAGGCATAAGAATGATATAATGGACTTGGGGGACTCTGGGGAAAGGGTGGGAGTGGGGCGAGGGATAAAAGACTACCCACTGGGTACAGTGTACACTGCTTGGGTACACTGCACGAAAACCTCAGAAATCACCACTGAAGAACTTATCCACATAACCAAAAACTGCATGTTCCCCAAAAACTATGGAAATAAAAAAATTATTTTCTTCTCATTTTACAGTTTACATTACATCTAAATTCTACATCTTAAATAAATACACTTTTTAAATTTAAATTTTTATGCAGCTCCAAATACCTAACCTAGTTTATATTTCTAAGGAAAATAACTTCACCATTGCTTTTTTTTTTTAAATGCAATGACTTCTGTCCTCAAACGTTTTGGTTTTTATCTCAATTGTGTTCAAAAGCAAAACACTGTCCATCAGTTTTTATGCTGTTAACTATTCCATCAGATTTCTCCTACCTTGTGCTGGGGTATGTCTGTAGGACAGGGCAGAGACCAGCCCAAGGCTCCCAAGACACCCCTCAGGCCTCCAGGACACTCCACCCTCGTGGGTGTGATGTGGGCCCAGAATCTGCTCTTCAGCTCTTTGTGTTCCAGAATCTAATTATCTCCCCTCACCAGAGCCATGTAGCTTCTAGAGAATGATTTAGTAAAAGCAAATTTACAGTAAAATGAATTGAGAACCCGCAATATTGTTTTTAAATGTAATTTCATGTACTGTCAGGCCAACTTGAGTATTCTTATGGGTTGCACAGTGCCTTATTTTCCCAGGGGAATACTCTGTCAAAACCTATTACTATAAAAAGGCTCTTAGGGGATTCAGAACCATGTTTAAAAGATTTAATAATATTTAGAGAAAATGTCATCAAGCTATGCCACCCTGATGTCTCCCCAAGTCCACTATGGAAAACATCAGCTATAATGGCAAAAGCATTTAAGTTTTTTCTTTTTGGGGGGGATGGGGGTTGTTTTGAGAAAAAGTCTCACTCTCCCAGGCTGGAGTGTAATGGCCCAATCTCGGCTCACTGTAACCTCCACCTCCTGGGTTCAAACGATTCTCTGACCTCAGCCTCCTGAGTAGCTGGGATTACAGGCATGCACCAACACACCCAGCTAATTTTTTGTATTTTTTCTTTTTTTTAGTAGAGACAGGGTTTTACCATATTGGCTAGGCTGGTGTTGAACTCCTGACCTCAGGTGATCCACCTGCCTCAGTCTCCCAAAGTGCTAGGATTACAGGCATGAGTCACCACACCCAGCCTTTTTTCTTTCTTTCTTTCTTTCTTTTTTTTTTTTTTGAGACAGAGTCTCACTCTGTTGCCCAGGCTGGAATGTAATGGCACAATCATGGCTCACTGCAACCTCTGCCTCCAGGGTTCAAGTGATTCTCCCACTTCAGCCCGCCATCACACCTGGTTAATTTTTGTAATTTTTAGTAGAGACAAAGATTCACCATATTGGCCAGGCTGGTCTTGAACTCCTGGCCTCAAGCAATTCACCTGCCTTGGCTTCCCAAAGTGCTGGGATTACAAGTGTGAGCCACCATGCCCAGCCAGCATTTAGAATCAGATGAGTTTCTGTCACTTCACGTCTGTGTGACCATGGTCCAGTCACTAGCTTTCAAGAGGCTAGATCAGTACTGGAGACCCACCGCAATTCCTGGGCATCTAACCCCAACTGGTCCACCCCACATGCCATCATTCTATTATGATAGCATTACCTCAGTCATGCTGTAGTTTATCTTAGATAGACTTTAGTACTATGAATGAGGTTTAAGGAGACCCATTCTTTTTATTATTTTTTTGTTGTTGAGAATGAGTTTCACTCTGTCATCCAGGCTGGAAGGCAATGGTGTGATCTCGGCTCACTGCAACCTCCGCCTCCCAGGTTCAAGCAATTCTCCTGCCTCAGGCTCCCAAGTAGCTAAGACTACAGGCAACTGCCACCATGCCTGCTAACTTTCGTATTTTTAGTAGAGACAGGGTTTCCCCATGTTGGCCAGGCTGGTCTCGAAAGCCTGACCTCAGGTGATCTGCCCACCTCGGCCTCCCAAAGTGCAAGGAGTGTAGGCCTGAGCCACCGCACCTATCAAGGAAACGAAGCTCGTTCTTTAGTCAACATTGTCTTTGCAATAATTCTGGAATGACAACTTTGGTTTAGATATTTAAAAGCTTCATTTGCATACAGCAACACTGCCTACCAGCTCTTGAGCTTTGGAAATATACCCTATTTGTGGCCTGTGGCTCCCCATGCTCTGTCCCCAAAGCATGGCTGCTCAACAAAGATCTCCCTTCAGTGCAGGCCCTTCCCACTATTGTTTGTTGAGGTGTACTGAATAAAATTGAATTCACTGTCAGAAGAAGAAAAAAACATGTTAAAGATTTTTCTTAATTAGAGACAGTGTCTCATTCCATTGCCCAGACTGGGGTGCAGTGGTGCAGTCATAGCTCACTGTAACCTCGCACTCCTGGGCTCAAGCAATCCTTCCCCCTCAGTCTCCCAAGTAGCTATGACTACAGGCATGCACTAGCTAATGTTTAAAACCTTCTTTGTAGACAGAGTCTTGCTATGTTACCCAGGCTGTTCTCAAACTCCTGGCCTCAAGGGGTCTTCCTGCCTTGGCCTCCCAAAGTGCTGGGATTACAGCGGTGAGCCACCATGCCTGGCCAAAAAAAATGTTGAATAATTTACATTTGGTGAAAATAATCTGTTTCCATGTGGTGTAGTAGAAGTTAAAAGCATTTTGGAGGAGGAAGATTTGAGCAAGTTGTGACTCGACTCCTCACAAGCTGCTGACCTCAGTCCTCAAGACTATACAAAGCAAAAAAAAAAAAAAAAAAAAAGAAGTTCTCTGTGACCCATGCCTCACTGTGAATGTGCTCATGTTTATTATTTTGTCTGACCTCCTGCTTATAACAAGAATCTATTCTAAAGCATCCTAGTAAAACTGAAGGGCCTATACCATACAAGAAACTATGTCAGTGTATGTAAGTGTCAGGGAGTCCACATTAACAGCATGGCTCACAATTACACCTCAGCCCCTCCTCTGCTCACCTTCTGAGGGGCTGGCTCTGCGTGTCACAGGCTCAATGCAAGCGAGGACTGCCTGCTTGGGAGGAGAGTGTGGGATGGCATCACGGAAACTTGTTCTTCCAAATCACAGTGGAGGTGACTCCCCAAGGAGAGCCTTCTGCAGACAGGGAAATCTAAAACACCAGGTGGAAGGAACCTCAGGAATCATGGGTTCCTGTGTTTTTAAAACATTTTTTACCGTAACTCAGAGTAATGACACGTTGGATGTCATTACCCAGTATACGCACACAAACACACACAATTGGAACAGCCTAACAAAAGAATATTTACATTACTAAGTACAAGACAGCACATTCTGATCTGTTTTATTTCAGTTTTTAAAAACTGCTGATAGAAAACTCCAAATTGATTCTACCACCTACTAATAGATTGTTGCTTTGAGGTTTGAAGAACACTGATTCAGTCTAATCCTCCCATTTTACAAATGAAGAAACTGAGGCTGGGAAAAATGACATGATAGAATTTGTTCCCTAACTAATCAGATATCTACAGCAATGACAGCAACAGGACCCCAGGCTTCCAGAGCCTCAGCATGGCCTTGCTTCAGTAGCTCCTATACCTTCTCCTGTCCATGTGTAGAGAAGTCATATTTCTTATTTCTATTTTAAAGAAGAGGAGGTTAGATGAGCCTTCCCTCCTTCTCACCTGCCCTGAACTGCCCCCATGGCTATGGCTTAACATATTGGTGACCACAGGAAAGAGCACCCTATGGGGAATGTAGGGGTCTTTTTCTCCTCATATCTTACACTGGGTGGGGGGAATTTTTCTTCCAATTAATTAGCCAACCCCAGAGAAGGATCACCTGAAGCTTGGCCTCAGAAAATTAAGGTAAAATTTCCTTTCCATAGGGAGAAATGAGAGAATCCTGCAGAGAACTGGTCTATGACTAACCTGGTTGATCAAGGGCCGTTTGGGCCAATTGGGCAACTATCTGGAAGTGTCAGCCCCTATCCTGGAACTAGTTTTGATGGATTTCAGAGAAGCAAAGCAGCACCTATTTGCCCTCAGGCAAATGACTTCCTCTACCCTCTCATCCCAAGACCATCCCACCTCCTTTGTCACTCCCTTCTCCCTGGCTTAGATGAGGGGTAAAGGCTGTGTATTTTTCAATTAATAAACTCCTTATGAGATTGGCACTATGTTACATACAGAATATATAGAAACCGTCATTGCCTGCCCCTGGTTATTTAAAGGAATCAGGAAAACAAATACAAAAACAAAATCCAGAATATCTTTTTGTTGGCTGTGTTTCCACAGGCCATATTTTTGAACATGAGGTAAAGGCTGTGGATACATAAAAGAGAAGAAAATAGTTAGAGTAGACAGGCAAGTTGACTGCCAGCCATGAAAAAATGTATGATTGGGAGGGGTTTTTTTTCTCTCTCTCTCGAAAAAAATATATACTATCATTCTACAGAGTTTGATCTGTTTTCCCTTAGCATTTCATAACATCTCTCTCAGTTCCCCTTTCTCCTTCCCACCTGTCTTCCTACCTCTTCCCCACCTACCCTTCAACAATAAGACTTAAGACCAAGATATTGAACTTGACATATAAAGTCTAGGACAGGAACCAAAACTCCTACATTGGCAGATTAGAACAGCATATCAGTTAATGCTGGTGAAGATACTGTGTCTTATCTCTCTCAGCTCTGACTCCAGCACAGTTCCTGCCTTGATCTTGAAAGGTGCTCCACATAAACGTATCGAATAAATAAGTGACAAATATAATGTAAGAACAAGCTGAAGATCTAAAGAATATCAGCTCAGTCTCTGCCAGAATCAGGAGACCAAGAAGTACGATCAGAAGAGAGTACTGAGCTAGACTCAGAATACATAGATAGTCACAAGTCAGAATCAAGAATGGGTGGAAAAAGTGCCATTTTAACATGCTAGCCAGGGAGAAACATGAAATGGGTTTTTCCTATTATATGACAATTGTACTTATATGACAAATGACAATCAATTGGCTTAGCATCAGTAAAGAATTAAGAGTTTTCAGAGAAGCAAACTCAAGATGAACCTATGGCTACTCCAAAACCATGCAAAATTAAACTACGTTATTACAGATATAACGTCTAGAACTGTGCTGCCCAGTGTGATCACCACTAGCCATATGCAGCTATTTAAATTTAAAATAATTAAAGTAAAATTGGAAGTTCAGTTCTTTGTTCTCAGCCATACTTCAAATGCCCAATAACCGCAGGTGGCCAGTGGTTATGTATCGGACAGCACAGATACAGAACATCTTCCTCATCACCAAAGGTTCTATTAGACAGCACTGGTGTAATGAGCAGAAACAGTGCCCCTTGCTCTGATGTATTCAGTCAACCCTGCACATCACTCTAAATGAAGCAGAGACCAAAAAAAAAAAAAAAAAAATCAGAAGAGGGTAACCACAAAGCTAAAATACATCATTTGTGAAATAGTTCAAAAGACTGGAGATATTAAGCCTGGAGTAGAGGAAAACTCAGTAGGGATGTGAAGATTATCTTCAAATATTGGAGGACTGGCATGTGGATAAGGAAATAGTATTGTTAAAAAAAAGTGACGTAAGGGATAGAATTAAACTCATGGATCAGAGTTAGAAGGAAAAAGATTTCTATCTCAGCAGAAGGAAGAACTCCTTCTCCATCAGAGCTGTCCAAAGTCAGCCTGCCTCGTAAAGGAACGACCCACATTTATGAAAATCTCAGGCAAAGGCTGAGTGTAAGCCTGACAAACAAGTATGATGAAACAGACACAGACGGGGTACAGTGGTTCATGGCTATAATTCCACCGTTTTGGGAGGCTGGAACAGGAGGATAAATTGAGCCCAGGAGATCGAGGCTGTAGAGAGCTATGATTGTGCCACTTCACTCCAGCCTGGGCAACAGAGCAAAACCCTGTCTCAATAAAATAAAATTAAAATTAAACATAATGAAATAAAATAAAAAGAAACAAAAAACAACTTGCAGAAAGAAGGAAATTATTTATTTATCAAATATGCCAGGTAGGAGGGGAGACTTCCAACATGAATGGGTAGACTAACCTTTGAAACCCTTTCAAACTCTGAGAACTTCTGACTCCTTTGATTGAGATTGAACCACTGGCTGAGAAATTCTGCAGGGTGAAGTAGGCAAAGAGTCTGGACTCTTGAACAAGATTAGGTGGAAACTCAAGAATTTAACAGGTGACAGAGAGCGCCAGAGAAAAAGAGGAGAAGTAAACAGTGGATCAACTAAATCAAATTAAGTGGAGCAGAGGGACAGAAAAGGAGGTATAAAAGGAGGGGGACATCTTGAGAAAAAGAAAGACTAAAAGACTTGGAGTGTGAAGGAAGAATGGAACATGTGTGGGAGGTTTGTGACAAAAGGCACAAATAGAAGCTTTGATTTTGACTCTTCCCTGACTCAGACAGCTCTTCATGAGACAGTTTCTTAAATAGGAATATAAAAAATATGATGGGATATGCAGCCAGAGAGCCTGATAAAGGGAGACAGAAACAGATGAATAAAATAAACACAATGCATTACAAAGCTTTTGAAATACCAAAGTGGAAAATATTTGAACACCGCCACCCACAGAGACAAAAGGATTTCATTTTCTACTGCCCACTCACCCTCCACACCTTCAATAGTCTAACAAAAAATAATAGATTAGCAATTTTTTTAAAGATTTTTCTTTCTTTCTTTTTTTAATTGCATTTTAGGTTCTGGGGTACATGTGAAGAACATGCAAGATAGTTGCATAGGTACACACGTGGCAGTGTGATTTGCTGCCTTCCTCCCCTTGACCTATATCTGGCATTTCTCCCCATGCTATCTCTCCCCAGCTCCCAACTCCCCGCTGTCCCACCCCGATTCCCCCCAACAGACCCCAGAGTGTAGTGCTCCCCTCCCTGTGTCCATGTGTACTCATTGTTCATCACCCGCCTATGAGTGAGAACATGCAGTATTTCATTTTCTGTTCTTGTGTCAGTTTGCTGAGAATGATGTCCTCCAGGTTCATCCAGGTCCCTACAAAGGACACAAACTCACTGTTTTTGATTGCTGCATAATATTCCATGCTGTATATGTGCCACATTTTCCCTTTCCAGTCTATCATCGATGGACATTTGGGTTGATTCCAGGTCTTTGCTATTGTAAACAGTGCTGCAATGAACATTCGTGTGCATGTGTCCTTGTAGTAGAACGATTTATAATCCTTTGGATATATACCCAGTAATGGGATTGCTGGGTCAAATGGAATTTCTATTTCTAGGTCCTTGAGGAATCACCACACTGTCTTCCACAATGGTTGAACTAATTTACACTCCCATCAACAGTGTAAAAGTGTTCCTATTTCACCACATCCTCTCCAGCATCTGTTGTCTCCAGATTTTTTAATGATCACCATTCTAACTGGCGTGAGATGGTATCTCAATGTAGTTTTGATTTGCATTTCTCTAATGACCAGTGATGATGAGCATTTTTTCATATGTTTGTTGGCCTCATGTATGTCTTCTTTTGTAAAGTGTCTGTTCATATCCTTTGCCCATTTTTGAATGGGCTTGTTTGTTCTTTTCCTGTAAATCTGTTTGAGTTCTTTGTAAATTCTGGATATCAGCCCTTTGTCAGATGGGTAAACTGCAAAAAATTTTTTCCCATTCTGTTGGTTGCCGATTCACTCTAGTGACTGTTTCTTTTGCCGTGCAGAAGCTGTGGAGTTTCATTAGGTCCCATTTGTCTATTTTGGCCATTGTTGCCAATGCTTTTGGTGTTTTGGTCATGAAGTCCTTGCCTACTCCTATGTCCTGAATAGTTTTGCCTAGATTTTCTTCTGGGTTTTTATGGTGCCAGGTCTTATGTTTAAGTCTTTAATCCATCTGGAGTTAATTGTAGTGTAAGGTGTCAGGAAGGGGTCCAGTTTCTACTCTCTGCACATGGCTAGCCAGTTTTCCCAACACCATTTGTTAAACAGGGAATCCTTTCCCCATTGCTTGTCTTTGTCAGGTTTATCAAAGATTATACGGTTGTAGATATGTTGTGTTGCCTCCGATGCCTCTGTTTTGTTCCATTGGTCTGTATCTCTGTTTTGGTACCAGTACCATGCTGTTTTGATTACTGTAGCCTTGTAGTATAGTTTGAAGTCCAGTAGTGTGATGCCTCCCGCTGTGTTCTTTTGCTTAGAATTGACTTGGCTATGCGGGCTCTCTTTTGGTTCCATATGAAGTTCATGGTGGTTTTTCCCAGTTCTGTGAAGAAAGTCAATGGTAGCTTAATGGGGATAGCATTAATTCTGTAAATTACTTTAGGCGGTATAGCCATTTTCACGATATTGATTCTTCCTAACCATGTACATGGAATGTTTCTCCATCTGTTTGTGTCCTCTCTTATTTCATTGAGCAGTGGTTTGTAGTTCTCCTTAAAGAGGTCCCTTACGTTCCTTGTAAGTTGTATTCCTAGGTATTTTATTCTTTTTGTAGCAATTGTGAATGGCAGTTCATTCTTGATTTGGCTTTCTTTAAGTCTGTTATTGGTGTATAGGAATGCTTGTAATTTTTGCACATTGATTTTATATCCTGAGACTTTGCTGAAGTTGCTTATCAGTTTCAGGAGTTTTTGGGCTGAGGTGATGGGGTCTTCTAGGTATACTATCATGTCGTCTGCAAATAGAGACAATTTGGCTTCCACCTTTCCTATTTAAATACCCTTTATTTCTTTTTCTTGCCTGATTGCTCTGGCTACAACTTCCAGTACTATATTGAATAGGAGTGGTGAGAGAGGGCATCCTTGTCTAGTGCTGGATTTCAAAGGGAATGCTTCCAGTTTTTGCCCATTCAGTATGATATTGGCTGTTGGTTTGTCATAAATAGCTTTTATTACTTTGAGATACGTTCCATCGATACCGAGTTTATTGAGGGTTTTTAGCATAAAGGGCTGTTGAATTTTGTCAAATGCCTTCTCTGCATCAATTGAGGTAATCATGTGGTTTTTGTTTTTGGTTCTATTTATGTGGTGAATTACATTTATAGACTTGCATATGTTGAACCAGGCTTGCATCCCTGGGATGAATCCTACTTGATCATGGTGGATAAGTTTTTGATGTGCTGTTGCAATTGGCTTGCCAGTATTTTATTGAAGATTTTTGCATCTATGTTCATCCTGGATATTGGTCTGAAGTTTTCTTTTCTTGTTGAGTCTCTGCCAGGTTTTGGTATCAGAATGATGTTGGTCTCATAAAATGATTTGGGAAGGATTCCCTCTTTTTGGATTATTTGGAATAGTTTAAGGAGGTATGGTAACAGTTCATGTTTGTGTGTCTGGTAGAATTCAGCTGTGAACCCATCTAGACCCGGGCTTTTTTTGTGTGGTAGGCTCTTAATTGCTGCCTCAACTTCAGATTTTTTTATTGGTCTATTCATGGTTTCGACTTCTTCCTGGTTTAGGCTTGGGAGGATGCAAGTGTCCAGGAATTTATCCATTTCTTCCAGATTTACTAGCTTATGTGCATAGAGTTGTTTGTAATATTCTCTGATGATGGTTTGAATTTCTGTGGGATCTGTGGTGATTTCCCCTTTATCATTTTTTATTGCATCTATTTGGTTATTCTCTCCTTTTTTTTTTAATTAATCTGGCTAGTGGTCTATTTTGTTGATCTTTTTGGAAAACCAGCTCCTGGATTTATTGATTTTTTGAAGGGTTTTTTGTGTCTCTATCTCCTTCAGTTCTGCTCTGATCTTAGTTATTTCTTGTCTTCTGCTAGGTTTTGATTTTTTTAATCTTGCTCCTCTAGCTCTTTCAATTTTGATGATAGGGTGTCAATTTGGATCTCTCCACTCTTCTCATGTGGGCACTTATTGCTATATATTTTCCTCTAGAGACTGCATTAAATGTGTTCCAGAGATTCTGGTATGTTGTGTCTTCGTTTTTGTTGGTTTCAAAGAACTTCTTTATTTCTGCCTTCATTTCATTGTTTATCCAGTCAACATTCAAGAGCCAGTTGTTCAGTTTCCATGAAGCTGTGCGGTTCTGAGTTAGTTTCTGAATTCTGGGTTCTAACTTGATTGCACTGTGGTCTGAGAGAGTGTTTGCTATTATTTCAGTTGTTTTGCATTTGCTGAGGAGTGCTTTACTTCCAATTATGTGGTCAATTTTAGAGTAGGTGTGATATGATGCTGAGAAGAATGTATATTCTATGGATTTGGGGTGGAGAGTTCTGTGAATGTCTATCAGGTTTGCTTGTTCCAGGTCTGAGTTCAGGTCCTGGATATCCTTGTTAATTTTCTATCTGGTTGATCTGTCTAATATTGACAGTGGAGTGTTACAGTCTCCCACTATTATTGTGTGGGAGTCTAAGTCTCTTTGTAAGTCATTAAGAACTTGCCTTATGTATCTGGGTGCTCCTGTATTGGGTCCGTATATATTTAGGATCGTTCACTCTTCTTGTCGTATCGATCCTTTTGCCATTATGTAATGTCCTTCTTTGTCTCTTTTGATCTTTGTTGCTTTAAAGTCTATTTTATCAGAGTTGAGAATTGCAACTCCTGCTTTTCTTTGCTCTCCATTTGCTTGGTAAATCTTCCTCCATCCCTTTATTTTGAGCTTTTATGTATCCTTGCATGTGAGATGGGTTTCCTGGATACAGCACACTGATGGGTTTTGGTTTTTTATTCAATTTGCCAGTCTGTGTCTTTTGATTGGTGCATTTAGCCCATTTACATTTAGGGTTAATATTGTTATGTGTGAATTTGATACTGCCATTTTGATGCTAGCTGGCTGTTTTGCCCGTTAGTTGATGCAGATTCTTCATTTTGTTGATGCTCTTTACCATTTGGTATGTTTTTGGAGTGGCTGGTACTGGTTGTTCCTTCCTATGTGTAGTGCCTCTTTCAGGAGCTCTTGTAAAGCAGGCCTAGTGGTGACAAAATATCTGAGTACTTGCTTGTTCACAAAGGATTTGATCTTTCCTTCACTTATGAAGCTCAGTTTGGCTGGATATGAAATTCTTGGTTGAAAGTTCTTTTCTTTAAGGATGTTGAATATTGGCCCCCACTCTCTTCTGGCTTGTAGAGTTTCTGCTGAGAGATCTGCTGTGAGTCTGATGGGCTTTCCTTTGTGGGTAACCCAACCTTTCTCTCTGGCTACCCTTAGCATTTTCTCCTTCATTTCAACCCTGGTGAATCTGATGATTATGTGCCTTGGGGTTGCTCTTCTTGAGGAATATCTGTGTGGGGTTCTCTGTATTTCCTGGACTTGAATATTGGCCTGCCTTGCTAGGTTGGGGATGTTTTCCTGGATAATATCCTGAGTAGTATTTTCCAGCTTGGATTCATTCTCTTCGTCACATTCAGGTACACCTATCAAATGTAGATTAGGTCTCTTCACATAGTCCCACATTTCTTGGGAACTTTGTTCCTTCCTATTTGCGCTTTTTTCTCTAATCTTGGTTTCTCGTTTTATTTCATTGAGTAGATCTTCGACATCTGATATCCTTTCTTCTGCTTGGTCAATTCAGCTGTTGAAACTTGTGCATGCTTCACGAAGTTCTCATGTTGTGTTTTTCAGCTCCATCAATTCACTCATATTCCTCTCTAAGTTGTCCATTCTTGTTATCATTTCCTCAAATCTTTTTTCAAGGTTCTTATTTTCTTTGCATTGAGTTAGAAGATGTTCTTTTAGCTCACAGACATTTCTTATTACCCACCTTCTGAAGTCTGATTCTGTCATTGCATCACACTCATTCTCCAACCAGCTTTATTCCCTTGCTGGTGAGAAGTTGTGATCCCTTGTAGGAGGAGAGGTGTTCTGGTTTCGGGTGTTTTCCTCCCTTTTGTGCTAGTTTCTTCCCATCTTTGTGGATTTATCCACCTGTCATCTGTGTATTTGCTAATTTTCAGATTGGGTCTCTAAGTGGATGTCCAGGTTGTCGATGATGAAGTTATTTATGTTTCTTAGTTTTCCTTCTAACAGTCTGGCCCCTCTGCTTTAGGACTGCTGAGGTCCACTCCAGGTCCTGCTTGCCTGGGGATCACCTGCAGCAGCTGCAGAACAGTAAGGGTTGCTATCAGTTTCTTCTTCTGCTATTTTTGTCCCAGAATGATGCCCGCCAAATGTCAGTCTGATCAGTCTTTTGTGAGGTGACTCTTTGGATATACGGGGGTCAGGGAGCTACTTGAGGAGACAGTCTGTTTTTTATAGGAGGTCAAGTGTTGAGCTGTGAACTCCATTGTTCTTTCAGAGCTGCTAGGCAGGTATGTTTGAGTCTGCTGCAGCAGAACTCATAAACCGCCTTTTTTTCCCCAGGTGCTCTGTCCTGGGGAGTTAGGGCTTTATTTCAGTGTCCGTTGTGCTGCTGCCCTTTTTTTCCCCCAGGGCTGCCCTGCCCAGCAAGGAGGCAGCCTAGTCACTGTCTGCCTGCAGAGGCTTTGCTGAGCTCCACCCTGCTGCCATTGAGCTTCCCTGTAGTCCATGGGTGTGGTTAGAACTGCCTAGGCAATGGTGGCCCGCCTCTGTAATGGCGGACTCTCTCTGTTATGGCGGGTTTCTCAGCAACGGTGGGTTGCCTTGGCAATGGCAAGCTGCCTCAGCAATGGCGGAATACCTCCGTAGGGGTGGAGTGCCTCGGTAATGGAGGACGCCCCTCCCCCACCGAGCTGCACCGTCCTGGGTTCAGCTGTGCTTGCTGTGAAACTTTCAACCCTGAGCGTTTCCAATTGCTGGGTTTTTTTGTTTGTTTTTGTGGGGGTGGGACCTGCTGAGCCTGATCACCTGGTTCCCTGCCCCAGAGCCTTTTTTTTTTAAGTTGAACGGTTGACTCTCTCCTAGGTGTTCCAGTTGCCTGCTGAAAGGGTGCCGGAATCTGTATGATTTCCCGTGTGGCAACCCACTGCACTGGCTGAAACAACGGCACTGACCAGGAATCTCCTGGCCAGCTTAAAAGGGTAACCAGATCAGTGTATTTTGTATGGAGAGCTGCCATGCAGCGGTGCTGGCAAAACAGCCGCACTGGCCAAAACAGCTGCGCTGGCGACCTGTAGGGCTCCTCCACCTAGGAATCTCCTGGTTCGTGGGCAATAAAAATCCATCTGGAAATGCGGCGTCCACTCACCCTCTGCACTTTCACTGGGAGCTGCAATCCTGAGCTGCTCCTAAAAGGGCCATCTTGGATCTTCTCCTTAAAGATTTTTTTTTTTAACAGACAAGATCTCACTATCAGGTTTTAGTTGCCCAGGTTGGCTGCCAGGATGGTCTTGAACTCCCATGCTCAAGCAATCCTCCTGCCATGGCCTCCCAAAGTGTTGGGATTACAGGTGCCAACCACTGCAGCCACTATATTGGGAACTATTTTGAAATGAGAATTGTATTAGTTTCCCGTTACTGCTGTAACAAATCCCCACAATGTACTGGCTTAAAATAGCACAAATTGATTCTCTAACAGATTTGAAGATCAGCAGTCTGAAGTCAATCTTATTGGGCTAAAATTAAGATGGTAGCAGGCCTGGTTCCTTCTGGAGGCTCCAAGGGAGAATCTGTTTCTTGTCTCTTCCAATTTCTATTTATCATATAATGAAATATATTTAACGGCAGGGCACAGTGGCTTATGCCTATAATTCCAGCACTTTGTGAGGCCGAGGTTAGTGAATCGCCTAAGATCAGGAGTTCGAGACCAGCCTGGCCAACTAAAACCTGAAACCCCGTCACTACTAAAAAAAAAATTAGCTGGGTGTGGTGGCAGGCACCTGTAATCCCAGCAGGAGGCTGAGGCAGGAGAATTGCTTGAACCCAGGAGGCAGTGAATTGAACCCAGGAGGTTGCAGTGAGTTGAGATCTTACCATTGCACTCCAGCCTGGGAAATAAGAGCAAAACACCATCTCAAAAAGAAAGAAAGACAGAGAGAAAGAGAGAGAAAGAAAGAAATATATTTAATTATTTTAATAAAAAAATAGATCCTGGCCAAGCATAGTGGCTCATGCCTGTAATCCCAGAACTTTGGGAGGCCAAGGTGGTTGTATCACTTGAGGCCAGGAGTTCAAAACCAGCCTGGCCAACACATCTCTACTAAAAATACAAAAATTAGCCAGGCGTGGGGGCATGTACCTGTAATCTCAGCTATTCAGAAGACTGAGACAGGAGAATTTCTTGAACTCCAGAGACAGAGGTCATAGTGAGCTGAGATCGTGCCACTGCACTCCAGCCTGCATGATACAGTGAGACTCTGTCTGAAAAAATAAATAAAAAAAAATTAAAAAGAAAGAAAAATAGGTCCTTACCACTTATGACAAGTTTACCCTCAAAGTAATCTCTCTGCTGGGAAACCTAGATGTACTGCTCAGTTTCTACAATAGTAGTGCATGTCTACACCACCTGATAGCTTTAAGCACTAATTGTAGTCATAAAGCATTTGTGAGATTTTAAGATTAAATTTTGACTCCTTTCCAACTCATTCTGAAACGTGGGGAGGACTGTTAAATCTTTCTGCACTGTGGTTTCTGGCCACATTTAAGTCTGGGCTTTCTTCCCTGACCTGGCACAAATTAAGAGTGATATGGGCTTTTATAGTCAAACAATCCTTGAAAACTTTCTATTTATCATATATATACACATACATACACACACACACATACACACACACACACATATATATATACACATATACATACATATATATACCCACTAATGGTTATGGTTACTTTTTATGATACAAGAATTTGAGGGAGCTAATTTGGCACAATTATTGTCAGTCTCTTGAAACTAGTAAGTCTCAAAAGTAGACAAGGTAATGAATTTCCAGGTTAGATACTGATCATCATTGTAGCTTCCTGAAGGTCAACAGGAGAAAGAAGCTCACGCAAGTGCTGGCATAAGGTTATAATTTAACTAGTAGTTCTCTTTTGTGATGACGACATCCTACACAGAAAAGGAAATGTTTGTTCAACAGTTTCATCTGTTTCATTTCTTACTGTGGATTTATGGTTGAAAGGCAATTGTGCATTTTTCTAACTCCAGCTCCTTTCTTTCTTACACTTTAGGATGAAGCCCACTTCATAGAGTATGTCAAAGGAGATGGTCTGATGATATGGTTGTAGTCCTTTGCTCAACCATAGAGAGATTAAGTCACCACAGTCACGTGGTTATACAAAAAGGAGGGTTTAGAACACGAAATTCCTAGTCTCGGAAATAATCAAGGAACCCTGTTTAAGTGCTGTACTGAATCACACAGGTCCCTTTTTAGTTTTCAACCCAGACTGTCTCCAGTTCTCACATATTACAACTTGTTTAGTGCCTATGTTGTTTCAGTGCCTATCACTTACTGCTCCTTATTCATTCATTCAACAGCCATTTTTGAGCACCTGTTCTATGCCATCCATCATGTTAAATGTTGAAAGAATAACCAACACATTGTAGTGTTGTGCCATTTTCAAGCCACTTTTACAAACACCATATCATTTGGTAATGTAATGTGAGCTATTCAAAGTGAAGAACCAAGACCCATTTATCCTTCCATCATCTGGGACTTAGTTTGGTGCCTGCTCAATGCTCATTTGTTGATTGAATAAATAAATGGAGGAGAGAATGAATGAATGAGTGAATACAGAAAGCCTCATATCCCTGGTCTATGCTATTAGTTTTCATACGATGGTCAATATTTACTTTTCTTTGTAACTCTTTTTTTTATCCTGGAAACGGTTTGTGCTTCCTTCTCATTTCTTTCTCCCTTATAGAGCAGCTCCTCCTAATGATGCCCAGAGGCAACACCCCAGCTCTGCACAAGTCCCTAGACCTGCTGCTGCCTCTGCTCTGTTGCTGAGACTGTTCTGGCAGCTAATGATCTCTGGGTGAGGGGTCACACTGTGTCCGCCCCAGCTACTTTCTGGCCTCTTTTTGAAACCAACCAACACTTTATGATGGACCATGATAAAAACTGTATCACTCCTATTGCTATTGCAGAATAATTTTAATTGGGATTTTTTAAAAGCTGTGGAATGAGGCTTCCCTTGTTAACTTAGAAATCAAGAGAGCAACAAGCCAAGAAACCTAGAAAACAGTGGCAGAAACCATAAGCCAAGCTGATGCACATTTAGTGCTCAGAATGAGATCAACAGGCAGAATCAGAGAATGGATGGCATCCAGAGATTACTAAAAATATTTCAAGCAGTATTCTACTAGCTTTACAAGCAGAATGCTCTTTTTCTCTTTTCCCTTTTATTAAAAAGATAATCAGTCCAGGCACAGAGGCTCATGCCTGTAATCCCAGCACTTTTGGAGGTCAAGACAGGCAGATCACTTCAGTCCAGAAGTTGAAAACCAGCCTGGGCAACGTGGTGAAAGCCCGTCTCTGCTAAAAATACAAAAATTAACTGGGTGTGGTGGCACATGCCTATAATCTCAGCTGAGATTACAGGAGGCTGAGGCATGAGAATCGTTTAAATCTGGGCGGCGGAGGTTGAGGTGAGCAGGGATCACACCATTGCACTCCAGCATGGACAACAGAGTGAGACTCTCTCTCAAACAAACAAATAAATAAGCAGTACCTTCCAGACCACCACAAATTTTTTATTATTATTATACTTTAAGTTCTGGGATACATGTGCAGAACGTGCAGGTTTGTTACCCAGGTATACACATGCCATGATGGTTTGCTGTGCCCATCAACCCGTCATCTACCTTAGGTATTTCTCCTAATGCTATCCCTCCCCTAGGTCCCCACCCCCAAAGCGACCACTGTGTGTGATGTTCCCCACCCTGTGTCCATGTGTTCTCATTGTTCAACTCCCACTTATGAGTGAGAACATGTGGTGTTTGGTTTCCTGTTCCTCTGTTAGTTTGCTGAGAATGATGGTTTCCAGCTTCATCCATGTCTCTGCAAAGGACATGAACTCATCCTTTTTCATGACTGCATAGTATTCAATGGTGTATATGTACCCCATTTTCTTCTTTATCCAGTCTATCATCGATAGGCATTTGAGTCAGTTCCAAGTCTTTGCTATTGTGAATAGTGCTGCAAGAAATATACGTGTGCATGTGTCTTTATAGTAAAGTACTTTATAATCTTTTGAGTATATACCCAGTAATGGGATTGCTGGGTCAAATGACATTTCTGATTCTAGATCCTTGAGGAATCGCCACACTGTCTTCCACAAAGGTTCAACTAATTTACACTCCAACCAACAGTGTAAAAGCATTCCTATTTCTCCACATCTTCTCCAGCATCTGTTGTTTCCTGACTTTTTAATGATTGCCATTCTAACTGGCGTGAGATGGTATCTCAATATGGTTTTGATTTGCATTTCTCTAATGACCAGTGATGATGAGCTTTTTTACATGTTTGTTGGCCCCATAAATGTCTCATTTTGAGAAGTGTCTGTTCATATCCTTCTTCGACTTTTTGACGGGGTTGTTTGTTTTTCTCTTGCAAATTTGTTTAAGTTCCTTATAGATTCTGGATATCAGCCCTTTGTCAGAAGAATAGATTGCAAACATTTTCTCCCATTCTGTAGGTTGTCTGTTCACTCTGATGATTGTTTCTTTTGCTGTGCAGAAGCTCTTTAGTTTGATTAGATCCCATTTGTCAATTTTGGCTTTGTTGCTATTGCTTTTGGTGTTTTAGTCATGAAGTCTTTGCCCATGCCTGTGTCCTGAATGGTATTGCCTAGATTTTCTTCTAGGGTTTTTATGGTTTTAGGCCTTATGTTTAAGTCTTTAATCCATCTTGAGTTAATTTTTGTATAAGGCATAAGGCAAGGGTCCAGTTTCAGTTTTCTGCTTATGCCTAGCCAGTTTTCCCAACACCATTTATTAAATAGGAAATCCTTTCCCCATTGCTTGTTTTTGTAAGGTTTGACAAAGATCAGATGGTTGTATATGTGTGGTGTTATTTCTGAGGCCCCTGTTCTGTTCCATTGGTCTATCTATCTGTTTTGGTACCAGTACCATGCTGTTTCAGCTATTGTAGTATATTTTGAAGTCAGGTAGCATGATGCCTCCAGCTTTGTTCTTTTTGCTTAGAATTGATTGCCTTGGCTATACGGGCTCTTTTTTGGTTCCATATGAAATTTAAAGTAGATTTTTTTAATTCTGTGAGGAAAGTCAATGGTAATTTGATGGGGATAGCATTGAATCTATAAATTACTTTGGGCAATATGGCCATTTTTATGATATAGATTCTTTCTATCTGTGAGCATGATATGTTCTACCATTTGTTTGTGTTCTTTCTTATTTCCTTGAGCAGTGGTTTATAGTTCTCCTTGAAGATGTCCTTCGTATCCCTTGTAAGTTGTATTCCTAGGTATTTTATTCTCTTTATAGCAATTGTGAATGGGAGTTCACTCATGATTTGGCTCTCTGTTTGTCTGTTATTGGTGTGTAGGAATGCTTGTCATTTTTGCACATGGATTTTTGTATCATCCTGAGACTTTGCTGAAGTTGCTTATCAGGTTAAGAAGATTTTGAGATAATGGGGTCTTCTAAATATATAATTATGTCATCTGCAGAGACAATTTGACTTCCTCTCTTCCTATTTGAATACCCTTTATTTCTTTCTCTTGCCTGATTGCTCTGGCCAGAACTTCCAATACTATGTTGAATAGGAGTGGTGAGAGAGGGCATCCTTGCCTTGTGCAGGTTTTCAAAGGGAATGCTTCCAGCTTTTGCCCATTCAGTATGATATTGGCTGTGGGTTTGTCATAAATAGCTCTTATTATTTTGAGATGTGTTCCATCAATACCTAGTTTATTGAGAGTTTTTAGCAAGAAGGGGTGTTAATTTCACTGAAGGTCCTTTTTGCATCTATTGAGATAATCATGTGGTTTTTGTCATTGGTTCTACTGATGTGATGGATTACATTTCTTGATTTGCATATGTTGAACCAGCCTTGCATCCCAGGGATGAAGCTGACCTGATCGTAATGGATAAGCATTTTGATGTGCTGCTGGATTCGGTTTGCTGGTATTTTATTGAGGATTTTCACATCAATGGTCACCAGGGATATTGGCCTGAAATTTTCTTTTTTGTTGTGTCATTGTATCAGGTTTTGTTTTGTTATCAGGATGATGCTGGCCTCATAAAATGAGTTAAGGAGGAGTCCCTCTTTTCCTATTGTTTGGAATAGTTTCAGAAGGAATGGTACCAATTCCTCTTTGTATCTCTGGTAGAATTTGGCTGTGAATCCATCTGGTTCTGGGTTGTTGTTTTTTTTTTTTTTAGGTGGTAGGCTATTAATTATTACCTCCATTTCAGAACTTGTTATTGGTGTATTCAGGGATTCAACTTCTTCCTGGTTTAGTGTTGGGAGGGTGTACGTGTCCAGGAATTATCCATTTTCTCTAGATTTTCTATTTTATTTGTATAAAGGTGTTTATAATATTCTCTGATGGAAATTTGTGTTTCTATGGGATTAGTGAGATCACCACTAATTTTTAAAACCTTCAGAGCACCACCTTAAAAACAGCCCCAAGCACATATTAGACTAAAAAAAAAAAACAAAACAAAAAAACAAGGCCCTCCTTCCCTGCCTAAGCTGGCAGTGGTCCAGTTTCTTCCTGCACTCATCCAACAGCTATTTGTTGAGCATGCTTGTTGGGCACTCTTGGGGATGCAATGGGTTGTTTGGTTTTGTTTCTAAATGACAGGGATTCTGCTAGGTAGTCAGAGAAGGAGATGACACTTCAGCTGAGACTGAAGGATGAACAGGAACAGCACCTGCAGAGATCCTGAGGTGAAAGGGGCTGGTCTGCTCCCCCGCCAAGAGCCTGCAGAGGGAAGGGTTTGAGATGAGATCCAAACCGAGGCAGGAGCCAGATGGAAGAGGTCCTAAGGTCAGAGGAGGCAGCCAGGTATGATTCTGAGCACAATGAGAGCCTCAGGAAAAGCAGATTTTCAGGTTCTAATGTGTTCTTCTCGTGCCACATATTGTGACATGAGTGACATCAAGGTCCAATGGCCTCCTAAGTGGCACAAAAGTTATTGGCCGCCCCCTTGGCTTCGTTTATTTGGATGTGACTTTGGAGGATTAGCTAGGTCAATATATTTGTTACTTTACTAAACACTTCTTTTTTGATAAAGTTGTGCCAGGTTTTACCTACGTGATCACATTAAATGTTTACAAAGACCTTTCTTTATCAAGGTTGCGAAACTCATCTTCAAGTCTTCTGACAGGAGAATTCAAAGACTTCCCTATTCCATTGCACTTACAGGTTGTTCCTATTGGAGATGATATCCCGATAAGGCAGTGGGAGGAGAGTCAAGATGAGGATTGGCGCCCACTGCTGCTGCAACATCTTTCACCACCAAGGCAGATAAAGGAGCTTGCAGATTTTGATCGGGAATGAAAGTATATTCTTTCACTCAGCACATAATTATTAGCACTAGAGATATGAAAACAGATGGAACACAGCCCTTGTCCTTAGTCAAGTTAGATGGAATCTAACAAAAGCTCATCCCTGTTAACCCTTTTTAAATATTTTCTTTTAGTATTTTGAGTTGCTGTTTATGATGCCCCCTTTTTAATCACTCCTTCTCCACTGACACCTTCAGTATTTTGGGATAGCTAGTGGGTGAGCAGCACAGGGAGAGGGGGAATTGTGTCGTGGGCGCAACTCACATCTGGTGAACACACCCTGGAACCACTCTACACGAGATTAGGTGAAAATTAAGATCAAGGTTGATCTTGCTGGAGAAATACAGGCTTGGCCGGGCACAGTGGCTCACACCTATAATCCTAGCACTTTGGGAGGCCAAGGGAGGGTGGATTACCTCAGGTTAGGAGTTCAAGACCAGACAGTCTCTACTAAAAATACAAAATTAGCCAGGCGTGGTGGCAAGTGCCTATAATCACAGCTACTCAGGAGGCTGAGGCAGGAGAATTGCTTGAACCCAGGAGGCGGAGGTTGCGGCAAGCAGAGATTGCACTATTGCACTCCAGCCTGGGTGACAAGAGCAAAAACTCCATCTCCAAAAAAAAAAGGAAAGAAAGGCTGGGGCAGTGGTTACAGCAAGGGCTTTGGCATCATCGAGACCAGGGCTTGGGGACTGTTCGGCCACTCACTAGCAGTGTGACTCTGGGCAAGTTACTTTCACCTCTTTGAGCCTTCATTTTTCTGTAAAAAGGGAGAAATAGGCTGGGTGTAGTGGCTCACATCTGTAATCCCAGCACTTTGGGAGGCTGAGGCGTGTGGATGATCTGAGGTAAGGAGCTGGAGACCAGCCTCTAACATGGTGAAACCCCGTTTCTACTAAGTGTGTATATATATATATATATATATATATATATATATATATATATATATATAGTGTGTGTGTGTGTGTGTGTATACACACACACACACACACACAGATTAGCCAGGCATGGTGGTGTGCACCTATAATCCCAGTTACTCAGGAAGCTGAGGCAGGACAATTGCTTGAGCTCAGGATACAGAGGCTTGAGCCAAGATCACGCCACTGAACTCCAGCCTGGTGGACAGAGCAAGATTCTGCCTCAAAAAAAAAAAGGGAGGGGGAGAAATAGTACCTTCTTGATTTGGTGGCTATAAGGACTGGATGAAGGGGTATGCAAAGCACCTAGCTCACAAAAGCCTGGCAGATTGCAAGTGTGCCCCAGAGAATAACAAAGGAGGTTGGATGTGGAGGAGAGGAACCGAGCCACCACTATGCCTTGGAGGTACAGAAGGTATGTATGGTCTGGCAAAGATTGGTTTCAGAAAGCCACACATGAAGTGAAATTCACAGACTCATGCACTGTCTTGTACATATGGAAGCCTCGGGTCAGAGGGGAGGTAATGAGACTATTGGCACCACTGGGAGAGCTGTTCTCTCAGACCCCTTCCCCACTTCCCTACCCAAACTGTCACCAGCTGCCACTCACTGAAAGCACCCACAGCATCCACTGGGAGGAGAGCTTGGGAGCCTGGGATCTGTTGACTTGTTCCATGAAGGTGCTGTATCTCTCAGCCCTTGTGGCCCACTTCATTCATCCAGCTGCATGGGGGAAAACAGATACCTAAGCTGGGCCTGGCCAAACACAGTGTGGCCCAGGACCAGCCGACTTTGGAGTCTTTCAACTATATTTGTAGAATGTCTGTGATGATGTGCAAGGTCAGAGACCCTGCCCTTGCCCTGCTACAGGCTTGGCACAATAGATATGATGACACCAAACAGTACAGGTACCTTGAGAGAACAAACAGAGCACTGGGACTTAGGTGGGGGAGAGAGGGAAGAGCGATTGCATCCCATTGAGGGGTCTGGGGAGGCTCCATGAAGCAGGTGACTTTCGAGTAAATGGGAAGGGAGGGCATAAAAACCAGAGACTATTTTCCAAGCAGCTTAGCTTGAAAAGAGAGAGAGCGAGCCAGATGGCATTAACCAGAAAGAAGAGAGGGCTGAAGGGCCTTGGTGGCAGCTCCCCAAGGGCTGTGGGGCTCAGCTGGCCTGTGCAAAGAGACAGCTTGCCCTGCAATCTGGGAGAAAGGAGTGTGGTTAGTTCTAAGTGTAAGTAAAAAGGAAGGAGGAGCAGGTTGTTCAGATCCTTGAAACTCTGCAGCTCAATTTTTTCCATGAAGTAAGGAGTCAATTCCTGAGTCAGGAGGTTCCGTCGGGTGGGGCTTGGGGAGAGCAGGGAACCTTTGCAAACCTCATTAAAGACCACTGATGGGCATGGGGGGCTCAGTTGTGCCTGGAGAGGACAGAGGTTTTGTTGTGGTCTTAGTATCACAGGAGTGTGGTTTCTTTTCTTTTAGACAGAAGCCTATGTGTCCTCATGGAGGGAGGCAGGCTGCAGATGGAGGATAGGAAGTCAGAGGAAGAGGTGATAAGATTCAGGTCATCAGCTGTGTGAATCAAGGCTAGATAGGAATACCTGGCCAGGCACAGTGGCTTATGCCTGTAATTCCCATACTCTGGGAGGCCAAGGGAAGGGGCATTTGCTTGAGTCTAGGAATTCAAGACCAGCCTGGGCAATGTGGCAAAACCCTGTCTCCACAAAAAAAATACAAAAAAAATTAGCCAGGCTTAGTGGTGCACACTTGTGATCCCAGGTCCTTGGGAGCCTGGGAGGCAGAGGTTCCAGTGAACCAAGATCGTGATACTCTGCTCCAGCCTGGATGACAGGGTGAGACCCTATGTAAAAAAAAAAAGTCTGAGGTCAACAGAGGACCCACAAAGGAGGGAGGCAGTCAGACTTCAGGTCCCCAAGAGGGAAGGAGAACATGTGAGAGGAGTGAGGTGACAGCTGGAAAGACACTATACTAAATTGAAGAGAGTCTCCAAAGGTTCATGACCACTCAGAACCTCAGAATGTGACCTTATTTGGAAATAGGTCTTTGAAGATGTAATCAGTTAAGATGAGGTTGCTCTAGTCTAGGATGGGCCCTAAAGCCAATGACTGGTATCTTTAGAAGAAATCAGAGACACAGAGACATGCACACACAAAGGAGGGTGCCATATAAAGACGGAGCCAGAGTCAGAGTGATGCATCTGTGAATCAAAAAATGCCAAGTGTTGCCAGGAACCACCAGCAGCTGGGAGAGAGGCAGGGAACAGGTTCTTCCTCAGAAGGAAGGAACCAGCCCTGCCAACACCTTCATTTAGAACTGCTATCCTCCAGAACTAGGAAAGAGCAAATTTCTGCATTTTAAAAAATATTTATTTGTTTGTTGAGACATGGTCTGGCTCCACTGTCCAGGCTGGAGTGCAGGGGCATAATCTCAGCTCACTGCAACCTCCACATCCTGGACTAAGCCATCCTCCCACCTCAGCCTCACAAGTAGCTGGGACTACAAGTGCATGTCATCATGTCTGGTTATTTTTTATTTTTATTTTATTTTTTTTTTTTTATTTTTTTATTTATTTTTATTTTTTTTTTTATTTTTATTTTTATTTTTTATTTTTTTTTTAATTTTTTATTGGATTATAGGTTTTGGGGTACATGAGCAGAGCATGCAAGACAGTTGCATAGGTACACACATGGCAGTGTGCTTTGCTTTTCTTCTCCCCTTCACCCACATTTGGCATTTCTCCCCAGGCTATCCCTCCCCACCTCCCCCTCCCACTGGCCCTCCCCTTTTCCCCCCAATAGACCCCAGTGTTTAGTACTCCCCTCCCTGTGTCCATGTGTTCTCATTTTTCATCACCCACCTATGAGTGAGAATATGCGGTGTTTCATTTTCTGTTCTTGTGTCAGTTTGCTGAGGATGATGTTTTCCAGATTCATCCATGTCCCTACAAACGACACGAACTCATCATTTCTGATTGCTGCATAATATTCCATGGTGTATATGTGCCACATTTTTCCAATCCAGTCTATCATCAATGGGCATTTGGGTTGGTTCCAGGTCTTTGCTATTGTAAACAGTGCTGCAATGAACATTCGTGTACATGTGTCCTTATAGTAGAACGATTTATAGTCTTTTGGATATATACCCAGTAATGGGATTGCTGGGTCAAATGGAATTTCTATTTCTAAGGCCTTGAGGAATCGCCACACTGTCTTCCACAATGGTTGAACTAATTTACACTCCCACCAACAGTGTAAAAGTGTTCCTTTTTCTCCACATCCTCTCCAGCATCTGTTGTCTCCAGATTTTTTAATGATCGCCATTCTAACTGGCGTGAGATGGTATCTCAATGTGGTTTTGATTTGCATCTCTCTGATGACCAGTGACGATGAGCATTTTTTCATATGATTGTTGGCCTCATATATGTCTTCTTTCGTAAAGTATCTGTTCATATCCTTTGCCCACTTTTGAATGGGCTTGTTTGTTTTTTTCCTGTAAATCTGCTTGAGTTGTTTGTAAATTCTGGATATCAGCCCTTTGTCAGATGGGTAGACTGCGAAAATTTTTTCCCATTCTGTTGGTTGCCGATCCACTCTAGTGACTGTTTCTTTTGCCGTGCAGAAGCTGTGGAGTTTCATTAGGTCCCATTTGTCTATTTTGGCTTTTGTTGCCAATGCTCTTGGTGTTTTGTTCATGAAGTCCTTGCCTACTCCTATGTCCTGGATAGTTTTGCCTAGATTTCCTTCTAGGGTTTTTATGGTGCCAGGTCTTATGTTTAAGTCTTTAATCCATCTGGAGTTAATTTTAGTGTAAGGTGTCAGGAAGGGGTCCAGTTTCTGCTTTCTGCACATGGCTAGCCAGTTTTCCCAACACCATTTGTTAAACATGGAATCCTTGCCCCATTGCTTGTTTTTGTCAGGTTTATCAAAGATTGTATAGTTGTATGTATGTTGTGTTGCCTCCGGTGCCTCTGTTTTGTTCCATTGGTCTATATCTCTGTTTTGGTACCAGTACCATGCTGTTTTGATTACTGTAGCCTTGTAGTATAGTTTGAAATCCGGTAGTGTGATGCCCCCCGCTGTGTTCTTTTTGCTTAGAATTGACTTGGCTATGCGGGCTCTCTTTTGGTTCCATATGAAGTTCATGGTGGTTTTTTCCAGTTCTGTGAAGAAAGTCAATGGTAGCTTGATGGGGATAGCGTTGATTCTGTAAATTACTTTGGGCAGTATAGCCATTTTCATGATATTAATTCTTCCTAACCATGAACATGGAATGTTTCTCCATCTGTTTGTGTCCTCTCTGATTTCGTTGAGCAGTGGTTTGTAGTTCTCCTTGAAGAGGTCCCTTACGTTCCTTGTGAGTTGTATTCCAAGGTATTTTATTCTTTTTGTAGCAATTGCGAATGGCAGTTCGCTCTTGATTTGGCTTTCTTTAAGTCTGTTATTGGTGTAGACGAATGCTTGTGATTTTTGCACATTGATTTCATATCCTGAGACTTTGCTGAAGTTGTTTATCAGTTTCAGGAGTTTTTGGGCTGAGGCGATGGGGTCTTCTAGGTATACTATCATGTCGTCTGCAAATAGAGACAATTTGGCTTCCACCTTTCCTATTTGAATACCCTTTATTTCTTTTTCTTGCCTGATTGCTCTGGCTACAACTTCCAGTACTATATTGAATAGGAGTGGTGAGAGAGGGCATCCTTGTCTAGTACCAGATTTCAAAGGGAATGCTTCCAGTTTTTGCCCATTCAGTATGATATTGGCTGTTGGTTTGTCATAAATAGCTTTTATTACTTTGAGATACGTTCCATCGATACCGAGTTTATTGAGGGTTTTTAGCATAAAGGGCTGTTGAATTTTGTCAAATGCCTTCTCTGCGTCAATTGAGATAATCATGTGGTTTTTGTTTTTGGTTCTGTTTATGTGGTGAATTACGTTGATAGACTTGCGTATGTTGAACCAGCCTTGCATCCCTGGGATGAATCCTACTTGATCATGATGAATAAGTTTTTTGATTTGCTGTTGCAATCGGCTTGCCAATATTTTATTGAAGATTTTTGCATCTATGTTCATCATGGATATTGGCCTGAAGTTTTCTTTTCTCGTTGGGTCTCTGCCGGGTTTTGGAATCAGGATGATGTTGGTCTCATAAAATGATTTGGGAAGGATTCCCTCTTTTTGGATTGTTTGAAATAGTTTTAGAAGGAATGGTACCAGCTCCTCCTTGTGTGTCTGGTAGAATTCGGCTGTGAACCCATCTGGACCTGGGCTTTTTTTGTGAGGTAGGCTGTTAATTGCTGCCTCAACTTCAGACCTTGTTATTGGTCTATTCATAGTTTCAGCTTCCTCCTGGTTTAGGCTTGGGAGGACACAGGAGTCCAGGAATTTATCCATTTCTTCCAGGTTTACTAGTTTATGTGCATAGAGTTGTTTGTAATATTCTCTGATGATGGTTTGAATTTCTGTGGAATCTGTGGTGATTTCCCCTTTATCATTTTTTATTGCATCTATTTGGTTGTTCTCTCTTTTATTTTTAATCAATCTGGCTAGTGGTCTGTCTATTTTGTTGATCTTTTCAAAAAACCAGCTCTTGGATTTATTGATTTTTTGAAGGGATTTTCGTGTCTCAATCTCCTTCAGCTCAGCTCTGATCTTAGTAATTTCTTGTCTTCTGCTGGGTTTTGAGTTTTTTTGATCTTGCTCCTCTAGCTCTTTCAATTTTGACGATAGGGTGTCAATTTTGGATCTCTCCATTCTCCTCATATGGGCACTTATTGCTATATACTTTCCTCTAGAGACTGCTTTAAATGTGTCCCAGAGGTTCTGGCACGTTGTGTCTTCATTCTCATTGGTTTCGAAGAACTTCTTTATTTCTGCCTTCATTTCGTTGTTTACCCAGTCAACATTCAAGAGCCAGTTGTTCAGTTTCCATGAAGCTGTGCTGTTCTGGGTCGGTTTCTGTATTCTGAGTTCTAACTTGATTGCACTATGGTCTGAGAGGCTGTTTGTTATGATTTCAGTTGTTTTGCATTTGTTGAGCAGTGCTTTACTTCCAATTATGTGGTCAATTTTAGAGTAGGTGTGATGTGGTGCTGAGAAGAATGTGTATTCTGTGGATTTGGGGTGGAGAGTTCTGTAAATGTCCACCAGGTTTGCTTGCTCCAGGTCTGAGTTCAAGCCCTGGGTATCCTTGTTGATTTTCTGTCTGGTTGATCTGTCTAGTATTGACAGTGGAGTGTTAAAGTCTCCCACTATTATTGTGTGGGAGTCTAAGTCCTTCTGTAAGTCATTAAGAACTTGCCTTATGTATCTGGGTGCTCCTGTGTTGGGTCCATATATGTTTAGGATCGTTAGCTCTTCTTGTTGTATCGATCCTTTTACCATTATGTAATGGCCTTCTTTGTCTCTTTTGATCTTTGTTGCTTTAAAGTCTATTTTATCAGAGATGAGAATTGCAACTCCTGCTTTTTTTTGCTTTCCATTAGCTTGGTAAATCTTCCTCCATCCCTTTATTTTGAGCCTTTGTGTATCCTTGCATGTGAGATGGGTTTCCTGGATACAGCACACTGATGGGTTTTGGATTTTTATCCAATTTGCCAGTCTGTGTCTTTTGATTGGTGCATTTAGTCCATTTACGTTTAGGGTTAATATTGTTATGTGTGAATTTGATACTGCCATTTTGATGCTAAGTGGCTGTTTTGCCTGTTAGTTGTTGTAGATTCTTCATTATGTTGAAGCTCTTTAGCATTCAGTGTGATTTTGGAATGGCTGATTGATCCTTTCTATGTGTAGTGCCTCTTTTAGGAGCTCTTGTAAAGCAGGCCTGGTGGTGACAAAATCTCTGAGTACTTGCTTGTTCGCAAAGGATTTTATTCTTCCTTCACTTCTGAAGCTCAATTTGGCTGGATATGAAATTCTGGGTTGAAAGTTCTTTTCTTTAAGAATGTTGAATATTGGCCCCCACTCTCTTCTGGCTTGTAGTGTTTCTGCCGAGAGATCTGCTGTGAGTCTGATGGGCTTCCCTTTGTGGGTGACCCGACCTTTCTCTCTGGCTGCCCTTAGTATTCTCTCCTTTATTTCAACCCTGTTGAATCTGACAATTATGTGCCTTGGGGTTGCTCTTCTTGCGGAATATCTTTGTGGTGTTCTCTGTATTTCCTGCAATTGAGTGTTGGCCTGTCTTGCTAGGTGGGGGAAATTCTCCTGGATGATGTCCTGAAGAGTATTTTCCAGCTGGGATTCATTCTCTTCGTCCCCTTCTGGTACACCTATCAAACGTAGGTTAGGTCTTTTCACATAGTCCCACATTTCTTGGAGACTTTGTTCATTCCTTTTTGCGCTTTTTTCTCTGATCTTGGTTTCTCGTTTTATTTCATTGAGTTGGTCTTCGACTTCAGATATTCTTTCTTCTGCTTGGTCAATTCGGCTATTGAAACTTGCGTTTGCTTCGCGAAGTTCTCGTATTGTGTTTTTCAGCTCCTTTAATTCATTCATATTCCTCTCTAAGGTATCCATTCTTGTTATCATTTCCTCGAATCTTTTTTCAAATCTTTTTTCAAGGTTCTTAGTTTCTTTGCATTGATTCAATACATGATCTTTTAGCTCACAAAAGTTTCTCATTATCCATCTTCTGAAGTCTAATTCCGTCATTTCGTCACAGTCATTCTCCGTCCAGCTTTGTTCCCTTGCTGGTGAGGAGTTTTGGTCCTTTCTAGGAGGCGATGTGTTCTGGTTTCGGGTGTTTTCCTCCTTTTTGCGCTGGTTTCTTCCCATCTTTGTGGATTTGTCCGCTGGTCGTCTGCGTAGTTGCTGACTTTTCGTTTGGGTCTCTGAGTGGACACCCAGAATGTTGATGATGAAGTATTTCTGTTGCTTGGTTTTCCTTCTACCAGTCTAGCCCCTTCGCTGTACGACTGTTGAGGTCCGCTCCAGACCCTGCTTGTCTGGGGTGCACCTCTAGTAGCCGTGGCACAGCGAGGGATGCTACCAGTTTCTTTTTCTGCTCTCTTTGTCCCAGGATGATGCCTGCCTAATGACAGTCTTTTGGATATAGAGGGGTCAGGGAGCTGCTTGAGGAGACAGTTTGTACTTTATAGGGGTTTAATTGCTGAGCTGTGCACTCTGTTGTTCATTCAGAGCTGTTAGGCTGCTATGTTTGATTCTGCTGCAACACAGCTCATTAAACAACCCTTTTTTTTTTTCTCAAATGCTCTGTGTTGAGGGGTTTGGGCTTTATTTTTGGATGTCCGATCAGGTGTCCTGCCCAGCTCAAAGGCAGACTAGCCACTGTTTGGCTGCCGAGGCTCCGCCCTGCTGTTGTGTGATTCGCGCTGTTCCTGCCGGCTCTGCTGTGGTCTCCGCCACGCCCTGCGGCGGAGTCTCTTCGTTGTAGCGTGTTGCCTCAGCAACGGCAGGCTGCGTCAGCAGTGGGCGTGTATCTCGGTAGGGACGGGTTGCCTCGGCAACGGCTGGCTGCGTCAGCAGTGGGCGTGTATCTCAGTTGGGGCGGGTTGCCTCGGCAACGGCTGGCTGCCTCAGCAGTGGGCGTGTATATCAGTTGGGGCAGGTTGCCTCCGTAGTGGTGGACGCCCCTCCCCCACAGAGCGTCTCGGACCGTCTGCCTGGGATAGTTTGAAATCGCGGTTTTGTTCGTCCCACTGGGTATCCCAAGCAATCTGTCCCTGCAATCCCCTGGGCTGGGCTACTGTGCAAGTCTCGTTCAGTCTCAAGTCCAGCCCTCTCAATTCTCAGGTTGCTGGTTCAACAAGGCACCCGGACAAGCGCGCCCTGTGGGGATTGCTGGGTAGGGCCGGCCGCCGCCGCCCCGGCTGCCGGCTTCGCCAGGCAGACCTACTGCCTGGCGTCCCGTGTCTTTTTATACTTGGGAGTTTCCCCGTTCTGTGGGCAACAAAGATCAGTCTGGAAATGCAGCACTGACTCACCGTTTGCGAATTCAACGCGGGCTCCAATCCTGGGTTGTTCTCACAGCGCCATCTTGAGTCCCCCCCTCTATTTTTTATTTTTTATTTTTAAGACTGAGTTTTCCTCTTGTTGCCCAGGCTGGAGTGCAATGGCGCGATCTCAGCTCACTGCAACCTCCACCTCCCAGGTTCAAGTAATTCTTCTGCCTCAGCCTCCTAAGTAGCTGAGATTACAGGTGTGGCCATCATGCCTGGCTAATTTTGTCTTTTTTTTTTTTTAGTAGAGATGGGATTTCACCTTGTTGGCCAGGCTGGTCTTGAACTCCTGACCTCAAGTGATCCACCAACCTCAGCCTCCCAAAGTGCTGGAATTACAGGTATGAGTCATGGTGCCTGGCCAGTTTCTGCAGTTTAAGGCCACTCTGTGGTATTTTGCTATAACAACCTTAGGAAGCTCGTATAGACATGAAGAAGGTGGTGGTTGGAGAGCTGGGGTTGATGGGGGTTGATGGTGGGCAGTTTTCTCAGTCCCACTTTGGTGCTTTGTGACCGCTGTGAGGGTGAAGATGTCGGCAGATGCTAGAGAGATCCTATGGGATGGACTTGGTGGGACTTGGCAACTCATCACATGCTGAGCTGGCAGTAAAGGGGACATGCACAAAAGAGGCAAAGATTACTCCAAGGCTTCATAGCTGCTGCCTGAGAGACTACCTTCCTCCTGATTTCCTGGTTCTGGGAATGGCATTGCCATTCCCCCAGGGGAGAGGATGTTGTCTGAGAATTGGTATCTTCCTGGAGAAGGAGTGGAGGAGGGAGTTATCCTGAGAAGTGATGAGTGAGTTTGTGGTGAGGAAATGGAGGTGGTGAGAGATGATAAATGATATGGTTTAGCTGTGTCCTCACCCAAATATCACTTGAATTGCATCTCCCAGAATTCCCATGTGTTGTGGGAGGGACCCAGGGAAGGTAACTGAATCTTGGGGAGGGGGGCAGTCTTTCCCTTGCCATTCTCGTCATAGAGAATAAGTCTCATGGGATCTGATGGGTTTATCAGGGGTTTCTGCTTTTGCTTCTTCCTCATTTTCTCTTGCCACCACCATGTAAGAAGTGCCTTTTGCCTTCTGCTATTATTCTAAGGCCTCCCTAGCCATGTGGAACTACAAGTCTAATTAAACCTCTTTTTCTTCCCAGTCTCAGGTATGTCTTTATCAGCAGCATGAAAACGGACTAATCCAGCGACTTTGCAAGTTTAGAAATGAAAGAGAGGCAGTTAATCTTTGCTAGGCCAGGAGGCATATTCTTTGAATGTCACTGTATTTTGGCTGCCACAGGGCTATCTTGGCCTCAAAAATGTTAATACTACTCTTTTTTTTTCTGCTCCCATCTCTGCTATATAGTAAATTGAACCATGTCTCTACATCATAATCCTGGATATTATAATTGTCTATCTGAATCTGAAACAGACAATGAAACAGGATTGGAAGAAGGCTCCAAGGAAGGGGTGCATTCCTGTGACCATGTCTACATGTGTGAATGTGTATGTGTGTGCATGCATGTGCATGTGCAGGGGAAGAGGCAGGGAGTGCTTAGAAACTGGGCATCTCATCCCAACAATGCCCTTTACCACACTTGTCTTGTTAATTTCTCAGGTGATGGCTCCCATCCTTCACCTTTCCCCACTCAGCCCACATGATGATCATCCTATGGAGGTGTGACAATAGCAATTGCCCACAGGAAGTCCTGGGCCTGGGTCTCCTCTAGCCAGCAGGGGCTGTGGCTCCAGAGAAGCTGGTTAACTGCAGTCAAGGTCAGGGGGTACCTCCTCTCCTGCTTCTAGATCACAGCCATGGCTGCTCCTACTTCTTTGATTTTTGTAATTTTTAATTTTTGTGGGTACACAGTAGGTGTATATATTTATGGGGTACATGAGATATTTTGGTGCAGGCATGAAATGCGTAATAATCGCAAACATGGAAAATTGGGTATCCATCCCCTGATGCTCCTACTTCTTGTCCTTACTGGAAAAGAACCTGTTTTCTAGTGCTGTGTTGTGTCTGAGCCTGACAGCAATTCACTGTTGCTTGGTTTTTGTTGTTGTTCCAAAAAATAGCGTCTTCCTCTTTTCCCCAGGCTCGAGTACACTGGCATGATCATAGCTCACGACAGCCTCCAACTCCTGAGCTTAAGCGATCCTCCCACCTCAGCCTAGCCTCAGTAGCTGGGATTACAGTCATGCACCACCATCCTTGGCTAATTTTTAAATTTTTTGTAAAGACAGGGTCTCACTGCTTTTCTAAGCATGACCCCTCAGCCTACCTTCCTGGCTCAGAAACAGCAAGCTGGTTAAAGCTAATACCTTATTGTAATGGAGTCCTGGAGATCAAAGCCAGAGGATCAGAGGCAGCAAATCTCCAAAAGCCTGAAAGGCATTTTTCCTTCCGGCACAATTCTGACCCCCCTCCCCTGTTTGTTCAGACACTTCTTAGCTGTAATATAATCCTCTGGCTCCAATTGCAGCCTAATGCCAGGAAAGAATTCATGCTTATTTATTAAACCTTTACAAAGAGTAGAGTGGAGCAGGATGAAAATTAAGAACAGAATCAAATCAAAGGTTTATCATGCATACCATCATCCACATAGCCCAGGTCTGCTGATGGAAACAAGGGGCAAGAGACTGCCCCTCAAACCCTTGAGGTAACCTTGAAAAGGTCAGTAGGAGAGCACTAAATATGAAAGACAGCAGTGTTCAAAAGTACTGAGTTGTACAAAGTACTGAGTTGTAAAGAACAGATTTTGTTTGGAGGACATTAAGAAGCTGAAGGCTGGTATAATTTAGGCTGTGTTAGAGAATGCAGCCAGAGAGGCAGGCTGCGAATATATTATGAAGACTCTCTTCTACCGCACAAGAAATTTTGATTTTATCGCATGAATGGTGTTGTTAAGGAGGAGAGCTGAGAGTCCTTAAGTAGGAGAGCTGTTGGATCAGATTTTTATTTATAAATGACAGATTCTGCTAAAGGCTGGGAGATGGAAAGGTAAAGGATGATAGGCAGAGGGTATTGAGGGAGGGGCAGAAATGGCAGAACTGGCAGAAAAATGGGAGGGAGACGGAGGGGAAAGAGCCAAGGTAAAAGCCAAGATCCTGCCGGGCGACTAGGTGGGTGGTAGTGCTATTAACAGAGATGGGGAGTACAAGGTAGGCAGCAGGTTTGGCAGGGGAACCACGTGCTTACTTCAAACCTGTTTAATGTACCTGGGTGCTCTCCAGAAGACACCCAGGAGGTAGGGGACTTTAAAACAAGAGGTAGAAAATAGGACATTTAGCACAGGTGGGGACACATCTATAGATGGAGAATCAAAATGGAAACTACCAGCTGGGCAGTGGCTCACACCTGTAATCCCAGCACTTTGGGAGGCCAAGGCAGGTGAATTACCTGATGTCAGGAGTTCGAGAACAGCCTGGCCAACATGGGGAAACCATGTCTCTACTAAAAATACAAAAATTAGCTGGGTGTGGTGGTGTGTGCCTGTAATCTCAGCTACTTAGGTGGCTGAGGCAGGAGAATCGCTTGAACCCATAAGCCGGGGGTTGCAATGAGCCAAGATGGCACCACTGCACTCCAGCCTGGGCAATAGAGTGAGACTCAGTCTCAAAAAAAAAAAAGATGCCAACAGGTCATATAGAAGCTAAGTGTGAAATTATGAGCTACCAACTAGAGAGAACTTAGCATGGGAGGTGATCCAAGCATGAGAGCACAGCAGATGGGAAAGCTTCACCGGCTCACCTGGCTCTCCCGCAGCACATAAACAGCGTGGTGAAGATGGAGAAAATGCCTCAGATGGAAGCAACTGAAATCCTTCCTCCTTTCCCTTTGGTTGACTCTGCCCACTGCCTTGCAGCTTCATCTGTAGTCCAGATCTTTTTTTATTTTGTTTATTTAGAGACGGGGTCTGTCTGTGTTGCCCAAGCTGATCTGGAAGTCTTGGGCTCAAGCAATCCTCCTGCCTCAGCCTCCTGAATACCTGGGATTGCAGGTGGGACCACTCCACTATGCCAGGCTTCTAGTCCACAACTAACCCTTTTCCCGCCAGGGGGTCAAGACCATGTGGGTAGGCTAGTCCACCTCTGGACAGTTCTGTTACTGCAACCTAGAAAGATAGAATACAGTCATGTGTCACTTAACAACAAGGATACTGTAAACCAAAATTAAAATTCCAAGTCCCCCAACAGACTGAATGGACCCCCTTCCCCAGCCAAGGGGCTTCCAAGGAAACCCAAATAGCTAGTCCAGGCCATGATGAGAAGGCGGTGTTCGACATGCCTCCTCATACACTCTCAGTTTACACACAACTGATCACCATTAACGTTAAAATAGAGATCTTAAGACTGACAGAACAGATTCTTTGTAGCAAAAAATATCAACTCCAGCTGGCTCTGGAAATAAAAGTATTTTACCCCAAATTATATTTGTTTGACATATTTTGAAATGGCCCTGCAAAACTGTCTCATATGGGAGAAATTTACATTCTGGAGAGAATCCTCTTCCCTTTCTGGGTCTTTTCCTGATCCAGGAGAGATTTAACTAAGACTCTGATATCTTTTAAGGCCCAATAAGGGACATTTACCATGTATTCCCTCTGAAGCTTGCTACCTAAAGGCTTTATCTACATGAGAAGAACCTTGGTTTCCACAACTCCCGTCCCCCTTACCTTAATCCAAGCAGACTTTAACTCTTCAGGCAGAGCTTAACTCTTTCAACTAATCACCAATCAGGAAATCTCTGAATCCATTTATGACCTGGAAGCCCCTACTTCCCACCCTGCTTCAAAATGTTCCACCTTTCTGGGATAAATCAATGTATACATTATGTATTAGTCAGGATTCTCTAGAGGGACAGAACTAACAGCATATATATATATATATATATATATATATATATATATATATATGCTACTGCATATATGGGAGTTTATTAACTCACACATTCACGAGGTCCCACAATAGGCCAACTGCAAGCTGAGGAGGAAGGAGAGCCAGTCCAAGTCCCAGAACTGAAGAACTTGGAGTGTGATGTTCAAGGACAGGAAGCATCCAGCACAGGAAAACGATGTAGGCTGGGAGGCTAGGCCAGTCTCTCTTTTCACATTTTTCTGCCTGCTTTATATTCTAGCCATGCTGGCTGCTAATTAAATGATGCCCATCAGATTAAGGGTGGGTCTGCCTTTCCCAGCCCACTGACTCAAATGTTAATCTGGCAACACCCTCACAGACACATTTGCATCCTTCGACCCAATCAAGTTGACACTCAGTATTAACCATCACACCCTACATGTATCAATTTATGTCTTTGCCTGTAACTTCTTTCTAAAATGTATAAAATCAAGCTGTAACCAAACCACCTCGGACACATGTTCTCAGGACCTCTTGAGGCTGTGCCATGGGCCATGGTCCTTAACCTTGGCAAAATAAACCTCTAAATTGATTGAGACCTGTCTCAGACACCTTTTGGTTTATAGTATGTTCTGAAAAAAAATATGTGTTTAGGCAATTTCGTCACTGTGTAGACATCATAGAGTGAACTTACACAAACTCAGATGGTATAGTCACCTATGCCATCTATTTTGTTTCATAATGGTTAGCCATTATGCAACAAAACATAACAAAAGAAAATTTGGAAAATAATGAATGAAGACCAAAAGATGAGTTACAGAAACCACCATTAACCTTGTAGTATATCCCTTTCCAGTCTCTTTTCTATTATATGTAGGAGTTTTGCTTATTGTTACTTTTGTTTGTTTTATACATACATGTAATGGTTCACGTTAAGTAATATTACAGGGTGGGCACAGTGGCTCATGCCTGTAATCCCAGCACTTTGAGAGGCCGAGGTGGGTGGATCACCTGAGGTCAGAAGTTTGAGACCAGCTTGGTTAACATGGTAAAACCCAGTGTCTACTAAAAATACAAAAATTAGCTGGGCATGGTAGCACATGTCTGCAATCCCAGCTACTTGGGAGGCTGAGGCAGGAGAATTGCTTGAACCTGGGAAGCAGAGGCTGCAGTGAGCCAAGATCATACCATTGCACTCCAGCTTGGGCAACAAGAGTGAAACCCCATCTCAAGAAAAAAACAAAAGACATTATAAACTATGTTATATATATATAATATTACTTTTAGGAATGATGTTAATTACTTTTGTTGGAAATAATTTATTTGAATCAGTTATAACATATATATATGGTAAAAAAAATTCAAAATGCAAAAAAAAATAAAATTAAAAATTAAAAAAAAAATTCAAAATGCAAAAAAAAGTACAGTTGTTCCTCCCATTCACAGGGGATTGGTTCCAGGAACCCCTGAGGATACAAAACCTGTAGATGCTCAAGTTCCTTATATAAAATGATGTAGTACATTCAGCAGATACAGAGGGCCAACTGTCCACAGGAAGGCTGTCTCCCTGTATTCTCATCCCTGTCTTCAAACCACCCAGCTCTCATCAAACATTTCTAGTCTGTTGTGTGTACTTCCAGAGATATTTTGTGTATGTGCAAAATGAATTTATGAATACATAGTCTTCCTTCTTCTCCCCCTAGTGGCAGCACACTGTGCACACTCTCTGCACCTTATTTTTTTCACCTAATAGTGTATCCTGGAGCCTGTTCCAGATTGCCTAATTAAAGCAGGCAGTTGGAGGGCCAGGCGCGGTGGCTCACACCTGTAATCCCAGCACTTTGGGAGGCCGAGGTGGATGGATCACGAGGTCAACAGATCGAGACCATCCTGACCAACATGGTGAAACCCTGTCTCTACTAAAAAATGCCAAAATGGCACACACCTGTAGTCCCAGCTACTCAGGAGGCTGAGGCAGGAGAATTGCTTGTACCCGGGAGGCAGAGAGTGCAGTGAGCTGAGATTGTGCCACTGCACTCCAGCCTGGGAGACAGAGTGAGACTGTCTCAAAAAAAAAAAAAAAAAAGCAGGCAGTTGGAATAGTTTTTTATTGGAAAAGCAATTTCTTTGCAAACAACAAATGGTGGCTCTCCGAGGGGCATCCATATCCTCCCTCGAGCCAAAATGACAGGAAGCAAGTGGCCCACCTACCAGGTCTGCCCATGGAAACCAGGAATACCAACTCTAAGATTCCTGTCTCTTGCCCACAGTGTGGGTATGCTCAGGAGGCAGAAATATCTGTTAATAAATGGAGGCAGAATGTCCAGAGAAAACAAGACTAAAGAATAAGCTTTGTTCCAGAAGTAAAGTTGCTTTCTGTTTCCTGTACACTGGCTTGTGCATGCCCATGTGTTCTAGGAAACTGCCCCATGTCTCCCCAGCCTTCCATCTCTCCAATGCCTCAGATGCAGATGGGCTGACTCAAGGATGTTGTGATCGGGGCCAAAAGGTCCACCTTGCCAATAAACGTCCTCCTACCCCATCACCCTACCATCACCTTGCCATGGCCTTTTCTTCCTGGGTGTCTAAAAATTTCCTCATTAGAGAAACAGTCTTCTGCCCTAACTCAATCCTCTAGCGTTTTAAGGTGCGTGTTACCTTAAATCAGATCAACTAGTCCATGTGTTGAATACTCAGAAAGATACTAAAAATCTAAGATTTGACATAATAATGATAATATTAAGAGTCCTATAAAGAGGGGGATTGTTGAAAAGAAATGCAGACAGCGCCTGAAATATTTGTTGGGGACAAAATTTTCCTATTTGCCTAAACAGCTAAGAACCATCCCCACTTCCACCTTGACCCTAGACAAATGGGAAGGGTGCCTTTCTCATGTTTACTGTGTTGAGGAGACCCTAAGAGCCACACTATACAACTCTGGGTTTCAAGGAGCATACAATCCCCTATATGCCAGGCACAGGTCCAGGCACTACAGATATGGAGATGAGCAAGGCAGGGACTCATGCTCATCGTCCAGGTGGTGAGATGAGATGCTGGCATGAAAAATTAACTAGCGGGGAGGGTTAATGAGTACAAAAAAAATAAAATGAATAAGATCTACTGTTTGATAGCACAACAGGGGACTATAGTCAATAATAACTTAATCGTACATTTAAAAATAACTAAAAAAGTGTAATTGGAATGTTTGTGATACAAAGATAACTGCTTGAGGGGATGGATAGCCCATTCCATGATGTGATTATTACATATTGCATGCCTGTATCAAAACACTTCATGTACCCCATAAATATATACACCTACTATGTATCCACAAAACATGTTTATAAGTCAACTATACAAGAGCTATCATTGGGTGATAAAAAAAGATTGCCAAAAAAACACAGATTGACTTTTAAACTATGGGTCTTGACTCATCAATGGATAATGAAAGCAAGTTTGGTGGACAGTGGATGTCACCAGAAGTTTTTTTTTTAAAGGAGAAGAATAGAATGGAAAATATCAACGCATACAGCACATACTTTGGTTATTGTTTTGTGAATCTTTGTTTTCAGTTTTTTGAATCAAGTCACATGTGTTCCGATCATGATATGAAATATATTTTTAGTGTGAATTATAGGCACAAAGGTTGAAAACAACTGACATCACAGGAAGGAGTCACCAAGATAAATTTGAGAAACCAGGAAATAAATCTCTCAAAAGTACAGAACGTAGCACAGAATAGGAGCTCCGAAAATGTTTATTGAGGCTGGGCACAGTGGCTCACGCCTATAATCCCAGAACTTTGGGAGGCCGGGGAGGATGGATCACCTGAGGTCAGAGCTCAAGACCAGCCTGGCCAACATGCTGAAATGTGTCTCTACTAAAAATGTAAAAATTAGCCAGGCGTGGTGGTGTGGGCCTATCGTCCCAGCTACTCAGGAAGCTGAGGCAGGAGAATCGCTTAAACCCAGGAGGTGGAGGTTGCAATGAGCTAAGATCACACCACTGCACTCTAGCCTGGGCGACAGAGCAAGACTCTGTCTCAAAAAATTAAATATTAAAATTAAAAAAGAATTGATATCTGGAAATGTCTGTCACATCTCCTTCAATACAGTCTCTGCTTCAAACCCTTCAATGATTTTCCACTGCTTTTCAGAGTAAATCTGAAATCCTTAAAGTTATCCTAAGTGAAATAACTCAGAAAAACTTTTTTTAAAGTAAAAATAAAAATTTTTAAATTTTAAAAATAAAGACCAGGTGTAGTGGCTCATGCCTGTAATCCCAGCTTTGAGAGGCTGAGATGGGAGGATCACGTGAGGCCAGGAGTTCAAGACCAGCCTGGGCAACATAGTGAGACCCTGTCTTTGTAATAATAATAATAAATAAAAATAAAATCCTTAAAGTTGCTCTATGGGCTGAATTCTGTCCCCCACCACCACAAAAAAATTCGTATGTTGAAACCTTAACTTTCAGTACCTCGGAATGTGACTGTTATTGCATATAGGGCCTTCGAGGAAGTGAGCTAAATGGGAGTCTTTAGGGTGGGGTGTAATCCAAATTTTCTGGATTCCTATAAAAAGAGATTAGAACATACAGAGAGAAAACAGAGATATGCAGGCACAGGGAAAAGACCGTGTGGATGAGGCAGGAGAATAGGGTCTGGAGGCGGGGAACTGATGGCCAATTCACACTAATTTCCTAGAACTAAATCAAAAGGAAAACCCCAACTTTCCACACCTAAACAACAAAAGGACTGGAAGCTACTCCCTTTGCAAACTGTCCCCCACTTTTTATTCATGGGAGATGAAATATTGAAAGTACCTCTGATTGGTTGCTTTCCACAATCAATCAGACGTTTGCAGAAGATTATAACTTGTAACTTCACTTTAGCTTCTGACTGGTTGCTTATCACAATCATTCAGACTGATTGGGCCATGTCCTCCTTTGCATAGAAGTGTAATTTCACCTTAGTTTCTGATTGGTTGCTTTCCATAACCAATCAGACGTTTGCAAAGGGTGTAACCTTTGTAACCTCACTTCAGCCTCTGATTGGTTGCTTTCTGCAACCAATCAGACTGACTGTGAGCCACTCTCTCATTTGCATGGGGTGTACACCAAGTGGCCAATGGAAAACCTCTAGAGGATATTTAAACCCCAGAAAATTCTGTAACAAGGCTCTTGAGTCCCTATACTTGGCCTGCTCCTACCGTGTGCAGTGTACTTTTGTTTGCAATAAATCTCTGGGGTTCTTTGGATTTTTGTTGTTGTTGTTGTTGTTGTTTAGATGAAGTCTCACTCTGTCGCCCAGGATGGAATGCAGTGGCACAGTCTGGACTCACCACAACCTCTGCCTCCCAGGTTCAAGCAATTCTCCTGCCTCAGCCTCCGGAGTAGCTGGGATTACAGGCATATGCCACCATGCCTGGCTAATTTTTGTTTTTTGGGGTTTTTTTTAGTAGAAATGGGGTTTCACCAAATTGAACAGGCTGGTCTACAGACTCCTGACCTCGTGATTCACCCACCTCGGCCTCCCAAAGTGCTGGGATCACAAGCATGAGCCACCGCACAGCCAAATCTGTTTTTATTGCATCATTCTTTCCTTGTTTTGTTTGTGCATTTTGTCAAATTCTTTGTTCAGAATGCCAAGAACCTAGACACCCACCACCTGTAACATGGAGACACTGAGAGAAGGTGGTCATCTGTAAGCCAAGGAGAGAGGCCTTGAAACCAAACCTGCCAATACCTTGATGTTGGACTTCCAGCCTTTAGCCATGAGAAAATAAATTTCTATCATTTAAGCCACCCAGTCTGTGGTACTTTGTTATGGTAGCCTCAGCCAACCAACACAGTTGCTTAAGAGAGTTGGGTGTGAGCTGAATCCCTGCTAACCTAGGGTTCACTCTTTCGCCATTCTCCCTTGCTTATGGCCCTCCAGTCACAGTGGCCTTTCTAGAAGGTCAGCCCCATTCCAGGCTCTGGAGCTCTGAATGCACTGTTCCTTCTAACTAGAGTTCTGTGCCGCCTGCTTTGTAAGTGACTGGCTCTTTCTTGTCCCACAGGTCTCAGCTCACATATTTCTTGAGAAGTCTTCCTGACCATCCTGTGGAACAGAAGTGTCTCCCTCTCCCTGATATTCTTTATTCCCGGCCATGGTTTGTTTCTTTATAGATTTTTATCATGATTTGTGATAAGTTTGTTTGTTTACTTATGTCATCATTCCTTTTGTTTTTCCAGTAGTAGACCTTAAACTCCCATGAGGGCAGAAACATGCCTGTCCTTGTCTTTTTAGGTTTGTTTTTTTTTTTTTTTTGACAAATCTTGCTCTGTCACCCAGGCTAGAGTGCAGTGGTGTGATCTTGGCTCAATGCAACCTCCGCCTCCCAGGTACAAGCAATTCTTTTTTTTTGAGATAGAGTCTTTCTCCATCACCAGGCACCAGGCTGGAGTACAGTGGTGCGACCTTGGCTCACTACAACCTCCACCTCCCAGGTTCAAGCAATTCTCCTGCCTCAGCCTCCTGAGTAGCTGGGACTACAGGCGCCTGCCACCACACCAGCTAATTGTTATATTTTTAGTAGAGACAGGGTTTCACCATATTAGCCAGGCTGGTCTCAAACTCCTGACCTTATAATCCACCCAACTTGGCCTCCAAAGTGCTAGGATTTTAGGCATGAGCCACCATGCCTGGTTAATGCCTGTCTTATTCACAGTTATGTTCCAATGGCCTAGCACATCCTAGACCGTCAATAAATAATTTCTGAGTGAATGAAATGTGTGTCATCTGGTATTTCCTGTGGCTTAAATTTATTATTTATTTATTTAGACGGGGTTGCTCAGGCTGAGTGTGGTGGTGCACTCATGGCTCACTGCAGCCTTGACCACCTGGGCTCAAGTGATCCTTCCATGTTAGCCCCCAAGTAGGTGGGACTATAGGTGCACGCCACCATGCCTGGCTAATTTTTTTATTTCTCTGTAGAGATGGGATTTTACCATATTGCAAGGCTGGTCTTGAACTCCTGGACTCAAGGGATCCACCTGCCTCAGCCTCCCAAAGTGCTGGGACTACAGGCATGAGCCTGGCCAGACCACACCTGGCCACTTAAGTTTATTTTATTATTTATTTATTTAGATGAAATCTTGCTGTGTCACCCAGGCTGGAGTGCAGTGGCACTATCTTGGCTCACTGCAACCTCCACCTCCTGGGTTCAAGCGACTCTCCTGCCTCGGCCTCCTGAGTAGCTGGGATTACAGGCACATGCCACCATACACGGCTAATTTTTGTATTTTTAGTAGAAATGGGATTTCACCATGTTTGCCAGGCTGGTCTTGAACTCCTGACCTTAAGTGATCTGCCCGCCTTGGCCTTCCAAAGTGCTGAGATTACAGGCGTGAGCCACCGTGTTGACAGTGGCCATTTAAATTTATTTTTAACTATGTGTTGAATGAAAGGAGAAAGAGTAAGCCTGACTTTTCTAGATGGGGAATGGGTAGCAATTGGGTACAATCACCACCCACACACACCCCTGGGGCTCAGGGGTACCACACTCCTGCTTCCTTTAAGCCATTTAACACCTTGGTGATCTTCTAAGAACCTAGCTTGTTAGTGGTTCCAGTTATAGCCTGGTGAGGGAGAAGATTGAAAATAATCTGTTATACATAATGTGTCAGAATTCTATCACCTACACTCAACCACAGTGCATCCACTCCAAACTCCACCAGCTCATTACCTGAAGACATCCAAAAGCATTCAAACCCTTATATGTTCCCTTTGTAATAATTCAACAGCAAAAACTAAAACCCAATAAACCAAGCTGTTTAAAAAGCTTCATGAAGAGGAAGGTTATTCCAACCACCGCTTATCACAAATGCTGAACTGTTCAACAGAGGACTACCATACGGAAATTGAAATCTGCTCCACGTTTCTAATATCAAGCCAGGAGAGAAAAGTCTGTCATTGTCTCTACATCTAAGATGAAACCGGGAGACTCAGAGCAGTGACTGCTTTGCCTCGGCTGGCCATAAATATCCCCTTGTCTAAAAAGTCCATGCCCAAGGTGGGCATGGTGGCTCATGCCTATAATCCCAGCACTTTGGGAGGCCAAGGTGGGTGGATCACTTGAGGCCAGGAGTTCAAGACCAGCCTGGCCAACATGGTGAAACCCCATCTCTATTAAAAATACAAAAATTAGTGAGGCATGGTGGCATAGCCCTGTAATCCCAGCTACTCAGAAGACTGAGGCAGGAGAAATATTTGAACCCAGGAGGTGGAGGTTTCATGAGCTGAGATCATGCTACTGCACTCCAACCTGGGTAACAGAGGGGGACTCTGTCTCAAAGAAAAGAAAAGGAAAAAAAGTCCATGCCTGCCAGATTGTTGGAACAATGCAGTATTATTTCAAAACATCTAAGTTTATGCAAAGAACAGAGTAATCCAAAATAAGGATATAACAAGGATATTACTTCTATTAATAAAATCTATTTATCTATTTTTGAAACAGAGTCTTGCTTTGTCACCCAGGCTGGAGTGCAATCGCAAGATCTTGGCTCACTGCAACTTCTGTCTCCCGGGTTCAAGTGATTCATTTCCCTCAGCTTCCCAAGTAGCTGGGGCTACAGGGCTATGCCACCACACTCTGCTAATTTTTGTATTTTTAGTAAAGATGGGATTTCACCATGTTGGCCAGGCTGTTCTCAAACTCCTGACCTCAAGTGATCCACCCACCTTGACCTCCCAAAGTGCTGGGATTACAGGCCTGAGCCACCACACCCAGCCTAAAATCTACTTTAAAAGTTTTGTGTGGTTTCTTCACTCAAAGTTTCTAGGCCTCTGAACATATTTAAGGGGAGCAAAAAGACAATGTTTGCATGTTTTAAATTAGTGAATAAAATATGGACAGCATTGTCTGTCTCAAGAATCAGATCAGAACTTTTGACCCTAAAATAAATCCAAATATTAGTTTTCCTATTTTTCTCACTTTATAATCATAAATGTGCCTTATTGATTTATTTATTCATTCTTTCTTTCTGCGTCTGCTTGCTAGGGAAATGTGTGCCTTATTTTAAGAGTCCATTGTTTTCCTCAAAGCCTGTCTGCAAAGTATTTTTGGAAAGTGAATCATTTAATATCTAAAGATGCCAACTGTTCTAGGAATCCTTATACTGAACTTTGTTTGCAGTAGTAAGAAGTATGTTTTTAATGTAAATATTCACTTTCCATCTTTTCTATCTTTGAAAATTCAGATTTTAAAAACTCAGATTTATGTCTCATAGATTCTGAAAATTCATCACTATGAAAATAGTAAATAGCTGACAAAATACCAATGGCATGGTATAAAACACAGAAGGGAATTAAATCAGTGGGTAGAAATGTCTTAACTTTGTGCTGATTAAGATGTAATATGTGAGAACTATTCGTTTCCTTTTTTAGCTTCCTCATCTCCCGTCTTATGTTTTCCTTCCCTCTCCCAATCCCCTACTTCAGCAAGTCCCCAAATTTTAAACATCAGTCTCCTGTTTGGCAATTTTTCCTGACTATTCAGCAGTCAGAAAACAGGAAAGTTATTCTTCCTTTTCCCCTGTTTTTAAAACTTCTAATTCTACTAGGCAGCTTTTACCTATCACACTGGACTTTAAAAAAGTATCTGAGGAATTAACTCACGCTAATGTGGAAAACACTGGTGAAAATTTCCTATGTCTTTTTTTTTTTTTTTGAGATGGAGGTTCACTCTTGTTGCCCAGGCTGGAGTGCAATAGTCTAATCTCGGCTCACTGAAACGTCCGCCTCCTAGGTTCAAGTGATTCTCCTGCCTCACTCTCTCGAGTAGCTGGGATTACAGGTGCCCAGCTAATGTTTTGCATTTTTAGTAGAGACAAGGTTTCAACACGTTGGCCAGGCTGGTCTCGAACTCCTGACCTCAGGTGATCCACCTGCCCCAGCCTCCCAAAGTACTAGGATTACAGGCGTGAGCCACCACGCCTGGTCTCCATGTCATTTTTTTAAAAAAGTCACCCATAGGCAGCAATGTTTTGACTCAAAGGAACAATTCATTAGTGAATGGATTCTCAAGAGGTCTTCTATTTTACATGCATTTGTCTCTGCTCTCTCTCTAGTTCACTCTAATGAGGCTAAAGAAGGCACACAGCCAAAAGGACAAAGAGACAACGAAGAACAATCTAAACCCAAAGCAAGCAGAAGGAAGGAAATAGTAAGGATTAGTGCAGATATTAATAAAATAGATAATAGAAAAACAGTAAAGAAAATCGATGAAAGCAAAAGTTGGTTCTTTAAAAATACCAACAACATAGACAAAACCCTAGCAAGACTGACCAGGAAAAAAAGACTCAATTATCAAATCCAGAATTGAATTCATTGCTATTGATCTCACAGAAATAAAAATTATAAGGTGGCCAGGTGCAGTGGCTCATGCCTATCATACCAGAACTTTGGGAGGCTGAGATGGGGGGATCACCTGAGGTCAGTAGTTCAAGACCAGCTTGACCAACATGGTAAAACCTCATCTGTACTAAAAATACAGAATTATCTGGGTGTAGTGGTACAAACTTGTAATCCCAGCTACTCTGTAAGCTGTTGGTAGGAAAATCACTTGAACATGGGAGGCAGAGGTTGCAGTGAGCTGAGATTGCACCATGGAACTCCAGCCTGGGCAACAACAGAGAGACTCCATCTCAAAAAAAAAAAATTCTGGAAGCTGGTTGCACAAGAATGTGAATATACTTATCACTATTAAATTGTATACTTAAAAATGGTTAAGATAGAAATTTTTATGTTCGTGTATTTTACCACAATTTTTTAAGAATAAATAATGATTTACAAACTCTTTCAAAATATAGAAGAGAAGGGAACATTTCCCAACTCATTCTATGAGGCTGGTATTACCCTGATACCTAAACCAAATTCAACACAAAAAAAGCTATAGACTAATATCTCTTACAAATCTACAGACTACTATCTCTTACAAATAAGATGCAAAATCCTCAAAAAAATATAAGCAAGTAGAATTTGGCAATATGTAAAATGGATTATACAGCACAATCAAGTGGAATTTATCTCAGGAATGCAAGATTGGCTTAACATCCAAAAGTCAATTGTGTAACACACCATATTAACAGAGTAAATGGGCCTGACTGCAGAATTCACACCAACCAGCACCATGCCTATGACACTGGGTTACTGAGACATCCACGGCCTGGCCCATGCCATCTGCCTGCTCCTGGAGTATACAGACTCAAGCTACAAGGAAAAGAAGTACAGGATGGGGGATGCTCCTGACTATGACAGAAGCCAGTGGCTGAATGAAAAATTCAGGCTGGGCCCGGACTTTCCCAATCTGCCCTACTTGATTGATGGGGCTCACAAGATCACCCAGAGCAATGCCATCATGCACTGCATTGCCTGCAAGCACAATCTGTGTGGGGAGACAGAAGAGGAGAAGATTTGGGAAGACATTTTGGAGAACCAGCTTATATACAACTGCATGTAGCTGACCAGACCTGCTAAACCCAGATTTTGAGAAACTGAAGCCAGAATATCTGGAGGTACTTCCTGCAATGCTGAAGCTCCACTCACAGTCTCTGGGGAAGCAGCCATGGTTTCTTGGGGGCAAGATCACCTTTGTGGATTTCATCGCTTATGATGTCCTTGAGGGAAACCAATTATTTGAGCCTAAGTACTTGGACGCCTTCCCAAACCTGAAGGACTTCATCTTCCGATTTGAGGGCTTGGAGAAGATCTCTACCTATATGAAGTCCAGCCACTTCCTCCCAAGACCTGTGTTCACATAGATGGCTGTCGGGGGCAACAAGTAGTGCCTTGTAGGCCAGGAGGTGGGAGTGAGTTGCCCATATTCAGCCCACTGCAGGGCTGTGGAGAGCAGCTCAACTCTGCACCCCAGCACCTGCCTTCTTGTTCCTTTCTCCTGTTTATTCCCTTCTTTATCCCCAAGACTTTATTGAATAAAGTCTTCCCCTAAACCCCTGTCCCATCCAAACCCTTTAAAGCCTCAGCTACCCACTTTCCTTGATGAATGTCCCCCTCCCAACATTACCCTTCTCTGCACTAAAGCCAGCCTGTCCTTCCTTCCTGTTAGTGGTTGTCTCTGTTTTGAGGGGCTTCACTGGCCCCTTGCCTGTGGAGCTCAGCCCTGAGGTCCCAGCACTGCATGAAAGAGCAGCATTCACAGGTTCACAGGCCCTGTTCTTGCAGCATGGTCCCTGCCTTAGACATACCTGATCCAAGTAAAGCCTAAACCATACACACAAACACACACACACATACACACATAGAAAGAGACAGAGAGAGAGAGTGTGTGTGTGTGTATCAAAATCCACAGGATCATTTCAATAGATGCAGAAAAAGCATTTGACAAAATTTAACATCCTTTCATGATGAAAAAACACTCAAGAAAGTGGGAATAGATGAGAATTTCTTCAATCTAATATAGGGCATCTACAAAAAACCCACAGTTAACAGCGTATTTAATGGTAAAAGAACTGATTCTTTTTCAGATGAAGCATCAAGATAAAATGAATAGGACAAAGACATCTGCTCTCCCAACTTCCATTCAACATTGTAAAGGAGGTTTCGGCCAAGGCAATTAGGCAAGTAGCAGATATAAAAAGCATCCAGCTTGGAAAGGAAAAAACAAAAGTATTCTATTAGTTGATTATGTGATTTTGCATATAGAAAATTCTAATTTTCACTAAAAAACTATTCAAACTAATAAACAAGTTCAACAAGGTTGCAGAATATAAGATCAATATACAAACATAAATTGTATTTCTTGATAGTATCAATAAGCAAATGAAAATGAAATAAAGAAAATTCTGTTTACGATAGCATCAAAAAGAAAAAATACACAGCAATTACTTTAACAAAAGAGGTGCTAAGCTTGTACACTGAAACCTATAAACATCATTGAAAGAAATTGAAAATTTTAGGGGATTCTGCCAAGATGGCCGAATAGAAACAGCTCTGGTGCTCAGCTCCCAGTGAGAGAGACGCAGAAAGTGAGTAATCTCCACATCTCCAAACAAGGTACCAGGTTCATTTCAATGGAACTAGTTGGACAGTGGTATAGCCCAAAGAGGGCAAACTGAGGCAGGGTGGGGCACTGCTCCATCCAGGAAGTGCATCTGACTGAAGGATCGGGGCTCTGCCCCGCCGGCACACCAGTCTGGATACTGCACTTCACCCAAAGCCTCTGAAACCCACAGACCAGGAGATCTTCACTGGACTGAAAAGAGCCCAAGTTACCTGGGCAAAGTTGAATAACAGCCCCAGCTGGTGCCAAGGATTGTCAGCACCAATTGGCTGCTGGGAGAAGATGTATTAGCTGGCTGGAGCTACCACCCCCTGCCCGGGAAAGAGAGGGTACTAAAAGAAGGGAGACATGTGATAGGCTAGGCAGGTCCATGCCCCACAAAGCCCAGCATGCTGAAGCCCTTTCGCTTGAGGATTTCACAGCCAGTACATCAGTTCAAGCTCAACCCAGAAGGATCAAGCTTGGTGGGGGAAGGGCATCTGCCATTACAGAGGCGGGCCTAATCTCCCTATGTAAACAAAAGAAACGGGAAGCCTACACAGCAGCTGGACTGAGTCCATGGCAGCCCAGCAGTGCCTCTATAGGCAGACAAGGGACAGACTCCATCCTCAAGCGGTTCCCTGAGATCAAAGCTAGATAAATCCACTCAGATGGGAAGAAACCAGCAAAAAAAGGATAAAATCATCAAAGACCAGAATGCCAACTCCTCACCAGCAAGGGAACAAAACAGGATGGAGAATGAGTTTGATGAATTGACAGAAGCAGGCTTCAGAAGGTGGGTAATAACAAACTTCTTTGAGTTAAAGAAACATGTTCTAACTCAATGCAAACAAAGTAAAAACCTTGAAAAAAGTTAAATGAAATGCTAACTAGAATAACCAGCTTAGAGAAGAATATAAACAACTTGATGGAGCTGAAAAACACAGCACAAGAACTTTGCAAATTGTACACAAGTTTCAATAGCCAAATCGATCAAGCAGAAGAAAGGATATTGAAGATCAACTCAATCAAATAAAAAGAGAAGGCAAAACTAGAGAGAAAAAAAAGATAAAAAGAAATGAACAAAGCTTCCAAGAAATATGGGATTAGGTGAAAAGACCTAATCCACGTTTGATTGGTGTAGCTAAATGTGACAGGGAGAATGAATCCAAGCTGGAAAACACTCACCAGGATATTATCCAGAAAAACTTCCCAAACCTAGAAAGGCAGGCCAATATTCAAATCCAGGAAATATAGAGAACACCACAAAGATATTCTTCAAGAAGAGCAACCCCAAGGCACATAATCGTCAGATTCACCAGGGTTGAAATGAAAGAAAAAATACTAAGGCAGCCAGAAAGAAAGGTCATGTCACCCACAAACAGAAGCCCATCAGACTCGCAGTGGATCTCTCAGCAGAAACCCTACAAGCTATAAGAGAGTGGGGGCCAATATTCAACATCCTTAAAGAAAAGAACTTTCAACCCAGAATCTCACATCCAGCCAAACTAAGCTTCATAAGTGAAGGAGAAATAAAATCCTTTATGGACAAGCAACTACTGAAAGACTTTGTCACCACCCGACCTGCCTTACAAGAGCTTCTGAAGGAAGCACTAAATATGAAAAGGAACAACCAGGACCAGCCACTACAAAAATGTACCAAATGGTAAAGACTGATGACAGAATGAAGTAACTGAGTCAACTAATGAGCAAAAAAAAAAAAAAAGCCAGTAACAAAACGGCAGGATGGAATTCACACATAACAATATTAACATTAAATGTAAATGGCCTAAACTCCCCAATCAAAAGACACAGACTGGCAAATTGGATAAAAAGCCAAGACCCATTGGTGTACTGTATTCAGGAGACCCATTTCATGTGCAAAGACACACATAGACTCAAAATAAAGGGATGGAAGAAGATTTACCAAGCAAATAAAGAGCAAAAAAAAAGGAGGAATTGCAATCCTAGTCTCTGATAAAAACAACTCCAAAATTAACAAAGATCAAAAGAGACAAAGAAGAGCACATATAATGGTAAAGGGATCAATCCAACAAGAAGAGCTAATTATCCTAAATATACACACATGCAATATAGGAGCACCCAGATACATAAAGCAAGTTCTTAACAACCTACAAAGAGACTTAGATTCCCACACAATAATAGTGGAAGACTTTAACACTCCACTGTCAATATTAGACAGATCAATGCAACAGAAAATCAACAAGAATATCCAGGACTTGAATGCAGATCTTGACAAAGCAGACCTAATAGACATCTACAGAACTCTCCACCCCAAATCCACAGAATATACATTCTTCTCAGCATCGCATCACACTTACTCTAAAATTGACGACATAATTGGAAGTAAATCACTCCTCAACAAATGCAAAAGAACAGAAATCATAATGAACAGTCTATAAAACCACAGTGCAATCAAATTAGAACTCAGGATTAAGAAACTCACTCAAAACCGCACAACTATGTGGCAACTGAACAACTTGCTCCTGAATGTCAACTGGATAAATAATGAAATGTATGCAGAAATAAAGATGTTCTTCAAAACCAATAAGAACAAAGACACAATATACCAGAATCTCTGGGACACATTTAAAACAGTGTCTAGAGGGAAATGAATAGCAATAAATGTCCACACAAGAAGAGAGGAAAGATCTAAAATCGATACCCTCTGGTCAAAATGGAAAGAACTAGAGGAGCAAGATTTTAAAAAACTCAAAAGTTAGCAGAAGGCAAGAAATAACTGAGATCAGAGCAGGACTGAAGGAGATAGAGACACAAAAAAACCTTCAAAAAATCAATAAAACCAAGAGCTACTTTTCTGAAAAAAAATCAACAAGATAGTCCACTAGCCAGACTAACAAAAAAGAAAAGAGAGAAGAGTCAAATAGATGCAATAAAAAATGATAAAGGGGAGGGAGGATCCAAGATGGCTGATTGCTAACATCTCGGGATTGCAGCTCTCAGTTAAAGCACAGAGAACTAGAGGACGCCACACTTTCAGACAAATTCAGATCTCTCACAGAGCAGAAGATCCCCAGTGGAGGAGTCACATGGGTCGCCAGCACTACTCCTGTGGCTGGCGCAGCAGTTTCGCCGGCACCTTGGCACGGCAGCTCTTGGAGCAGAGCAAACAGGGCTGGCTTCCCTTCAGACCGAGGTTTGGAGGACTCACACGGGCCCCCAGCACAACACCTGAGGCCGGCGCAGCTGCTGTGATGGCACCTCGGTGCGGCAGCTCTCAGCGCACAGTAAATGAGGCTGGTTCCCCTTCTGACCGAGGTTTGGAGCCCCAGGAAGTCAGAGTCGCCTATTTCGGACACAAGAAGGAAGCCAGACAGGAGAATCCTGGGCAGAAAAGCACCATCAGTCTTAACGCTGCTGTTCTGGCCCTGGGAACTAACAACTTGGACATCCACTCAAGAGACCTAATCTGAAAGTTGGTAATTTCAAAGACAACAGGAGGATAAATTTACAATGATGGGAAGAAACCAGCATAAAAAGGCTGAGAATACCCAAAATCAGAACGCCTCTCCCTCTAAAGATGATCACAGTTCCACATCAACAATGGAACAAGGCTTGATGGAGAATGAGCGCATCCCAATAACAGAATCACACTTCAGGGAATGGATAATAAGAAACTTCTGTGAGTTAAAAGAACATGTTGTAGCCCAACGTAAAGAAACTAAGAACTTTGAAAAATGGTTTGATGAAATCCTGTTGAGAATAGACAATTTAGAGAGGAATATAAGTGAATTAATGGAACTGAAGAATACAATGCAGGAACTCTGAGAAGTATGCACAGGTTTAAACACTCGAATTGTTCAAGCAGAAGAAAGGATATCAGAGGTCAAAGTCCAATTCAATGAAAGAAAACAAGAAGACAAGATTAGAGAACAAAGGATAAAAAGGAATGAGCAAAGTCTACAAGAAATGTGGGACTATGTAAAAAGACCAAATTTACGTTTGATAGGTGTACCTGAATGCAACGGAGAGAATGAATCCAAGATGGAAAATACCCTTGAGGATATTATTCAGGAAAATTTTCCTGAACTAGCAAAGCAGGTCAATATTCAACCCCAGGTAATACAGAGAATACCACAAAGATATTCCTCAAGAAGAGCAACCCCAAGGCACATAATCGTTAGATTCACTAGGGCTGAAACGAAGGAGAAAATACTAAAGGCAGCCAGAGAGAAAGGTCAGGTTACCCACAAAGGCAAGCCAATCAAACTTACAGCAGATCTCTCAGCAGAAACTCTACAAGCCAGAAGAGAGTGGGGGCCGATATTCAGCATCTTTAAAGAACAGAACTTTCAGCCCAGAATTTCATATCCTGCCAAACTAAGCTTCACAACTGAAGGAAAAATAAAATCTTTTATGAACAAGCAAGAACTCAGAGATTTTATTATCACCAGGCCTGCTTTACAAGACCTTCTGAAAGAAGCATTACACACAGAAAGAAACAACCAGTATCAGCCCTTCTAAAAATATACCAAAAAGTAAAGAGCACCAACATAAAGAAGAATTTACACCAACGAATGGATAAAACAGTCAGTTAACATCAAATGGCAGTAACCCTAAATTTAAATCGACTAAATCCCCCAATCAAAAGACACAGCCAAAACCCAACGGCATGTTACATCCAGACCTGTTTCACAGGCAAGGATACACAAAGACCCAAACAAAGGGATGGAGAAAGATTTACCAACCAAATGGAGAGCAAAAATAAATAAATTAATAAATAAAAAGCAGGAGTTGCAATTCTCATATCGGATAAAATAGATTTTAAAGCAACAAAGATATAGTGGTAAAAGGATCAATGCAACAACAAGAGCTAACGATCCTAACACCCAGATACATAGAGGCTTAGACACAATGAGACAGAAAATTAATAAGGATATCAAGAACTCAAACTCAGATCTGGAACAAGTAAACTTAATAAATATTCATAGAGCTCTCCACTTCAAATACACAAAATAAACATTCTAGTCTATACCACATCACAAGTACTCATAGGTTTAAATGAAACATTGATTGGCCATTATTAATACCCATTTTTTTTTAAGAATAAAGCAATATTTCCACTCACTCTCCCTCTTTCTCTTTCTCTTTCTTCCTCTCCTTTACTCATTTTTTTCTTCTTTCCTTCACTCAAAAAAAAAAAAAAAAAAACAAAAAGAAATCAACTTGTAAACCTCTAGATCCAGGTCGGCAATGTCTCTCTCATTGCTTGAATTCCTTCCTTTCCTTCCCTCCCTCCCCCCTTCCTCCCTTCCTTCCTTCCTCCCTTCCTCCTTCCCTCCCTTCCTGCCTTCCTCCCTTCCTCCCAAAAAAAAAAAAAAAAGATAAAGGGGATATCACCACCAAAGCCACAGAAATACAAACCACCATCAGAGATTACTACAAAAAACTCTCTGCACATAAACTCACAAATCTGGAAGAAATTGATAAATTCCTGGACACTTACACCCTCCCAAGACTAAACCAGGAAGAAGTTGAATCCCTGAATAGACCAATAACAAGATCTGAAGTTGAGGCAGCAATTAACAATATACCAACCAAAAAAGTCCAGTTCAAGACAGGTTCACAGCCAAATTCTACCAGACATCCAAGGAGGAGCTGGTACCATCCCTTCTGAAACTATTTCAAACAATACAAAAAGAAGGAATCCCCCCTAACTCATTTTATGAGACCGGCATCATCCTGATACCAAAACCTGGCAGAGACTCAACTAAAAAATAAAACTTCAGGCCAAATCCATGATGAACATCAATACAAAAATCTTCAATAAAATACTGGCAAACCAAATTCAAAAGCTCATCAAAAAGCTTATTCATCACGATCAAGTAGGCTTCATCCTGGGGATGCAAGGCTGGTTCAACACACTCAAATCTATAAACATAATCCATCACATAAACAGAACCAAAGACAAAAGCCACATGATCATCTCAATAGATGTAGAGAAGGCCTTCAACAAAATTCAACAGCCTTTATGCCAAAAACTCTTAATAAACTAGGTATTGATGGAACATATCTCAAAATAATAAAAGCTATTTATGAAAAACCCACAGCCAATATCATACTGAATGGGCAAAAACTGGAAGCAAACCCTTTGAAAACTGGCACTACACAAGGATGCCCTCTCTCACTAATCCTATTCAATATAGTATTGGAAGTTCTAGCCAGAGCAGACAAGCAAGGAAAAAAAAGGATATTAAATTAGGAAAAGAGGAATTCAAATTTTCTCTATTTGCAGATGCCATGATTGTATATTTAGAAGATCCCATTGTCTCAGCCCAAAATCTCCTTAAGCTGATAAGCAACTTGAGAAAAGTCTCAGGATACAGTATCAATGGGAAGAAATCAAAAGCATTCCTATATACCATTAACAGACAAACAGCCAAATCATGAGTGAACTCTCATTCATGATTGCTACAAAAATACCTAGGAATACAACTAACAAAGGATATGAAGGACCTCTTCAAGGAGAACTATAAACCACTGCTCAAGGAAATAAGAGAGGACATAAACAGATGGAGAAACATTCCATGCTCATGGTTAGGAAGAATTAATATCATGAAAACGGCCATACTGCCCAAAGTAATTTATAGATTCAATGCTATCCCCATCAAGCTACCATTGACCTTCTTCACAGAACTAGAAAAAACCACTTTAAACTTTATATGGAACCAAAAGAGAGCCCGCATAGCCAAGGCAATCCTAAGCAAAAAGAGCAAAGCTGGAGGCATCATGCTACCTGACTTCAAACTATACCACAAAGCTACAGTAATTAAAACAGCATGGTATTGATACCAAAACAGAGATATAGACCAGTGGAACTGAACAGAGGCCTTGGAAGAAACATCACACATCTACAACCATCTGATCTTCAACAAACATGACAAAAAACAAGCAATGGGGAAAGTATTTCCTGTTTAATAAATGGTGTTGGGGAAACTGGCTACCCATCTGCAGAAAGCTGAAACTGGACCCCTTCCTTACAACTTACACTAAAATTAACTCCAGATGGATCAAAGATTTAAACATAAGACCTAACGCCATAAAACTCTTAGAAGAAAACCTAGGCAATACCATTCAGGACATAGGCACAGGCAAGAACTTCATGACTAAAACACCAGACGGAATGGCAACAAAAGCCAAAAGAGACAAATGAGATCTAATTAAACTTAAGAGTTTCTGCACAGCAAAAGAAACAATCACTAGAGTGAACCAGCAACCAACAGAATGGAAAAATATTTTTGCAATCTACCCATCTGACAAAGGCCTAATAACCAGAGTCTACAAAGAACTAAAGTGGATTTACAAGAAAAAAACAAACAAACCCATTCCAAATTGGATAAAAGATATGAACAGACACTTTTCAAAAGAAGACATATACAAGGCCAACAAACATGAAAAAAACACTCGTCATCACTGGTCATCAGAGAAATGCAAATCAAAACCACATTGAGATACTATCTCACACCAGTTAGAATGGCGATCATTTAAAAGTTAGGAGACAGGCCAGGCACAGTGGCTCATGCCTGTAATCCAGCACTTTGGGAGGCCGAGGCAGGAGGATCACCTGAAGTCAGGAGTTCAAGACCAACTGGCCAACATGGTGAAACCCCATCTCTTAAAAAATAAGTAAATTAAATAAATAAATAAATAAATAAATAAAAGTCAGGAGACAACAGATGCTAGAGAGGATGTGGAGAAGGAACACTTTTACACTGTTGGGGGGAGTATAAATTAGCTCAACCACTGTGGAAGACAGTGTGGCGATTCCTCAAGGATCTAGAAACAGAAATTCCAGACCCAGCAATCCCATTACTGGGTATATACCCAAAGGATTATAAATCATTCTATTATAGAGACACATGCACATGTATGTTCATTGTGGCACTGTTTACAATAGCAAAGACCCGGAACAAACTCAAATACCCATCAATGACAGACTGAACAAAGAAAATGTGGTACATATACACCATGGAATACTATGCAGTCATTAAAAAGGATGAGTTCATGTTCTTTGTAGGGACATGGACGGATCTGGAAACCATCATTCTCAGCAAACTGACACAAGAACAGAAAACCAAATCTTCTCGCTCACAGATGGGTGTTGAACAATGAGAGTACATGGACACAGCAAGGGGAGCATCATACACTGGGCTCTGCTGGGGGAGACTAAGGGAGGGACAGCAGAGAGTGGGGAGGTTGGGAAGGGATAACATGGGGAGAAATGCCAGATATAGGGGATCGGGGGGATGGAGGCAGCAAACCACCTTGCCATGTATGCATCTATGCAACAATCCTACATGATATGCACATGTACCCCAGAACCTAAAGTATAATAATAATAATAAAAGAAGGATTAACACCGCAGTGCAGGAATTTTTTAAAAAAGAAGAAGAAAGAAAAATAGAAATTGAAGATTTTAATGAATGGAAAGATTTCTTATGTTCATAGAGCAGAACACCTAACATTGTTAAGATGGAAAAACTCTTCAAATTGAACGATAGATTCAATACAATTCCTAACAAAAATCTCAGCTGATTTCTTTGCAAAAATTGGCAAGCTAATCCCAAAACTCATATGGAAGTTTAAGAGACTCAGAATGGTCAAAACAGTTTTTAAAAAGGACAAAGCTGTAGAATGTACATTTCCCAATTCTAAAACTAACTACAGACCTATAGTAATCAAGACAGTGTGGTACTGGCATAAGGGCAGACATATCAATCAACAGAACAGAATTGAGAGTCCAGAAACAAGTCCTCACATTTACTGTCAATCGATTTTTGGCAAGAGCACACAACTATTCAATTAGGAAAGAATAATCTTTTCAAAAAATGGCTCCAAGACCCTGGATATCCGTGTGCAAAGGATGAAGATGGACCTTCAAACTCACACCAGATACAAAAATGAACTCAGGCCAGGCGGGGTGACTTGCACCTATAATTCCAGCACTTTGGAAGGCTGAGGAGGGTGGATCACAAGGTCAGAAGTTCGAGACCAGCCTGGCCAATATGGTAAAACCTCATCTCTACTAAAATTACAAAAATTAGCTGGGCATGATGATGCACACCCATAATCCCAGCTACTCAGGAGGCTGAGGCAGAAGAATCATTTGAACCCAGGAGGCAGAGATTGCAGTGAGCTGAGACTGCCCCATTGCACTCCAGCCTGGGCAACAGAGCGAGACTCTGTCCTAAAAAAAAATGCAAAATTAACTCAAAATAGATCAAAGACTTAAATCTAAGAGCTAAAACTCTAAAACTCTTCAAAGGAAAGACAGGAGTAAGTATTTATGACCTTGGACTAGGCAATGGTTTCTTAGATATGACACCAAAAGCCTAAGCAAAAAAAAAAAAGAAGAAAAGAAAAAATGGGTAAATTAGACTTTATTAAAACTAAAACTTTAGTCCTTCGAAGTACATCATCAAGAAAGTGAATAGATTCCAATGCTCAGTGCCGTTAATCATCTGATAAATGCAAATCAGAAACCATAATGAGGTACCACTTTACATCTATTAGGATAACTATAATAAAAATAGAAAATATACATAAGTGGACTTGCGTTATATGGGGGGAAATGAAAAATAGCAAGCATTGGTGATGATGCGGAGAAATCAGAACCTTCAGCCAGCCGTGGTGGCTCATGCCTGTAATCCCAGCACTTTGGGAGGCCAACGCCAGAGAATCACTTGAAACCAGGAGGTGGAGGTTGTGGTGAGCTGAGATCATGCCACTGCACTCCAGCCTGGGCGACAGAGCGAGACTCCAACTCAAAAATAAAAATAAAAATAAATTGGCGATTAAAAATGTAGTTTTGTTGAGTTAATATGCCACAAAGTTATATAGTAGTAAAAATGTGCCTGCACTCTTACCTGGTGACTCCAGAACTCAGGAAATTCATGGCAGGATGAAGGCAGTGGGTTTCTCATGGCAGTGAACAGGTTTCTCTTTCCATTTTTCCTTCTCCCTCTTGTTAAATAAAATCCTCCTGGTTGGAACTCCGAGGTGAGAGGATGGACGACAACTGAGTTCTTTTGGAGGATCTATCTTTAGGCAGATTCTGGTTATATCACTGAAGCTGTGACTGGGATGTCATATATGAGAAGATATATAGAATGAATCTATAGGTACTGCAGGCTAAGTCTAAAGTATGCCTAGATTTAGCTTCCTAGCCTAAAGAGGTTTTTAAAAGTTCATTCTCAGAGTTATCAAAAGTTCCAGCAAAGCTTGGCAGCAGTTAATGCTATAGAAGAAGAGAAAAATGTTCCAGCAAAAGAAACAGAAAAAGTCTGTGTGGTCAATCACTATTCTTGCTGCTCTTATATAAATAATTAGGCCAAGTTTGATGAGACTAACATGATTTTGTAAACACATCTGTCTTACTTTGATAATTTTAGTAGAAATGGGAGTGACTGTAGAGAGAAAAACTGTTTCTGAAGAAAAGCTATAGTATACCTATTATTAGGTTGTAGCTCTGCTCATTTTCAAGTTTTTATTTTTATTTATTATTTTTTTTTGAGATGGAGTCTTGTTCTGTCACCAGGATGGAGTGCATTGGCATCATCTTGGCTCACTGCAACCTCCACCTCCCGGGTTCAAGAGATTCTCCTGCCTCAGCCTCCTGAGTAGCTGGGATCACAGGCATGCACCACCACGCCTGGCTAATTTTTTGTGTTTTAATAGAGACGGGGTTTCACCATGTTGGCCAGGATGGTCTTGAACTCCTGACCTCATGATATGCCTGCCTTGGCCTCCCAAAGCACTGGGATTACCGGTGTGAACCACTGTGCCTGGTGTTTTCAAGTTTTTCTTGTCTTCTTGTAGAACAGACTGGATTCTAGAATTCTTCTCTTTTCCTCCAATATATGGTTACAACTCTCCAACTAAGAACAAGAAGTGCTCTGTTTCCAAAGCCCTCTAAGCTGAAACTCACTGTAAATTTCAAGGAACAAGTGTCATTCCTGATGTGTGGGCCAAATAGAGTTCACCAAAACACCTGATGCCATAAGCAGAGACATTCAAACTGCAAAAGGGAAAGAAGATGATAACTTCATGCTGCAAATAGCTTTTCCCAAGGTGTCAGCACAAGACTGCCTGTCATAAGACTCTTACCCCTCTGAACTTTATTTTCCTTTTTCGCTTGGCATAGTCAGCAGCTCCTGCAGGTAATCTGATGAACTGTTGGATCTGTCCTGTCAAAATCCAAATCTTTACATAACCTAAGAGATTATTTAGTCCATCTAGTGGGTAAATTTAGCAACATCCCTAATGTAACTGTTGTTTAAATTGTACTAGTGGTCCCTTTTATAGGGTTACACTTCAAGATCCACTTGTTCTCATTCCCTGCTTTCATTTAATACAGTCACAGGATGCCAGATTTCCTACTAGCTGAGTCGGGGGAGTCTGTGCAGGTGATAACACTTCTTGTTGTACATGGATAGATACATTGGGTTTGCAGAGACTCAGTTGCAAAAAATAAACAGTCTGCTTGGTTAAAACAAATGGCTTCCTCATCTGGCTCATTCTTTGATCTATTCAATTTTAGTTGGTTGGGTTCATGGGACTTTGGCCAAGGAGCTTCTGCCAAACTGTTGGTATTACCCTCCTCATAGTCATAATAGTAGTCTCCCTGGTGTGCTATATTCTCTTAATAGTTTTTTTTTAATTGTACTTTAAGTCCTGGGGTACATGTGCAGATCTTGCAGGATAGTTGCATAGGTACACACATGCCATGGTAGTTGGCTGTCTCCATCCTCTCATCACCTACATCAGGCATTTCTCCCAGTGTTATCCCTCCCCAAACTCCCCACCCCCTCACTGTCCCCTCCCCTACCCCCTACCCACCAACAGACCCCAGTGTGTCATGTTCCCCTCTCTGTACCCATGTGTTCTCATTGTTCAACACCTGCCTATGAGTGAGAACATGCAGTATTTGGTTTTCTGTTCTGTGTCAGTTTGCTGAGAATGATGGTTTCCAGATTCATCCATGTCCCTACAAAGGACACAAACTCATCGTTTTTTATGGCTGCATAGTATTCCATGGTGTATTATGTGCCACATTTTCTTTGTCTAGTCTCTCACTGATGGGCATTTGGGTTGGTTTCAGGTCTTTGCTATTGTAAACAGTGCCACAGTGAACATGTGTGTGCACGTGTCTTTATAATAGAATGATTTATAATCCTTTAAGTATATACTCAGTAATGGGATTACCAGGTCCAATGGAATTTTTGTTTCTAGATCCTTGAGGAATCGCCACACTGTCCTCCACAATGGTTGAACTAATTTACACTCCCACCAACAATGTAAAAGTGTTCCCATTTCTCCACATCCTCTCCAGCAACTGTTGTCTCCAGATATTTTAATGACATAACGATGGCAACAGTAGACACAGAGGACCAACTTCTAGTGGGGAGGGATCAAGGAAGCGAAGAGTTCAAAAATTGTTGGGTACTGCGCTCAATACCTAGGTGATGGGATCAATCATACTCCAAACCTCAGCATCATGCAATATGCCCAGGTAACAAACCTGTACATGTACCCCAATTATCTAAGTTGGAAAGGAAAAAAAAATACAAATATTGTGAAGACCCACAGAAGTCCCTTGTACCTGCTCCCATCATTAGCCCTTGCTCAAGGGTTCACAACTAGGTGCCCTGCCCTTTATTTTTTTTTTTTTAAGACAGGTTCTCGCTCTTGCCCAGGCTGGAGTACAGTGGCATGATCACAGCACACTGCAGCCTCAATCTCCCAAGCTTGGGTGATCCTCCCACCTCAGCATTCCTAGTAGCTGGGACTGCAGGCATGTACCACCGCCCCTGGCTAATATTTTACAACAGAGGTCTTGCCTGTTGCCCAGGCTGGTCATGAACTCCTGGGCTCAAGTGATCCTCCCGCTTCAGGCTCCCAAAGTGCTGGAGTTACAGGCATGAGCCATTGCATCTGGCCTGCCCTGCTCTTTAAAATCAATGTTATATGTAAGCAGTTTCTTGCGTCATTCATTAGTTATTTTTCTAAACACTATTTTTGATGGCTACATAATATTTGATTATGTAGATATGTTATTTATTTTAGTCATTCTATTGTTGGGCATTATTGGCATTTCCTACTGACACTGTAAATAATATGATAAGCACAATCTTTTTTGGAAAGTTATTTTCACAGGATATTTTCAGTTGATAGTTAAAATATCCCATAAACTGTCTAGGTGCCATGGCCAGCACTTTGGGAGGCCAAGGCAGATGGATCACAGGTCAGGAGTTCAAGACCAGCCTGGCCGATGGTGAAACCCCGTCTCAAAAAAAAATAAAAATAAATATCCCATAAACTGAATAGTGCAGGTGCTATTTTATACAATGTCCAGTTGAGGAAGCAGAGACTTGAATTAAGTAATCTTGTCCAATGTTATACAACTTAAAGAGGTAAATGTGGACCTAGAACTCATATCTTCTAATTCCTAGTTTAGTGGATTCTCAGCAATATGTCTTAAGTGCCACACAGAATTAGCTCCCACTTACGAGTGAGAAGGTGTGACATTTGGTTTTCTGTTCCTTTACATTAATTCACTCAGGATATTTTTATTTCTTGATCTGAATAATGATTATGCAAGTGTGTTCACTTGGTAAAAATTCATTATGTTTTGCTCATATGAACACTTCCATACATGTAGGCTTTAGATATATATACATACATATGTATACCCATTTAAGAATAAAACAGCAGAACTCAAAATAAGACCACAGTTTTGTTACTTATTTATTTAGTGTGACAGAGTCTCACTTCCTGTTGCCTCCATTGTTCAAGCTATTCTCCTTCCTCAGCCTTCCAAGTAGCTGGAACTACAGGCACATGCCACCATGCCTGACTAATTTTTGTATTTTTAGTACAGATGGGGTTTTGCCATGTTGGCCAGGCTGGTCTCAAACTCCTGACCTCAAGTGATCTGCCTGCCTTGGCCCCCCAAAGCACTGGGATTACAAGCATGAGCCACTGTGCCTGACCCCATAGTTTTATTTTTAAATTCTAGGTTTTTTAAGAGATATATTTTAAATATTTTTTAGAGACAGTGTATTGCTCTGTCACCTAGGCTGGAGTGCAGTGGCGAAATAGTTTACTGCAGCCTCAAACTCCTGGACTCCAGTGATCCTTCTGCCTCAGTCTCCAGAGTAGCTAGGAATATAGGCATGTACCACTATGGCTGGCTAACTTTCTAAATTTTTTGTAAAGACAGGATACCATTATTAACATTTTGCTGTATTTCTTACCACTTAAAAAAAATGCATAGTTTTAAGCTGGGTGTGGTGGTGCGCCTCTAGTCCCAGTGTAACTGCCCAACAAGTTCACCTTGCTGGCTGCCTAGACGAGCCAATTTATCAAGACAGGGGAATTGCAATGGAGGAGGCTCGGGAGTTCAAGACCAGCCTGGGCATCATGGCAAGACCTGTGTTGTAAAAAATTAGCCAGGCAGTGGCACGTGCCTGCAGTCCCAGCTACTAGGAATGCTGAGGTGGGCGGATCATCTAAGCCTGGGAGATTGAGGCTGCAGTGTGCTGTGATCATGCCACTGTACTCCAGCCTGGGTGAGAGTGAGAACCCGTCTTTAAAAAAACTTAAAGGGCATACTGTATGCCCTTCAGTTGTATGTTGCCCGGGCTAGTCCTGAACTTCCGGACGCAAGCAATGCTCCTGAAATTACAGGCGTGAGCTGCTGAGCCTGGTCCTACTTTTTTTTTTTTAGAGACAGGATCTTGCTATGTTACACAGGCTGGAGTACAGTGGCTATTCACAGGCATGATTATAGCATACTACAGCCACCTGGGATTAAGGGACCCTCCTGCTCCAGTCTCCTGAGTAGGTGGCGAAATCACCTTTGCAAAAATTGTAACTGAGGAAATTATGACAGTGAAAAAAATCAGACCTGACGCCATCTTGCTTCTAACCTTTAAGCTGTCCTTGTTCATCACTGGGTGTAGGCTGAACTAACTTTGGGAAGGAATTCAGTTCATGGTTTGACTCTAAAACAAAATTGGTATTAGCTCCCTTCTTGCCTGGGGACCCCCTTCTTGCCTGGGGACCAGTTTGCCATTGTGAGACTAATAAATTAGCTACAAGATTAGAAATTGGTCTAAGCCTTCCCAAATCGCTTCTGGGGCTAACATCACTATTGTAAAACCTAAGATCAGTACTTGAGATATTTTACAGACCCTGCACTGGATGGATCAGCTGACACCACAAGACCAGTAATCTGGCTCAATCAGTTCTGCCATCCCACCCAGGAACAGAGGAGAGCGAGAAAAACTCACTTCAACCCCCTAGGAGTCCACCTCCAATTTGACCAGTCAACACTCCCCACTTCCTAAGCCCCCTACCCGCCAAATTATCTTTAAAAAGTCTGATCCCCAAATGCTCAGGAAAACTGATTTGGGTAATAATAAAACTCTGGTCTCCTGCACAGCCAGTTCTGCTCAAGTTAGTCTTCCTCTGCAATTCCCGTGTACTGATAAATCGGCTCTGTCTAAGCAGCGGCACAGTGAACCCGTTGAACAGTTACACTGGGACTATAGGTGCACCACCCCACCCAGCTTCAACTATGCATTTTTTAAAAAGTAGTAAGAAATACAGCAAAATGTTAATAATAGTATCTCTGGGTAGTGAGATTACAGGTGATTTTTATTTTCATCTTTGCAACTTTCCCATTGATTATCAGAAAAAATTGTTTTTGTGTTTGTTTTAATCAGAAGCAGTATTACCTGTATTTGAAAGACAATGCTTGGCCTTGCATGGTGGCTCAGGCCTGTAATCCCAGCACTTTGGGAGGCTGAGGCAGGCAGATCACCTGAGTTCAGGAGTTCCTGGCCAACATGGCGAAACCCCGTCTTTACTAAAAATACAAAAATTAGCTGGGCGTGGTGATGGGTGCCTGTAATCCTAGCTACTCAGGAGGCTGAGGCAGGAGAATCACCTAAACTCAGGAGGCGGAGGTTGCAGTGAGCGGAGATCTGAACCACTGCACTCCAGCCTGGAGCGACAGAGTAGGACTCTGTCTCAAAAAAAAAAAAAAAAAAAGGAGAAAATGCTTTCTTAATTGTAAACATATACAGTGTCAGTTGTTATTCTATCCCAATGCCTGAAACATAATAATGCTTGATAAATGTGGAGTGAATGGTTTTGTCCTGTGTAAGTTGATCAATAAGAACTGGGTCGGCTGGGCATGGTGGCTCACGCCTGTAATCCCAGCACTTTGGGAGGCCAAGGCGGGCAGATCACAAGGTCAAGAGGTCAAGACCATCCTGGCCAACATGGTGAAACCCCATCTCTATTAAAAAATACAAAAATTAGCTGGGCGCAGTGGCGCACACCTGTAGTCCCAGCTACTCAGGAGGCTGAAGCAGGAGAATTGCTTGAACCCAGGGGGCGGAGATTGCAGTGAGCCGAGATTGCGCCATTGCACTTCAGCCTGGCAACAAAGCAAGACTCTATCTCAAAAAAAAAGAAAAGAACTGGGTCATTCTTGTCAGATCCAACTAAAACAGAGTCGAGAAGCCAGGTGGAAAAAGCACCCGGGGTACAAAACACTGCTATAGATGACCATGATATAAAACATGATATAAGAATATCATTTATTTGTAAGTCTGGCTGCTGAAACTGCTTGTTGTAAGCTGAAACCAGTTTTATCTATAGCTTCTGAGATAAGTTGCTACAATTCTAGGACTCATTTTGCCCTCTGCTGTCACTCACCAATCAGCTTGCCAGCTCCCCAAACCCATACTAGTGCCAACAAACTTTCTCAAAGAGCAATATATAACATTTCTCCTATTTAATAAAACCTCTGGCCTTTTCTTTGTTCTTCAGACATTCTGAAGACCACTCAGTCTACACGTATGCCCCAACTTATAATTCTGAAACCGCTCCTACATGGCTAACAAGAATTGCATGCCAAGTTCTGATCAGAAATGTATATAATTTAGCATAAATCAGGCTTCACTTTGGCCCACTTCCTTGTTGCTAAGTCACATAGCAGGAGATACTGACCATCTGCATCCCTGACATCAGGATCATAAGACTAAGAATTGACTTGCATCCCCATTGTTCCTTCAGACAGGATCTGGAATCATAACACTTCTGTTTAAGGATCATTTAAAATGTTTTTCAGGACCAGGTGTGGTGGTGAGAGCCTGCCAATCCCAGCACTTTGGGAGGCCAAGGAGAGAGGACTACTTGAGGCAGAGTTCAGTCAGCTTGGGGAACATAGCGCGACTCCGTATCTACCTACAAAAATATTTAAAAATTAGCTGGCTCTGGTGGTTCTAGCTATTTGGGAGGCTGAGTTTGGAGGACTGCTTGAGCCCAAGGAATTCGACGTTGCAGTGAGCTATAATCATACTGGGTGACAGAGCAAGCCCTATCTCAAAAAATAAAAACAAACAATATGTTTTTCAGACCCTGAATTGCAACAAAACAACTGATGCCAACCAGTGTGAAGATCCCACCAGAGGAAGGAGATCAGCATGAAATATTTTCATCGCCCTGTCCTATGACTTTACCATGTACTCTTTGATCAATTAACAATCTCCAAAACCCTAAAAACTCCTACCCTCAGATTTCTGAGTTGTATCTGAGGTTTCTTCCCAACTCCTTGTTCAGATTTCTTTTTCTCTTTTTTTCTCTTGAGACAGGGTCTCACTCTGTCGCCCAGGCTGGAGTGCAGTGGTGTGATCTCAGCTCACTGCAACCTCCACCTTCTGAGTTGGAGCGATTCTCCTACCTCAGCCTCCTGAATAGCTGCACTACCGGGCCCGGCTAATTTTTGTATTTTTAGCAGAAATAGGATTTCACCATGTTGGGCAGGCTGTTATTGAATTTCTGAGCTTAAGCGATCCGTCCACCTAGGCCTCCCAAAGTGCTGGGATTACAGGTGTGAGCCACCATGCCTGGTCTCCTGGTTCAAATTTCTATGATTCTTCTTTCTCTGCTGCAATCTGGTGTCTCAGTTTACTGACTTGCTGTATGCCTCAGGCAACGAATTTATTGGTTACAATTCTTTCTCCCAAGTAAAACAAATTTAGAGATTCATCTAGAATCTAGATTTGACTTCAATGCTTTAGCTACCAGGAAAGCACCTGTTTTAAAAAAGGAAATCTGTTAACACTTTTAGCTTTAAGGGATCCCAGGCTGGCTCTTCGCAATGACTATTTCCAATTCTGAGTAAGAGCTCATGAGCTCTTACTACCTACCTAATGATTCTTCTTATAATTTTTCCAGAGTCAAAGTAGAAGATATCTATCACCAGTTCTCTGCCTCATTCTAAGTCCCCACAGTTCCTTCAAGATTAACTGAATGCGCATGTTGGGGATGGAGACTCGAAGTTATTTCAAGAGGCCAAGAACTTTCCATGCCATATGTCACCCACCTTGAGGTTAGGATGAAATTACTTTCGGGAGCCCCACTTCTCACTCATGATGGCTACTCCTCTCATTTTCTAAGAATGGAGATAACATGGGAATTTCATTAGTCAGTATTATACCAGTTGACTTATTAGGTTCCCTTTTGAAGTTCTTTGTCATACTGCTACTGCTACTAACACAGAACAAAGCCACACTGATTGCCTTTCTTGAGCCTGCAAACATTTTCCTACTCCCCTTAGAGAATCATATTACTAATTGGTGATGCCCATGGTTTTATGTGCTGTATCTTTTAATTGTCCTTTTAAATCTCAGCTGAGCTCTCAGAGAATAGCAGGAGAGGGTTGTGTCGGTTGTTTTTTTTTTTTTCAGGTGTTTTGCTTCCCCATGTGTGGTTTATTTTAAGGCCGCACTCCTTTCCACAACACTGCCCTGTCTGCCACTCCCACATGCTCTCCCGCCTATATGGTGATGCTGCCACTTGAGCTTTATTGATGGATTTTTCAAGATTCTGTCCAGTCCTTCCCCAAGGTCCCCCTTAATGGAGGAAGGTGCTGGCGGTAAAATTCAAAACATATTTGTGGCATTTGACTGGGGATCCAAATGGAAGAAATGGGGCCTCATGGGGACAGTATCTCATGCTCTTTCTCTCAGTGCCATAAACCCAGAGCTACCCCTGAAAGTCTGAGCCGGAGGTGCTGTTGCAGGTGGTATCATCTAAACTCTCTCTAATCAGTTGAGTCGCTATGTCATTTGCTTTGTCAGTTAAGTGACTCAGGGGAAATCAGGTAGGGGAAAATAAACTGTTTGCTCGAGCTGATACACGTGAATCTTCAAACTCTATTTCAAATGCAGAAATTATATAGGCTGTGCTTTGCTTTTCAGGAATCTCTTTCAGAGCTCATGTACAGTGTGTAAGAGGGATAGGGAGTTACCAGAACACACGCTCAACTTTAGCCCGGCTCTAACTCTGCTTGCAGGTGCCTTTTCCTATCAGTGATGATGTAGTGTCCACAGATGGTGCCTGTGCAGCTGTTTCCAGGTGGGTGAAAGGGCATGCTTCACAGAGCCAACATCTGCCACTCTGCTTCTGTCTGAGCCCTCAGAAGTCTGGTTTTCAGTTTAAGGAATCAATCCCAAGCCTGTAAGCACTTACAGCTCAGGGCATTGATCTTTGCTTGGCAAAAGCCCTAACAGCTGAGTTCTAGATACTTTGCCATTTCTCCCTTATCTGCCTTCTTTCATACAAGCTCAGCTTGTATGAAACCAAAACTAGCATTTTCTCCCTGTTTGGAACCCACTTTCTCATTCCTTGTGTGTGAGAGAAATGGGAGTGGAAGTGAAATGGGTTGGGGAAGGAAGGACAAGTTTAATGGAAGAACAAGAACAGAATCAAAATGCATTTATGGGCTGGGCACTGTGGCTCACACCTGTAATCTCAATGCTCTGGAAAGCTGCAGCAGGAGGACTGCTTGAGGCCAGGAGTCCAAGACCAGCCTGGGCAACATAATGAAACACCGTCTCTACAAAAAAATACAAAGAAAAAAACTAGCCCAGCTGTGGTGGCACCTGCCTGTGGTCCCAAGTATTTGGGAAGCTGAGGCAAGGGGATCGTTTGAGCCCAGAGTCTGATGCTGCAGTGAGCTATGACTGTACCACTGCACCCCAGCCTGTGCAACAGAATGACACCTGGTTTCTAATAAATAAAATACAATGTATTTATGCTGTATTTAAAAACTTTTTCTCAGCTGGGCGCAGTGGCACACGCCTGTAATCCCAGCACTTTGGGAGGCTGAGGCAGGCGGATCACCTGAGGTCAGGACTTTGAGACCAGCCTGGCCAACATGGTGAAACCCAGGCTCTACTAAAAATACAAAAATTAACTAAGCATGGTACACATGCCTGTAATCCCAGCTACTTGGGAGGCCGAGGCACAAGAATCACCTGAACTCAGGAGGCAGAGGTTGCAGTGAGCCGAGGATCGCATCACTGCACTCCAGCCTGGGTGACAGAGTGAGACCCTGTCTCCAAAAAAATAATAACAAAATAAAAACTTTTTCCCAAAGAGCTCTGAAATGGAAAAAGAGTGCAGAATAGCTTCAATTCAATGATGGCAAAATAAAACTTTCTAACATAGTCTAACTGGCACACTCTGGATGACACAGGAAACACAATGACATCCTTGCTGTTTTTAAATGAGCAGCTCGAATTGTTGGTATGAGACGCAAACAATTAACATCTAAATGCAAGCAAGCTAATTTTCTTCTCACAGCTAGCACGCACCTTAAGTCAGCAAGCCCATTTTATCTTCTTGTTCAGAATAGCTTCTTTCAATCAATATGGAACAGTATTCTAAATAATTTCATAATGTATGTACACTAGGATGAATTTGTCTTAAGCGCAGTTACTATTTCCAAGTAAAAGTGCATTAAGAACATAATGAAGCCTGTATTTTTTTTCACTGTCTCTTAATTTTATGGTGGACAAAGCACCAACTTCTGAAATTCAATAAAAGCAAACCTTCCTTTGTTGTTCAGATCTTAGCAATGTTTAGTTGTTTTAACTTCTTCCATTTTAAAGCCTTCCTTTCTTAGCCTGAAATAGCTAAAAATATAAAGGAAAGAGATCGTAAGTAGCTAATCAGATAAATGAAAACTGACTTAAAGCTAAGTTTTATTCCCCATTTCTTTTCTTGAATTAGGTAATAACATCTCTACTTTGGATTATGTTCAATAACAAAAAAAAAAAAACACTTAAGTTTAAAACAAAAAAAACAAATTCCATGAAATAATAAATAGCTTAGTAATAGTATTAATATTCAAGAAAAAATATATAAGAAGTTTGGTATTTAAAACAAAACAAAAAAACCAAACTGCTTTCCTCATCTATCAAAATACAACATTAAGTAAAACTTAAAACAGGCAATTTACCACCTCCATTGAAATGAATACATGGTCTCTAATTTATGTACGTTGTATTCTAAATTAAGGACAACTGAAAATTAAGATGTGCTTTCCACAAAACGTGATATAAATGGTGGCTCAAGAGTTAACAGATGGTTCAACACTACAAGTCTTCTCAACAAAAAGTCTTTGTTAAACTTCAGTAATAGATATAGTAATACTATTAGCAAAACAAAAGCATTCCAATATTTATTAGATTCTCTATCATCAGACATAGAAATGACCTAGAAAACAGATGTATTGCTAACTCTCAAACAATAGGGTTACTGACTAAAACAGATAAAAACACCCTTGAGACATCTCACATACAGAAAACATGGCTGTCTCTGGGTTGACTGGCTGATTTTCCAGAAGTGCTGGGGTAGGTCTTCCTGATAGAGGGGTCCAGGCATGGCAGGGTCCTGTAAGCAGCTGGTGAGGAGGACCCACTGCTTTGCCTCCTACCAGTGAGGAGTGAGGCTTTGGGGAAGGACTATGCATCCATCATTCCTGATGTTCTTTTCATGGCCCTGCTTCTCCCCAGCTACTGTCCATCTACCTGCAGATGGCAGCAAATAAATTATTTTAGCCCTTTCTTCTCATTTAGATATAAAGTACAAATGCCTGATTCAGATACAAGACTGTATGGTCTTTGATTAAATGTATAATCAAACAAAAACCAAACACTGCATGTTGTCACTCATAAGTGGGTGTTGAACAATGAGAACATCTGGACACAGGAACGGTAACATCACACACTGGGGCCCATCAAAGGGTGGGAGGCTAGAGGAGGGATAGCAGGGGGTGGGGAGGGATAACATTAGGAGAAATATCTAACGTAGATGACAGCGGGATGGATGCAGCGAACCTCCATGGCATGTGTATACCTATGTAACAAACCTGCACATTCTGCACATGTACTCTAGAACACTTCAATTAAAAAAAGTATAATCAAACAAAAACTATAAAAGATACAACCCTCATTTTTCTGGCAAGAGATAACAGCCATCTGGAGAGGACTAGGGAAAGCTAAGGAATGGGTTCACAAGAGAAGGGGAAGGGTAGAGGTAAAGCTGAGACTTGAATTTTTGTTTAATGCCAGCATTGTTCTGTAGCCAAGCAAGCTTAAATAAATGCATGCACACACAGGCATGGAGGAGCTCTCTGACACGGAATTGAAGTGAAACCCTGCCTCTACTAAAACACAAAAAATTAGCCAGGCATGGTGGTGGGCGCCTGTAATCCCAGCTACTGGGGAGGCTTGAGACAGAAGAATCATTTGAATCTGGGAGGTAGAGGTTGTAGTGAACTGAGATCATGCCAATGCACTCCAGCCTGAGCCACAGAGCAAGACTTTGTCTCAAAAAACGACAAAAATAAAAGCATTGCTACTTCATGAAACAAATTATGATTTGCGTGTCTGTACTTTTACAACATAACTGGCACTTGAATAAGGGAGATTCTTTGTCAGGGACTGAATCAAGGAACTTAACACTCTATTCTGGAAAAACAAGTATGCGACACTAGTAGGAGGAAGAAGAAATCTATTTTCCTAGGCACAGGGCCTATCTTCAAGAAACTTTCAGAACAGGTAGTTAGGCTTTGGCTGGCTTCTACACCATCTGCAAACACCCAGGCTCTTCATGCAACCTTTAGCTACCTAGGGCTTCTCAGTACCCTAAAGTGCCCTGCACCTTAAAACTAACCTATTTCCTCCTTTTTCATTTCTACCCCTATAAAAACTACCTCTCTGGCTGAGTACAGTGCCTCATGCCTATAATCCCAGCACTTTGGGAGTCCGTGGCGGGTGGATCACAAGGTCAGGAAATCAAGATCATCCTGGCTAACACAGTGAAACCCCATCTCTACGTAAAAAATGCAGAAAGTTAGCCAGGCATGATGGCAAGCGCCTGCAGTCCCAGCTACTCAGGAGGCTGAGGCAGGAGAATTGCTTGAACCCAAGAGGCAGAGGTTGCAGTGAGCTGAGATCATGCCACCACACTCCAGCCTGGGTGACAAGAGCAAGACTCCTATCTCCAAAAAAAAAAAAAAAAACCTTTCTTTCTACCAAGCCAGGCACAGTGGACTAACACCTGTAGTTCCTGTGGTTCCAGTGAGGCGGAAGGATCACCTGAGCCCAGGAATTCAAGGCAGCAATTAGCTGATTGTGCCACCACACTCTACCTAGGTGACAGAAAAAGACCCCATCTCTTAAAAACAACAAACCAAAAAACACAGGCTTTCTCTCAGAGAAGCAGGGTGGGGCTCTACTTAGTAGAAGAGTCTCTTAAAACAATCTGGGTAATATATCAATAATTAGATAGTAAGTAGAAGAGTCTCTTAAAACAATCTGGGTAATGTATCAATAATTAGATAGTAAACACCCCTCTCAGAGATCTATATTTTCAGACACAAAGTTTAAAATCTCAAATGTTAACTGGTAGGATTTCAGGCAAAATAACAGAAAAGTAAAAAATAAAAATGGGATTATAGATCTATGTTGGGAGAGGAGGTTAATTTTCTAGGTAGTTCATATTAAGAGTGTGTACACAGCTCCTGTGGGTCATTTCTGCTTTCTGTGGCTTTCTTTAGCTAAGGACAGAAATTCAAAAAAATCCCAATGGTTGGAGAGCCTCCTCAACCACCCAGTGAGAAAGAAGAATTTGTGAAGGGCAGGGGATATCACAAGAGAAAATGGCACACCAGGGTGTAAGTCTCAAGTAAGAGGCTTTACACTTAATACTAGTATATTATGTTCATAATAATATATAGTAAAATTACTGTTATTAAAATATATAATAAGATCTTGTAAGAAACTCTGAATGGATTGGCACTTAACAATTCTCAAGTAGAATACAATGAAACAGCAGTGGTTGGCTAAGTTCCATCAATTTTTTTTAATTCTTTTTGACTTTTTCTCCTGGTCTTCTGTTATCCTTTCTGCAGGTCGCTTCTTCAACCCCTTCATTTTCCTGGTTTGTAGTTTGCTTAGGTCTTGCTTCTGCATATGAATCCTTCCATAAGTTGTACCAAAAGTATCATGGGAGATATTTTTCTTCTTCTTTGGCTATGATAAAAGAATATGTATATATTCAATGGCCTTCTACTATAATGAGCCAGTAAAAACCTAGTCTGTAACAACTATCTTAGTAGCAATTTCTACTAGTGCCTACCCCTTCAATGACACAGAATGTATAGCCTTGTTGTACACCTTTCTTCTCAAACTTCAGTGTGCATATTTTGTTATGCCAGCCAAAAAAATAAAAATAAATAAATTTTTAAAAAACTTAAGTGTGCATACAAATCACTTGGGATCTTGCTAAAATACAGATCCTAATTCAGTAGGTCTAGGGTAGGGCCTGATATTCTGCATAATTCCCCGATAAACTGCCAGGTCACATTTTAAAAAAAAAAACTATAGACTACACTAACCACTGACACACATCAAAAAAATATCCTGTATTTAGCTTAAGGAGTTGTGATTATCATTTCAATTTTTACTGGCATTTTAGAGATTACATTTCTACTTGTCTTTTAAAACTACTTAAAAAGTCAAAACACATTTTATACACATATGGTTTATATACCCTGTGCTCTAAATCCCCAGTCTTCACAGTGTCCCAAACAACTCTTTTTTTTTTTTGCTGAAAATAGCAGTCTTGACTATCAGAAAGCACTCAGCCAAACCTCATGCCCGGGTTTTGTAACTCTTTTTTATTATCCCTTATTGTTGGCTTATTTGGTTCTCTCTCCTTTCCCTGGCTCTGAGAGCCCTAGTTTAACCTATTTTGTTGATTTCTTTATGTATGTCTTGCCTTTTAGTATAATATGCCACAAATCCTTTTTGGAAAGAAAAAGGATTAGTAGAATATACAAATAAATATGGCACCAAGCTCTAAGTCATATACCTTGAGTGCCTTTGGCATTTTCATAGATAATTTATAAAGGTCATCCGATGCCAGGTGTGTCCTCCTCAGAACCAGATCCAATGAGGGTCCCATCTCTTCCAATTCAATCCGTGGTGTTCGGCAACCAGATTTTTTCAACAGCAGCCTTCAGGAAATAGGAAAAAAGAAATGTTGCTTTGACTTTCATAAAAGTCCTCCCCACCAAATATTTTTTGTTCAGGGGATTTACAATTCCATCAAATGATATAAAATGTTTAGAAAGACTCACTTAAATACTTCATACATTGAAGCCAAGTGTATGCTTTGGTTCACTTATTTTTATCAATCTTTTATCCCTTTCTGAGCTACGGGGTCACAGAAATATCAAACAAATTTTAAGAAACTGTTTTCCCATGGAGTTAAAGGACAGTTTATTTTTAAAAATTAGAAATAAAATTATACAATATTGTTGAGAAACAGCAAGTGAGACATAAAATTCTTCTCAGAAACAAAATCCTTTCATTTGACTTCATCTTACTCATAGATTTATGTAAGTATAAATAATTTTAATCAGCTTTTTCTTTGAAACTGTATGTTTATATGAGTAACAAGTTCTTATCTAAGACTGCAGGAGTTAAACCAACCGATTCAGAATCAACTTTTCCTCATAGCACAGACATTTACTAACTTCCTTACATTGAAGTGAGCTTTAAAATCTTAAAATAACAAAAGCACAACTTTCTGTATACCCTATGTCTAAACAGCTTTGGATCTGGAAACACTGGTGTGGGGGAACTGGGGAGTACAGGCAGGATAAAGTGATGGTGGAGAGGCCAGGTGCAGTGACTCACGCCTGTAATCCCAGCACTTTGGGAGGCCAAGGCGGACAGATCACCTGAGGTCAGGAGTTCAAGACCAGCCTGGCCAACATCGTGAAACCCCATTTCTACTAAAAATGCAAAAATTAGCTAGGCCTGTAATCCTAGCTACTCAGGAGATTGAGGCAGGAGAACTGCTTGAACCAGGAGATGGAGGTTGTAGTGAGCCAAGATCGCGCCACTAACACTCCAGCATGGGTGACAGAGCAAGACTCCATCTTCAAAAAAAAAAAAAAGAGTGATGGTAGAGTGAGGAAGAAGGGTGACTTGCAAATTCCTTTTGTGAATGGTACCACAAGAACAGCTGAATGAGCTGAAGATACAAATGTGTTACCGTAGCTAAGTCTCTACAGTGTTGACTGAATGACAATGTTTATAAGAGGTTAGCCTTTCCACACAAAAGCTGGAGTGCTAGAAAGGCAACAGGTGACACGAAAGAAGAGAATGAACAGAAGAGGAAAGCACTGTTAAGGAATACCCAAGAGAACAGCCAACATGAGTGTGCAAAAGCCCCATCAACAGCCCTCAGGGCTCTAAGCACATCACAGGCAGGCAGCTTAGGGCCCAGATCACCCCGGAGAAGCATATGAACTGGCTACAGGAAGAGTTAGAGTAATAGATACGCTATATTAAACACAGTACAAGCTGAGTAACCCTTATCCAAAATGCTCAGGACTAGAAGTGTTCCAGATTTTTTTGAGTTTTGGAATATTTGCATTATACCACTTGAGTATCCCTAATCTGAAACTCCAAAATTGGAAACGCTTTGGAGAATTTCCTTTGAGTGTCATGTTGAAACTCAAAAAGGTTCAGATTTTGCAACAGTTTGGATTTCAGATGTTCAGATTAGGGATGCTCAACCTGTAATTTACACCAAATTAAATAAAGCAAAACAACAACAAAAAAACAAACCCAGCCTAGGGTATACGAAGAGCAGAAAAGTTAAACAACAAAAAGTTCTAGCAACACTACAAGATAAAATGAATGTATATTTTTTTAGATGGAGTCTCACTCTATTGTCACCCTTGATGGAGTGTTGTGGCATGATCTTGGTTTAGTACAATCTCCGCCTTCCACGTTCAAATGATTCTCCCTCCTTAGCCTCTTGAGTAGCTGGGATTACAGGAATGCACCACCACACGCAGCTAATTTTTATATTTTTGGTAGAGACAGGGTTTCACCATGCTGGCCAGGCTGGTCTCAAACTCTTGACCTCAAGCAATCCAATGCCTCAGCCTCCCAAAGTGCTGATATTACAGGCGTGAGCCACCAGGCCCAGCCATAAAATGAATATTAGTATGACACTTAAAGGGGACAAGCACAGAGAAAGGACAGCTCACAGGAGAGCCCTTTGCCTCTCTCTTCTTACTGATTCCAGGAGATGACACCTGACAGAGTATCCACGTCAGACCCGGCCGAGGTGGGTGGATCACAAGGTCAAGAGATGGAGACCATCCTGGTCAACATGGTGAAACCCCATCTCTACTAAAAATACAAAAAATTAGCTGGGCATGGTGGCATGCGCCTGTAATCCCAGCTACTCAGGAGACTGAGGCAGGAGAATTGCCTGAACCCAGGAGGCGGAGATTGCAGTGAGCTGAGATCACACCATTGCACTCCAGCCTGGGTAACAAGAGCGAAACTCTGTCTCAATAAAAAAAAAAAAGCTAAAGTTGGCTGTTATTAGGGCATCCTCTCTAGAAGCTAATTCAAAGCATATGAGAAGCTGGGTGTAATGGCTCATGCCTGTAATCTCAACATTTTGGGGGGGCCACGGTGGGGAAATTACTTGGGCCCGAGGGTTTGAGACCAGACTGGGCAACAAGGAGAAACCTTGTCTCTACAAAAAATTAGCCAGGAGTAGTAGTGTGTGCCTATGGTCCCAGCTACTCAGGAGGCTGAGGTGGGAGGACTGCTTGAGCCCAGGAGTCCGATCACACCACTGCACTCTGCACTCTGCACTCCAGCCTTGGTGACAGAGCAAGACCATCTCAAAAAAAAAAAAAAGCATATGGAGGCAGTGACCATTTGATTCTGTCATATCACATGAACTTCTGCATTTGCATCTACACTTTTAGTGTCTCCCAATAAATTATATGTGTAATAGTGAACTAAAAGAGGTCATCAAAGAAAGATGTGTTTGGTATACTGGTTAAGAAATCGGGCCGGGTACAGTGGCTCACACCTATAATCCCAGCACTTTGGGAGGCTAAGGCAGGTGGATCACAAGGTCAGGAGTTCGAGACCAGCCTGGCCAACATGGTGAAACATCATCTCTACTAAAGATACAAAAAATTAGCCAGGCGTGGTGGCCCACGCCTGTAGTCCCAGCTACTGGGGAGGCTGAGGCAGGAGAATCACTTGAATCTGGGAGGCAGAAGCTGCAGTGAGCCAAGACTGGGCCATTATACTCCAGTCTGGGCAAGAGGGTGAGATGTCATCTCAAAAAAAAAAAAAGGAAAAAGAAATCAAGGATACGTATTTAAATTTTCAAATAAATTTTTTCTTCCACTTAAAGTGCTAATTTTCAGCTAGTTAGAAAACCTGTCAATTCAAAACAGCTCATGGCATGTTTGATAGATTCAGGTCACCCAAGTATTACCATACACTACCAAAACTCCTCTAACGCACCTTTTAATTAACTAAAAATAATTTTTAAAATTGATGCATAGATGTACACAGCTTCAGGGTGCATGTAATAATTTAATATTGTGCCTTATTTACACAAGTGTCCTAATGAATAATTTTTTGAGTGGTACATAAAATTAAGATTTCTAAATAACTGTACAACTACCTATGTCGCTATTTTATTAAAGAATTAAGCTGCAATGCCCTACTCGTCTGTGTAGATGATCTTATTTTAATCATTTCAGTGAGTGTCTTTACTGGCAGATCAAACTCATTTAAGGAAATATTTTCTAGCTTTTAGTTATCTGCAAACAGAATCTAGTTCCTTCTCTCTCAGATGGGCTCAAGCTGGTAGATATGCTAACTGGTAATTTCTACATATTTTAAAATATTATTTGCCTATTTCTTGAGGAAGAGTGACATTACTACTACTGTTCAAACTGTAATTTCCTCATTTTCCTCCCTCTTACACATTTCTCTTTGGCTGAAAGTCTGTTTTCATTAAGTAAACTCCTTTACTAGAATGTTGTGTTTGCTTTTTAAAGTATGCTAGCACTTTCTGTTTTACATATTTTCCCCCATAAAGCCCTAACCATTGTGCAAAGGCACATGTGACATTACTAATGATTTTGTTTCACATTAATGGCTCTGACCCTATAGTGAATAAAATTTCCTAAGGGATATAAACAGTCAAGGAATTATAGAATATATAGAACAATGATCATAACACTATGATTTATTCCCCCAAAAGATCATGTTAAATGTTATATTAATATAATTTCATGTTTAGAGTTCCTTTTATTCAAAATGCTCAAAACCATTTTATAAGCCTCATTAATCTTCACAAATAATGTGTGTGAATATTAACTATTACCATTTGCAAATTGCTTAAGCGCTAATTTGCAGAAAGAGAGAGGGAAAGGGTTCCACAGTACAGCTCAAAGAATGCCTTGGGAGCTGAGTTAAGTCAGACATACTTTCTGCCATATCCCCATCTATGAGTACCTCTTCACCCTTACAAAGAAGTACTGCCAATCTCAGGGGGACCTCAGAATCATCTAAATGTTATTGTTGCAGTTCGCAGAGGAAAGAATGAAGACCCTGAGAAGTGGTGACCTGTCCATGTCGGGTAGCTAAGCCCAGTTCAGAGCCAGGTCAGTAGGCTGAGAGGTGATGCTGAATCCCAGGACCACCCCTTCCTCCCTTCCTCAATGCTTCCCAAGTGTGGCACAGCCTCTTGAAGCTAACCTGATCCATAAGTTTAGTGATTCTTTCAAGTAGTAGCTCACCCTCAATCACATTGGCCACTTTTTACTTCAAATCAATAGCTAACCAGTATTACAAGGCACATATGGAAAAGTATATACTAGGGTCTCTGATTTTAAATTCAAACTTTTTTTTGTTATAAAAGATGATTCTAGCAATCAGATTTTTGGTGGATCTATGTATTATAGTCACACTGCTAGTTTATTGGTGTGTGTGTGTGTGTGTGTTTTTGCTCTGTCACCCAGGCTGGAGGGCAGTGGTGCAATCTCTGCTCACTGCAACCTCCGCCTCCCAGGTTCTACTGCCTCAGCCTCCCAAGTAGCTGAGATTACGGGCACCCGCCACCATGCCCAGCTAATTTTTGTACTTTTAGTACAGATGGGGATTCACCATGCTGGCCAGGCTTGTCTCAAACTCCTAACCTCAGGTGATCCATCCACCTCGGCCTCCCAAAGTGCTGGGATTACAGGCATGAGCCACCACACCAGGCCAGTTTATTCTTGTTCTAAAGTCTGACTTGTTAATCCTCTATTTTGTTTTATTTGCTCTGTATCTTTCTTTACAAATAAATCCTTTTCACTAAACACAAGTTCTGATACAAGTGAATACTTTCTGTGAAAATGTTCAACACAGAAGAGTTTTAGACAATTGCTATTATTCATTTATCACTCTCAACAATTTATTATATTTTTACCTCTATTGTATCCTCAGTTTAACATAAGTGGTTTTTGTTTTGTTTTTGTTTTTGTTTTTGTTTTGAGAAGGAGTCTTGCTCTGTCACCCAGGCTGGAGTACAGTGGTGTGAACTCAGTTCACCACAACCTCCACCTCCAGGGTTCAAGTGATTCTCCTGCCTCAGCCTACCAAGCAGCTGGGGCTATAGGCATGTGCCAATACATCTGGCTAATTTTTTGTATTTTTAGTAGAGATGAATTTTCACCGTGTTAGCCAGGCTGGTCTTGAACTCCTGACCTCAAGCATGAACTTGGCTCACTGCAACCTCCACCTTTCGGGTTCAAGTGAGTCTCAATGCCTCAGCCACCTTAGTAGCTGGGATTACAGGTATGCACCACCACACCCAGCTAATTTTTGTATTTTTAGTAGAGATAGGGCTTTGCTTTGTTGGCCAGACTGGTCTCGAACTCCTGGCCTCAAGCAATCCACCCGCCTTGACCTCTCAAAGTGCTGGGATTACAGGTGTCCAGCCAATGTAAGTTTTGGGTTTTTTTGTTTTTTTGAGACACAGTCTCACTCTATAGCCCAGGCTGGAATGCAGTGGCATCATCTCAGCTCACTGCAACCTCTGCCTCCCAGGCTCAAGCAATTCTCATGCCTCAGCCTCCTAAGTAGCTGGGATTACAGGTGTGTGCCACCACACCCAGCGAATTTTTTTATTTTTTAGTAGAGATAAGGTTTCTTCATGTTGGCCAAGCTCATCTCAAACTCCTCACCTCAAGTGATCTGCCTGTTCTCTGCAACCTCTGCATCCTGGGCTCAATCAATTGTCCTGCCTCAGCCTCCTGAGTATCTAGGACAACAGGTGTGTGCCACCATGTCCAGCTAATTTTTGTACTTTTATTAGAGACTGATTTCGCTATGTTGGCCAGGCTGGTTGTGAACTCCTGGCCTCAAGCAATCCACCCACCTCAGCCTCCCAAAGTGCTGGGATTACAGACATGAGCCATCATGCCCAGCCTAAAAACATTTTTGTTAGTGATTTTTCATTTCTTGTTCTCTAAATAACAGTTATCTACTCAATAGTATAATACATACTTAGAAGCCCCCAATCATATAGAGAAACTCAAACAGGAGACTTGAAGGGCTTTCTATCTTAACTAGCTTAAAATGACTATAAAGTCTCTAATTATAAAGTCTCTAATTACATCTTATAATCATTAGATATTTTATTGCATTTTGCCTTATTATTTAATTTTTAATGAGAGGAAAAGAGAAAAACAGAAGTGGTGGTATTAATCATATGGAGAAAAAGAACTAAGTGTCTCTGACTTAATACAGTTGAGCCCAAGACAGAAATTATTAACTGACAAGAGGGAATATTTAAGCTTCGGATGGACATTCATTGGACATAAAGCCCTTCAGTCATGTATTTCATTGCGAAGGAAAACAAAATAAAAACCATGTATGAAATGCTAGATGCAAACAGCTGCACAACAGCACTACTGTACAGAAAACACTGTCAACACCATGCTATCAGCTCTCAGACTGCAACACCAGCCACACCATAGATCAAGATGTACAGCAAAATCTGAACTCAATGTACAAAGAAAGGAAATGTGTGGGAGTCAGTGTATTCTCTAGGAAACTGTGGGCTGTCAGTTAGTACCAACACCTAAAAAAAGAAAAGTCACACACTTACCTCAAGAAGCACATTTGTAAGCATGCCAATAACTCTTTAATAAACATAGAATCTGCTTACGATTTTTTTTGTGAGACTCTGTTGTTCAGGCTGGAGTGCAGTGGCACAATCATGGCTTACTGCAACTTCCACCTCCCAGGTTCAAGCAATTTTTGCGCCTCAGCCTCTCAACAGTTGGAACTGCAGGCAGGTGCCACCATGCTGGGCTAATTTTTGTATTTTTTTCAGTAAAGAAGGGGTTTCACCATGTTGGCCAGGCTGGTCTTGAACTCCTGGCCTCAAGTGATCTGCCTGCCTCAGCCTCCCGAAGTCCTGAGATTACAGGTGTGAGCCACCGTGCTCGGCCTGCTTGTTAAGATTTATATTTATATTGTGGTAGGGGTAGAAGGCCTAGGCTAGGGACAGAGGATATAATGAATCTAGCCACTGAATCTTCTTATTCCTTTTAGACTCAGTTTCTTAGACTTAGAGTTTTGAGAGCTGCTTTGGCCAAGGATTTGTGGCTCAGTGCTGTAAATCCAACCAGAACAATAAAGAGATACTGCATAAAGCTAGGAAGGGTTAGTGCACATGGCTCAGAGACAGTGCAGCATCAGATGCTCTGGGGCCCTGGAAAAGTAGGGCTTCAGAGGCAAAGGACTGAGGATCAGCACAGAGCTGCCGCAATTGCTATCCTGCCAACTCTCCAAAATCCTTTCGGCCAGATGCCAATTCTAAGTTTGGGCTCTATAAAACAGTCACAGTGTTTTAAACACTAACCTTGAGGATCAAGAAAATATGCTATGAAATGCACTTACTTATAGCTTCGAAAGTAAATCTTCCCATTCAGTGCAGTGAAGTGCAGAACATACTCTAATCCAGCCAGGCGGATATTTGATACTGCGGGGCCTCTGAAGAAATCTAAAAACACATATTAAATTGTTAAAACAAAACAAAAAAACATACTTGCAAAATTCGGTTACTAAGAACTACATTCTAAACATTTTGCTCTAATACTTATCTAAAAAAAATAGCACAAAAAATGATTCTTGGAAAATGTCTGAAGGTCTCGCCCTTAACCATTTAATCTCATGACTTTATTTCTGTGTTCGGTTCACTGAGACATTCAGTGTTCTCAGTTTTGAAGTTCTCCCTCTGAGTCAGCTCAGCAGCAAAAAATCATATCCATTACAGGTATTAACCTTAAAAAAATGTAAATCAAAGCATAAAATTTTAATCTACTGGTAGATGAAGACAGCAAATTTCTATAAAATCGGCTGTTGGAACTGGCTATTAAAATCAAATTAGCCTTAATTTTTTTTCTATGAGAAAGGCCAAGAAAAAAAATTCTAATATGAAATAGATTATATGAGCAAAGGATAAGAAACTTTATCAACTGTTAATGCCAGAAAAGAACCTTGGAGATTGGTGATAGGCTCTTTTCTCACAGAGTGGTAATCATACCACTGGTGGCACAAAGCCAGATATAATTTACTATGTATTTCTTTTATCCTGTACCATTCTCCATTTACGATAGGGACATAAGGTTTCCCTTTAAAAAGAGTACAGCTGGGCGTGGTGGCTCAAGCCTGTAATCCCAGCACTTTGGGAGGCCAAGGCGGGTGGATGACGAGGTTAAGAGATCAAGACCATCCTGGTCAACATGGTGAAACCCAGTCTCTACTAAAAATACAAAAAATTAGCATGGTGGCGCATGCCTGTAATCCCAGCTACTCAGGAGGCTGAGGGAGGAGAATTGCCTGAACCCAGGAGGCGGAGGTTGCAGTGAGCCGATATCGCGCCATTGCACTCCAGCCTGGGTAACAAGAGCGAAACTCCATCTAAAATAAATAAATAAATAAAAATAAATAGTTGGCTGAGCGCGGTGGCTCACACCTGTAATTCTAGCACTTTGGGAGTCCAAGGCACAGGGATTGCCTGAGGTGGGGAGTTTGAGGCCAGCATGATCAACATGGAGAAACCCCATCTCTACTAAAAATACAAAATTAGCTGGGCATGGTAGCACATGCCTGTAATCCCAGCTACTTGGGTGGCTGTGGCAGGAGAATCAGTTGAACTGGGGAGGTGGAGCTTGTGGTAAGCTGAGATTGCACCATTGCACTCAGCCTGGGCAACAAGAGAGAAACTCTCTAAAAATAAATAAGTAAATAAAAGAGTAGTCAGCCGGGCACAGTGGCTCATGCCTATAATCCCAGAACTTTGGGAGACTGAGGTAGGTGAATTGCTTAAAATCAGGAATTTGAGTCCAGCCTGGGCAACATGGTCAAACCCCATCTCCACTGAAAGTACAAAAAAATTAGGCAGGCTATATTCCCAGCTACTGGAGAGGCTCAGGTGGGAGGATCACTGATCCTACCACTGCACTCCAGTGACGGCGACAGAGCAAAACCCTGTCTCGCAAAATAAAAAGAGGAGTCAATTAAAAGAAAATCTCCAATGAACGTCATGCTATGGATACTACACGGACTTGGCTATGAGAGAAGTTTGGAAAATAAATGCGGTATCCTAATTTTACAGCTGAGAAAATCGAACCTCCAAAAGGCTAAATGTAAATTCATGAATAACATTTAACTAAGATAAAGTTCTATATAAAACTTTATCCAAGGCTGAGCGCGGTGGCTCATGCCTGTAATTCCAGCACTTTGGTAGGCTGAGGCGGGTGGATCACGAGGTCAAGAGATCGAGACCATCCTGGTCAACATGGTGAAACCCAGCCTCTACTAAAAATACAAAAAATTAGCAGGGCATGGTGGCGCGTGCCTGTAATCCCAGCTACTAAGGAGGCTGAGGCAGGAGAACTGCCTGAACCCACGAGGCGGAGGTTGCAGTGAGCCAAGATCATGCCATTGCACTCCAGCCTGGATAACAAGAGCGAAACTCCGTCTCAAAAAAAAAAGTTTATCCAAGTTTGCTTAGGAAGAGCTACCCAAGGCAGGTGATGTAGCAAGCAGGAAATTCTATCTGGTCCCATTCTGTAGCCACCTAGCATTTTTCTTCCCTCTTCCCATTAGCCTGTAAAATAAAGATTATCTCCATGTGCACAGATGTACACATCTTTTGTCATCTGCTTTTCCTTTCTTGTGGTTAACCAAAAGAAAATCACAGCATTAATGTGATTTTCAAAACAAACACAAGTATACAAGCACATTTATACTATTCCCCCAAACCAAAAAAACCCCAATGGACATTTTTAATTTTTTTTAAATGTACATATATTACCTATATTTATACATATATAAAGATGGGGTCTCACTATGTTGCCCAGGCTGGTTTCAAACTTCTGGGCTCAAGCAATCCTCCTGCCTTCGCCTCCCAAAGTGCTGGGATTACAGGCATGAGCTACCCTGCCTGGCCTGAGACATTTTTATAAAACAAGTTTGTACTTTTCAAGATATTTTAATCTAAATATCACAATAAAGAGCTTTCCCATGATTTTGCCAAAGCCTGACTCTCCTTCAGTGGCCAAGTTAATGAAGCCCACTCACTGGTATGACATTACTGAAGTCATAGCAATTCTGGGGAACAAAATATATACATTCCAGTCTGCTCTGAAATAATCTTTTTTTTTTTTTTGAGACAGGGTCTCCCACTGTCCCCTGGACTAGAATGCAATGGCACAATCTCGGCTCACTACAACCTCCACCTCCTGGGTTCCAGCAATTCTCCTGCCTCAGCCTCCTGAGTAGCTGGGATTACAGGTGCCCGTCACCAAGCCCAGCTAAGTTTTTGTACTCTTAGTAGAGATGGAGTTTCACTATGTTGACCAGACTGGTCTCGAATTCCTGACCTCATGTTCCATCTGCCTTGGCCTCCCAAAGTGCTGGGATTACAGGAGTGAGCCACCATGCCCGGCAAAACAACTTTCATAAGGCAACATTTTCAAGGCATCTGTGCTTTTTCCATAAGTTTTTTAGAATGATACAAAGGGAGAAAACTTTAGAAACACAATAAGCACATAGAAAAGTACTCTTTATTAAGTGAAAATTTCTAAGACTATGAATATAGAAGAATTTTCAGTCTGTATCCAGTAGTTGTAAGTAGTCATCCTTTTATTACAACATTTTCTCTTAACCACCAAACTGAAATCTTACTGAAGTTCGAACTGAAACCGCACTAAAGTTTGCAATGCATCAAGGTAACACAAACACGTAATGAATGAAAAATGGGAGGGCAGAAATGGTAGTGCTTAGTAACTGAAAAGCAAGTATGTCTAACAGCATGATATTTTCTGGCTAGAAAACAACAGACTATGGTTTACACATGAATACCATTGGAAAGCATTCATTCACTTGACAAATAGTACCAGAGCACCTATTATGCGTTATGATAAATGACATACAGCATCTTTCCACCAGGGGTCCCACACATTCTAGGTAGATATGAATATATACAAACAACTGCAATTTAAAGTAGTACATTAAAAGGAGAACAGTATAAACTGTTCTGGAAGTTCCAGGGAGGGAAAGATCATTTCTAGTTGGGAAAGATCTCATGCCAAGTGGTATATACACTGTTAGGATTTCAAACATGAAATAAGTATTATAAATAACTCTTTATGAACCTGAGAACCTAAAGTATACTAATACTATATAAATAAAAGCATGGCCGAGTGCAGTGGCTCACGCCTGTAATCCCAGCACTTGGGAGGCCAAGGCGGTGGAGCACCTAAGGCCAGGAGTTCAAGACCAACCTGGCCAACACCACAAACCCCCGTCTCTACAAAAAATACAGAAAGTATACAAGCATGGTGGTGTACACCTGTAATTCCAGCTACTCAGGAGGCTAGGGCAGACGAATTGCTTGAACAGCTGACTCAGAGGTTGCAGTGAGCCAAGAATGCACCACTGCACTCCACCCTGGGCAACAGAGCGAGACTCCATTTCAAAAAATAAACAAATAAATAAAAAATAAAAGCCTGTTGGCTTATTAGTGGCATTAAGGGGAAAAAAAATTTTTTTAATAAATAAATAAATAAAGCATGTATTTTGGAGAGACCTAAGTTCAAAACGTTAATATGCCACTTGGTAAATGCATGACCTTAGAAAAGGTGCTCACCTGTCCAGGCCTCGGTGTTCTCAATCGTGTAATGAAAATCAGAATTAAAAATTTCTCTACTCCAAATTAAAAAAAAAAAAAACTACATATATAGTATGCTACCATTTAAGCAATAAAGGGGCTGGGTGCAGTGGCTCACACCTGTAATCCTAGCATTTTGGGAGGCCAACACAGGCAGATCATGAGGTCAGGAGATAGAGATCATCTTGGCCAACATGGTAAAAACCTATCTCTACTGAAAAGACAAAAATCAGCTGGACGTAGTGGCACATGCCTGTAATTCCAGCTACTGAGGAGGCTGAGGCAGGAGAATCGCTTGAAAGAGGGAGTCAGAGGTTGTGGTGAGCCGAGATCGCACCACTATACTCCAACCTGGTGACATAGCAAGACTCCATCTCAAAAAAAAAAAAATAATAAGGGAAGAATAGGCCAGGCACATTGGCTCACACCTCCAACTTTGGGACACTGAAGCTGGAGAACTGCTTGAGCAATGTAGCAAGACCTCATATCTACAAAAAATAAAAAGAATTAGCTGGGCATGGTGACATGTACCTGTGGTCCCAGCTACTGAGGGGAATGAGGTAGGAGGATCACTTGAGACTATGAAGTTGAGGCTACAGTGAGCCATGATCATGTCACTATACTCCAGCCTGATCAACAGAATGAGACCCTATGTCAAAACTAACAAAAAAACAGATGAAAACAAAATTCAGAATGAGTAAAATGGGTATCTTACATGAAAAAAAAAAAACATCTGCCAAGCACAGTGCTCACGCCTGTAAATCCCAGCACTTTGGGAGGCCGAGGCAGGCAGATCACCTGAGGTCAGGAGTTTGAGACCAGCCTGATCAACATGGAGAAACCCTGTCTCTACTAAAAACACAAAATTAGCCAGGTGTGGTGGCACATGCCTGTAATCCCAGCTACTCGAGGCTGAGCCAGGGGAATTGCTTGAACCCAGAAGGCAGAGGTTGCAGTGAGCCGAGATCATGCCATTGTACTCCAGCCTGGGCAACAAGAGTGAAACTCCATCTCAAAAAAAAAAGTCAACTTTTCTTTTTGGTCAATTATGCATACACACACTAAAAAAGGAACTTCCTAAACAAAAGTCCTTCATATATTTCTTGCTCCCTACTGATATTTCATTTGAAACACACAACATAAACTAAGGAGCAGCTGTCTTACTTCATATTTATACTAAAAACCCATCTTCCCTTGGTCCCTTGGTGCCCTACAATCTGAATGTATTCCTCTTCTACCTTTCCGCTTCTGTTCAGATTCCTTTTTGGGTTCACTCTCTTCCCCTCGTCACTGAATTATGTGATCATTCCTGCCATCTAGTGGAAGCACAAAACAATGAGAAGGTAGGGCTTATTAAAACACAAAAAGTATTTAAACAAATGCAAACAAAACCTCTCTCTATTACAACAAATTTTAAGTATCTACCTCACTGACAACAAAAAATTATATGGAAGACCTGGGGGAAAGAGAAAAAGACAGAAAACCTAGGTCAATGGAGTGCAAGTAATGGAAATCTTAGTTGAAAATCTGGCTGATATTTTGGCTGAAAAAATACCCTTGGTCAGGCATGGTGGTTCACGCCTATAATTTCAGCACTTTGGCAGGCCGAGGCAGGCAGATCACTTGAGGTCAGGAATTCGAGACCAGTCTGGCCAATGTGGTGAAACCCAGTCTTTACTAAAATTTAAAAACTTAGCAGGGTGTGATGGCATGCACCTGTGGTCCCAGGTACTAAGGAGGCTGAGGCAGGAGAATTACTTGAACCTGGGAGGTGGAGGTTGAGGTGAACTGAGATCATGCCAGGGCAACAGAGTGACACTCCATCTCAAAAAAAGAAAAAGAAAAAATACCCTTGATAATTTGGGATATATAATATTGAGAGAAGGAAATATTGGTCACTGTCTTTCATGTGTGAATTTAATTCATGGAACATATGGATAAGAACCTAGAGGAAAAGACTCTAGAAGGGATCATGGGATTATGCTCACCAGAGGCAAGATAGACAGCAGGGGAAGAAAAGCTCAGGCTTTGGAAGCTTTGGGTTTCAACTCAGCCTTACCTGCTGAATAGCTCTTATTTAACCTCTCAGGGCCCTCGTTTGTTTTCCCATCTGTAAAATGGGAATGTCACTGAACTCAAGAACTTTTGTAAAGATTAAACAGATAATAGTGGTTCTTAGTTTCTTTTTTTTAAAAGTAGTTATTATTAATAAGGAAAATAAATTCTAAAAATTAAAATCCCAAGAATGGCTCCTTTTACTTCATTACCGTCACTGTCCTACAGATAACCCATGTCTACCTCACAAGGTTCTTGTCAGAATGAAGCAGTGTATACGAAGTGCCTACTATCTGCGTGGCACTTAGGATGATGATGGTAATGAAGTAAAAAAGAGCCGGGGCCTGGTGCTGCGGCTCATGCCTATAATCCCAGCACTTTGGGAGGCCGAGGTAGGTGGATCACCTGAGGTCAGGACTTTAAGACCAACCTGGCCAACATGGCGAAACCTCATCTCTACTAAAAAAAAAAAAAAAAAGATTAGCCAGGCGTGGTGGTGGGCACCTATAATCTCAGCTACTTGGGAGACTGAGGCAGGAGAACAGCTTGAACCCGGGAGGTGGAGATTGCAGTGAGCTGAAATTGAGCCATTTCAGCCTAGGCAACAGAGCAGAGGTCACTGAGGCCTTCCTGGAAAAGAAACTTGATCTCACACTTAAATGAATGGTAGAAACTGGATAAATAAGAATGATACCAGAATAGACAACAGAAATGCGAATAATATATTGGCAATAAACCCTTTTTTAATGGAAAAAAAAAAGGAAATAGGAGATCAAGAAGGCAAGTTACATTGGCTATATACTGTGAAAGGCCTTGTATATTCAAGTCAGAAAAACTAATAAAGATTTTTGAGTTGGAAGTCAGTGATACATACAATCTTGAAATTTTAATCTCCCAACCTTCTAAATTTAATTTGAAATCATGCTAGGAATGACAGGAGATAGGTGCAGGAATTTTATAAGACACTATATAAATAATACCTCAGTTACTAATTTACATCCAGAAATAATCATCTACACAGTACGACAGCCCCTTTAATTCTCCTGAGATAATTAGGTACTTTCCTGTTGCTGATAAGGGGAAAAAGAAAGAGAGGTCCAAGAAAAGGAGAAAAAAGAAGTTGTGCTCGCTTCAGCAGCACATATACTAAAACTGGAACCATACAGAGAGATTAGCATGGCCCCTGCACAAGGATGGCATGCAAATTTGTGAAGCACTCCATTATTTTAAGTATATAAATATTATTTTAAAAATAAGAGAAAAAAGAAGTTAGAAACCTAAAGTAGCAACGTGCCACCAGTGACAGTCTGAGACTGCCTTCCTGAGCTATACTGTAGATAATAAATACTAAAATACTTACCAATAAGAAGACTTTTTAGTCTTCTATAATCTTCTGTTACATCAAAATCATCACCAGCAAATATTAACATGGGTTTTGTTCCCTCAGGGCATTTACTGTTCTAAAAAAAAAAAAAATTGCAATTATATAATTACCAAAGTCTAAACTGTTTATATACTGATTTTATTTTATTTTATTCATTTATTTATATTTTGAGGCAGTTTCACTCTGTCACCAAGGCTAGAGTGCAGTGGCACAATCTCAGCTCACTACAACCTCCGCATCCCAGGTTTAAGCGATTCTCCTGCCTCAGCCTCTCAAGTAGCTGGGACTACAGGTGCACGCCACCATGCCCTGCTAATTTTTTTTGTATTTTTCACAGAGACTGGGTTTCACCATGCTGGTAAGGCTGGTCTCAAATTCCTGACCTCAAATGATCCACCTGCCTCGGCCTCCCAAAGTGCTGAGATTACAGGTGCGAACCACTTTGCCTGGCCTATACAGATTTCAAAGTAGTCAATACTTACTTATTTTCACATTCTATTAACTGTCCTAAAACTATGTCTGTGAATACTGATATTAGAGGTAAAAACAGAGGTGGGTTTCTTTTTTTTTTTTTTGAGACGGAGTTTCGCTCTTGTTACCCAGGCTGGAGTGCAATGGCGCGATCTCGGCTCACCGCAACCTCCACCTCCTGGGTTCAGGCAATTCTCCTGCCTCAGCCTCCCGAGTAGCTGGGATTACAGGCACGCACCACCATGCCCAGCTATTTTTTTTGTATTTTTAATAGAGATGGGGTTTACCATGTTGACCAGAATGGTCTCGATCTCTTGACCTTGTGATCCACCCGTCTCGGCATCCCAAAGTGCTGGGATTACAGGCTTGAGCCACCGCGCCCGGCCTTTTTTTTTTTTTTTTTTTTTTTTTTTTTTTTTTTTAAGAGATAGGGTCTCATTGTGTTGCCTAGGCTGGACTCAAACTCCTGGGCCCAAGCCATTCTCCAAGTAGCTGGGATGACAGCTGTGGGTCTGGCTAAGATGACATTTTTAAGCTTCTAGACTGCTATACTAAAAAAGCCATTCTTTATCCCACTCATTTACATTATCAAATAAAAGACGGCAAAATAATCATATAAATTAATTTTTTTAACATTAGTCTATGCAAAGAATACTACTAAACATTATACTTGCAAAACCAAAAACAAAACAAAACAAAACAAAACAAAACAGGACCAACCAACAAATTAAAAATAGCCTTCTGATGGCCAGCATCCCAATCAAAATAAATTTAAGGCCAGCTGTGACGATTTATGCCTATAATCCCAGCACTTTGGAAGGCCAAAGAGGGAAGACAGCTTGAAGTCACAAGTGAGTTCAAGACCAGCCTGGGCAACATAGTGAGACCTTACCTCTTCAAAACAACTTGTTTTTTTTGAGACGGAGTTTTGTTCTCGTTGCCCAGGTTGGAGTGCAATGGTGCGATCTCGGCTCACCGCAACCTCCACCTCCCGGGTTTAAGTGATTCTTCTGCCTCAGCTGCCTGAGTAGCTGGGACTACACGCATGTGCCACCACACCCAGCTAATTTTGTATTTTTAGTAGAGACAGGGTTTCTCCATGTTGGTCAGGCTGGTCTCGAACTCTCAACCTCAGGTAATCTGCCCACCTCAGCCTCCCAATATGTTGGGATTACAGGCGTGAGCCACCACGCCTGGCCAAAAAAAAATTCTAAAAATTAGCTGGGCATGTTGGTGGGTGCCCATGGTCCCAGCCACTTAGAACTTGAGGTGGGAGGATCTCCTGAGCCCAGGAAGTGGAGGCTATAGTGAGCCATGATCATGCCACTGTACTCTCGCCTGGGTGACAGGGCAGAACCTTATCTCAGCAAATAAATAAATAAAAATTATAATTTATTTGTACCACTGTGCCTTTCATATAAAAGGAAAATACCTATTTTATAGGAAAATACCTTTTATATATGAAAGGCACATTGGTACAAATAAAATGTTTTTAAGCTTCTAGACTTCTATGCCAAAAAAAACACTATAACCTATAAAAAGTATTTTTAAATGAAGGTTATGGGCTGGGCACGGTGGCTCACACCTGTAATCCCAGCACTTTCAGAGGCAGAGACTGGTTGATCACTTGAGGTCAGGAGTTCGAGACAAGCCTGGCCAACATGGTGAAACCCTGTTTCTACTAAAAAAATACAAAAATTAGCCAGGTGTGTTGGTGTGTGCCTGTAGTCCCTGCTATTCAGGAGGTTGAGACAGGAGGATTGCTTGAACTGGGAGGTGGAGGTTGCAAAGTGTTGAGATTGCACCACTGCACATCAGCCTGGGCGACAGATGAGACTCTTACGTCAAAAAACAACAAACAAAAAACAACAACAAAAAAAACACACAAATAGCCAGGCATGGTGGTGCACACCTATGGTCCCAGCTACTTGGGAGGTTAAGGTGGAAGCATCACCTGAGCCCAGGGAAGTCCAGGCTGCTGTGAGCCATGCTCACGCCACTACACTCCAGCCTGGGATACAGAATAAGACCCTCAAAAAATATATATAAATAAAAATAAAATGAATGCTAAATTAAACTACCAACTAGACATTCACATGAGAGGCAATAAAATTTTACATAAGCTATAGAAAGTATAGGCCAATTCTCATCAGCAGGGTTGAGATTCTTACTATAAAAAGTATTTTCCCAGGCCGGGCAAGGTGGCTCACGCCTATAATCCCAGCACTTTGGGAGGCAGAGGCGGGTGGATCACGAAGTCAAGAGATTGAGACCATCCTGGTCAACGTGGCGAAACCCTATCTGTACTAAAAATACAAAAATTAGCTGGGCATGGTGGTGCACACCTGTAGTCCCAGCTATTCAGGAGGCTGAGGCAGGAGACTTGAACCCAGGAGGTGGAGGTTGCAGTGAGCCGAGATCACACCATTGCACTCCAGCCTGGGTAACAAGCGAAACTCAGTCTCAAAAAAAAAAAAAATGTATTTTCCCCAGTTCTAGATTTTCTATACCAAATAGAATGTGATGTGATTAAAAAGATGATTTAGAAGCCACCAAAGAGGAATAAATGAAATAGTAAAAATTCTTTAACTGAAGGAGTAATTTACAGAGGAAGGTGAATGACTTTTGGTCTGAGCAACAAAGCAAGATCCTGTCTCCAGAGAAAAACCCCAATACTTAATACATACAGCACTGATATTTTTCAATCCATTCCATTTTTAAAATATACTAGTCACATGCACATCATCATGAAAACCCTGAACTAGGCAGGAGACTACAACAGATGAGCTGGTTTGGCACGGTGGTTCACACCTATAATGCCAACACTTTGGAAGGCTAAGCTGGGAGGATCATTTGACCCCAGGAGTTCAACACTCTAGCTAGACAACATAGTGAGACCCCCATCTCTACAAAAAATTTATAAATTAGCCAGCTGTGGTGGTACATACCCACAGTCCCAGCTACTCAGGGGGCTGAGGCAGGAGGACTGTTTGAGTCCAGGAGATCAAGGCTCCACTGAGCTGTGATGCCACTGCACTCTGTCCTGGGCAACAGAGCAAGGCTCTGTCTCATAACAAATAAAAAAAATTTTTTTAATCATACAATATTTCAAAAACTTTTTTTTATTAAGAAATGAGGCCTCAACAGGGCACAGTGGCTCATGCCTGTAATCCCCACACTTTGGGAGGCCGGGGCATGAGGATCACCTGAGGTCAGGAGTTCGAGACCAGCCTCACTATCATGGTGAAACCCTGTTTCTACTAAAAATACAAAAATTAGCTGGCGCGGTGGTACACGCCTGCAGTCCCAGGTACTCAGGAGGCTGAGGCAGGAGAATCGCCTGAACCTGGGAGGCAGAGGTTGCAGTGAGCTGAGACTGTACCACTGTACTCCAATGTGGGCAACAAGAGGAAAACTTCGTCTCAAAAAAAAAGAAGTTTTTTGGAGAGGTAAGGGGCTGGCATGTGCTCATCAGCTAGCACTCCCTCCCACTCCCACTAAGCTGATGATGAGCTAGTGGCGGTGGTAAAGGTGAAATGGAGTTTTGCTGGTCTTCTCCAGGGATTTCTGGATGGCCCCAAAGAGACACTACAATAATATGACAGCTGGGTACCCCAGCACTTTGGGAGGCTGACGCAGAAGGATCTCTTGAGCTCAGGAGTTTGAGACCAGTCTGGGCAACATAGTGAGAGCTTATCTTTACAAAAAATTAGCTAGACGAGGTGGCATGCACCTATAGTCCCAGCTACCTGGGAGGCTGAGGTGGGAGGATTGCCTGAGCCCAGGAGGTCAAGGCTGTACTGAACTGAGACTGTACTACTGTTTCCCAGCCAGGGTGATAGAGTGAGACCCTGTCTCAAAAAAAAGAAAGAAAAATAATAGGAGGAATTCCATTGTAATCAAGCATCACAGTTTATGTACTTTACAAAATATTATCTTTACTGATAAGCATTTTCACATATATTATCTCATTTGGTGTTGTGATTTTATATGTGATTGCAATTGAAGGTCAAGGAAGCCACTGACAAGTCACAGCACCAGATGTCACTTGAATAGCCAAGACAGGCCTCAAATCCAAGTGTTCTGCCTCTAAATCCAGTATCAGACCACTGCTCTGCCTGTAGAGCAGAACACTGCAGTGACTCACTAAATGGGGATCTGGTAAACACCTTTTATTCAAACTCACAGGATAAAGTTACTTAGTACAGAAATTCTACCCAACTTGGAAAGCACATTTTCTTCTTAAAGTCAGGCTGAGAAAAGAGTGATTATATATTTTTGCTGTAATTCTTTCTACTAGACCATGAGCCTCAAAAACCCATAAACTGAGAGCAGTTACATAACTTTTTATTACAAACAAAAATATCGGTTCTCTCAAAGCCCTAGAGTCCTAATCTTGGTTATACTGACCATATGTGTGATTCTCACATATGGGCCTCAAACTCCAAATCTATACAAAAAAGAAAATTATTTAGGGCTTATCCAAATTGCTGTGAGGTCTAGATGAAATAATGTATTTGATGGGATAGATTAAGCCTGAAGCAGAGTTCTGAGTTTGTACCTAGGAGCTGAGTTAGAATACCATTCCCACCTTTCTAAGAGTATTTTTACTACTATTTACTACTTTCCATTTTGTAATACCATTAAAACAAAGATAACACAAAGACGCAACTCCCCAAGGGTGAACTGAGCTGCCATTTGGTGGTTAGTAACCAAAATACTTTAGTATCAGTAAAGACATTCCTGGGTTTAGAACAGGGTTCAATTTGAAAATTCTACAGGTTTTTCTAAGGTTCCATAAAATAATAGGTACTGTGATAATTCAGAGGAAGAGGACAGCATTTAAACTATAGGTCTCTGGGTGCTTTGGCTCACACCAGGCAGAGAGATCCCTTGAGCTCAGGAATTTGAGATCAGCTTGGGCAACATAGCAAAATGCTGCCTCTAAAAAAAAAAACACAAAAAAATTAGCTAGACGTGCTGGCATGTACCTATAGTCCCTACTTAGGAGGCTGAGGTGGGAGAGGATTGCTTGAGCCCAGGAGGTTGAGGCTGAAGTAAGCCATGTTCATGCCATTGCTCTCCAGCCTGGGTAACAAAGTGAGACCCCGTCTAAAAAAAATAAATAAATAAAAATCAAACTATGAAAAAAGCAAAAAAGAAAACAAACAAACTTTAAACCATGGCCTAGACAAGAATTAGTAACCACAGTCTGAAGTCTAACAGCCACAAGGTCAACATATGTTGCTATGCACTATAAATATATTCCTCTTTTTAAAAGAAAGGTAAAATAAACTTGCATTTTTTTTTTTTTTTGAGATGGAATCTTGCTCTGTCACCAGGCTGGAACACAGTGGTGCAATCTTGGCTCACTGCAACCTCCGCCTCCCGGATTCAAGCAATTCTTCCACCTCAGCCTCCCAAGTAGCTGGGACTACAGGTGTGCACCACTGCTCCCAGCTAATTTTTGTATTTTTAGTAGAGACAGGGTTTCACCATGTTGGCCAGGATGGTATCGATCTCTTGACCTCGTGATCTGCTCACTTCAGCCTCCCAAAGAGTGTGGGGATTACAGGCGTGAGCTACCACACCCAGCCTAAAATTGTATTTTTATCCTAGAGCATATCAAAATAAAAACACAAAATTTGGCCAGGCGTGGTGGCTCATGCCTGTAATCCCAGCACTTTGGGAGGCCAAGGCGGGCAGATCACAAGGTCAGGAGTTCGAGACCAGTCTGGCCAACATGGTGAAACCCTGTCTCTACTTTAAAAAAAAAAAAAAAAAAATTAGCCGGGTATGGTGACAGGCACCTGTAATCCCAGCTAGTCAGGAGGCTAAGGCAGGAGAATTGCTTGAACCCAGGAGGTGGAGGCTGCAGTGAGCTGAGATCACACCATTGCATGCCAGCCTGGGTGACACTCCATTTCAAAAAAAATACAAACCCCAAACAAGCAAAAAAACAAAAACACAAAGCTCTAGATCTACAACACTCTATCAGTACTCTTCACCACAAGATGTCACTACTGGCCAAGAGAAGCATTACAAAATATTTTCATTTCTAAGATCAGTATCTTACCTTAATGTCTTTTAGAGAGACAAAATTCTCAATACCTAATTCAATCATATCCAGCACATGGTAGTCATACATACGACCTGGAAGGAAAATGTATTTTTAAGCATGTATTTTTTCCCAAAGAACCACCTTACATATATACCCACATGACCTGTGTGTTCAAAATGCCCCACTATCTGCCTCTTTTCTTTCTCCCTACATCCCCCCCAAACATATCCCACTTTCTTACATTTTCAACTCTACTTATTGATTGTATGATAGTCATGGAAAGGATCTTAGATATTACTTAGCCCAACCCCTTTATTTTATAGAAGAATCAATGACAGCCCACAGAAGGCAAAGGGCTTGCCTAAGCCAGTGAGCATGCCAGGCTGAATCTCAATACACGGAGGCAAAGGTTCTTTTTCAAATCTATTTATGCAATAGATATTACAGAAGGGTTAATTTTTGTGGGTCAATACACCTTGTTTTTTTTTTTTTTCTAACTCCAATATTGATTTAGTACATATATATTTCATATTAAGAAAAGTCTGCAAGTTAGGGTAATTTTTTCCACCAATTCGAATGGATCCATGCTGTGTGGGAGATCAGAGACACTCAATGCAAACACAAGGTAATGGTGCTGCATCTACAACTAAATAGGCAGGGATGCTGAGAGCCCGAAGAGGCCACACTTCCTGTTCAAACCAGAAGTCAATTCTGACCGAGACAGAAGGCAATGGCATTCCAAAACATGAATTACTAAGGACTCTTTTCATTATTCTTTCTTACTTGTGGCACTTCACTGTATTGGCAGGGTCTTATTTATATGCCCCATGATTTACTTGCAGACTGATAAAAGAATTTTTTTTTTTGAGATGAAGTCTCGCCCTGTCGCCCAGGCTAGATTGCAATGGCATGATATCAGCTCACCGCAACCTCCGCCTCCCAGGTTCAAACAATTCTCCTGTCTCAGCCTCCCATGTAACTGGGATTACAGGTGTGCACTAACATGCCTGGCTAATTTTGTATTTTTAATAAAGATGGGGTTTCTCCATGTTGATCACGCTGGTCTTGAACCCCCAACCTCAGGTGATCTGTCAGCCTTGGCCTCCCAAAGTGCTGGGATTACAAGCTTGAGCCACTGTGTCCAGCCACGCCCAGCCTGATCTAAAAATTTTTTTTAGTATCACAAGGTGAAAGCAAAAAGACCCCACCAAAGTAGTTTACGGCTTATCGATTACACCATCAGTTAATCTGAGTCACAGATCGTGTTACAACAGATAGGTAGACGTGCAAGACAGGAAAGGCTGCCCACTCACCCCACCCCAACCAGGAATGCCAGGCAACCATCAGGTGACAGACGACCACCAGGTGATGATCAGTTATTAAACTCTCTAAAATAATAATTGGTTGCAGCCAGTGCCAGGGAAAGGCAGGCTCCCAAGAAATAGAAAACACCTGAGGCTAGTGATCAGCAATTTCCCAATAAGATCTCAGGAGTTGAGTGAGTGGGCTCAAACATGCAAACTAAGAGGCAAAATGGCAGACTTTAACAGGTATATGACCTTGCTCTATGCTTCATATGAGCACCCATACCACTCCAGTAACACACTGTACATGTGGCCCCTCCCAAGTGCTGGCAGGCCACTGTGCAGGCAGACTGCTCATCCCAAGGAAAAATCAAGAGAAGAGGCCAGGCATGCGGGTTCACACCTGTAATCTCAGCACTTTGGGAGGCCAAGGCAGATGGGTCACTTGAGGCAGGAGTTTGAGAGCACCCTGGGCAACATGGTGAAACCCTGTATCTACTAAAAATACAAAAATTAGTTGGGTGTGGTGGCAGGCTCCTGTAGTCCCAGCTACTCGGGAGGCTGAGGAGAACTGCTTGAACTCAGGAGGTGGAGGTTGCGATGAGCTGAGATTGAGCCATTGCACTCGTCTGGGCAACGGAGCAGAGCAAGACTGTCTCAGAAGGAAAGAAAAAAAAAAAGAAAAATCAAGGGACGAGAGACACCAAACTTCTGAAGCATACCAACATATAATGCCTAACGGCACAAAGGCCAAATAGCATACTGAAATCTCTCAGGTTGCCTGCATGGCGCTCTTCCTTTTGTTCCTGCTCTATTAACTTTTCTTTTCCTCGAGACAGGGTCTCACTCTGTCACCCAGGCTGGAGTACAGTGGTGGGATCTTGGCTCACTGCAACCTCTGCCTACCAGGTTCAAGCAATTCTCATGCCTCAGCTTCCTGAGTAGCTGGCACTACAGGCATCCGCATGCCCAGCTCCTGCTCTAAACTTTTTAATGAACTTTCACTCCTGTTCAAATACTTGCCTCACGGAGGTTGCAGTAAGCCAAGATCATGCCACTGCACTCCAGCCTGGGTGACAGAGTGAGACTCTGTCTCAAAAAAAAAAAAAAAAAAAAACTTGCCTCAGTCTCTCACTCTGCCTATGCCTCTTGGATGAGTTCTTTCTCTGAAGAGGCAAGAACCAAGCTGCGGCAGACCCGTACAAATTCACTGCTGCTAACCAGTTGACTCTTAGTGAAAACATTAAAAAGTAAATTATACTTACCTATGACTAGATTATTTGGCCGCTTCTTATTATGGGAGCCAAACATGAATAAAGAACAATCTGACTTCTTTGAAAAGAATTCCTATAAAACCAAATAAATCCGATTTAGCCAATGCATACATTTAAGAACTTTAAGAATCTTATCTTTAAACTCAGGCCTGGCTCAGTGGCTCACACCTGTAATCCCAGCACTTGGGAAGCCAAGGTGGGTGGACTACTTGAGGTCAGGAGTTTGAGACCAGCCTGGCCAACGTGGTAAGACCCCATCTTCACTAAAAATATAAAAGACAGCTGTGTGTGACAGTGCACACCTATAATCCCAGCTACTCTAGTGGCTGAGGCATGAGAATTGCTTGAACCCAGGAGTCAGAGGTTGCAGTGAGCTGCAAATGTGACAATACACTCCAGCCTGGGGGACAGAGTAAGACTCTGTCTCAAAAAAAAAAAAACTATACCAGTTTTTTTTTTCTGGTGGAATTTAATGAAAACTTAATGAACCAGAAAGGAAAATACAGAGGAAAAGTATTTCTAGCTTTTTACTTCAAGTTTTCTGATTTGGGGTACTTAGGGAAAAGATGTACATTTCAAGACTAAGAATACATAAATACTATTAGGTTAATAAATAAAATAAGACCATTTATTTTGCTATGCTGTCATTTTGGAATAGTACACCAAGTGTTTCATTTGCTGAACAAATCTCTTTTATTCACAGGATAGCATTACTGTCATTGCATATATTTAAAATACACATGGGGCTGGGCAAGGTGGCTCATGCCTGTAATCCCAGCACTTTGGGAGGCTGAGGCAGGCAGATCACGGAGGTTACCTGAGGTCAGGAGTTTGAGACCAGCCTGGTCAACATGGTGAAACCCTGTCTCCACTAAAAATGGAAAAATTAGCTGGGTGTGGTGGTACACGGCTATAATCCCAGCTACTCAGGAGACTGAGGCAGGAGAATTGCTTGAACTTGGGAGGCAGAGGTTTCAGTGAGCCGAGATCATGCCATTGCACTCCAGCCTAGGAAACAAGAGTTAGACTCCATCTCAGAAAAAAAAAAAAAAGATATCTGGCTGGGTGCAATGGCTCATGCCTGTAATCCCAACACTTTGGAAGGCTGAGTAGGTGGATGGCCTGAGATCAGGAGTTTGAGACCAGCCTAAGCAACATAGTAAAACCCCATCTCTACAAAAACTACAAAATATTAAGTAGGTATGGTGGTGAGCACCTATAGTCCCAGCTACTTGGCTGAGGGGGAAGGAAGGATTGCTTGAGCCCATGAGATTGAGGCTACACGCAGTGTGCCGTGATGGCGCCACTGCATTCCAACCTGGGTGACAGGGCGGCACCATCTTAGGAAAAAAAAGAGAGAGAGAGAGATTTTATCCATTTGGCTCTCAGAAGTATGGACCTCCATTACAGATTTAAGAGTAGTAAAAAATGTAAGTGTGGAGTTCCAATCCTAGGCAGCTCTTTTTACATTATGCCTATAGTCTCCACATCCTAGACACTTTACTGAGATCATCACTCTTAGCAAGAAAATTGGAATCAACATGTTTTAGTCCAAAAGTCAACTGGAAAGCCTCTTAGATTAATATATATATTAAAAAAAAAATAACAGATGAAAGACTCATAACCCTCAACTTTTCTTTACTGCTTAAAAGACTCTCTGAGGTATGGGCCCCTAGTTTATCATTCATTCTAGTCTCTAAACAGAAGTGTAAAGGGCAAACAACTACCCACCTAACCCGTCCACAACCAGCATGAGGGATGCAGAGTCAGAGAGTCCAAGAATTCAGGCTCTGCCACTAAGTATCTGGACAAATAATCTTTTTTGAGAATTAACTGTATCATTAAGGATAATACCACCTCTTGCAAAAACCTGCAGAGGCCACATGAGATGTCATATGTGAACACCCTGTACAATGTTGTAGAATGTCCCAAACAAAGTAGGTGTTCAAAAAATACTTTTTATGGCCAGGCATGATGGCTCATGCCTGTCATCCCAGCACTTCGGGAGGCTAAGGTGGTGGATCGCTTGAGCTCAGAAGCTGGAGACCAGCCTGGGCAACATGGCGAAATCCTGTCTCTACCAAAAAAAAAAAAAAAAAAAAAAAAAAATTGGGTGTGGTGGTATGCACCTATGGTCCCAGCTACTTGGGAGACTGAGGTGGGAGGATTACTTGAACCAGGGAGGCAGAGGTCGCAGTGAGCTGAGATGGTGCCATAGAACTCAAGCCCATGTGACATAGACCCTGTCTCAATTTGAAAAAAAAAAAAAAAAAAAAAAAAAACGTGTGTGTACACACACACACGTTTTTTTGTATGTCTAAATCAATGAAATTATTTTCTTAAAATTTTAAAAACATTCTCGTGTTATGACTAACATCCCAAAACTTTCCATAAAACACCCTTCATATATACTTGAGTGTTTTATATACATACACACGTGTGTGAATTAGTGTGTGTGTGTGTGTGTGTGTGTATAAACTTATCTCGTTCTCCACAAAATCTGCTTTTTATTTCTTAAAATTCTTGAGCAGGGGCAGTCAAACTACCTGCAAAAAGCCATATAATAAATATTTCAGGCTCATCCTTTTGTTGTTAACCAACTCTTCTTTTTTTAATTGAGACAGGGTCTCACTCTGTTGCCCAGGCTAAAGTGCAGTGGTACAGTCATAGCTCATTATAACCTCAAACTCCTTCGCTCAGGTGATCCTCCTGCCTCGGTCTCCCAGGTAGTTAGTACTTGGGCTCCCACCACCATGCCCTGTCAATCTTTTTATTTTTATTTTTTTAAGAGATGGGATCTCACTATGTTACCTTAGGCTGGTCTAGAACTCCTGGCCTCAAGCAATCCTCCTACTTCATTCTACCAAAGCTTGGGATTAGAGGTATGAACCACTGAGCCTGGCCTAACCAACTCTTTAAAAATGTAAAAACCATTCTTAGCTTGTAAGCCTCACACAGAGGAATTTGGTCTGCAAGAAGTATATTTTTGCCAACCCCTGTTCTAAAACAGCAAAGCTCATTTCTCCAAGACTGTGGTGAAAGAAATGTGTGGAGAGGGTCGGAAAAAGACAATTGACCACTATTTGTAACACAACCACTCTTTCCCTAGCCATTTTTAGCTCTGTAGGACTAAGATTCATAGAGCTAACAAATATATCCTGTATCTGGAGGTAGGAGATCAAAGAGAGGGAATGTCACAACCTCAAGTACAGGAAAAGCTGTCATATCAACACTAGACTAAAAAAGTTCAAAGTGCCAGAGAACTCACTACATAACACTACCGCAAAGTGGTCGCGCAACTAAAAGCATTACGGTATCAAAAGACAAAACCAGGCCTTGATTAAGTGGTTTCTGTAAGAGAGAATTGAGATAAATCTCACATTTTTACTTTTGTGATCTCTTCAACAAATGATTATAAAAAACATGAGACAAAGTAATTTGAAAAAACTGAGCAAAATGTATTTTATCAATACTTTTCTTAATTTTCACTGCAGTTAGTTACAATAAGATATTTGATTTAATCGAATTAATCATTGAGATTTTATGCAAAAGTTCTTTCTTTTAAATTTGATAACTAAAAGGAAAAGGAACATTAAAAAGTCAGGTGGGAGGATCATGAGGTCAGGAGATCAAGACCATCCTGGCTAACACAGTGAAACCCCATCTCTACTACAAATACAAATCAATTAGCTGAGCATGGTGGTACGTGCCTGTAATCCTAGCTACTCAGGAGGCTAAGGCAGGAGAATCACTTGAACCTGGGAGGCGGAGGTTGCAGTCAGTTGAGATCACGACATTGCACTCCAGCCTGGGCAACAGAGTGAGACTCCATCTCAAAAAAAACAAAAAAAGGAAAAAAACAACAAATAATGGGTTTCTGGTTGGGTATAATTACAGCCATAAGCCCAGCACTTTAGGAGGTCAAGGCAGGCAGATCATTTGAGCTCAGGAATTTAAGACCAGATTGGGCAACAACGTGGCAAAGCCCTGTCTCTACAAAAATTAGCCAAGCATCATGCCGTGCACCTGCAGTTCCTGCTTCTGAGGTGGGAGAACGGCTTGAGCCTGGGAGGTGGAAACTGCAATGAGCCGAGGTCATTCCAATGTACTCCAGCCTAGGCGACAGAGCCAGACCTTATTTCAAAATAAATGATGGGTTCCTATCAAGAAAACATAATCATATTGTTTTTATTTTTTATTTTATAAATAGAGATGGGGTCTCAATATGTTGTGCAGGCCTGTCTTGAACTCCTGGGCTTAAGCGATCCTCCTGTCTTGGCCTCCCAAAAAGCTGGGATTACAGGCGTGAGCTACTGTGTCCAGCCCCTGATGATTTTCTTAAGAAAGAAACCAATATCATCACACACTGAAAGACCATTCATCGTTCCTCATTTACTATAAACAACCTTTGATTTCACTTCCTAGTCTTTTTCATTAAGCTTTGGTTGACTACATACTCAAACAAGAATTTTTTTGATTAACTCTAGAGAAACAAGTGACATCTGTTAGCAATAATTCAGGTAGTGTTCTTTGTTTTAAAAGTATCCAAGCTGGGTGTGGTAGACACCTGCAGTTCCATCTACTTGGGAAACAGGCATTGCTTGAGCCCAGAAGTTTGAGACCAGCCTGGGCAACATAGCAAGACCCAGTCTTAAAAAAAAAAAAAGCAAAAATATCTGAAGGAAGAGTCTATTTTTAAAAACTCAAAGTTGCTTTATAAAAATAGATCTATAGCAAACTTCTTTTAAAAATTCATTAAGTTACTTAAATGAAATTTCATTTTTTTTTTTTTTTTTGAGACAGAGCCTTGCTCTGTCACCCAGCCTGGAGTGCAGTGGTGCTTTCCACCCAGCCTGGAGTGCTTTCTTGGCTTACTGCAACCTCCACCTCCCAGGTTCAGGCGACTCTCTTGACTCAGCCACCTGAGTAGCTGAGATTACAGGCAGACACCAACACACCCAGCAAATTTTTGTTTTGTTTTGTTTTTTAGTACAGACAGGATTTCACCATGTTGTTATGGCTGGTCTTGAACTCCTGACCTCATGATCTGCCCGCCTCGGCCTCCCAAAGTGCTGAGATTACAGCCGTGAGCCACCTTGACCGGCCTAAATGCAATTCAATTTTTTTAAATTTTATCAATAAAAAATGTTATCAATGCAGGCAATGAATAACACACTTCCCAGCCATAGTGAAATGAAAGATCTATAGGGAAATTTTTTAAAGTATTTCCTCTCCATTTTACATAAAAATTTCCTCACATAGGATGACTTAATTTTAAAAAATCACAAATTTGGAGTACAAATGAATTAGTCTGGATAATTACTATTTATATGCTCTCTCAAATCATATTTTTTTACTTACCAGTGATGTCTGATCCTCAAAAGGTCTTGTAATATTTTTCCTAAGAATATCAAAAAAGTGACCGTAATTTTAATAATCTCAAGTATATACAATTAATAAGGTAATTTTGTATTGAGATTAAAAAAACTGAAAAAATATTCATTCAATTCATAACAAATTCAAATATTTATTCAGTGCCTATTATATGCCAGGCACCATTCTAGTAACTAGTGATCTCATACTACTACATGAAACAAGATGCTGGCTTTCATGGAGTTTATACTCTAGTGGAAAAATACAGTCCTCTGTCCGTATGGATTCTGCATCCTACTGCAACCATGGATTTGAACAACCACAGACTGACAGTATTCGACAGACGAAGAAAGTGCGGGATTACAGGTGTGAGCCCAGCACCTCAGGAGGCCGAGGCAGGCAAATCACAAGGTCAGGAGTTCGAGACCAGCCTGACCAATATGGTGAAACTCAGTCTCTACTAAAAAAAAACAAAAATTTGTATTTGTTTTGTATATACCACTGGGCATGGTGGTGGTGGGCACCTGTAGTCCCAGGTACTCAGGAGCTGAGACAGGAGAATCACTTGAACCTGGGAGGCACTGGAGGTTGCAGTGAGCTAAGATAGCGCCACTGCACTCCAACCTGGGCAACAGAGCAAGACTCTGTCTCAAAAAAAAAAAAAAAAAAAAGATGGTGTTCAAATAAAAATTAGCCAGGCACAGTGGCTCATACTTATAATCCCAGCATTTTCAGAGGTTGAGATAGGAGGATTACTTTAGGCCAAGAGTTCAACACCAGCCTGGACAACAAAGCCAGATCCCACCTTTACCAAAAACAAAAAAGAAAAATTAGCCAGGTGTGGTGGCGTGCACATGTAGTCCCAGCTTCCTGGGAGCATGAGACAAGAGTATCACTTAGAGCTCATGAGGTTAAGGCTGCAGTGAGCTATGATCATGCCACTGCACTCCACTTTGGGTGACAGTGAGACCCTGTCTCAAAAAAAAAAGTTAACTAAGAAATAAAAAGATAGTATAGTATCCTTGAAAAGGAGAAAAAAAAGCAAGAAAAACCAGATAATACCACGTTATAACTATTTACACAGCATTTACATTATATTAGATATTATAAGTAATTGAGAAATGATTTAAAGTATACGTGACTTACTTTTATGGGAAGTACATGTTTAAAAGAAGTATACAGGAGGACGTGCATGAGTTATATGCAAACACTAGGCTATTTTATGTAAGAGACGTGCATACCCAGATTTTAGTATCTAAGGGGAGGTTTCTGGAACCCATCGCCCACAGTTACTGAGGGATGACTAGCTTATTCCAGGGCTGTGGTAAGGAGAAAGACAAGATGAATCCAGAGTATTTTGTGGTGTCAGAAAGTAAGGAAGTACTCAAAAACGGGGGGCATGTTGAAAGGTCACAGGAACCAATCTAAAAGCATTCCCGGGTGGGTGTGGTGGCTCATACCTGTAATCCCAACACTTTGGAAGGCCAAGGCCAGTGGATCACCTGAGGTCAGGAGTTCGAAACCAGCTGAGGCAGGAGAACCACTTGAACCCAAGAGGCAGAGTTTGCAGTGAGCCGAGATTGCGCCACTGCACTCCAGCCTGGGCTGGACTCTGTCTCAAAAAAAAAAAAAAGAGTTCCCAATTGCCAAAGGTAGAAAATTTTAAGCAACAAAATTAAGAACACGGGATTATAATCCAGAAGAATATATGAGGAAAGTGCAACATTTTTGTAGTGTTCTTCACAACATGCATAACCTCAATCAATTCATGAGAAAAGTTAAACCCAAACTGAGGGATAATTTACAAAATAACTGACAAGTACTTGTCAAAAATGTCAAGGTCATCGAAGACAAGGGAAGACTAAGGAACTGTCACAAACTAGAGAAGGCTAAGGAGGCATGAAAACTAAATGCAACATGGGATCCTGGAAAAGAAAAGAGTATTAAAAGAAAAAGTGGTCAGGCACAGTGGCTCACACCTACGATCTCAGCACTTTGGGAGGCTGAGGCAGATGGTTCATGAGGTTAGGACTTTGAGACCAGTCTGGCCAACATACTGAAACCCCATCTCTACTAAAAATATAAAAAGATTAGCCGGGTGTGATGGTGTGTGCCTGTAATCCTAGCCACTCGGGACAATGAGGCAGGAGAATTGAGTGAACTGGGAGGTGGAGGTTGCAGTGAGCCAAGATCACGCCAACTCCAGCCCGGGTGATAGTTCCAGACTCCATCTCAATAAAAAAAAAAAAGAAAAGAAAAGAAACTGGGCTGGGCGTGGTGGCTCACATTTGTAATCCCAGCACTTTGGGAGGTCAGGGCAGGCAGATCCCGAGGTCAGGAGATGGAGACTATCCTGGCCAATACGGTGAAATCCCATCTCTACTAAAAATATAAAAATTAGCTGGATGCGGTGGCTGTAATCCCAGCTACTCAGGAGGCTGAGGCAGGAGAACTGCTTGAACCAGGGAGTTGGAGGTTTCAGTGAGCTGAGATCAGGCCACTGTACTCCAGCCTGGCAACAGAGCAAGACGCCATCTCAAATTAAAAAATTACAAAAATTAGCCAGGCATGGCTGCCCACACCTATAATCTCAGCTACATGGGAGGCCAAGGCAGAAGAATCACTTGAACCCAGGAGATGAAGGCTGCAGTGAGCCAAGATCATGCCACTGCACTCCAGCTGGGCGACAACAGAACTCCATGTCAAAAAAAAGGAAAAACTGGTGCTAACCATATGTCTGTAATTTGATTAACATGAGTGAATCAGTGTTAATTTCTTAGTTTTGATCACTCCATATGGTTATGCAAGATGCAACATTAGGGGAAGCCAGGTGAAGGGTATACAGAAATTCTTCGTCATTTTTGCACCTTTCTGTAAATTTATAATTATTTCAAAATACAATATATATGCTACGGTTACAACTATGCAAGGACATTCAATATAAATGAAAAAAAGATCAAAAGAAAAAATTATAATATTAAAAACTGTAAGGAATTTTAGTATCTTTAAAAAAATTGTTTTCCAAATCTTCCATAAAGTGGTTACTTTTATAATGAAACAAAACATTTAAAATACAGTAAAAGAAATCATGACTTACTTTTTATACAGTACACTGTATGGTTTTTTCAGTGCATACTGTAAAACAAAATTTATAGTTTTCAAAACAAAATACATTCTGAAAAGCAGAAATAAAAATAAGCATCATAACAGTCACTCTACAACATTGCTCTGGGCCCTGAATCTGGTTCTGATGCCTTCTGCTTGGCTCCCTTCTGATCACTTACAATAACTTGTGACATAAGCTTAGCATTCCCGTATTAGACTTTCAATATAAAGGTTTCTATGCCCTTTCCATAGTGTATCAAACTTAAACAATTTCCTTCATTTCTTTAAACTTGACTTAGTCCATTCTCTCTCTAGGGAAACAATGTCAGGTGCAGTGGCTCACGCCTGTAATCTCAACACTGGGAAGACAAGGCAGATCGCTTGAGCCCAGGAGTTCGAGAATAGCCTGCGAAACATGGCAAAACCTTGCCTCTACAGAAACTGCAAAAATTAGCCAGATGTGATGCATGCCTGTAGTCCCAGATACTTGGGAAGCTGAGGCGGGAGGATCATCTGAGCCCAGGAAGTCAAGGCTGTGGTGAACTGTGACCACGCCACTGCACTCCCGCCCCGGTGACAAAGTGAGACCCTGTCTTGGAAAAAAAAAAAAGCAGACAAAACCACAAAACCTAAATTCTATGAGGAAAGGCTGACAGACTGAAACACTGTTGGGTGGAGATAAGAAAACTCAGAAACAGTCACAATGATGACAATCAGAATACTAGCCAGAGTTTAAACACAGCACTTTAAAAAATGCCCATTATTCAACATTCTTCTTTTTAATTTCCTACTCCTAACCATCCACTAATAATTATTCTTTTTTTTTCCTTGAGACAGGGTCTCACTCTGCCGCCCAGGCTGGAGCTCAATGGTGTGATTAAAGATTAATGCAGCCTCAAACTCCCGGGCTCAGGTGATCCTCCAATCTCAGCCTCTCATGTACAGACACATGCACCGTGCCCTGCTAATTTTTGTATTTTGAGTGGAGATGGGGTTTCATTATGCTGACCAGGCTGTATTTTATTATATTTAAAAATTTAATCTATAGAGATAGGGTCTCACTTTGTCGTCCAGGCTGTTATCCTAGATTTAAGTAATCCTCCCACCTCAGCCTCTCAAAGTGCTGGGATTACAGGTGTGAGCCACCACACCTGGCCTATAATCATTTACTACTTGTATGTCAGTACTGCTTTACCATAGAGAATAACAAAGATATCATCAGGTACTACCTTGCATTAGAGAAATGAGTAAATGAGGAAAACAATGAAAAATAAGGTACAGAGATCATTCATCAACTATCAGTTTGTGAACAAAGGAAATGCAACAGTAAAATCTACCTTTTTAAGTACTAAAACTTTCAATGATTCTTGGCCAACTATTTCCCTATTTCTGTGTAATAAATATTGCTATCTCTTCTTGATAACTCAGAGTCATCATGATGAATTTTAATTATTGTAGTAATCTGTAATATTGTGCTGCTTTTATTTATTTATTTATTTATTTATTCTTATTTTTATTTTTATTTTTTATTTTTAAAGACGGGGTTTCACCATGTTGGTCAGGCTGGTCTTGAACTCCCGACCTCAGGTGATCCGCCCGCCTTGGCCTCCAAAATGCTTGGATTACAGGCATGAGCCACCAGGCCTGGCCTTTATTGTGCTGCTTTTAAAGCTTAAAGATGCAGGGTCATTTTGCTGATGGATAGTGAAAGGAGAGGGCCAGTGTCCCATCAACACAATGACACTGAGACAAACATTTCAAAAAAGGGATGGGCATACATAAGACATTCAGACATCTGAACTGACTATGCTTATCAGGCACAGAGTTTAGTTAAGTTTAAAAAAATGAATTCAAGGCCAGGCGTGGTGGCTCACGCCTGTAATCCCAGAACTTTGGGAGGCCGAGGCAGGTGGATCACTTCAGGTCAGGAGTTCGTGACCAGCCTGGCCAACATGGTGAAACCCCATCTCTACTTCAAAAAAAACACAGAAATTAGCTGGGCATGGTGGCATGAGCCTGTAGTCCCAGCTACTCGGGAGGCAGAGGCAGGAGAATCACCTGAACCCAGGAGGCCGAGGTTATAGTGAGACAAGATGGCACCATTGCACTTCAGCCTGGGGGACAGAGAGAGACTCCATCTCATTAACAACAACAAAATGTATTCAATTACTTGATTTATTAATTTAATTCAAAGATCTATTGGCTGTACTCAAGGCCTAAATAGTCAAATAACCTACTAGATGTCTCCACACACTATGCCTTTCATTCGTTGATTACATATTTATTGAGTACCTACTAGGTCCAGACACTGGGCTAGACACTAGGCTACAGAGGTAGAAAAAAACAAAGCTTTTATTTTCATTACTTAAATTACATGTCCCAAACTGAACCTTTCACCTTTCCCTCCAAACCTCCCCCACTTGATACATTTTCTAATTGGCATTATTGCCCATCAGGCACTCATTCCAAAATCCTGTAAGTCACACTTCTCACTAGTTCCCAACTCTTCTACCCTCAACATCTATTCTTTCTGGTCATTTCTCATTTTCATTGCCACCACTGGACTCCAGATGCTCTTCACCTGGTTGGCAGCAACGGCTTAGTTTCCTACATTTGCTCTCAACCCTTTCTAATCAAGCCAATTAAAAGGACTGATGGTATCTCTTGCTTAATATCTTTCAATGACTACATGGAGCTTTCAGATTGATTCAAACTCCATGTTACTATATGACCCATGCCTCCTCTTCTAGCCCACTATCCTTTAACCATGCTCAATTATTTACTGTTCTCCAAATGCATCAATGCTCCTTCATACTCCCTTTTGCATAAACTTTCACAGCCTCAGAGGGTCTTCTCTTTCTCTCCCACTTCTTCCTCCAACTTCCCCTTCAAAATGAAGCTGAAGTGTTATCTCTGGGGGAACCTTCCCTGTGCAGAGGTCCCCCACGTGATTTTAACTGTTTCCCATCCTACCCTGTCCATGCTTCCAGTATAGCACGATGCACGTCTATCTCTCTAAGCTCACTGAAAGGACTGTGTCTCACCTATTAATTTGCAGCACTAGCACAGTAACTGGTGGTGTTGAATGACTAAATATACAGCAATATGCAGTTATTTTGCTTTATGAATTTTTTTCCTAAAATGTAAGCCAAATTCTAGCAACTGAAAACAGTTTATATGTACTAAGAAAGACCTTTACCCTAACAGACTCACCTGTGTTACTAAATAAAATAAAACAAAATTTACTAAGAAAACTAGTTGCTTTAAGAAAAACTAGTAGTCGGTGCCTCGAAAGGTCAATAACCCCTCAACTTTAGCTCTTCTCTAAGACTAGTAGTTCTTAAGGCAAGTTTATCTATGTATTTATCCGGCAGCCCAACCCAGCATGCTGAAAATTCTAAAATGACTTCAATACCTTTTAAAGATTAAGTATATATACTTACCACATCTTTAAGTACTTGTGTCACTGTTGCATTTGCATTTCCCCCTTTGATCAGCATGGCATTTTTAATATTTTCATTGAGTTTCGGTTCTCTCTTCTCAAGGAATCTCTTGGCTCTTTTCGTTTTGGGCTTTCTGTTTAGAAAAGCACAATTCATAACTATTTAAACATTTTCCTCACATTGCAAAGCCATGACTTAATGAATATCCAAATTCTTAAAAACTGAGATTTTTTTTTTTAAATGAGACATTAACATATTTTTCTTTCTTTTCTTTTCTTTTTTTTTTTTTTTTGAGACGGAGTTTCGCTCTTGTTACCCAGGCTGGAGTGCAATGGCGCCATCTCGGCTCACCGCAGCCTCCGCCTCCTGGGTTCAGGCAATTCTCCTGCCTCATCCTCCTGAGTAGCTGGGATTACAGGCACGCGCCACCGTGCCCAGCTAATTTTTTTTTGTATTTTTAGTAGAGACGGGGTTTCACCATGTTGACCAGGATGGTCTCGATCTCTTGACCTCGTGATCCACCCGCCTCGGCCTCCCAAAGTGCTGGGATTACAGGCATGAGCCACCACGCCTGGCCTAACATATTTTTCATTTAGGATTCCACCCTTAAACAAAATCTTTTTTTTTTTTTAGACAGAGTCTCATTCTATTGCCCAGGCTGGAGAGTGATGGCACAGTCTCGGTTCACTGCCACCTCCGTCCCCTGGGTTCAAGCAATTCTCCTGCCTCAGCCTCCCAAGTAGCTGGGATTACAGGCACATACCACCATACCCAGGTAATTTTTGTAGTTTTAGTAAAGACAGGGTTTCACCATGTTGGCCAGGCTGGTCTCTAACTACTTACCTCACGTGATCCACTTGCCTAAGCCTCCCAAAGTGCTGGAATTACAGGCGTGAGCCACAATGCCAGGCCAAAAGCTCACTTTTTTGGGAGATATTAGTAAAAGATATGTCATTATTACTGTTAAATAAGTGTTTTGTTAGTTTAAAAAGAAAAGCTTTCATTTTTCTATTCCCGTTCTTTTATTACTGTTCTTTTTCAAATCTTTTTTAAGTAAAAAATAAAGGGATCAAGTAAATACTGTCACTATTTTTACTCTTCTTTCTTCTTCAAACTAACTGCATCCTGTACCCTAATACAAAGAACTGAGCATCAACTGCTGATCAACCTGTGGACATTTACTAAACATAAGACTAATGACCGCTTAGCCTTCTTTCAGGTTTAAGACCACAATGCCTGCCAGGAAGTATACACCTGTTACACTCCAACATCATGGCTGTGAACGTCAACAATGCCAACAATAGGGAATAATAAGGTTGATGTTTACATGGAGTCACTCTATTAAGGCTTAATCACCACGATCCTAAGAGTTCACTTTACAGATGAGGCAATTGAACAGACAGGTAATGTGCCCAAGATCACACAGCAAGTAAACAGGCCAATCTTTAAAAGGAGCTAGGGGTGGGTGGTGGCTCACAGCCTGCAATACAAACACTTTAGGAGGCCAAGGTGGGCAGATTGCTTGAGCCCATAAATTCGAGACCAGCCTGGGGAACATCACAAAACCCTATCTCTACAAAAAAATAAAATAACTAGCTGTGATGGTGTACGCCTATAGTCTGAGCTAAAAAAATACAATAACTAGCTGTGATGGTGTACGCCTATAGTCTGAGCTACTTGGCAGGCTGAGGTAGGATTGCTTGATCTCAGGGAGGCCAAGGCTGAAGTAAGCTGTGATCAGGCCACTGCACTCCACCGTGGGTGACAGAGAGATGCCCTGTTTCAAAAATTTAAAAAAAAATTTAAAAAGCTAGATTTAAAAATTCATCTAGACCAATTACCCTGTAAAATATGAACGGAAAATAAATTCATTATTCTGACTTTATGATGTGACAGTAGGAGTGGCATGTTTTTATACACTTCTGTTCAAAAAATGGGCTTCACCTCTGCTTCCTCTACAATGAGCACCTTGCTTTTCAGACAGTCTCTGCCATCTACTGGAAGAATTCCTCCTCTCAAATAATTATGACCCTCCCTCGTCCAGTCCCATAGACACTTTGGGAAAAAAAAGAGAAAATACACACACTTTAGTTTCCCATGTAGATTCGAAAAATCCTCCTCCAGATATAATGTCACATATAAAGTTTCTAATCATTTACCGGTTGATAAAGATACAAACTATTTCTATCTTTTAACAGCAACAAATGCAAATAGCAATTAACATTTTATAAGCTGTCTAGTCCCCAGTTAAAGTGTAAACTAGTCCCAATACCTAGTAAACTAGTTTTCTTTCTAGTCCAAACAGCTAGAGGCAGGTGCGCAAAATCTCTGAATGAATGGCTACAATTGTCGTTTTGGATATATGTTGACCTAGGTAAATAGCAAGAAAACCACAGCAAATAACAGCAGGGCTGTTTAGCACAATAAATATTCCTGAACAAATTTAAAACAGGTATCATTCAAGGATAACCTAAGTGTACAAAGTTGGAAGGAAAAGAAAACCAATGAACATTTCTACGTGCTGCAGCAAAAGCTCTACATATAATCTCGAAACTAACCCTCACAGCTCTATGAAGTATGACTATGATGAGGGCTCTTTTACAGAGTAAACTGAGATTTAGAGACATTTAATGACTCAAAGTCACAGCGCTTTAAATGGACGCGCCGACTGTCACCCAGATCTGTCGGATTCTGAGGGCTGTGCTTTTAACCCCTCACTCTACCATCTGTCTCACACTTCGGAAGCCAGACGTTTCTCAACTGGCTAGGATAAAAGCGGCCAACGCTTCTATCCCACCTCCCATCACGCGGTCCCCACTTGAAAGCTTCCCCGGTTCCCTGGCAAGCAGGTCGCGCTGAGGAAGACCCTGACTGGTGATCGATTGGACCCCAACCAGGCAAGAAGACAGGTGACCCAGGAAGGGTGAGAGGCCGAGGCAATACCACCCCATCACAGGACCCTTTCACCCTAACGTTCCCCGGGGCGGAGACCCGGCGCACTCACACTACTCGATCCAGAGCGTCCATCGCTACCGCTACCTGCAACGCTTAACTGGGTGAATGCACGTGCCCCTGGCGATTACGTGCGCCGGAACAGGCGGAACCGGAAGCTCCACGTGACGCCACTTCCAGGGACGGCCACGCCGAGGGTGCCTAGAGACGCTGGCGGCCATCTTGATTGGAATCGCGCCCTGTTCCCTTGGCTACAAATATTTGCCCCCGTTCTTTCCCGGGAATTACAAGTGCGAGGTAACACTTTTAAGTAACACTGGCCGAACGTGGTGGCTCACGCCTGTAATCCCAGGATTTTGGGAGGCCGAGGCGGGCGGATCACCTGAGGTCAGGAGTTCGAAACCAGCCTTGCCAACATGGTGAACCCCGTTTCTACTAAAAATACAAACATTAGCGGGGCGTGGTGGCGGGCGCCTGTAATCCCAGCTACTCGGGAGGCTGAGGCAGGAAGAATTGCTTGAACCGGGATGGCGGAGGTTGCAGTGAGCCGAGACTACGCCACTGCACTCCAGCCTGGGCGACGGCTCGAGACTCCGTGTCAAAAAAAAAAAAAAAAAGTAACCTAAGACTCTCGCAGTTTCATGTACACGCTAGTGTGTATACCTGGAATCAGGTATTCAGAAACTAGATTTTATTCTTAAGGGACTCCCAGGGCGTTAGAAAGATTGATTGCATGGTAGGTACTCACATAATTAGTAAAAACATTAATGTGAAATGGGCACTGTTGACAACTGTGCGATCAGTGTAACAGTTGCTTTAGTACATAAAAGATGCATTTAAAATATACTTCTTTCTCCTGTGGTTGCTTTGAATAAAAAATATACTGCTGATCGTGATTTTTCTTCAGTTTTCAAGTTACCACATAATTCACATACCATGAAATTTACCCTTTTAAAGTATACAATTCAGTGGTTTTTGGTGTATTCACAGAGATGTGCAAACATCACCACTAATTCCAGAACATTTAATCACCTCAAAAAGAACCCCCTAGACACACACACACAGCAGTCCACACCCCACTGCCCCCTCCTGGCAGCCCTTGGCAACCAATAATCTACATTATGTTCAATGGATTTGCCTATTCTGAATATATATATAAATGGATTTGTGCAATGTGTGGCCTTTTGTGTCTGACTTCTTTCACTTACTGTTTTTAACATTCATTCGTCTTGTAGCATGGATCGGTAATTCCATTTTGTTAGGACTGAATAATATTCCTTTGTATGGATATACATTTTGTTTATCCATTCATCAGTTTGGTACTTTTTCTTTAAGACATGGTCTTGTTCTGTCGTCCAGGCTGAAGTGCAGTGGTGTGATCTAGGCTCACTGCACCCTCAGCACCTCCTAGGTTCAAGCAATTCTTGTGCCTAAACCTCCCAAGTAGCTGGGATTACAGGCGTGTACCACCACACCTGGCTAATGATCGTCATATTTTTTAGTAGAGACAGGGTTTCACCATGTTTGCCAGGCTGGTCTTGAACTCCTGAGCTCAGGCAGTCCACCCGCCTCAGCCTCCCAAAGTGCTAGGATTACAGGTGTGAGCCACCATGCCCGGCCAACTGAAGTACATTTGAGTGATTCACATTTTTTGGCTACTATGGATTATGCTGCTTTGTTTTTTTGTTTTGTTTTGCTTTGTTTTGTTTCTGAGACAGCCTCATTCTGTCACACACACTGAAGTGCAGTCACACAATCTCAGCTCACTGTAACCTCCGCCTCCTAGGTTCAAGCAATTCTAGTGTCTCAGCCTCCTGAATAGCTGGGACCACAAGCCCATGCCACCACACCCGGCTAACTGCTTTGAATATTGGTGTACAAGTTTTTGTGTGGCCATATGTTTTCAGTTCTCTAGGAGTCAAATTGCAGGGTCATATGCCAACTTTTTTATTTTTATTTTTTTCTGAGACGGAGTTTTCTGCTCTTGTTGCCCAGGCTGGAGTGCAATGTCCTGATCTTGGCTCATGGCAACCTCCACCTTCAGGATTCAAACGATTCTCCTGCCTCAGCCTCCCAAGTAGCGGGGATTACAGGCATATGCCACCATGCCTGGCTAATTTTATATTTTTAGTCGAGGCTGGGTTGCTGGGATTACAGGCCTGAGCTACTGTGCCCAGCCTGCTAACTCTTAAGTGTAATGTTTTGAGGCACTGCTAAACTGTTTTCCAAAGCACGTGTACCACTTAAGTTCCCATGAGCAATGTAAGAGGGTTTGGTATTAATTTCCTATTTCTATAGTAACAAATTACCACAAATTCATTTATTTTATTTTTTATTTATTTATTTTTTTTTTTGAGACAGGGTCTTTCCCTGTAGTACAGTGGCATGCGTGATCTCAGTTCACTGTACTCTCCACCTCCTAGGCTCAAGCAATCTTCCTGCCTCAGCCTCTTAAGTAGCTGGGACTACAGACACACACCACCATGCCCAGCTAATTTTGTGTTTTTATAGAGACAGGGTTTTGCCATGCCACTCAGGTTGGGTCTCAAACTCCTGGATTCAAGTGATCCACCCATCTTGGCCTCCCAAAGTGTTGGGATTACAAGCATGAGCTGTGGCGCCCAGCTAAGGGCTCATTTTTAATCATAAACAATACTGCCTAATATTATAGCTGACATTCCATTATTACCTTGCCTAGTAGGTTTCCAGAGAAACAGTGCTGAAAGGCAAACTCAGGTCATTTCACCAGGGAGAAAGAAAAAGGGTTTTATTAACCCTTTACTCTTAGCAGTCCAGGGTAATCTCACATATCAGGATCCAGTCTTCTCTATTGCTGCTCTGCCATTCATGGCTTCTGCTTCCAAGGTTACTTTGAAGTCTAAGAATCCTGCTGGAGCTCTAGCTACCACATCTATGTTTCAGCAGAAACAGATAAGCCCACCTGCTTCCTCTTAAGCCTTTAAGTTTAAGGAAACTTCCCAGAAGCACCACTCAGCACTTGTTTTTTTCTGCCTCTTTTTTCCCCACAACTCAGCATTTCTTATTCCATGTCAATGCCAGAACTTAGTCATATGACCACATGTATCTGCAAGGAAAGCTAAGCATATTGCTAACCTGAGTGAATTCTGGGATTCTGACACAAAGCCAAAAAGGGAGAACAGATAATTGGGTCAGGCAATTAGCATTCTCTCCTAAACATAGATATGGGAAGAACAATAAGCTTTTTATTAAAAGCTGAAACTTAAAAAAAAGTCTCATAAATTAGCTGGGTATGGTCACATGTGCTTGTAATCCCAGTTACTTGGGAGACTGAGGCATAAGAATCACTTCAACCTGGGAGGTGGAGGTTGCAGTGAGCTGAGATAGTGGCACTGCACTCCAGCCTGGACAATAAGAGTGAAAATAAGAAAATAAAAAAGTCATATAGAAATTGGGAAGACATAATATATATGCTTATGATTGGAAAATGCTTTTGGCCAGGCACGGTGGCTCACGCCTGTAATCCCAGCACTTTGGGAGGCTGAGGTGAGCAGATTACCTGAGGTCAGGAGTTCAAGACGAGCCTCACCAACATGGAGTAACCCCATCTCTACTAAAAATACAAAATTAGCCAGGCATATGGATGCATGCCTGTGATCCCAGCTACTTAGGAGGCTGAGGTAGAATTGCTTGAACCCAGGAAGTGGAGGTTGCAGTGAGCTGAGATGCACCATTGTACTCCAAACATTGTATACCATTGTACTGCAAACAGAGCAAACCTCTGTCAAAGAAAAGAAAAGAAAGAGAAAATACTGCTTTTTATCAAGGTAAGTCATTTCCCAATACAAACTTTTTGAAGAAAAAAATTCTTTGGGGCAGGCATGCTGGCTCACACCTGTAATTACAGCACGTTGTCGAGGCAGGGGGATCACTTGAGCTCACGAGTTTAAGAGCAACCTGGGCAACATGGTGAAACCCCATCTCTACAAAAATACAAAAATAAGCCGGGCATGGTGGTACATGCCTATAGTCCCAGCTACTAGGGAGGCTGAGATGCAACGATGGCTTAGGCCCAGGAGGCAGAGGTTACAGTGAGCCCAGATTGTGCCACTGCACTACAGCATGGGTAATAGAGCCAGAACTTGTTTAAAAAAAAAATTGGGCTGGGCACGGTGGCTCACGCCTTCAAATTCCAGCACCTCAGGAAGCTGAGGTGGGTAGATCATGAGGCCAGACCATCCTAGCCAACATGGTGAAACCCTGTCTCTTCTAAATATACAAAATTAGCTGGACGTGGTGACACGCACCTGTAGTCCCAGCTACTCGGGCGGCTGAGGGAGGAGAATTGCTTGAACCCAGGAGGCGGAGGTTGCAGTGAGCTGAAACCGCACCACTGCACTCCAGCCTGGCAACAGAGCAAGACTCTGTCTCAAAAACAAAAACAAAGAAATTCTTCACCCCAGAACATTAGCTCTCTAATCTATTAAAATAGTTAAATCACCCAGAAGAGCCAAGACTTCCAGAGAAAAAGAAAAAAAAAAAGAAAGTAAAATAGTTAAATCATCAATTGTGAGATGTAATTAATGTCAGGTATGTCTTAACTTACTAGCAGTAGGTTAAACTATAGGAAATTCCTGTTTTCTTTGTAGTCAGAAACAATCAAATATTGGCAATTTACACAGCTCAACCTGTAAGAAAGTATCAAAGGGTGTGAATAATTTACTTAAAAAACATAAACTAGCACAGATTTAGTTTACTGCCATAGTAAAATGACTAGTACAGCTGAATTCCAATCCACTTTCGAATGGGAAAGGGGCAAAATTACACCTGGAATATTTGGAATTGTTCCTTTATCCTTAAGCACTTCAAAATTCTTTTTCTGTTCCTAGATTAAATACTTATTGTGGTAGACTAAAAACAGGCAACAAAGATTTCCATGCCCTAATCCCTGGTATTATGCCTGTGTATGTTAAATGACCTAGCAAAAGAGACTTTGCAGATGGAATTAATGTTAGACTCCTTTGTCAGGGCGCCGTGGTTCACACCTTTAATCCCAGCACGTTGAGAGGCCAAGACAGGAGAATCACTAAAGCCCAGGAGTTCAGGATCAGCCTGGGCCACAGAATGAGACCCTATCTCTCAAAAAAATTTTTTAAAAACAGCCAGGTGGCCAGGTGTGGTGGCTCATGCCTGTAATCCCACCACTTTGGGAGGCCAGGACAAGCAGATCACCTGAGGTAGGAAGTTTGAGATCAGTATGACCAACATGGAGAAACCTTGACTCTACTAAAAATACAAAATTAGCTGGGCATGGTGGCACATGCCTATAATTCCAGCTATTCGAACTCAGGAGGCAGAGGTTGTGGTGAGCCAAGATTGTACCGCTGCACTCCAGCCTGGGCACCAACAGCAACACTTTATCTCAAAAAAACCCAGCCAGGCATGGTGGTGCATTCCTGTAGTCCCACCTACTCAGGAGGCCGAGATGGGAGGACTGCTTGAGCCTGAGAGTGTAAGACTGCAGTAAACTGTGGTCACGCCACTGCACTCCAGCCTGGGTGTCAGAGCGAGACCCTATCTCAAAAAAAAAAAAATTACAGACTGTAAAATAGGGAGATTATCCAAGAGGGTCCAGAGTAATCAAATAGACATTTAACAGTAAATATAGAAGACAGAAGGGTTAAGTCAGAGAGAGGGATGACGGAAGAAGTAACAGGAACGATTCAAAATGGAAGAGGGACTCTACCCACTATTGTAGGCTCTGAAGAAAAGGGGACCATGAGCCAGGGAATGAAAGCAGCCTGCAGCAGATAGAAATGACCCTCAGCTAACAGCAAGAAAAGGAGACTTTGATCCTTCAACTGCCAACAACTAAATAAACAAGGAAATGGATTTGCCCCCTGCCCCAAAACCTTCATAAAGGAAGGCATTCCTGCCAGCACCCTGAATTTAGCCCAGGTAAAAATCACGTCACCTCTCTGACCTACAAAACTGCAAGATGATACATCTGTGTTAAGTTACTGAGTTTGTAGTAGTATTTGTAACAGCATCAAAGGAAAACTTATATACTTACCTTAATAAAACCTTGAATTAAAGGACTCAGAAGGGTCCCTAAAGTAATTTAAAAATATTTCATTTTGCTGGGCATAGTGGCTCCCACCTCCAATTCCAGCACTTTGAGGGGCCAAGGTGGACGGATCACCTGAGGTCAGGAATTCAAGACCAGCCTGACCAACATGGAGAAAGCCCATCTCCATCTCTACAGAAAATACAAAATTAACTGGATGCGGTGGTGCATGTCTGTAATCCCAGCTACTCAGGAGGCTGAAGCAGGAGAATCACTTGAACCTGGGAGGTAGAGGTTGTAGTGACCCGAGATCACGCCATTGCACTCCAGCCTGGTGACAAAGTGAGACTCTGTCTCTCAAAAAAAAAAATATATATTTTGTATGCCTCCCTATGTTACCCAGGTGGGTCTCAAACTCCTAGGCTCAAGTGATCCTCCCACCTTGGCCTCCCAAAGTGCTGAGATTACAGGTGTGAGCCACTGCTCCCGGCCTAAACTGTATTTTAAAAATCCAGTTCATGTCTGGTCCCAAATGGTTCTGGTAAAATAAGTTGTGTTATGACTGGATATGTGTGTATAGCCAATAAAATGCAATAAAATATTAAAAGACTGAAAGCTACACAGCAATTATTTTTATGTAAGAACTCTAAAAAGTACTTGACAAGTTATTATGAGAAACGTTTTATCTAGGACTGATTTCTAAGGCAGGATTTGAGTTTCCATAAAAATAGAACCTTCTGTCTCAGAAGGTATATCAATAAGAGTACCAGAATCTTCTATTTCCAAGTGCAGTGGTTTCTCCTGCTCACAACTCAGGTTTGAACTGTCTTTCATTTGAATCTCTTCCTCTTCCAATTCCAAAGGTTTATCTGGGGCTGAAGCTACCACTTCTTCGTCTTCATTCTCATGTAGAAAGCTACAGATCATGTTGGGTCGGTAGGAGAAATCATTATCCTTTATTTGCAGCCATTCCACCCCACCTAATTTTGAGGGGTGAGGAATAAACCAAAAAAGACACATTAAAAAAAAATGTTAGTAAAGTATATTCTTCTTTAATTTAAATTTCTATCCTATGAATACATGTCAAACTGAAAGCCCAACATACACCAAGGAACATGGTATCTGTAACCACTGATAAAATATAATTTCCATCTCATCTGGAGACCTTGGAACGCCTATTGGGTAGGTACCACCAAAATCACTACAAGTTACCAACTTCTATGACTATTCCATGCCTTTTTCCAGAGTTCAGTTCTCAGCTCATTCTGAGAAACAATTTGAGCACTTTCTGCCATCTCATGCCTTTAAAGAAATTTAGTACTTTCCCACAACTTTTTTTTTTTGAGACAGAGTCTTGCTGTGTCTCCCAGGCTGGAGTGCAGTGGCGCAATCTCAGCTCACTGCAACCTCTGCCTCCCAGGTCCAAGCAATTCTCCCACCACAGCCTCTCAAGCAGCTGGGATTACAGGTGCCTGCCACCACACCCGGCTAATTTTTTGTATTTTTAGTAGAGACAGGGTCTCACCGTGTTGGCCAGGCTGGTCTGGAATTCCTAACCTCAAGTGATTTGCCCGCCTTAGTCTCCCAAAGTGCTGGGATTACAGGCGAGAGCCACTGTGCCCAACCAAAACTGTGACTTGTTGTTGTTGTTGTTGTTGTTGTTGTTGTTGAGACAGAGTTTTCTGCTCTTGTCGCCCAGGGTGGAGTGCAATGGTATGATCTCAGTTCACTGCAGCCTCTATCTCCTGGGTTCAAGCAATTCTCCTTCCTCAGCTTCCCGAGTAGCTGCAATTACAGGTGCCCACAACCATGCCCTGCTAATTTTTTTGTATTTTTTAGTAAAGACATGGTTTCACCATGTTGGTCAGGCTAGTCTTGAACTCCTGACCTCAGGTGATCTACCCACCTCGGCCTCCGAAAGTGCTGGGATTACACACATGAGGCACTGCGCCTGGCCAAGACTGTGGCCAAGAACTTCTAAGTCTAGTTCATAAAAGACATTGTGGCTTCTACCTTGTTTTCATGGAATACTTTATCTCAGAGAAGCCAACTGCCATATCAGGAGGACATTCGAACAGTCCTGTGAGGAGGACAACAGTCCTACGAGGAGGAACTGAAGCCACCTGCCAACAAGCAAAACAAATTTATAAGCCTAAGCCATATGAATAAGCCATTTTATAATCAGATTTTCAGCATTACTCAAGCCTTCAGATGACTGCAGCCCAAATAACATTTTGACTTCAACTTCATCAGAGACCTAGAGCCGGAACCACCTAACTAAACTGTTCCCAAATTCCTGATTCAAAGAAACTGTAAGATACTGGTTTTTTTTTTGTTGTCATTTAAAGATGTTACATTTGGGGTAATTGGTTATGCAGCAGTAGATAACTAATGCAGACTTGAATTGTTGGTTGCTCACTTTTTGACTAAGCAAAACACCCAAACATTCCCAAAGATCTATCAGATTTTTAAAAACTCGGAGGAGGAAACTCATAACTTCCTTTAATAAGAATATCTCAACAATACCTAAGCTTGTGATACATGTTAGCCTTTCAGGTTTATTCTAGAACCTAGTACTTCTTTCTTCTTACAATTATTACAAGGTTCCTAAAAGAGGGCATAGTTTGGGGATACACATGGTAAGAACAAAGTTTTATTATATAGTTGTATATAGGTCATGTAACTAATTTTATAAGATTAATGTACCTTTAAATGTTTATTCATTGTTAAGCTATACTTACCATGAAAATCTTATTTACTAGAATTTCAAATATGTTGTTGAGCAGTGAACCTTTAAACCATCAAATGATTATTTGTTCAGCTCCACAACCATGGGTCTGCTTCAGGTGCAAAAAGCACTAGTCTAAAAGTCTTGAGTATGTGGTGACCAGCGAGTGAAGAAGAATAAGTGGATGCAAATTAAGAACTAGACTCAGGCCAGGCACAGTGGCTTACACCTGTAATTCCAGCACTTTGGGAGGCCGAGGCAGGTAGATCACCTGAGGTCAGGAGTTCAAGACCAGCCTGGCCAACATGGTGAAACCCCATGTCTATTAAAAAAAAGAAAAGAAAGAAAAAGAACTGAGAACTGGACTAAAAGTCCAGGTGAAGTGGCTCATGCCTGTAATCCCAACACTTAGGGAGGCTGAGGTAGAAGGATTGCTTAAGCCCAGGAGTTGGAGACCAGCTGGGCAACATAGTATTCTGTCTCTATTTTTTAAAAAAGGCCAGGTGCAGGGCTCACACTTTAGGAGGCCGAGGCAGGCAGATCATCTGAGGTTGGGAGTTTGAGACCAGCCTGACCAACATGGAGTAACCCTGTCTCTACTAAAAATACAAAATTAGCCGGGCATAGTGGCGCATGCCTGTAATCCCAGCTACTAGGAAGGCTGAGGTAGGACAATCGCTTCAACCCGGGAAGCAGAGGTTTCAGTGGGCCAAGACTGTGCCATTACACTCCAGCCTGGGCAACAAGAACAAAACATCTCAAAAAAAACAAAAAACAACAACCAAAAACAAAGAAATAGCCAGGCATGGTGGAACGCGCCTGTGGTCCCAGCTGCTGGGGAGGCTGAGGTGGGGGGATGAAGGGCAGAGGTCACATTGAGATGACATCAGGCCCCGACACTCCAGCCTGGGTAACGGGGTGAGACCCTATCTCAAAAAAATAAGATAAAAAATTTTAAAAAGAACTAGACTTAGGACTAACACAACTGTGGTCCTAAAGTCTTTCCTACATTTAAAGCCAGCTTTTGGCCAGGGGTGGTGGCTCACGCCTGTAATCCTAGCACTTTGGGAGGTCGAGGTGGGTGGATCATCTGAGGTCAGGAGTTCAAGACCAGCATGGCCAACATAGTGAAACCCTGTCTCTAACAAAAATACAAAAATTAGCTGGGCATAGTGGTGCATGCCTATAATCTCAGCTACTCCAGAGGCTGAGCCAGGAGAATCACTTGCACCCAGAGTGGGAGGTTGCAGTGAGCTGAGATGGCTCCACTGTACTCCAGACTGGGCAACAGAGCAAGACTGTCTCAAAAAAAAAAAAGCTTTTTCCAGCTGTGAGCCTTTTTTGGGGAAGGCTATTGCAGCTGCAAAAAGTTTCCAGGGGATTTCAACTTGGGAATTCAAACTATTGTGATCATATTCACTTCACTTACAAGGAAGTTTTTCCCCCCACACGTCAGACAGGTAATATGCTGACATCATAACAAGGTTTGAGGGAGGCACATCTTATAAATAAGTGTAAACACATCACCACACTTATGAACTACAAAAAGATACAAGGAAATTTTTAATTAAAGAGGGGGATGGGGAAGGAAGAGAGTGAGACAGCAGAAGAACTGCTGAATTCCCAAGGGCTTAGATATCAAGCTTCTTTGAAAACTCCTCAGTTCTTTCCAATGCAAAGGAGATGAAGATTTCTACGTCCCCAGTGCCCTCAATTTTATCTAAGTTCAACTGAATTTTAACTCTACGCTTGGTACTTCACATGGAGAACCCTCAATTTTAATATATTAAACATAATTATAAGGCCAGCCACAGTGGCTCACACCTATAATCCCAGCACTCTGTAGGCTGAGGTAGGTGGATCACTTGAGGTCAGGAGTTTGAGACCAGCCTGGCCAACACAGTGAAACCCCATCTCTACTAAAAAATATTAAATTATTGCAGATGCAGTTGCTGAAAAAAAATAGCTGGGCATGATGGAGGGTGCCTGTAATCCCAGCTGCTCAGGAGGAGGTTGCAGTGAGCTGAGTGTCCCAGTGCACTCCAGCCTGGGCAACAGAGCAAGATTCTGTCTTAAAAAAAAGAAAACATTAGGTATAGTTATTACTGCAAAGTACAAGGACTGTCCTGGCATCAGTGTATCATTGTTAAAGATAATACTGGATCGCCTATTTTCAGAGAATATGAAACTAACCTATGTTTTCTTCTCCTTCCTTCTTCTCTGTCAGAAGAGTTCTTGTCATGCTGAGCTTCTTCATGGTATGGCATTTATATTTTAGCACTGTTTTATTACTGCCTTCTGTATCAGCTAGAACGGAAATGAACTCCATTAGTATACTGCTTACGACATCAAATAAAACAATGATGAAGCCTTAGTAATTCCAGGGAGTCAGACTAAACTACTTCCTGTCAAGATAGTGTAGTAAATTCAAGGTATAACTAATGCCTTCTGCTCCAAGCACAGAAAAATGACAGATAAAATACATTAACAGACACCATTACATGGTGTCTCATGCCTGTAATGCCAGCACTTTGGAAGGCTGAGGTGGGCGGATCACCTGAGGTCGGGAGTTCAAGACCAGCCTGACCAACATGGAAAAACCCCATCTCTACTAAAAATACAAAATTAGCTGGGTGTGGTGGCATATGCCTATAATTTCAGCTACTCACCAGGCTGAGGCAGGAGAGTCGCTTCAACCTGGGAGGCAGAGGTTGCAGTGAGCCAAGATCGCACCACTGTACTCCAGCCTGGGCAACAAGACCAAAATTCCATCTCAAAAAAAAAAAAAAAGTATATATATATAAACAGTTGAAAGCACTACTGGATTCAAAAGTAACAAACATCTCCATGGTACAGAAACAGATTTATGAGTGGGATTTACGTGTAGGTCTAACAGGCTTCATCCCTCAAGTGGGAAATTGGGGCCAGGAATTGTACCCCATAGGGTATTGGGATCTAAAATTCTACCACTCAAAATGAAGGACTAAAGTCAGACTTACTACTTGTAGCCAAAGTATGGAGTAGGAACATTCTCAGTCATGAAAGGCTGAAAAAATAAATTGCTGCCAACCTGCTGCCTGGAGTTGAAACTTTCAGAAAACTGTATGCCTAGGCAGGAGGGAGGATGAGGCCCTTGTGCCAAGGATATGAAGCACCAACTTCCATATATTGCTACTGTGAGTATAAACTGATACCACACTTTAGAAAGTAGGCTGCTCTGCCTATGAAGTAGCCCTTTTTTTATTCCTTGGCCAGGAGTGGTGGCTCACACCTATAATCCCAGCACTTTGAGAGGCCAAGGTGGGTGAATTGCTTGAGGTCAGGAGTTTGGGACCAGCCTGGCCAACATGGTAAAACCCTGTCTCTACCAAAAATATAAAAATTAGCCAGGCATGGTGGCAGGCACCTGTAATCACAGCTACTTGGGGAAGGCTGAGTTAGGAAAATTGCCTTAACTTGGGAGGCAGAGGTTGTAGTGAGCCAAGATTGTGCCACTGCACCCTAGCCCGGGCAACAGAGCGAGACTCCGTCTCAAAAAAAGAAAAAAGATAAATTCAGGAGAGTGATCATCTCTGAAGACAGAGGGAAAGAAATAAGTTTGGAAAGGGATACAGAAGGACTTCAAATATATCTGGAATGGGGTTTGTTTGTTTTTGAGACACAGTCTAGCTCTCTTGCCCAGGTTGGAATGTACTGGTGTGATCTTGGCTAACTGCAACCTCCACCTCCCGGGTTCAAGCAATTCCTATACCTCAGTCTCCCGAGTAGCTAGGGCTACAGGCAAACACCACAATACCCATCTAATTTTTGTATTTTTAGTAGAAATGGGGTTTTGCCATGTTGGCCAGGCTGGTCTTGAACTCCTGGCCTCAAGTGATCTGCCTGCCTCAGCCTCCCAAAGTGCTGGGATTATAGGATTGAGCTCACTCACCCAGCCTGGAATGTTTTTTTTTAACTATAATCTGAGTCAAGTTTGGCAAAATAGTAGGACATGCTATAGCTAGACAACGGATACATGAGATATTTAATGTTTATTGTATTTAAGTATGATTGAAATAGTTCATATTAAAAAGGGCTGGCTAGCAATCACTTACCATGTTCAACATTTTCTTCAAATATAACACAGGTCCCAAGAGTGTCTGCAGAAAAATATGAAGGCAAATTGTTGAGAAGAGCTACCATCTCTGAAAGGCCCATAACAGGAGTTCCACCAATCTGACATCCTCCTACCTTCATACTCCCCAGCAAAGACACAACTGTCCACTTGCAAAATGGGCCTCTCAGTGTCAATGCCCTACAACAGAATAAAAGATCATTAAAAAACATAATTAGAAAAAGACTTCAACATTGTAACCTTGCTACCAAGGAAACTAATCTCCAAAATTGGGGAACCTCTAGAGTATCTCCTCCTACCAAGTACGGGATAAATTATAACTGCTCTGATCATAGCAGCTGCAACCTGAAGACTCCTTAATTCATAGTAAAGTAACAAGGTCTATTTCAGTCAACATCCTCTTCAAGAGTAAGCTAAGAACAGAGGAAGTTTTGTCAACATTAGTGCAAAGAGTCTATCTAATGTATGCATCATCTCTCTATTTTTTGAGATAGTGTGTTGCTCTGTTGCCCAGGCTGTAATGCAGTGGCATGTCATGGCTCACTGCAGCCTTGACCACGAGGGTTTGGGCAGTCCTCCCACCTCAGCCTCCTGAGCAGCAGGGACCACAGGCACATGCCACTATGCCCAGCTAATTTTTTATTATTATTGTAGAGAGGGGGGTCTCGCTATGTTGGCCAGGCTGGTCTCCAACTCCTGGCTCAAGTGATCCTCCCACCTCGGCCTCCCAAAGCGCTGAGATGACAGGAATACACATACTGTTCCATACCAAAATGTTAACTCCTCCAAATCTTTAAGTTTCTCTTCAGCCACACATTGAGACAGGCAAGCAAAGTTAGACATTTTCTCCTATCTGCTCCCATAGTCCCCCCTGGACTTCTACATTATACTTAATTATATATGAATTAATTATTATACTTAGTGTACGTCTTATTCTTAGAGTTCACTGCTTTGTAAGGTGAGATAAATGTATCAATACTTGTGGAAAGGTATTTTACCATTCATTAAAGAAACTCTGGAACAATCCCCCAAGTCTAGAAAACTCACCAAAATCTTACATTTGTTTTCACATTTTGAAAGAAAGTCTGAATCAATGATTCCTGATAACTCCACCAGAACCAACTGCTCCTGGTGAAAGAAAGAGGGGTTAACATGGTAGCACGCGAGCGGGCAGGAGGAGGCAATTAGCAAAAGAAGCCAAAAATCCCCTCTTCGTGAAAACCGGACCGTGTTTTCAACAAGAGGAAGCGACGCTACCTAAGGTAACTTCCCAGTACTTCCCATTCTAAGTAGGGGGTGACGATTAGGGCTGGGGTCCCACGCTGCCCGGTTCCCCGCGCCCAGGAGCAAGAAGCCACTGAGGCGCGAAGGGGCCTCCCTCCCGCCGGCAGCGCCCCGACTCCCTTCCCCACACACAGCCGGCACAGGCATCACCGCCACCGCGGTGCAGGCTTTCGGCGTAGCGCTTACTACCTCCTCCTCCTCTTCGTCCTCCAGACTCCGCTGGTCGACAGCCGCCATAGTCACTCGCCGCCTCGCCTCCCAGTCACTGGCCACGCCCGCCCGGAACCGCCATCTTGAGTACGGGCAGCGGCTCCCATGCGGAGCAGCTCTCTGAGTTCCTGCCGCTCTGCTCCTCGCCGCGCAAACCGCTCCTGCCCGGACCCGAGATGTCGGCTTCCGGCGGGCGGGTGGCTACGGGCGTCCGCGGCGGCGGAGACCTAGCGGAGACCAGCCACGGCCGCCTCCTTGCTAAGTGCCTGAGAGCAAAGGCGGGAGTGGGCTGCCGTCGGCCGCGGAGGCCGCTCGGTCACGCAAGGGTGGGGACCTGCGACCTAGGGAGTCGCTAGGCTCCCGGCCCCGCTGGTGGGGAGGACTGGCAGGGCAGAGGGGATCAAGGTGAAAGCAAAGAAACCATGGTTTTGGGGGGATCATGGACAGAGAGACCTTGTGTTGACGCGAGTACATTTCTTGGAAAGAAATTCTTAATACTGTGTGAGCGCTGATCTTCTATTCAACGTCCCCCAAGCCAAGTTAAAGGCACATGCAGTTTAACAAGTAATGAGCGCCTGCACAGTAAAAAGCACTGCACCAGGACCTATGAAAAATAGAAAGTGGGCTTACATTTAAGGCCTGCAGGAGCATAGGATCTGTTAGAGGTGTATAAATGAACCCAAGCAAGTACTGTAAGAGGTACAGTTTGTTACGGAAATACAGAGACCTGGGCAAGAGAAGTTTGAACAGAATTTTCTTAAAGTATCCCATAGATGTTTCTGATTATGAAAGAAACGGTCTTCGTACTTAATGATAGCGTGATCTAGTGGTTAAGATCGTGAGCTCTGCATTTTAATACCTGTCAGGTTCTGCGGCATTATTAACAGCAAGGCTTTGGGCAGATTGGTTACTGTAAGGATTAAATAAGATAATACATGTAAAATAAATGTAGCCCAATATTCAGCACATGGTAAGAATTTGAAGTGCATTTAGTTTGGGCACGGTGACTCACGCCTGTAATCTCAGAACTTTGGGAGGCCAAGGTGGGCAGATCACTAGGTCAAGGGTTCTAGACCAGCCTGGCTAATATGGTGAAACCCTGTTTCTACTAAAAATACAAAAAATTAGTTGGGTGTGGTGGGGCGCACCCACTCGGGAGGCTGAGGCAAGAGAATCGCTTGAACCCAGGAGGCAGAGGTTGCAGTGAGCCGAGATTGCACCACTGCACTCCAGGCTAGGCAACAGTGAGACTCCATCTCAAAAAAAAAAAGTGCATTTAATCTATTATTAGTAGTAATGTATAAATGTTTTTTATTTTATTTTATTTTTTTAATGTAGAGACAGGGTTTCACCATGTTGGCCAGTCTGGTCTTGAACTCCTGACCTCGTGATCCACCTGCCTTGGCCTCCCAAAGTGCATTACAGGTGTGAGTCACCACGCCTGGCCTATATAAATCTTTTTAAAGCAGGAACGGCTCTCAGAACTGGAAAGGAAGGGGTGATTTATTCGACCGACCGGGAGCAAGGCAGCATAGCTGCCTCACAGCCAAGCTCATCTAACAAAGAAAAACCCTGCCCTTATAAAGCTTTACAACTCTAGAGATTATGCGTGAAAGGGTCTTGGGTTTACAACGTTAGAAATTACATGTGAAAGGGTCTTGGTCCATGGAGTAGGCCTGGGGTGGGGATTTGATCCTGTTTAAGTAAAAACAATGCCTTCCTGAAAGATTCCTCCATACCATGCCTGAGATTTATAGGAGGGTGATTAAGGTGGCACCGGTTTGCCAGCCTTTACTTCTCCTATTGAAATGAAATGTGGAAGTCAAGGGGAAGATGGGTTTATATGCTTAGGAGACCTAAGCATCTTAGGTTTTAGGTCTCCTCATCTTAGGTCTCCTCTTGATTTTAGTATGATGCTCTTTCTTTCTCTTTCTTTGTCTCTTTCCTTCTCTCTCTCTTTCCTCTGTCTTTTCTTTCCTTTCTTTTTTTGTGACGGGGTCTGGCTCTGTCACCCAGCCTGGAGTGCAGTGGTGCCATCGTAGCTCCCTGTACCCTCAAACTCCTGGGCTCAAAGGGGGCCTCCTACCTCTGCTTTCTAACTGGGACTACAGGTACATGCCACAGCACCTGTCTTTACACAACGGTTGTTGTATGAGTGTGCCATAACTTGATCCTCAATTTTTTAACACATAGGTTATTTACAATTTGTGGATATTGTAAATAACACTGTAGTAAACACTCTTTTGTGTATATTTTCGTCCAGTTGCCTAATTAAATGTATAGAATTTCGTAGCTTAAAAAAGTAGAAGGAACACTGGACCTGTGAGAATTATGTTAGAATTCTAGCTCTGAAACTTAATAATTGTGAACTTTTCCAACCTCAGTTTTCTTGTTATATGAGGATGAAAATATTTATACTTAGGATGGGCACGGTGGCTCACGCCTGTAATCCCAGCATTTTGTGAGGCCAAGGTGGGCAGATCACGAGCTCAAGAGATTGAGACCATCTTGGCCAACACGGTGAAACCCTGTCTCTACTAAAAATACAAAAATTAGCCGAGCATGGTGGCACATGCCTGTAGTCCCAACTACTCGGTAGGCTGAGGCAGAAGAATCGCTTGAACCCGGGAGGCAGAGGTTGCAGTGAGCCGAGATTGCGCCAATGCGCTCCAGCCTGGTGACAGAGCAGGACTCCGTATCAAAAAAGAAAGAAAGAAAGAAAATATTTATACTTAGTGTGTCTTCTTTGCTTGGAAAGCAAAAACTCAATTGTATATCTAAAAATGCTTAGTAAATTGAAAAATTACATAAATTGTCAGACTTTGGGGAGATATGGGGAGTATAGGGAAGAGTGGACAATCCAAGCTGAGGGAACAGCAGAAGCAAAGGCTTAAATGTCAAAGGAAAATAAAATGAACAGACTAGTTTAAATAATAAGCATAACATAAGTACTAGTTAACTAAAAGTAAAGGCCATTTAAGAATTGTACAGAGGCAGCCAGGCTCAGTGGCTCATGCCTGCAATCCCAGCACTTTGGGAGGCTGAGGCGGGTGGATCACAAGCTCAGGAGTTCGAGACCAGCCTGACCAACATGGTGAAACCCCTTATCTACTAAAAATACAAAAATTAGCTAGGCGTGGTAGCAAGGGTTTATAATCCCAGCTACTGGGGAGACTGAGGCAGGAGAATCACTTGAACCCAGGAGGTGGAGGTTGCAGTGAACTGAGATCATGCCATTGCACTCCAGCCTGGGTGACAGAGTGAGACTCTCAAAAAAAAAAAAAAGGAAGAAGAGTTGTACAGAGGCTAAGGAATTTAAGTAATCCCTCCCTAGTGCAAGTTCATCTTGCATTCTAGGCTAGGTTGTAAACCGTGTTAGAAAAAAGTAAAGGCTAGCAGACCGGGCACCACCCTTAATCGCACTGGATCTAAAGATTGAAGGCATAGTATGGAGAAACACCCTCCATTGTTCTTGCTTAATCTTGCTCAAACCCCAACCTGGTCAGGTACCCCAAACCTACTTCGTCCATCACAACCCTCTCACATGTACTTTCTAGAATTATCAGCCTTTAAAAGGGCTAGGATTTTCTTTGTCAGGGAGCTCATTTCTTTGGAGGCAAGTCTGCCAATACTCCCGACCGAATAAAAGCCACTTCCTTCTTTAACTCTGGTGTCCGGGAGATTCTGCAGCTTGTCCTGCTACAGAGGAATGAAAATATGTGCATTTTGGAAGATTAGTGTGTTATGACTCAAGATGTCCCTTTAAAATAAGCCTCAGGGCGTGCGCGGTGGCTCACGCCTCTAATCCCAGCACTTTGGGAGGCTGAGGCAGGTGGATCACGAGGTCAAGAGATCGAGACCATCCTGGTCAACAAGGTGAAACACCGTCTCTACTAAAAATACAAAAATTAGCTGGTCGTGGTGGCGCGCGCCTGTAGTCCCAGCTACTCGGGAGGCTGAGGCGGGAGAATTGCTTGAACCCAGGAAGCGGAGGTTGCGGTGAGCCGAGATCGAGCCATTGCCTGGGTAACAAGAGCGAAACTCAAAAATAAATAAATAAATAAATAAAACAAGCATCATACTTCTAGCAAAGGTTATTATCGTTCGGTATTTATGAAGTAATTATTATTTTTATTTACTTTTAATGAGTTACAAAAGAATACACAGTTAAAAGTGAGTCTTTTTTTACATTTTTTTAAAAGAGAGAAGGAAAGGGGCGCATGTTTTTGCAACACCCTCCCGCATCCCCCGAGCCTTTTTTTTTTTTAACTCTGAGGCATTTTATTATAAAAAGTTAATACTCATATACATAAAGTAATAAGTACTTAAAATTCATGATACATTTATTTCATTTTTTAGCTTGACCTTCTAGTAGATCTTTAGCTTCATTGATTTTGGCTGCAATATAAGGAGATACTCCTTTGTCAGGATGATTTAAAAGCATAATTCGTCGATGAGCATCTCTTATTTTCCCTTTATTGGCAGTAGGGCTTACACCTAGTATTAATGCTGCTTCCCACTTTGTCATTTTGGGTTCAAACCCACCTCTGTAATAGCCACCACTGAAGGCAGATTTTGGTAGACTTTGAAAAACTTGTTTTACTTGAGGCTCCATATGCTTCATGGCTTGCAAAACATAACGGCCTGCAAATCCTGCAGCTGCAATGGTCAGTCCAACTGCTACCATGGTACTGGCCATGGCTGCTGCGGCAGGGTTCCCTTGCTTCCACCGGGAGCCTGGCTCATCCCAGCGCAGCTATCGCGGCCGACACCCGGACACCTGGAGCAGAGAGCGACGCACCTGCGACCGCACGCACTAACGACAGAGCACGGCCTTTTTTTTTTAGATGGAGTCTCGCTCTGTCACTCAGGCTGGATTGCAGTGGCACAGTCTCAGCCCACTGCAACCTGTGCCCCCCCACCGGGTTCAAGCAATTCTCGTGCCTCAGCCTCCTGAGTAGCTGGGATTACAGGTGTACGATACCATGCCCAGCTCATTTTTGTGTTTTTATTAGAGACAGGGTTTCACCATGTTGGCCAGGCGGCCTCAAACTCCTGACCTCAAGTGATCCACCCACCTCGGCCTCCCAAAGTGCTGGGATTACAGGCATGAGCTACTGCGTCTGGCCAAAAAGTGAACCTTTTACCCCATCCCCAACCATTTATACTAGTTTCTTGTATATCCTTTCAAAGATATTCTGTGTGTTTACAAAAATATGTGTATATAAAATCTGTGAAATAATTTTTTTTTTTTTTTGAGACAGTCTCACTCTGTTACCTAGGCTGGAGTGCAGTGGCACCATCCCTGCTCACTGCAACCTCTGCCTCCTGGGTTCAAGTGATTTTCTTGCCTCAGTCTCCTAAGTAGTTGGGTCTATAGGCACCTGCCACCATGCCAGCCAATTTTTATACTTTTAGTAGAGATAGGGTTTCACCATGTTGACCAGGCTGGTCTTGAACTCCTGACTTCAGGTGATCCACCTGCCTCAGCCTCCCAAAGTGATGGGATTACAAGCGTGAGCCACTGCGCCCAGCCAATAATTTTAATATTATAATGTGGCACGTAGACTGGAAAATCATTCTCTTGGAAGGAAGGAAGACATCATAGTAATAATGACTTCATGGTCTAGAGCTTGAAACCTGTGAAAATAAGCTAAAAGTTTAAAACCTCTCTCAGACTCAAAACAGGAGTTTATTAGGCACAACAACCCATCAGCATCAGCTTTGAAAGAGGGAGACAAAGAAGTCTTTTGGTGATTGGGAGGAATTTTCACAATATAACAGAGGGACTCCATTCTTAATACAATCTACTCTTAATGACAGAATTCTTAAAAAGATTAAAAGGAGCCAGGTGCAGTGGCTCATGCCTGTAATCCCAAAACTTTGGGAGGCTGAGGAGGGAGGACTGCTTGAGGGCAGAAGTTTGAAGCCTGGGCCATATAGTGAGACCTTGTGTCTACAAAAAATTTTTAAAATTACCTAGGCACGGTATCACATGTGTGTAGTCCCAGGTTCTTGCAGGGCTGAGGTAGGAGGATCACTTGAGCCCAGGAGCTCGAGGCTAGAAGGAGCTGCAATCGTGCCTCTTACTTCACTCCAGCCTGGCTGATAGAGAAAGACCCTGCCAAAACAAACAAACAAACAAAAAAAAAAATGGTGTGCTAAGTGGAAGTCAGACACAGAGGACCACATACTGAATGGTTCCATTTACATGAACTCTCCAGAATAGGCAAGCCTATAAAGAGAAATAGTTGGGCCTGGTAGCTTACACCTATAATTCCAGCACTTTAGGAGTCAAAGGTAGGAGAGTCCCTTGAGGCCAGGAGTTTAACACCAGCCTGGGCAACATAGGGATAGCTCTTCTCTATCTTTAAAGAGAGAGAGAGAGAAGATTAGTGGTTGCCAGGGCTTGGGAGGATGGCAAAATGAAGAGTGACTGCTACTGGATACGGAGTTTCTTTTTTTTTTTTTTTTTTAAGTAAAAGGAAGTTTATTAAGAAAGTAAATGAATAAAGGAATGGCTGCTCTGCTGATAATACAGTTACTTTTTGATTATATGCTAAACAAGGGATGGCTTATTATTTATGAGTTTTCCAGGAAAACGGTGGACAATTCCCAGAACTGAGGGTTCCTCCCCCATTTAGATAATATAAGGTAATTTCTGGAAGTTGCCATGGGATCTGTAAACTGTCAATTGTGCCAGTGGGAGTGTCTTTTAGCATGCTAATACATTACAATTAGCATATAATGAGCACTGAGGAGGACCAGAGGTCAATCTCCTCACCATCTTAGTTCTGGTGGGTTTTGGCCGGCTTCTTTACTTCACGCTGTTTTATCCGGCTTCTTTACTTCACACCTCCTATCTCATCCTGTGACTTAGAATACCTAACCTCCTGGGAATGCAGCCCAGTAGGTCTGTCTTATTTTAACCAGCCCTGTATAAGATAGAGTTGCTCTAGTTCAAACACCTCTGACAAATTTCACCCCTCCCTTTTACAAAGGAACCCTTAATGCTAAGGGTTGTAGAGGGATGAAGATCCATTTTCTGTAACTTTTTCAGGCTGAATAGGGGCAATTATATTTCTGCCTGCTAGGGTCTCTTGTATTCAGGGTAGAGAGGAGCTGAGTCAGAAAGCATCAGTATGACGAGGGCCACTCTTAACTCTTGAGTTATGACAAAAGATTATCTAGTTTCCAATTCTGGAGAAAACAGGTAGGGAGAAACAAATGCTCCAAAGTTAGTTCACAGGAGTAGACTTTACTCAATTTTTAAAAGTCGTAAAGCTCAAAGGAATTATTGATTTCAAAGTCAGCCAATTGGTGCTTCAGTCTATCTCCTTTGGGTTGGGGGGTCTCCTCAGTTTAGTCCCTTCATGGTTCACCAGGAACACCATACTGGAAAGGGGTCCTGATCCAGACCCTAAGAGAGGATTCTTGGACCTTACACAAGAAAAAATTTGGGGAGAGTCCATAGAGTAAAGTGAAAGCAAGTCTATTAAGAAAGTAAAGGAATGAAGAAGGGCTACTCCATAGGTAGAGCAGCCTGGAGTTCTTTTTGGGTGATGAAAATGTTCTGAAATTAATGACGATAGTTGCACAGCTCTGTTACTATACCAAAAAAACACAAATGTATATTTTTATTTATTTATTTTTTTTTTGAGACAGAGTTTTGCTCTTGTTACCCAGGCTAGAGTGCAATGGCACGATCTCAGCTCACCTCAACCTCCACCTCCTGGGTTCAAGCGATTCTCCTGCCTCAGCTTCCCGAGTAGCTGGGACTGCAGGCATGTGCCACCATGCCCAGCTAATTTTTAGATTTTTAGTAGAGATGGTGTTTCACCTTGTTGAACAGGATGGTCTCGATCTCTTGACCTAATGATCCACCCGCCTCGGCCTCCCAAAGTGCTGGGACTATAGGTGTGAGCCACCACGCCCGGCCACAAATTTATATTTTTGAAGGGTGATTTTTATGGTATATGAATGTATCTTGGCCTTTTTTTTGAGATGGAATCTCACTCTGTCACCCAGGCTGGAGTGCAATGGTGCAGTCTTGGCTCATTATAACCTCTGCCTTCTGAGTTCAAGCGATTCTCAGCCTCCCAAGTAGCTGAGACTATAGGCATGCACTACCACGCCCAGTTAATTTTTGTATTTTTTGTTTGTTTGTTTGTTTTTGTTTTTGTTTTTTTTGAGATGGAGTTTCACTCTTGTTACCCAGGCTGGAGTGCAATGGCGCGATCTCCGCTCACCGCAACCTCCGCCTCCTGGATTCAGGCAATTCTCCTGCCTCAGCCTCCTTAGTAGCTGGGATTACAGGCACGCGCCACCATGCCCAGCTAATTTTTTGTATTTTTAGTAGAGACGGGGTTTCACCATGTCGACCAGGATGGTCTCGATCTCTTGACCTCGTGATCCACCCGCCTCAGCCTCCCAAAGTGCTGGTATTACAGGCTTGAGCCACCGTAATTTTTGTATTTTTAGTAGAGACAGGATTTTGCCATGTTGTCCAGGCTGGTCCTGAACTCCTGACCTCGTGATCCACCCGCCTCAGCTTCCCAAAGTGCTGGGATTACAGGCGTGAGCCACTGAGCCCAGGCTTTTTTTTTTTTTTTTTAAAGAAGAAGAATAGAAACAGTTTTAAACTGAACAGAGAAGAGAAAATCAGCTTGGAGTAATCAAGGAAAACTCTTTGAAAGCTAGATCAGGGCTAGAACCATGGTGACTGCATAGAAATGTACTTTGGCTATGGACTCAAAAAAGATGGCTTGAGGACCCATGTCTGAGAGGAAGAAAAGTTGATAAGGGTCAAGTGTTATTAGCTTGCTTTATCTGAACCCGCTTTAAGCCTTGTCTACTGAAACTAAGGCTGCTGAGGCAGAAATAATTTGATAAACGTTTATTGGAAGCCAAATTGTGAGGACTGAACTGGGAAGACACACCTACAGAGTTAGGAGTGTTCTGAAGTCTGTTACAAGTTAGTTACTGGAACAGGCTTTTCAAAGGACAGCCTTTGAAAAGGAAGGAAGAAGGAAGAGGGAGGGAAGGAAAAGGGAAGAGTACTCTTTACACCAAAATTGTTGGAGAGTACATATAATACAGAAGTTACAGTCACTGGCTACAGATTACAACATGCAGGTTAAAATGTCTATGTGCAAGACAATCAGTAAAACTTTATGATCAGAAGTCAGTGTCCTTTTCAGTGTCAGTAGGTTATGCATTAATCAGTATGTCAACAATTTGAAGAGCTCACAGATTCTTGACTTAGGGACAGGATGTTGCCATGAATCATAAGACCTCCCCAAGGCAAGTTAATTTGGAAGCCAGTTAACTTTAAAAATAAACTACAAAATGTGACATATAGGTAATCAGCCTCATGACAGTCTCAAAAGGTAATTATTATCAGGAATGACATTTAATGAATTATCAAGAATATTATTTAACAATTAACTAGCAGGGCACAACCACTCAGCCATGCTGGGGTAGGGTCCTGGGAAACTTGGATCCTGGGGAGGCCTGGAGTGAGCTAAAGGCTTGCAGCAGTTTCTTTTTACTGACTGATATGGAAAAATGTCTCTAATTTAACAACTGGTATGTTTTTGCCAGTGCATACAAGCTAAATATCAGCCCTCATTAGTCTAACTTCCATTGTACACTTCAGAAAACTGACACGTAGAAAATTAGGGAACTTACCTGACTAACTACACTCTGTTGTCTTTTCTGGGAAAGCAGGAGAATTTTTTTTTTTTTTTTTGCAACGGAGTTTCGCTCTTGTTAACCAGGCTGGAGTGCAATGGCGCGATCTCCGCTCACCACAACCTCCGCCTCCTGGGTTCAGGCAATTCTCTTGCCTCAGCCTCCTGAGTAGCTGGGATTACAGGCACGCGCCACCATGCCCAGCTAATTTTTTGTATTTTTAGTAGAGACGGGGTTTCACCATGTTGACCAGGATGGTCTCGATCTCTTGACCTCGTGATCCACCCGCCTCGGCCTCCCAAAGTGCTGGGATTACAGGCTTGAGCCACTGCGCCCGGCCGAAGCAGGAGAATCTTAACTGACCTGGTAGAGATGCCAACCTCTGTATCAGGCTAGTTAGAGTCAGCAAAATGGGATTGAGCATTCAGCCTTAACAGAGTTGAAGGGGAGTTAAAGAGCTAGGGAGCCACACATCTGATAAAACTGGGTCAGCCACATCATCCTATGGCAAGACTTTCATGACATTAGGATCAATAACCCTGGTTCTGTAAACGTGTCCATTGCTATGTTCTTCATCTCTTTTTGCTTTGTTTCTCACTGTATTTCCTGGGGTGTGAATTGCAACCACAAACTTGGATATTTAAGAAAAACCATGTTTCCTTACTTTCCTTAAACTAAGCTTGACTCTGATCCTGTATCACATCAAGCTGGCAGGAAAATTTAATCTCAGTCAATTTCCTCTCCTTTATGCCACCAGATCAGACAGTATTTGAAGAGGCCTCTTCAGTCTTTAATCCATATTGGTTACTACTGAGATTCCCGTGGTTCTTGAAGCCACACAAACCCTTCAATTTCAGACATTATGTTTCAGTAAAGCGTGGGAATCCCTGCTGTGTTTGGAAACCCTGAAGTTTAGAGGTCTGGCCTTTCTGAGGTTAGACTCTTAGGTTAGGTCTTGGCACGACTTCAGGGCACTGCTGGGAGAGAAGAGACATATCAGTTATTTCCCAGCCTAAGGAAATCTCCATTTCCTCCTGCAGTTTTTATTTTTTGTTTTAGATACAGGGTCTCACTCTGTTGCCCAAGCTGTAGTGCAGTGGGGTGATCACAGTTCACTGGAGCTCCTGAGCTCAAGCAGTCCTCCTGCTGCCTCAGATTCCCTGGTAGCTGAGGCTAAAGGCATGCATCACCATGCCTGGTTAATTCTTCAATTTTTATTTTATTATTACTTTATTATTTTTTTAAATTGTATTTATTTATTTTCTTTGAGACAGAGTCTTGTTCTGTCACCCAGGCTGGAGTGCAATGGCACAGTCACAACTCACTGCAACCTCTGCCTCCTGGGTTCAACTGATTCTCCTCCCTCAGCCTCCCAAGTAGTTGGGATTACAGGCATGAGCCACCATGCTCAGCAAATTTTTGTCTTTTTAGTAGAGACGGTTTTTCACTATATTGGCCACATTGGTCTCAAACTCCTGACCTCAAGTATCCGACTGCATCAGCCTCCCAAAGTGCTGGTATTACAGGCATGAACCACTGCTTTTCATTCTTTCTTTCTGAGTCTTGTCTGTCACCCAGGCTGGAGTACAATGGCGAGATCTTGGCTCACTGCAACCTCCATTCCCAGGTTCAAGTGATTCTTCTGCCTCAGCCTCCCAAGTAGCTGGGATTATAGGCACCTGCCACCATGTTCACCTAATTTTTGTATTTTTAGTAGAGGCGGGGTTTCACTATATTGGCCAGGCTGATCTTAAACTCCTGACCTCATGATCCACCCGCCTTGGCCTCCCCTATATGCTGGGATTACAGGCGTGAGCCACCCCACCAGCCTAGCTTTCTATTCTTTAAATATTCCAGATAAAGGAATACAAATTGCTTACCTACCTGCCTGGAAGGGATAAAGGGGAAAATATAGGGCATTTGTGTCTCCATAAATTATCCTGCCAGATCACTAAAAGCCTTTGAAAAATTTAAACCTTATCATGTTGGGTTTTTTGTTTGTTTGTTTTGAGATGGAATCTCACTCTGTCACCCAGGCTGGAGTGCAGTGGCGCAATCTCGGCTCACTGCCAACCTCCACCACAACGTTCAAGCAGTTCTGCCTCAGCCTCCCAAATGGCTGGGATTACAAGTGTGCACCACCATGCCCAGCTAATTTTTGTATTTTTAGTAGAGGTTGGCCAGGCTGGTCTTGAACTCCTGGCCTCAAGTGATCTGCCCGCCTCGGCCTCCCAAAGTGCTGGGATTACAGGCATGAGCCACCATGCCCAGCCTTTATCATGTTGGGTTTTTTTAAAAATCATATTGGTTTTAAGAGTCTAAGGTGGCCGGGTGTGGTGGTCATGCCTGCAATCCCAGCACTTTGGGAGGCTGAGGCGGGTGGATCACAAGGTCTGGAGTTCCAGACCATCCTGGTCAACATGGTGAAACCCCATCTCTACTAAAGAAATACAAAAATTAGCTGGGTGTAGTGGCAGGCATCTGTAATTCCAGCTACTCTGGAGGCTGAGGCAGGAGAATTGCTTGAATCTTGAAGGTGGAGGTTGTAGTAAGCCAAGATCATGCCACTGCACTCCCTGGGCAACAGAGCAAGACTCTGTTTAAAAAAAAAAAAAGAAAGAAAAGTCAAAGGTAACCAGGAGAAGTGGTGCCCACCTGTAGTCCCAGCTATTTAGGGAGGCTGAGGTGGGAGGATCGTTTGAGTCTAGAAATTCAAGGCTGCAGTCAGCATGATCCCACCACAGTATTCTAGCCTGGGTGACAGAGTGAGACCCTGTGTCTTAAAAACAAAAACCAAAGAGTCAAAAAGATTTGCTCTCACCTGTAAGCTTGAAGCCTCAAAGTGCTCATTGAAAAGAGATTTGGGGCTGGGTGCGGAAGTTCATGCCTGTAATCCTAACAAGGCTGAGGCGGGCAGATCAGTTGAGCCCTGGAGTTTAGCCTGGGCAACATGGGAAAACCTTGCCTCTACAAAAGATTAGCTGGGCATGGTGGTGCATGCCTGTAGTCCTAGGTACTTGGGAGACTGAGCTGGGAGGATCACCTGGGCCCAGGGGGTTGAGGCTGCAGTGACTTGTGACTGCACCACTGCACTCCAGCCTGGATCACAGAGACCCTGTCTCAGAGAAGAAAAAAGATTTGGTGGCAGAGTGGGCTATTGTATCCTGGAGATCTTGTGTGGTTCCTGGGGTATTGCAAGAAAGGGAGTGGCAGTGAGAGTGTGAACGACAAACGCCTGGGTGGCGTCAAAATCCTGTAAGGGGCTGGGCGTGGCTCACACCAGTAATCCCAGCACTTTGGGAGGCCAAGGCAGGTGGATCACCGGAGTTCAGGAGTTCAAGATCAGCCTGACTAACATGGTGAAACCCTGTCTCAACTACAAATACAAAAATTAGCTGGGTGTGGTGGTGCAGGCCTGTAATCTCAGCTACTCGGGAGGCTGAGGCAGGAGAATCCCCTGAACTAGGGAGTTGGAAGTTGCAGTGAGCCAAGATGGCACCACTGTACACCAGCCTGGCAACAAGCAAGACTCTGTCTCAAAAGAAAAAACAAAAAACAAACAAACAAAAATACAAGAATCACAAAAATATTTTAGAAATATAATTTATGAGAAATAAGTACAGTGTTGTGCTCTATATTTAAAAGCCTGCCACTAGGAGGAGACAAATGAATTAAAAATTGTTTAATCTGTTCTTTTAGAATACATTTTCTTTTTTTGTTTGTTTTTTGAGACAGAGTCTTGCTCTGTTGCCCAGAGTGCAGTGGCACCATCTCGGCTCACTGCAACCTCTGCCTCATGGGTTCAAGTGATTCTCTTGCCTCTGCCTTGTTTTTGAGTTTTGTTTTTGTTTTTTTGTTTTTTTTTTTTCCAGAGACAGGGTGTTGCTTTGACCCCCAGGCTAGAGTACAGAGACAAAATCATAGTTTACTGAAGCCTTGATGTCCTGGGCTCAAGCGATCTTCCTGCCACCGCCTCCGCTGGGACTACAGGCTCATGCCATCATGCCGAGCTACTTTTTAAAACATTTTTATAGAGATGGAGTCTCACTATGCTGCCCAGGCTGGTCTTGAGCTCCTGTGATCCAGCAATCCTCCTGCCTCAGCCTCCCAAAGCACTGGGATTACAAGCATGAGCCATCTCACCCAATCCAACATTTTGTCTTAAAAAATCAACATTTTGTTTTTCTGCAGGGCTGATAAATAAAAGCAAAAAATAATTTTTAAAAAAGAAAAAAAGTCAACATTTTGGCCAGGCACAGTGGCTCATGCCTGTAATCCTAGCACTTTGGGAGGCCGAGGTGGGTAGATCACCTGAGGTCAGGAGTTCAAGACCAGCCTGGCCATCAGGGTGAAACCCATCTTTAAAAAAAAAATCAAAATGTTATACTTATGTAGTAGTTTATAGTCCATTTAAGGACAATAAGGGCTTTTAAATTTATCTTATTTTGTTTTAGATTGAAAAATAAATGCTAATCCAGTGGTTCTCAAATTTCAGCTGCATCAGAATCATCTCAAGGGCTCATTAAAATGTAGACTGATCAAGCCCCACCCCCAGAGTTTCTGATTGAGCAGGTCTTGTTGGGAAACAGCAAAGGAGAAAGGACTTACAGAGTGCCTACATACACTGGTTATGAGTAACATATAAACAAAGAACAACAAACTGCGGAAGGCCACAGGAGGCCTCTGAGGAGGAAGTCCTCTCCATGCCTCATGTTCCGGTGGAGGGTGACCTCAACTCTGTTACCATAAACATTGTGCTCAAGGACATAAAACCCCTTCATAGCACTGTGATGTAGCCAGACTTGTAGGGTTCTTGTAAGGCCGGAGTTCCATCAGCTGCACATAGATAATAGGCTAAAGATAACCACAGGTTCTTATTTTATGAAACTCCCAAACTGCCACTGTTATCAGTCTTTAGAATGATACACCAGTTCTGGCTCACTGATTGACTCCACCATCACTCCACCTGCACCCTACAGATCAAAGTAATTATAATCAATAAATAGTGTGGATGATCAGAGTTTGGGGCCTTCACTGTTTCCTCCAAAGTAATAAGTGATGGCCCTCTGGTCCCACTGTCTCTCTTAATCTGTCTTTTTCTCAATCCTTTGTTGCCACCGAGCTTGGGGTACCCACAGGTGATGTAGGGCTGGCTCCCTACATTCTGGTGCCCAATGTGGGGCTCATAGATCCCTACATTCTAGCACCCCATATAGGCCTCATGGATTCCCAACAGGTCTGATATGAGACAGAAAATATGTTTCGTGTTTTGGAGGGTTTTTTTTTGAGACAGGGTCTCACTCTGTCACCCAGGCTAGAGTGCAGTGGTGCAATCTCTGCTCACTGTAACCTCCATCCCCTGGGTTCAAGTGATCCTTCCACCTCAGCCTCCTGACTAGCCATGCATCACCATACCTGGCTATTTGTGTGTGTGTGTGTGTGTATTTTTTTTTTTTAGACAGAATCTCGCTCTGTTGCCACACACCAGGCTGGAGTGCAGTGGCTCAATCTCTGCTCACTGCAACCTCCACCTCCTGGGTTCAAGCAATTCTCCTGCCTCAGCCTCCCAAGTAGCTGGGACTACAGGCGTGTGCCACCACGCCCAGCTAATTTTTGTTAGTAGAGACAGGGTTTCACCATGTTGGCCAGGATGGTCTCAATCTCCTGACCTTGTGATCTACCCGCCTCGGCCTCCCAAAGTGCTGGGATTACAGGCGTGAGCCACCGCTCCAGCCTTGTTTGTGTATTTTTAATAGAGACAGGGGTCTCACTATGTTGCTCAGGTCTCACTAGTTGCCCAGACAGGGGTCTCACTATGTTGCCCAAGCAATACGCCTGCCTTAACCTTCCAAAGTGCTGGGATTACAAGCATGAGCCACTGCAGAAAATATGCCTTTCTAACAAGTTCTTAGGTGATTCTGATGCTCTGGTCTAGGGAACACACTTTGAGAACCACTGTACTAGATAATAGTAGGAGTAAACACCAGTTGCCAATAATCGGATTCAATTAAATATTGAGAGCACACTAAAGTATTCCAGTTTGCTAGAAAGTAATGTAGTGTTAGAAATCAGAGAAAAGTACTGTCTTTGAAGGACTTGAATTCAAAAGAAAGCACTTGGCTGGCACAATGGCTCATGCCTGTAATACCAGCACTTTAAGAGGCCGAGGCAGGCAGATCACCTGAGGTCAGGAGTTTGAGACCAGTGTGACCAACATGGTAAAACCCTGTCTCTATTGAACTACAAATTTAGCTGGGTGTGGTGGCACATGCCTGTAATCCCAGCTACGTGGGAGGCTGAGGCAGGAGAATCACTTGAATCCTGGAGGTGGAGGTTGCAGTGAGTGGAGTTTTTTTGTTTTTGTTTTTGTTGTTTTGAGATGGAGTTTTGCTCTTGTGGCCCAGGCTGGAGTGCAGTGACATGATCTCAGCTCACTGCAACCTTTGCCTCCTGGGTTTAAGTGATTCTCCTTCTTCAGCCTCCTAAGTAGCTGGGAATGCAGGCCCCACCACCACATTGAGCTAATTTTTGTATTTTTAGTAGAGAAAGGGGTTTCACCATGTTGGCCAGGCTGGTCTTGAACTCCTGACCTCAAGTGATCCACTTGCCTCAGTCTCCCAAAATATTGAGACTACAGGTGTGAGCCACTGCACCCATTAACATTTTATATTAAATCTTCTCCAAAAATAGATGGAGAAGACTGCAAAATCTGCATAACCTTTTTCTTTTTCTTTTCTTTTCTTTTTGAGACAGGGTCTCACTCTGTCACCCAGGCTGGAGGGCAGTGGCACTATGTCAGCTCACTGCAACCTCTGCCTCCTGGGTTCAAGTGATTCTCCTATCAAATAGCTGGGACTACAGGCACTCACCACCACACCCAGCTAATTTTTGTAGTTTTAGTAAAGACAGTTTCACCATGTTGTCCAGACTTGTCTCGAACTCCTGATCTCAGGTAATCCGCTTGCCTTGGCCTCCCAAAGTGCTGGGATTACAGTGTGAGCCACTGCACCTGGCCAAAAATATTTTTTTTAAGTTTCAGTTCCAGAGTCACCTTTATTAAAAAAAAAAAAGTTGAAGCTTTTTCCTAAAACATGGTTCTGAATTTCAGATAGGGTTCCTTAAGGGAAAGGGTAAAAGGTCATCATGGTAGAAAGGAAATATAAGGCTAAGTGTGGTGGCTAATGCCTGTAATCACAGCACTTTGGGAGGCCAAGTGGAAGGATCACTTGAGCCCAGGAGTTCAAAACCAGCCTGGGCAGCATAGTGAGACTCCCCCTCCATCTCTATGAAAAATTTAAAAATTAGCTGGATGTGGTGGCGCACACCTGTGGTCCCAAATACTTGGAAGGGTGAAACAGCAGGATAGTTAGAGCCTGGGACGTTGAGGCTGCAGTGAGCTGTGATGTCACCCATGCACTCCAGCCTTGGTGACAGAGCAAGACCTTGTCTCCAAAAAAAGAGAAAAAAGAAAAAAAATATGTCAATATGGAAAAACAAATTTAAACATTTAAATATTATTGACTTAAGGCCAGGCATGTGGCTCATGCCTGTAATCCCAGCACTTTGGGTGGCTGAGGCAGGCGGATCACCTGAGGCCAGGAGTTCAAGGCCAGGCTGTCCTACATGGCAAAACCTCATCTCTACTAAAAATACAAAAATTAGCTGGGCATGGTGTCATGCACCTGTAATTCCAGATGCTTGAGAGGCTGAGGCAGGAGAATGGCTTGAACCTGGTAGGCAGAGGTTGCAGTGAGCCAAGATTGTGCCACTGCACTCAAGCCTGGGCAACAGAGCAAGACTCTGTCTCAAAAAATAAAAATAAAATAAATAGATATTATTGACTCAAAAGCAAAAGTTTAGAGGTGTTCCACAATTTAACTTAATGTGATACCCAAAGGTGGCTGATTGATGTATTTCAGGGAAACCATAAGCCTTTGAGGACTGTTAGTGGGAAGGTAATTTGGAAGCGGTGTGTCTGGGGAAGTTTAGAACAGGAAGCTTTTCTGTGATCCAGGTATGGGGAAATGAGACCCTGGAAGAGGGCAGTGACTGAGGAAGATAGAGAGGTCAGAGACATTCCAGTTATAAACCATAAGACTTGGGTGACTGCCTAAATGAGGAGGAAGAAAATCTCCAGTTATGAGCCTGAGAGTCAGTTCAGAAATATGGTACTGACAACATGAGGTAGCTTGCCCCAATTGCTCTGTCCAAACAGATAAAATGATGATTAACCAGACCAGTGGTTCTCAGGTGTGGTCCCCAGATCAGTGTAGTCAGCGTTACATGGGATTTTGTTAGAAATGCAAAGTAGCAAGCTGTACCCCAGATGACTAAATCAGAAATGCTGGGAAGGGTCTCTACAACTTATGATTTAAGTTCTCCAGATGATTCTGTTGCACTTTTTTTTTTTTTTTTTTTTTTTTGAGACAGGGTCTTGCTCTGTTACCCAGGCTGGTGTGCAGTGGTGTGATCACAGCTTACTGCATGCACCTCCTGTGTTCAAGTGATTCTCCCACCTCAGCCTCTCAAGTAGCTGGAACTACAGACACACACCACCATGCCCAGATAGTTTTTGTATTTTTAGTAGAGACGGGTTTTGCCGTGTTGACCAGGTTCTGATGCATATTTAATTTTGAAAACTGAGGTTGGGTGCAATGGCTCACGCCTGTAATCCCAGCACTTCGGGAGGCCAAGGTGGGAGAATCACGATGTCAGGAGATCGAGACCATCCTGGCCAACATGGAGAAACCCCATTTCTACTAAAAATACAAAAATTAGCTGGGTGTGGGGGTGCGTGCCTGTAGTCCCAGCTACTTAGGAGGCTGAGGCAGGAGAATCACTTGAACCAGGGAGTAGGAGGTTGCAGTGAGCTAAGATCGCACCACTGTGCTCCAGCCTGGCAACAGAGCAAGTCTCTGTCTCAGGAAAAAAAAAATTCTTTTTTTGAAAACTGAACTAAGCCAGACAAATTTTGTTCTTTTTTATTTTCTTTTTTTGGTGGGCGGGGGGAACAGAGTCTCGCTCTGTCATCCAGGCTGGAGTGCAGTGACAGGATCTCGGTTTACTGCAACCATCACCTCCCAGGTTCAAGTGATTCTCCTGCCTCAGCCTCCCGAATAGTTGGGATTACAGGCACGTACCACTACACTCAGCTAATTTTTTTTTTTTTGTATTTTTAGTAGAGACGGGGTTTCACCACGTTGGCCAGGCTGGTCTCAAACTCCTGGTCTCAAGTGATTTGCCCACTTTGGCCTCTCAAAGTGCTGGGATTACAGGCATGTGCCACCAAGACCAGCCAGTTTTTTTTTTCTTTCAATAATTTGGGCTGGGTATGGTGGTTCATGCCTGTGATCCTGCACTTAGGGAGGCCGAGGCAGGAGAATTGCTTGAGCCCACCAGTTCAAGACTAGCCTGGGCAACATAGTGAGACACTGTCTCTACAAAAAAAATTTAAAAATTAGCCAGGCATGGTGGCACAGCTGTAGTCCCAGTTACTCAAGAGGCTAAAGTGGGATGATTGCTTAAGCCTGGGAGGTCAAGGATTCTGTGAGCTGTGATCATGCCGCTGCACTCCAGCCTGGGTGACAGAGTAAGACTCTGTCTCAAAAAAAGAAGGAAAGAAAAGAAAAAAGGAATTTGAAGTTGAATATACAGATAGAATCAGTCTGTGGAATGTGGGGAGAGAAGCTGAAAGTGGTTGTAAGTGGTTATAGAAAGACTATGATATGAGTAAACTGGAATTATGACTAAGCAGAAGCTTAGTCATATCATAGTCATAGAGACAGAGAGAAATGGTGCTACACGCCCTCGGGGCTGGGGAGTACTGCATGACTGCCGCAGCTGAGAGTGACACTTAACACAGTCTGTACATGTGTGTAGAATTTGTTGTCCACTTCCACGTTTATTTTAGTTCCCAACTGCATTCTAACCACATTACTATCCTTCTTTTTTTTTTTCTTTTATTTCCTGGCAACTTTCATTTAAAACATTGCTGTCCTTAAGTTCCTGTGATATTCTCATCTTTCTTGTCATGTGTATCCTCAAAATAGACTTCTTTCCAGATACTCGGAAGGCTAAGACAGTAGGATCACTTGAGCTCAGGAGTTTGAGACCAGCCTGGGCAAGATAGCAAGACCCTCATTTCTTGATAAAATATGTATAGGGAGAGACTTCCTGCTACTTGAGATGGCAGGAGTAAATCTCTGTTCCTAAAACCTGAAAAGCTGATACAGATTAAGCAACCCTAATCCAAAAATATAAAATCCAGAATGCTCCATAATCTAAAACTTTTTGAGTGCCAATGTGACGCTTCAAGGGAAAATTCCACACCTTACCTCATGTGACGGGTCAAAGTCAAAACTCGGTTTCAGTGTAGACATGGCGTCTCATACCTGTAATTGCAGCACTTTGGGAAGCCAAAGCAGGTTAATCACTTGAGGCCAGGAGTTCCAGCCCAGACTCACCAACATGGTGAAAACCCATCTCTACTAAAAATATAAAAATTAGCTGGGTGGCACACACCTGTCATCCCAGCTACTTGGGAGGCTGAGGCATGAGACTCGCTTGAACCCAGTAGGCAGAGATTGCAGTGAGCCAAGATTACTTCACTGCACTCCAGCCTGGGTGACAGAGACTCTGTCTTAAAAAACAACAACAAAAAGAACTAAATAAATAGAAAAGTATCCCATGTTCCTAGATTGGAATGTTTAAAATTGTTTCTGTTTGTTTGTTTCAGAGGAGAAGAAGGAGAAAAAAGAAAAAAAATTTTGCTTCAACCAGCATATGTCTTAAGCCTGTTTTCCCAGTGTAGTGCTTTGGGATTCTGTTGCCGGAGGATCACTTGAACCCAGGAGTTCAACACCAGCCTGGGCAACATAGCAAGATCCCATCTCAATTTTTTTTTTTAAAGAAAACTTTATTTCATGCACAAAGTTATTTAAACTATTGTATAAAATTACCTTCAGGCTATGTGTATAAACTGTATGTGAAACATAAATGAATTTCGTGTTTAGACTTGGGTCTCATCCCCAAGATATCTCATTATACATATGCAATAATCTGAAAAAAATCAGAAATCTGGAATACTTTTTTTTTAAAGACAGGCTCTCACTCTGTTGCCCAGGCTGGAATGCGGTGGCATAATCTCAGCTCACTGCAACCTCCGCCTCCCGTATTCAAGTGATTCTCCTGCCTCAGCCTCCCAAGTAGCTGGGACCACAGGTATACACTACCAGCCCCAACTAATGTTTGTATTTTTAGTAAACATGGGGTTTCGCCATGTTGGCCAGGCTGGTCTCAAATTCCTGAGCTCAAGGGATCCACACACTTTGGACTCTCAAAATGGGATTACAGGCATGAGCCACTGCACCTGGCCAGAAATCTTAAACACTTCTGATCGCAAGCATTTCATATAAGGGATACTTAACCTGTATAGTTTCAAAGTAGATTGAGCTTAAATTAACAAATAGAATTACTTTAAAAATTATAGATTTGGCTGCTCACGCCTATAATCCTAGCACTTAGGGAGGGAGGTGGGCAGATCACTTGAGGATAGGAGTTCGAGACCAGGCTGGCCAACATGGTGAAATCTCATCTGTACTAAAAATACAAAAATTAGCCAGGCTTCAGGGTGCACACCTGTAATCCCAGCCCAGCTACTCAGGAGGCTGAGGCAGGAGAACTGCTTGAACCTGGGAGGCAGAGGTTGCTGTGAGCTGAGGCCACACCACTTCACTGCAGCCTGGAAGACAGAGTGAGACTCCATGTCAAGGAAAAAAAAAGTATGGCCTGGCCAGGCAAGGTGGCTCACACTTGTAATCCCAGTATTTTGAGAAGCAGAAGTGGGCAGATCACTTGAGATCAGGAGTTTAAGGCCAGTGTGGTCACTTGGTGAAAGCTTGTCTCTACAAAAAAATATATAAGAATTAGCTGGACGTGGTGGTGCAGGCTTGTAGTTCTAGCTACTCAGGAGACTGAGGCAGGAGGAGTGCTTAAGCCTGGGAGGAGGGAGGCTGCAATGAGCCAAGATGGTGCCACTGCACTCCAGCTTGGGTGGCAGAGTGAGATCCTGTCTAAAAAAAAAAAAAAAAAAAAAAAAGGGCGCTTTTTAGTTCTTTTTAAAAATAAAGTTTACAGTCTTAGCCAACTTTAAGTACATGGTTCATTAATGTTACGTATAGCCATGTTGTGCAACCAATCTCCAGAACTACTTCATCTTGCAAAATGATTACTTTTTCTTTTTTTTTTTGAGACGGAGTCTTGCTCTGTTGCCCAGGTTAGACTGTGGTGGCATCATCTCGGCTCACTGCAACCTCCACCTCCCAGGTTCAGACGATTTTCCTGCCTCAGCCTCCGGAGTAGCTGGGACTACAGGCGTGTGACACCACACCCAGCTAATTTTTGTATTTTTAGTAGAGACAGGGTTTCACCATGTTGTCCAGGATGGGCTTGATCTCTTGACCAAGTCCTGTCTTGGCCTCCCAAAGTGCTGGGATTATAGGCATGAGCCACCGCACCTGGCCTCAAATGATTACTTTTTAAAGAATTACTCTTTTTCTTTTTTTAAGAAATGGGGTCTCACTGTGTTGCCCAGGCTGATCTCGAACTTCTTTACTCAAGTGATCCTCCTGCCTCAGCCTCTCAAATTGCTGGGATTACAGGTGTGACCTGCTGTGACTGGCCAAGAATTATTTTTTGATGAAACATGTTCTGTCACCTCTCCCCTTAAACAACCACCACTTCTAAACTTAACCTTCACTTCTGATGCTGAAGTCACAGTTGGAAATCTTTATTTTTCTTTTCTCTTATTGGCCTCCTTATTCAGGCAGTTACCCTGAAAATGTAGTACAGGTAATACTTTCTCAACTGGAATGTCTCTTGATCTCTCCTCTGTTTCTCTCAGCCACTGCCCCAATCCAGGACTAAACTTCCCATCCTTAATTTCACCATCTTCTGTGTATAGTGTCTTTGTCTTTTGCTGATTTAATTTTTTATATGTTTCATATTTTTCATATTGATCTTCAGAGAATAACAATTGTGCAGTTCAGGTAGAGTTGTAAACACAAAGATACCATCAACTGTTAGTAAACAAGGCAGCAGCCTTGTCTGGCATTGTCAAAACTTCAGACAGGATCCTATACTGCCAGGATTCTTAACCTCTTATCTGGGCAAAGACAGGTTGAATTAAAAGAGATATCTCTAAATTCCCTTCCATCCCTGACAATTGCCTATGCCATTTTATTTGCTTTGTCATCTTGATGGCATTGCCCTTTAGTCTGTCCAAAAAATATGACTTATTTAAATAGCTTGGTCTAGGGCTGGGTGCGAAAGCTGACATCTATAATCCCAGCCCTTTGGGAGGCCAACGGGAGTGGATTGCTTGAGCCCAGGAGTTTGAGACCAGCTGGGCAACATGGCAAAACCCCATCTCTACAAAAAATTAAAAATTAGCTGAACATGGTGACATATGCTCCTGGTCTCAGCTATTCGGGAGACTGAGGCAGGAGGATCACTTGAGCCCAGGCTACAGTGAGCTGTGTTTGCACCACTGCACTCCAGCCTGGGCGGCAGAGCAAGACCTTGTCTCAAAAATAAAAATAAAAAAATAATAAATAGCTTGGTCTTGTTGAGTTAATGTTTTATTACCAACACATTTCAAGAAAGGAATTAAAAGTTACAAGAACAAAACTGTTGTACTTAGGGTGTTGCCCGTGTTTTCATTTGTTAGGACAGTTTGACTTGTATCAGAACCCACCACACCTTATCCAACCTCACACTCTTCCTTTTCTCCCACCAAATGGCCCTTTTGTTCCAACCAAGATGATCTGTTAAAACTTTACATCCTGCCTTATTATTCTTTTTGCCATTGGACCTTTGCTAATGCCATTTTCTTCACCAGCCCGACTTTTGCTTCTCAGTTTTTGGTGATTAAGTCTCTCTCTTCTTTTTTTTCACCACGTGAGTTTAATCTTCTCACACAGGTAATTGGAGTATGTAGTCTCAAGGGGCAGTGCCTCCATCATGACACCAGTGTCTCTTCTTCTTGTATCTTATGTTTTCTGTCTTCTGTTCTGCTCATTGTCTCTTCTGATCAAAAGATGGCCTCTGCACCCCAGCCCATGTCCTGTGCCAGGGAAGTAGAAGTAAGCTGTAAGGAGAAAATAAAATAGAAAGTCCAGGCCTGGCATGGTGGCTCATGTCTATAATTCCAGCATTTGGGAGGCTGAGGAGGGCAGATCACCTGAGGTCAGGAGTTCAAGACCAGCCTGGCCAACATGGCAAAGCCCTGTCTCTACTAAAAATAGAAAAATTAGCTGGGTGTGGTGGGCATCTACACGGGGCATGCACTTGTAATCCCAGCTACTTGGGAGGCTGAAGTAGGAGAATTATTTTGTTTTGTTTTGTTTTGTTTGAGACGGAGTTTCCCTCTTGCTACCCAGGCTGGAGTGCAATGGCGCGATCTCGGCTCACCGCAACCTCCGCCCCCTGGGTTCGGGCAATTCTCCTGCCTCAGCCTCCCGAGTAGCTGGGACCACAGGCACGCGCCACCATGCCCAGCCAATTTTTTGTAATTCCTAGTAGAGACGGGGTTTTACCATGCCAACCAGGATGGTCTCGATCTGCCGACCTCGTGATCCATCCGCCTCAGCCTCCCAAAGTGCTGGGATTACAGGCTTGAGCCACCGCGCCCGGCTGGAGAATTGTTTTTGCTTGAACCTGGGAGGCGGAGGTTGCTGTGAGCAGAGTTGGTACCACTGCACTCCAGCCTGGGAGACAGAGCGAGACTCCATCGCAAAAGAAAAGAAAAGAAAAAGTCCATTAGAGGCCAGGCATAATAACTCACGCCTGTAATCCCAGCACTTTGGAAGGCTAAAATGGGCAGATCACTTAAGGTCAGGAGTTGGAGACCAGCCTGACCAACATGGTGAAACCGTCTCTACTAAAAATACAAAAACTAGCCAGGCATGGTGGCGCATGCTGTAATCCCAGCTACTTGGGAGGCTGAGGCAGGAGAATCACTTGAACCCTGCGGGGTGGGGGTTGCAGTGAGCGAAGATTGCAACACTGCACTCCAGCCTGGGAGACAGAGTGAGATTCTGTCTCAAAAAAAAAAAAAAAAAGAATGAAAAAGAAATTAAATTTAAAAAGGAGAATCCAGTAGACTTTCATATATGTCCCATTGACCAACACTGGGCTGTGAAGGAGGTTGGAAAATGTAGTTCTATAGTTAGCAATATTGCTGCTCTCTCAGATAGAAAAAAATAAATAACCTCATCTCTACAAAACAAATAAATAAATAAAGGGACAATGAATAGAGGGAGGGTAGCTAGTAGTGCCTGCTCCAGTCTTTACAAATAAAAAATTTTCAGGCTGGACACATTGGCTCACACCTGGACACTGAGACACTGGGAGGCTGAGGTGGGAGGATTGCTCAAGTGAGTCTGAGCTCATTCTGGGCAACATGCCATGACCTCATCTCTACCAAAAAAAAAATGTTTTTAATTAACTGAGCATGGTGGCATTCGCTTGTAGTCCCAGCTACTCAGGAGGCTGAGGTGGGAGGATGACATGCAAGCGATCCCAAAGTTCTGGGATTACAGGGTGAGTCACCTTGCCTGGCCTTCCAGTCTCTTCCTATTCATCTTGGGGGGCTGTGGGTTTACCTCATTATTTTCCCAGTAAGATACCTAATAATAATGACCACCAGTTAAGTAACTATCATAAATCAGGAAGTTTGTCAAATCCTTGATTTTCATTTTTTGTTTTAGTTCTTACAGGGAACCTGAGGGTAGATTATTACCATCCCCAGTTTACAGATGGAGGAATGGAGGCTGACAAATATGTCTTGTCCAAGGCTTCACATAGGCAAGAGGTGACAAAGTCTAATTTTTTTTTTGAGACAGGGTCTTGATGTGTTGCCCAGGCTGGAGTGCAGTGGCAGGATCACAGCTCACTCAGCCTTGAACTCCTGGTTTAGGCAGTCCTCCTGTCTCAGCCTCCCAAGTAGCTGGAATTACAGGTGCATGCCTCCATGCCTGGCTAATTTTTAAAAATTTTTTGTAGATACAAGGATCCCACTATGTTGTCCAGGCTGGTCTTAAACTCCTCAATCCTCTGGCCTTGCCCTCCCAAAATGTTGGGATTACAGGCATGGGCCACTGCACTCAGCCATAAGGTCTAAATTTTAATTCTGATCTCGCTGACCCTAAAAGCTAACTTTCTGCTATTACTCCATATACATCTTGAGTATTGCCTCAAAGGAAGGGCTGGTGCTAACAGATGTTCATGCAGAAGATTCTTCTTCCAAATCCAGCATCATTTGTTATGTTCCTCTGATGCTTTGTCTCATTAATTAACTCACTGATGTAAACAATCTGGTATTCAGGCTCAGATTACAATCTGCTTTATTTATTTATTATTTTTATTTTTGACATGGAGTCTCCCTCTGTCACCCAGGCTGGAGTGCAGTGGCACAATCTTGGCTCATTGCAACCTCCTCCTCCTGGGATCAAGGGATTTTTGAGCCTCAGCCTCCCGAGTAGCTGGGACTGCAGACACACACCACCCCTGGTTAATTTTTGTATTTTTAGTAAGGACAGTATCTCATCATGTGTACCAGACTGGTCTCGAACTTCTGACCTCAAGTGGTCCATCCGTCTTGTCCTCCCAAATTGCTGGGATTACAGGCATGAGGCACTGTGCACTCTGCTTTACTTTGTATTTTGCAAACAGTTTAGTCCACAAGTTCTTTTCAGTCTACACATACCAACTTTACAATTAATACAATTGTAAGTTTATAGTGGGTACTTAATAAATACTTCTTGAGTAAGTGAGTTACAAAGAAAAGTTTTTTTCTCTTACAAGAAAGAACCCTCTTTGCCTAAATCAGTATTTCTCAGGTACTAGACACCCTGTAATATAATCACTGAAATGCTTGTTAAAAATATAGATCCCAGCCAGGCGGTGGCTCATGCACTTTTGGAGGCCAAGGTGGGTGGATCACGAGGTCAGGAGTTCAAAACCAGCCTGACCGACATGGTGAAACCCCATCTCTACTAAAAATACAAAAACTAGCCAGGCGTGGTGGTGCATGCCTGTGATCCCAGCTACCCAGGAGGCTGAGACAGGATTGCTTGAACCTGGGAGGCAGAGGTTGCAGTGAACTGAGATTGCCCTACTGCACTCCAGCCTGAGACAGAGCGAGACTCCATCTCAAAACAAAATTTAAATTTAAATTAAAAAAAAAATATATATATATGTGTGTGTGTGTATATATATAAAGAGAGAGATTCAGCCCTTTATGGTGGCTTATGCCTATAATACTAGCACTTTGGGAAGCCAAGGTGGTGGGATTGTTTGAGCTCAGGAGTACAAAACCAGCTGGGCAACATGATGCAACTCCATCTCTACAAAAAAATACAAAACTTAGCCAAGTGTGTTGGTGCACACCTGTAGTTCCAGCTACTTGGGAGACTGAGGTGGGAGAATCACTTGAATCCAGTAAGTTGAGGCTACAGTGAACCAATATCATACCACTGCACTCCAGCCTGGGTGACAAAGTGAGACCCTGTCTTAAAATAAAAAATAGCCTGGCGCGGTGGCGCATGTGTGTAGTCCCATCTACTCAGGCGGCTGAGGCTGGTGGATCACTTGTGTCCAGGAGTTTTGGGCTGTAGTGCGCTATGCCAATCAGGTGTCTGCACTAAGTTCGGCATCAGTATGGTGACCTCCTGGAAGTGGGGGACCACCAGGTTGCCTAAGGAGGGGTGTAACGGCCCAGGTCGGAAATGGAGCAGGTGAAAACTCCTATGCTGATCAGTAGTGGGATTGCGCCTGTGAATAGCCACTGCACTCTAGCCTGGGCAACATAGAGAGACCCTGTGTCTTAAAAATGAATAAATAAAATAAAAAATAAAAATAAAATATTAAAATAATAAGAATTATTCAGTTACACCATAGACCTACTAGAATCGGAATGGGGAGGGAGGGTTGGTATATGGACCGGAAATATACACTTTTAACAAATGCTTCAAGTAATTATGATGCTTTTTAAAGTTTGAGCATCATTGCCCTAAATATAAGGTAAGACTAATAAATAAAGCTCAGGAGGGTAGCTGATCAGCAGTTAAGAGCATAGGCACTGGAGCTAGACTTCCTAGATTCATCTAACCAAAAACTTACACTTACTAAATGTATGATCTGATCACACTCATCTCCCTGTGCCTCAGTTTTCTCATCTACAAAATGGGCAAAACAGCATAATTACCTCCTAAAGTTGTTGTGAACATTGAGTCAATGTATTTAAAGTGCGTGGAACAGAGCCTGACACAGTGTAAGCCCAATGTATATATTTGCCATTATCAGAATTTTTTTTTTTGAAACAGAGTCTCATTCTGTCACCAGGGGCCAGGCTGGAGTGCAGTGGCCTGATCTCAGCTCACTGCAACCTCTGCCTCCTGGGTTCAAGCAATTCTCCTGCCTCAGCCTCCCAAGTAGCTGGGACTACAGGCACACACCACCATGCCCAGCTAATTTTTGTATTTTTAGTAGAGATGGAGTTTCATCATGTTGGCCAGGATGGTCTCAATCTCTTGACCTCGTGATCTGCCCACCTCCTCCTCTCAAAGTGCTGGGATTACAGGCGTGAGCCACCAAGCCCGACCTATCAAAATTTTAAGTATCCACTTTCCATCAAAATAGTACATTTCTCAGGCTGGGGATGGTGGCTTACACCTGATCCCAGTACTTTGGGAGGCTAAGGCAGGCAGATCATTTGAAGTCAGGAGTTCAAGATCACCCTAGCCAACATGGTGAAACCCCATCTCTACTAAAAAAATACCAAAATTATCGGGGCATGGTGGCAGATACCTGTAATCCCAGCTGCTCAGGAGGCTGAGGCAGGAGAATCATTTGAACCCGGAGGTGGAGGTTGCAGTGAGCCAAGATTGTGCCACTGCACTCCAGCCGGTAAGACAGAGCAAGATTCCATCTCAGAAAAAAAAGTACATTTCTTTATAAATCTTATCTTACTGTAGAAAACCCAACCTATAGATTTTGTCCTTTTTTTTTCTCTCTTTTTCTGTTTTAGAGCAGTGGACACTTCAAACCAGGATATTTCCTTATTGTGGGGTCAAACTGCACCAAGAAAGCTAAGATCATTACCAAATACTGATGAGCCAGAGGATCAGAACTCAGTCCTTTGTACAGCTTCCCCAGAATTAAGATCACATAAAAAAGGCAGGGATTCAAATGAGCCTAACATGTTTTCTCACTCACCAGAAAGTTTTCGGGTGGTTAATGAAAGGATAACGAAACACAAAGCCTATTGTAGCAACAACCCTTTGGCCAAGTCATCTCCTGTCCCAAGTCTCTGTGGAGACTGTGTTGACTCCACCGCCTCTTCTTCCTTCCTGCTCCTGTCTCCAGGAGGTTTGTGAGCCTCTGACAAATGGAAAGCATTCCTAAGACCAAACTAGAGGGTTTAGCACTTCCATCCCCCACCCCTTATAGAGTGAGATGAGCTTTGGCAACAGATCACTCAAGGATGGATCCTTGAGGGCAGGTGTGCCTAGGAAGTTGAAGACAGTTTTCTACAATGGGCTCCTTGTTGGTGTCTGAATCCAGTCTGGATATGATTAATTGACTCTTTTATCTTTTTTTTTTTCTTTCTTTAATTTTTCACTGACTTGAAGCTAATAATTCACTCTTTTAAAATTAGGCTTTTCTCTAATCATGTGACTTCTTCAAAGTTAGTTAAAATTAGAATTTCTATTTCCCTATTTATAAAAAGGAACTTACAATAGAATGTTAGTGCTAAAGGGACTTTTTAAAGACAACTTAATATGACTCCTTGCATTTTATAAAGGCTAGATCCCAGAGAGGTTGAGGGACTTATTCAAGGTCCAAAGAGCTTGTAAGTGGTAGGGCCAGGAATAAAACTTGAGGAATTTAGTTAATTTTGTAATTCACGAAGTTGAAGCTGAAATTGGAGAATTACTGAAATTTTTGCCTGAAGTCCAAAAATTTAAGTGCCATTGATATTTTATTTTTGGTATTACTTATTTTTCTGACAATCTCGCTAGTGAATAAAAAACACAAAGTGGTCGGGTGCAGTGACTCATGCCTATAATCCCAGCACTTTGAGAGGATGAGGCAGGTGGGTCACTTGAGCTCAGGAGTTCAAGACCAACCTGAGCAACATGGTGAAACCCAATCTTTACCAAAAATAAAAAAATTAGCCAGGCATGGTGGCGTATGCCTGTGGTCTCAGCTACTTGGGAGGCTGAGATAGGAGGATCGCTTGAGCCTGAAAGCCACAGGTTGCAGTGTGCCAAAATCACATTACTGCACTCCAGTCTGGGTGACAGATCAAGACCCTGTCTCAAAAGTCAAAACAAACACAAAGAGCCCACAAAGTATAATTCTCTAGTATTTTATCTAATGAAAGTATAATAGAAGCTTTGTTGTTAAACAAAAGATATAGAATTAATAAAGCACCTGTGAATACATATTTTTCTTTTTGTTCTTTTTTCTTTTACCATACTTATTCTGCGTATGTAATACTTTTCATAATTATTTTGGATCATAATAATTTTCTCTGAGATTAAGTCTTACTATTGTGCCCAGGCTAGCCTCAAACTCTTGGGCTGAAAGATCCCCCCTCAGCCTCCTGTGTACTTAGGACTGCAGGTGGATACACCATGCCCGTCAGGATCATAATAGTTTTCCCTGATGTTTTAATGAATCTTGATTCTTTTTTTTTTTTAACCACAAAGACCAGCAAGCTAAGATCCACAATTCTTTTTTAAAATAATGACTTATGGTATATCAATTATCTATCTTTTTTTTTTAAAGACCGGGTTTCACCATGTTGATCAGGCTGGTCTTGAACTCCTGACCTCAGGTAACCCACCCACCTTGGCCTCCAAAGTGCTTGGATTACAGGTGTGAAACACCACACCCGGCCTGAATTATCTATTAATTTAAAAATAATTCTAATTTTCTGTCAGTCATCAAATGTATAATCCACTTGCATAAACCATTATTCTAAGTTAAAGATAATTTCAGATGTACAGAAACATTGCAGGAACAGTACAATGAATTTGTAGATAGTCTTCACATTATAAAATTATATACATTTCTTTATAAAGCCTATCTTATTGTAGAAAATCTCATCTATAGATTTTATACAGATTAGACTATATATTTTTTTATTTTCCTGAGTAACTTAAGAGTAAGTTGCAGACATAATGCCCTTCTAACCTTAATCCTTAACTGGAAAAAATATACAGCACCCAATTAACTATAGAGTAATCTAAGTATCGGTCTTTTCAGCAACACCCACTCAGATAATAATCATTGTTGATAGCATCATTTTCAAATCGTAGCATCTTCTAAAGTGAACAATGGTATATAAAAATCTAGCTATAAGAATAATTGATATAGTCTTTTAGGTCAATAGATATTTACTAAATAGTAAGTGCTTTCACTGGGCAAAGTGGACATGCCTGTAATACCAACTACTCGGAAGTCCGAGGTAAGAGGATTGTTGGAACCCAGGAGTCTGAGACCATCCTGGGCAACATAGTGAGACCTCTGTCTCTACAAAAAAAAAAAAAATTTTTTTTTTTTTTTGAGAAGAAGTCTTGCTCTGTCACCAGGCTGGAGTGCAGTGGCATGATCTTGGCTGACTGCAACCTCTGACTCCCTGGTTCAAGTGATTCTCCTGCTTCATTCAGCCTTCTGAATAGCTGGGATTACAGGTATGAACCATCTTGCCAGCTATTTTTTTTGAAACAGAGTTTCACTCTTGTTATCAGGCTGGAGTGCAATGGCGCAATCTCTGTTCACTGCAACCTCCGCCTCCTGGGTTCAAGCAATTCTCCTGCCTCAGTCTCCCGAGTAGCTGGGACTACAGGCATGCACCACCATGCCCAACCAATTTTTGTATTTTTAATAGAGACAAGGTTTCACCATGTTGACCAGGATGGTCTCGATCTCTTGACCTCGTGATCCACCCGCCTCAGCCTCCCAAAGTGCTGGGAGTATAGGCATGAACCACCATGCCTGGCCCCCCAGCTAATTTTTGTAATTTTAGTAGAGACAGGGTTTCACCATGTTGGTCAGGATGGTTCAATCTCCTGACCTCGTGATCCTCCTGCCTCGGCCTCCCAAAGTGCTGGGATTATAGGCATAAGCCCCCAAAAAATTTTCAAAATTAGGTGGACATGGTGGTGCACGCCTGTGGTTCCAGCAACTTGAGAGTCTAAGGCAAGAGGATCACTTGAGCCCAGGAGGTTGAGGCTGCAATTGCACTCTAGCCTGGGCAACAGAACAAGGTCCTCTCTCTTAAAACGGACATCTTGGGCCAGGTGCCATGGCTCACGCCTGTAATCGCAACACTTTGGGAGGTCCAGGTGGGCGGATCGCAAGGTCAAGAGATCGAGACTTTCCTGGTCAACATGGTGAAACTGTCTCTACTAAAAATACAAAAATTATCTGGGCATGGTGGCGTGCACCTGTAGTCCCAGCTACTCGGGAGGCTGAGGCAGGAGAATTGCTTGAACTCGGGAGGCGGAGGTTGCAGTGAACTGAGATCCCGCCACTGCACTCCAGCCTGGCACCTGCCAACGAAACAAAACTCTGTGTCTAAAAAAAAATGGACATCTTTAAGCAATGAACACCATCTTTCATGCTCTATTTTTCAGTTTATATTTGTTTTCTCAGGTGTTACACAGCTGTTTTTGTTTTTATTTTGAGACGAAGTCTTGCTCTGTCGCCCAGGCTGGAGTGCAGTGACAAAATCTCAGCTCACTGCAACCTTGGCTCACTGCAACCTCCGCTTCCTGGGTTTAAGCAATTCTCTGCCTCAGCCTCCCGAGTAGTTAGGATTACAGATGCCTGCCACCACACCCAGCTAATTTTTTAAAATTTTTAGTAGAGACAAGGTTTCACCATGTTGGCCAGGCTGGTCTTGAACCCCTGACCTTGTAATTCACCTACTTCAGCCTTCCAAAGTGCTGGGATTACAGAAGTGAGCCACCTTGCCTAGCCCTTGTTTTTTTTTTTTTTTTTTTTTAAGAAAGGAGGTGAAGTGAGTACTGTCAGGTGTCTATTGTAAAAAAAAAGAAAGGAGGTGATTGCTTCAGTACCACAGTATCCTGTAGTAATTCATCACATTTTCTACATGGAAGTCACTCTGTTAACTTGGGAGCACAAACAGGCATCATTGGCGGCTTTTCATAAGCCCCTGATAACTTTGTGTTGTTCAGCTTTTTTTGTTTTGTTTTTTTTGGGTTTTTTTCTTTAGACTACTCTTGCTCTGTTGCCCAGGCTGGAGTGCGGTGGCACGATCTCAGCTCACTGCAACATCCCCCTCCTGGGTTCAAGCGATTCTCCTGCCTCAGCCTCCTGAGTAGCTGGGATTACAAGTGCCTGCCACCATGTCCAGCTAATTTTTGTATTTTTTTACTAGTGTTGGGGTTTTACCACTTTGGCCAGGCTGGTCTGGAACTCCTGATCTCAAGCAATCTGCCTGCCTCGGCCTCCCAAAGTGCTGGCATTACAGGGATGAGCCACCACACCTGGCCAGCTCCTGATAACTTTGGATATACTTTAGAAGAAATTTTTTTTTATCTGCATTACAGTAAACTAACAGGATCTATTTGTCTGTCATGAACCTTGTGTTCCATGAAACAGTGCCCACTATCTGATAAGCAACACGAGGGTACAGGGCCAGTCTTCTCATTGTGTCCTTTGATGTCAAGCATAAAATAGTACACATTGCAGGAGTTTGTTGGTATTCTTTACTATATTGTAATCTCCAGGAGGGCAGGGATCACATCCTATGCATATCTATACCCCATTGTACCTTGCCTAATACTTTGCAAATAGTGGGTACTCAATAAATGTCATTCAATGATCTCTTTGTCTAGTAAATAATTGAGAAACTTGGTTTTTAAATGGCATTTCACATTAAATAATATAATTTTTAAAAATATAATATTTATATAGTGCCCATCACCTAAAATATTTGGTTTTCCTTATGCTCATTAAATATTTGATCCTAGGGCTGGGCATGGTGGCTCATGCCTGTAATCTCAGCACTTTGGGAGGCCGAAGCCGGCAGATCACAAGGTGAAGAGATCGAGATCATCCTGGCCAACATGGAGAAACCCCATCTCTACTAAAAATACAAAAATTAGCTGGGTGTGGTAAAATTAGCTGTGGATTATGCGCCTGTAATCCCAACTACTCAGGAGGCTGAGGTAGGAGAATTGCTTGAAACTGGGAGGCAGAGTTTTCAATGAGCCGAGATTGGGACACTGCACTCCAACCTGGGCGACAGAGCGAGACTTTGTCTTAAACATAAACAAATAAAAATGAGAAAATATTCGATCCTTTCTTCAGGGGTCAGATGAGGGTCATCCTTCTCTATAAAGTACCAACTGGTTGTTACAGCACTTACCGATGTCATTTTCTTATCTATTGTACCGTTCAGGTGGCTTAGCCTATTGGGTGGGTTCTCTATCACCACGTTAGATTTTTATTTATTTACTTATTATTTATTTTATCTGAGACAGTGTCTTCCTATGTTGCCCAGGCTGGACTGGAACTCCTAGGCTCAAGGATTCCTCCCACCTCAGCATGTTAGATTTTTAGTTGAGCACAGGGAAGAAGCATGTAATGTCTCCCTTGTATCCTGTAAGCATGGTGCCTTTATAACAAAGTTGCTAAATAAATATTTGATGATGATCCTGATGATCGATAAGTGATTTACTGTTAAAGGTTTACCAGTTGCTTATATCAACCCCCCAAAATACTTCAGATACAAATTTTCTAAAAGGAACATGCTTTGGGAGTGATAGCTTTGCTTTCACCTTGCTACAGGCTTCCCTTCCAGACTCCTGCAGCCTCTCAAACCATACCCAGGCATAGCCTTTTCTGTATTTTATTGTCTTCATTTTCCTAGAAGCCAGGGGATTTGGAGGAGGATCAAATGGAAGGGGGGAATGAAGGGAAGGAGGGAAGGAAGGAGGAAATGAAAATATTTTTCTATGCATTGTGAACATAATGTACAAGATGTAACAAAAGAATAGGCAGATTTTGAAGACATTATAATCTACTGGGATAATCTGGATACACACAATTGAAAATATATAAAAGTATACAAATGGTGAAACCCCGTTTCTACTAAAAATATAAAAATTAGCTGGGCATGGTGGTGGGTGTCTGTAGTCCCAGATACTTGAGAGACTGAGGCAGGAGAATCACTTGAAGCCAGAGGCTGAGGTTGCAGTGAGCCAAGATTGTGCCATTGCACTCCAGCCTGGGCAACAAGAGTGAAACTCTATCTCAAAAGAAAAAAACTGGTTAAGTAGGAGGAGGAGCTAAATTGGTAAGGAGCTTTAGTGTAAATAATTTAAATAAAGTTTCTATGAAGAGCTGCTAAAAGCAATTAAAGGTTTATGAAAAAGGACTTAGTATTCAGTGTTTGAAGAAGAATATTCTTGCCATAACTGATATTTATTGCACACTTCTTATATGTCTTAAATGTAAGTGCCTTACATATTAGCCCATTTAATCTTACAACTGCCCCATAAAGAAGACACTATCATCTCTGTTGTGCAGGCAAGGAAACTGAGGCACAGATCCTGGGTGGCTTGTTTTCCCAATGTCCCACTGCTTCTAAATAGCAGACCTGGAATACAAACTCAGGCTGTCTGAATCTAAACCTGGTGTCTCTTCTAACCGTCATGTGACATGGCTTCTCTTTCCACAGAGCTATGTATCTATGTGGTAGACAGACAGGAGACAGACAGGAGATTCATCAGGACGTAGTAATGGTCTAAAGCATGTAGTGATTAGACTGAACTGGGACTGTGATCACAGAAAAAACAAGAAAGAGATGAAGCTGAGAAAATTTACATGAGAGAATTAGACTTGCCAGCGATATTTGAAAATGGAGGTAAGGTATAGGAAGATAAATATATTATTTTATTCCAAAAAGATTTATTTATTTATTTATTTAGTGGCAGGGTCTTGCTCTGTCACCCAGGCTGGAGTTCTCTGGCTCAATCATAGCTCACTGCAGCCTTGAACTCCTGGACTCAAGCAATCCTCCCTCCTCAGCCTCCCAAGTAGCTGGGAAAACAGTTGCATACCACCAGATCTGGCTAATTTTTTTTTTCTGTGCAGAAGACAGACAGATAATTTTTTTACTTTTTGCGGAGATAAGATCTGACTATGTTCCCCAGGCTGGCCTCCAACTCCTGGACTCCAGCAATCCACCTGCCTCAGACTCCCAAATTGCTGGGATTACAGGTATGAGCCACTGCTCCCAACCCCCAAAAGATTTATTGAACATTTACTATGTGCCAGGAACTGTGTTAGGTACTGTATTCAGTTAAGAGACAGTGAACCTGATAGAGTCCCTGCATTTATGGAGCATGATTATGTTATCAGTGGAAAACAGGCTGTATATGCATAGAAAACACAACAAACTGCTGGTTGTTTAGGAGAACTAGATGGAAACAAGAACATAGAAGAGAAACCTGTTGAATTTTACAGTTCTTTTAGAATTTGTCTAACGGATTTTCTCCTCCTAGACAGGGAGGGAAAAAAGGAAACATTGAATTTTAACACATGATTGTGTTAACTGTATTAAAAATAGAGTAAAAAAACATTTCATGGTGCAAAAAATGTATAGTTTTTTTGTTTGTTTTTTGAAACAGTCTTACTCTGTCACCCAGGCTGGTGTGATCTCAGCTGGCTGCAACCTCTGCCTCCCAGGTTCAAGTGATTCTCATGTCTCAGCCTTCCGAGTAGCTGGGACTACAGGCACTCGCCACCACCTGCTAATTTTTGTAGTTTTAATAGAGATGAGGTTTTGTCAGGTTGGCCAGGCTGGTCTTGAACTCCTGGGCTCAGGTAATCCACCCGCCTCCATCTCCCAAAGTGCTGGGTGCTAAGATTACAAGTGTGAGCCACTGCACCTGGCCTATAGTTGTTTTTTTTTTTTTTCCTGTTTTTTTTTTTAATGGCTAATGTGTATATATATACCAAACTTTTTTTTTAAGTGAAATACTAAGACTGTGTTCTGTGTAGTCACACATAAACACACACGCCTGTATATGCATAGACTTTCTGACAATAATCTGACAAACTGGACACCTTGAGGAAGGGAATTGGGTGGGAATAGAGGTAAGAGAGAGAGTGACTTTTTAATCTACCCTTTTGTGCCATTTGTGTTTTCATGAATTAGATTGTTGAATATACTGTGTACAAATATTACTTAATAAAAGCAAATCATTTTTAAAAATAGCAATCAGAGTCAGCTGGGTGCAGTGGCTCACCCCTGTAATCCCAGTACTTTCGGAGGTGGAGGTGGGCGCATCACAAGGTCAGGAGTTCGAGACCAGCCTGACCAACATTGTGAAACCTGGTCTCTACTAAAAATACAAAAATTAGGCCAGGTGTGGTGGCTCATGCCTGTAATCTCAGCACTTTGGGAGGCCGAGGTGGGCAGATCACCTGAGGTCGGGAGCTTGAGACCAGCCTGACCAACATGGAGAAACTCTGTCTCTACCAAAAATACAAAATTAGCCAGGCGTGGTGGTGTGTGCCTGTAATCCCAGCTACTTGGGAAGCTGAGGCAGGAGAATTGCACCCCAGCCTGGGCAACAAGAACGAAACTCTGGCTCAAAAAAAAGAAAAAAATTAGCTGTGCGTGGTAGTGCGCATCTGTAATTCTAGCTACTCTGGAAGGCTGAGGCAGGAGAATCACTTGAACCCAGGAGGCAGAGGTTGCAGTGAGCTGAGATCATGTCACTGCACTCCAACCTGGGCAAGAGAATGAGACTTTTGTTTCAAGGAAAAAAAAATAGCAATCAGAAACCTAGGAATTAATAGAGGTTTTATGGAGAAAGAATCCCATAAGTTTGAAATATTTTACATACCAGCGTGCTTTTCTTTAATTTATAACTTTTACCAAAATTAACATTCAAAGAAAAAGTATGTGTGTGCATGTACAGTGGAAGGAAACCAATAAAACTTTGGTGTTTATGGAAATAAGAGAACTCAAATATTTTGGCATTTGGCTAATGTGGGAAAAACTCCTCAGCTGTTAGGATTCTCTAGATAAGTTTTCAAAAAACACCTAAGGCAGTTTCACTTCTTACAATAGACACTGTGTTGAAACAGGTTCAGGTGGTGGCCAACCTCCACCCATAGGCTGCAGGGTTTTTGTGCTTTCTTGTTGAAATAATTCATCCTGACATGACAGTTTGTATTATGTTTTAAATCAGAATTGATCCCCTCAGTTCCAAACAAAATTTGGATGATGAAACCTTTTATTCTTTTGTGGAATGAGGGCCAATTTGGTTGAACCATGATTAGAAAATTTAGTTGTATTTCTGGAGATAGTTTAACTTTCAGGATTTTTTTTTCAGACAGGGTCTTGCTCTGTCACCCAACCTGGAGTGCAGTGACATGACCATGGCTCACTGAAGCCTTGAACTCCTGGGCTAAATGGATCCTCTCTGCTCAGCCTTCCAAGTAGTCCCAACTACAGGCATGTACCACCACTAACCCAGCTAGTTTTTAATTTTTTGTGTAGGGTCCCCCTATGTTGCCCAGGCTGATCTCAAGCTCCTGGGCTCAAGCTATACTCCCACTTCAGGATCCCAAAGTGCTGGGATTGCAGGTGTGACCCACCACACCTAGCCACTTTTGGAATAAATGTGTATACAGAGTTTTGTTCTTGTCGCCCAGGCTGGAGTGCAGTGGCAGGATCTCAGCTCACTGCAACGTTTGCCTCCTGGGTTCAAGTGACTCTCCTGTCTCAGCCTCCCAAGTAGCTGGAAGTACAGGCACCCACCACCATGCCCGCTTAATTTTTGTATTTTTAGTAGAGATGGGGTTTTACCATGTTGGCCAGGCTGGTCGCAAACTGCTGACCTCAGCCTCTGAAAGTGCTGGGATTACAGGCCTGAGCCACTGTGCCCAGCCAGGAATTTTTAAAAACGGCATTATTGAGGTATAAATAAATAATTTTATTAAAATTATTTAATAATAAATAAATCACACATAGGAAAAAGTTTACAACTTAATAAATTTTGTATGTGTACAGTTGTCACCACTATCAAGATAATGAACATATCCATCACCTCTAAACATTTTCTCCTGCCTTTTTTTTTTTTTAAATAGAGATGGATTCTTGCTCTGTTGCCCAGGCTGGTCTCAAACCGCTGGCCGAAAGTGATCCTCCTGGCCTTCCAAAGTGTAGGGATTACAGGCACGCGCTGCCAAGTCGAGTGGTATACATGAATCCATGTGATAAAACTGTATAGAACTAAAACACTCAGGAGTATAAGATCAAAGGGCCGGGCGCGGTGGTGGCTCATGCCTGTCATCTCAGCACTTTGGGAGGCCGAAATGGGTGGATAATTTGAGGTGAGGAGTTCAAGACCATTCTGGCTAACATGGTGAAAGCTAACCTCTACAAAAAAAAAAAAAAAAAAAAATTAGCCAGGTGTGGTGGCGGGTGCCTGTAATCCCAGCTACTCAGGAGGCTGAGCCAGGAAAATGGCTTGAACCTGGGAGGCAGAGGTTGCAGTGGGCCGAGATTGTGCCACTGCACTCCAGCCTGGGTGACAAAGCAAGACTCTGTCTCAAAAAAAAAAAAAAAAAAAAAAAAAAAAGAGTATACAATCAGTAGATTGTATCAAGGGCAATATCCTGGTTATAGTTTTGTAAGATGTTACCATTGTGGGAAACTGGGTAAATGATACAGAAGAGCTCTCTGTATTGTCATTATTATTTGAGACGGAGTTTCAAAAAGAACTCCAGGCTGGAGTGCAATGGCATGCTCTCAGCTCACTGAAACCTCTACCTCCTGGGTTCAAGCAATTTTTCTGCCTTAACCTCTGGAGTAGCTGGGATTACAGGCATGCACCACCACACCTGGCTAATTTTGTCTTTAGTAGAGACAGAATTTCACTATGTTGGTCAGACTGGTGTCGAACTCCTGACCTTGTGATCTGCCCACCTTAGCCTCCCAAAGTGCTGGGATTACAGGCATGAGCCACTGCACCCAGCCTGAATAATATTTAATTGAATGGGTATTTTGTTTATCCACTCATTAGTTGATGGACAATTGAGTTGATTCCACACTCCCATCTTTTAAATTGTAGCCATTCTAATGGGTTGGTAGTGATATCTCATTGTGGTTTAGTTTGTATTTCCCTAATTAGTAATGATGCCAAGTCTGAAAAAACCTTTAACTTCCTTAGATTTTTGAAAGATATTATTGTTGGGTAGAGAATTCTATGTTGATGGTTGGGCTTAGTGGCTCATGCCTGTAATCTCAGCACTTTGAGAGGCCAAGGTGGGAGGATTGCTTGAGCCTAGAAGATCGAGACTAACCTGGGCAACATGGCAAGACTCTGTCTCTACAAAAAAATAAAAATAAAAATTAGCCAGATGTGGTGTGGTGGCATGTGCCTGTGGTCCCAGCTACTCAGGAGGCTGAGGTAGGGTGGATTGATTGAGTCTGGGAGGCTGAGGTTGCAGTGAGTGTACCTCTGCACTCTAGCCTGGGCAACAGAGCAAGGCTCTCTTAAAAATAATAATAATAGGCCGGGCGCGGTGGCTCAAGCCTGTAATCCCAGCACTTTGGGAGGCCAAGGCGGGTGGATAACTAGGTCAAGAAATCGAGATCATCCTGGTCAACATGGTGAAACCCCGTCTCTACTAAAAATACAAAAATTAGCTGGGCATGGTGGCGTGTGCCTGTAATCCTAGCTACTCAGGAGGCCGAGGCAGGAGAATTGCCGGAACCCAGGAAGCAGAGGTTGCAGTGAACCGAGATCGCGCCATTGCACTCCAGCCTGGGTAACAAGAGCGAAACTCCATCTCAAAATAATAATAATAATAACCAAACCACAAAGTGATGGGCAAGGTGGGGCTCACTTCTGAACTCCAGCACTTTGGGAAAGTGAGGCGGGAAGATCCCTTGAGCCCTGGAGTTCAATCTTGAAGTGAACCATGACCATGCCAGTGCACTCCAGCCTGAGTTACAGAGTGAGACCTTCTTTATTTCTTTATTTATTTTTTATTCTGTCTTTAAAAAAAAAAAAAGTTTGTTAGAAATGAGCCATCATGTTAGTAAGATACGTTGAAAGTCCTAGTGGTTCTTTTTTGAACTCAATCTCAAAATCAATAAAAACAATGAAATCTACAAGGAAATGACAGTTTTTGTTTTTGTTTTTTTGAGATGGAGTTTCATTCTTGTTGCCCAGGCTGGAGTGCAATGGCATGATCTCCACTCACTGCAACCTCCACCTCCCAGGTTCAAGTGATTCTCCTGCCTCAGCCTCCCTAGTAGCTGGGATTACAGGCACCTGCCACCACACCCAGCTAATTTTTTGTATTTTTGGTAAAGATGGAGTTTCACTATGTTGGCCAGGCTGGTCTCGAACTCTTGAACCCAGGTGATCCACCCGCCTCAGCCTCCCAAAGTGCTGGGATTTCAGGCATGAGCTACCGTGCCTGGCGAATGACAGTATTAACTAATATTTATAAAGTGCTTATAATCTGCCAATGATTCTGTTAAGCACTAAACTTGAATTATTGTATTTAATATTCACAGTGTTTAAAGCAGGTGCAGTATTTACTGCACCTTTACTTCATTTTATCCTTCATTTATTTTATCCTGTTTGCAGAAGGATAATGAGGTTTGTCAAGGAAGATAAGGTTTAGTCAGTTTAAGAGACTTACCTAAGGAAACACAGCTAATAATCATCAGAACCATGGATTGATCCAAGCCCGTCCCAATTGTTGAGATTTTTTTTTTTTGAGGCAGCCTCTCACTTTGTCACCCAGGCTACAGTGCAGTGACATGATCTCAGCTCACTACAACCTCCACTTCCCAGATTCAAGCAATTCTCCTGCCTCAGCTTCCCAAATAGCTGGGATTACGGACATGTGCCACCATGTCTGGCTAATTTTTATATTTTTAGTAGAGACAGGGTTTTGCCATGTTGGCCAGGCTGGTCTCCAGCTCCTGGCCTCAAGTGATCCACCTTCCTCAGCCTCCTATAGGTGTGAGCCACCGCACCCGGCCACTGAGCTCTTATCTAACTGTGTTAAAATGTTATAATGCTGTCCTGTGTTTTCGGAGTCTTACAAATATTTCTGAGGAGGAGGGAAAGACAAATAGATGGAGCACAGTGGATTTTGTGCAGTGAAAATACTCTGCCTGATACTATAATGGTGGATACATGACATTATACATTTGTCCAAACCGATCAATGTGCAACAGCAAGAGTGAACCCTAATGTCTCTGGGTGATAACGCTGTATCAATGTGGGCTTATCAATTGTAACGAACGTGCCACTCTGGTGGGGGATGTTGATAATGAAGGAGGTTATGCATGTGTGGGGAAGGCAATGTATGGGAAATCTCTGTACCTTCTGCTCAGTTTTGCTGTAAACCTATAATGGCTCTCAGGAAAGAAAAAATTAAAAATAATGGTGAAAAAAGACTGCATGGAAAATAGAGAGATATTGGACAGATCATTTAAAGGCTTGACTGGGTCTAGAGGACTTATCTTTGGAATTATACTCCCTAATTTCTGCAACAACCTACTGGCCTATCAGTGTAGGAAGGGACTGCAGAGGGTGTGAACACAGCACAGTTTGTAGGAGTTATTAGGGCTATCTTGGACCTCCAGGCTTGGGAAACAGAAACAAGGCAGAAAGCTTACATTCTAGTAGAGTGTAATTCATCATGCTCTAGTAGACGGAGCTAGACAATTAAAAGGGAGCAAAAAAAATTATGGAAAATGCACATTATGGAGAAGGCCCTTCAAGCAATTCTCATATCTCAGCCTCTTGAGTAGCTGGGACCATAGGCACGTGCCACTATGCCCAGCTAATTTTTTTGTATTTTCAGTAAAGATAGGGTTTTACCATGTTGGCCAGGCTGATCTCAAACTCCTGGCCTCAAGTGATCTGCCTGCCTCCCAAAGTGCTGGGATTGCAGGCATGAACCACCGTGCCTGGCCCCAGATGTAATTTTTTTTTAAGTAGATAATGGGGGGGCGGCGGGGACTAGAACAAATGTCAAATTGCCATGAATTAATTTTTTTGATTGCAGGAATATGGATGAATGGTGATTGGTTTCTGCTCTACGCTTTTTGAATTTTCAAATTTCCTAATATAATAACAAAAATACAAAAATAATTTTAATTCTAAAAAAAAAAAAAGTCTACTAATGAAAACTGTGGAAATGAGAAGTTAAAACCAGCCCATTTCTGGGGGAGTTCTGGTGCTTCTCCATGCCTGGGACACAGTAGGTACTCAGGAACGTGTTGTGGATATTGGAGAAGCCTCCAGGGAAGGGTGAGAGGACTGCTGAAAAACAAGCCTTGCTCAGATCTCCTGGCTACATGTGCAGGGCAGAGATGGAGGGACCCTTGGAGCTCACACAGGAGACCCACCTCTTGCGTGGGCAGGACCTACATTCCTCAGACTCGGGAAGCCATTGAATAATCATTGTCATAGCAAATGGAATTCCTCATCTACATGTACCCAACACAGTTCCTTGAAAGATCTTGATCCATCACCACCAAGGGAGGAGGCGCCTAGAGGTCATTGCCCACAGATGCCAGGCGCCCTGTGCTGAGGGCTGCACCTGCTCAAGGTCATTCTGGCCCTTATCACCCCCGCTTTACAGAGGAGAAAGCTGAGGCTCTGCGGGTGAATGACTTGCCCCAGGCCCCTGAGTCACAGTGCAGCTGGGATGGGATCCCACCTACTAGGTGAGGGGCTGTCTTGTGAGCAAACCCAGGGGCGCTGGCTCACAAAACCTTTGTCTAGAAAGATGGAGGAACAGGAAAGGTAGGCACACAGCAGGTTTCTTGTTTACTTTTAGCTAAAAAACACAGAAATGTCAGCACCTGCTCACTCCAGTCTCTGGCAGTCCTGACCAGGCTTCACGATGGGTGAGGTGGGCTAGGAATGGGAAAGTGGATGATGACCTCAGGCCTAGAGACTGCATCTGTCACCTGCGGACCCGGTGAGTCTGCTGCACGTTTGAGAGCTACCATTCTTTGCCACATTTAGTCTGTCCATCTGTGACGAGGACCATGCTGGCAAGATTTCTAACACCAGGACATGTGGCAGAGTTCAGAAGTGGGAGGGGTTGAAGGTAGTGGCTAGCTCACCACTCCAGTTCTGGAAAAAACGCAAAGTGGTATGTCCAGTGTTCCAGGGTCCTTGGTACTGTGTGGTGAGTAACAAGCAAACATAGTATTTTTCTAAATGGGAGATGACATAACAGAGTAGCATCCTGTTTTCCTGATCTTTTGCTAGATTTCTAGATAATTCAACATGTAAAATGAGGGGAACTCTGGATTTTTGTTTGAGATGGAGTCTCATTCTGTCATCCAGGCTAGAGTGCAGTGGCACCACCTCAGCTCACTGCAACCTCCACGTCCTGGCTTCAAGTGATTCTCCTCCCTCAGCCTCCCTAGATGCGACTACAGGTGTGAGCCACCGCGCCTGGCTAATTTTTGTATTTTTAGTAGAGATGAGGTTTTCCCTTGTTGGTCAGGCTGGTCTCATACTGCTGACCTGAGGTGATCCACCGGCCTCCGCCTCCTAAAGTGCTGGGATTACAGGTGTGAGCCACCACGCCTGGCTGGTGATTTTTATACCCTCATATTAAAAGAACTTGCATCATGCTTTCTTTTCTGCGAATGGGTGGGCACTGGATTTCTCTCACACTGCAGACATTCTTGCAGAGAGAATTCTTAACCGTCAAATCTGACACTGAAACGAGGCTGTAACTCCAGAGCGTAAATAAAGGCTTGCGTTGACTCAACCCAGAGGTCTTGCCAGGTGCCATATTTTGTATTAACAGGGAATTAACAAGAAAATTGTACAAACCTAGGTGCACCTGTTTCACATATTCAATTAATGAGGCTTTATTCCAAAAGGATGGAAGCTTCTCCTCATCAGGATATTTATAGCGTGGCCACTCCAACGCAATTTCAAAACACTGGGCCCTGATGTAGTTGTAATCTTGCATTCCACCTAAACACAAGCATATTTAATTTTTTTTAGGGTCTAAAATTGGAGTAGAGCCAAATGTATGTGCCTTGGGGATAAAGTGAATCAGACAACTACATGGAAACAGAAGAAGATGAATTTGACACGTTAGCTTGTAAAATCAGGGCTTGACATTGTATTACCCATGTATGACCAGACAATCCCAAATAATCTCATGGATAACTGGATCAGAGCTGACTGGATTAAGAGAGTTCACAAGTATACTTTGAAAAAATATGAAGTCCAGGTGAAGTGTGCACCAATTTTTTTTTAAAAAGAAAAACTGTGAAGTAATTTAATTTTAACACAAACCTTTTACAGCTGGAACTCTTATCTTCATAAACTGCCTCTAATACTTAAAAACAGAAGTCTAGGCCAGGCGTGGTGGCTTGCTCCTGTAATCTCAGAGCTTTGGGAGGCCAAGGCGAGAGGATCGCTGGGCCCAGGAGTTGGATACCAGCCTAGGCGACATAGAGGCTCCACCTCCACAAACACAGAAATTTTGAAGTCTCTAGTCCACTGAATTACTCATTCTTTTGAGTGGAATGGAGGCTTCCTTTTGTTTACTGATAACACTTGAGGATTTCTTATATTATGTCAAACAGCACATCACAAATATGTACTCAGTTCACAATGCGGTATTTGTGAAAGAATTCACAATGTCTACATGGGATATTTTGCTAAGCAGAAATTTATCACATTTCTTGCCAGAGCAAAGAACAGTTAGTTACTAGATTAGGGATTTATCAATCTAAGTGTCTACTGTAAGAAAGGTCAAATTGTGAATCAACTGCTTCAGTTAGTTTCTATGTTCTTGAGGAGTCTTGCCCCTATGTAGTAACAGTAATAATTTCCAACAGGATGATCTACATTTCAGCCTTAAGAAACCAAAATTTTGTTCTACTATGAATTATACTTTATTTCACATGCATTTAAACATATTTTATGTTTAATACGTACTTCTTTTTTTTTTTTTTTGTCTAACACGTACTTCTAAAAATTACCCTGTCTCAGTCTCCTGAGTAGCTGGGATTACAGGAATGCACAACCAAGGCCAGCTTTTTTTGTGCTTTTTAGTAGAGATGGGGTTTCACCATCTTTTGTTAAGCCCTATCCTATTAGTTTGCAATGAAGTAAGCACAGAAATTAAAATACGTGTTTAGTTTTATAAATATTTGGCAATTTTGACTATATTAATTTTCAAAACGGGATATTTTTGATTAAAAAATTCATTTGAATAGCAATTGACTTTTACTGTCATGTACAAAAGCATCAGTCTGTGGCAGATTGGAAATAAAAACTGGTCCTTCGGCCGAGCACGGTGACTCACGCCTGTAATCCCAGCATTTGGGAGGCCAAGGCAGGCAATCACAAGATCGGGAGATCAAGACCATCCTGGCTAACACAATGAAAACCCATGTCTATGAAAAATATAAAAAATTAGCCAGGCATGGTGGCATGCGCCTGTAGTCCCAGTTATTCAGGAGGCTGAGGCAGGAGCATTGCTTGAACCTGGAGGTGGAAGTTGCAGAGAGCCAAGATCGTGCCACTGCACTCCAGCCTGGGTGAGAGTGAGACTCCATCTCAAAACAAAACAAAACAAAAAGACCAAAAAAACAAAAAACTGGTCCTTCAACAGCAAACATTTAAGAAGCTCTTTTAAATTACAGCTTCAAATTCCTGGACTCAAGTGATCCTTCCGCCTAAGCCTCCCAAGTAGCTGGTACTACAGGTGTCTGCCACATTAGAGATGGGGATAGAGCTACGCTGACTAGGATGGAAGCCTTGTCTTTTTGATTGCCTATATGCCATTGGCCTCTATCTCTGACCCTACCTGGTCTTACCTTAACCTTGGTCTCCATTCTTTTCCTGCAATCAGGGCAGCTACATACAGTGATATAATTTGCACTGCCTAACAGTCGATTTTCAGGCCAGGGCTGAAACTCAGCACACTCTCAGCTCCACTCTCCACACCTCCCACAGGTCTGTGGCTGCCCTGAAGGAGCAACCTTCTACTTCACAAAATAGAGTTCCTGCATGGACTAGACTTATGGTAGGTGGCTCAGGGTGGAATGGGTGAGCAATAGCAGGAACCTGTTTTTGTTAAGATATTTCTATTTGCTACTAAACAGTCCACATAGAGAATAAAAACAGATAAGCAAAATCACACCCACAATTCCATCACCAGGATACTTTCGATTGCCTGTATCTATTGTACCGCTATTTAAAATGACAAAGGGGACCAGGTGCGGTGGCTCAAGCCTGTAATCCCAGCACTTTGGGAGGCTGAGGCACGCAGATCACGAGGTCAAGAGATCGAGACCACCCTGGTCAACATGGTGAAACCCCATCTCTACTAAAAATACAAAAAATTAGCTGGGCATGGTGGCATGTGCCTGTAATCCCAGGAGGCAGAGGTTGCAGTGAGCCGAGATCAAGCCATTGCACTCCAGCCTGAGTAACAAGAGCGAAACTGTCTCAAAAAATATATATAAATAAAATAAAATAAAATGACAAAGGTGATCATTTGCTATTTGCCTGCCTCATACCTGCAGGAATACTTTTTTTTCTCCCCCCAGATTGGCAATGGATATTTTTCCATGGTTTTTTTTTTTTTGAGACAGGGTTTACCCATGTTGGCCAGGCTGGTCTGGAACTCATGACCTCAGGTGATTCACCCGCCTCAGACTCCCAAGTGCCAGGATTACAGGTGTGAGCCACTGCACCTGGACTCTATGTTTGTTTTTAAGTTAGTTTTATTCAGAGTCTTTTGTTGTTGTTGTTGAGATGGGTCTCTGTCTCCCAGGCTGGAGTGCAGTGGCATGGATCTTGGCTTACTGCAACCTCTGCCTCCCAGGTTCAAGCGATTCTCGTGCCTCAGCCTCCCAAATAACTGGAATTACAGGCATGCTCCACATGCCCTGCTACTTTTTTTGTATTTTAGTAGAGATGGGTGTCTTGCTATGTTGGCCAGGCTGGTCTCCAACTCCTGGCCTCAAGTGATCCATCCACCTCAGCCTCTCAAAGTGCTGGGAATACAGGTGTGAGCCACCATGCCCGGCCATTTTTCTATCTTACTTTTCCTCCTTAATGTTATAAAAAAATCATGATGCCAATATAAATCTGTATGCAGTGCTGATAGCTTCATATTCCAATATATAATTATTTAACCAATCTCAATGTAAAATTTAAAAAATTATTTAAAAATTACTGTTGAGGCCAGGTGCAGTGACTGAAGCCTGCTATAATCCTAGCATTTCGGGAGGCTGAGGCGGGCAGCACCTGTGGTCAGGAGTTCAAGTCCAGCCTGGCCAACATGGTGAAACCTCATCTCTACTAAAATACAAAAATTAGCTGGGCATGATGGTGGGTGCTTATAATCCCAGCTACTCAGAAGACTGAAACGGGAGAATCGCTTAAACCTGGGATATGGTGGTTGCAGTGAGCCAAGATCGAGCCACTGCACTCCAGCCTGGATGGCTGAGCGAGAATCCGTCTCAAAAAACAAAATTACGTGTTGAAAAGATTAAGCATTCTTTTTGAAGGTGCTTGTAACCCCACAGTTGTAGCATAACAAATTTGGGTTTCTTTATGCACACTTTGCTTAATTAAACTCAACATATCCAAAGCGAATCTAGCTCCTTATATCCCCATCCTCCTCCCACTCCTGAGTTGTCAGTGGAATGAGGTCAGGAAATTCTTTAGGTCTATCCTTTACATCCTTTGTCTCATCCCTTTTCGCCCCTCCCACTTTCTCATGTCAGCCCTAAGATTTCTTATCTCTCTAGTCTAACCGGCCTCCTGGCTTCCAAACTAACTTCCTGCAATCCCATTGTAAGCTGCCCCAGCACTACCTTTTTTGGTCTTTTAAATTTTCCCCAAACTAGTTCAAGTAAGTTATTCAAGTATTTGTGTTCTTATACAGAAACCTTTTGCTGAGAAGCTTCTAGAGAGGGACCTGGCTGTGAGCTGCTGTTAAGTAGAAGAATGAACACCTTAGTCCTGGGGGCGATCTTGGTGTGGCAGCACAGCATCTACCACAATCCCATCTTGACTCTCCCTCTCCCTCCCCATACCAGTTACATGCAGTTTGTAGAACAAGGAATTTACTGGTTTCTTCAGAAAAAAGATCTCCCTTAGAACACCACACCCTTACTTGTCATCTTCTGGATTTTTTTTCAGTCATGTCAAAGATGACTCCTCCTGTAAACCTTTTCTAAACTCCTTGGGCAGAGGCTCTCCTCTGTACATGCTTCTTGTGGGAAGTAGAAAAGTTCCTTTTAAGTGTCCTTTCTTGTTAAATCATAAGTATGCTCATAGCTTTGTTAAGCTCTATCCTATGTAGCTGTTAGACATGCTGTGCTTATAGGCACATAGTACATTCTATGTCCTTGTACTTTAACCAAGATTACCTGTGCTGGACCTGCACACGGGCATGTCCCAGCTCTCCATTGCTTTTACCCATTTAGAAAAGTTTTAAGATGTTAGCCAATTGGGTTTTAGTTTAGATTGTGAGGTCTGACACCAGCCAATGGAGATCAGACACAGCAGTAAGGACGACCCCAAAGGCATAAGGAATAAATTTGTGTGTGTCCCTTTGTCCCTGAACTCTCATGGCACGACAGCCATCAGGAGTACCCTTCCTGCAGTCCAGGAAGTAAAAGTTGCGTTGCTGAAACATCCTTTGTCTCAGTGCTAATTTTTTTTTTGCAGCACCGAGCATATATTTCCAACATTCTGTAACCCCTCATGTTGTTAACATATATAATTCCTCTGTAAGTAGAGACTAGACTAACCTCCCCAAGGGTCAGAGACTTCAGCTCATTTCTTTTTATATTCTCAGCATCTGCCAGTAAGACCAGCATTTAATTCATACTCATCCAGTTATTTTCAACTGAAAATCCATGTAGTTTTTTTGTTTTGGGACAGAGTCTTGATCTGTCATCCAGGCTGGAGTTCAGTGGCATGATCTCGGCTCACTGCAACCTCCGACGCCCAGGTTCAAGTGATTCTCCTGCCTCCGTCTCCTGAGTAGCTGGGACTACAGACGTGTGCCATCACGCTGGGCTAATTTTTGTATTTTTGTAGAGACAGGATTTCACCATGTTGGCCACACTGGTCTTGAACTCCTGACCTCAGGTGATCCGCACACCTTGGCCTCCTAAAGTGCTGGGGTTACAGTGTGAGCTACCGTGCCCAGCCCATGCATTTTTTTTTTTTTGCTATGAAAATGCTTTATTAGGCAAAACTACATATTATAAAAATGCTTTAAAATGCAAGAGGAGAAGATGTGAAGATAAAAAGAACAAGTGCATAGTAACACATGGCTATCAGTACACACTGAAGAATCAACACTACTTCCTCCCTTTACCCAGAAAAGGAAGCTTCTAGGCCACCTCCTCCTCCTCAGCACACAATTATATATGACTGCATAGAACTTAAGAACACATTAACTAGAATCTATCCTACATGTTTGCAGGCTTGTTTTTTTTCTTTTCAGAGCTTTGGTGGGCGTGTCTGTGAAAGGATGCAGGCTTCATCTCAGTATCTCTTACATATGAAATGCTAAAGGGGGCCAGCCCGGTGGCTCATGCCTGAAATCCCAGCACTTTAGGAGGCCAAGGTGGGTGGATTACTTGAGGCCAGGAGTTCAAGACCAGCCAGGCCAACATGGTGAAACCCCATCTCTACTAAAAATACAAAAATTTGGCCAGGCATGGTGGTGAGTGCCTGTAATCCCAGCTACTCACGAGGCTGAGGCAGGAGGATTGTTTGAACCTGGGAGATGGAGGCTGTAGTGAGCCAAGATCACGCTATTGCATTCCAACCTGAGGGAAAGAGCAAGACTCCATCTCAAAAAATAATAATAAATAAAATAAAATAAAATGCTTAAAGGTGAGGCTGAAGTCACCAGAACCAAACATGCTACCAAGGATGAGAAATCCTTAAATGGCAAATAAAATAGGAGATGAAATAATTGAATTCTGAAGTTTTAAGTAGATTAAAAGATTGAGCTGAGAGATAACAGTGATGAAAACAATGAACTCTAGACTGCCAGAGCTTTAATCTAGGCTGTATCATTTCTAGCTTCTCTAACCCTGGGCAAAGTTACTTTTGAGATGGGAGTCTTGCTCTGTTGCCCAGGCTGGAGTGCAGTGCTGCGATCTTGGCTCACTGCAACCTCCACCTCCCAGGTTCAAGTGATTCTCCTGCCTCAGCCATCTGAGTAGCTGGGATTACAGGCATGCACCAACATGCCTGGCTAATTTTTGTACTTTTAGTAGAGTCAGGGTTTCACTATGTTGGCCAGGCTGGTCTCAAACTTCTCACCTCGTGATCCACCTGCCTCAGCCTCCCAAAGTGCTGGGATTACAAGCATGAGCCACCACACCCGGCCACAAAGTTACAGTGAACTACCCAGGTGCCTTTACAATTTTTTTTAAGTGCTTTAAGAAAGCAAGTTTATTAAGAAAGTAAATGAATAAAATAATGGCTACTCCATACACTTCACTTTTTTGCCCCCAGTGTTAGAGAACCTGTTTCAGTCATCAGGTTCCACTACTAAACTCATTTTTTTTCCGTTTTTTTTTTTTGTTGTTTGTTTTCACTACTAAACTCATTTCATTCTGAGGACAGAAACAGTATCTAATAGAATAAAGCATTACAAACCATGATCATCTCAATGGCTGAGAAAAAGTGGGGGTAGGGATGTGACTGACATCTTCCATTCATGAGAACTCAGCAAACTAGAAGGGGACTACCTCAATCTAATAAGAAGCATTGATCTAGACGTCTACATAAAACCAGTAGAGGCCAGGTGAGGTGGCTCATTCCTGTAATCCCAGCACTTTGGGAAGCTAAGGTGGGCAGATTGCTTGAGCCCAGGAGGTGGGGACTAGCCTGGGCAATATGGCGATACCTCGTCTGTACTAAAATACAGAATTAGCTGGGTGTGGTGGTGTGTGCCTGTAGTCCCAGCTACTCAGGATGCTTAGATAAGATCACTTGAACTGGAGAGGTTGAGGCTGCAGTGAGCTGACTGCACCACTGCACTCCAGCCTGGGTGACAGAGCAAGATCCTGTCTCTTAAAAATAACCCACCTCGGGCCGGGCGCGGTGGCTCACGCCTGTAATCCCAGCACTTTGGGAGGCTGAGGCGCGCAGATCACGAGGTCAAGAGATGGAGACTATCCTGGTCAACCTGGTGAAACCCCATCTCTACTAAAAATACAAAAAATTAGCTGGGCATGGTGGCATGTGCCTGTAATCCCAGCTACTCAGGAGGCTGAAGCAGGAGAATTGCCTGAACCCAGGAGGCAGAGGTTGCGGTGAGCCGAGATCACGCCATTGCACTCCAGCCTGGGTAACAAGAGCAAAACTCCGTCTCAAAAAAAAAAAAAAGAAAGAAAAAAGAAAATCACCTCTATGATTTCACCACTGCACTCAAGCCTGTGTGAGAGCGCAAGACCCTGTCTCAAGAAAAACCAGCAAACACTCTTGATGGAATATTCAATGCTTTCTTCCTAAAATTGGGAACAGGGCAATGATATAAGGCCTTAATATAGGAACAGCACAAGAGACCAAGCAAGTAAAGTACAACAAGTGCAAGGGAGGGAGCAGGTGCAAGGATGTACTCCCACTCAGATACCCACTCTGCTTCCACTGCCCTGACGGTGCCTCCTTACGTTTTACTACATACCTCACCTTAGTCACGATCTTTTACCTCTTCTACTCACCACATACTGGAAGTCCTAACCAGTGGAATAAGGGAAGAACCAACCAACCACCCACGATTAGCAAGGTCTCATAATACAAGTCAAAACTTTTTAAGTTGCCTTTCTGTAAACTAGCAACAGTTGGAAAAAGAAACCAATTCCATTTAGATTAGCATCCAAAAACCTGCTTAGGAATTAACAAAAAACTCGCCAGGGACAGTGACTTGCGCTTGTAATCCCAGCACTTAGGGAGGCCAAGGAGGGTGGATCACCTGAGGTCAGGAGTTCCAGATCTGCCTGGCCAACATGGTGAATGAAACACTGTCTCTGCTAAAAATACAAAAAAAAAAAAAAAACAAACCAGGTGTGGTGGTGGACACCTGTAATCCCAGCTACTTGAAAGGGTGAGGCAGAATCACTTGAACCCGCAAGGTGGAGGTTGCCACTACTCTCCACCCTGGGCAACAAGTGCAAAACTGTTTCAAAAAAAAGAAACAAAGAAAAGAAGCTGGGCGCGGTGGCTCACGCCTGTGATCCCAGTGCTTTGGGAGGCAGAGGCGGATGGCTTACAAGGTCAGGAGTTCAAGACCAGCCTGGCCAACTCTACTAAAAATACAAAAAATACATCTCTACTAAAAATACAAAAAATTAATTGGAAAAATTAGCCGGGTGTGGTGTCAGATGCCTGTAATCCCAGCTAGTCAGGAGCCTGAGGCAGAGAATTGCTTGAATTCGGGAGGCAGAGGTTGCAATGAGCCGAGATTTCAGGATTGTGCCACTACACTCCAGCCTGGGTGACAGAAAGGGACTCCATCTTGAAAGACAAAAAAACAGTTCAACTCAATTCTAATAACAATCCCATCAGGCTTAAAAAAATTGAAATTGACAGGTTTATTATTGTATTTATTTCACAGTCTAAAGGACAAAGTAATCTGCAAATGAAACAAAAGCAGACCACTTGACTTCAAGAAAGCTTAGCAATCTGTATATATTGGCACATGGACAGATAAAAGTGAATCAATGAAAGAGAATACACTCCAGGAGGCCGGGTGCAGCGGCTCTCACCTGTAATCCCAGCCCTTTGAGGCTGAGGCCAGGAGTTGGAGACCAGCCTGGCCAACATGGCAAAACTCTGACTCTAATAAAAATAAGAAAATTATTGATCTGGGGCTTCAAAAAATAAAATTTTAAAAATACATGAAAATTAGCTGGGTGCAGTGGCATGTGCCTGTAGCCCCAGCTACTTGGGAGGCTGAGGCAGAAGGATCACTTGAACCCAGGAGGCAGAGGTTGCAGTGAGACAAGATTACACCACTGCACTCCAGCCTGGGTGACAGAGCGAGATTCTGTCTCAAAAAAAAAATAAAAATTAGAGAATACACTCCAGAAGTACATGGAGAAAAGAATCTTTTCCAGTGTTAGAATGACTTGATGGGGTAAGAAAAATGAACCTCAAACACTACCTTACAATACATGCAAAAACTTGAGATAATAGACCTAAACATAAAAGCTTAAACATTTTATGAGAAAACAGTACCACCATAACAATCTGGAGGTAGGCAGATTTATTTAGAAAAAAAGTCCATTTAAAAAATTGATAAATTAAGACTCCAGTGGAAACTTCTGTTTAAGACACAAAAAATCAAGAGTGAAGACACACACAATGGGGAAAATATTTGCAAAATAACTGACAAGAAATTTTATTTGAAATACAGAGTTCCTATAACTTGGTAATAAAAACCAACCTAATTTAAAAATATACACTCAAACTCAGAGACATATTAATGGCCAATAAACACATGAGAACATGTTCATTAGTCATCAAGAAATGCAGACTGAAACCACAAGATACCACGACACACCCAGAAGTCACAATACTTGTGTGCAAATATTCATAGCAGCTTTACTCACACTTGCCAAAAACTAGAAACCAATAAAATGTTCACTAACAGGAAAACAGTTGAACAAATTATAATATATTCATACAACAGACTCCTACTCAGTAATAAGGATCGTTGAACCTTAACAATATTTATGCTTAAAAGAATTACAAAGTTTCAGGGAAAGGAAATAAATGAACCTCAGTCCATGATGAAAACATTTAGTGTGGTGGTCAGAGTATTGCTTAATTGCCTGGGTAGAGATAAGTGAACTTTTGTCCTGGTAAGATGTGGGCGAAGGAGAACCATTTACCATAATTATAGCTTAGGTTTTTGTTTTTTGAGATTTCTCACTCTGTCGCCCAGGTTAGAGTGCAGTGGCACAATCTTGGCTCACCACAACCTCCGCCTCTTGGGTTCAAGTGATTCTTCTGCCTCAGCCTTCAGTGTAGCTGGGATTGCAGACATGTACTACCATGCTTTGCTAATTTAGGATTATGGGCATGAGCTACCACACCCAGCTGGATTTATGTATTTCAGTTCAAATAAATTTTACTTAAAAAGATGGGCATATAGTTAGTAGACAGATATGCTAAATTAGAATGGTGCCGAAACTTGTATATAAAGGTTTATTGTACCACTTTACTTTGTAGGTTTGAAAATTCTCCACGTTAAGGCTGGGAGCGGTGGCTCACGCCTGTGATCCCTATACTTTGGGAGGCTGAGGTAGGTGGATCGCTTGAGGTCAGGAGATCCAGACCAGCCTGACCAACATGGTGAAACCCCTTCTCTACTAAAACCACAAAAAATTAGCTAGGCATGGTGGCAGGCACTTGTAATCCCAGCTACTCAGGAGGCTGAGGCAGAAGAATCACTTAACTCAGGAGGTAGAGGTTGCAGTGAGCTGAAATAGCGCTACTGCACTCCAGCCTGGGCAACGAAGACTGTCTCAATTAAAAAAAAAAAAAATTCTCCAAATTAAGATGTTGTTTACAAATCTAAAATCTATTGTCTGGGCTCCATATATATCCAACCATTTACCAGACATCCCTTGACATGTCTCTTTGATGGTTCTCTTGCCACCTTGAAGTCAAAGACCTCTAGCTATGTGTTTCAAATTTCACCATAGGGTTCTGTTTAGAATTCAGGAAAATGGTGGCTACTGCACAAAGGTCATGATTTTTGTTTTTGAGACAGGGTCTTACTTTTGCTTAAGCTGGCGTAGTGGTGTGATCACAGCTCACTGCAGCCTCGATCTCTTATTTATTATAGATATGGGGCCTCACTATGTTGCTCAGGCTGGCCTCAAATTCCTGGGCTCAAGAAATCCTCCCACACCTCAGCCTCCCAAACTTTTGGGATTACAGATGTAAGCCATGGTGTCTGACCCAAAGTTCAGTTTTGGACTAAGAATTTGGACACTTTACCAGGCGCAGTGGCTCACGCCTGTAATTTTAGCACCCTGGGAGGCCAAGGTGAGCAGTGCCTGAGGTCAGGAGTTTAATACCAGCCTGGCTAACATGGTGAAACCTTGTCTCTACTAATAACACAAAAATTAGCCAGGTATGATGGCACATCCCTGTAGTCCCAGTTCCAGCTACTTGGGTGACTGAGGCATGAGAATCACTTGAACCTAAGAGGCAGAGGTTGCAGCAAGCTGAGATTACACCAGTGCACTCCAGCCTGGGTGACAGAGCAAGAACATCTCAAAAAAAAAAAAATTTTTTTTGGACCCTTGCCATCATTCAAGGCACTAGCAACGAGGCCTATGGAGGACCCTAAGTGAAGAAAATCAGAGAAGTAAAACTAATGGAAATGTTTTAGGAAATCACAGGACAGTCTCTGAAAGCAGGCAAGGATGGAATCCAAATAAGCAGCACCTCTTCCATTATGACAAGAGGAAGGGCAAGGCAGATGCGAATGTAAAGCCTGAAGCCTGGAACCCAACAAATCCATCACAATTGTCCATCCTGAATAAAATATCATCACATTTTTCACTTATGTGTCTATGATCAAAAATTCATGACTGCTCATTAATGAACCACTGACTTCACTCACCTGTTTTCAGCAAATGAATCTTGTGAATACCTACTGCACAGATATATAACATTCTGCTTTTCTAGGGACACAATCTGTTTTTAATGAAAATTGAGAAAATATTTTCTAACTGAAGCATATTCTGAAAAAGATCAGAATATACATTTTCTGAAGATTTTCAGCTTATTACCTATTTGACAGCAGAACTAAAATGTTGCCAAATGAAGAAAATGATAAGTCAAGCATTATGGCAGAAGCCTGCAGTCCCAGCTACTTGGGAATCTGCATGACTGCTTGAGGCTAGAAGTCAAGAAGCAGTATATGCTATGACTGCACCTGTGAAAAGCCACTGCACTCCAGCCTGGATAACAGAACAAGACCCTAAGTTAGAAAAATAAAGAAAACTATAGAGCTTATAATTCCTTTCTACTTAACAGAAAGAAATAGCCATGAATGAAATAAGGAAACTTACAGTTTGATCATCCTCAACCAGTTTCAAGAGTCTACTATCTGTAATAAAGGTTGGGACCTAACACTTCCAACCTTTCATCTCTAAACTCACAAATACACATTGCTATATTGATTTTAAACTTATTTGGTCAAGTAGGATACTTTAAAAAACAGGGCAACAGAAAAGTTTCTGAATGTCACTAGACAATTAAACTTTTATTGAAGCGTAAACTGTGGTACAGAAATACATTTCAACTGATTTAAAGTCCAACACCAGTGAAAGGAGAAATTATGGCACCAAACTTTCCCTCCTCTATCACATCATGCTTTAGATGATGATTCAATCTACATTTCTGCTTTCTAGGCTTTGTCCCACACAACTTTGTGCAGTTTTTCAACATTAGAATTCTTAATTCTATTAGAAAAAAAAAAGGAAAAAAAACCCTCCAGACCTCAAGTCAACAAATCTATTGGGATATTATGTAACAACAAAGTCCACCTTGAGCATTGGTCCTCAAAACAGAGCACCTCAAAATATTAGATACTGTGCTCATTACAGAATCAAATTGATCACACTGATTGAAAACTTCCTCAATGAAACTTTCAATCAACAACATGTTTCAAATAAAAAGTCAAACAGTGTTCCAACCACTTGATTTCAAACCAAGTAGATTTTAGGTTTAGAAACACTAAAAAAAGGTGTTTCATTTATAAATACGGAAGGAACAAAAACATCACTGCATCAATCCAGAAATTATCAAAATATTTAGAGGACAATAAATATAAAATTCAGTTAACTTTGCTGTTTTCTCAGTTCCTTAAAATCCCAGAGTATCTGACAAATATACCTAAAAGATACCAACTCTTGAAAGTCTGTATTTCTAGACATTTTCCATTGAGTATTTTATAATTTTGTTATGTTTTACTTATTTATTCATGTATTCTGCTTCATGATGTTTACCTGAATGTGGACAATTCACATTCTGGACAGTCATTCACATTTCACCCTATGAATGCCATGGTGAGGGAAACACCATAGTTAGAGGAACAGATGAAGTCAGAACACTCACATGCATCACAGTCACAGAACTTTAAGTCACAAGATGAAAAGACATTGATTCTGCTTTGGATCAAAGTTTATAGAACACTATTTAATGGAAACGGTTGCTAAAGGAAAAGTTAAGGTGAATGATCCAAGCTGACTTGATTTACTGAATCCAGAACAAAATTACGTTAAATCTCTCTGGTAATTAACTAAATAAAAATCCTTTTATACCACTACTTAGTAAGTTAGTAAAGGTATGCTACTCATTAGATGCTAATCTCATTTACTGAGGAACACAGAATTGTTTGTTTTCCACAGTTCAGCCAGTACACTCTAATCTCAATCTATGACTCTGAGTCATCCCTGCTAATCAACTACTTTCCAAAAGAGCACATTACAAAACAAAAATAAGGCTAAATTCCCATGCCCTTTAAAGAATGTTAAGCCCAGGAACCATCTCCCCCATTCCTCATCTGGGGTACAGAATTAGTATATAAACCCACAGTGTTAACAATGTATTGCTTTATTTGGGGTCTTGGGGGAGACACCAGGGAGAGGGAAGAAATCAAAGCACTACAAATGCAGGGTCCAATAATGTTAAAATAGTAAATATGCAAAATGAGTAACTGGAATCATTTTTTAAGGACTTGACTCATGGAAGAACTTTAATTGCGGTTTCAAAAAACATCTGTATGAAGTAGAAATTGGTTTCAATAATATTAGTAAAGAATATGTTCTAGAAAGTGGAGGTAACAATGTAAAATTCTGGCAGCAATAGAACAGTCCCAGATAGGCTGAGGCCAACACCTAATGAGGACGAAAGCCTTGTCTGTGGGGAATTTTGGATGATACTTGGAGAAATATTACACTGTGCATAAACCAAATTGAGTTGCTTTCACAAGTGTTATAAAGTTTTATATAGTAAAAGATTTTTTCTACATGCACTTCAATTTCACAGCAAGAGTGGCAGAGAATACCTAAACACAGAAGAGAGCATTCATGCAAGATATCTAACTCCTTGATATAATAATGCATACAATTCAAAATGATTACACTATCATTACATCTAGGGCTTTCTGCAACTACACAGTGGTGGTTATGGAAAGCACTGCCCCCAGCATCGACATCTAGAAAGCATCCACCACCTTCTACGCGTGTTCTCTTTTTGCGTTTTTTCTTCATTTTTCTTAATCAACTCTGCTGTTGTTGCTGCTTCTTAGCAAAACTGGTAAAAACAAAATTGTAATCATTGAACATAGCACTCTGGCAATCAAGACGCTTAAAACCTTCAATCTTCTGGGGCGAAGAAAGCACTGTGCGACATTTAGAACTCTGGGGAGAAATTTAAATAACCATTAGTGTTTACAATCCACAAGTATTTTCAAACAAAACAGTTAAATAACAGACTTTTATCTTAATGAAACTAAGGTATGTGACTTATTTTAGCTGCCTTCTTATGTGCTGGAGGGACTGGGGCATCTTATGGTCCTTCCACCAGGCCTGTCAATAGCAAAACAGGAGGAACCCAACAATCTGGCTAGATAGAAATCAAAGACTGATAGAAGTCTGATGACACATGTAAAGCTTCTCATTTACCAGTAACCTCAAACAGTATTACCTCTGGATATGTGAGTGGCTAGGTATATGTGCTATCTTAGAAAACATCTTAGGCCTTACTGTTCTCATTTCCTTTAAGATTTTATAGTCATCAGAGAATAGATGTGTCGGTCAGTTTAAAAAAAAAAAAAAAAAAAAAGATTTTATGGTCAATAAAAAAATCAAATTACCTGATTAACAAACAAGGTGGTCACAAATTTTCCTGGTTTGAAGACTTCTACAACTTTCCTGATCAGGTCATCATAAGAGGTCTGACTTAAGTTTGTTTCAAAGCTAACATAAGAAAATTCTGGTTCTGGAGTGATGTGAATAGTCCAGTAAGTTCCCTGAGAGAAACAGTTCACAGTGTTAAGAATGGAAAGAGTATCACACATTTAAATAATCATTGAAGCAATATGTAGCTACTCACATCCGATTTCATTCCATTCATTGAATACCCGCAAGGATTGAACATTGTGGCATCAATGACAGAACCTGGTATCAGGTCACGAATTCCACTCTCCTGGGGGAAAGAAAAGGACTGAGTTTAACAAAGGTTTGACAAATAAAAACAAATGAGTTCAAAATTTAGTCCCAGGGTAGGAGGAGGGAGAAGAGCAGGAAAAATAAATAATGGGTAGTAGGCTTAACACTTGGGTGATGAAATACTCTGTATGACAAACACCCATGACACAAGTTTACCTAGGTAACAAACTTGCCCTTGTAACCCTGAACTTAAAAAACGAAAAATAAAATTTAGTCCCCGTGAAGAAGAATCCAGCAACAATGATTACTAAAAATGCTTACACGAGTGACATCCTTTGCAGTAACACCATCTTTCATGTAGAACTGGTCCATAACTGCTGGGTCAAGCTCACTCATCAGAATTTCCAAAGTTTGATCTGGCTGACTGATTACCCGACTCTCTGGGAAATCCAGAGTATATAAGTACCTACATAAAAGTTGAAAATAGTTCCTAAGAATGACAATTGGCAATTTAAGTTAAATCTCACATAGGACAACAAAAATCCACAAAATTGCATTAAACATACCAACAGTCAGAATTCATACGTCCCATACAATATGCTGCTCCATCTGTTGAGGGAAGACAATATAAAATAAATATAACATGTCCATTTAACTGGACGGTTACTACCCTCCCACAGTAAGCACAATGATACTAATGTCACCAATCAGTGGGCTGGGCGGAGTGGCTCACGCCTATAATCCCAGCACTTTGGGGAAAGCCAAGGTGAAAACCCGTCTCTACTAAAAATACAAAAATTACCTGGGCATGTTGGCACACACCTGTATTCCCAGCTACTTAGGAGGCTGAGGCAGGAAGGAGAATGCTTGAACCTGGGAGGCAGAAGCTGCAGTGAGCCAAGATCTCATGCCACTGCACTCCAGCCTGGGCAACAGAGCGAGACTGCGTCTCAAAAAAAAAAAAAAGGGACTGGGCGCAGTGGTTCACGCCTGTAATCCCAACACACTTTGGAAGGCTGAGTTGGGCAGATCACAAGGTCAAGAGATCAAGACCATCCTGGCCAATATGGTGAAACCCCATCTCTACTAAAAATACAAAAATTAGCCAGGCATGATGGCGTGCTTGCAGTCCCAGCTACTCAGGAGGCTGAAGCAGGAGAATTGCTTAAGCCTGGGAGGCAAAGGTTGCAGTGAGCTGAAATTGCTCCACTGCACTCCAGCCTGGCAACACAGCAAAATTCCTTCTCAAAAAAAGTCATCAGTGAAAGAAAAAGAAACAGTAGGTGAATTCTCAGATAAGCAGGATCAACTGACTTGATGGATATTTGCACTAAACACTCAACACTCTGACCTAGTTTGGTTTCATATTAGTAGATGTACTAAGTTAGATTTTCATGCTTGTGAGTGACTGTGCAAAGTTATTAAATTATCCTAGGTTTTCAGCCTTATCTAGGAAGTAAGGATGTTATTAGATAACCTTTAGTTCCCTGACTTCTATAAATAAACGCTTATTAAAAGGATGAAAGAAAAGAAACCCTTACCAATTTCATTCAAGAAACACTAATTTACACTGTGTAATTTTTAAAAGCCAGGTCAATTGTTATATAAAATGTTGGAGCAGATGACTGGGCATTTTTCTGGAAGAAATCATATCCTTCTTCATATTGTCAAAGGACATTATGATCTATATGTTAAGGACCACTGAGGCTGGAGGACTGCTAGCGGTCAGGAGTTCAAGACCAGCCTGGGCAACATAATGAGACTCCGTCTCTATTAAAAATAAAATAAAAGTTAGCTGGGTGCTTGAACCCAGGAGTTTCACATTTCAGTGAGCTATAATGATGCCACTGCTCTCCAGCCTGCGAGACAGAATGAGACCCTGTCTCAAACAAAAACACAAACAGAACCACTGAGTGAGACAGAAAGTAGGGTGACAGCCAGATGAAGATGAACTCTCTCTATGCTATATGAAAACCCAGAGATAGCAGGTGATCAATCCTACATTTTAAAATTCCATCTCAAGCAATTCCTAGATGGAAAAAAATAAAAATAAAATTCCATCATTTAAACAGCACTGACTTGTGATACACCCTAGGACTTTGAGAGGCCAAGGCAGGTGGGATCACTTGAGCCCAGGAGTTCAAGACTGGCCTGGGCAACACGGCAAAGCCTTGTCTCTACTAAAAAATACAAAAAAAAAATTAGCCAAGTGTGGTGGTATGCATCTGTAGCCCCAGATACTTGGGAGGCTACGGTGGGAGGATCACTTGAGCCTGGGATGTTGAGGCTGCAGTAAGCTGTGATAACACCAGTGCACCAGCATGGGTGACAGAGTAATACCCCCATCTAAAACAAACCAAAAAACTCACAAGGAAAGCAAACATTAGTGTATACAGCAAAGCAAATACAAAGCAAAAACAAGAGCAAAACTATGTCTGCATATGTATGCTCTCATATATTGAAAGATCTCTTAGAGGTTCCACTTTCTATCTTTAAGAAGACAACAGCGGGGAGGGGGAAAAATAAAAGAAAAATAAAGAAGACAACAAGTTTGTATTTTATTTCAACTTACTTGGGAAAATTGCATTAAGAAACTCTATTTCTTCCTGGAAATTCCGGTGTGGGTACCCTTGGTGAGAAGGCTTCATGAAATTCTTACGAGAATAAAAGAAGCTCTTTATTTAAAAAAAAAAAAAAAAAATTAACTTTTAGATGTAGAATTCAATCATTTTTTCTAAACGAATCAACTATTTCCCACATATCAAAACTGGGCAAAATCAAAACTCAACTATTTCTCCCTACATTTTACTTCTAAAATACACAAATTAGCTACCTGAGCTGATTCTAGTATAGCTATACATTAATGTACATTTATGAGACTGCAACATTTAGAAATTCTGTAACAGGAAAAATGTTAGGTCTAGCTGGGCATGGTGGCATATGCCTGTAGTCCTTGCTATTGGGAGGCTGAGGTAGGAGGATCACTTGGCCTGGGAGTTCAGCCAGGGCAACATACTGAAGCCCCATCCATCTTTTTTAAGCACATATTGCTTTAGATTCCTTGCAAGGATCAACATGTAACAACAAAAACTGCATTGAGTACTAATGACAATCCATCCTTTCCTTATGAAGTTAAAGATTAAAATTCAGGCTGAGTGTGGTGATTCATGCCTGTAATCCCAGCACTTTAGGAGGCCAAGGCGGGTGGAACACCTGAGGTCAGGAGTTTGAGACCAGCTTGGTCAACATTGTGAGACCCTGTCTCTACTAAAAATACAAAAAATTAGCCAGGTATGGTGGTGGGCGCCTGGGTAATCCCAGCTACTTGGAAGGGTGAGGCAAGAGAATTGCCTAAACCCGGAAGGCAGAGATTGCAGTGAGCTGAGATTGCACCATTGCACAGAACTGGGCAACAAGAGCAAAACTCTGTCTCAAAAAAAGAAAAAAAAAGATTAAAATTCAGTAACTGCTAGTTTCAGAAAATTATACTCTAGGTAAAACAACTTAGTTCTTGAAAAGTGTGAGAATTTAATTCAATACTGACTGTTGCTCTTCAACATAACTCTTCATTATAAAGACTGGACAATTTCAGTAATAACATTTTTCTTGCTTTTCCTTCTCTTCTTACCATTTATCTATTATTATAAGTAACCATGTCAAGAAATTAACTACTGAAGTGTCTGACTTCTTCATTTCTCTCTCCCATTTGAATTTCATCCTATTATCTGCTTCCTTCATATTTTCTGCTGTTCCTGAGAATCAGATCTCTAAAAGTATGAACACCTTACCAAGTGTTTGCATGCATTTTAACAAAGGCAGTGAGTATATAAATTTATTTAGTTGACATATTACAGGATAAGAACCTTAACATTTATGCCTGAAAATGTATTTAAATGTTTGCTTACTTACTTGAATTGAGTCAAACCCACTGTAATCCCTAGCAAGCTTCAACAGGGGAACCAGTGCTTTCAGCAAGAGGGTGGTACCACATGTCTTCAAAATGAAACGTCTCTTGGAGACAAACATGCTACTCTCACTGCAGTTGAAAAAAGTCACAATATTATAACAATACTAATGTACTACTGAGGGTGCAATCAACCAATTGAATTATCATTTACAATTTTGGCTAGTACTTTTAAATATCAGGATCTCAAGAAAGCAAGTAACACTATTCTTTTTTCTATTATACAAAACCACCGCAGGGCTTGACACACAGTAAGCATCTTGATAAACATTTGTATATTCATAATATAAACTTAGTTAAAAAAAAAAAAAAAGAGGTTGGGCACGATGGCTCACAAGGTCAGGAGTTCAAGACCAGCCTGGCCAAGATGGTGAAACCCTCATCTCTACTAAAAACATACAAATTAACCAGGTACATTGGCAGACACCTGTAATCCCAGCTACTTGGGAGGCCGAGGCAGGAGAATTGCTTGAACCTGGGCAGCAGAGGTTGCAGTGAGACAAGATTGTGCCACTGCACTCCAGCCTGGACAGAGTAAGACTCTGTCTCCAAAAAAAAAAAAAAAGTAGGCCCAGGCAGGGGGCGAGGCCGAGGAGACGGCAGCCTTGCCCCCTTGCCCAACTGTGGTCTCCAGGGCTGGCGTACACCCCCCCCCCAAAAAAAGAGGGGTCTGTTTAATCCAGTATCTCCCCCTGCAAGACCTATCACAATATATACTGTAAGCATTCAAAGTATTTGTTGAATAAATTAACTTTGCAACTGTAAAAAAGGCAATGAGCTTTTGCATACCAATTAGGCAACTGTATCTGTACAGTGAAGCTAACTTTCCCTCTGCCTGAACTGTTCTGATTAAGAGGTCCTTCTTTACTAACTGGGAGGAAAAGATGGCAACCACCTTGAACTATCTGGTGAGGCTTCAAAACCTACTTCCTAGAAACACCCACGTTACACTGAACATTTCCTTTTATATCATGTTCTTAAAAATAATGTTTAAAAAAAAAAAAAAAAAACAGAACTACAACTGAGAGGAATTTACTGTTTCACATAACATTAGGACTGAAGTTAGCTACCTAACACTTATTTTACAGGACTTACCTGAGTACATAAGCTTCCTGCTTGTCAGTTTTTGTCACACTTATGATTGAACATTGCACATCCTTCAAAAGTATGTCCCACTCAGATCTATCATTTAACAAAAAAATTATGATTAATCCACAACAGTACCTGCCTACTCATAAAAATTTCAAAGCTCACATTTTCCCATGAAGACCACATTTTAAACTAATATTGTTCCAGCTTATCTTATGAACACCAACATTTAGTTTGTTGCAAAATAGTCTATATTGGAATATCCAGATAAAGGATAGGTATATTATGCTATACATGAAAAAACAATAGATCATTATACTATGTATTTAGAAACTACTAAAAGAAAAATAGGCAAGAGAATGTTAAAAGGTCCATAAACCAAGGCAAGCCATTAACTCATCAATGATTACAGAAATTCAATGGTATACTTTGTCTATAAAATTTGCAATTTTTTAACCTTAAGAAACACTTAAAAGAAGAGCATAATTTTACCAATCTAATTGCAAAATACCTATGATATCTGACAGGCCATTTCACAAAAATGGCAAATCATTTCTTTTGTTTTTTGAGACTGGGTCAGGCTCTGTCACCCAGGCTGGAGTGCAGTGGCATGATATTGCTCACTGCAACCTCCACCGCTCAAGCAGCTGGGATTACAGGCACATGCCACCACATCTATTTTTAGTAGTGAGAGGGTTTCACCATGTTGGCCAGGCTGGTCTCCAGCTCCTGGCCTCAACTGATCTGCCTGCCTCAGCCTCCCAAAGTGCTGGATCACAGGTGTGAGCCACTGTGCCCAGTCAGCAAATCATTTCTTAATCAGATAAGACCTTTTTTTTTTTTTTTTTTTTTGAGACGGAGTTTTGCTCTTGTTACCCAGGCTGGAGTCCAATGGCACGATCTTGGCTCACCGCAACCTCCGGCTCCTCCTGGGTTCAGGTAATTTTCCTGCCTCAGCCTCCTGAGTAGCTGGGATTACAGGCACGTGCCACCATGCCCCGCTAATTTTTTGTATTTTTAGTAGACATGGGGTTTCACCATGTTGACCAGGATGGTCTTGATCTCTTGACCTCGTGATCCACCCGCGTCAGCCCCACGAAGTGCTGGGATTACCAGATAAGACCTTTTAAGAGAAATCCAACAGCAGAATGTTTTCTTCGTTTGTATTAAAAAGCAAGCACAACACCACGCAAGCCTGGTAGAATTTTGTGCCTGTCTCACCATTTTGCTATAAGAAACTGTTATTGACCCATCTGCATACCCATACCCATTCAAAAATCTTTAATGTGTTAGGCTTGCCAATGATTACAGAGCTGAGTTCCTGTATTTGACTAACATTACTCAGCAACTTTTAAAAAAGAGCTATTAAAAAACTGTAAGGTTCTTTAAAAAAGGTGCTAACAATTTGTTCATACGTGGAAAGAATACATATGCAGGACATATACTATGACAAACCTTGAAATTACCCATGGCTTGTATGATGGGACACACCTGTAATCCGAGCGACTCCAGAGGCTGATGCAGAAAAGTCACTTAAACCCAGAAGGTGGAGGTTGCAATGATCTGAGATCTTACCACTGCATTCCAGCTTGGGCAACAGAGAAAGACTGCCTCTTAAAAAAAAATTTTTTTTTTTTGCCTGGTAGCAGTGGCTCATGCCTGTAATCCCAGCTCTTTGGGAGGCCAAGTCAAGTGGGTCACCCGAGGTCAGGAGTTTGAGAACAGCCTGGCCAACATGGTGAAACCCCATCTCAACTAAACCTCCAAAAATCAGTTGGGCATGGTGGCAGGCACCTGTAATGCCTGCTACTTGGGAGGCTGAAGCAGGCAGGAGATCCAACATGGGAGATGGAGGTTGCAGTGAGCCGAAATCATACCACTATACTCCAGTCTGGGTGAAAAGAGCAAAACTCCATCTCAAAAATAAATAACTTTATTGGTGGGAATGAAATCCTGCTTCACTTGATAAAGATAAATTTACAAAATTAGTACAAAAATTATGTACTATTAGACTCCAAATCCTGAATATGAAGGTAAATAAAAATACCCACTATCATTAAGTATTAGAAGCATTAAGTAAAATTTAAGAATTTTTGTTAAGCGCTTATCTAATTCAGATCTATCGATAATGCTACCTGCTTAAATCATCACCGACTTCCAAGTACAAGTTAGCCTTCTTGCATATATTTTTTTACCCAATGGACACACTAGCAAATCCCAACCCTCCCTTTCTCCATTATATTCGTCATTTCTATTAAGACTTTTAAACATGTCCCATGGCTGAACTAAACAGTGTAACACTCTTTTCTTTTTGAGACAGTCTTGCACTGTGGCCAGGCTGAAGTGCAGTGGCAGGATCTCAGTTCACTGCAACCTCCACCTCCTGGGCTCAAGAGACTCTCCTGCCTCAGCCTCCCAAGTAGCTGGGACTACAGGTGTGCACCACTGCACCCAGCTAATTTTTGTATTTTGAGTAGAGACAGGCAGGGTATCACCATGTTGGCCAGGATGGTTTCAATCTCCTGATCTCATGATCCGCCTGCCTTGGCAACCCAAAGTGCTGGGATTACAGGCATAAACCACTGCGCCCGGCCTGTTTCTCTCTCTTTTTTTTTCAAGGCTGTTATGGCCAGACATCATAGTTCAGAGAACCCCTGATGGAAGGACTACAAGGCCAGGAGTTCGAGACCAGCCTGGGCAACATAGCAATACCCAGTCTCTTAAAAATAAAACTTAAAAAGGGGTAGCTGGGCATGATGGTGCAGGCCTGTAGTCCCAGCTACTCAGTAAGCTGATGTGGGAAGATTCCTTGAGCCCAGGAGGTGGAGGATGCAGGGAACCATGATCACAACACTATACTCCAGCCAGGACAACATGCAAGACTCTCTTACAAAACAAAAGTATTCCCCCTTACAACTTGTAGAATGGTTGTGACACAGCTACTTTAAAATGTTGGTCTGTGTCCCCTTGAAGTTGATGTCTGCTGTCTTTTCCTCTGAGATTTTCCTGGTTTTTCGTATGTTAATTAATTTAGGATTGCATATTTGGATCATGTTACACCATTCTAGGTCTTGATTTTTAAAAACTTTTAGCAGACAATCAATCTCGTTTGGTTCAGGCTTCAAGCTGTTTCTACAAAAAAAATATATACAAAAATTAGCCAGGTGTGGTGGCGCATGCCTGTGATCTCAGCTACTCAGAAGGCTGAGGCAAGGCTGGGCGCGGTGGCTCACGCCTGTAATCCCAGCACCTAGGGAGGCCAAAGCGGGTGGATCACAAGGTCAAGAGATCGAGACCATCCTAGTCAACATGGTGAAACCCCGTCTCTATTGAAAATACAAAAAATTAGCTGGGCATGGTGGAGCGTGCCTGTAACCCCAGCTACTCAGGAGGATGAGGCAGGAGAATTGCCTGAACCCAGGAGGCGGAGGTTGTGGTGAGCCGAGATCGCGCCATTGCACTCCAGCCTGGGTAACAAGAGCAAAAAGAAGGCTGAGGCAGGAGGATTCCATAAACCCAGGACTTTGAGGCTTCAGTAAGCTATGACTGCACCACCTCACTCCAGCCTGGGCAACAGAGAGACCCTCTCAAAATGAAACAGAGTTTTAGTATCTACACACTGCAGCAGACTGCATGTAACTGTGTCTCCCTCTAGGGCCAAGTGAGGAGAGGAGCAAGATTAAGAAAACACCAGCCCAAAGATTCCACTATGATACTCTTTGCTCTTGGGACCATAGTTCCTCTAGTTTACTTTTTTTTGAGACAGTCTTGCTCTGTTGCCAGGCACCAGGCTGGAGTCCAGTGGTGCAATCTCAGCTCACTGCAATCTCCGCCTCTTAGGTTCAAGCAATTCTCCTGCCTCAGCCTCCCAAGTAGCTGGGACTACATGCGCGAGCCACTACGCCCAGCTAATTTTCGTATTTAGTAGAGACGGGGTTTCACCATGTTGGCCAGGATGGTCTCGATCTCTTGACCTCATGATCCACCTGTCTCGGCCTCCTAAAGTGCTGGGATTACAGGCGTGAGCCACCGCACCCGGCCCCTCTAATTTAAAAAGGATCCCCTTCTCTTGTCATTTTAGGCATCTGCCTAACTACCACAGCTGCTGAAGGCTTACAAGGGGGTTGGGGCAACAGAACAAAACAAAACAAAAGCAAAAAAGAGAATTCCTCCTTCTGACTAAAAGGGGGCCTCTCTTTCTTTGCAGACCAGAACTAGAGAGCCTTTCTTGGAACTATTTCTGCCTGCCCCTACTGTTCAATTCTGGGTTTCTGGCAAGCCCAGTAGACACCAGAGAGGAAAAAAACAGGAAATTCACTGCTGGTTCAGTGGAATTTAAAGTTCTGGCTTTCCAATTCACCTGCTAAAATTTACTTCTGAGTCCTTCGATAGCTGCTCAACGATGCTTTCTGTCTAAGGTTTATTAATTGCATTTTAATAAGTGAAGACAGTGTAGCATCCTTTTTCTGTAATGGCAGAAAGAAATAACCTTAACTTTTGTTTTCTGAGCCAGTCAGTCTCGCTGAGGCCTAGGCTGGAAAACAACAGCACAATCTACAGCTCACTGCAGCCTTGGCCCCCCAGGCTCAAAGAGATCCTCCCACCTCAGCCTCCCAAGTAACTGAGACCACAGACATGTGTCACTATACCTTGCTAATATACTTTTAACTTTTTGGAGAAATGAGGTCTATCTTGGCCAGGCTGGCCTCAAACTCCTAGGCTAATGTGATCCTCCCACCTTGGCCTTCCAAAGTGCTAGGATTATAGGCACATGCCAACCCATCTGGCTTCAAAATACTCTTATACTCATTCAACATCAGTTAATAAAATTCTCCATCCAAACCTTTCCAACTAATAGTAATGCTCCAGTAGTCAATTTTTCAGTCATAGTATCAAAGAACGCAATTACTTTAAGCACACTAGGACAAACAGTTGAACTAACCTAGTGATTATAAACGCGTATCTTAACAGAGTTGCTGGGCTCCACAAAAACAAATCAGAGGGCAAGAAAGATGACAATAAGAAAAATGAGTAAGATGGCTGGGTGCGGTGGCTCATGTGGTCAGGAGTTCAAGACCGGCCTGGCCAACATAGTGAAACACCGTCTTTACAAAAAATACAAAAATTAGCCAGGCGTGGTGGCATCTGCCTATAGTCCCAGCTACCTGTGGGGGCTGAGGCAGCAGAATTGCTTGAACCCAGGAGGCAGTGGTGACAGTGAGCTGAGACCGTGCCATTGCACTTCAGCCTGGGTAACAGAGCGAAAAGCCATCTTAAAAAAAAAAAAAAAAAGAGAGCGAAAGAAAAAGAAGTCAATACAATACTATACATGTACATAAAGTAGGTGAAAAACCAACTCTGCAACAGGTGAAAATTTCAACATAAATTATTTCTATCACATTTCTGTGGGGAAAAATGGCCTGCGTTTATAAATAAAGCTCAGGAACCTAGCCACACTCATTCATTTATACATTGTCTATGGTTATTTTCTTCCTATGAGGGCAGGGCTGAGTAGTTGCAACAGAGACTGTCTGCCTTGCAAAATTTAAAATTTACTCTCCAGTCCTTTACAGAAAGTTTGCTGACTCTTGTTTTGATGGAAAGATTTTCAGTGCTCTGCTTTCTGATCAAATTAATGATGGAAAAGACAAAGTACTTTATACAGTTGACAAAGCCATTTTCTAAATCACATATCTATAATTACAACACTAGACAACATTAAGGCTGGGTGCAGTAGCTCATTCATGCCTGTAATCCCAGCATTTTGGTTGGCTGAGGTGGGCGGATCACTGGAGGTCAGGAGTTCTGAGACCAGCCGGGCCAACATGGTAAAACCTCATCTCTACTAAAAATACAGAAATTAGCTGGGAGTGATGGCATGCACCTGTAATCCTAGCTACTTGGGAGGCTAAGGCAGGAGAATTGACTGAACTTGGGAGAGTTGCAGTGAGCCGAGATCGCACCACAGCACTCCAGCCTGGGTGAAAGAGTGAGACTGTCTCAAAAATAAAACAAAAACAAAAACCATACTATTCTATTCAAACAGATCAATTTGGCAATCCTTGCTATTTAAACAGAGTTCAGTAAATCAAGGTGATGGCTATAAGGCTGAATCAAGACAAGCAAGATAGCAAGGTGACTTTGGGATTTGTTCACATTACAGACCACATAATACTGATCTAGTCATTAGAAATTACTATAAAGCTATTTAAGCACACAATTGTTTTTTCTTCTTTTTCTTTTTTCTTTTTTGAGATGGAGTCTTGTTCTGTCACCCAGGCTGGAATGCAGTGGTGGCACGGTATTAGCTCACTGCAACCTCCACCTCCCAGGTTTAAGTGCTTCTCCTGTCTCAGCCTCCCGAGTAGCTGGGATTACAGGCATGTGCCACCATGCCCAGCTATTTTTGTGTGTGTATTTTTAGTAGAGACAGGGTATCAGGTCTGGGATTACAGGTCTGCACCACCATGCCTGGACTTAACCACACGATTCTTAGGTGCATATAAAAACCCAAAGAAATATGTACAACGAGTATTTTCTGATTTGAATTCCTTTTTCTCATTTTTTTTTTTTATTCCTCCCTCCCATCCCTTTTTCTCATCTTAAATGCCATTTCTTTGATCTGACTCAGTGGTTCTCAACTTGTGATAATTTTGCCACCCAGGAGACATGTGGCAACATTTGGAGGTATTTTTTATTACATCTGGGGTGTTGGTGGTGTTGCCAGCATGTAGTGGATAGAGGCCAGGGACACTGCTACACAGGTTATAATTAACAGGATAATCACTGACAACAATGAATTACCTGAATCAAAATGTCAAGAATGCTGAGGTTGAGATATCCTAATTTCACTTAAAGAGTAGGTACTAAAATATTAAATAAAATCAGAGATCATGATAAATGATCCCAAAGAAATAGATATTCTATATTAATAAGAGCACATGAATTGCATGTCTGAAAAGCAACACTTTGGTGGCATGCCACATTTTATATTTAAAATATTTTCTTAGAGGCTGAGGTCTAATAAAAATAGAACTTAGGAAGGGACAAGATAATTATAACAAGACCTCTGTGTTGCCTGATTGAAACCCCATCTCTATTAAAAATACAAAAATTAGCCAGATATGGTGGCACAGGCCTGTAGTCCCAGCTACTTGGGAGGCTGAGGCAAGAGAATCACTTGAAGCTAGGAGACAGAGGCTGCAGTGCGCTGAGATCATGCCATTACACCCCAGCCTGGGAGACAAAGCAAGATTCTATGTCTCAAAAAAAGAAGTAGTAAATGACTGAGGTCAAGTATCTTGAACAAGTGTCCCAAGACTACATAACAGGGAAAAACAGTCTCTTCCACAAATGGTGCTGGGGAAAATGGATGTCCACATCCAAATAAAATTAAGTTGGACTTTTACCTTACATCATAAACAAAAATTAACTCAAAATGGGTCAAGGGCCTAAACATTAAAAGTGAATAAAACTCCTAAAAGAATAGGTAAATGCTTCAGGAGGTTAGATTTGGCAATGATTTCTTGGATCATTGCCAAATGACAAATGAAATTTGAAAATCTAAAATGTAAAAATTTCTTTACATCAAAAGAAACGAGTGAAAAAGACAACTACAGAATAAAATACTTGCAAGTAACCTGATAAACGGTCAATATTTAAAGTAAAAGAAACACCTACACACAACTCAAAACAAAAGTGATTAAAAAATGGACAAAAGGGCCAGGCACGATGGCTCAATCATTTCAAGTCAGGAGAAATTTGAGACCAGCCTGGCCAACATGGCCAAACCCTGTCTTTACTAAAAATATAAAAATTAGCTGGGTGTGACAGTGTGTACCTGTAGTGCCAGCTACTAGAGAGCCTCAGGCAGGAGAATAGCTTAAACCTGGGAGGTAGAGGTTGCAGTGAGCAGAGATGGCACCACTGCACTCCAGCCTGGGTGACGGACTGTCTCAGAAAAAAAAAAAAAAAAAAAAAAAAAGGACAAAGAACTTAAATACAGAAGGAATCCATTAGTGCAGGGTTATGCTCTAATCACCTGAAAAGTAAATACATGGATCCTATCACCATATCCAGTTAGGTCAGACACCGTCTGAGGATACCAAGAGATTTTTATTTAAAAAGCTTCCAGGTCATGAGATTACTCATTACTCCCTAATGTAAAATTGACTGGTTTCAGAGTTCATGTCATTTATCCAAAGTCACTGCAGTTCCCCAATTCTGATCTTACCTCATATTTTTAGGTTTTAGAGACTCTCATTACATGTAGGATATTCATCAGGGTGCCTCTACCCCAGGGAGTAAGCAGTCTTTGGGTCACAAGCATCCTAAAACCAAATTATTCTTGCGTAAAGCTAGACTGACCACAAGTTGAGATTCTGAGGATGCCTTCCTGGGTCAGTCAATTCAGATACCCAGAAAAATAAGCCTCCTTTTGTGCAAAGATATGAACCCAGAATGCAGCTACACTATTATAATCACATTATTGTTTCTCTATCTCAAATTTTTATCCCCAATCAGTATAATTACTCCTCTCAGTTTTCTGCTACTCTCAATATGTGCTTCTTAAAGACACATGGTTTGTAAACAGTTGAAATTTTTTTGTTGTTGAGACAGGGTCTCACTCTGTCACCCAGATGGAGAGCGGTGGTGCAATCTCATTTCGCTGCAGTCTCGGCCTCCCAATGGCTCAAAAAAATCCTCCCACCTCAGCCCCTGAGTAGGCTGGACTGCAAACATGCACCAGGATAGACCACCATGCACGCATAATTTTTCAATTTTTTTGTAGAGTCAAGATTTCACTATGTTGCCCACACTAGTCTCAAACTCCTTGGCCTTTCAGAGTGCTGGGATTAGACATGAGCCACCAAGCCCAGCCCTGAAACCTTTTTGAAACTGCTGGGAGGAATGTAATGAGAAGCTTAATTCTTCAGCGGAAGCATTTCTACCCCAAAACATTACACTAAAAGGTTTTTTGGCAATGGGCTGTAAATTCCTTCAATGTAAATTATTGATAGGGCAATACTGCATAACAACGTAGTCAAATAAGGCATGAATTTGGGGAAAGTTACTCTGAGGTATGACTATCTTTGCAACTGCCCCAATCCTTTACTAAAAATGTTTTAGTTATAAAATCTGAGTAAAACACAGTAACAGCAGCTGTACATCCCACCAGTTCTAGTTTTCATATGTTCACGTATAACTATAAAAATAAAAAACCTCTAACCTTTCATCCTTTCCACCTCAATTACAATTTCCCATCTAAACCCACCTAAATACTAAAAATAGCTCAGGTCTGTTTGTGATGCTGTCTAAAGCAAAAAGGATTTCCAGTCCTGAAAAATCACTCTTAGCAAAATTTTCTATTTTCTAACAGACTTCCTCCTTAATACTCTCACCCTCCCTAAAGCTGCCATTTCTTATAAAAAGCTTTTGTTTGGTACAGCACTTTGTGATCTAACAACTAAACCATTTTTTAAATGGTCACTGATTTTTATTCAACATGCCTAAAATCTGAAAAATTAGAGAAAACTGCAAGTTACCCCTAAGAAACTGCCTCTCCCTTGTCCTTTATTCATCTGGATACACCTAGACTGCTGCTTTTCGCCAACAGTATTGTTTAACTCAAGCTATATCATACAGGATGTTTCTTTGTTAAATTTCTCAGTATTACATAATTTGTTCACTTACTAAGATAAATTATCTTAAATGGTCTTCAAGAGCGAAGCAGTGTTTAGTGTACAATCAGAAAGGATTCCAGCTTAACTTGGCATTAAAGCTTGGACTGATGAGCCAAGTTTGCTTAAAGTGAATTCTATTCCCTCACACCACACACAAAATCAATTCCAGATGGATTGCAGATCTAAATATGAAAGGTAAACATCGTTTAGGCGAAAAAAATATTTCAGACTTTGGGATGAGCAAACAGAGAGAAGCATGTTCCCTCTGTTTCTCAGAATGAGTGAAAAAGGTTGGATATTTTCTCCCTTGAATTATTTACTCCAAAGAAACCATCTGGGCCTAGATGATTAATGACTGATTCAAGTTATTTAGGTGTTCTAGGACTATTTTAGGTTTTCTATTTCTTCCTGCATTAGTTTTAGAAAGCTATTTTTCCAGGAATTTTTTTCTCCCTAATAACCTTATCTTGTTATCCTTGCCTTTAGCATGGATACTAATGCTGTCTTTGGACATTTAAGGCTCTCACTCTCTTAATCCTTTCTATGTCCATATGTTTAAAATGCTTTATAAACAGACTGGTAACACTTCTTCCAGGAGCTATGTACCATTATTGCCTCCATTTTAGAGACGAGGAAACAGCCCACATAGCTATTAAATGCTGAATTCAAGTCTTGCTATTCCAGAGGCTGTGCACTTAATCATGTCATTTGAGTAAAACATGTCATGCTTTATTCTTCTAGATGACCGATTATTCTTCCCTGGGGTCTCTGGGGCTGGCACCCCACATCCCCACAAACCAGACTCCATCGATGATACTCTTTGCTAGGCCGTTGATTTTAGGTGATTCATCGAAGATCGATTTCAGGTTTTTTTTGTTGGTTTAACAACCTGGTAAATAAATAACGACTTGAGTGGTCACTGAAAATGCTCCTACAAAGGTCACCACCGGACCTCTTCTTTAAATCAAGAGATTTTTCAGTTCTTGCTTAACTTGCTATTTCTACAACAGTTACAATGTGGCGGTAGACGACAACAGTTGTTTAATGAATGCTACATGTCCACAAAATGGATGGCACTAAATCATGAACTCTACTCAAGGGAATATTTTATCCTTCAAGGTTTAACTTTGGCCATGATTTTAAGAGCCACACTGAAAAACAATTTCGGCTGATTAAAGTACAAAGTAAAAATGGTTCTTAAACATTTAGAGAGAGCAGGCTGCTTTTTCAAAAGCCTCTTCCCCCTCCATCCACTTTGACTCAGGAAACTCTGAAGAGCCAAACCGCCAAGAACTTGGTGAGAACACAAACTTCTTCCCTTTATTAAGAACATGTACTTACTACTTATCTAAGGGCTCAAACATCTAAAAAGCCAAAGTGACAGTTTCTGTTACTCATTTTCTAGGACTGTTCTTACCCATTAATTCTTTCTTCCTTGCCAAGATTTTCTAGGTTATAATCCTGATCACAATCGTTTTACCAAACGCCTATCAAAAATACCAGCTTTCTCGTCAGTGAAATGAATACTAAGCTTCTCCATGACCAAAGCACTGCTTCCGATAATCTACACGTGAGCCTGGCACGTAGCAAGCACTACAGACATTTTAAGTGTCACGCGAAGCTTGAAAAATTAGACCTATTTCATTTTTTTCTACAATGGAATCGCTCACGATGTACTGCTAGAAACTGGGCTTCCCATCGTGCCTTAAAGTCTTGGTAGCACGTGTCTGCCTGGATTCCCTTTTCCAGTTGCTTTTTGTCAAGGGACAGCTCCGAGAGCAGCCAACATTCCTAAAACGCCCATTGGCCCACACCCTGGGGCCAGGCTCCGGGTCGGTCCCAGGAGCTCATTGGTCGCCGCCTCTCAATGAAGCAGGCAACGCCGGTTACTCCGCCACACGGCCACTCGCCGCACTTGTGCGCAGAGGAGCCGGGAATCCGGTGGCAGGGCCTAGGAAGGCAGTGGGGTGGCTACTGGTGCGACCGCCGCCGGGAACAAGGCCCAAGAAGCCAGGGGATCTCTGTGTTTTTACTTAAACTTGGATTTCCACAGTAATACCAACTAAAACGCCTCTTCGGCGCGGTCAGCTTATTCTCTCCCGCCTGATGGCCCGCGGTGGGAGTGGGCCCCAGATTCCTTTGCTCAAGCTTAAGGCATTAGAGGCATTATGTCCTGGGCTAGGCGGGCCTCCCTACACCCGCACTTCTCCGGCTCCCGCCGGGTCCGTAGGTTACACAAACCAAGGTCAAGAGACTGGTGAGCAACCCTCGGCGGGCTCCGCGGCCGTGTCGGGGGCAGCCAGGGGTACTGCGCCGTCTGCCCAACCGCCCCAAAAAGGCTCTGGCGCAGAGCACGTTAGGGCAGCGGTGGGGCCCAGCCACTGCGACACGACTGTTCCCGCCCAATCCCCGCCGCTCGAGCGCCACATGCTGCTCGCGGCCACCGCGGGTGGGAGGCCTGCTCGCTAGCCCCTCAAACCAGGCCGGGAGGGCCCCTTCGGTCGGCGCCCGCGGCAAGAACGAGCGCCACTCCTGCCCTCCATTCCCTGAGGCGGGCACGCCCGAATTAGCGCCTAAGCCGGCCGAGCCACACCTGCCGAAGGGAACCCGCGGAGGCGCCCCCGACCCCCACCTGGGGCCCCTGCCGCCAACTACTACCAAGGGGCAAGTCGGGAGGCGGGGGCCGTAAAACCACCACGGGCCGCGCCGCCCGCCGCCCCGCGCGGGACGTTACCTGAGCACGCGGCCGCGCCGGCCTCCTCCCCTCCCCCAGGGCAGTGCTTGGCGCGGCAACGACGGCGGGAGAAGCCGGATCCGGCCCGCGTGGACACGGCCGATCTCCCCCAAACCGCGCACATTCCAAGGCCGCCGAAGCGATCCCTGCCCGCAGACCTGCCCCCACCTGAAGGTTGCGGGAACCCGGGCCCCACCCGTGACTGGTGCCTCGGCGGCGGCGGCGACAGTCCCCAGGCCCGGATGTCAGCGAGCGCCCTGGGGACCCACCTTGGGATAGTGCGAAGATCCCCAGATCCTTGGTTTGCGTCGGGCTGCTGCCGGGAGAACCAAACCTCCAGCAGCTTCTCGGTCCCTTCGAAAAAATGTGCAGCTTCCATCACCGTGAGACTAGCGAACAACCAACAACCACAGAAAATCAACTAAATTAAACCTCTTCTCCCGCCGCTGCCGCCGCCGCTGCGGATTGTTCCAGCTGTGTTACTAAAGTTCAGGTTCCTTTTTTTTTTGGCTATAATTTTATATTAACTTTTTTTAAAAAAGGACTAATAAAATTTTCCCGGCTTTGTGTGAGCGAAAGTTGAACGTGAGTCTTTTGGAAATAGAGGCAGATACAGTTCAGTCTCTTGTATTCCGCTGCTTCCCCGTTAGAGAGAGTAGAGCGAGCGCTAGCTAATATCGCCGGCCATACTGTGTAAGCGAGGGCGCTGCGTGAGCACCGCCTTTATATAACCCAGCGGCCCTAAAGGGCCAGGAAGTGACGCATAGTCCCGCCTCCATGGCCCATAGGTGCCGCCGCCTGTCAATCACTCGCGGCCGAGTGGTGGCTGGCTGGCCGAGGGCCTGTGGAGAGCGCCGGGAGCTGCCCACTGCGTTGCGGCTCGGGCTGTCCCTGGCCCGTAAGTGGGAGTCGGTGCTGTGATGTCCGGCTGGGGACTAGAAACCTCGGATCGAATGCAGAGTGGGTGGGGAGAGCGGGAACGGAATGAGGAAAGGCTCTGCAGAGCTTGTTAAGAAAATGGTTAACAGAAAACATGGGTGGGTCCTTAGGGGTGTTGGTGGGGTTCAGCGGGGACGGTGGCCAGCGCTGGGTTGGCGTTGTGGTTTTGATCTTGTGCAGTTCACCGCGACTGCTGAGATACTCGCCCATTCTTTAAAGTGTGTTTTCCCAAGGCAAACGCATTCAGGCGTTAAAACTAAACATTTGTCCGTGACGCGCACGTTGCCAGGGGTCGAATTAGAAGGCGCTTTAATTCTGCTCACGCCTTGGCTGATGTGCGAATGAATGCAGTCCTTGGCTGGTTTATACAATAGCCAGAAGCATTGTCTTCCCATTTCAGAAGAGAAAAGCAACGTGGCGCCCAGCCTTGGAGGGCTCCGGCTCTACCCACCTCCCACCGTGTGGCTCGCCGTGCCTCGCAGTTGGCTGAGCGCAGCAGCCACCGGGAAGCACTGGCAATTGTGTTACTCCATTAGGTCAACTGGTGGGAATTTATTCAGCAAAACTACTTCTAGAAACTGAAGGTGTTAAACATAATCTGAACTTACTTGATCATGTTTTTCTTTGAATTTTATCAAACTATGTATTAATTGATAGAAGTTCTCCTTACCCCTCCCCAAAATTTACCGTGCTGTCTTCTCATGTACTTAAGAAGGAGTTACCTGAAAATTAAGATAGCAGGGATTCCTGATGGTAACTTAAAGAATTGTCAGTCTAATATTTCATTAATCAATGTTAAGTATAAAACAGTCGTCAAGCCATGGCAAACAGTTTAACCTCAGATGGCAAAATTGTTGTAACAAAGTTATGACTTTTACTTTGAATTATGGGAAGAAAAAACCCAAGCTGACATAAAAATTGCTATTGTTACAAGACAAAAAGAATTTTCACTATCATCCTTAGAAAAAAACTTTCCCCAACATGAAATAAGATAATGTCAACATGAAAAATCCACTGAAAAAGACATGGTTTGGGTTTGCACTCTAGATACCCTGCAGAACAGCACCGTTTTACAATAACGTGGATTCATGTGTCGGTGAAACCTGTTGAAAGAAGCTATGTTGTGAGCTAGGTACACGTACTACTCTTTCCGTGTTCTATAAGCATCCGATTCAAACTGCGGATTAGGACAAAAGATAATAAATGTTGCTTATTTTATAACGATAAAAGAATGTGGTTACTCTACTTGGAATAAAGATAAAAGAAGTATTTCTGTGTTTTACAAGCTGTTCAATTATTTGATGGTTGCTTATTGAAGAATCTGCCTACTAAACCACCTCAAAAACTAATTGTGGTATAAACATAATTTGGCTTATAATTGCTTATAATTAGTTGCTTCTCAACTACTATTATGCTTTTTCCCAGTGCAATTTAAGTTAATATAAAAGTGCCAAGAATCTTGGCAAAGTAAATCCTTGTTAATTTGATATAGGATAATTTAAATAGACTCTACCAACTGGATTGGTCCTTTGTAAAATATATCATTTTTCTTGTTATCTTGAAGCTCAAAATTCCTTGTATACTCTGGTTTATCTTCAGATTGTAGAAATAATAAAAATAAAAATCCCTTGTACTAAGTTGGTTAATCTTTGCTTCAGTATTTTCCTGAACTCAATATGTCTGAAATACATTTATTGTTATTTCTAAACTGATTTTCTTTCCCAGCCCCTCAAGAGTGACCATTTTTTCCCCACATTTCCAGTTTTTTTTTTGAAGACGGGGTTTCATCATGTTTGTCAGGCTGGTCTTGAACTCCCAACCTCAGGTGATCCGCCCGTCTTGGCCTCCAAAGTGCTTGGATTACAGGCATGAGCCACTACGCCTGGCCCATTTCCAGTTTTTTAAAAATGGCTCATTGGACATAGCACTTTGCACACATAAAACACTTAAAGGACTCCCATCCTCTAGGCCTTCTTAAGTTATCTCTGATTGTACCCCTTCACTTTATTCTCTTCAGTAATCATTAATATTAAGATCTTACTCAAATTTTTTAAAATCCTTACTTGACCCCACTTCTACCTTCAGCTGTCACCCAATTTCTCTGCTTCCCTTAACAGTAAAACTCCCTAAAAGATGTAAAGACATGTTTATACTCATGGTCTCTGCCTCCTTATCTCTCCTTCAAATTCTCCAAATGGGTATTTATTCCTAGCACTTGACTGAAATGGCACTTCTCAAGGCCCACTTCTTGCCAAAGCCAGTGGTTGCCAAAGCCACTGAGACCAATGAACAGTTTCAATCCCCATTACTCAATCTTTCAATAGCTTGTGACACAATTAACTATGCCTTCCTTCTAGAAACGAGTCTCCAGGCTTTTCTGACATCTCTCTTTTTTTGGTTTTCCTTGTACATCTGAATTTTCTTCCCAATGCTGCAGTGCTCTTGGCTACTCCTCTCTTCTATATACATTTTCTCCCTAGGTGACTTACCTCATCCAGTCCATGGCTTTATGACCCACCTGTAATATTAATGACTTTCGAATTTATATCTCCAGCCCAGACATCATCCTTGAATTTCAGTCCTTTGAGAGACTTGCCTGACTATTTGAATGCTTAACAAGCATATAGAAGCTACCATTATTAGAAAAGAGCTGTTCTTTTTCACAGCACAATCTGCCTCCTCCCCACAAATGTGAAAAACACTAACAAAACCCAGCTATCCTCAACTCAAGCTTCCTGCTGACCTCTCCTTCTCTACTCTTATCTTTTCTTACCTCTTTATGGTCCGCCCTTTACACAACAAATCACCTCATTAAATAGTTGTTGCTTAAACCCAAAATCATCAATGATTCCGCTCTTTCCTGCATTGTCCTACATCCAACTTATCTTTAGCTGTGCTGATATTTCTAAAACATTTCAAGAATTTGTTCTGTCTTTACTTCTACCATCACCCTAGTTCAGAGCATAAAATTAGCTCCCCTGGGCTTCTGCAGTAGCTTTCTAAGTATAGTAGTCTTTGTCTTCACTTTGCCACCTCACTTGATTTAACACAGAACAGCTAGAGTGATTGTTTTTTTGTTTTTATTTGTTTAAGTGTCTCCATAGCCCAAGATAGAATGATGTTTTTAAAATATAACTCCAATTATGACACTTGTTAAAATTCTCCATTGGTTTCTCATTACACTTAAAATCAAAATTTCTTACCCTGGTCTTCAAATCCCTAAGTGATTTGGTCCTGAGTTAATTACCCTTCAACCCTTCAACCTTATCTCTACCATTCACTTTCTCTACTCCAGCCGTTCTGACCTGTCTCCCTTTACGTCATTTTCATTTATCTGAAATGCTCTTTCTCTCCTCTTGGTATATGGCTTGTTCATTCTTGTCATTTAGATCTTAGCTTAAATGTTGCCTCTTCTGAGAGGTTACTAAGCTACTATAGCAAAGAGATCTACAAATATAGTAACTCAAAGATTAAGGTTTATTTCTCTCTCACGTAACAGTACAGAGGTAGGCAAGTAGTCCAGGGCTAAGTGGGCAGCTCTTTTCCATGAGATCTTTCAGGGAACCAGGTTTCTAACCCATTTTGACCATAGAATAAAATATTTATTCTCGTTATTAAAGCTGGCTTAATCTGTCCACAGTCTAGCCTGGAAGAAGAAAAAAAGAAAGGGACAATAACTACTTTTCTTATACAATAAATAAGATATGGAAACTTTTATTTTGTTTTGTTTTGTTATTGTTTTTGTTTTGAGACAGGGTCTCATTCTGTCACCTGAGCTGGGGTGCCATGGCTCCCTCTCGACTCACTGCAGCCTCGACTTCCCCGGGCTCAAGTGATTCTCCCACCTCATCCTCCCAAATAGCTGGGACTACAGGCAAGCGCCACTATGCCTGGCTAATTTTTGTAGTTTTAGTAGACATCAGGTTTCACCATGTTCCCTAGGCTGGTCTTGAACTCCTGGACTGATGATCTGCCCACTTCAACCTCCCAAGGTGCTGGCATTACAAGAGTAAGCCACCACACCTGGCCTTAGATTCAATTTAAAGTGATGAAGAAGTGTGCTAGAACTGGCTTCCTCCGGTTTGTGAGAGCTAATTGTTACATTCTCAGAAATTTTGGTAGTCAGTTGACATCCCAGTGTTGGTTTGAAATTAGCCATGCTGTGAGTATTTAGGCCAGTGAAATTGGCAAACTCTATAATCAGAGTTCTCCATATCCTCAGCTAGGTAATTGTTAAACATTTACCGATTATTTAATGTTTACCAGTATACCTCTGGTTTTACAAAACTGTGATATTGATGGTGTTGAAAACATGGTTTTCTTTGCCAGGCACAGTGGCTAATGCCTGTAATTTCATCCCTTTGGGAGGCAAAGACAAGAGGACTGCGTTAAGCCCAGGAGTTCTAGACCAGCCTGGGCAACATACCGAGACCACCATCTCTATTTAAAATAGAAGAAAGAAAAAGAAAACATGGTTTTCTCTAATGTCAGTGCAAGTTTTACTGCCCAAGGCTGTTGTGGGACTTCGGAGATTATAAGTGAGAAAAGTGTTTTAGAAATTGTAAAACACCATGTAAAGATATGGTATTGGTACTGCAAAATACAGAAGAAACAGAAGCAAAAGTAATGAAGAAACAACACTGTAATGCCTCAGATTACATTGAATTACATTAATTTAAGTTTTAAATTAAACTGTGAACAAAAGTGCCTATATATAACCTGTCCCAAAAGCTGTTTGTCTTCTTTGGTGTAACTAGTGTGGATAGAGGAGATATACCAGAAATGAAAATACAATTTTATTTGATATGACTCTCCTCAATGTTCAGTATTGTGTTTCAGTTTATCAGACATAGGTGAAAGACAAGTAACAGAGGAAAGTGAAACTAATAAGAGAGAATAAAAGGCTCAGAATATAACACACTTAATAATAATGTTTCCTAGGATGAATTAAATATTTAACAGCAGATATATGATTAAAAATGAGAAAAGACAGGCCAGGTGTGGTGGCTCACACCTGTAATCCCAGCAGTTTGAGAGACCAAGGCAGAATGGTCACTTGAGGCCAGGAAATCAAGGCCAGCCTGGTCAACATAGCCAGACCCCGTCTCTATAAACAAACAATAAATAAGAAAAGATGAACAATGAACCTAATGGAAATGGACAAGGCCATTTATAAGCAGTGTGGTTGATGATTGTCCTGGCAAAATATGCCAATGTAATTTTCCATCAGCAATTACTCATTTTCATCAGTAATTAAATATTCAGTAAGCAAAGAATTTGTAAGTGCTGTTTGCAAATTTTATGTGGTTCATGAACACTTTCATTATTTCAACTTTAAAGTATTTAACCAGACAACCTCTATGAATGTTTTTAAATTTATTTTTTCTTTTGAATTTTTAAAATTGTTTTGGGAATTTTGCTTTTGTACTTACATTTTTTTTTGAGTCAGAGTCTCACTCTGTTGCCCAGACTGGAGTGCAGTGGCACAACCTTGGCTCACTGCAATCTCTTCCTCCCGGGTTCAAGCGATTCTCTAGCTTCAGCCTCTGGAGTAGCTGGGACTACAGGCACCAGCCGACATGCCGGGCTAATTTTTGTATTTTTAGTAGAGATGGGGTTTTGCCATGTTGGCCAAGCTGGTCTTGAACTACTGACCTCAAGTGATCCTCCCTCTCAGCCTCCCAAAGTACTGGGATTACAGGCATGAGCCCCAACACCTAGCCTATATTTACTTTTTATGTTAAATCTCAACTATGCTTATTCTGTTAGTTAAATGATTCAAGAGTAATTGGGCTGGCACGGTGGCTCATCCCAGCTACTTGGGAAGCTGAGGCAGGAGGATTGCTCAGAACCCAGGAATTTGAGGTTACAGTGAGCTATGATTGAGCCACTGTACTCCAGCCTGTGTAAGAGAACTAGACTGTTTCTAAAAAAAGGAAAGCAAAGGCCGGGCGCGGTGGCTCAAGCCCTTAATCCCAGCACTTTGGGAGGCCGAGGCAGGTGGATCACGAGGTCAAGAGATCGAGACCATCCTGGTCAACATGGTGAAACCCCGTCTCTACTAAAAATACAAAAAATTAGCTGGGCATGGTGGCGCGTGCCTGTAATCCCAGCTACTCAGGAGGCTGAGGCAGGAGAATTGCCTGAACCGAGGAGGCTCACCGAGGTTGCGGTGAGTGGAGATCAAGCCATTGCACTCCAGCCTGGGTAACTAAAGGGAAAAAAAAAAAAAAAAAGGAAAGCAAAAAGTAATTGTTTAGAAAGTGTTGTCAGAGGCCGGGCATGGTGGCACACACCTACAATCCCAACACTTTGGGAGGCCGAGGCGGATGGATCACCTGAGTTCAGGAGTTCAACCTGACAAAAATGGTGAAACCCTATGTCTACTAAAAATACAAACAAATTAGCTGGGCATGGTGGCAGGGGCCTGTAATCCCAGCTACTTGGGAGGCTGAGGCAGGAAAATAGCTTGAACCCAGGAGGCGGAGGTTGCAGTGAGCTGAGATTGCATCATTACACTCCAGCCTGAGCGACAAGGGCAAAACTCCGTCTCAAAAAAAAAAAAAGAAAATGAAAATGAAAGTGTTGGAGCTCAGAAACCAATACCACCATATATGGCTTGGTGAACTGAGGAAGTCTCAGGTCTCTCTGATTTACACCTCTCCCTACCCCCACTCTCTGTAAAATTGGAGTTCCTTTATCTTCCTGAGATCTAGACCATCAAAAAAAAAATTTTTTTTTCTTTCCCTGGAAGACCAGGAATGTAACTACACCAGAAAAGAACTTTTCACAGGATAATATACAATTTAATCTCTGCTCCCTAATCCATTCATTCTTCCTAGTAACAGAGTTCTTCTCCCTACTTCCCCAACCTGTTTTGCTAGCATGGTCTATAAGCTTCTGAACTACAATGAGGGTGGGCAATCACTCTGCAATTTTCCTCTGGTGCTCATCATGTAATCGTTAAATACATTTGTATGCCTGTTCTATTAAACTGCCTTATGACAGTGATTTTCAGTAAACCTTCAGAAGGCCTAGTGGAAGCCCTCCCTTTTCCCCTACAGTATATAAATACGAATTAAAGAGAATGTAAAGTTACATTTTATATTACATTTACATAAAGTTACATATTATAAAATAATCATGGAATTATTTTTAGATTAACCTCGATGATTATCTATTAAAACTTTAAAACAAACAATAAATGAACTAACATTTTTTAATTTTTATTTCATTTTATTTTTTTTCTTTAAGTTCTGACACTCAGTCCATATTTTATTTTTTTAAGACGGGGTTTCACCATGTTGGTCAGGCTGGTCTTGAACTCCCGACCTCAGGTGATCCACCTGCCTTGGCTCCAAAGTGCTTGGATTATAGGCGTAAGCCACCATGCCCGGCCATGAACTAAAGTTTAGTAACAAAACTTAAAATTAAAATTTTGTAGATAAGGCTAAAATTTTTTAATTTAATTTTTGAAAATGTAATGAAAACTAGGCATGACAGCTCACACCTATAATCCTAGCACTTTGGGAAGCCAAGGTGGACAGATCACCTGAGGTCAGGAGTTCAAGACCAGCCTAGCCAACATGGTGAAACATCATCTCTACTGAAAATACAAAAATTAGCTGGGCATGGTGGCAGGCGCCTGTAATCCCAATTACTCAGGGGGCTGAGGCAGGAAAATAGTTTTAACCCAGGAGGGAGAGGTTGCAGTGAGCCGAGATCATGCCACTACACTCCAACCTGGGCAACAGAGGAAGACTCAAAAAAAAAAAATCTGCAATTCTAACATTCCATGTCCCTTTTGCTACAAATGTAAAGAATCAGTATCACACTTTATTACATCTATACAAACATTTAAGAATAATATAAAAGTGCTCAGTTTTGCAAAATGTTCCTCAGCTACCCATCTGAAATTTCACCCTAATTTGAGTATGTCTGGTGTCCTAAGAGAAGCAAGAAAATGCTTGACACTAGGAAAAGATACCCTGTTAGGCTGAAAGCTATTGCATTCACACTGAGAGGAAGAATTTATTTGACAAGCGAATTATTTTGTCTTTTCTCTTATCTAACTGTTTCTGCTGTTCAGAAGCCTCCTCACATTCCAAAGCAAGGTCTTTCTCTTACTTCGACAGCAGCAGAAACCATTAAGCTTTATGGCATTTGTATTCGGTTGCCTTTTGTTTTGTAGACATAGAGCAAGTGATGTGAAGTGTTTCCCTGGGGTCTGGAATGGATATTTAAGTTTGTAAGTCACACAATGCTAGCCTGTATGCTGAATTCTAAGTAACAAAGGTGTCTGTGTGTTATTTAATAAATGCATTTTGGGGTCTGTGACATGCTGGGTTAAGGGCAGGGGCCCCTCTTGCTGGGTTTACAGGTCATGCTAGTTAGAGCTTACAAAATTATTTATTGACTATAGCTTCTTTTTTTTTTTTTTTTGAAGACGGGGTTTCACCATGTTGGTCAGGCTGGTCTTGAACTCCTGACCTCAGGTGATCACCTGCCTTGGCCTCCAAAGTGCTTGGATTACAGGCGTGAGCCACCACACCCAGCCTGACTATAGCTTCTAACAGCTTTTTATAGCTGTAGCTCGAAGTCCCCAAAACTCCCAATACTTCCCTAGTCTTTCTAGACCACTAAAAGACAAAGGTAGAAAGTTAAGAGGTCCCACTAATCACTATCATTGGGGTCCCACCTCATGATTGGGGTCTCATCAATCACTATCTCAAAACATAGGTCAAATTAAAATCTAAAAGCCCATGTTTTCTGAGGACAGATATTTATACAAATTCAGTTACTGAGTTTATTGCTCATGGTAAGTTTTTCAATAAAACATTTATAATTTATTGGTCTTATGGGGGAATTAGAGGCATCACCACTGTATTACAACTGAGCCATTAATTTTGTAGCTTTGTTGACACTAACTGGTTTACTTTCATGACACTGCTGAGGAATCAGTTCTTTCTGCAGAGGCTAAAACAAAGCCTTTTGAGAACTGTGCAAGTTCCTTTTGTATATTTACAAAAGCTTTATGTAGTCTGCTAATTTTTTCATCATTTACAATGTTCATCTTCTTAAAATTAGTGGTAACTCAGGCTGGGCGTGGTGGCTCAGCCCTATAATCCCAGCACTTTGGGAGGCCAATTTGGGCAGATCATCTGAGGTCAGGAGTTCAAGACCAACCTGGCCACCATGGTGAAACCTCATCTCTGTTAAAAATACAAAATTAGATAGGCATGGTAGTGCAAACCTATTCCTAACTACTTGGGAGGCTGAGGCAAGAGAATCGCTTGAACCCGGGAGGCAGAGGTTGCAGTAAGCCAAAATTACGCCATTGCACTCTAGCCTGGGTAACAAGAGTGAAACAACATCTCAAAAAAAAAAAAAAAAAAAAAAAAAAATATATATATATATATATACATTAGTGGTAACTGGTTTTGCTTTGTTTTTGGCCTTAACATTTTTTTGGCTGGTTGTATGAAACACATTCCTGGGGACTTCTGCCCTCTTCATTTGTTCTTGGCCATTGTCTCTCACCAGGCCTTCAATGAGCTTCTGACGCTCCAGGTTACACCATCTGCCTCGTGGTAAGTTTTTTTTTTTTTTGAGACAAAGTCTCACTCTGTTGCCAGGCTGGAGTGCAGTGGTGCAATTTCAGCTCACTGCAACCTCCGCCTCCCGGGTTCAAGCGATTCTCCTACCTTAGCTAGGACTATAGGCGCGCCATCGTGCCTGGCTAATTTTTGTATTTTTAGTAGAGATGGGTTTCACCATGTTGGCCAGAATGATCTCCATCTCTTAACCTGTGATCTGCCTGCCTTGGCCTCCGAAGTGCTGCATGGTAAGTTTTTAAGTCAAGAGTTATGGGAAGTAAGTTATTTAGAGTGTGTAATTTATAAATTCTTGGATAAATCAGCCCTATACACCCTACCTTCTCAAAATCTAATGTGTAACTACAGAAAACAGAATCAGGTCGGGCGTGGTGGCTCACGCCTGTAATCCCAGCATTTGGAGAGGCCGAGGCAAGCAAATCACCTGAGGTCTAGAGTTCAAGACCAGCTTGGCCAACTTGGTGAAACCCCATCTCTACTAAAAATACAAAAATTAACTAGGCATGGTGTCAAGCACCTGTAATCCCAGCTACTCGGGAGGCTGAGGCAGAAGAACTGCTTGAGCTCTGGAGGTGGAGGTTGCAGTGAACCGAGATGGCACCACTGCACTCCAGTTTGGGCAACAGAGACTCATTCTCAAAAAAAAAAAAAAAAAAAAAAGAGAAATCGAAGTAAATAGACCAAGTGCAGTGGCTCACGCCTGTATGTAATCCCAGCACTTTGGGAGGCCAAGGTGGGCAGATCACTTGAGGCCAGCCTGGCCGATATGATGAAACCCCATCTCTACTAAAAATACAAAAATTAGCCAGGCATGGTGGTACGTGCTAGTAATCCCAGCTACTCCGGAGGCTGAGGCAGGAGAATTGCTTGAACCAGGAGGTGGAGGTTGCAGTGAGCTGAAATCTCATCACTGCCCTCCAGTCTGGGCAACAAAGCAAGACTCTGTCTCAAAAACAAAAAAAAGTAAATAGGCAAAAAAAGAAACCAGAGGAAACAGAAATAATGCAGGAAGTAGACATAAACTTCCAAAGATAAAAGATAGCCATACTTCATCCAAATAAGAGAAAACACTCTATCCATAAAAACCAAACAGAACAATCACACAAAACCAGAACACTATGAATAAGGAGAATTCAAAGAACAAAAAAGAGTGCTAGGAAATTAAAGCTAGGATTGCTGAGATTTTTTAAAAATTGGAGACTGGCCAACATAATGAGACTCTCTCTCTACAAAATTACAAAAAAATTAGCAGATCATGGTGGCACCTGTGGGTAGTCCCAGCTACTCCAAAGGCTGAGGAGAGAAGATTGCTTGAATCTACAAGTTTGAGGCTGTGGTGAGTCATGATCACACCACTACACTCCAGCCTGGGTGACAGATCAAGACTGTCTCAAAAAAACCCCAGAAAATTTAAAGTGAGAGATAAATTTAAAGAACTTTCCAAGAAAGTTGGATAAGTCAGAGATGAAAAACAGGAGAAAAATGAAAGGAAAATTAGTCAACGAGTCCCCATATCCAGATAATAAGAGTTCAAGAAATGAAAAGAAAGGAAGTAATTTTCAAAGAAATAATACAATAAAAATTTCAGGCTGGGCGCGGTGGCTCACGCCTGTAATCCCAGCACTTTGGGAGGCCGAGGCGGGTGGATCACGAGGTCAAGAGATCGAGACCAGCCTGGTCACCAAGATGAAACCCCATCTCTACTAAAAATACAAAAATTAGCTGGGCAGGGTGGTGCGCTCCTGTAGTCCCAGCTACTTGGGAGGCTGAGGCAGGAGAATTGCTTGAACCCAGAAGGCGGAGGTTGCGGTGAGCCAAGATCGTGCCATTGCACTCCTGTCTGGGTAACAACAGCGAAACTCCGTCTCAAAAAAAAAAAAATTCAGAACAGAAGAACATAAGTTTCTGGCCAGGTACAGTGGCTCATACCTGTAATCCCAGCACTTTGAGAGGCTGAGGCAGGCAGATCACCTGAGGTCAGGAGTTCGAGACTAGCCTGGCCAGCATTGTGAAACCCATCTCTACTAAAAATACAAAAATTAGCAACAAAGTGAGACTCCGTCTTAAAAAACATTTTTTAAAAATTTTTAATAGGTCACAATAAAAGGATAAAGAATCAGAATGCATCGAACTTCTCAACAGCAACATTGGAAGCTTAAAGACAATGGAGCAACACCTTTAACATTTTGAGTAAAAATTTTTTTTATTTTTCAGTTAATTAAATTAATTTATTATTATTATTATTTTGCAATGGAGTCTTACTTTGTTGCAAGAGCAAGAGGCTGAAATGCAGTAGCATGATCTTGGCTCACCACAACTTCAGCCTCCCAGGTTCAAGTGATTCTCCTGACTCAGCCTCCCAAGTAGCTGGGATCACAGGCATGTACCAACACCATGCCTGGCTAATTTTTGTAATTTTAGTAAAGACGGGGTTTCACCATGTTGCTCTGGCTGGTCTCGAACTCCTTATCTCAGGTAATCCACCCACCCTGGCCTCCCAAAGTGATGGGATTACAGGCGTGAGCCACTGTACCTGGCCTATTTTATTTTATTTTGTGAGATGGAGTCTCACTCTGTTGCCCAGGCCGGAGTGCAATGGAGCGATCTTGGCTCACTGCAAGCTCCGCCTCCCAGGTTCAAGCGATTCTATTGCCTCAGCCTCCCAAGTAGCTGGAACTTATGGGTACATGCTGCCATGCCTGGCTCATTTTTGTATTTTTAGTAGAGACGGGGTTTCACCACGTTGGCCACACTGGTCTCAAACTCCTGACCTCAAGTGATTTGCTCCCAAAGTGCTGTGTTTTTTTAATCACGTAGAATGATATTGTTATTAGGGTAATAGAATGAAAATATTAAATAATTAGTTAACTTCTATTCATGGCTTATTCTACACTCATTTGAGAAGGAGAAAAACTGGAATAATTAGAACAATAAACTATGACTATAAATATATTTTCTCTGAGGATATTGGTTTTCTCCTTCTTACAAACAGGTTTTATTGGGTTTCGTCCGCAATTGTATTTCACATTATCTCATGGAGCAGGGACTCTGGGTGGGTGTCCCTGTGCAGTACTTGGCAGGGCATGTGGCCAGGAGAGACAGAGCAGTATAGCTAGTCAGGCCCAGAAGGGGAGAAGGCGGGCTGGGGGCTTCTTAAAACCTACTGAGGGGCTGGACGCAGTGTCTCACACCTGTAATTCCAGCACTTGGGGAGGCCAAGGCCAGAAGATCACCTGAGGACAGGAGTTTGAGACCAGCCTGACCAACATGGTGAAACCCCATCTCTACTAAAAATGCAAAACTTAGCCAGGCATGGTAGAGCACCTGTAGTCCCAGCTACTTGGGAGGCTGAGGCAGGAGAGTTGCTTGAGCCCAGGAGGTGGAGGCCAAGATCGGCCACTGCACTCTAGCCTGGACAACAACAACAAAAACCTACTGAGGCCACAGTTGGGGTTGGGGGTAGGAGGGCGTTAGAGTGGAGAAGGTCAGGCTTAGCCCCAACAACTCAGAATTCCACTTCCTTCCTTGTACATGCCTCACTTTCCCCACCCGGCCCGGGGCAGGTTGGAGGGTCTGAGGTCTGTTGGTCGGAGGGTCCTAGGGAAACCCAGCCACTTGGGAGCCTATTTAGCATCGTGTCCAGGTCCCCTTTCCCATGGGCCTCATTTCCCAGCACCGTCTCCACTGTCCCTGCCTCGTTCTTCGGGGAAAAAAATATATATTTTTCTTGTGTTAATACTTCCTGAAACTTTTGCGGATACAGAAACCACAAACTGATCAGCTGACAAAAGGGGGAAGAGGCAGGCAACCGGAAACCTTTGGGGACCAGTTCCCTCCAAGCCCAGGTTTCTTCTCCCCAGCACAGCTCGGCCCACAACGAGGACATGCCAGCAGAGACCCTTACCCTACACGTAACCGGATATGCCCTCGACCCCTTCCCGTACAGCCCTGAGTCCTGCGAAGGACCAAGGCAAGGGGAGCAAAGCTGCCACTCACAGACAGGTTGATTGGCAGCACTGAACAAGGTTAAGAAAAAAAAAAGATGAAAACACAGATAAACCCACAAACCCCGACGGGGAGACGATGTGCGGAGAGAGCGTGCTGGGAGCCTCAGTAACCCGCCTCCTCCTGGTAGTAAGGGGGATATTCAGGGACCTCCCGTAGTTGCTGGAGGGGGCCCAGCCAGCCACTGTGCCTTGCAGTCAGTACTTGGGATCATATACCTGCCAGCCCAGGCCAAGGACCTGACCGTTCTGGTTGGCACCCTGCATGTAGCCCATCTGCAAGGGACATGGAGGAGTTGTCACACTTGTTGGTTCCCAGCTTGGTGTTGTGGATGTGCCCCTGGGTCTCGGGAGCCATCATGCCTACCTGACTGGCACACTTGTTTGTATCCTTCCGGAGGCTGATGGTCCAGTGGTCCATGGGGACGGGTCGTAGAGATGCCTCCTTGCGTGGTAGGCGGTAGGAGGTCATGCCTGACTGGCTGGTGCATTTGTTGGTGTCCATCTGGAGCCCAGTGACTCGCTGGCCAGCCTTAAAGGCGGCTTCGTGGAAGTTTCGCTCCTGCTTCTCCGGGTACTTGATGCCAATGTCCACCCCGCGCTGCAGATCCTGAGTCTTGGCCTTCCCTCTCAGGGCGAGAAGAGACACCAGCACCTGTGTCGGGTTCCCACTCTCCAACAGGTTGCTGGCCTCGAATGGGTCCATGGGGTTCTTGCCGTAGTTGACCAGGGCCTTGATGAAGTTGGAGAGGTTTTCTAGCTGGCGCCAGTTCTGCATGGAGCAGTTGATCCTGGGGACTGAGCCCGGCTGTAGCTTGTTCATGAGCGTGCATAAGATAATTACGTCCTTCAGGCCCTTCCGGAAGTCGGGGCCGATGGAGAAGCTGGCAAGTTCCTCTATCCAGCTGCGAAGCTCTGCCTCCTTCTGGGGGTCATATTTGGACAGGAGCAGTTCTTGACCTCAGCCAACAGCTGGTACCAGCGGTCCTTGTTGAGCTGCGTGGAGCTTATGGCTGGGGAGCGCATCGGCGGGATGGGACCACCAGGCGGGCATGGGGCTGGGATGCGCTCCTCTCAGGAGATAGATAGATATACAGATATATATGGGGGCGGGAGAGAGAAGGGTTGTCACTCTGTCGCCCAGGCTGGAGTGGAGTGGCGTGATCTCGGCTCACTGCAACTTCTGACTTCCGGGTTCAAGTGATTCTCCTGCCTCAGCCTCCTGAATAGCTGGGATTACAGGCAGGCGATGCACAGCTAATATTTGTATTTTAGTAGAGTCGGGGTTTCACCATGTTGTTCCAGCTGGTCTCGAACATCTGACCTCAGGATCCGCCCGCCTCGGCCTTCCAAAGTGCTGGGATTACAGGCGTGAACCACTGCACTGGGCCCTTTCAGGATATTTTTATGTATTCTGGGCATGGTGGTTCACTGCTGTAATCCCAGCACTTTGGGATGCCAAGATGGGAGGATCACTTGAGTCCAGGAGTTTGAGACCAGCCTGGGCAACATAGCAAAACCAAGTCTCTACTAAAAAGAAAAAAAAAATTATTGGAGCATGGTGGCAAGCTCTTGTAATTCCAGCTACTTGGGAGGATGAGGCTGATGGATAGCTTGAGTACAGAAGTTCCACGCTATAGTGAGCTATGATCAGTCTACTGCGTTCCAGTCAGGGTGACAGAGTGAGAACCTATCTTTAACTCTATCTATCTATCTATCTATCTATCTATCTAGTATTTTTATGTGGAGCTTAAGAAGGTTTTCTGTTATCTGGTCACAGGTTTTAGTTGGTACTTAAAACTACCAATCATTCTAGAAGCTACAGGGGTAGTTGGGAACACTTAGCACCCACCCCAATTTTTTTTTCTACCAATGCACTGATCTAGGACCATTCCTTTTTTTTTTTCTTTCTTTCTTTTTTTTTTTTTTAAAGACAATCTCACTTTGTTGCCCAGGCTGGAATGCAGTGGCAGGCAATCTCAGCTCACTGCAACCTTCGCCTCCTGGCTTCAAGTAATTCTTCTGCTTCAGCCTCCTGAGTAGCTGCGACTACAGGCGTGTGCCACCATGCCCAACTAATTTTTGTATTTTTAGTAGAGACAGGGTTTCACCATGTTGGCCAGGATGGTCTTCATCTCTTGACCTCATGATCCACTCGCCTTGGCCTCCGACAGTGCTGGAATTAAAGGTGTGAGCCACCATGCAGGGCCATTTTTGTATTTTTAGTCGAGATAGGGTTTCACCGTGTTGGGCCAGGTTGGTCTTGAACTCCTCGCCTCAAGTGATCCACTCGCCTCAGCCTCCCAAAGTGTTGGGATTACAGGCGTGAGCCACTGAACTGGCCTAATCACATCATTCTTAAACTACCTGACCTTTTGGAACTAACAACTGCGGCTAGGAATTTTCTATTTTGCCTCTCTATCCACAATACTGCATTATCTACATAAAATTGCAGCTCTTCCATTATATTGTGGAATGGCTGTAAAGTAGCTCAAGTGTCATCTGATACCCCATAGCACAACTAAACCCATGTCACTTAGCAACATTTCCCTTCTCTGCTCTCCCAGCTCCTGTCGGGAAGCCTGCTCTGAAACTGTGGAACTTGGGAGGGGTGAAGGAAAATCCAGGAATTTTCAAAGGCGGTAGATGGCTTTTGGTTTTGAAGAGTGGTTTTTGTTTTTCTTTCTTCCTCTTTTTCTTTATTAATGGATTAGAATGTATAAATTAGTTTACTGCACAATGGAAGATTCAGAACACAAACACGTTTAACTAGAATAGTATCCTTTAGCACTGGTGGTGCCGCACCTTTATTGCTAAAGACTTGCTGTTGGGAAATGCGGATACTTCCCTTCTTACACTTCGGGTTACAGCCCTGTCCAGTTAAGCAATATGCTACTGCACACTGGAGACCTGAATTTAAATGAGTTACAACTAACTTTTATATAGGGCAGCAAGGTCCATGAAAAGAAAAATAAATGAGTACAAATGATAAAAGAATCACTCCTTTCTTTTTTTTTCTTTTTTTCTTGAGATGGAGTCTCACTCTGTCACCTAGGCTGGAATGCAGTGGTGCAATCTCTACTCACTGCTACCTCCACCTCCTGGGTTCAAGTGATTCTCTTGCTTCAGCCTCCTGAGTAGCTGAGATTACAGACACCCACCATTATCCCTGGCTAATTGTTGTATTTTTGTAGAGACAGGATTTCACCATCTTGGCCAGGCCGGTCTTGAATGCCTGACTTCAGGTGATCCACCCATCTCAGCCTTCCAAAGTGCTGGGATTACAGGTATGAGCCATGGTGCCCGGCTCTTTCTTTCTTTTTTGAGTCAGAGTCTCGGTCTTTCACTCAGACTGGAGTGAAGTGGGGCCATCTCGGTTCACTGCAACCTCCACCTCCCTAGTTCAAGAGAGCATCTCCTTTCTGTATAACATCTGGTATAATTATAATTCTGAGGGGATAAAGCAAATAAACACCAGCCTATTTGGACAAAGCTAAGCTAAAATTACTGCAACACCTTGTTCTCATAACTGAGTTCTTTAAAAAATTAAGCTATAAAATATCTGTTGGTTAATAATTAAAATAGAAATTATAACAAATAGTCATATGTAATTAAATTCATAGTAAAATACTTGAATTTTTTTTTTGAGACAGAGTCTCTCTCTGGTTGCCCAGGCTGGAGTGCAATGGCGTGATCTCAGCTCACCGCAACCTCCACTTCCTGGGTTCAAGTGACTCTCCTGAGTAGCTGAGATTATAGGTGCCTGCCACCACACCTGGCTAATTTCTGTGTTTTAGTAGAGATGGGTTTCACCATGTTGGTCAGGCTGGTCTCACACTGCTGACCTCAAGTGATCAGTCTATCTCGGCCTCCCAAAGTGTTGGGATTACAGGTGCGAGCCACTGCACCTGGCCGATACTTGAATTTTTTTTTTTTAATTCAGGGGAAAGCGAGAATGCAGTCCACACTACCACATGTTGTGCAGTCTAGTTTCCCACATTTGAAGTAATCGCGGGGGTCAACACATTGGAGTACAATGGATAAGCCTCGCCCTGGGAAAACCACTTTGTGATCACGGTATCTCCCTACCAGGTAACAATACTTGAATTTTTAACTGCTAAAGGCAGAAATGATTTATTTCCTTTTATCCAAAATGATTTTTATTTTTCATTTACCTTTTTTCAAAAGTATTTAATAATTGCAAACAGTGTTGGAAATAGATGCTCAGTGCCACAAAGAAAAATTAGCACTGAGAGGAAGGATCTTTCTGCAGTGGAATTCTTACTTCCTGGATGGCAGGAAGGGGACTCTCACTAGCCATCTTGCCGCAAGAGTACAAAGAACAAAAGGAATACACACAAACTTATTCCTTACCCATTTGGGGTCGTCTTTACTGTTGTGTCTGCTCTCCGTCAGCTGGAGTCAAACCTCACAATCTAAATTAAAATCCAATTAACTAACAACTTAAAACCTTTCTTTTTCTTTTTTTTTTTTTTTGAGATGGAGTTTGGCTCTTTTCACCCAGGCTGGAGTGCAATGGCACGATCTCGGCTCACCGCAACCTCTGCCTCCTGGGTTCAGGCAATTCTCCTGCCTCAGCCTCCTGAGTACCTGGGATTACAGGCACGCGCCACCATGCCCAGATAATTTTTTGTATTTTTAGTAGAGACGAGGTTTCACCATGTTGACCAGGATGATCTCGATCTCTTGACCTCGTGATCCACCCGCCTCGGCCTCCCAAAGTGCTGGGATTACAGGCTTGAGCCACCGTGCCTGGCCTTTAAAACTTTTCTAAACAGGTAAAAGCAATGGAGAGCTGGGACATATCTGCGAGCATGTCCAGCACAGATCTCTTGGTTAAAGTACAAGAACATAGAGTGTACTATGTACCGGTAAGCACAGCATGTCTAACAGCTACATAGGATAGGGCTTAACAAAGTTATTAGCATACTTATTATTTAACAAGAAAGAAAACTTTAAAAAGGAACTTTGCTACTTCTCACAACAGTATAGCCAATATCTATAAATAAATGCATGTTTTTATGATGTCAGGATGGATTTCAACATCATATTTTCTTTTTTCATACCTCCTTCACAGAAGAAAGTCATTTTTTAAAAAGCTACTTTAGGGATTTTGACGTGCTCTCGTGAGATTTGGGTCTTTTCCTAAGTTGGCGCTCACCAAGGAGAAAGCCATGTTCCGTTTGAGCACCAAGATCGTGAAACCCAATGGCGAGAAGCCAGACGAGTTCGAGTCCGGCATCTCCCAGGCTCTTCAGGAGCTGGAGATGAACTTGGACCTCAAGGCTCAGCCCAGGGAGCTGAATATTACAGCAGCCAAGGAAATTGAAGTGGGTGGTGGCTGGAAAGCTATCATAATCTTTGTTCCTGTTCTCAACTAAAATCTTTCCAGAAAATCCAAGTCCGGCTAATACACGAATTGGAGAAAAAGTTCAGTGGGAAGCATGTTGCCTTTATCACACAGAGGAGAATTCTGCCGAAGCCAACTCGAAAAAGCCGTATAAAAAATAAGCAAAAGCGTCCCAGGAGCCATACACTGACAGTCGTGCACGATGCAATCCTTGAGGACCTGGTCTTCCCAAGTGAAACTGGATGGCAGCTGGCTCAAAAGTGCTTCATTTGGACAAAGCACAGCATAACAATGTGGAACACAAGGTTGAAACTTTTTCTGGTGTCTGTAAGAAACTCACGGGCAAGGATGTTAATTTTGAATTCCCAGAGTTTCAATTGTAAACAGAATGACTAAATAAAAAATATATTCACAGGATAAAAAAAAAAAAAAAAAAAAAGGCTGGGCGCAGTGCCTCATGCCTGTAATCCTAGCACTTTGGGAGGCCGAGGTGGGTGGATCACCTGAGGTCAGGAGTTCAAGACCAGCCTGGCCATCATGGTGAAACCCCATCTTTAAAACGAAAAAAAAGCTGCTTTAAAAGTATATGTGTTGTGGCCGGGTGTGGTGGCTCATGCTGGTAATCCCAGCACTTTGGGAGGCTGAGGTGGATGTATCACCTGAGGTGAGAAGTTTGAGACCAGCCAGACCAACAAGGTAAAATCCTATCTCTACTAAAATAAAAAAATTAGCTGGGCATGGTGGCAGGTACCTGTAATCCCAGCAATTCTGGAGGCTGAAGCAGGAAAATCGCTTGAACCTGGGATGCAGGAGTTGCAGTGAGCCAAGATCATGCCATTGCACTCCAGCCAGGGCGATAGAGCAAGACTGTCTCGGAAAATAAAGTATGTGTTGTAATATGACCAGATACCAAAGTACCCACAATTTTCTGATATGTGCCCATTAAAAAAAGTTATCTTAGTGCTAAGGTATTGCCTAATTCCAGAAGAAAAAAAAGGTATCTACTTTTATACTGGTGACAATAGTGACATTCTCTTTAAATATTTGTAATTCTTGCATTCTGTGGAATAATACTCATTAGTTGAGTTTATATTGAAATGTAGAAATTCCTGTTTCAGAAATTTTACGTATTTAGTATTTGAAGGCTCCTGATTTTTGTGCTTTCTTATTACATCGTGTAAATACACAGTATATATGAGATTTTGCCAAGTTGAAAACTATAATTGTGGATTGCAAATAATGATAAACAAGTTAGGTGTAAAATGAGAAGGTTAGGTGTATTTATGAATATCTACTTGGGTAGATTCTGTTCACAGTCTCTAATTGCATGACTTAAAGTTCTCTCTCTCTCTCTCTTTTTTAATTGAGAAAAAGACAGGGCAGATGGGGGTATTACTATGTTGTCCAGGCTGTTCTTGAACTCCTGGCCTCAAGGGATCCTCCAGCCTTGGCCTCCCAAAGTGCTAGGACTACAAGCATGAGCTACCATGCCTGGCCTATGTCAGCTTTTTAAGAACCTTGAGATCAGGCCTGGCGTGGCGGCTCAAGCCTGTAATCCCAGCACTTTGGGAGGCTGAGGCAGGTGGATCACGAGGTCAAGAGATCGAGACCATCCTGGTCAACATGGTGAAACCCCATCTCTACTAAAAATACAAAAAATTAGCTGGGCATGGTGGTGTGTGCTTGTAATCCCAGGTACTCAGGAGGCTGAGGCAGGAGAATTGCCTGAACCCAGGAGGCGGAGGTTGTGATGAGCCGAGATCGCGCCATTGCACTCCAGCCTGGGTAACAAGAGCAAAACTCTGTCTCAAAATAAAAAAAGAAGCTTGAGATCAAAGAAATGAAAAATTTCTGAAAATTTTCATACTTAAATTGATGGTTAGAAACCTGCAACCAAGATTTAATAGCCTTGTTTTATAAAAATGTACCAAAACAATTAGAAAAACATATTTAACAGCTTTTAAACAAAACTTTCTCATAAATTATAGTTTAATATAATTATAAATTAATAAATGGCATTAAGTTACATAGATTATTCGTCACGTGACTGACCATCTGGTTTCTTCCAAAGGCTGCCACAACCGCTGCAGGCCAGGCTGAGGCGTGAAGAACCCCCGAATTCCTATATCTAGAAGGATTCGGTTGTCTCATCTAGGACATTTTAAGGAAACATATTCTCCCTATTTCCCTGCTCCTGACCAATTTACACAGATTGCAGGGAATCCATAGGATCTGGAGACTGAGAGAGAGGTGCTAAAAGGAAGAGTGACAAACATGGACTTTTAAAAACTGTTGAATCAGGTATTTTTTGGTTACAAGTAAAAGAAAGCTATCCTAACCCAATTTAAAAGGGGATGATCAGCCAGGGGCAGTGATGCATGCCTATAATTTCAACACTTTGAGAGGCCAAGGAGGGTGCATCACTTGAGTTCAGGAGTTGGAGACCAGGCCTGGCAACATAGCAAGACCCCAACTCCAAAAAAATTTAAAAATTAGTCAAGTGTGATAGTGCACACCCGTAGTCCCAGCTACTCTGGTGACTGAGGTAGAAGGATCATTTGAGCCTGGGAGGTTGATTACACTGAGCCATGATTACACCACTGCACTCCAGTCTGGGCCACAGAGCAAGACCTTGTCTCAAAAAATAAATAAAAATTAATTAATTAATTAAAAGAGGGTGGTAAGAAGTCCAGCGTGGAAGCTCACAGATCCCAAGTAGAAGTCTTAAATGTCAAAGTTGTCAGCTCACTACTCTCTCCACCTTTCTCTGGGATTGCATGGTTTTTGCATCTGTTGGCACATCCAGGCTATGGCTTATCTCTGATGACTGAATTTCTCCATTTACGAGCATATATACCAAAAAATGGCTGCCCCTCCTCACACTACCTGACTCTCCAGTTCTAGTGTCCTCCACTGAGCTACTGACTCAAAGTCGAAGTCTCTAGGTTCAAATTAGCAAGCAAAAGAATCGGATTGGTGTTCACGTAAGCAGCACATATACTAAAATTGGACCAATATGGAGAAGATTAACATAGTCACTGTGCAAGGATGACACCCAAATTTGTAAGGCATCCCATGTGAAGGGGGAAAAGCATCTGAATAGATTAGGTGTTCTTCTGTGATCAATCAGCTGTGGCTATGGAGACAAGGTCTAATGGTGGGTAGCATAACTGTCTCTGCCAGGGACTCTGTGATAGGACAAATTTTCTGAGATGGGGAAGTGGGTAGGGATAAGACATTTAGTATCTCAAATTCCTAGACATCAGATAAGTTGAAATGGACTTTCTGAGTTGGACTTTTTCAGGCTCTATTTCTCGAGTTGGAGGTTCACGCTCTGGAGGGAAGAAGGGTCAAACCACATCAGTTTATTCTCCTTATTCCAAAAAAAAAAAGGCGGGATTTTGGAGTGTGGCACATACAGCTTGGTTTATTAAAAATTAAAGTGGTCGCTGGGTGCAGTGGCTCACTCCTGTAATCCCAACAGTTTGGGAGGCCAAGGCAGGCAGATAATGAGGTTAGGAGTTCAAGACCAGCCTGGCCAACATAGTGAAACCCAGTCTCTACTAAAAATACAAAAAATTATCCAGGAATGGTGAGGCAGGAGAATTGCTTGAACCTGGGAGGTGGAGGTTGCAGTGAGCCAAGATCGAGCCATTGCACTCCATCCCAGGCGACAGAGCGAGACTCACTCACAAAAAAAAAAAAAAAATTGGAGTGATCTGGCCAGGCATGGTGGCTCATGCCTGTAATCTCAGCACTCTGGAGGGCCAAGGCAGGTGGATCACTTGAGGTCAGGAGTTCAAGAGCAGCCTGGCCAATATGGTGAAATCCCATCTGTACTAAAAATATAAAAATTAGCAGGGCATGGTGGGAGCACACATGTAATCCCAGCTACTCAGGAGGCTGAGGCAGGAGAAATGCTTGAACTCAGGAGGTGGAGGTTGCAGTGAGCCGAGATTGCGCCACTGCACTCCAGCCTGGTGACAGAGCGAGACTCCATCTTAAAACAAAACAAAACCAAAAATTAGCTGAATGTGGTGGTGCATGCCTCCTGTTTTCAAGCAGGAGAATTGCTTGAACCTGGGAGGTGGAGGTTGCAGTGAGTTGAGATCATACCACTGCACTCGAGCTTGGGTTGCAGAGTGAGACTGTCTCGAGAAAAACAAAAAAGAAAAGGAAAAATAGAAATGCTGTTATATACAAGCATACCTCTAATATATTGCAGATTCAATTTCAGACCACCCCACAATAAAGTGAATATTGCAATAAAGTGAATCAGACACACACTTAAAAAAAAAAAAAAAAAGATGTGCTTAATTAGCCAGCGATGCAAGTTCAAAAAAAGAGAAAGACTGATAAGGTTACTTATATCTGAATTTTTCTCGTTAGTCCCAACCACACCCCAGAATAAGCTTAGGTTTAGAACTAATTAATTAATTAATTAGTTAAAACATTTGCTCATTCAAAAAATATTCATTGAGAAATTATAAGGCAGAGTGTTAGGTCAAAGTATGAAAATCAACTCTTACACTGACATGAAATTTGCATAAGAAGTTTGGTGTAAAAATGAAAAAGTATGGAGATCAAAGCCAGCAATTCTTTGTATTTATTATTATTTTATTTTATTTCTAAGATAAGGCAAGAGAATGAGCCTTTATTTGATATGACTATGGGTTCCAAAACCGATATTTCCCAGTTGTTGAAGGAGGTGACCAGGAAGTCTAAACATGAGTAACTATGCAATACATATTAAAAATTCATTATGGGCCGGACATGGTGGCTCACGTCTGTAATCCCAGCACTTTGGGAGGCCGAGGTGGGTGGATCATGAGGTCAGGAGTTCAAGACCAGCCTGGCGAAGATGGTGAAACCCTGACTCTACTAAAAATACACACAAAAAATTAGACAGGCTGGGCGCGGTGGCACACGCCTGTAATCCCAGCACTTTGGGAGGCCGAGGCGGGTGGATCACAAAGTCGAGAGATCGAGACCATCCTGGTCAACATGGTGAAACCCTGTCTCTACTAAAAATACAAAAAAATTAGCTGGGCACGGTGGCGCGTGTCTGTAATCCCAGCCACTCAGGAGGCTGAGGCAGGAGAATTGCCTGAACCCAGGAGGTGAGGTTGCGGTGAGCCGTGATCGCGCCATTGCACTCCAGCCTGGGTAATGAGCGAAATTCCGCCTCAAAAAAAAAAAAAAAAAAAAAAAATCAGCCCTGTGTGGTGGCAGGCACCTGTAATCCCAGCTACTTAGGAGGCTGAGACAGAGAATTGCTTCAACCCCAGAGGTCGAGGTTGCACTGAGCTGAGATCGAGCCACTGAACTCCAGCCTGGTAGACAGAGCCAGACTCCCTCTCAAAACAACAACAACAAAAATCATTATGGGTCATGCCTGTAATCCCAGCACTTTGGCAGGCCAAGGTGGGCTGAGTTCTAGATAGCTAGAACTCAGAAGTTCAAGACCAGCCTGGGCAACATGGAGAGAGCACATCTCTGCCCAAATTATAAAAATTAGTCAGGCATAGGCCGAGCGTGGTGGCTTACACCTGTAATCCTAGCACTTTGGGAGGCAGAGGCGGGCGGATCTCCTGAAACTCTGACTCTAGAAAGATACAAAAAATTAGCCAGGATTTGTGGCATGTGCCTGTAGTCCCAGCAACTCAGGAGGCTGAGGCAGAATTGCTTGAACCCTGGAGGCGAAGGTTGTGGTGAGCCTAGATGGCGCCACTGCACTCCAGCCTGGGTGACAGAGTGAGACAGAGTGAGACTGGGCAACAGAGTGAGACTCCATCTCCAAAAACAAAAACGAATTAGCTAGGCCTAGTGGCACAGGCCTGTAGTCGGTAGGGAGGATCATCTGAGCCTGTAGGAGGTTGAGGATGCAGTGAGCCATGTTCCTGAAACTGCACTCCAGCCTGGGTAACAAGAGAGACCCTGTCTCAAAAAAAAAATCATTATATTATAGAAGATTGCAGGCCAGGTGCAGTGGCTCATGCCTGTAATCCCAACACTTTGGGAGGCCAAGGTGGGCAAATCACTTGAGGTCAAGAGTTCCAGACCAGCTGGCCAACATGGTGAACCCTTACTCTATTAAAAATGCAAAAATTATAAGAACTCTAAGAAGAAAAAAAACCAAAAACTCTAAGTAAAAAAAAAAAAGCAAAAATTACCTGGATATGGTGGTGGGTACCTGTAATCCCAGCTACTAGGGTGGTTGAGGCACAATAACCACTTGAACCCAGAGGAGGAGGTTGCAATGAGCTGAGATTGTGCCACTGCACTCCAGGGAACAAACAAAATCAGACTTCTAGAAAGGCACAGGGGCTCAAGCCTGCAATCTTAACATTTTGGGAGGCCAAGGTGAAAGAACTGCTTGAGGCAGGAGTTTGAGACCAGCCTGGGCAACAGAGTGAGATCCTGTTCTACAAAAATTATAAAATTAGCCAGGCATGACGACATGCTCCCTGATCCCTATTACTCAGGAGGATGAGACTGGAGGAGTTCGAGACTGCAGGGAGCTATGGTTGCACCACTGCACAATCCCAGCACTCTGGGAGGCCGAGGCGGGTGGATCACGAGGTCAAGAGATCGAGACCATCCTGGTCAACATGGTGAAACCTCGTCTGTACTAAAAATACAAAAAATTAGCTGGGCATGGTGGTATACGCCTGTAATCCCAGCTACTCAGGAGGTTGAGGCAGGAGAATTGCTTGAACCGTGGAGGCAGAGGTTGTGGTGAGCTGAGATCACGCCATTGCACTCCAGCCTGGGTAACAAGAGCAAAACTCCGTCTCAAAAAATAAATAAACAAACAAACAAATAAATAAATAAATAAAACTATCAAACGTCTCTCTATTGGATGAGGATGCAGGCAGACTAAGGAAGGGCTGCCTGCCTCCCCCTGATAGGGTATGAGAAGAGCCTGATTGATGCCTGTAGCAGTTTCTTCAGGCTGCTGTCACAAATTGCCACAAACTGGGTGGCTTATAACAACAGGAACTGATTAGCTCACAGTCCTGGAGGCCAGATGTCTGAAATCAAGATGTCTGGAGGCCGTGATCTCTCTGCAGCCCACAGGGGAGAATCCTTCTGTGCAGATTCCAGGTTCTGGTGTTGCCTGAAGGCCTCGGCAGTCCTTGCTTTATGGCAGCATGACTCAAATCTCTGTCTCCACATGACCGTCTTCCCTCTGCATCTGTGTAAACAAACTTCTGTCTTATTCCACAGACACTAGTCATAATGGATTTAGGGTCCACCCTAGTCCAGCATAACCTCATTTTAACTTGAGTACATTTGCAAATAGCCTATTCCAAAAACAGTCACATTCACAGGTTCCAGCTAAACATAAATGTTATGGGGACAGCATTTAACCCAGTGCTATGTCCAAACTTTGACTCTGTCACTGAATGAGGGTCCATCCTGAAAATGCCATTCAGTGGGAGTTGGAGGACATCTTTGATATCCATGGACAGGACTTACTTATTAATATTTTTCTTTCTTTGTTTAGCTTTTTTTTTTTTTTCTGAGACAGAGTCTGTACTCACAAGACGGAGTATAGTGGTATGATCTGGCTCACTGCAGCCTCCACCTTCTGGATTCAAGTGCTTTATTGTGCCTCAGCCTCCTGAGTAGCTGAGACTACAGGTGTGCACCACCACACCTGGCTATTTTTTGTATTTTTAATAGAGACGAGGTTTCCCATGTTTGGTCAGGCTGGTCTCGAACTTCTGGCCTCAAGTTATTTGCCCACCTTGGCCTCTCAATGTGCTGAGATTTCAGGTGTGAGCCACCAAACCCAGCCAATTTTTATCTTTTTTTTTTTTAAGACAGGAGTTTCCCTGTGTTGCCCTGGTCTCTAACTCCTGGGGTCAAGCATTTCTCCTGCTTCAGTTTCCCAAAGTGCTAAGATTATAGGCATGAGTCACTGTACCTTGCTCATGTTTTCTTTCTGCAAAGGAGGGTCTAACTACAAAAATGTTACTAGAACACTCCCTCTCCATCTTTTAGTGGTATCACTCTAATAACAAAAATATGTCATGGTAGAAAAATTTCAATCTTTAAAATAAGGCTAGTGTTTTCTGTTGACAAATTACAAGACTTTTTTATCGTCATTTTTAGTAGATCCTCTGTGGGAAAATATTGGATATCTTTAAAAAGATAATAAATACAATGTGCTACAAAACAAAAACAAAGTTGATTAGTCCCACTATCAAGCTGATGCTTATTTCACAATTTTCATTCAGAAAAGATATTATGTTTTTGTTTGAGAGTCTTGCCCTGTTGCCCAGGATGGAGTGCAGTGGCACAATCTCGGCTCACTGCAACCTTGCCTCCCATGTTCAAGTGATTCTCCTGCCTCAGCCTCCCGAGTAGCTTACACTACAGGCTCCTGCCACTATGCTGGCTAATTTGTATTTTTAGTAGGGAAGGGGTTTCACCATGTTGGTCAGGCTGGCCTTGAACTCCTGACCTCAAGTGATCCACCTGCCTTGTCCTCCCAAAGTGCTGGAATTACAAGTGTGAGCCACCATGCCCGGCCAGAAAAGAAATTTTGAAATGAAATATAAGATGATTAAAAAAAAGAGAGGCTGCCAGGTGTATTGGCTCATGCCTGTGATCTAAGCCCTTTGGGAGGCCAAGGCAGGAGGATTGCTTAAGCTCAGGAGTTCAAGACCAGCCTGGCCAACATGGTGAAATCCTGTCTCTACTAAAAACACAAAAATTAGCCGGGTGTGGTTAGGATGCTGAGGCAAGATAATCCCTTGAACCCTGGAGGCCAAGGTTGCAGTGAGCCAAGATGGGGCCATTGCACTTCAGCCTGGGCATCAGAGACTTCGTGTCCATAAAAAAAAAAAAAAAAGAACCAACTTTGGGCTGGACACGGTGGCTGATGCTTGTAATCTCAGCACTTTGGGAGGGTGTGGTGGACAAACCACTTGAGGTCAGGAGTTTGAGACAAGCCTGGCCAACATGGTGAAACTCTATCTCTACTAAAAATACAAAAATTAGCCAGGCGTGGTGGCACACGCCTGTAGTCCCAGCTACTCAGAAGGCTAAGGCAAGAGAATTGCTTGAATCCAAGAGGCAGATGTTGCAATGAGCTAAAATGCATTCCAGCCTTGGTGAAAGAGCAAAACCTTGTCTCAAAAACAAACAAACAAACAAAAGAACCAACTTTGAAATAAGAAAAAAACCAGGCTGTGCTTTGTAGCCGCCGTGTGTCCTGGGTGGTCAGGTGCTGTCATGAGATTTTGTACTCTCTGAAGACTGTCCCTGGATCTTGGGTTAAAAATCTGTATTCTAGGCCAGGCGCAGTGGCTCACATCTGTAATCTCAGCATTTTGGGAGGCCCAGGCAGGCAGATCACCTGATGTCAGGAGTCTGAGACCAACCTGACCAACATGAAGAAATCCTGTCTCTGCTAAAAATACAGAATTAGCTGGGCGTGGTGGCTCATGCCTGTAATCCCAGCTGCTCAGGAGAACCGCTTGAGTCTGGGAGGCAGAAGTTGCAGTGAGCGGAGATCGTGTCATTGTACTCTATCCTGGGCAACAAGAGAGAAACTCAGTCTCAAAAAAAAAAATCTGTATTCTAGTCTGAACTGTGGGAAGAAAAAATAGTCTTTACTTATGAGATGTAGAAGGCAGAAAATATTTTGACTTCCCAAGTTCTTACAGTGCTGTCAGCCGAGGGCATTGTTACCCCAAGATTGTGAATGCTCTAAAGAATCAAGTGGACAAACTGACCTTAACCTCTAGAGCTTTCTATAATAACATGCTTGGTGAATACGAAGAGAGTATTACTAAACTTTTCAAGTACCACACAGTTCTTCCTATGAATACAGGCATGGAAGCTGCAGAGACTGCCTGTAAACTAGCTCGTAGGTGGGGCTATACCATGAAGAGTATTTAGAAATACAAAGCAAAGGTTATTTTTGCAGTTGGAAACTTTTGGGGTAGGACGTTATTTGCTACGTCCAGTTTCACGGAGCTGACCAATTACGATGGTTTTGGACCGTTTATGCTGGGATTTGGCACCATTCCCCATACTGATCTGCCTGCCCTGGAGTGTCCTTTTCAGGTCCAATTCAGGGTGAAGCAAGTATTGTTGTTCCGGATCCAGGTTACCTAGTAGGGGTGCGAGAGCTCCATACCAGGCACCAGGTTCTGTTTATTGCCGATGAAATACTGATGAAATTGGCCGGAACTGGTAGGTGGCTGGCTGTTGGTCATGAAAATGTCGGACCTGATATAGTCTTCCTTGGAAAGGCCCTTCCTCGGGGCTTATCCCCTGTGTCTGCGGTGCTGTGTGATGATGACAATGCTGACCATTAAGCCAGGGGAACATGGGTCCACTTACGGTGGCAACTAACTAGGCCCTCGAGTGGCTATTGGAGCCCTTGAGATTTTGGAAGAAGAAAACTTTGCTGAAAATGCAGAAAAAATGGATATTGAGAAATGAACTCATGAAGCTACCTTCTGATTTTGTGAGTGCTGTAAGAGGAAAAGGATTATTAAATGCTATTGTTAAAGAAACCAAACCAAGATTGTGATGCTTGGAAGGTGTCTATGACTTTGAGATAATGGACTTCTGGCCAAGCCAACCCATGGCAGCATCACCAGCTTTGTGGCTCTGCTGTTGATCAAGGGCGATGAGATTCATGAGTCCACTGAAATCATTAACAAGACCATCTTGTCTTTCTGAGGGTAGCAGCTGTTTTCAGTAGTTCCGGGAGCCGGCTGGAGACAGGCAGTCCTATAAAAGCTCTGCTCTTAATGCGGGCACATTCTATTCCGGTGTGCCTTCAAAGACTTTTTTTTTGGGATATATATTTTTTTCAGTGGATATATAATAGGACAATGTTTATGAACCTACTGTTTACTTTGTAACTAAGAGAATGTAATGGCATCTATGTTCAGTGAAAATGTTTTGATGTGCATGTGTGCTTTCTTTTCTTTTTTGGAACAGTCTCTCTCTAGCTCAGGCTGGAGTGCAATGGCGTGATCTAGGTCACTGCAACCTCCGCCTCCCGGGTTCAAGCGATTCTCCTGCCTCAGCCTCCCAAGTAGCTGAGATTACAGGCATGCGCCATCATGCCCAGCTAATTTTGTATTTTTAGTAGAGATGGGGTTTCTCCATGTTGGTCAGGCTGGTCTCGAACTCCTGACCTCAGGTGATCTGTCTGTCTCAGCCTCCCAAAGTTCTGGGATTACAGACATGAGCCACCACACCAACTACATTACTTTTTAAGGACAAAATGAATAATTTCATATATCAGAATATAAAAGTGAGTTTGATTCTTTGGTTTTAATCTGTTTTCAACACCATGAAGTGAAATTAAATTTCACCTATATTTTTGCTGTGGTTTGAATGTGTCCCCCAAAGTTGTGTGTTGGAAACTTGTGGGGAGAAGGCCCCATAAGTGCTGAGGCAGGAGTCAGAAGCCTCAGCCCTTTCTTGAGGGAATGTGTTCTCTTTCCGGGTCCACGACAGGGCATAGATTTAAGGGCAAGAACTTTCTAGCACCACGCCCCGCTCCCATCTCTCTCCATCCGGGAGATTTAATGGTTTATGTTTGAATTTTGGGCGCGCAGGAAGAAACCAAGAGTCAATCACCCCAGGGAAAGTTTAAAGGAACCCCTTTCATCGGCCAGGGGTCTTAGAGAAGGTGGGGGGTTCCTCCCAGGTTAAAAGTCCCTTTCTTCCACACCCCTTCGGACTCCATGTTTGGATCCTCTTCCAGGAACACTCTCGTGGAAACTGTTTTTCTCTCTCCTGGATTTTCCCTCTGGAGTCCCCTTCCACACTCTCTTGTGGAAGCCTGTCTTCCTCTTCTGAACCCCAATATAGCATTTCCTCTCCTGGATTCTTTCTGGATTCTCTCACTCAGTGTGAGAGTTTTCCTTCTCTGGTTTTCCCTCTCTGGGAACCCTTTTCACTTAATGTGAGAGCGGCTTTTCTTGCTCTCACTCAGTGTGAGAGTTAGCTGTTTCTTTTTCTCTCCTTCTCTGGTTCTCTCTCTCTAAATAAATAAAATCACTTTTTATAACACTTCTTAAGTCCAGTATTTATTGCGCACTGCGCTGTGGTCTCCTCACCCATTCTAGGGGAGTGATTGACCAAGAACCTGGAGAAAAGTCCTCTCAGGGGAACTGAGGGGGCCTGAACTCCAATATTACATTCTCACATAAATAATGAAGAAGAAAATAACTAGAGATATAACCATAGTAGTTATTCATAGGTCATCTTATTCATATGTGATCTTAGTTACTCCTAGGTGATCTTAGTTCTTTTACTAATGCCTTTCAGGTCTCGAAGTGTGAACCTGGGGTGACATTGTGAAAGGAATGATCCTAAGGCAAGACACTTTAAGTCCTCTGCCACACCTGTGTAAGGGCTGCTGGAGGGCGCCTCGGCTGTGCAGCAGCACCAGTGCTGGGAAAGCCCCCGCTGTTTAGCCAGCCAGGGAAGGAGAAGTCCAAGATGGCTGAGACGTCGCCTTCCTAGGGGGAGTTGGGAGAAAACTCTGTTCCTCCAAGCTCTCACGATAAGCCTGACGGCTGTCAGGGACACCCACAGACACCCGGGGGCTTAATTGCCTCTATGCGACGCTGTGCTTCAGTGGTCGCGTTCCATGTCCACTCTCAGGTTCTGCTTCTGCACCTTGTTCCTTTTTTCTTAAAAGAGATAATCAGTAAAAGTAATACAAATCTTAATGTCTTTGGTCTTTCTTGACAAGTATGGAAAAGTGCTGATGCATTATGCTCCTTACCTCATCTCGGCTACTAGAAAGCCTTGGCCTCTACCTATATGCCACATGATGTACTTGACCCTACCGCTGACCACCAATGCCACGCCCTACCTACCCTGCTCCCAGTTCTGTACTCAATGAAAGTCAGAGTGTGCAGATACTCAGGGCCACTGCTGGACTCCAAGCTTTTGTTGGCAGTGGACCCCTGGGCCCAAACTCTCTTTTCTCTATCTCTGTGTCTTGTGTCTTTTATTTCTATAGTTTCTCTTCTCCACACCAGCAGAGAGGGGCTCAAAGGACCCTGTAGGGCTGAACCCTACAACTTTATGCCCCAAATCAATGCTGTTGGGAGGTTCACCTTCATGGGAAGTATTTGGGTCATAAGGGCACCACACTCAAGAATGGATTAATGCCGCTACTGTGGGAGTGGGTTCCTTATTATTTAAAAAATTTTTTTTTACCTCCTTCTCTCTGTCTCTCTCTTTCTCTCTCTCTCTCTGTCCCTCCCTCTCCCTCTCCCTGAGTCTCTCTCTCTCCCTCCCTCTCTCCCTCTCCCTGAGTCTCTCTCTCTCTCTCTCCCTCTCTCCCTCTCCGAGTCTCTCTCTCTCTCCCTCCCTCTCTCACTCTCCCTGAGTCTCTCTCTCCCTCCCTCTCTCCCTCTCCCTGAGTCTCTCTCTCTCCCTCTCCCTGAGTCTCTCTCTCTCTCTCTCTCTCTCCCCTACCTCTCCGAGTGTGGAAAAACTCAAATTGTTTTTTCTGTGTTCTCACACCACAACAATCATCAACACAGAAGACTTTTGTGATCAAATATGTGGAGGTTTTTTCCCACACATCAAGTAAGCAATCACGTTTGCAGCAGACACCATCTGGGTGTCCTCCGATTCAATTCGGATACTATCTGCTTGGAGATAGTTCAGATCCCACAAGTGAGGGCTCAGTCCCCAAGACTTCCCCCACTTCAGACACCCGTCACTAGCCTGGGCCTCCAGAACTTCTGACTGACCAGCTCTGGGCTCCCACAGCCCTCTCTTTGGGCATGATTAATCTGCTACAATGGCTCTCAGGACTCAGGGAGACACTTATGCTTACCAGTTTATTATAAAGAATATTACAAAGAATACAGACGGAGAGACACATGGATTGAGGTATTGGGGAAGGCGCACAGAGCCTCTGTCCCCTCCCTGAGTGCACTGCCCTCCAGGAACCTCTGTGTGTTCAGCTTTCCGGAAGCTCCGCGAACCCTGTCCTCTTGGACCTTTGTGGAAACTTCATTGGATAGCCATGATTGGCCACCATTTGGAAATGTGACTGGACAAAAAGTGTATGATCTAATGCTAACAGACTGAGGGACACTCAGCAAGGCCTGCCTGTTCAGATTCATCTTGCGGTCCCTGTGCAGCATTCCTTCCTCCAGGGTATGGAGCAGAACCCCTTCTGAACTGAGGGTATTATGACCTACAGGCAGACCAGGTAGGTCTGATAATTTCTTGACCAGCTTCAAGATAGAAAGGCAAGAGAAGAGTTCTGGCTTGGGGGGAGAAAGAAGTAAGTGAATGGAGGGCAACAGAAGGTGAGAGAGAGAGTGAGAGAGAGAGAGAGAGATTGATTCTGTTTTTGGAGGCCCAAAGTGCCTCAACATAATAACAAGAGTTATGGGAGTTATGAGCCAGGAGCTTTGTATGTATACCTATCTATTAATATATATAATATTACACTCCCACTCTTGCCCTTCCACTATGGAATGATGGAGCAGGAAACCTCTTGCCAAATGCCAGCCCCTCAATCTTGTACTTCCCAGCATCAGGGCTGTGGGCCAATAGATTTGTGTCCATGATGGGTTACCCAGTCTGTGGTATTATATTACAAGCAGCATAAAATATACCTTTTTTTTTTTTTTTTAAGAGATGGGGTTTCACTATGTTGCCTAGGTTGGAGTGCAGTGGCTATTCACAGGCTCGATCCCACTACTGATCAACACAGGAGTTTTGACCTGCTCCGTTTCCAACCTAGGCCGGTTCACCCCTCCTTAGGCAACCTGGTGATCCCCTACTCCCAGGAGGTCACCATACTGATGCAGAACTTAGTGCGGACACCTGATTGGCATAGCGCACTACAGCCCAGAACTCCTGGGCTCAAGTGATCCACGAGCCTCAGCCTCCCGAGTAGCTGGGACTACAGGCACGCGCCACCACACCCGGCAAAATATACTGTTAAACTTCCTTTTGTGAGTGGATTTTTCAGAGGGCAAAGGGAAAGTTTTCTGTTAGCCCCTACACAAGTCTCTCTTGAACCCCTGATAATAGACTTGTTTACCTTGATACCAAGAAGGTTGGGAAAGCACCAAAATCCACATGTGGCATGTGCCCAGGCTGACTTCCAGGGGCTCATAAAAGAACCTACAGTTCTTATGAGATTGTCTAAAACAAAAAGATGTAAGGAGGGCCAATGGTGGTTCCATGTGTGCTAAATGTCTAGTACAGGATCCAGCTTGTGTTCCTTATCAAGAAGCAGAAAATCATGAAGGTGTTGAGAGCACAGCACAGAGTTAGAAAGCTAAATTTAAAAAGCAAAGTTTTTTGAGTAATAAATCAAAAGGCTAAAAAAAATTATCAAACTTGTTCTAGCACAGTGAGAGATAAATCAACAATACCCATTATTCTTTTTTTTTTTTTTTGAGTCGGAGTCTCACTCTGTTGCCCAGGCTGTAGTGCAGTGGGATGATCTTGGCTCTCTACAACCTCTGCCTCCTGGGTTCAAGTGATTCTCATGCCGCAGCCTCCTGAGTAGCTGAGACTACAGGTGCACACCACCATGTCCAGCTTTTTTTTTTTTAGTAGTAACCAGGATGGTCTCCATCTCCTGACCTTGTGATCCACCCACCCTGGACTCCCAAAGTGCTGGGATTATAGGCATGAACCACTGCACCTGGCCAATATCCATTATTCTTTATACTCTTTTGTAATTAAAAAAGATTTATCAGCTAGGCAGACCCCTGTAATCCTAGCACTTTGGGAGGCTGAGGTGGGCAGATCACCTGAGGTCAGGAGATCAGGACCAGCCTGGCCAACATCGCAAAAGTCTGTCTCTACTAAAAATACAAAAAAATTAGCCGGGAGTGTTGTTGGGCACCTGTGATCCCAGCTACTTAGAGAGGCTGAGGCAAGAGAATCACTTGAACCTGGACGGTGGAGGTTGCAGAGGGCCAAGATTGTGCCACTGTACTCCAGCCTGGGTGACAGAACAAGACCCCGTCTCAAGAGAAAAAAAAAAAAAGATTTCTCAAAAAAGTACTTATGGCTTGGTATGGTGGTTCACACCTGTAATCCCAATATTTTGGGAGGCCAAGGCTGGACAATTGCTTGAACCCAGGAGTTTGAGACCTTCTTGGGCAACACAATGAGACCCCGTCTCTATTAAAAAAGAAAAGAAAATGCCTGGGCATGGTGGCTCATGTCTGTAATCCCAGCACTTTGGGAGGCTGAGGCAGCTGGATCACCTGAGGTCAGGAGTTCAAGATCAGCCTGGGCAACATGCTGAAATCCCGTCTCTACTAAAAAATACAATAATTAGCTGGGCATGGTGGTGGGCGCCTGTAATCCCAGCTACTTGGGAGGCTGAGGCAGGAGAATTGCTTGAATCTGAGAGGTGGAGGTTGCAGTAAATTAAGATCACATTACTGCACTCCAGCCTGGACAACAGAACTAGACTCCATCTCAAAAAATAAAGTATCTTCTAAATATGATATAACCTTGTATTATTTATAATGATCATATATTATGTCTGTATTTCAAAAATCATTTCTGAATATTTAAAAATTAATCTCAAGTAGAACTAGAACCAAGATGCCTTCTTTCCAAGTAATCACCACGCTCAATCCTCAGTCTAGGTTTCTGTGAACTAATCAAGCAAATACTTAGAGCCATCTCCAGCGGCTCCAGTTTGAACCTTAAACTCAGGATCTTTAGTCAAAGCCTTGTACTGGTAAAATTTGCCAGTCAGTGTTACATTGCATATTCCTTTAACAGTTCAATGCATTCCCACAAGTTTCCCGGGTTCCTGTTAATACCGACTTGCAAGATTTGGCAATTATTTTGGTATGTAAAGCCTTATCTATTTGGAACACATGTTTTAATTTTCTCCCCAGGGCACTCGGGGAGTGCACTGGTTTATGGAGGCAGGCAGGGATAGACTTCAGGAGAACAGGCGTCCCCTTGCAAGGATACGGCCTTGAGAGAGGTTTAAACAGGGAAACCAGTTTCCTGTGACAGTGAGGGAGTTCTGTTTCCACTGGCAAGGGAGGGTCAGAGGAACTTGGGGATATAAGATTCCCAGCTTCGCCTGAGTCCACGCAAATATCCCCAACCCACATCTAAGAGTTTACTTCCTTCCTGATACCCTCATCTTGACATGAAAGATTTGATGAAGTTGTGTGTTGTGTTGTAATTCTATAATCTGCAAAATTAAATTTGGAGCTTCGTCTGCCAGGCAGTTGGAAGAGAGCAGTTCTTCTTTTTTTTTTTTTAGTTTAATTTTATTGTAAATTAATGTTTTATGGTTGTATATATGAACAGATCAGTCCTTTTATGGTTATTGTGGAACTTCTCTGGGTCTCTATTCTTTGTGAGTTCAATTCACTGTCATTTTCTCCTCCTCCTCCTCCTCCTTCATCCTCCTCCTCCTCTTCCTCCTTCCTCCTCCTCCTTCCTCCTCCTCCTTCATCCTCCTCCTCCTCTTCCTCCTTCCTCCTCCTCCTTCCTCCTCCTCCTTCCTCCTCCTCCTTCCTCCTTCTCCTTCCTCCTCCTCCTCCTTCTTCTTTTGACAGTATTTTGCTCTGTCACCAGGCTAGAGTGTGGTGGCATGATCATGGGTCAGTCAACCTCAATCTCTCAGGCTCAAGCAATCCCCCCCACCTCAGTATCCCAAGTAGCTGGGACTACAGGTGAACCACTATGCCTGGCTAATATTTTAAATTTTTTGTAGAGATGGGGTCTTGCCATGTTTCCCAGGCTGGTCTTAAGCTCATGGGCTCAAGCAATCTTCTTGCCTTGGCCTCCCAACGTGCTAGGATTACAGGCATTAACCACAATGCTTGGCAGCATTTTCTTATTCTTACTGAAATAGTCTTCTATTCTCCAGTGCTACTAGAAGAAATCATCTTGTCTTTTTTTTTTTTTTTTTGAGACAGAGTCTCACTCTGTAGCCCAAGCTGGAGGGCAGTGGCACGATTTTGGCCCACTGCAACCTCTGCCTTCCGGGTTCAAGTGATTCTCCTGCCTCAGCATTCCAAGTAGCTAAGATTACAGGTGCTTGCCACCATGCCTGGCTAATTTTTGAATTTGTAGTAGAGGCAAGGACTTGCCATTTTGACCAGACTGGTCTCGAACCCCTGACCTCATAATCCACCCACCTCAGTCTCCAAGAGTGCCGGGTTACAGGCATCAGCCACTGCACCCAGCTGAAATCATCTTGTCTTTGGCTATCTTTATTATCACATCAGGCAAGTTCTTGAATTTTCAAAGCCTTGCCCTTTTCAAGCTCTTCATCCCAAACAACATAGCTCATATTTTCAGGAATCATAATGTCATCATCCTGTGCTGTAATGGTTAATTGTGTTGACTTCCTGAGCCTATAGTACCCAGTTTAATCAAACACTAATTTAGGTGTTGCTAGAAAAAAAATTGCTGAGGAGTTTTGTAGACAGGATAAGCATCTACAGTTGACTTCAAGTAAAGGTGATTATCATCCATTAATTATCTGGGTGGACTTTATTCAATTAGTTGAATGGCCTAAGAGCAAAATGGAAGTTTCTCTAAGGAAGGAGAAATTCTAACCTTGGGCTACAGTTTTAGCTTTTGCCTGAGTTTCCAGACTAAGCGCCTGCTCAAGGTTTCAGACTTGCTTAACCAGCCCCCACAATTATGAAAGGTAACAAACAATTCCTTGCAATAAATTTATAAACTTACACACCACACACACACACACACACACACACACACACACACACACACACACTACTGGTTCTTTTTCTGGTAGAATCCTGCTTGGTATGCATGCCATGCATTCAGAGATAGCTACATAATTTGCTTGGTGCATACAAAGTGAAAATGTAAGGATTGGCTGGGCAAGGTGGCTCATGCCTGTAATCCCAGCACTTTGGGAGGCTGAGGCGAGTGGATCACCTGAGGTCAGGAGTTTGAGACCAGCCTGGACAACACAATGAAAACCCATCTCTACTAAAAATACAAAAATTAGCTGGGCGTGGTGGCATGTGCCTGTAGTTTCAGCTATTCAGGAAGCTGAGTCAGGAGAATCGTTTAAACTTGGGAGGCAGAGGTTGCAGTGAGCCAAGATAGCACCACTGCACTCCAGCCTGACTGACCTGAGTGAGACTCCATCGAAAAAAAAAGAAAGAAAAGAAAATTTAAAAAAAACAGAAAAAAGAAAAGAAAATGTAAGGACTTTGTACAAAAAGCAATTTTTCTTTCTCTTTTCTTTTTTTTTGTTGAGACAGAGTCTCGTTTTATCACCCAGGCCGGAGTACAGTGGCATGATCTCGGCTCATTGAAACCTCTGCCTCTGAGTTCAAGCAATTCTCCTGCCTCAGTCTCCTGAGTAGCTGGGACTACAGGCACGCACCACCATGCCCAGCTAATTTTTGTATTTTTAGTAGAGACAGGGTTTCACCATGTTGGCCAGGCTGGTCTTGAACCCCTGACCTTGTGATTCACCCACCTCAGCCTCCCAAAGTGCTGGGATTATAGGTGTGAGCCGCCACGCCTGGCCAGCATTTTCTTTAAAAGTATTTTATTACTTATAAAACATAACCGGATAATTATGTGATAATTATACCTGACAAAAAATAAAAATTTATTGCAAAAACATATTTGGTGTCATAATTTTATAGAATAACAACAAATAATACTTTATTAATGTGATACCTTGATGTGATCATAAGATTTTTCTGGCTTGCTTTTCTTCAAATTCGCTCGTTAGGTCATCAAAATGTTTACTTTTAGCAACTTTAGTTTCAATCAATGTAATTGAAAGCAACCTCAACTCCAGCAAATGCAAGACTGTGAATAATTTTTAATAATTTTTATTTTATTTTATTTGTGAGATGGAGTCTCACTCTGTTGCCCAGGCTGGAGTACAGAGGCATAATCTTGGATCACTGCAATCTCCGCCTCCCGGTTCAAGCAATTTTCCTGCCTCAGCTTCCTGAGTAGCTGGGATTACAGGTACCAGCCTATGCCCAGCTAATTTTTTGTATTTTTAGTAGACACAGGGTTTCACTATGTTGGGCAGGTTAGTCTTGAACTCCTGACCTCAGGTGATTCACCAGCCTTGGCCTCCCAAAGTGCTGGGATTACAGGTGTGAGCCACCTCACCTGGCCATAATTTCTCTTTTTTTAAAAAATAATTTATTTATTTATTTTTTGAGACAGGGACTTACTCTGTTGCCCAGGGTGGAGTGCATTGGCACAATTATGGCTCACTGTAACCTCAACTTCCTGTGCTCAAGTGATCCTCCCACCTCAGCCTCCTGCCTTGTTGGGACTAAAGGCGAGCACCAGCAAGCCTGGCTAATTTTCGTATTTTTTGTAGAGACTAGGTTTCACCATGCTGCCCAGGCTGGTCTCAAACTCCTGGGCTTATGAGATCCTTCTACTTTGGACTCCCAAATTGCTGGGATTACAGGCATGAATCTCCGAGCCCACCGAAGTAGCCTTCACCTAGATATCATAAAAATACTAAACGTGGCTGGGCCATGTTGGCCTGGCTGGTCAGGAGTTTGAGACCAGCCAGGCCAACATGGCAAAACCACATCTCTACTAAAAATACACAGAATAGCTGGGCATAGTGGCACATGCCTGTAATCCTAGCTACTCAGTCTGAAAAAAAAAAAAAAAAAAAAGACTGTGTTTTTTTTTTTCTTTCTTTTTTTTAAGTAGAGACAGGGTCTGGCTATGTTGCCTAGACCAGTCTCAACCTCCTGGGCTCAAGTGATCCTCCCACCTCGGCCTCCCAAAGTGCTGGGATTACAGGCATGAGCCACTGCACCTGGGATTCTTGTATAGGTGGATTACTGCTTGTAGGAGGCAGAATAATGGACCCTCAAATATATCAATGTCCTAATCTTCAGAACCTGTAAATGTTGTGTTACACAGCTAAGGAGGATTTAGATTGCAGATGGAACTAAGAATGCTAATCAGCTGAATTTAGAGGGATTATTCTAGATTATCTGGGGAGGCCCTATATAATCACACAGGTTCTTAAAAGTGGAACAGGGGCCAGGAGCGGTGGCTCACACCTGTAATCGCAGCACTTTGGGAGGCCGAGGCAGGCAGACTGCTTGAGCTCATAAGTTTGAGACCAGTATGGGCCACATAGTGAGACCCCCATCGCTACAAAAAAAATACAAAAATTAGCCAGGTGTGGTGGTGCGCTCCTGTAGTCCGATACTCCGGAGGCTGAAGTGGAAGGATCCACCTGAGCCCGGTAGGTGGAAGCTACAGTGAGCTGAGATGGAGCTACTGCACTCCAGCCTGGGTGACAGAGAAACCTTATCTCAAAATGAATAAATAAATGTATTAAACATATTTATTTTATATTCTGTCTAAAATTCTCGTATCTGAAGTTTTTGAAACTGCTTCTAATTCATAGTACTTTATTTCCTTGTGTGCTTTTTTTTTTTCGAGATGGAGTTTCACTCTTGTTGCCCAGGCTGGAGTGCAGTGTGCCATCTCAGCTCACTGCAACCTCCGCCTCCTGGGTTCAAGCGATTCTCCTGCTTTAGCCTCCTGAGTAGCTGGGATTATAGGCCTGCACTACTAGGCCTCGCTAAGTTTTTTAGTAAAGACTGGGTTTCACCATGTCGGCAGGCTAGTCTTCAACTCCTGACCTCACAGGTCCACCTGACTTGGCCTTCCAAAGTGCTGTGATTACAGGCATGAGCCACTGTGCCCCAGCTGTTTTTTGACTTTTGGCTAAAAGTTTTGGTTCACTGGAATTGTTTGAGGTCTAGATTGAAGGGTGTTCTTCCAGAGAGGATTTTCTTTTCCTTATACTGGCTGTCTAGGGCACTACCAACCTAAGACCAACTTAATTTTCATCATAAAGTGTTTGGGACCACACAGACATTAAGAACTATGAAGAATCTGAGATTCTACTTTGGCAGAGTTAGCCTGCCACGTTGCTTGGATGTTGGCGGAAAACATGCTATTCTTTGGTCAGAGACAAAAGACAGTTTATTACTCAAAGCAATAGCAGTAGTCAGAGTGTCAGTGCTTGTGTTGGTTCCCCAAGTCCCAAATACAAAGTGGAGCAGGTGACATCTGCATATGCAGAGGGTTGCATTACAGGAAAGGATCCCCAAATTTAGGGAACGTGAATGTTTTATAATGGGCATTAAGTCTGCTGCCTTTTTCTCCCCAGCAGAGGTAACCATTATCCCTATCTTCCAATGCTATGAGCATATCTGCTCTCTGGTCTGGAGGTATATACCATCTTTATCTTCCAAGCCTGCTTACTACACAAATTGGTAAAAAGATAGTGTGGAGCAAAGGCAGTTAGTGCTGCTGCTCACCAGATGGGCAGAAACATGCGAGACTCCTGAACAGTTGTTTCCGATCAACAGGTAGTTTGAGTCTGGACCAGGAACCCAGGCTTGTATTTAAGCAAATGTTTTGCCAGGCTAGGTGGCTCATGCATATAATCCCAGCACTTTGGGAGGCTGAGGGTGGGCAGATCACTTGAGGTCAGAATGTCGAGACCAGCCTGGCCAATATGGTGAAAACCTGTCTTTACTAAAAATACAAAAATTAGCCAGGCATGTGGTGCACACCTGTAGTCCCAGCTACTTGGGAGGCTGAGGCAGGAGAACTGCTCCAGGCCGGGAGGCAGAGTTTGCAGTGAGTTGAGATCATGCCACTGTGCTACAGCCTAGATGACAGTGAGTCTCCATCTCAAAAAAAGTAAATAAAATAAATAAACAAATATTTTATGTAATATATCCAGCATTTTAGTTTTCTTTTTTTTTTAGTGGGGGCATGGGAAGTTTATTTCTTGTATCTAATCTGCCATGTTGCCAGAGTGGCCAAAATGAAGGAAGGCAATTATAATTGGAGCTTAGGGTATCCTGAGCCACCTGAATAAATGCTGAAGGCTGTTCAACCTTTTGTTCTTTATCAAGCAGGCTGTCAGGTTTGGAAAAGAATGTACTTAGCCAGCATGGCTGGGAAATGATATTTTTTTCAGTTAACTGGAACTTTTCCCTAAAAATTGGCTTGCTGTGGGATTAATATCACCCCACATAAGGCTACTATACACAGGAAGTAAGTCCTCAGGATTCTCTCTCTCTGTCTTTTTTTTTTTTTTTTTTTGAGACAGAGTTTTGCTCCTGTTGCTTAGGCTGGAATGCAATGTGTGATCCTGGCTCACTGCAACCTCCATCTCCTGGGTTCAAGTGATTCTCCTGCCTCAGCCTCCCGAGTAGCTGGGATTATAGGCATGCACCATCATGCCTGGCTAATTTTTTTTATTTAGTAGAGATGGGGTTTCACTGTGTTAGTCAGGCTGGTCTTGAACTCCTGACTTCATGTGATCCACCAGCGTCGGCCTTCCAAAGTGCTAGGAATACAGGCGTGTGCCACCACAATGAGCCGTTCTCAGGATTCTCTAAGTTGTTCATAGTTACACAGTTACATCGTTTTTTTCTTGGCAATTTTATTTATTTATTTGAAACAGGGTCTCAGTCTGTCACCCATCCTGGAGTGTAGTGGCATGATCATAGTTCACCACAGCATTGAACTCCTGGGCTGAAGTATTCCTCCCACCTCAGCCTCCTGAGTAGCTGGGACTACGGGTGTGCACCACCACGACTGGCTATGCTGGCAATCTCAGAAATGCTGCACATTTCCAATTTAATCACTAACACAGTAACTACCTGGATTCCTGCAGTTTAAAACTTGCTCATGGGCCCACAGTGTGGCCTATGGTCAGCAGTAGCAGCAGCACCTGGGTGCAGTTAGAAACGTATTCTACGGGCTGGGGCTGTGGTTCACACCTGTAATCCCAGCACTTTGGGAGGCCAAGGCAGGCAGATCACTTGAGGTCAATAGTTTGAGACCAGCGGGGCTAACATGGTGAAACCCTGTCTCTACTAAAAATATGAAAGTTAGCTGGGTGTGGTAGTGCATGCCAATAATCCCAGCTACTCAGGGGGCTGAGGCAGGAGAACAGTTTGAACCTGGGATGCAGGGATTGTAGTGAGCTGAAATCATACCTCTGCACTCCAGCCTGGGCTATGAAAAGAGACTGTGTCTCAAAAAATATATATATGCAGATGTCTGAATACTATTTCAATTGACCAGTGTTAGGTTTTTTTGTTTGTCTGTTTGTTTTTAGGTGGAATTTTACTCTTTTTGCCCAGGCTGGAGTGCAATGCAGCGATCTTGGCTCACTGCAACCTCTGCCTCCTGGGTTCAAGCGATTCTCCTGCCTCAGCCTCCCAAGTAGCTGAGATTATAGGCATGTGCCACCACACCTAGCTAATTTTTTTTTTGTAGTTTTAGTAGAGATGGGGTTTCTCCATGTTGGTCAGGCTGGTCTCGAACTCCTGACCTCAGGTGATCTGCCCACCTCAACCTCCCAAAGTGCTGGGATTACATGGGTGAGCCACTGCGCCTGGCCTCTTAGGTTTTACAATAGTGATGCTATCCATAGAGGCGATTGGGGAAGCTACAAAATCTCGTGCCCTCTGAAACAGTGGCTGAATTCTGCCTACATTTTAGCAGAATTCAGGATACTTTTGAATCTGCCATTGTGAAATTATAATGGAGCTGACCTAACCAACTCCATCTTGCTTGTAACCTCCAAACCGTCCTTGTTCATTCCTGCGCTTAGGTTGAACTAACTTTGGGAGGAACTTAGTTTATAGTTTAAAACGAAGATAATAACAGCCCTTTCCCAAAACAAACCTCCTTCTTGACTGGGAACTAGACTGCCTTTGTAGGACTAACAAATTAGCCACAAGATTAGAAGTTATGGTTTAGGAATCATGCAGCTGGAGCCTACAAGATTCTGACCCTCTCTTAACTGCTCCTAAGATCAGTGCTTGAGGTATTTTGCAGACCTTACACTTGATGTATCAAGTGGCACCACCCAGATGGATAAAATGGCTCATCTGATCTTGTGGCCAGAAACTGACTCAGAGCAATTCCCTACCTAACTAACTTCATCTCCTACCTAACCAATCAGCACTCCTGGCTCATTAGTTTCCACCCACCCACCAGGTGTCCTTAAAAACTCTGATCCCAGAATGCTCAGGGAGACTGATTTGAGTAATAATAAAACTCCTCCTGTCTCCCACACAGCCAGCACTGCATGAATTACTCTTTCTCTATTGCAATTCCCCTGTCTTGATAAATTGGCTCTGTTTAGGCAGCAGGCTCATAATCCTAATCTTGTGGCCTTTCACTAGTATTACAAAGGTGGTTTCAGTCCTTGAGCAAGGAGGGGGTTCATTATAGAGAGGGACTATTATCATCCTTGCTTCCAAGGTAAACTGTAAGCTAACCTCCTCCCATGGTTAGTTTGGCCTATGGGCAGGAATGAGTAGCCTATGAGTTAGAGGCAAGATGGAGTTAGCCATGCTAGTTTCTTCTCACTGTCCTAATCTTTGCAAAGGTGGTTTCAAAATCACATTTTGTTTTGTTTTTTTTTTGAGACAGAGTCCTGTTCTGTTGCCCAGGTTGGAGTGCAGTGGTATGATCGCAACTCACTGCAACCTCTGCCTCCCGGGTTCAAGCGATTTTCCTGCCTTGGGCTCCTGAGTAGCTGGGACTACAGGCATGCCACCACCATGCCCGGCTAATTTTTTGTATTTTCAGTAGAGACAGCGTTTCACTGTGTTAGCCAGGATGGTCTCAATCTCCTGACCTTGTGATCTGCCTGCCTCATCCTCCCAAAGTGCTGGGATTACAGGTGTGAACCACTGCCCCCAGCCCAAAATCATGGTTTTAAGAATCAGAATCTGAGGTCCACTCCTAAAAACAATGTGACCTTCAACAAGTCACTTTAACATTTCCAAACGTAGGATTCTTATTTTTCAAGATCGTTAAGGGAATAAAAGGAGACCTTATAAAAGAGTGCCTATGGATTCCAGCTGCTCCACCCCTCTCCATCTTCTCTGCACTGGGAGCAGTTCTCCTGCCATAGCCCCTCACTCTCTGAAAATGTTTGCCTTCTCCAAGTTAGTCTCCACTCCCTTCTTGGTCAAGAGCACCTCATGGCTGCTGAGCCGTCCGCTATCTGCAGTGGTGCTGAAACCACCAGAGACACTGACAGATGAGAGCCTCAGCAGCTTGGCAGTCTCACGCCCCCTTACCTCACCTGTCTCTAGCCACAGCTTCCAAGCCAGTGCCATTTCAAAGGACATCAACACGGCAGCCAAGTTCATTGGGGCTGGGGCTGCCACAGTTGGAGTGGTTGGCTCTGGGCTGGGATTGGGATTGGGACTGTGTTTGGGAATCATTGGTTACACTGGGAACCCTTCTCTGAAGCAGCAACTCTTCTGCGCCCTTCTGGGCATTGCGCTCTCAGAGGCCATGGGGCTCTTTTGCCTGATGGTGGCTAATTTTTTGTATTTTTAGCAGAGACAAGGTTTCACCATGTTGGCCAGGCTGGTCTTGAATCTCTGACCTCAGGTGATTTGCCCATCTTGGCCTCCCAAAGTGCTGGGATTATAGGCATGAGCCACTGTGTCTGGCCAGGAATATTTTATGTATCAGTTATGAACCTGGTAAAACTTTAGCCAGAATTATTGTAACCTGTATAGAAAGCATGTAGACAACTAGAAGAAAAAATATATATATATATATTTTTAAGTTTTAAATAGAGATGGGACTCTCACTTTGTTGCCCAGGCTGATTTCGAACTCCTGGGCTCATGTAATCTTCCCACCTCGACCTCCCAAAGTGCTAGAATGACAGGTATGAGGCTTTTTTCTTTTTTGGGGGGACAGTTTCTCAGACTGTAGCATAGTGGTGGTATTACAGCTCACTGTAGCATCAAACTCCTGGGCTCAAGCAATCTTACCGTCTCAGCTTCCCAGGTAGTTAGGACTACAGGCACTTGCCACCACATCCGGCCAAGTTTTTAGAAAAATTTTTGTAGAGACAAGGTCTTATTATGCTGCCCAGGCTGGTCTCGAACTCTTGAGCTCAAACCATCTTCCCTTCTCAGCATCTCAAAACATTGGGATTACAGGTGTGAGTCAAGGTGCCTAACCCGAGAACACTGTTTCATGTCTATCAACAGAGACCAACTCTTCACCAGCCTATAAATAATCTCAACTTGCTATTCCCACTAGGTTCATTTCCAGTAAAATAAATACAAGCATATTTAAAAACAAAACAAAGCAAACAACCTTGGTCAGGACAGAAAAAAGTACAAAAAGATTTTCTTAACTAAAAAAAAAAACAATTGAAAAACAAAAAAAAACCCCACAAAACTTAAGCCAATTGATGTCTTATGTTTTACTATGATTTTAGAAAGAAAATGTTAGCATTGAAGTTTCCTGTGAATTTCCTAAGAGCTTGAAACAAAAATAAACGATAAGAAATGTTTTGGAAATATTCTAAATGAAAATCTTTTGTCAAATTTTTTATACTCCAGTATTTAGTGATGCTATTATTTCTATACTATTCTGTAGTATTTTTTTAACTTCATAATATAAATGAACATCTTTCTCCATTGACACAAACTAGATGTACAACATTCTGTTACATGGTTCCAGTATAGTCCACTGAAAAGTTATATTATTATTTATTTAACCAATATTTAAATTGTTTCTATTTTTTGTGATAAAACAGTCATAGCCCACATCATACATATATATATTTTTAACATCTCCAAAAATGAGCATGGATTTTTTTGTTGTTGTTTATTATCTTTCCATGCTTGTCTAGTTACTTTAAGACTTCTAAAAAGTGGAATTGTTAGGCCAAAAGGGATACTTTTGGATTCCTATTGCCAGATTGCCTTCAGGAAAGATTACATTGGCTTATCTTCTGTTGAGAATGTATAACATTGTCCAATTTCCCAGTCTTTAGTGAAAACTGAGCTAGCTTCAGTGATTTTTTTTTGAGTCAGGGTCTTGGTCTTCTGCCCTGGCTGGAGTGCAGTGGCGTAATCACGGCTCACTGCAGCCTTGGCCTTCCTGGGCTCAAGTGATCCTCCTGCCTCAGCCTCCCAACTAGCTGGGACGGATTTTTTAAATAATAGAATTTGCCAAGATTTGGAAGATCTGCATAACTCAATGAAACAATATTTTCCAATGACAAATGTCTGATGCTACAAATTAAGAAAAAGATCCCCCGGGCACGGTGACTCAAGCCTGTAATCCCAGCACTTTGGGAGGATGAGGCGGGTGGATCATGAGGTCAAGAGATCGAGACCCACCTCGATCATGAAACCCTGTCAACATGAAACCCCGTCTCTACTAAAAATACAAAAAATTAGCTGGGCATGGTGGTGTGTGCCTGTAATCCCAGCTACTCGGGAGGCTGAGGCGGGAGAATTGCTTGAACCCAGGAGGCGGAGGTTGTGGTGAGCCGAGATCACGCCATTGCACTCCAGCCTGGGTAACAAGAGCGAAACTCCGTCTCAAATAAAGAAAAAAGAAAAGGAAAAAGATCCATTCAAAGTGCCAGATAGACCAATGGATTTTAAGGTAACTAAACATAAAAACTTCATTACTATAGTTTCAGATGCCACAATATAACTAACTTTTAGTAAACATACCACTTGTTGAGTTTTGAGGTAGTATCATATAATAGTATACACATAATTATCTGAAAAGGCTATTTAAATGCCCTTCCCTTTTTTAACTATATACTATGTAATGCCAGATTTTTTTCTTTTTTTTGTAGATATGGGGGTCTCACTGTGTTGCCCAGACTGATCTTGAACTCCTGAGCTCAAGCAGTCTTCCTGCCTTGGCCTTCCAAAGTGCTAGGAATAGAGGCATGAGCCCCCACACTCAGTGAGATTTAAAATATATATATACATACTTAACCAAAATGACATATTGCAATAGAATGATTGCAGAAACAGACAGGGAAATCTACCTGCAGTCTATAAATACAGAGATTTACAAACTGCAAAACGATGACATGCGTCTCATATTTTTATTTTTGTTTTGGAAAGCACAATTATTTTCATATAAACATGCTAGAATTATTATTTTTTTTAGGAGATGAGGTTTTACTCTGTCACTCAGGCTGGAGTGCAGTGGCATGATCATAGCTCACTGCAGCCTGGGACACCTGGGCACAAGTGATTCTCCCACCTCAGCCTCGCAATGTGCTGAGATTACAGGCATGAGTTACCATGTTTGGCTTTGTTATTTCTGAATAATTAATAATTAACCACAAAATTATCAACCAGCCTAGACAACAAAGTGAGACTTTGTCTCCTCAAAATAATCAAACAAATTAGCCAGGCATGGTCGCTGGTACCTATGGTCCCAGGTACACAGGAGGCTGAGGCAGGAGAATTACTTGAGCCCAGGAAGTTCAGGCTGTAGTGAGCCATGTTCACACCACTGCACTCTAGCCTGGGTGACAGTCTCAAAAAAAAAAAAAAAATTAATTGTTATTCTTCATACACAAAGTATTGATAACTATTACCCACATAAGCAAGAGTTCTTATGTTCCTCAACTCTTATTTATTTTATTTTAATTTTATTATTATTATTTTTATAGAGACAGGATCTCAGTATGTTGCCCAGGCTGGTCTTGAACTCCTGAACTCAAACAATCCTCCTCCCTCAGCCTCTCAAAGTGCTGGAATTATAGGCCTGAGCCTCTGTGCCCAGCTTTTGTTCTTCAATTTTTAAGAGGGTAAACAAATGCAAAGTCCAAAGAGTTTGCGAGGAGTTAGTATACTACATGAGTTTTGTTTTCAAAAATAATTTTAATCAAATTAATTTTTTTCTTCTTTAAAAAAAATTAGTTCTTTTTTCTTTATTTTATATGGAAGGATTGTTAGAAACTAAAATGAACTTTTATAAAAGTATATAGGTGTATATGCTAAGTTCTACTTATAGAGAAATAAATTATAAAGTCACTGAGAAGATTTTAAACTAAACTATTCCTGAGTATATTTAATAGGCACATTGCAGTTCTTTCTCCAGATTTACTTACTAACCACAGCTCTTAGTTTCTATTTCGGTTTAATTGGTTCTTGGAATTAGGCTACCTGAAGTGTTCTTTTTTTTCCCCTGGTACATACAATCATTTTTGTTTAATTTTTCTGGATGTATTTGCATCATCAAAACTAGTGCTATATCCCAATTCTATCATCACATTCTCTTCGCCATTGTAGAAGGTAAATCAGAGGAGAAAAATACTCTGGACAACTGAAGCATTCTTTTATTTCACAAATTATGAATTTCTATGGAGTACTATAAACTGCTAGGCACTATGCATTTCTTGGTGAATTAAATAGATACAGCCTTTGCCTTTATACTATGATTCTTGCTTCTGTTTAAAAATAGGTGAATTGGCCAGGCACAGTGACTCATGCCTATAATCCCAGCACTTTCGGAGGCTGAGGCAGGTGGATCACTTAGGCCAGGAGTTTGAGATTAGCCTAGCCAACATGGTGAAAACCCATCTCTACTGAAAATATAAAAATTAGCTGGGCGTGGTGGTGGATGCCTGTAATCCCAGTTACTTTGGAGGCTGAGGCAGGAGAATCACTTGAACCTGGGAGGCAGAGGTTGCAATGAGCCGAGATTGTGCCATTGCACTCCAGCCTGGGTGACAGAGTGAGACTCTGTCTCAAAAATCCCCAAAAACAGAAACAAAAAAAACCACCAGAAAACAAAAAGTGGATAGAACAAACACATCCTGTGTTTCTTAAGATATCACTGAAATAGATTCAGAAGTACAAAGAGGGGTAACCTAAGAGTGAGAACACTAGAGGATGAGATTTTAAAATATTACTGTTCTTATCAGTGATAAGTTAAAATTTAAAAAGTACATAAAAATAAAGAGAAATTATGTCTATAACACTGCTGATAGGTTTGTAATAGAGTATAGGCAGCTATAGGACTTGTCTACAAGGTTGGAGAGAGGCAGGTGGTTTGTCACAGACCCCTGAGAAGTTCTGGGGCTACCAGAGTTGACACAGGAGGGAGTGCAGCAATAGACTTCAAAGCTGGGATATCAATTGAAGAATTGCATATAGGCCAGGCATGGTGGCTCACGCCTATGATCTCAGCACGATGGGAGGCTGGGAGGCTGAGGTGGGAGGATTACTTGAGTCCAGGAGTTAGAGACCAGCCTTAGAAACATAATGAGACCTCATCTCTATAAAAAATTAGCCAGGCACGGGCCAAGCGCCATGGCTCATGCCTGTAATCCCAGAACTTTGAGAGGCTGAAGTGGGCAGATCATGGGGTCAGGAGTGAGAGACCAGCCTGGCCAATATGGTAAAACCCATCTCTGCTAAAAATACAAAAAAAATAGTCAGCTATGTGGTGTGCCTGTAGTCCCAGCTACTCAGGAGGCTGAGGCGGGAGAATCACTTGAACCAGGAGATGGAGGTTGAAGTGAGCTGAGATAGCACCACTTCACTCCAGCCTGGGCGACAGAGTGAGACTTCATCTCAAAATAACAATAAAAAAAAATTAGCCAGGCATGGTGGCTCATACCCGTAGTCTCAGCTACTTGGGAGGCTGAGATGGGAGGATCACTTGAGCCTGGGAGTTTGAGGCTGCAGTGAGCTGTGATCATGCCACTGCAATCCAACCTGGGTGACAAAGTGTACCCTGTCTAAAAAAAAAAATTAAATTAAAAAAATTGCATATAAAACAGTTGATTTTCTCTTATCCACTCCATTTCCCTTATGGGAAAAGTGTTGTCAAAGCAAAGCCATTAGACATTTAGCATCAGGCTGAAAACAGGAGTGGTGTTGTAAGACAAAAATGCTAAGGTTTCCAATGTAAACATTAGCTCCTGAGAGGAAAGTGAAAGATGAAATTGACAAGAGGCCTTAAGAATCAAAGAAGACCAACCTTTGACTAATGAGAGTCCTCAAGGCTGGGTATGGTGGTTCATGCCTATAATCTCAGCACTTTGGAAGGTGGAGGTGGGAGGATTGCTTGAGCCCAAGAGTTAGAGACCAGTCTGGGCAATGTAGTGAGACCCTGTGTCTATAAACAAAAAATAATAAAAATACATTTCAAAATAAAAACGGGAGTCCTTAAAAGAGTTGCAAAATTGAGTGGCAAAGTAATGATAATGGAGAGAAAGAAAGTAAATATCAGAGAAAATAACAGAGCAAAATGAATTAAAAATACCTGCACCCAGATGCATGCTTGTGAAACCTCCAAGATTAAAGAATAGATTAAAGATTAAATATTTAATTAAATCTCTAAGATTAAAGAATAGATCTTCAGTCTGGGCAACATAGTAAAACACCATCTCTACAAAAAAATTAAAAATAAAAATTAGCCAGGCATGGTAGTATGTGTCTGTAGTCTCAGCTACTGGGGAGGCTGAGTTGGGAGGATTGCTTGAGCCCAGGAGGTCAAGGCTGCAATGAACTACCATCAGGCAATGGTGATATAGAGCAGATGAGCCCCAAACGGGTGCTTAGCCTGGGAGGGTTCTTATCTTTGCCCAGGAAAGAATTCAAGGGCAAGCTGGTGGTGTTAGATGGCAACTTTTACTGAAGCAGCAACAAAAGTACTGCTCCTTGCAGAACAGGGCTACCCCATAGACAGTGCGCCTAGAATAGCAGCTCAGGGGCCGTTTTGCAGTCATATTTATACCTAGTTTTAATCACATGCAAATTAAGAAGCAGGTTTATTTAGAAATTTTCAGAAAAGTAACGGCAATGGTAAACTGCCATGGTGCTGGTGGGCATGTCTTATAGAGAAGTGCTGTTGGTACCTCTTCCCTGTTTCAGCTAGTCTTCCATCTGGACTGGAGTTGAGTCCTGACTCCAATCTCAATGGCACTCCAGCCTGAGCAGCAGAGTGAGATCCTGTCTCAAAACAAAGAAACAAAAATTTATCCTAAACTTTTTTTTTTTTTTTGAGACAGAGTTTCACTCTTGTTACCCAGGCTGGAGTGCAATGGCGTGATCTCGGCTCACCGCAACCTCTGCCTCCTGGGTTCAGGCAATTCTCCTGTCTCAGCCTCCCGAGTAGCTGGGACTACAGGCATGCACCACCATGCCCAGCTAATTTTTTATATTTTTAGTAGAGATGGTGTTTCACCATGTTGACCAGGATGGCCTCGATCTCTTGACCTCATGATCCGCCCGCCTTGGCCTCCCAAAGTGCTGGGATTACAGGCGTGAGCCACTGTGCCCGGCCTATCCTAAACATTTTTATGGGAAAAATAGGACACTTAAAAAGGACAATAAACAGATTTACAACACATCTGAACCACCGAATGTTAGAAAATACTGGAGTTAATGCCTTTAGGGTTCTGAGAAAAATTCTTTTTTTTTTTTGGTGCCATGACTCAGATGTTTTTTTTTTTAATTTTTTTTTTGAGACAGGGTCTCACTCTGTCATGCAGGCTAGAGTGCAGTGGCACAATAATAGCTCACTGTAGCCTCAACCTCCCAGGCTCAAGCCATTCTCCTGCCTCAGCCTCTCAAGTAGCTAGGACTACAGGCCCGCACCACCATGCCTGGTTAATTTTTGAGGTTTTTTCTTTTTTTTTTTTTTTGTTAAAGAGAGAGTTTTTCCACGTTGCCCAGGTTGGTTTCAAAGTTCTGGGCTCAAGGGATCAGCCCGCCTTGGCCTCCCAAAGTGTTGGGATTGCAGGTGTGAGCCACTGTGCTCAGCCGAAAATTCATTTTTAACTTAGAATTCTATACACAGTGCCAGGTGCTGTAGCTCATGCCTGTAATCGCAACACTCTGGGAGGCCGAGGTGGGTGGATCACGAGGTCAGGAGTTTGAGACCAGTCTAGCCAATCTGGTGAAACCCCGTCTCTACTAAAAATAAAAAAAATTAGCCAGGTGTGGTGGTGCATGTCTGTAGTCCCAGCTAATCAAGAGGCTAAGGCAGGATAATTGCTTGAACCCGGGAGGCAGAGGTTGCAGTAAGCCAAGATCAAGCTATTGCACTCCAGCCAGGGTGACAGAATGAGACTCTGTCTCAAAAAAAAAAGAATTCTATTCATAGGCCAGGCACAAGTGTAAAGAGATCAGTACAGGGTTTTAACAGCAGAATGGATAAAAGGCATTCAACCTAGTTGAGGAGAGGTAAGAGAAGACCTCCCGAAGGAGATGATCCTGGGTTAACCTTAAACCATGAGCAAACAGCTTGGTAAATCTCTTCAGTAAATTTCCCTGACCTATATTAGAATGTGGTAAGAGAAATTTTACCTCCAGATTCAAATTTGACTTCCAGATAGCTCATATACTTATCATGATGAAGGGCATAATCATTTAAAAATAGTCATCATTTTGCTTACCATTCCCATCACATATGCAGGGAACCTGACTTGGAAGATTTGCAGCTCAGTTCTCCTCATGACTAATCCATTGATGCTGGGCACACCCACCTTTCTTTTTAACTTGGAAAAACTGTTAAAAACATCACATTTTTCTTTAATTGCAGGTTTTCTTTCTTTTTCTGTTTTTTTTTTTGTTTGTTTGTTTGTTTTTTGTTTTTTTTGAGACGGGGTTTTGCTCTTGTCGCCCAGGCTGGAGTGCAATGGTGCGATCTCAGCTCACTGCAATCTCTTGTCTCCTGGGTTGAAGCAATTCTCCTGCCTCAGCCTCCTGAGTAGCTGGAATTACAGGTGCCTGCCACTATCCCCAGTTAATCTTTGTATTTTTAGCAGAGACAGGGTTTTGCTATGTTGGCCGGGCTGATCTTGAACTGCTGTCCTCAAGTGATCTGCCTGCCGTGGCCTCCCAAAGTATTGGAATTACAGATGTGAGCCACTACGCCTGCCCAGCCTCTCTTTTTAAAAATCATCCCATAGCCGGGCGCGGTGGCTCAAGCCTGTAATCCCAGCACTTTGGGAGGCCGAGGTGGGTGGATCATGAGGTCAAGAGATCGAGACCATCCTGGTCAACATGGTGAAACACCGTCTCTACTAAAAATATAAAAAATTAGCTGGGCATGGTGGCGCGTGCCTGTAATCCCAGCTACTCAGGAAGCTGAGGTAGGAGAATTGCCTGAACCCAGGAGGCGGAGGTTGCAGTGAGCCGAGATCACGCCATTGCACTCCAGACTGGGTAATAAGAGGGAAACTCCGTCTCAAAAAAAAAAAAAAACAAACAAAATCCCATAGTTCACATCAAAATCTCTTTTCTGAATGAAATTAAAATGTTCCACTCTGTGAAATAAGCATCAGCTTGACAGTGGGTTAATCAACTTTGATTTTGTTTTGTAGCACATTGTGTTTATTACATATTTGAAGACATCCAATGTTTTTTCACACAGAATCTACTAAAATATGACAATAAAAACAACAAAAGGTCTTGTAATCTGTTGACAGAAAACACTAGCTTAATGCTTAAGAATTAAATTTGTCTACCATCATATGTTTTTACCATCGGAGTAAAGCACTAAAAGATGGAGAAGGTGCGTTTTAGTAATATTCTTGCAGGTTTTTTTTTTTTTTTTGAGACAGTTTTGTTCTTGTCGCCCAGGCTGTAGCACAGTGGTATGATCTTGGCTCGCTATAACCTCCTTCTCCGAGGTTCATTCGATTCTCCTGCCTCAGCCTCCCAAAAAGCTGGGACTACAGGTGCCCACCACCTTGCCTGCCTAATTTCTGTATTTTTAATAGAGATGGGAGTTCACCATGTTGGCCAGGCTGGTCTTGAACTCCAGACCTCAGGTGATCCACCAACCTCAGCCTCCCAAAGTGTTGGAATTACAGGCATGAGCCACCCCACCCGGCCTCTGTAGTTAGACTCTCCTTTACAGAAAGAAAACATGAGGTCCAGGTACAGTGGCTTATGCCTGTAATCTTAGCACTTTGGAGGGCTGAAGTGGGAGGATTGCTTGAGCCCAGGAGTTAAGAGACAAGCTTGAGCAACGTGGTGAAACCCATCTTAAAAAACAAAAACAAACAAAAAAATCTGAAAAAGAAAAAAAGAAAAATATAAATAAGAATGTCCCGTTCATGGATATCAAAGATGCCCTCCAACTCCCACTGAATGGCATTTTCAGGATGGACCCTCATTCAGTGACAGAGTCAAAGTTTGGACATAGCACTGGGTTAAATGCTGTCCCCATAACATTTACATTTACCTGGAATCTGTGAATGTGACCTTTTTGGAATAGGCTATTTGCAAATGTACTCAAGTTAAAATGAGGTTATGCTGGACTAGGGTGGACCCTAAATCCATTATGACTAGTGTCTGTGGAATAAGACAGAAGTTTGTTTACACAGATGCAGAGGGAAGACGGTCATGTGGAGACAGAGATTTGAGTCATGCTGCCATAAAGCAAGGACTGCCGAGGCCTTCAGGCAACACCAGAACCTGAAATCTGCACAGAAGGATTCTCCCCTGTGGGCTGCAGAGAGATCACGGCCTCCAGACATCTTGATTTCAGACATCTGGCCTCCAGGACTGTGAGCTAATCAGTTCCTGTTGTTATAAGCCACCCAGTTTGTGGCAATTTGTGACAGCAGCCTGAAGAAACTGCTACAGGCATCAATCAGGCTCTTCTCATATCCTATCAGGGGGAGGCAGGCAGCCCTTCCTTAGTCTGCCTGCATCCTCATCCAATAGAGAGAAGTTTGATTTTTTGTTTTTTTTAAATGAGACAAGATGGGGATGGGTAGGGGGTGAAAAAAAATGAGACAAGGTCTTTGTTGCCCAGGCTGGAGTGCAGTAGTGCAATCATAGCTCCCTACAGCCTCTAACTCTTAGGCTAAAGTGATCCTCATGCCCTATCTTCCTGGGTAATAGGGATCGGGGGCATGTCACCATGCCTGGCTAATTTTATAGTTTTTTCGTAAAGACAGGGTCTTACTTGTTGCCCAGGCTTGTTACCCAGGTTTTGTTGCCCAGGGTCTTACTTGTTGCCCAGGTTTTGAACTCCTGTCTCAAGCAATTCTTACACGCTGGCCTCCCAAAATGTTGGGATTATAGGTGTGAGCCACTGTGCCTGGCTAGATATCTGATTCTTAATCCCACTGCCTCCCAGTCCTACCTCCTCAGCTGTCCTGACATCAGCTCTGTACTAAGTAGACCAGATCTGTTTTCTGAACACTCTTCAGGCCTAAATCATCCTTATTTAAGGAAGCTTTATTCTCAGACTTTTAGTCAATGTTTAAGTGGTCAGAATATCACTCCTAGAAGAGTAACAGGTTTTTTTTTGTTTTTGTTTTTTTTTTCTTATTTTTTTATTGCATTTTAGGTTTTGGGGTACATGTGCAGAGCATGCAATACAGTTGCATAGGTACATACATGGCAGTGTGTTCTGTTTGCTTTCACCCCTTCACCCACATTTGGCGTTTCTCCCCAGGCTATCCGTCCCCACCTCCCCCTCCCACTGGCCCTCCCCTTTTCCCCCCAATAGACCCCAGTGTTTAGTACTCCCCTCTCTGTGTCCATGTGTTCTCATTTTTCATCACCCGCCTATGAGTGAGAATATGCGGTGTTTCATTTTCTGTTCTTGTGTCAGTTTGCTGAGGATGATGTTCTCCAGATTCATCCATGTCCCTACAAACGACACAAACTCATCATTTCTGATTGCTGCATAATATTCCATGGTGTATATGTGCCACATTTTCCCAATCCAGTCTATCATCAATGGGCATTTGGGTTGATTCCAGGTCTTTGCTATTGTAAACAGTGCTGCAATAAACATTCATGTGCATGTGTCCTTATAGTAGAATGATTTATAGTCCTTTGGGTATATACCCAGTAATGGGATTGCTGGGTCAAATGGAATTTCTATTTCTAAGGCCTTGAGGAATCACCACACTGTCTTCCACAATGGTTGAACTAATTTACACTCCCACCAACAGTGTAAAAGTGTTCCTTTTTCTCCACATCCTCTCCAGCATCTGTTGTCTCCAGATTTTTTAATGATCGCCATTCTAACTGGCGTGAGATGGTATCTCAATGTGGTTTTGATTTGCATCTCTCTGATGACCAGTGACGATGAGCATTTTTTCATATGATTGTTGGCCTCATATATGTCTTCTTTCGTAAAGTGTCTGTTCATATCCTTTGCCCACTTTTGAATGGGCTTGTTTGTTTTTTTCCTGTAAATCTGTTTGAGTTCTTTGTAAATTCTGGATATCAGCCCTTTGTCAGATGGGTAAACTGCAAAAATTTTTTCCCATTCTGTTGGTTGCCGATGCACTCTAGTGACTGTTTCTTTTGCCGTGCAGAAGCTGTGGAGTTTGATTAGGTCCCATTTGTCTATTTTGGCTTTTGTTGCCAATGCTTTTGGTGTTTTGTTTATGAAGTCCTTGCCTACTCCTATGTCCTGGATGGTTTTGCCTAGATTTCCTTCTAGGGTTTTTATGGTGCCAGGTCTTATGTTTAAGTCTTTAATCCATCTGGAGTGAATTTTAGTGTAAGGTGTCAGGAAGGGGTCCAGTTTCTGCTTTCTGCACATGGCTAGCCAGTTTTCCCAACACCATTTGTTAAATAGGGAATCCTTTCCCCATTGCTTGTTTTTGTCAGGTTTATCAAAGATTGTATAGTTGTAGATAGGTTGTGTTGCCTCCGGTGCCTCTGTTTTGTTCCATTGGTCTATATCTCTGTTTTGGTACCAGTACCATGCTGTTTTGATTGCTGTAGCCTTGTAGTATAGTTTGAAATCTGGTAGTGTGATGCCCCCGGCTGTGTTCTTTTTGCTTAGAATTGATTTGGCTATGCGGGCTCTCTTTTGGTTCCATATGAAGTTCATGGTGGTTTTTTCCAGTTCTGTGAAGAAAGTCAATGGTAGCTTGATGGGGATAGCGTTGATTCTGTAAATTACTTTGGGCAGTATAGCCATTTTCACGATATTAATTCTTCCTAACCATGAACATGGAATGTTTCTCCACCACAGACTCCACAGAAATTCAAACCATCATCAGAAAATATTACAAACAACTCTATGCACATAAACTAGTAAACCTGGAAGAAATGGATAAATTCCTGGACTCCTGTGTCCTCCCAAGCCTAAACCAGGAGGAAGCTGAAACTATGAATAGACCAATAACAAGGTCAGAAGTCGAGGCAGCAATTAAGAGCCTACCACACAAAAAAAGCCCAGGTCCAGATGGGTTCACAGCCAAATTCTACCAGACACACAAAGAGGAGCTGGTACCATTCCTTCTAAAACTATTCCAAATAATCCAAAAAGAGGGAATCCTTCCCAAATCATTTTATGAGACCAACATCATCCTGATACCAAAACCCGGTAGAGACCCAACAAGAAAAGAAAGCTTCCGGCCAATATCCATGATGAATATAGATGCAAAAATCTTCAATAAAATATTGGCAAGCCGATTGCAACAGCAAATCAAAAAACGTATTCATCACGATCAAGTAGGATTCATCCCGGGGATGCAAGGCTGGTTCAACATACACAAGTCTATATACGTAATTCACCACATAAACAGAACCAAAAACAAAAGCCACATGATTATCTCAATTGACGCAGAGAAGGCATTTGACAAAATACAACAGCCCTTTATGCTAAAAACCCTCAATAAACTTGGTATCGATGAAACATATCTCAAAGTAATAAAAGCTATTTATGACAAACCAACAGCCAATATCATACTGAATGGGCAAAAACTGGAAGCATTCCCTTTGAAATCCGGCACTAGACAAGGATGCCCTCTCTCACCACTCCTATTCAATATAGTACTGGAAGTTCTAGCCAGAGCAATCAGGCAAGAAAAAGACATAAAGGGTATTCAAATAGGAAAGGTGGAAGCCAAATTGTCTATTTGCAGACGACATGATAGTATACCTAGAAGACGCCATCGCCTCAGCCCAAAAACTCCTGAAACTGATAAGCAACTTCAGCAAAGTCTCAGGATATAAAATCAATGTGCAAAAATCACAAGCATTCGTCTACACCAATAACAGACTTAAAGAAAGCCAAATCAAGAACGAACTGCCATTCACAATTGCTACAAAAAGAATAAAATACCTTGGAATACAACTCACAAGGAACGTAAGAGACCTCTTCAAGGAGAACTATAAGCCACTGCTCAACGAAATCAGAGAGGACACAAACAGATGGAGTAACAGGTTTTTACTTGGCAGCAAATTCTCTGAAATCTGATTGGCTAGATAACTGTTACTGGCAGAGTGGAAAGCACAAAGGCAAGGAAGGCTTCTTATACTTACTGAGGCAATGAACATGTCAATGGCAGTGGCAGTGGTACCTACACATTCTCTGCATTTCATAAGCCCCATGACTCTTGCATACACGGAGAAGGAGTAAAAATGACTATCAATCAAATATGGAAACAAAAGAACAGAGGTGGTAATTTTAACATATACAAAGTAAGATTTAAGACAAAGAGGAAAGAATATTTCAGTGGGATCATTTGACCTTGATAAATGGCAAAATTGATACAGTAGTCTCCTCTTATCCACAGTTTCGATTTCCATGGTTTCAATTATTCATGATACAGAATAGTAAGATGTTGAGAGAGAGAGAGAGATGAAGAAAGCGAGGACCACATTCATATAATTTCTCTTACAGAACATTGTGATAATTGTATTTTATTATCAGTTACTGTTATCTCTTTACCTAATTTATCAATTAAACCTTATTATCATAGGTATGTATGTATAGGAAAAAGCAGTGCGTGTGTATGTATTTGAAGTTCAGTACTATCTGGGCTTCAGGGGGCCTTGGAGGGTATTCCCCAAGGACCAGGGCATTGCAGTCTTTGTCCTCAATAGTCATACAGACCTGGGGTTAAATCCTATCATGGTCTAACTGTAAAACTACACAAATTTTCCTCCTGGAGCCTCAGTTTTCATATAGGCAAAAAGGAGATAAAATATACCTTCCTCACGGGGCAGCTATGAGGCTTATATTAGCTAAAGTATGCCTAGAATTCAGTGAAAGCTGTCATGTTCATTCTACTTACTTTCCAGGAAACATGCCAAAACCACTGTTTCTTTCCTCAAGCCCTCTGCCCTTATGTTCAGTATGCTTCTTTTTGTAACCAAAAACTTTATGCTCTTTTTTTTTTTTTAAGACGGGAGTTTCGCTGTTGTTATCCCGGCTGGAGTGCAATGGCGCGATCTCGGCTCACCGCAACCTCCGCCTTCTGGGTTCAAGCAATTCTCCTGCCTCAGCCTCCCGAGTAGCTGGGACTACAGGCGCGCACCACCATGCCCAGCTAATTTTTTTTTTTGTATTTTTAGTAGAGACGAGGTTTCACCTTGTTGACCAGGATGGTCTCCATCTCTCGACCTCGTGATCCACCCGCCTCGGCCTCCCAAAGTGCTGGGATTATAGGCGTGAGCCACCGCGCCCAGCCTATGCTCTTTTCACAAAATTTATTTTTTTGCCTGAAGCTATGACATTTGAATGTTACCAAAAACTTTAAATCCACCATTTATTGAAATGAATTTTGTTACATTAAATAACTTTTTAAAAAATATATATTTTTAAAATTTCAATAGTTTTTAGGATCCAAGTGGCTTTTGGTTACATGCATGAACAGTGTAGTGGAGACGTTTAAGGCTTTTGGTTACATGCGTGAATAGCGTAGGGGAGATGTTTAAGGCTTTTGGTTACATGCGTGAATAGCGTAGCGGAGATGTTTAAGGCTTTTGGTTACATGCGTGAATAGCGTAGTGGAGATGTTTAAGGCTTTTGGTTACATGCGTGAATAGCGTAGCGGAGATGTTTAAGGCTTTTGGTTACATGCGTGAATAGCGTAGCGGAGATGTTTAAGGCTTTTGGTTACATGCGTGAATAGTGTAGTGGAGATGTTTAAGGCTTTAGTGTGATAGTCACCCAAGTAGTATCCATTGTACCCAATATGTAGTTTTTTATCTCTTAATCCTCTCCCACCCTCCCCCTTCTGAGTCTCCAGTGTCCATTATACCACTCTGTATGCCTTTGTGGTGTACCCATAGCTTAGCTTCACTTTCAAGTGGGAATATACAGCATTTTGGTTTTCCATTCCTGAGTTACTTCACTTAGAATAATGGGCCCCAGTCCCATCCAAGTTTCTGCAAAAGACAGTATTTCAGGCTGAGAGCGGTGGCTCCCTCCTGTAATCCCAGAACTTTGGGAGGCTGAGGCAGGTGGATCATCTGAGGTCAGGAGTTCCAGATAGCCTGGCCGACATAGTGAAACCCCATCTCTACTAAAAAAACAGAAAATTAGCTGGGTGTGGTGGCACATGCCTGCAATCCCAGCTACTTGGGAGGCTGAGGCAGGAGAATCGCTTGAACTCAGAAGGTGGAGGTTGCAGTGAACCAAGATTACACCTTTGCACTCCAGCCTGGGCAACAAGAGCAAAACTTTGTTTCAGAAAAAAAAAAAAACAAAAAAAAAAACAAAAAAGAAGACAGTATTTTCTGACTGAGTGGTATTCCACAGAATATATATACCACCTTTTCTTATTCCATTCATTGGTTTGTTGATGGGCACTTTGGTTGATTCCATATCTTTGCAGTTGTGAATTGTGTTGGGATAAACATGGGCATGCAGGTGTCTTTTTGATATGCAGTAGAGGAATTGCTGGATTGAATGGTAGATTTACTTTTAGTTCTTTGAGGATTCTCCACACTTTTCCACAGAGGTTGTACTAATTTACATTCCCACAAGCAGTGTATAAACATTCCCTTTTCACCACATCATTTTCATTATCTTGATTCTTCTAATCCATGAACATGAGATATATTTCCATTTGTTGGGGTCATCTATGATTTATTTCAGCAGTGTTCTGTAGTTCTTTTGTTAGGATCTCTCACTTCCTTGGTTAAATATATTCCTATTTTATTTTTTTTAAATCAGGTATTGTAAAAGGGATTGAGTTCTTCTAGGAAAGAACTCAATAGGGAAAAGACACCCTATTAAATAGTTTAGGCATTGAATCCTTTTCTAAAACTCATCTCTAGCTCTCAAGGAACTAGAGATTCAAGAATAAACCAAACCCAAAGGTAACAAGAAAATTCTTTTCCTTGAGTTCTTGATTTGTTCTCAGCTTGATCATTGTTGCTGTATAGCAGTGGTACTGATTTGTGTACACTGATTTTGTAATTCATTTATCAAATCTAGGAGTCTTTTGGAGTTTTCTAGGTATACAATCAGATCAACAGCAAAGAGAGATAGTCTGACTTTCTGTTTTCCAATTTGGATACCCCTTATTTCTTTCTCTTGCCTGATGGATCTGGTTAGCACTTTTAGTACAATTGAGTTGGAGTAGAAGAGTATAATTGAGGAGAGTTGAGTAGAGTAGAAGTGAAAGTGGGCATTCGTGTCTTGTTTCAGCTCTCAGGGGAAATGCTTTCAACTCTTCCCCATTCGGTATGATGTTGGCTGTGGGTTTATCATATATGGCTTTATCTTTTAATTTTTATTATTATTTTTTTGAGATGGAGTTTTGCTCTTGTTGCCTAGGCTGGAGTGCAATGGTGCGATATCAGCTCATTCCACAACCTCTGCCTCCTGGGTTCAAGCAATTCTGCCTCAGCATCCAGAGTAGCTGGGATTACACGCATGTACTACCATGCCTGGCTAATTTTGTATTTTTAGTAGAGATGGGGGTTTCTCCATGTTGGTCAGGCTGGTCTGGAACTCCTGACTTCTGGTGATCTGCCCACCTTGGCCTTCCAAAGTGCTAGGATTACAGGCATAAGCCACTGTGTCCGGCACATCTATGGCATTTATTATTTTGCAGTATGTTCCTTCTATGCCTAGTTTGTTGCGGGTTTTTATCAAAAAGGAATGCTGGATTTTTTTTTTTTTTTAGATGAAATCTCACTCTGTCACCAGGCTGGAGTTCAGTGGCACCATCTCAGCTTACTGCAACCTCCATCTCTTGGGTTCAAGCGATTCTCCTGCCTCAGCCTCCTGAGTAGCTGGGATTACAGGTGCATGCCACTATGCCCAGGTAATTTTTGTGTTTTCAGTAGAGACAGGGTTTCACCATGTTGGCCAGGATGGTCTTGACTTCTTGACCTTGTGATCCACCTGCCTTGACCTCCCAAAGTGCTGGGATTACAGGCATGAGCCACCACGCCTGGCCAGGTGTTGGATTTTATAAAATGCTTTTTCTGCATCTTCTGAGATAATTGTATGGTTTTTGTTTTTAGTTCTGTTTATGCGGTGAATCACATTTATTGACTTGTGTATGTTGAACCATCCCAGCATCCCTGGGATGACACCCACTTGGTCATGAAGAATTATCTTTCTGATGTGCTGTTAGATTCAGTTTGCTATATGTTGTTGAGGATTTTTGCATCTAGTTTCATCAGGGACATTTGTATATAGATTTCTTTTTTTGTTATGTCCTTTCCTGGCTTCATAGAATGAGTTAGGGAGGATTCCTTTTTTCACAATCTTTTGGAATTGGTTCAGCAGAATTGGTATCAATTTTTCTTTGAATGTCTGCTAGAATTTGGCTGTGAATCCTCTGGCCTGGGTTTTTTTTTTTGTTGTTGTTGTTGTTTTTGCAATCTCACTGTTTGTTATTGGTCTGTTCAGGATTTCTATTTCTTTCTCATTCAAGGGGTTGTATAGTTCCAGGAATTTATCTATTGCCCCTATCTTTTCTAGTTTGTGTGCATAGAAGTGTTCATAGTAGTCTCAAATGATCTTTTGTATTTCCATGGTGTTGGTTGTAATGTCTCCATTTTCATTTCTAATTGAACTTATTTGAATCATTTATCTTCTTGGTTAATCTAGCTAATGGAATATCGATTTTGTTTATCTTTTCAAGGGACCACCTTTTTGTTTCATTGATCTTTTGTATTTTTCTTTTAATTTCATTTAGTTCTGCTGTGATCTTTGCTATCTCTTCTCTTCTATTAGCTTCGGGTTTGGCTTCTTCTTATTATTATTTTATTTTATTTTTTTATTTTTTTGAGATGGAGTTTCACTCTGTTGCCCAGGCTGGAGTGCAATGGCGTGATCTCAATTCACTGCAACCACTACCACCTGGGTTCAAGAGATTCTCCTGCCTCAGCCTCCCCAGTAGCTGGGATTACAGGCATGCGCCACTATGCCTGGCTAATTTTGTATTTTTAGTAGAGATGGGGTTTCTCCATGTTGGTCAGGCTGCTCTCAAACTCCTGACCTCAGATGATCTGCCCATCTTGGCCTCCCAAAGTGCTGGGATTACAGGTGTGGGCCACTGTGCCTGGCTGGTTTATTCTCGTAGTTCCTGAAGGTATGATGTTGTCAATTTGTGAGCTTTCAGACTTTTTGATGTAGGCATTTAGCACTAAAAACTTTCCTCTTAGAACTGTTTTTTGCCGTATCCCAAAGGTTTTGATAACTTGTGTAACTATTATCATTCATTTCAAATAATTTTATTTTGAGACAAGGTCTCACTTCATCGCCCACATCCACCTTTCCTATTTTCTTCTTCTTCTTTTTTTCTTTTTTTTTTGAGATAGAGTTTCACTCTTCTCGCCCATGCCAAGAATGCAATGGCATGATCTTGCTCACTGCAACCTCTGCCTCTTGGGTTAGAATGATTCTCCTGCCTCAGCCTCTTGAGAAGCTGGAATTACAGGCCCATGCCATAATGCCCAGCTACTTTATATATATATATTTGAGACATAGTCTTGCTCTGCTGCCCAGGCTGGAGTGCAGTGGCATGATCTTGGCTCACTTCATCATCTGCCTCCTGTGTTCAAGCAATTCTCCAGCCTCAGCCTCCTGAGTATCTGGGATTAAAGCCGCACACCACCATGCCCAGATAGTTTTTGTATTTATAGTAGAGATGGGGTTTTACCATGCTGGTCATGCTGGTCTGGAACTCCTAACCTCAAGTGATCTGCCCACCATGGCCTCCCAAAATGCTGGAATTATAGGTATGAGCTACTGTACCCAAGCCCTGGCTTCAAGTGATCTCCCCATCTTGGCCTCCAAAAGTATTGGGATTACACTGTGCCCAGCCTCTGTCTCTCTCTCTCTCTCTTTTTTTGGATGGAGTGCAGTGTTGCCCAGGCTGGAGTGCAATGGCACAATCTTGGCTCACCACAACCTCCATCTCCCCAGTTCAAGCAATTCTCCTGCCTTGGCCTCCTAAGTAGCTGGGACTACGGGCATGCACCACCATGCCTGGCTAATTTTTGTATTTTTAATACAGACGGGGTTTCACTATGTTGGCCATGCTACTCTCGAACTCCTGAACTCATGATCTGTGGACTTTGGCCTCCTAAAGTGCTGGGATTACTGGCAAGAGCCACTGTGCCCAGCCTTTTTTTCTTTTCTTTTCTTTTTTTTTTTTTTTTAAGATGGAGTCTCTCCCCATTACCCAGGCTGGAGTATAGTAGTGTGATCTCAGCTTACTGCAACCTTTGCCTCCTGGGTTCAAGCTATTCTCTTGCCCCAGCCTCCCAAGTAGCTGAGATTACCGGCACCTGGTATCATGCCCAGCCAATTTTTGGTAGAGATGGGGTTTCACCATGTTGACCAGGCTGGTCTCAAACTCCTGATCTCAGGTGATCTGCCTGCCTTAGGCTCCTAAAGTGCTGGGATTACAGGCATGAGCCACTGCATATGGCCAAAAAATTAAAAAATTTTAAAAAGAAAAAGTTTCAGGCTGGGCGAGGAGCAGGAAAAAAAGTTTCAGGCTGATGGGGAGTCCTTGAGCACAGTTGCCCATTAGAAGAATCCTGCATCTTACAGGAATGCGCCTTCCTAATATCTTGCTATGCTCAGTCATGGGCTAGGAACAGCTCATTGGAAGTGTCAACACAGCAGTGGATTCAGAGCTCAGCAGCTTCTCTCTGAAGGAGGAGAACTGAGAGGCTATTTTCACAGCCTTTATATTATTTTTAGGGCTGCATAATAATTAATTGATGGAAGTATCATACTTTATTTATTCAGTCCCCTCCCAATGAACATTATTGTTATTTCAAGTCCTTTCCTATTACAAATAAGGCTTACTGAATAACTTTGTTTTACATCATCTTGCATATTTGGAGAGAGTACCACAACTTGGGCTCCTGGGGAAGCGGACTCTGAGATGAAGATGAACATATAATTTTTTTTAACTTTATTAAAATACTGAGTTTTATTTCACATGTATATTTTTGTCTCCCCACCATTTCCATGTCTGACCACCGCTACTACTATGTCCTATCATAACGTTCCATACATACTTAAAACCAAGCAAGGGGTGGAATTCTATCTTTAAAAACTATAGGCATTTTGGACAACACATTCTTGGCAATGGAACCTGGACAATATTTATCAAACACGGTAGGGAAAGTTCTCACTCTACATTATAAAAAGGACAGCCAGATATCAACTGTTAGAGAAATGAAATAAGACAGAAAACTTTTAACAAATCGTTTAAACTATTTTCTTAAAGAGACTTCCTCCACTGCCAGAGATCTTGAATAGCCTGGTCAGTAATCCGGAAGCAATTCTTCACATAATTGATGAACCTGGCTTCCACTTTGAGAAGAGAACCACCTTTTTCTATACTTTCTTGCATTTTTGCTTTAATGTATTGTACAGAACTAGGTCCTTTTGGTGTTTTAGGAGTTTTTTCCTGTTTTTGTGAAGGATTTTTGTTCTTTTGATCGTGGTGTTGATGATGGTTTTGAGTCTTTTCCATTCTGATTTGACTTTTGTGCATTTTTAGCTGGAGTACTGCATATAGATTTCTTCACTGGTAGTTTTTCTTCAGTTTCCTCATCATCAAAATCATCATCATCATCTTCTTCATCAGCAGCAAGTTTTACTTTTTTCTGTGGAATCTTGCTACCACCTCCAGGGGCAGACCGCTTTCCAGATATGCTTAAGAGTTTCACATCCTCCTCCTCTTCGTCTTCTGACTCTGCATCTTCCTCCACAGCTACTAAGTGGTGTCCACTAGTATGTACTGACCCTGAACCACACTTCAAATGTAAGACCACTGGTGGTGTTATTTCAAAGCCCCCAAGGGAAATCGTAGGCTGTACAGACATTTTCAAAGTTGCCAGTGTTACTTTAATTGGACTGCCTTCGTAATTCATTGCCTTTGCTTCAACAATGTGCAATTCATCCTTTGCACCAGCCCCTAAACTGATCATTCTTAAAGATAACTGGTGCTCGTTTTCATCATTATCCACCTTGAAGTGATCATCTTTGTCGGCCTTTAGTTCACAACCAAAAAGATAGTTCTGGGGCCTCAGGGGGCTCATGTCCATGTCCATCGAATCTTCCATCGGGTGGTGGAACGCACTTAGGTAGAAGAGAAGGCGGGCAGAGATAAACGACCACTGCTCAAAAGAACAGCCGTGCAGGATGGAATCACACCAGGATAATCAGTTTATTAGGGTGTGTCCTTCAATATCTACTGAAGGGAAAGGAGGAAGGCAGGATTGGGGAGACTGAGAAATTGGTCTGCAACTTAATGATGGGCTCAATTAACCCCACAGGTCATTTGTAACCTAGTATCCCGTTTTTAAGCTTTGTTTGTTTTTTCCCCTGTTTTCCTTCTTTGGCCCTTTGTATTACTTTTCAGTAATGAAATAGTAACCTTTATACTCCTTCTTTCCACTAGGTACCCTTCACACTTATTTCAGACTAGTGTATTTACTATGTTTGCTTAAAAGTTCCAGAGACTAAATCTTGAAACAATACAGGCTTGGCCGGGCGCGGTGGCTCACGCCTATAATCCCAGCACTTTGGGAGGCCAAGGCGGGTGGATCACGAGGTCAAGAGATCGAGACCATCCTGGTCAATGAGGTGAAACCCGTCTCTACTAAAAATACAAAAATTAGCTGGGCATGGTGGCACATGCCTGTAATCCCAGCTACTCAGGAGGCTGAGGCAGAAGAATTGTCTGAACCGAGGAGGCGGAGGTTGCAGTGAGCCGAGATTGTGCCATTGCACTCCAGTCTGGGTAACAATAGCGAAACTCCATCTCAAAAAAATAAAATAAAATAAAATACAGGCAACTATGGAAATCGCCCCCACCAGGAAATTGCTTCATGGCTACTGGAGCCTAAGATGGCGCCTACCCATTCACCAGATAGAGAAATAACTCAAGTCAAGTCATGGGAACAAGTCACACTGACTTGCACTGCCTCTGACCCCTTGCATACCCTCCATGCCAAAACCTTCCCTTCCTAAACCCTTGCATTTCACTTGGAAATTTGAAGTGGTTTCACTGAGACAATAACCTGGATTGTATTCCCCACTGCTGGCTTTGGTTTATAATAAAGTCACTCACCTTCTACCATATCTTGATCTTGCTAATTTGTTTTTGTTTTTGAGACAGGGTCTTGCTCTATCTCCCAGGCTGGAATACACTGATGCAATTATGGATCACTGCAGCCTGGACTTCCTGGGCTCAACTGATCCTCTTGCCTCAGCCTCCCAAGTAGCTGGAACTACAGATGCATGCCATGCCTAGGGAATTTTTCTATTATTTGTAGACATGGAGTATCACTATATTGCCTAGGCTAGTCTCAAACTCCTTCAAGCAATCCTTCTGCCTTGGCCTCCCAAAGTGTTGATTACAGGTGTGAGCCACAGTGCCTGGCCAATCTTGTTGATTGGTTTTGCAAGCAGCAAGTGGCCAAACCCACATTTGGTAACAATTTCAGTCCAGAAATGGGGTGAGAAATCTGGGGTTTTATACCCTGCAGTGATCAGTCATTGGATATAGGTTGCTTTGGGGAAATGGCATGACCTTAGGTGAGGTGCCACTTTAGCCAGGCAATTCCTGAAGAGGGCTGACAGCTGAAAGGTGTCTATAGCAACACTCCCAGCAACATCTTGGGAGAATAATTTCTTCCTCCCCTTCCCCTTCCTTTCCCCCTTCTCTTCTCTCTTTCCCTTCTTTCTCCCCCCTTCCTGCTTTTTTCCTTCTTTTGGAGTCTTGCTATGTTGCTCAGGGTGGTCTTGAACATCCAGTCTCAAGCAATCCTCCTGCCTCAGCCTACCAAAGTGTTAGGATTATAGACATGAGCCACCCTGCCTGGCCTGAGAATACATTTTTCAGTCTTGAAGAGGGATCTGGGAGGCAAGTCATGGCACAAGGGGCATAATAGTAGAATAAATTCCTAGATGGTCTAGTAGGATAATAGGATAAATTCTTAGATGCTGGGTCTTAGCATATCTACATTTGTGAATTTAAAAGGTGTTGTCAAAATAAAAATATAATGTATATACTGTGTATATTTTTCCAATATATACTTCCATAGGCAATGCAGAAAAATATCTGTTTCCTCTTGCCCTTGGCCAAGATGTTCTCAATCTCCTGACCTTGTGATCTATCCGCTTCAGCCTCCCAAAGGGCTGGGATTACAGGTGTTATCCACCGTGCCCGGGCCACTTTTCCACTTCCTATTTACCCCCCAAGTACATATTCTTTAAACCCTGACTCTGCAATTTACTAGCTGACTCAGTGTGTTTACATGTGAAATGGGAAAAATAGAACATGTTGGGTCTCAGAAAACAATACTCCAAAATATAGCACTTTGGCATGGTGAACTAAAGCAGCCTCCAGCTGCTGCCTCCCTGCCGCCACCATTTCTCAATCCTCTGTCACTGTAATCTCAGTAGCTGGGATTACAGGCAAGCACCACCATGCCCTGATAATTTGTGTATTTTTAGTAGAGATAGGGTTTCAGGATGTTGGCCAGGCTGGTCTCGAACTCCTGACCCCAAGTGATCAGCTCACCTAGGCCTCCCAAAGTGCTGGGATTACAAGTGTGAGCCACTACACTTGGACCATTTAGTTTCTAATGAGAATCATTTACTAACCATTTTGTGAGCATTGGCCCACTCATTTCGCCTAAAAACTATTTACTACCTCTCAAAATTGTCGCATTTTCCCCATCTTCCTCTCTCCAATGAAGAAAGGTATTTTGAACCTGATTTGATTGTTGGGTAATCATTCTCCAGCAATTCCCCTTGTTTAGGCTCATAAGACAAATTTATATAGCCTTTTCTCCTATTAATCTGCCTACTGTCAGTACATTTTCAGGAAACCTTCAGAGGGCAGAGAAGCTTTCCCTCCACCCCTACAACATACCTTATACAAATATTTTGTCGCCAGGCACAGTGGCTCATGCTTGTAATCCCAGCACTTTGGGAGCACGAGGCAGGAGGATGCCAAGGTCAGGAGTTTGAGACCAGACTGACCAACATGGTGACATCCCATCTCTACTAAAAATACAAAAATTAGCTGGGTGTGGTGGTGGGCACCTGTAAACCCAGCTACTGAGGAGGCCGAAGCAGGAGAATTGCTTGAACCCAGGAGGTGGGGGTTGCAGTGAGCCAAGACCGTGCCACTGCACTCCAGCCTGAATGACAGAGTGAGACTCCATCTCAAAAAAAAAAAAAAAAAAAAAAAAAATTGGGAGTTTGATGACATAAAAATGCAAAACCCCATATTTATAAATAGCAGGCAACTAAAAATATTCTCCATATCTTACCATCATACACTGATGACTTCTAAATTTGTACATTTAGGCCAAATTTCTTATTGGCAAGTAAAAATATTCATCTGTTTACTGGTTATGTTACTGTAAAGAGGTTGCGATCCAAACCCCCAGAGAAGGTTCTTGGAGCTCACTCAAGAAAGAACTTGGGCAGGGCGTGGTGGCGCATGCCTGTAGTCCCAGCTACTCAGGAGGCTGGAGGATCTCTTGTGTCCAGGGGTTCTGGGCTGTAGTGTGCTATGCCAATCGGGTGTCTGCACTAAGTTCGGCATCAATATGGTGACTTCCCAAGAGTGGGGGACTACCAGGTTGCCTAAGGAGGGGTGAACCGGCCCAGGTCAGAAATGGAACAGGTCAAAACTCCCGTGCTGATCAGTAGTGGGATTGCACCTGTGAATAGCCACTGCACTCCAGCCTGGGCAATATAGCGAGACCCTGTCTTAAAAAAAAGAAAGAAAGAAAGAATTTGGGGCAGGATGTGGTGGCTCACGCCTGTAATCCCAGCATTTTGGGAGGCTGAGGCAGACAGATCACTTGAAGTCGGGGGTTCAAGACCAGCCTGACCAACATGGAGAAACCCTGTGTCTACCAAATAGATAAAAGTTAGCCAGGTGTGGTGGGGTGTGTATGTAATCCCAGCTTCTTGGGAGGCTGAGGCAGGAGAATTGCTTGAACCCGGGAGACAGAGATTGCAGTGAGCTGAGATTACACCATTGTACTCCAGCCTGGGCAACAAGAGTGAAACTCCACTTCAAAAAAAGAAAAAATTTGGGTGAGTCCATAAAGTGAAAGCAAGTTTACTGGAGAAGTAAACAAAAGAATGGTTGCTCCATAGGCAGAACAGAGATATGGGCTGCTCCACTGAGTATACTTATAGTTATTTCTTGATTACGTGATAAACAAGGGGTGGATTATTCACAAGTTGTCTGGGAAAGAGGTGAGGATTTCCTGGAAGAGCTCCTCCTCTTTTTAAACTTTATAGGGTAACTTCTGAAGTTACCATGGCATTTGTAAACCATCATCGCGCTGGTGGGAGTGTCTTTTAGCATGCTAATACATTATAACTAACATACAATGGGCAGCCAGGAGTGCAGAGGTCAGTGAGTAGACCAGAGGTCGGCATCCTGGTTTTGGTGGGTTTTGGCCAGCTTCTTTTTTTTTTTTTTTTTTTTTTTTTAATTTTTTATTGGATTGTAGGTTTTGGGGTACATGAGCAGAGCATGCAAGACAGTTGCGTAGGTACACACATGGCAGTGTGCTTTGCTTTTCTTGCATCTGGTTTTATCAGTGGAGTCTTTGTGATCTGTATCTTATGCTGGCTTCCTATCTCATCCTGTGACTAAGAATGCCTAACCTCCTGGGAATGCAGCCTAGCAGGTATCAGCCTTATTCTACCCTATTCAAGATGGAGTTGCTGTAGTTCAAATACCTGACAGTTATTTCTATCCTGATGCCCCTGTAGGCACTTTGAATTCAATATGCCCCAGCCAAGCTTATCTTTCTCTCAAAAATTGCTCCCATCCCTGAGTTTCCTAACTTTCCAATATTTCTACCTTATTGAGGTAAAATTTCTCAAAGTTATCTTGGATTCTTCCCTCTCTTTTAATCCAACATTTAATTAGTAATTACTAAGTCCTGTTAAATTTTATTCCTAAATAATTCTAGCATGTGCCTTTTTTCTCATAGTCAGCACTGTTCTTCTGTGGTTCAGATCCTTGTTTCCACCATACTATTGCAATAGCTTCTTTACTAGTCTCGCTTTCCTCTAATTGATCCTAAACACTTTTGTCACAGAATTTGTTTAATACACAAGGCTTATTATAGTTCTCCTTAGCTCAAAAGTCTTGAATAGCTCCCTCCCTCTAGTTTTCCAGCTTCTTTCTAAACCTAGCAGGCAATTCACTATTAACTTTCTTTATCTACCACTTCCTGTAGAATTGAGCTTTCCCAGCCAGGTGTGGTGGCTTGCGCCTGTAATCCCAGCACTTTGGGAGGCTGAGGCAGGTGGATCACAAGATCAGGAGTTTGAGACCAGCCTAGCCAATATGGTGAAACTCCCATCTCTACTAATAATAAAAAAAATTGCTGGCCGTGGCAGCGGGCACCTGTAGTCCCAGCTACTCGGGAGGCTGAGGCAGGAGAATCACTTGAACCCAGGAGGCGGAGGTTGCAGTGAGCCCACATCACGCCATTGCACTACACAGCCTGGGCAACAGCGCAAAACTCTGTCTTAAAAAAAAAAAAAAAAATTGACCTTTCCCATCTTTGTTCTCCTAATGAATGTGTTATGTCCTATCCTAGCACGAATCCTGTTTAAGTGTGTATCCCAAGCACTTGAGACACTAGGCCCACCACTACAGGGGAGGAAACCCTTCTAGATGCTTCAATATCTTGAAGAATCACAGTTAATTGATATGAGTCAAGTTACCAGAAGAAAAACAATTTTAATTACATATGTTTGCACAAGAGTCCCACAAAATGTGGGACTCAAAGAAGGGCCAGATGTTTGACACTTACATTACATCCTGACCTCAGGAAGTGGGACCCTGCATGGTGGCACAAACCTGTAATGCCTGCTACTCAGGAGTTTGAGGCAGGAGGATCCTTGAGCCCAGGAGCTGGAGGCCAGCCTGGGCAACAAGGCAAGGCCAGTCTCTCTTCAAAATAAAAGTAAGGCTTGGGGCTTTCAGGGGTGGTGGAGACAAGTTAAGGGAGAATAAGATGAGAAAATAGAAGGTGAATAAAGGTTGACGTTTATGCAGATAAAAGTACTCCAGATGATAAAAGTAAACTAGGAGCAGCTCTCTTTCTGGTACAGATTCCTTTAATTATGAAAATTTCCTTTAGAAATGTAAATTTCTCTTCACAAAAGGAGAGTTTTGTCCTTTATTTTGGGCAGTAGAGGGAAAAGTGAAGCATTTTCCTGTGTGGCTGGATCTTCATTTATTTTTGCTTAAAGAAATCAATATGCCCTAGTGGCATATTGTGGGGTGCATATTCTGGACTCCTTCAGTTATAATTTGGGGTGGTGTGTCCTGAGACCCAATATAATGAAATCAATCAACGTTCACCCTAACTAAAGGAGCGCTCTTAAACATTCTAGGAGAACCTCAGCATCATGCATAGGCTGGAAAAAATCCTTTACAAGTCAACCCAAAGGATCGTTTTAAAACGTGCTTCCTCCAGGCACTTTCAATTATTCTTAAACAGATGGCCAAAGCCTGGCTTCGGGAACCGCATATGCTAAGAGAAAATTGACTAGAGCTCCAAAAAAATGATGATTGGCTGCCGGGGCTCAGAAGTTGCAGGTTCTCCTCTGGTCAAGGCAGGAACTAAGAAACTGCTGAAGCTTCAGTTTTTGAAATACGGTTTTTGCATCGTAAAGAAAAAAGATCAACCTATCAGGAAGAACCGAGCACATCCAATCACCAATCAAGAGCGGGAAAGAAGCCAAAGCTTGGGGATACCCACGCACCAACCAGGACGTCATTCTCCATCCCCCGACAATGAGCAGCGGGATCGAAGGCGGGGCAGTAGGCGGACCCATTGCCCTAGACAACAAACAAGCTGCGGTACAACTGTCCTGACCAGCCCTCCCCTCCCAAGCCACTGCAGCCAACCCCGTAGCAAGGTGGCGATTTAATGCTTTCCATTCTCTACGCGTGGGGATAGTTACAGTGAAGTATCCCCTTCTCACTAGAGTAAGGCACTGCTTTCCGGTGCCTTTCCGAAATCCGCAGCCTTCCCGAAATCCGCAGCAAGCACACTAGAACTTTGAGCTTTCTGCCTTCACAGGAACCGGGATCCCGGCGCCACCTGAGGGGGGCGGGGGTGGGTGGGTAGCTGCTGCGCAGGCGCATATGCCTTGTAGGGGCGAGGCTGTGGCGGCCCGAGGTAACCTGGGAGCTGTATTTCTTAGGCTGATAAAACCGCCCGGGTCGCCGCGGCCTTCGAGACTACGTTTCCCAGGAGCCTCCGCAACCATAGGGCGGGCCGGCGGGTTCGTTAATGAGCTCGAGGAAGCCACGGCGCGGCCCACCAGGTTCCAAAACAAGGAAATGAAGGGGGGAGGCGGGACTGGGGGTGCCTGCGGGAGCCGCTGCCGCCGCCGTCGCGGAGGAGGAGGAGGAAGAGGTGGAGGAGGCGGCTGCCTCGGCCGCCGAGGAGTTCCTTGCTGAAGGCGGACCGCGGAGCGGCGGGCGGCGGGCGGCGCGCGCGCGCGCCCGAGAGGCGGCTGTTGGAGAAGTGGAGCGGCGGTCGCGGGGGGAGGAGGAGGAGGGACTGAGCGGCAGCGGCCCCCGCGTCCCGTGCCTCTATGGGGGAAGCAGACAATGGATTATGATTTCAAGGCGAAGCTGGCGGCGGAGCGGGAGCGGGTGGAGGATTTGTTTGAGTACGAAGGGTGCAAAGTGGGACGCGGCACCTACGGGCACGTCTACAAGGCGAGGCGGAAAGATGGGTAAGAGCAGGGTCGGGAGGAGTAGGCTCGCTCGGGTCCTCGCCCTGCCCGCCACCGGGCGGGATGGGTGGGTCGGAGCCCTGTCGGCCGTGCGCGAGGGGCGAGGCGGAGGGGGTCGCGAGGCGGCGTCCGGAGATGGACTCCGAGGGGCGCCGGTTCCGCCCGCCTCCCCCGCGCGGCCCCGTTGCGCCCCTCGAACTCCTGCGGCGCAGCGGGGTCCGAGGCGTCGGTCCCGTCCCAGAGGGGCGCCCTCCAAGTGGTCGGAGACGGCGGCGGGACTCGAGTTAGGACCACGGTGGAGGAGGAGTTTGTGGGGTCTGGCCTCGGGGGAACGCAGCGGGCAGTGAGAGCTCTGCCGCGGAGTTACCTCTCCGGCCCTGGGTAGTGACGGTCGTTGTGGAACTTCCAATCGGCTGAGCGCCTCGCGGGGGCGGCGGTTTGAAACCTCGCTTGGGAGGCCGCCTTGGGAACACGGCCTGGGGTCCTCGCCAGCCCCGCGACTCTGACTCGGGCACCGCCGCCCCGAGCCGCGATCTCCGACCCTGGGGCTGGCCGGCCAGTTGGCCCCTCGGTGCAGTCCTCCTATCCCTGTTGTTTGCCCGGCGGATTTCTTATTCTCACATTCTGAATTGCGTATCTTCCCCCTCAAAGGAGACCTCCTCTCGGGCCAGCTGCGTTTCGCACGCGGTAACTTAAGAGTTGGCTCAGTTCTCTGCTACCCACCCTGTACCCCGTAGCCCCTTGGGTATCTTGGGAATTTTGTCCTCTACTCCATCCTCTGCGAGATGACTGCGGGCTGGAACTTATCGAGTACCTAGATTATCTAGAAGGGAATGAGTGGCAGCTGGCCCTGAACCTGTGTTTTTCCAGGAATTGAGGGAGAACTGTAAGAACACCTTGGGAAGCTTTTACTGATTGTCCTTTTAGGATAAGAAGAGCTGGATAAGGTATTGAGAATGCATATCCTTCCTTGATCCTGGAGGGCAGACAGCAGCTACTGCAGGACTGGTGGAACCAGCTCCTTGGCAGGAATTACCCTCCTCCAAGGTTAGGGACCCAGGAAGATAACCCTGTCCAGCATAGACTTTAAAGGGAGTCAAACTGTCTACGGAAGAGAATTGTAACGGAACATTTCTGAATAAACTGATCAGCCACAATGACGTTAGTAACATTTGAAGTGCCGCTTATCTTTGTGCACGCTGTTATAATTTGATGTGGTTGGTATATGAACTCTAGGACTAAAGTAGGTTATGTGCGTATGCACTAATTTCATAAAACAAAGCTCTATAAAGTGCTTTATCATAAGGTATCGTGAAAATTGCAAAGTACTATCCAAGTATAAAGGATTATTATTGCGGAGTTTTTTTATCTTGTAATAACTGAACAGGCTTCAAGGTATCAATTGTTTCTCATAATTCCTTTAATTACCAGGTGTCCTTGAATGCTTATTATGGAATGTGAGGTACTGTAATTAACATATTTTGGTTTTGGAATATCCACTCTACCTGTTATACTAGTGTTCTTGGAGAAATCTTATCAGATATATTTGGGGAAAGCACATCAGTTTTCCTGTTTGGACATTGTTAATCAACCTGAGGTCGGTTTTTCCCATACTCCTCATGCTAACTTTGTAATATACTTTAGGTTTAAAAAAATGTTTCTTAGTGGGTTTTTATTTTGGGTTTTGTTAAAGTAGCTTTCTTTTATTAGGGAACTTTTGAGAAGTTAAAAATTCTGCTTCCGAATTGTATTTGAATAGTATGGGCTTAAAACAAAAAACAGATAATACCTGCTTCTATTCTTTTTGAATATTCTCCCCTCTAATAAAGTATTTGATGTGAATGCACTTCCTTTTTGAGTGAAATTTGTTAATTAGAATTAATAAAGCTTCTTTAGTAGAGTAAGATTAGTTTGTGTGTCTTCAAAATATAATGCTCTTTTTTCTAAAAAAAAAAATCTTAGGATCTGAAAGCATTAGTTAAAATCACTATGTAACATGTAAAAAAAAAATACCATAATAAAGGCTTTTTTCCTGGATGACAAATTTGGTTGAGATTTGCAACTTTACAGTAAACACCCACATCTCTTGTGGGTTGGTAGTGGGATTAGTTTTATGTTCATTGATACCAGTAATTTGAAAGAACATCTGTGTCCTGTGGGTTCATGTATTAAAAAAAACAACTTTTTAAAAATTGTTTTAGATTGAGACAGATTTGCATAGTAAAGGATTTTACACTCTGATCATGGTAGATTACAGTTTAGCTCTTTCCAGATTTTATTTTGGTTAACTCAGAAAATGCATACTGCTATTTAAGGGAGCTAGAAATCACACAGGTTACATTAAAGAGAAATGATTCTGGTGTATTTAATGTATATAACCAAAGCGTTGTTCAGGTCTTGAGAAGAAATATTGGAAGAAATAACTTGACATAAAATATAATTGTTTAATACAGTTTACAAAATCTCAAATGTTATTCCCTTGAAGTATGACTTTAATTTAGGCAATGTTAATTATTATTATTTTTTGAGATGGCATCTTACTCTCGCCGAGGCTGGAGTGCAGTGGCCCAATCGGCTCACTGTAACCTCTGCCTCTTAGGTTTAAGCTATTCTTCTGCCTCAGCCTTCTGAGTAGCTGAGACTACAGGAGCCCGCCACCATGCCCAGCTAATTTGTATTTTTAGTAGAGATGGAGTTGTACCATATTGGCCAGGCTGGTCTCAAACTCCTGATCTCGTGATCTGCTCACCTCAGCCGTCCAAAGTGCTGGGATTGCAGGCGTGAGCCACTGCGCCTGGCCCTATGCAGTGTTAATTATATTACATAAATTTATAACAAGCTGGAAATGCAAGATTTGTCTGAGTTTTTTACCTTTAATTAAAGATGTTCTTTGTTCACCTTTTTGTTTTGAAAGAGAAGCTTTTGACCCAACTCTCCTTTTTATTTAGTATTTATACTTTTGAATATTTTTTAGTGGAGACAGTGTCTTGCTGTGTTGCGTGAGCTGGTCTTGAACTCCTGGACTCAAGTGATCCTCTTGCCTCAGCCTCCCAAAGTGCTGGGATTACAAGCATGAGCCACTGTGCTGGACCTCCAACTCTTTTTCTTAAAAAAAAAAAAAAAATCCAGCTTAAAAGTTGTTCTTATTTGTTTTTTGTTGTGTAGAGACAGGGTCTTGCTGTGTTGTTCAGGTTGAACTCCTGGCCTCCCAAAGTGCTGGCACTACAGGCTCATGCCACCACACCTGGCCAAATGTTATACTTGAGGAGAAACAAGTTCAGAATATTTCTGAACTTTTTAATACAAGCAAGAATTCATAAAATAATTTTTATTCATTATTAATAAGTCACACATGACAATTTATGGTTACAGATTTCAAGACTGCATTTCTCCAGTTTGAAACATTTAAAAATTTGATTGATAAAGGAATATTGTTAAAAAGTTCTTTTATCGGCTGTGCCCTGTGACTCAAGCCTATAATCCCAGCACTTTGGGAAGCTGAGGAGGGTGGATCACATGAGACTGGGAGACCAGCCTCAGCAACAAGACGAAACCCCATCGCTACTAAAAATACAAAAATAAGCTGAGCGTGGTGGCATGTGTGGCTGACACAGCTTGTAGAGTTTGTTTCTTCAGGGTTTCAAATGAGTGGTTGATGACTACATAATGTATGTCATGAAATTATTCACAAATAATAAGTATATGTAGATGCATATAGGTAAACCGATAGTATTTGCCTTTGATGGGTTTTTCACAACCGGTTTGTAATTAAATTAGATTATTTTATTTGCATTTTAATTGGACACTTACAGAACATTGAAGATTTATCAGTATGATTAGAGTATTAGAACTTTACAAAGTTTAAGATCATCTAGTTCAATTTCCTCTTTTTACAAATGAGAAACCTAGAGCTTTGAGAGGTTAATTGTCATGCTCACAGTCTCACAGCAGAGATAGCCACATCTAACTCAGCCTTCTTGCATTTTCCTTCCTGATACCATGGGAGAGAAAACAAAAAAAGATCATCTTACCTCCAGTCTTGATAACTTAATAAACTTTTTTCCATGCCAAAATTGCATTTATACCAAAAAATATGAAAAAGGGAAATTATCACATATAAAGGACATTTACAAAGTGGGAGTGCAGGAGTGTAGATTGTACTGCATGTAGCTGCTGCTTTTCATCTGCTTTTTTCTTCATCTTCACTGTCAACACTTTTGGCCATTATTTCTGATTTGGATAGTAGCTGATTGGTCTTTCACTATAGTCCAAGATCCAAATTGCTGCTAGTGTCATTTTCCTATAAAATCCTGTCATATCTCTTTTTGGAAAACTCTTACGTTTGCTATGGCTTATACTATCACATCCAATCTCTAATCTTTCTCTCCTCTTTCTCCTTGCATGAATCGTACTTGAGACTTAGATCCAATCTTAGTTCCTTAGTTTGGCATGTACGGACATTTGCATTCAGACCTTGAAGTCTGTAGTCTTGATACCTGCCGCCGTTTCTTTTTTTCCAGTGCATTCAAGCTGTATACTTCTGTAGCATTGAACTCATATTATCTGGCACTTAAGTCCTTTTATGTCTCATTTTCTTTGTTCTACATTCAGTCTAGAATGGTGTAGCTGTGCCATTCCTTCTTCCCTGTTTTACCTTACTCTTACAACCCTGTCAAACTGCTCATACTTCAATACCCAACTCAAATAGCTTTCCCCCTCAAAGCCTTCTCTTACTCAGTGTACTCCTTAGCTGTGTTTCCACCCCTTTGTTCTTACCTATATAAAGTCACTATAGGTGATTCTCATATGCCTCATAGATTGCTAGCTGCAAAAGGATCATTATTCTATTTCTAGTGCTTTGTAAAGAGTTGGGCACATAATACTCAAAATTATATTCAATTAAAAATGCTCTTCATTGGTAGATATGTTTCACTGATCTTAAAAGCAGACCAAATTCCTTTAAAAATGTAAGTTTATTTGCTTTTCTTAAAAAGCAGTGTTTTCGGTAATTGTTTTGAAAGCCTGAAAGAGTGATGTTACTTAGTTGGGTAGATGTAAATATTTCTAGTGTATTTTTTCTAAGAAATGTGCTGCTTTTCCAAACAGGTGATAAATTTCTTTTTTCTTTTCTCTTGAGATGGTCTTACTCTGTCACCAAGGCTGGAGTGCAGTCATGCAGTCCTAGTTGACTGTAGCCTTGAACTCCTGGGCTCAAGTGATTCTCCTGCCTCAGCCTGCTGAGTGGCTAGGACCACAGGTGCACATGCTGGCTAATTTTGTTGTTCTGCAGAGATGACGTCTCACTGCGTTGCCCAAGCTGGTCTCAAACTCCTGGGCTCCAGTGATCCTCCTGCTTTAGCCGCCAGAAGTGCTGGGATTACAAACATGAGCCACTGTGCCTAGCCCATTTGAAAAAAATAGATACTGCTAAGAAAAATAGGCATATTTTTGGGAAATAGTAAGCATTATTTTCTCTTAGCCAGCTCTTTTAGAATTGCTAGACTAGTAATCTGTTTTCTGTGCTTCTACTAGCTATTTTATAGAGAAGCTTAGAAAGTATCAGTATTTAAATACATTTTAGGAAATCTTTTGGTTTTATGGATTTATGGTAAAAAAGTATCTTTAACACTTAGCAAATGAAGTGGACATTGGTTTATGTTTAACTGATTTGTTATTTTTGCAATGCAAGCCTTCAAAAACTTCTTGAGGCCCAAGGGAAATTAATGTTTTCTTTTTCGGCTGGGTGCAGTGGCTCACACCTGTAATCCCAGCATTTTGGGAGGCTGAGGCTGGCTGATCACAAGGTCAGGAGTTCAAGACCAGACTGGCCAACATGGTGAAACCCCCATCTCTACTAAAAAATAAAAAAAAAAATTAGCTGGGCATGGTGGCTTGTGCCTGTAATCCCAGCTACTTGGAGGCTGAGGTAGGAGAATGCTTTCTTTTTCAATGAAATTTGATAATCTAGAGCAGTGGTAGGCAAACCTTTTCTGTAAAGAAACAGATTCTAAATATTCTGGGCCTTTTGGGCCATACTGTCTCTGTTGCAATTACTTAACTCTATTGTAGTGCCAAAGCATCCACAGATAGTACATAAACCCATATGGAAAGGATGGCTGTGTTCCAATAGACCTTTATTTGCACAAATAAATGGTTGGCTGAATTTGGTCTGCAGGTTGTAGTTTGCTGACCCCTGGTGTAGAGCACTGATGTTCAATAGAACTTTCTGCAGTGATCTGAAAATGTTCTGCATCCGTGCTGTCCATTATGCTAGCCGCAAGCCACACCCGGGTATTGATTACTGGAATGTAGTTAGTGTGATTGAGAAATGAATTAGTAGCTATTACATTGGACTGTGTAGGTTTAGAGTCTTTGGATGAGTGGCTTAGTAACAAATAATTCTCTGATCCATCAAGTGACCTTTCAATAAAAATGTACAAACGAGGATATGGATGAATAGGAAAACTATTATCTCTTCTCTCAAATTATAGGAGAAATATTAAGACTGAAATAGCTTGATAGAGCAAACCAGTACTTGAAGAGCTATCAATTTATGAATGGAATCAAGGACATTTTATTAGTGTTTCAAAAAAGTATTTTATGGCTGGATGAGGTGGGAGAAATTCTTGAGCTCAGGAGTTTGAGGCTATAATGTGCTATGGTGATGCCACTGCACTTCAGCATGGGCAACAGAATGAGACTGTTAAAAAGATATAAAAAAACATGTTTGTGGCTGGGTGCAGTGGCTAATGCCTGTAATCCCAGCACTTTGGGAGGCTGAGGTGGGCAGATGATGAGGTCAGGACTTTGAGACCAGCCTGGCTAACTTGGTGAAACGTTGTCTCAACTAAAAATACAAAAATTAGCCGGGTGTGGTGATGGGCACCTGTAATCCCAGCTAGTTGGGAGTCTGAGGCAGGAGAATCACTTGAACCCGGGAGGCAGAGGTTGCAGTGAGCCGAAACTGCGCCATTGCACTCCAGCCTGGGCGACAGAGCAAGATTCCATCCCAAAAAACAAAAGTTTGTAAATAGTATATATGTGTAAAAATATGCAATGTGGCTGGATGCGGTGGCTCATGCCTATAATCCCAGCACTTTGGGAGGCCGAGGTAAGATCACTTGAGGCAAGGAGATCAAGGCCAGCCCTGCCAACAACAAAAACCCCATCTGTACTAAAAACACAAAAAATTAGCCAGGTGTGGTATTACGTACCTGTAATCCCACTAAGGTACAACAATTGCTTGAACGCAGGAGGCAGAATATTGCATCACTGTACTCCATAGTGGGTGAGGGTGAGACACTGTCTCAAAAAAACAAAAACAAACCACCAGTGTAAGATAAGTCATTCCTTTCCCAGCTATCGTTTCCCTTTTTTAGAGGCAGCCATTCTTGGTTATCCTTTCAGAGGGATTTTCTTCTGGGGTATGTGCATGTGTGTTAACTTAAAGGTGTCATTAAATATGACATGCTAGTGTGCTGCACACTTCTCTGTTTTTAGATCATGGCTCACTGTAGCTTTGACTGCTTGGGCTCAAGCAATTCTGTCGCTTGGGCTCAAGCAGTTGTTACCTCAACCTCCTAAGTAGCTGGAACTACAAATGTGGGCCATGCCCAGCTGTTTTGTTTGTTTTCATTTTTTTCAAATTATCTGTAGAGATAAGGTCTTGCTATGTCTCCCAGGAACTCCTGCCTTCCCAAAGTGCTGGGGTTATAGGCATAAGGCATTATACTTGGCCCTATTTTAATTTTAATTTTTTTGTTTATTTTTGAGATGGAATTTTGCTCTTGTTGCCCAGGCTGGAGTGCAATGGTGCAATCTTGGCTCATCGCAACTTCTGCCTCCCAGGTTCAATGGATTCTCCTGCCTTAGACTCCAGAGTAGCTGGGATTACAGGTATGCGCCACCATGCCCGGCTAATTTTGCATTTTTTTTTTTTGAGACAGAATCTTGCTCTGTCACCAGGCTAGAGTCATGTAGCAATCTCACCTCGCTGCAACCTCTGTCTTCCTGGTTCAAACAATTCTGTCTCAGCCTCCTGGATAGTAGGGACTACAGGCGCATGTCATCAAGCCCAGCTAATTTTTGCATTTTTAGTAGAGACTGTGTTTCACCATGTTGACCAGGATGATCTCCATCTCTTGACCTTGTGATCCACCAGCCTTGGCCTCCCAAAGTGCTGGGATTACAGGTGTGAGCCACTGTGCCTGTCCTATTTTTATTTTTTATATTTTTTTGAGACGGAGTTTCGTTCTTGTTACCCAGGCTGGAGTGCAGTGGTGCGATCTCGGCTCACCGCAACCTCCGCCTCCTGGGTTTAGGCAATTCTCCTGCCTCAGCCTCCTGAGGCATACGCCACTGTGCCCTGCTAATTTTTTGTATTTTTAGTAGAGATGGGGTTTCACCATATTGACCAGGATGGTCTTGATCTCTTGACCTCGTGATCCACCCGCCTCAGCTTCCCAAAGTGCTGGGATTACAGGCGTGAGCCACCGCGCCCGGCCCTTGGCCTATTTTTACTTTTAATTATTTATTGAGATGGAGTCTTGCTCTGTAACCCAGGCTAGAGTGCAGTGTCAAGATCTTGGCTCACTGCCACCTCCATCTCCCAGGTTCAAGCAATTTTCCTGCCTTAGCCTCCCAGATAGCTGGGACTACAGGCACACACTAGCACACCCAGCTAATTTTTTGTATTTTTAGTAGAGACAGGGTTTCACCATGTTGGCCAGGCTGGTCTCAAACTCTTGACCTCAAGTGATCCATCTGCCTCGGCCTCCCAAAGTGCTGGGATTGCAGGCGTGAGCCACCATGCCTGGCCCATATTTTTAATCTTAAACATTACTTAAATATCATGACATATCTATGTAGAGATACCTTGTTTCTCTGAATAGTTTTGTTACATCCAGTTATATTGACTGACGTCATTGGGTCTCTCCAGTCTTTCGCTTGTTCTAACACTGAAGTGAATATCCTAGTAAGCACAGCATTTTGTACCCATTAATGTGTTAAATTCCTAGAAGCTGTTTATCTTTGGAAATAATGGCTTGGAATGGTTTACTAATATGGTGATGTATAAGATATAAATATCTAAAGACTGGAGATGGGGGGTTGGCTAAGAATAAAGAAGTGAAATGTTAAGACTAATAATTTTTTTTTTGAGATCTTTTTGCCCAGGCTGGAGTGCAGTGGCACGATCTTGGCTCACTGCAACCTCTGCCTCCCAGGTTCAAGTGATTCTTCTGTCTCAGCCTCCCAAGTAGCTGGGATTACAGGAATGTGCCACCATGCCCGGCTAATTTTGTATTTTTTAGTAGAGGTGGGGTTTCACCATATTGGCGAGGCTGCTCTCGAATTCATGACCTCAGGTAATCTGCCCACCTCGGCCTCCCAAAGTGCTGGGATTACAGGTATGAGCCACTGCACCCGGCTGACAATAATAATTAAAACATCCGCATGTAGGCAACCATGTAAAAGAAAAAAAAAATAATTAAAATGTGAAAATGAGCTACAAATAATTTGTTAAGGGAAGCACAACTTTTTGTTTTTTTTTTTTGAGACAGAGTTTCATTTTGTTGTACAGTCAGGGGTGCAGTGGTATGATCTTGGCTCACTTGCAACCTCCACCTCCAGGTTCAAGCTACTTTCTTAAGCTACTGTTTTAGCAGCATGAGAAAGGTGTGTCTCTGAGTTTTACATAGGAAGAGTAGCTCCATGGAAAGGTTTTAATGCAATCTATGCCAATGTTGATGAATTGTTTTTATTTTTGAAGTATATAAAATATTTTGTACTCTATTTTTGAACTTGATATGCTAGACAAGTAAGTTAACATGTGGTGTAAATTATGTACAGTTGACCCTTGAACAGCAGGAGTTTGAACTGCCTGGGTCCACTTACACACGGACTTGTGAAACCTGCCTATATGAGGGCTGACTTTTTGTATAGGCGGGTTCTCCAGGGCCAACTGCAGGACCTGAGTGTGTGTGTATTTTTGTATATGCAGAGGTCCTGGAACCAACCCTCCAGCTATACTGCGGGACAACTATTTGTTTTGAAACATTACTCTATAGTGCAGGGTTAGATGACAGTATAGAAGATTTTAAAGCAATGTATTATAATTTGCAATTTTCTTGGTGGTAAATGAGTAGAGTGACAGTGTTTGGGTGTTTAAAATTTTTTTTTTTTAAATTAACAATGTTTTGACTATATAATACTAGTACTATTTTGATTCTAAAACAAAGGGACAAACTTTTTTTACTTGTACATTTTAATATTTTGAGTAACTAGCATGGCAATTTCTTAAAACCAGATAGTATCTAGAATCATAAAGGAGTAACAGATAAAGCTATTTGAAGATTTTTGTTCATTTATAAATAGCTGATAGTACAACACTTCCTGTAATAGCTGTTTTGAGCATGCATTGTACAGGATAAAAGAGAGTCTCAAGAGAGAAGACAGGATGTAATTCAGGATACAAGTGTGCAGCAGTAGTTATTTATTGAGGGTTTGAGTTTTTATCCAGAAGTGAGTGATAGATCAAAGAGAAATAAAAACCTGTAAAGTCCTCAAATACAGGTGTCCTTATAAAATATCTTTAACTTGGCTGGGGGCGATGGCTCACACCTGTAATCCCAGCACTTTGGGAGGCTGAGATGGGTGGTTCACGAGGTCAGGAGTTCGAGACCAGCCTGGCTAATATGGTGAAACCCCCGTCTCTACTAAAAAATACAAAAATTAGCTTGATGTGATGACACGCCCCTTTAGTCCCAGCTACTCCGGAGGCTGAGGCAGGAGAATCGCTTTAACTTGGGAGGCAGAGGTTGCAGGGAGCTGAGATCGTGCCACTGCACTCCACCCTGGGCGACAGAGTGAGGCTCCATCACAAAAAAAAAAAAAAAAAAAACTTGAACTATAATAAGTCTTGCTAAAGGAAAAATACACCCCTTCTTACAGAGGCTTTAAAACTGTTGTGTATTTTCTATTTAAAAACATTTTTTTTCAGTGTGGCTTTGTGGTGGATGATCTCAGTTACTAAGCTGGATGTGATTAGGGAATGGATTTTTTACCAAATAGGCCAGTTACCTTTGTTTTGTTCTGTAGTTACAGAACAACACCTATTCATGGCAAAGTGTTTTGCAGATATTTGTAGATACTTTAATTTGGACAGAAAGGTAAGTCCATGGTTGTGGGAAAACTCCTAGCCTCCATCCTTGTGTCCTTCCCTTCCTCCCTCCTTTTCTTTCTCTCTATCTTTTCTTTTTTTTTTTCCTGCATTTTCTTTTTTTCCTCTCTTTTCTTGAGACAGGGTCTTGCTCTGTCACCCAGGCTGAAGTGAAAGTGGTGCAATCGCAGCTCACTGTAGCCTTGACTTCCTGTGCTCAGATGGTCCTCCCATCTCAGCCTCCTGAGTAGCTGGGACTACAGGCATGTACCATCATACCCGATTAATTTTTGCATTTCTTGTAGAGCCATTGGGATTTTCCATGTTGCCCAGGCTGATCCCGAACAACTGGGCTCAAGCTGTCTACCCACTTTGGCCTCCCAAAGTGTTGGGATTACGGGTGTGAGCCACTGCACCCAGCCTCAATGTAGTTATTGTAATTGCATTTTAATAGTGATTTAAACTTGAGTAAATCACATTATTTTAGGATTTAGGTGCAATTTTTTTTTTTTTTAAAGGGGGCTTTTTTTTTTTTCCCCTAAAAGGTTTTATGTAATTTGATCTTGTCTTACTTTAAAAAACCAGAATTCTTTTACTAATTTTTCAACAATTTGTTGATCTTTGTTGTATATTTGTATCAAAGTGGAAATAATTTTATGCTACTAAAATTACGAATTAATGGTTGTGCATGGTAAGAAACTTAAACAGTATAGTTGTATATAAAATGAAAAGTAAAAGCCTTTCTTCTTACTGTCCATGCCAGAGACTGTCCTTGTCACATCTCAGAGGTAACCAGTGTTAACCATTTTCCTTATAATTTTTGCTGTTGCTTACCATGATAACTTTAAATAATATGCATATAATTCTGCTTCTCGATTTTATCAACTTTAGGCAGTTTTTTGTTAAGTTTCCATTAGAGAAGCTGAGCAATTTTGTGAAATCCCACTACCCCCTTCTATATTCCCTTTTCTCATCCTAACCTTCAAATTTATTGCTTCCATTTTAATTTGTTTCTAGTAAATATTTCTATGGCTTTAGATTATAAACTTAAATTTTTTTTCATTATATATCAATTTAGACATTATCTCTGATCTTTTCAATGTGAATTGTTTTTCTTCTTTTAAATTTTAGATTTGAAGATACACGTGCAGATTTGTTACATGGGTATATTGCATAATGCTCAGGTTCAGGCTTTTATTGAACCCATCACCCACATAGTGAGCATGGTACCCAGTAGGTAGTTTTTCAACCCTTTCCCCTCTGGTTTTCCCCCTTTTGGAGTCCCTAGTGTCTATTGTTCCCATCTTTATGTCTGTGTGTACCCACAGTTTAGCTCCCACTTAGAAGTGAGGACATGGGGTATTTTATTTTCAGACTTACTTCATTTAGGATAATGGCCTCCAATCCCATCCATGTCGCTGCAGAGGACATGATTTCATTCTTTTTTATGGCTGCATAGTATTCCATGCTGTACATACACCACTTTTTCTTTTTAACTGTTGATAGACACCAAGGAGGATTCCATGACTCTGCTATTGTGAATAGTACTGTGATAAACTTATGAGTGCAGGTCTCTTTTTGGTAGAATGATTTCTTTTCCTCTGGGTAGATACCTAGTAATGGGATTGCTGGGTCAAATGGTAATTCTATTTTTGGTTCTTTGAGGAATCTCCAAACTGCTTTCCACAGGGGCTGAACTAATTTATATTCCTGCCAACAGTATATAAACATTCGCTTTTCTCCTCAACCTTGCTAACATCTTTTATTTTTTGTTTTTGATGATATTCATTCTGACTGGTGTGAGATAGTATCTCACTGTGATTTTACTTTGTGTTTCTCTGATGACTAGTGATGAGCATTTTCTCCCATTTTTTTTGGGCTGCTTGTATTTCTTCTTTTCATAAGTGTCCATTCATGTCCTTCACCTACTTTTTAATAGGGTTGTCTTTTTCTTACTTTAAAAAATTTAAAATCACTTTTATAGCTGGGCATCATGGCACACGCCTGTGGTCCCAGCTACTCGGGATGCTGAGGCAGGAGAATTGCTTGAACCTGGGAAGTGGAGGTTGCAGTGAGCTGAGATCACGCCACTGCACTCCAGCCTGGCAGCTAGCAACAGAGCGAGACTCTGTTACCAAAAAAAAAAAAAATATTTATTTTATCTTATTTTTTTGAGACAGAGTCTTGCTCTGCCACTGAGGCTGGAGTGCAGTTTCATGATCATGGCTCAGTGCAGCCTCAATCTCCTGGGCCTAAGCAATTCCTCCATTGCAGCCTCTTGAGTAGCTGGGACCACAGGTGTATACCACTAAGCCTGGCTAATTTCTAAATTTTTATAGAGGCAGGGTCTCACTATGTTGGCAAGGCTGGTCTTGAACTCCTGGGCTCAAGCAATCCTCTTGTCTTGGCATCCCAAAGTGCTGCTATTACAGGTGTGAGCCAGCCCCCTCCCCTAGCCCCCAGTCAAGATTGCATTCTTCATTTGTTTCTCAGCTTGAATGTTATTGGTGTGTAGATATGCTGTTGGTTTTGACCAGGAATGGTGGCTCATGCCTGTAATCGCAGCACTTTGGGAGGCCGAGGTGGGTGAATCACCTGAGGTCAGGAGTTTGAGACCAGTCTGACCAACATGGAGAAACTCCTGTCTCTACTAAAAATACAAAATTAGCCAGAGGTGGTGATGCATGCCTGTAATCCCAGCTACTTGGGAGGCTGAGGCAGGAGAATCACTTGAACCTGGGTGGCAGAGTTTGCGGTGGGCTGAGATCATGCCATTGCACCCAGCCTGGGCAACAAGAGCAAAACTCTGTTTAAAAAAAAAAAAAAGAAGATATGCTATTATGCTATTGATTTTGTGTCCTGAAACTGTACTGAAGTAGTTTATCAGATCTTGGAGTCTCTTGAAGGAATCTTTAGGGTTTTCTAGGTATAGGATCATATTATCAGTCAGTAGATAATTTGGCTTTCTCTTTCCCTATTTGGATGCCTTTAATTTCTCTCTCTTGCCTGATTGCTCTGGCTAGAGCTTCCAGTACTGTATTGAATAGTGGTGGTGAGAGTGGTTATCCTTGTCTTGTTCCAGTTCTTAAGGGGAAGGCATCCAGCTTTTACTGTTTCAGTATGATGTTGGTGTGGGTTTGTCATAGATGGCTCTTTTTTTTTTTTTTTTTTGAGACAGAGTCTCACTTCATCACCTCAGCCTCCCGAGTAGCTGGGACTGCAGGTGCTCACCACCACACCCAGCTAATTTTTGTATTTTTAGTAGAGATGGGTTTCACCATGTTGGCCAAGATGGTCTCGATCTCTTGACCTCATGATCTGCCCGCCTCGGCCTCCCAAAGTGCTGAGATTACAGGCCAAGATGGCTCTTATTATTTTGAGCTGTGTTCCTTCAGTGCCTAGTTCATTGGGAATTTTTGTCATGAAGGGATGTTGGATTTGTCACGTTTTTTCTGTGCCTATTGAGATCATATGGTTTTTGTTTTTATTTCTGTTTATGTGGTGAATCACATTTATTGATTTCCCTATGTTGAACCATCCTTGCATCCCAGGAATAAAGCCCGCTTGATCATGGTGAATTATCTTTTTGATGTGCTGCTGGATTTGGTTTATATTTTGTTAAGAATTTTTACGTCTCTGTTCATCAAGGATACTGGCCTGTAGTTTTCTTTGTTTATTGTGTCTTTGCCAAATTTTATTACCAGGATAATACTGGTTTCGTGGAATAAATTAGGGAGGAATCCTCCCTCCTTGATTTTTTGGAATAGTTTTAGTAGGATTGGTACCAGCTTTTCTTTTTTTTTTTTTTTTTTTTTTTTTTTTTTTTTTGAGGCGGGGTTTTGCTCTTGTTTCCCAGGCTGGAGTGCAATGGCACGATCTTGGCTCACCGCAACCTCCGCCTCCTGGGTTCAGGCAATTCTCCTGCCTCAGCCTCCTGAGTAGCTGGGATTACAGGCACGCGCCACCATGCCCAGCTAATTTTTTGTATCTTTAGTAGAGACGGGGTTTCACCATGTTCACCTGGATGGTCTCGATCTGTTGACCTCGTGATCCACCCGCCTCGGCCTCCCAAAGTGCTGGGATTACAGGCTTGAGCCACCGCGCCCGGCCATGGTACCAGCTTTTCTTTGTACAGCCCTGGACCAGACCGAATTCAGCTGTGAATCCGGTCTGGTCCAGGGCTATTTTTGGTTGGTAGGCTTTTAATTACTGATCCCATTTCGTAAGTTGTCATTGGTCTGTTCAGGGTTTCAGTTTCTTCCTGGTTTAATATTTAGAGGTTGTATCTTTCTGACATGAATGTTAAAGGAAGTAATATATCTTTCCCACTCTTTATTGCTACTTCTCAATTTTTAAAGTATAATGTTTATAGTGTTTTGGTATATTCAGCACTCTTTTGTCCATGGGTTGATTCTAAAAAGAGAACATTGTAAAGCATTCAACAGCATTAAAATACTATGATTTTAAAATTTATTTACTGCTGAGTAGATTAATATGTTGAGACTCATGGAGAAGGAAATGTAGTCTTGAGTACAGTCATTCCTCTGTGTCTATGGATTCTGCATCCACAGATTCAGTCAACCTTATATTAAAAATATTCAAGGTCAGGTGCTTTGGCTCACACCTATAATTATAGCACTTTGGGAGGCAAGGTGGGTGGATTACTTCAGCTCAGGAGTTTAAGGCCAGCCTGAGCTACATAGTGAGACTTTGTCTCTACAAAAAAATAAACAAAAAAAACTAGCTGGGTGCAGTGGTGGATGCCTGTGGTCCCAGCTAACTTGGGGGCTGAGGTGGGAGGATTACTTGAGCGGGGGATGTTGAGGCTGCAGTGAGCCGAGATTGTGCCATTGCACTCCAGAATGGGCAACAGAGTGAGACCCTGTCTCAAAAAAAAAAAAAAAAAATAGAAAAAACTCCAAAACAATAAAAAATAACGCACCCCCGGCATAACTATTCATAAAGTATTAACATTGTATTAAATATTGTAAGTAATAGATGATTTAAAGTATTTATTTAAGAGATACGTGTAGGTTATATGCATATTCTGTGCCTATTTATATAAGGGACTTGAGCATCCTTGGATTTTGGTTTGGAAGGAACTGAAACTAGCCTCATGCTCCACATACTCCTCTCCACTCCATATTGAGGGATGACTGTATAAAATAAGTGCTGCTTGAAACAGTGTTCCAGGTATTAAGGCCTAATGATTGGTGTTAATTTATTTTGCCATTTCTTCAAGTCTTCTGGGTCATACTTGGCTTTATAGTTTTTCTTTATATCCTATGTGTGGTTTTCTTTTCTTTCCTTTTTTTTTTTGAGACGGAGTTTCGCTCTTGTTACCCAGGCTGGAGTGCAATGACGCGATCTCGGCTCACCGCAACCTCCGCCTCTTGGGTTTGGGCAATTCTCCTGCCTCAGCCTCCTGAGTAGCTGGGATTACAGGCACGCGCCACCATGCCCAGCTAATTTTTTGTATTTTTAGTAGAGACGGGGTTTCACCATGTTGACCAGGATGGTCTCGATCTCTTGACTTCGTGATCCACCCGCCTCGGCCTCCCAAAGTGCTGGAATTACAGGCTTGAGCCACCATGCCTGGCCCATGTGTGGTTTTCTTGGAATCTTTTTGTGGTTGTTTTTAGATGAGGATATCTTTTTTTTTTTTTTTTTAAAGACAGAATCTCACTCTATTACCCAGGCTGGAGTGCAGTGGCATGATCACACCTCACTGCAACCATGACTTCCTGGCTCAGGTGATCCTCCCACCACAGCCTCCTGAGTAGCTAGGTTTCCCACCACCACACCTGGCTACTTTTTATATATTTTTTTGTAGAGACCGGGTTTCACCATGTTGCCCAGGCTGGTCTCGAACTCTTGGGCTTAGGTGATCTGCCTATCTCTAGTACTCTCAAAGTACTAGAATTATAGGTGTGAGCCACTGTGCCTGGCTGAGTATGTCTTCTTAAGTAGTATTTTTCTATAGGATATATAGATTTTCTGAGTTCTTGCATGTCTGATAATGTATTTTGTTCTCATATTTGATTGGTAGTTTGGCTGAATTAATACTTAAGAATAATTTTTTTCTCAGAGTTCCAAACTCTTGCTTCAGGTCTTCTAGTATATTTTCTTGTTCCTGGGAAGTTTCTTTTCTTCTTTTTTTTGAGACAGAGTCTCATTCTTGTCGCCCAGGCAGTGGTGTGATCTTGGCTCACTGCAACCTCTGTCTCTTGGGTTCAAGCAATTCTCCCAAGTAGCTGGGATTACAGGCACCTGCCACCATGCCTAGCTAATTTTTATATTTTTAGTAGAGATGGGGTTTTACCATGTTGACCAGGCTGATCTCAAACTCCTGACCTTGGGTGATCCACCCACCTTGGCCTCCCAAAGTGCTGGGATTACAGGTGTGAGCCTCTGTGAAATTACAGGCTGGTAATTTCATACTTAAATTTGTGAAGAAGTGACAAAATGTTTTCTACTGTGTTTGTTCCATTTTGTATTCCTACATTATATGAGCAGTCTTTTTCTCCACATCCTTGCCAACACTTTTTACTTTTTAAAAAATAAATTGTAGCTGCTCTGGTGGGTGTGAAGTAGTTTTCTCATTGTGGTTTTGATTTTTATTTTCTTAATGGTCTGTGATATTGAATGTCGTTTCATGTCCTTATTGACGATTTATGTATATTGAAGTCCTTAGTCATTTTTAAATTGGGTTATCTTTTGTTGTTATTTTGTAAGGAAATGAGTGATTATTCTTTTTAATTGGTTGTTTATGATGCCTTTTCACTACAGGTCACACCTTCTAAGTTGTGCACTGAGGTTCCCTGGGATGCCACAGCGAAGTCACCTGGGGGTACTATGGACCTTTTAGATTTTTGAGAGAGGGAAACAGACATCTGCCAGAACTATTAGCTTGAAGTAGTGTACAGTTACAGTATTAGGCTGTGTAAAGTTCCTTTTGATGATGCCATGTTTTGGGGAAGATAAATTTTTGAGATTACTGTGATAAAAAGTAATTACCATATAAAAAATATAAAGCAAGAAATGACAGTGGCAATGTTTGATTTGATTTCAAGATTTTAGAAGTTGTATGTTGTTCGTAGCTGGGCTTGGGGGCTCACGCCTGTAATCCCAGCACTTTGGGAGGCCTAGGCAGGTGGATCACCTGATCAGGAGATCGATACCATCCTGGCTAATATGGTGGATCCTGTCTCTACTAAAAATATAAAAAATTTTCTGGGCATGGTGGTACGTGCCTGTAGTCCCAGCTACTCGAGAGTCTGAGGCAGGAGAATTGCTTGAACCCAGGAGGCGGAGGTCACAGTGGGCCGAGATTATGCCATTGCACTCCACCTGGGCAACAGAGCAAGACACTGTCTCAAAAAGAAAAATAAGTTGTATGGTATTCAGCTAATGCACACATCCAAGTAATTGTTGTTATGTAAGAGTGAAACAAAAATCCAATTTTTTATTTCAATGTATATGTATTTTTTATTTGTTTTTGAGACAGAGTCTCGCTCTGTTGCCTGGGCTGGAGTGCGGTGGCATGAAATCGGTTCACTGCAACCTCTGCCTCCTGAATTGAAGCAATTCTCATGCCTCAGACTCCCGAGTAGCTGGGATTACAGGTACGTGCCACCACACCTGGCTAATTTTTTTGTATTTTTAGTAGAGATTGGGTTTCAATATGTTGGCCAGGCTGGTCTCAAAATCCTGACCTCAAATGATCCGCCTGCCTTGGCCTCCCAAAGTGCTGGGCTTACAGGCATTAGGCATCACACCTGGCTATTTTTTTTTCTTTACTTTTCTGTTTTCTTGTTTTGAGACATAGTCTCACTGTGTTGCCCAGACTGGAGTGCCGTGGTGCAATCATGGCTCACTGCATTCTCTACCTCCCTTGGTTCAGGTGATCCTTCTACCTCAGCTTCCTGAGTAGCTAGGACTACAGGCATGTGCCACTATGCCTGTCTGAGTTTTGTGTTTTTTGTAGAGATGGGGTTTTGCCTTGTAGTCCAAGCCGGTCTTGAACTCTGAAGCTCAAGTAATCTGCCTGCCTCCACCTTCCAAAGTGCTGGGATTATAGGTGTGAGCCACCATGCCCAGCCCTCTTCACTCTTTTTGATTTTACACTTAAAAAAAAATTTTTTTTATAATTTAAAAATTATTTTTTATTTTGTATTTATTGTTTTATAAATTAAAATATATATTTTTAATTGAGATGGAGTGTTGCCCTGTTGCCCAAGCTAGAGTGCAATGGTGCAATGATCTCAGCTCACTGCAACCTCTACCTTTTGTGTTCAGACGATTCTCCTGCCTCAGCCATCCAAGTAGCTGGGATTACAGGCACCTGCCACCATGCCCAGCTAATTTTTGTATTTTCAGTAGAGACGAAGTTTCATTCTGTTGGCTAGGCTGGTCTCGAACTCCTGACCTTGTGATCCTCCCAAAGTGCTGGGATTACAGGCGTGAGTCACTGCACCCTGCCACCTATTTATTTTTTCTCACAGCTGAGGCAAGGATTAATTTATGGTTGTGAATGTTCTTTTCACAATTTGACAGTTGAAATGGTTTCTGCTTTAGTGGATAGTAGTTAGAGCTGTTTTTTCCATGGTTTCTGAGCTAAAGATCTGACCAGCCTTACAATTTACATCTCTCTTAGCTCTTAGGACCTTTAGTTCCTGGTTGAGGTACCAGTCTTACTTCCAACCTCACTAGGCTTTATGCATTTTATAATTGGTAAGTGTTTTTGACTTATTAAAAAGCAGCAAGTTTAGGCTTGGCGTGGTAGCTCACATCTGTAATTCCAGCACTCTGGGAGGCCAAAGTGGGTAGATTGCTTGAGCCCAGGAGTTTGAGACCAGCCTGGGTAACATGGGAAAACCTCATTTCTACAAAAAATATAAAAATTAGCCAAGTGTGGTGACATGCACCTGTAGTCACAGCTACTAGGGAGGCCGAGGTGGGAGAAGCACCTGAGTCAGGGAAAGTTGAGGCTGTAGTAAGCCATGATCATACCACTGCACTCAAGCTTTGGTGACAGACTGAGATCCTGTCACAAAAACAAAACAAGACAGCAGCAAGTTTTCCTTGGAATACTGTATATTTATGTAATCTTGTCATCCACATTTTTCTACTTTTATATAAAAGATACATTCAGCAATATATATCTTAATTATATATCAACTAAGAAGTTTTGTAGTCATCTTAATTTCCTACTCTGATTTTTATTGGAATAATGGGTGATTTTTTTCACAGATATATATCATATTATTCTGAAAAGCAGTAAAGAATAAAGTTTCATGTTGTGTTTTGGTGTAGAAATTGTTAAAAGCATTTTAACAAATTTCTAACTACTGGACAGAGGAGAGTGCAGATCTAGCTGTCATTTAAAACTGGAAAGAACAGGCCAGGTGTGGTTGCTCACACCTGTGATCCCAGCACTTTGGAGGCTGAGGCGGGCGGATCACCTGAGGTTGGGAGTTCGAGACCAGCCTGACCAATAAGATGAAACCTTGTCTCTACTAAAAAATGCAAAAATTAGCCACGTGTGGTGGCGAGCACCTGTAGTCCCAGCTACTTGGGAGGCTGAGACAGGAGAATTACTTGAACTTGGTGGTGGAGGTTGCCGTGAGCTGAGATTGAGCTACTGCACTCCAGCTTGGGCAGCAGAGCAAGACTCCATCTCAAAACAAAATAAAACAAAAACTGGGAAGAACACAATCATTCTTGTTTCTTGTTTATTTTGTGTGGTGGATTTGTCATTTTGGCTTTGTGTAACAGAAAAACCAATCAGTATTGTACAAATAGGGTGTTTATTTTCCTCTTGTAATGAAAGGTCCAGGATGTAGGGCATGCTGGGCTGGTGTAGTTGTGCCAAGACGTTCACAAGTATTCACCTCCTTTCTTCTGTCTGTTCTATGGTTTTTGTACATGTGGTCCCAAATGATTGTTGTGCCTCCAGGTATTTCTTCCACATTCTAGGCAGGAAGAAGGGGAAGAGGCAAAGGCTGAAAGGTAAAAGAGACTGTGCCAAACAAATGGTAAGCAAGTGTCTTCTATGGATTAAAGGAACACAAGGGAAAACAGGTTATGAATTGCTGTGGGGAAGCCAGTCAGTAATAGTCTTTGCCATAGTGTGGAACAAAGAGTTCAGTGAAAGATGGGAAAGGGGAAAGAAATCTTTGAATTAATTTTAAGTGGTTAAAACCCACCTCCTTAATGATAAGTACAATTTATGAATTACCACTGTCTCCCACACTATGTAAAGACTTTTCACAATCAACTAAAACACATGTTGTTGACTTTCATGTCATAGAAGTATAAAGGCTTAAAATTTAGAAACGTTTTTTTAAGCAAAGCCATATGTGTTACATGGCTTTGCTTAAAAAAATTCCTATCACTTTTAGGTAATAGGAAAACACCAGAGAGAAATTTAGTGTTTATAATAATGAAGAGAACTGAGTCATACATATTAGAGTTTACCTTTGCTCTAGGCCAACTAGCTAAGACTCCTTGTTTAGTTTACTGTCACAAAGACATTTTCCTTTTCAGCATTTGAATAAACAGTATTTTTTGGGGGTCTAAATGACTTGAATAATGTTTATTCCCTCTAAACAAACTACTTGTATTTTCGTTTCTCAGGGAAGGATTTTTGCTCCTGATTCCCAGTAAATAGACATACAAAGGAAAACCAAACTGTGATGATGGAAACCTTTTGGAAACCTATTTCAAATCTCAGCTAATAAATACTGTCCAGCAGTGGGATTTTGGTAGTTAAATAATCTCTCTGTACCTCAGTTTCCCCATCTGTTGAGAGGGTTATTGAATCAAAATGTATAAAAGTCCCCAGCAAAGCGTTATTTATTTTCTAAATCTTTGTAAAAGGGTTTCAATGATAAATATCCCTGAAGGTTAAGTTAGCAAATAAAAAGGGTAGATATTGAGGAAAAATTACAGTCGATTTTTTAAGAGTGATGATTAACCTGGTTAAATTCAGCAGGAAGATAGAATTTTATCCACATCTATAAATAATTGTTACAAAAAAGTTTATTTGCCATGAATGTCAGTCCCTTCCCTGTCATGGCAGGGGGATCACCTGAGGTCAGGGGTTTGAGACTAGCCTGGCCAATATAGTGAAACCCCATCTCTACTAAAAATACAAAAATCAGGTCTGCCTGCTGGTGTGCGCCCGTAATCCAGCTACTTGGGAGGCTGAGGCAGGAGAATCGCTTGAAACTAGGAGGTAGAGGATGCAGTGAGTCAAGGTTGCGCAACTGCAGTGAGCTGAGATCAGGCCTTTGCACTCCAGCCTGGGCCACAGAGCAAGACAATGTCTCGAAAAAAAAAATTCCTTTATTATGTTAGGAAAGAAAAATTAGTTTCATAATGGGCTCTTTTATGTTAAGCCTTGAAAATAAAGAAAAATGGCAAAGGGGAAGACCTTATCTTTTCTCTAAATAAATAAATAAATAAGTAAGTAAACAAAGGGCTGGGAGTGGTGGCTCATGCCTGTAATCCCAGCACTTTGGGAGGCTGAGGTGGGTCAATCATGAAATCAAGAAATAGAGACCATCCTGGCCGACATGGTGAAACCCTGTCTCTACTAAAAATATAAAAATTAGTTGGGTGTGGTGGTGTGCACCTGTAATCCTAGCTACTCAGGAGGCTGAGGCAGGAGAATCACTTGAACCTGTGAGGCAGAGGTTGCAGTGAGCCAAGATCATGCCGTTGCACTCCAGTCTGGCAACAGAGCAAGACTCCATCTAAAAAAAAAAATGTGTTTAAGAAAAAAATTAGAAAACACGCTGGGTGGCTGGGCTTGGTGGCTCACACCTGTAATCCTAGCACTTTGGGAGGCAGAGGTGGGAGGATTGCTTGAGGTCAGAAGTACAAATCAGCCTGGGTAGCATAGACCCTATCTCTAAAAATAATAATAATAGTAATTATTTTTATTTAAAAAAACCAAGCTGGGCACAGTGTGTATGCTTATAGTCTCAGCTATTTAGAAGGCTGAGACAGGAGGATTGCCTGAACCCAGGAATTTGAATTCAGCCTGGGCGACATAGACCTTATCTTTACAAAAAAAGGAAAATTTAGGAAACAAAGATAAGCAAAAAGAAGTAAAGTTATACAAAGATGAGCGTCATAAATGCTGTGGTATGCTTTTCTACACTTTTCATAGCAAATACCTGCTTTTATTTTCTCCAAAATGTGATCGTATTCGACATACTTTTTGGTAACCTGTATTTTACATTTCACAATATTTTATGAGTATCCATTTTACTAAACCTTCTTTTCCTTGTTTAGTTTACTGTCACAAAGACATTTTCTTTGTGTTGTGTTCTGGCCTTTTTTTTTTCCTAAAGGAAACTGATACCGTTCATATCTATAACCCTTCCATCAATAATGTCTTTAATTATATGCAGTTATTCTCCCTCCCCTTTTTTTTGTATTCTATATATGCAATTATTCTTAAGGGTGTGGGTAAAAGTCTGCTTTCTAACCTTCTTTCCCCCAAAATCACTGTTCTACATTTTTCTTTTCTTTTACTTTTAAATTTTAATTCTATTTTTCTTCCTTTTTTCATGACAGATCAGAACCAATGTTCCACATTTTTAATAACTATAGTCCGTATATGTGTACCTTTATTTGTTTAACTAGTTACTCTGTTGATTAAGGCTGATTTATAACTTTATTATTATAAATAGCAGTATGATCAAAGATGTCCAGTTAAAACTTTGCCTTTCTGAGAGATTTTTCTAAAGTGAAAATATGTAGAGGGATAGGAAAGAGTATGTAAATCAAAATGTATTTAATTTTTGACTTTATAATGATTATTATAAAATTTCAAAGTGAATCAGTGGATCTCAGTATATCTTTTTTTTTTAATAGTTCTCAAGGAAAGTTTCTTTTTTTTTTTTTTTTTTGAGACGGAGTTTGGCTCTTGTTACCCAGGCTGGAGTGCAATGGCGCAATCTCGGCTCACCGCAACCTCCGCCCCCCGGGTTCAGGCAATTCTCCTGCCTCAGCCTCCTGAGTAGCTGGAATTACAGGCACGCGCCACCGTGCTAATTTTTTGTAATTTTTAGTAGAGACGGGGTTTCACCATGTTGACCAGGATGGTCTCGATCTGTTGACCTCGTGATCCACCCGCCTCGGCCTCCCAAAGTGCTGGGATTACAGGCTTGAGCCACCGTCAAGGAAAGTTTCTTATTACTATATTGATTTATATAAAGTAAGAGTTTTAAGAACCTATATAATTTATTTTTTACTTTCTATTTTACTATTATTTTTTGAGACAGAGTCTTGCTCTGTCACCCAGGCTGGAATGCAGTGGCATGATCTTGGCTCACTGCAACCTCTGCCTCCCAGGTTCAAGTGATTGTCTTGCCTAATCCTCCCCAGTAGCTGGGATTATGGTGCCTGCCACCATGCTGGGCTAATTTTCTATTTTTAATAGAGACGGGTTTTCTTCATGTTGGCCAGGCTGGTCTTGAACTCCAGACCTCATGTGGTTTACCTGCCTTTGCCTCCCAGAGTGCTGGGATTACCGGCGTAAGCCACCATGCCCAGGCCAAGAACCTATATAGTTTAATTAAAAACTTAAAAATCTCTTTGATGTCTTTATGGGTAGCAGCATAAGCCTTTAGAGCTATGTGGAATCTTATCTGATTCAAATTGCTTGCCTCAGAAGAAGTCTAGAAATAGAAAATGCCTTCCTTACTATCACATAATATGTTTCAGCATATGATATATTGGTGTGGAGTACATGAATAGCTATATATTGGTTTTTCTAACTCCTATCCCAACATTTAAGTATGAAACAGGATTTATAAAGATAATGAGAACTACAGTTCTCTTTTGAACAAAATTTGAATTGCGTAGGTCCATTTATACATGGATTCTTTTCAATAAATATATAGGAAATTTTTTTTGAGATTTGCAGCAATTTGAATAAACTTGTAGATGAATTGCATAGCCTAGAAATATGGAAAAAAATTAGATGTGTCATGAATGTATAAAATATATGTAGATACTAGTTGATTTTATTTACTACCATAAAATAGACACATGTCTATTATAAAAAGTTAAAATTTGGGCAGGCACAGTGGCTTATTCCTGTAATCCCAGCACTTTGGGATGCCAAGGTGGAGAATTCCTTAAGCTCAGGAGTTTGAGACCAGCCTGTGCAACACAGTGAGACCCTGTCTAAAAAAAAAAGTTAAAATTTGGCCAGGCATGTTGGCTCATGCCTGTAATCCCAGCACTTTGGGAGGCTGAGGTGGGCAAGTCACAAGGTTAGGAGTTTGAGACTAGCCTGACCAACATGGTGAAACCCCATCTCTTCTAAAAATGCAAAAATTAGCCAGGCGTGGTGGTGTATACTTGTAATCCCAGCTACTCAGGAGGCTGAGGCAGGAGAATCACTTGAAACCAGGAGGCAGAGGTTGCAGTGAGCTGAGATCACGCCACTGCAGTCCAGCCTGGGCAATAGAGCGAGACTCCCTTTTGGAAAAAACCAACAAAACCAAACCCCAAAAAACGCAATCTAGATAATGTAAATGCAGCAGATAAGTTCCCAGATGCCATAAAGAATATCATTGAATTATGGAAGCTCAAAACAGTACATTCCTGCCAGGTGTGGTGGCTCATGCTTTTAAATCCCAGCACTTTGGCAGGCCAAGGCAGGAGGATCAGTTGAGACCAGGAGTTCGAGACCAGCTTGGACAACATAATCAGACCCTGTCACTACAAAAAAAAATAAAAAAAGAATATATGTATGTATGTGTGTGTGTGTGTATATATATATATATGTATTTGTATATATGGTGTCATGTTACCTTTAGTCTCAGCTACTTTTGAGGCTGCGGTTGGAGAATCACAACACTAGGAGGTAGAGGCTACAATGAGCTGTGATTGTTCCATATCACTCCAGCCTGGTGACAGTGAGATCTTGTTTCCAAAAAAATAAAAAAAAATTGAGGAGAAAGGATATCTTTCTGAAGAGGTTTTTTTTTTGGTTTGTTTGTTTTTAGACAGAGTCTTGCCCTGTTGCCCAGGCTGGAGTGCGGTGGCTCAGTCTCCACTCACTGCAAAACTCCGCCTCCCGGGTTCAAATGATTCTCCTGCCTAGGCCTCCCGAATAGCTGGGATTATAATCATGCGCCACCAAGCCCAGCTAATTTTTATATTTTTAGTGAACACAGGGTTTTACCATGTTGGCTAAGGCTGGTCTCGAACTCCTGACCTCAACTGATCTGCCTGCCTTGACCTCTCAAAGTGCTGGAATTACAGGCATAAGCCACTGTGCCTGGCCCTGCATAGGTTTTTAATGTGGATAAGAGGGCCTTATTCTGGAAAAAAATGCCACAAAGAACATTAGTTAGTAATGAAGAGAAGCAAGCCCCAGGATTTAAGGCAAGAAGGGATAGAAGGATCGAATTCTACCATTGTGTGCAGATGCAGTTTGGGTTTATTATCAGGAACTGCCCTTATCTTTAAAGCTGCCAACCCCTGAGCCTTGGAAGGAAAAGATAAACACCAGCTGCCAGTCTTTTCATTTTACAAAAATGAAGTCTGAACAATGAGAACCCTTTTTCTTGCTTGGTTCCATCAATGCTTTGTTCCCTAAGTCAGAAAGTACCTTGCCATAAGGGGACTGCCTCTCAAAGTTCTTTTGATATTAGACAATGCTGTGACCCCTGAGCCCCATGAGTTAACACCAAAGGTGTTGAAGTAATCTACTTGCTGCCCCCAAACACATTTCTAATTCAGCCTCTAGATCAGTGGGTCATAAGACCTTTAAATTACATGTGGTACTCCATGGAAAGGATTGTCTACATTATGAAAGGGAACCCTAATAGAGAGAACATCATGAAAGTCTAGAAGGATTGCACCATTTAAGATGCCATTGTCGTTATAGCCACAAAAGCCATCAAGCTCAGGACAATACGTTCCTACTGGTGAAAACAGTGCCCAGATGTTGTGCATGACTTACACAAGGTTTGTGACAGAGCCAGTTAAGGAAATCATGAAAGAAATTGTGGATATGGAAAAAAGATGGGGGAGTGAAGGGTTTTATGATACAGATCTGAGAGAATTCAAGGCCTAATAGATGGCAACCGAAGGAATTAATAGAAGATGACTTGATGGAGATGAGTGCTTCCAAACTAGATGAGGAGGAAGAAGATACATAAGAAGCAGTATCAGGAAACAAACTGATGTTAGACAAGCTGGCAAAAAAGTTGATTATTTAGGCATTTTTGACTTATAACATAGACTCTTCTATGATACAGACAGAGGTGGCTCTGCCATCCTTGAGACAGCGAGACCAACTCCCCTCTTAGCCAGCTCAACGTGAAGACAGTAAGGATGAAGACCTTTATAATGTTCCACTTTCACTAATGAATAGTAAATATATTGTATTCTTAGCATTTTGTTTTCTCTAGCTTTATTGTAAGGACATAGTATATAATAAAAATAACATGCAAAGTATATGTTAGTTGTCTGTCTATGCTGTTGGTGAGGTTTCCAGTCAACAGCTATGAGTCGTTGTTTCAACTTAACTCTGAGTAGTTAAGTTTGTGGGAATCAGAAGTTGTATGTTGGTGTTTGACCGTATAGGGTAAACACCACTAAACCCTTGTTGAAGGATGAACTGTATTTGCCTGTGGAGCAAGCAGTGATCTCTAATGAAGGGAGATTACTTTTCTATAAACATTCTAGAATATTAATTGATTGATAAATTAGTGCATTTTCCATTAGTTTAATGTTTAGGGCCTTACAGGGAGGGTTTTTTTTTTTTTTTTTTTTTTACAATTCAATGTTTTTTAGCATATGGGTTGTATAATTATTACCATTATCTAATTTTAGAACATTTGTCACCACAAAAACTATACACACTAGCAGTCACTCCTCATTTCCCTTGTATCCTCTAATCAACTTTTTTGTGGCTTGTCTATGGATTTGTCTATTCTGGACAGTTTGTATAAATGAAATCATACTCTATGTGTTATTGTGTGTCTTCTTTTACTCAGCATAATCAAAGTTCATATTGGACCATGTATGGATATATCATTCTTTTAAGTGACTGTGTGGGTATATCACATTTTGTTTATCCATTTATCAATTGATGAACATTTGTTTGTTTCTACTTTTAGGCTATTATGAATAATGCTTATATGAATATTTTTGTAGAAGTCTTTGTTGGACTATATGTTTTTAGTTCTCCTGGGTATATAGGAGTGGAATTGCAGCATAATACGTTAGCTGTTAGGATGTTTAACCTTTGGAGGAACTACCAGACTCTTTTCCAAAGCAGCTGTACCATTTTACATTTCCACCTGAAATGTATGAGGGTTTCAGTTCTCTACATCCTTGTCAGCATATAGTATTGTCTGTCTGTCTGATTTTAGTCATCCTAGTGGGTGTGAAGTGGCGGCTCATTGTGGTTCTGATTTTTATTTCCCTAATAATGTATGATGTTGAACATCTTTTCATGTGCTTAGCAGCCATTGCGTATATTCTTTGGAGAAATGCCTACTTAAATTCTTCGCCCATTTTAAAATTGGGTTGTATTTTTAGTCTTGTAAGAGTTCTTTTTATATTCTTAATACTGTGCTCTTATGTGATGTATAATTTGCAAATATTTCTCTAGTTTTTGTGAGTTGCCTTTTTACTTTCTTTTTTTGAGATGAAGTCTTGCTCTGTCACTCAGGCTGGAATACAGTGGTGTAATTTTGGCTCACTGCAGCCTCTGCCTCCTTGGCTCAAGCAATTCTCCTGCTTTAGCCTCCTGAGTAGCCGGGATTACAGGCATGCACCACCATACCAGGCTAATTTTTTGTATTTTTAGTAGAAATGGGATTTCAACATGTTGGCCAGGCTGGTCTCCCAAAGTGCTGGGATAACAGGCGTGAGCCACCGTGCTCGGCCTGCCTTTTCACTTTCTTGATGATTCACTTTTTTTGTGTGATTGACTTTAAATCACAAAAGTTTTTAATTTTGATGAAGTCCCATCCATCCGTTTTTAAAATTTTGTTCCTTTTACTAAGAAACCACTGTCTTATCCAAGGTGAAGATTTACTCCTTTGTTTCCTTCTTAGAGTTTTGTGGTTTAAGCTCTTAGATTTAGGTCTGGAAGTTTTGTTTAGTTTGAGACAGAATCTCACACTGGAGACTACAGCCCAGGCTGGAGTGGAGTGGTGCGATATCACCTCACTGCAACCTCCACCTTCCGGGTTCAAGGGATTCTCTTGCGTCAGTTTTTGGAGTAGCTGGGATTACAGGTGTGTGCCATCATGCCTGGCTAAGTTTTGAATTTTTAGTAGAGGGGTTTTCACCATGTTGGCCACGCTGGTCTTGAACTCCTGACATCAAGTGATCTGCCCACCTCAGCCTCCCAAAGTGCTGGGATTACAGGTGTGAGCCACCAGCCTGGAAGTGCTTTTTTTTTTTAAGTGAAGGGCATGCTATAGGGTTCCAACCTTTATGGACTGTATAGTGTCTTTGGTCAAATAGAGTATACACAGGGAAAAGATAACTAGCAGTAATACCATTCATTCTGCCAGGCATGGTGGCTCTTACACCTGTAATCTCAGCACTTTAGGAGGCTGAGGTGAGCAGATCACCCGAGGCCAGGATTTCGAGACTAGCCTGGCCAACATGATGAAACCCAGTCTCTATTAAAAATACAAAATTAGCTGGGTGTGGTGGTGCGTGCCTGTTTTAAAAGAGTGTGGTACCTCTCCTCCGCCGCTCTCTCCATGTGACATGCCTGCTATCCCTTCGCCTTCCATCATGATTGTAAGCTTCCTGAGGCCCTTACCAGAAGCAGAAGCAGATGCCAGCATCATGCTTCCTGTACAGCCTACAGAACCATGAGCCAAGTAAGCCTCTTTTCTTTATAAATTACCCAGCCTCTGACATTACTTTTACAGCGTGCCTTTAATTTCAGCTACTTGGGAGGTTAAGGCAGGAAAATCACTTGAATTTGAGAGGTGGTGGTTGCAATGAGCCATGATTACACCACTGCACTCCAGCCTGGGCAACAAAGCAAAACTGTCTCAAAAAAAAAAAAAAAAAAAAAAAGAAGAAAAGTAATGTCAGAGACTGGGTAATTAATAAAAGAGGCTTACTTGGCTCATGGTTCTGTAGGCTGTACAGGAAGCATGATGCTGGCATCTGCTTCTGCTTCTGGTAAGGGCCTCAGGAAGCTTACAATCATGATGGAAGGTGAAGGGATAGCAGGCATGTCACATGGAGAGAGCGGTGGAGGGGAGGTACCACACTCTTTTAAACAATCTGATCTCATGTGAACTCAGGTTGATAACTCCTTATTACTGTGAGGATAGCACCAAGCTACCAAGCCATTCATGAAGGATCACCCCTCATGTCCCAAACACCTCCGGTCAGGCCCTACCTCCAACATGGGGGACTATATTTGAAATTCGAAGGGAACAAACATCTAAACGACATCACCAATGATCATTTATATATCCACTGTCTAGATCTAGACAATTTCTTTTTTCTATAAAGGGTCAGATATTTTCTGTATTTCTGTGAAGGGTCAGATATGGCTTTGGAGGCCATATTGTCTTTGTCACAGCGATTGAATTCAGCAGTTGTACTGGGAAAGCCATAGACAATAGGTGAATGAATGGGAATGTCAGTGTTTAATAACACTTCATTTCCAAAAGCAGATGACAGCTGGATTTGGTCTGCACTGGAATTTGCCATCCCCGATCCAGATTGAACATCAGGTTGTTATATTTGCTTTCTCTGTAAATGTGTGTAGATATAAATATATTTTTCAGAGCCAGTCAGAAATGAGTTGTTACCATCTTGGAACTATACTCTTTAATATCTCAGCATGTATCTCCTAAAAATATAAATACATTCTCCTGTATGATACCATTATTACAGCTAAAACATAATTTGTTTTTTAATAGATGAAGATTATATTATATTATATCTATGAAAATCCTTAGATTCATTCCTTAACAACTAACCTGTTGAACTGTCCCTATTTCTGTCCTTCTTTATCCTTTTCTTGAATTTATTTACTTAGGTAGAAATCTACATTGGGTAAAACTGTTGGCTGATTTCATTTGACCCACTTGTACAATCAAATGAAAAGAATGTTTTGATGTTCCTCATGTAGTATTTGGTTTGTATTTTTACTTCTGTATTTTGTTTCTGTATTTTATGTGAAATAGAAGATTTATGTAATTTTTAATCAGGAGATATGAAATTACATATAGTCTCAGTAGTTTCCATTTGATTGTTAAATAGTAGAAGAAACTGAGGTGAAGGCAAAGCTACTTGATGTGCTTTTAAAAAGCAGTCAACTATCACACTGCCTGACTTTAAACTAGACCTCAAGGCCATAGTAACCAAAACAGCATGGTGCTGGTAGAAAAACAGACAGATAGACCAATGGAACAGAATAGAGAACACAGAAATAATGCAGCACACCTGCAACCATCTGATTTTCAACAAAGTTGACAAAAACAGGCAATGAGGAAAGGACTTCCTATTCAATACACAGTGCTGGGATAACTAGTTTGCCATATTTAGGAGAATGAAACTGGGCCCCTTCCTCTCACCATGCACATAAATCAACTCCAGATAGATTAAAGACTTAAATGTAAAACCTAAAACTATAAAAACCATAGAAGAAAATGGGGGAAATATCATTCTGGACCTAAGCCCTGGCAAGGATTTCAGATGAAGACATCAAAAGCAATTGCAAGAAAAACAAAAATTGAGAAGTAGGACCTAATTTAACTATGGCTCCTGCACAGCAGAGAGACTATCAACAGAGTAAACAGTCAGTGGGAGAAAATATTTGCAAGCTATGCATTTAACAAAAGCCTAATATTTAGACTCTTAAGGAACTTAACAAAAAAAATCTCATTTAAAAATGGGCAAAGGACGTAAACAGACAAATCTCAAAAGAGGGCATACATGTGGTCAACAAGCATATGAAAAAATGCTCTCAAGGTGTAGGGGTGGAAAAAAATGCTTAACATCACTAATCATTAGAGAAATGCAAATTAAAACCACTCTGCCATACCATCTCACATCACTCAGAATGGCTATTATTATGTTTTTGAGATGGAGTCTCGCTCTGTTGCGCTGGAGTGCGGTGGCTCCATCTCAGCTCACTGCAAGCCCTGCCTCCTGGATTCAAGCAATTCTCCTGCCTCAGCCCCCTGATTAGCCGGTATTACAGGTTCATGCCACCATGCCTGGCTAACTTTTATATTTTTAGTAGAGGCTGGTCTCAACTCCTGAACTCAAGTAATCCACACACCTCAGCCTCTCAAAGTGCTGGGAATACAGACATGAGCCACACACCAGCAGAATGGCTATTAAAAAGTCAAAGAATGACAGATGCTAGTGAAGTTGTGGACAAAAGGTAATTCTTTTTTTTTTTTTTTTTTTTTGAGACGGAGTTTCGCTCTTGTTACCCAGGCTGGAGTGCAATGGCGCAATCTCGGCTCACCGCAACCTCCGCCACCTGGGTTCAGGCAATTCTCTTGCCTCAGCCTCCCGAGTAGCTGGGATTACAGGCACGCACCACCGTGCCCAGCTAATTTTTTGTATTTTTAGTAGAGACGGGGTTTCACCATGTTGACCAGGATGGTCCCGATCTGCTGACCTCGTGATCCACCCGCCTCGGCCTCCCAAAGTGCTGGGATTACAGGCTTGAGCCACCGCGCCCGGCCCAAAAGGTAATTCTTATACTCTGCTGGTGGGAATGTAAATTACTTCGGCTACTGTGGAAACCAGCTTGGAGATTTCTCAAAGAACTTAGAAATACCATTTGACCCAGCAATCCCATTAATGGGTATATACCCAAAAGAATAAAAATTGTTCTATAGGGACACATGCACACAGATTTTCATTGCCACGCTATTCACAATGACAAAGATATGGAATAAACCTAGAGGCCCATTAATGGTGGTAGATGAGCCTCTATCTTTCTGGGCGAAGAAAATATGGTACTTATATACTATGGAATACTACACAGCCATAATAAAAGAACAAAATCATGTCCTTTACAGCAACATCAATGGAGCTGGAGCCCATTATCCTAAACAAATTAACTCAGGAACAGAAAACCAAATATCATGTTCTTACTTAGAAGTGGGAGCTAAAGATTGAGTACACCTGGACACAAGGAAAGCAAAATAGACACTGGGGCCTTTTTGAAGGTGGAGGGTGGGAGGAGGGTGAAGATTGAAAAACTACCTGTCTTTTGAAGCATTGATTGTATGACATGCAGAAAAGAAAAACTATCAAGTACTATGCTTATTATCTGAGTGACAAAATAATCCATATGCCAGACCCCTGTGACATGCAATTTGCATATATAACAAACCTGCACATGTACCCTTTGAACCTAAAATAAGAAAAAAATGTGACCAACTTTTGAGTTTTCATGTAAAGAAGGGAGGGAAAGTGATAAAGATAATATTGGTATTTTCTTTTCTTTTTTGAGACGGAGTCTTGCTCTGTTGCCCAGGCTGGAGTGCAGTGGTGTGATCTTGGCTCACTGTAATCTCCACCTCCCAGGTTCAAGTGATTCTCCTGCTTCAGCCTCCTGAGTAGCTGGACTACAGGCATGCACCACCGTGCCTGACTAATTTTTCTATTTTTAGTAGAGACAGGGTTTAACCATGTTAGCCAGTTGGTCTCGAACCCCTGACCTCAAGTGACCTGCCTGTCTTGGCCTCCCAAAGTACTGTGATTATAGGTGTGAACCACCACACCCAGCTCAGATATTTTTAGTATTTTCTACTTTAACTTTATTGTGCTTTTACTTGATGCGGAAATTTGCAACACTTCAGGTAAAGCTATTACACTCTGAAAACTTGAGCAGCAAATTTAACTAGGGTTTTTGCCCTGTGTTTATCTGCTGTTCCTGCTCCTACCCAAAGTTAGTACTCTGCATTGTGCTGCCTCCTCCCATGTCATCTCTCAGGCTATGTATGCAAAGTGTCATTTTATTTTATCCTTTTAAAAACATCAGTTACCCTGATAAGGAAAGAATTTAGTATGTTGGTGCAATGGTGGGACTGTAGGCCACAGACTGTAGGAAGTGTGCTGCAGGTGAACAAGTGAGACTTCATTCTTCTTAGAGTAATACTTTATGATAACTATTATTAGGAGGTAGATTGCTTGTTTGGAACAGACTCAAGATTATTGTTATATCTTTGTAGTCTATGCAGAAGTAGCAAAATCTATAAAATTGTGAAGGAAAGAACAACAGCAAATCATTCAGTATGTCTAGAGCAAATTCTCAGGATGGAGGTTGGAAGTACATTTGAGAGAAAGGGAGAGCATGGTAATCTGTGCCAGGCTAAAGAATTTGGCCCTTAACCTGATGGAGAAAGGGAGTAATAGATCCAAGTGGAATAAATTCCTTTAGTTCCCAAAATGGAAATAGTGCTATTTTTTTTTCTGACTGTAAAGGGAATACATGTTTGTTGTAAAATGCAAACAAGTATTAAAAAAATGCAGGCAGTGAAAAGTCCCTATAATTTTATTCACTAGATATAACAACTGCTTGACAGTTTGCTGTATAGTTTTACAGAGGAGAACTTTATGATCAGTTTTGCAGCAGTGTGGATGGTGGAAAGGACAAAAGTTGAATGACATTGGAAGCAGATGGCTGTTAGGTCCAAATAGAAATGATGAGGACCTGTTGCCTAGTGGTAGCTGTGGGGGTAGAAAAGGTGCAGAATTGGGGAAAAGTTCAAGGGATTTTTTAGGAGCTAGGATTCAGTGACCAGTTTGGCAACTGGGGTGAAGAACAGATAAATGGCCAGGATGGGAGGGGATTTCCCAGAATCTGGAACCAAATTGTGGCATTTGGGCATAAAAAGGACAAATAGTTTTTACCAACAGCATAATTTCAGAGTGGAAAGTCTGTCCTTTTGTTCTTATTTTCCTCCTGTGTTTCTGAGTTTATTTAGAAGGGGAGGGTAAAAGTAAGAATTCAATTTTGTTTTGACAGATAAAAGCTATTCTATTATGACCTTTTCTCTTACTAATTATGTTTCTCTCTTATTAGTTGAGGATAGCAGGTTTCTTTGAGAATTTTCTTGTTTTGGTGTGTAATTGTAGCATTAGCTTTTAAACTTCACAAAGTTTATGTTGGAATCTTTAAATTTTTATTCTGGGGAATTGGGCTTGAGGTGGGATGAGGGAGCCACTTTGGCAAATTATTGGCAGAGTCTTTGATTCTTTGACTCTTTATTAAGAGCTTGATTGTATCCCTGAATAGGGTCTTTTTTTTTTTTTTGAGACAGTATCTCACTTTGTCACCCAGGTTGGAGTGCAGTGACATGATCTTGGTTCCCTACAGCCTTAACCTCCTGGGCTCAAGCAGTCCTCCCACCTCAGCCTCCTGAGTAGATGGGACTACTGGTATGTGTCACCACGACTGGCTAGTTTTTGTATTTTTTGTAGAAACGGGGTTTTACAATGTTGCCCAGACTGGTCTCGACTCCTGAGCTCAAGCCATCTGCCTGCCTTGGCCTCCCAAAAGTGCTAGTATTAGAGGTGTGAGCCACTGCATTCAGCCCAAATTGGGTCTTGCCTTCATTAGGTTCTGCTGTTTCTTACCATTGGGAACAGGCAACTGTCTGATACAGTTTGGATATTTGTCCCCTCTAAATCTCAGGTTGAACATTGACCTCCACTGTTGGAGGTGGGGCTGACTGGGAAATATTTGGGTCATAGGGGCAGATCCCTTATGACTGGCTTGGTGCTGTCCTGGGTAACGAGTGAGTTCCTAGGGAGATGTGGTTGTTCAAAAAGAATCTGGAATATCCCTCCTTTCTCTCTTGCTCCTTCTGTTGCAGTGTGACCCACTGGCTCCCCTTCCCCTTGTGCCATGATTGAAAGCTTCCTGAGGCCCTCACCAGAAGCAGATGCTGGTACCATGTTTCTTACATGGCTTGCAGAACCATGAGCCAAATAAACCTCTTTTCTTCATAAATTAGCCAGTTTGAGGTATTCCTTTCTAGCAATGCAAAATGGACTAATACACTAATATTGCACACATTTTCTTTCCTTACAACTTTTTGAATGGTTCGTCAAGATAATGTACATAAAGAACTACATAGTGCTATGTAGTGGACACTGAAAGACAATGGCTTATTCTGTCTTAAGAACAAACTTGAGATTATAAGAAAGAAAGTTAAAATCTCTTTCCTGCAAGTTTCATTTTTCCTGTAAAAAAATTTAAAAGTATATATCTAAATGCCACCTCCTCTGTGCTTTCTCATCTCTGGAAGATAGGATGATAAGAAATCTTCCAGAGATGAGAGATGCGCACGATACTCCTCCTGAGCACTCATAGTGCCCTGGAAGTTTCTTCTTTCAAATAGCTCATCATTCAGTATTTTAATTGTGTAGTACAATGCTTGGCACATAATTGATCCCAGTAAATATTTGTTGTAGAGGTATCTTGAAATGAGGTAAAGTGTTCTTCATTGCCTTCTCTTGAACACCTGAACAAGTATACTGAAAAAAATAGGTTTGTTTATCCACTCAGGAAGCTAGGTTTATTTTGGAAGAAAAATGGTATTTTATAGTTAAGGAAATTTAAGTATTACCAACTGTCTTAAGATAAATTCTGGTGTCTTCTGATATATACCTTGATAGGAGATTTTTTGTGTGTTGTGATTTGAAATGAAGGCAACAGTGTTTTTTTTTTTTGAGATGGAGTTTCGCTCTGTTGCCCAGGCTGGAATGCAGTGGTGCGATCAGTCCTAGCAGTGAGGAAGGCTGGGAAATGTACACTTTTACCTGGATACATGCCACCCAGAATAAAACCATGGTCTGTTCCTAAGGAAGAAAGGGAGAATGGGTGTATACTAGGCAGACAGTAGTGTTTACCACAAAGAGGATGGATAGCGGAGGTAGGGAAAACAATTTAGTACTATTTACCCAATCTCAGCTCACTGCAACCTCCACCTCCTGGGTTCAAGTGATTCTTGCCTCAGCCTCCTGAGCAGCTAGGATTACAGGTGCATGCCACCACACCCAGCTGATTTTTTTTTCAGGCTGGAGTGCAGTGGTGCAATCTTGGCTCACTGCAGCCTCTGCCTCCTGGGTTCAAGTGATTCTCTTGTCTCAGCTTCCTGAATAGCTGGGATTTCAGATGTGTGCCACCACACCCAGCTAATTTTTGTATTTTTAGTAGAAACGGGGTTTTGCCATGTTGGCCAGGCTGGTTTTGAATCCCTGACCTCAGGTGATCTGCCTGCCTCAGCCTCCCAAAGTGCTGGAATTACAGGCATGAGCCACCACCCAGCTTTATTTTTGTAGAGACAGGGTTTCACCATGTTGGCCAGGCTGGTCTCAAACTTCTGACCTCAAGTAATTTGCCTACCTCGGCCTCCCAGAGTGCTGGGATTATAGGCATGAAAACACAGTGCCTGGCCCCCTTTTTAAGTGCTTGAGAATGTGAGGTTTAAAAAATTTATTTATTTATTGTAGAGATGCGGGTCTCACTCTGTTGCCCAGGCTCAGAGTGAACTCCTGAGTTCAAGTGATCCTCTTGCCTCTGCCTTCCAAAGTGCTGGGATTACAGGCATGAGGCAGTGTGCCTAGCCGAGGTTTCTGAAGTACTTAAGAATGAATACTTCTCTGAACTTCATTTATTCATCTAACATTTGTTGAGTTCTTTATGCTCTAGTCTAGACCTTGTACTAAGGGCTATGGAAAGCCAAAGAATTACAAATGGTTTCCTATCCTCAAGGCCTTTCCCTTTGATGACAAAGGTAGACCAAAACACCCCCACATTACATTATAGCTGCATAGGAAAGGTAAACACAAAGGAACGTTTTGCATTCATATTTGGTGCATGAGTATGTTGTTCATGCCTGTGTATAGGGTGAGCTCCTCTTTGGAGGAGCTGAGACTTTAAAGATACATGGAGAAAGACTGGGGAAGGGCATTCATTTCAAGAAAAGTGTATATACACCTGTGCAAAGGCATGGTGGTATTAGAAGCCTATAATTGATTCTTTATGACTGGAGGTAAGGCTGCAGTTATAAGCAGAGGTCAAAGAAATCATGAAAGGTCCTGTGTGCCAAGATAAGGATTTTGACAATTCTGATTTGCATTTTAGAAAGGTCACTGTTACACCTGTGTAAAGGTGGGTATATTAGTTAGATTTAGGTTCACCTACAATACAAAACAGTTGGTCTCAACAACATCGAGGTATATTTCTCACACTGATGTCCAGTTTTGGCATGATGACTCTAGGATCATCACAGACCTGAGTTCCTTCTGTCTGGTTCACTGTCCCTTGGCACAGTTTCCATTACTCTTATTGTCCAGAATGACTGCTGGAGTGCCATCCACTGTATCCGAGCTACAGACACATTTCTAGCTAAGTTCCCTTTAAGTAGCTATCTTGGAAGTGTCCCATCCAATGACTTCCACTTCTAGTTTATTGACCAGTCCTAGCAGTGAGGAAGGCTGGGAAATGTACACTTTTACCTGGATACATGCCACCCAGAATAAAACCATGGTCTGTTCCTAAGGAAGAAAGGGAGAATGGGTGTATACTAGGCAGACAGTAGTGTTTACCACAAAGAGGATGGATAGCGGAGGTAGGGAAAACAATTTAGTACTATTTACCCAAGTAGTAATACATGTGATTGCCTACACAAGACCGATTTGGTTAATGAATATAAGAATTGAAACACTGTGGTAACTGTGAGTAAAAGCTATTCTCCTGGGAAACTTACAAGAATAAAGTGGTTATTTTGATAACTATTTTAGAGGGGCAAAAATTATACTTTGTTTTTACCTTTGAATTAAACGGTTTCCAATTAAGCTTTTAGGAAAATTAAATATTTCAGTACTAAAGAGGATTAACGTTTGTAAGAAAGACATTGATAGGAATTTCTTTTATTTTTTTTGAGACGGAGTCTAGCTCTATTGCCTCGGCTGGAGTACAGTGGCGTGATCTCAGCTCACTGCAACCTCAGCCTCCCGGGTTCAAGCAGTTCCCTGTCTCAGCTTCCCCAATAGCTGGGATTACAGGTGCTCATCTCCATGCCTGGCTAATTTTTATATTTTTAGTAGAGACAGGGTTTCATCATCTTGGCCAGACTGGTCTTGAACTCTTGATCTCATGATCCACCTCCTTGGCCTCCCAAAAACTATATGACGGTATACATTAAATGGGTTTACAGTGGTTTTCTGGGAGATGAAATAATTTTATTTTTCTTTTTTGCAATTCCCTTTTTAGATTTTCTGTACTTAGCACATGTTACTTTAAAAAAATTGTGATAAAATACACATACGAAATTTACCATCTTTTTTTAAGTACTCATTTTTATTAAAATGTGTTTTATTTCAAACCAAGTCTATAAAAGTAGAAATCACATACAAAAATACAGATTACTCTGACATGTTGGCAAAGTAGCTTATGGCTGGACTTGAGTTTGGAAGTTCTGTATGTTTGAGGGCATCTGGATGTCAGAGTCCAACTGAATCCTAATCCCAGCTCTTGTCACTAATCTGTAAACAATAATTTCAAGTAGTATTTAGCACTGTTTAATAAGAAATTTAAGCATAATCATTTCCTGTGTAACCCAACTTTAAAATCTTCCTTAGGTCTAAGCAGTTAGAGGTACTTCATACTATGTTTCTAACGTTAACAATTTTTGATTAAAAAAATAATACAAATGATGGGTTTTGGCTTTTCTTGGCATTACATTTTGAACATATGAAGAAGTCAATTTAAACTAGTTTTTTGTGATTTTTAAGAAGTAGAATTTAATCTTTTTGTTCCTATGTACCAGTTTAAAAATAAAATCACTTGATGGTATCAAAAGATCCCACATCTGAATTTTAACTCTTGTGTAGGTATAAGTAGTGCATCCTACTGAAACTGCATGAAACATATACCTACTTCCATTGTATATTTCTGATTGAAGGGAGTGCAGTTCCTCGGACTTTAGGTCCAATACCCTTATAAATAGTTTCAAACAATTATTGGTGAAAGATCATTTAAAAAAATGACAATTTAAAATACTTGATTTTAGAATATAAAACTAACCTTAAAAACTTCAGCGCTGAAGGAAAACAACAGGCAAGTTCAGAATTCTTCCATCCAAATGTTCAGGAATAGAGACTAGATTAATAGCACCTTTACAAAGCAAGTCATTTAAAAATCTTAAGGACCCATCTTCACATAATTTGATTATCAAGTTAGAAAACAATTATATTTCTCATCTAATTTAGAATTCTGGAAACAGAGTAACTTAATGAACATTACGAGATACTTCAAATTAACCTGTCGTAGAAAGCTGTCTCCTGGGCCTTCAATACCAATTCTATACCTCTGGTTTTTGTAATGTTTGGTCTTTTGTAAGTTTTAAGGTGAATTACGTGTGGCTACTAATTTCTATTAACCTAGTTGCAAATCTAAAGGCAAAATTAAAATGCATTTTTATCTTCCTCATTACCAGAAAAGATGGCCTCATATGCTACTATCCTATGATTCTCTTTTTGTTCAGCTTATAATACAAATAAGTTATTATTATTCTAAGCTGTCTTATAAAGCAATACTATAAAATTAAATAGATAAAAGTTATATAAGCTATGAAGATTGTTTGCTGGTGGTAATTTTTGAGCTTGACTCTTAATGGACTTAATAAGAAGGGCACTTGAAAAAGTTGGCTCAAATTTTGCTCTTTAAGGTATCTTGAAATTATAGGCTCACTCTCCCAAAATTTCGAAAGGCCTACAACTTTGGCTCTTAAGAGCAAAGCAGTGATAGAATCATTTCAAAAAGCAAGATTTCATAGTTTTCCCTCTCAAATGGTTCCCTAATATACTTGCAGAATGAAGGCAAAGGGAAAACCAAGAATAAAACTAGCTAAGTACTCCATCAATTGGGCTTCCTGCCTACTTTCCCTGTTCTAAAGAAGAGACACCATCCTGCAGTAACTGCTTCACAGACAACTGGGCTTTTGCTGGGTCAGTCGGCATTTGATGCCCCTCCTGGTTCTTTTGGTTGTCAATAGTTGGCCTGGCAATGGTGGTGAAATGGGAGCAATTAATCTGTAGATGAGGAAGGGCCTTCTTTAACAGTTGAAGGGTACCATCTGGCACAATTCCAAAAACTTGTAGTGTTTTTTAGTGTGGGAATTTCTCCGAGTTCAAGTAAAGTTTCAGGTATTATATCATAGCACCGACTGAGAGACAGGTGTTGTTGGAGTTAGTTGAGCTGGAAAAATTCCGGGAAGCAGTCATACTTTAGCATGATACTATCACTTAAGTCTAGGTGGACAAGATTGGAGCATCTTCTAACTAAAGTAGAAAGATGTGATTTCTGGAGATTCTTTCTGTAGCCGCTAAGATTCAGCGGGGTGATGGTCTCTGACACGTGCGCAACAGCCAACTACACATGCTTCTCAGTGAAATCAAAGTACCAGGAAAGGTTCAGCTCATCCAGTCTGGAACAGCCACTTAGCAAAGTCTGCAGGGCAAATTAAGAGAATCCAGAACACCTACAAAGGTTAAGTCGAACTAAATTCGAGTTTTGTACGAGATTATTGACAATGGGCTCTGACAGCCGCAGACCTTCCAGGCTTAGATTCTGCAACTTGGAACACTGAGACAGAATGCCCTGGAGGGTGGACACTTCAGTAACTGAGTTTGACAGGCCCATGTGCTGCACACGAAAAGGGCTGAAATGTTCAGCTAATGGTTGGTCTGTAAATGATCGTGGGCAGCGGAAGGCAGTCACCCCTTGAGACAGCAACGGACCAGTCACATCCAGGTGCAGACTTTTACCTGTGAGGTCTAAGGTTTGCCATAGAGACTCGTCAAACGCTAGGCGAAACCACCTCTTAAAAACACCAGAGACCTTTAGCAGCTCAGGGAGGCACAGACAGGAAAAGATCCCCAAAAGCAGCTCATCCGGAAGGGAATCCCATGAAACACCTGGAAAGTTCTCTCGATTTAGCTTAGGCCTGGGGATAACCACAAAGTCTTTGTCACTCCCTTTGCTCTTCAGCCGTTTCCTTGGGGGGCTCTGCTGGAGGCCCAGGTTTGAGAGCAGTTCCTGGGGGATATTCTCACTGTCGGGCTCCTCTTTCTCCGGGGCGGAGACCCCCATGCCTGAGAGCAGTTCAGAAGTCTTGCTGGAATCCCATCCCCACGTGAAGCTAGTGGCAACGTTGCTACTCAGGACTGGAATCTCCTGGAGGTGCTTCCTGTGCACAGCGTCCGCAGGTTCAGGAGTTTAAAATACGTGCATTAATTGCAGAGTTGCCCGCTTCCCGGATTCCCGCTTTGGCGCGCGACGGCTCCGAGCGTGCTGCTCAGGCCCTGAGCAGCTAGACCCGCTAAGTCTAGCCACGTTCCATCCCAGCAGTGCTGAAATTTACCATCATTTTTGGGTATACCGTTCAGTGGCATTGAGTACATTTGTATTGTTGTGCTCCCATCACCACCATCCATCCACAGACCTCTTTCATCTTACAAATCTGAAACTCTACCTATTAAAGAGTAAATCCCCATTCTTCCCTTCCCCCAGCCCATGGCAACCACCATTTTGCTTTCTGTCTCTGTGAATTTGACTACTGTAGGCACCTCATATACATGGGATCTATAGTGTTTGTCCTTTTGTGAGGGGTAATTTCACCTAGCATAATGCCTTAAAGCTTGTAGCATGTGTCAGAATTTCCCCCTTTTAGGGCTAATATTCTATTCTGTGTATATGCTACCAATTGTTTATCCACTCATCTGTTAAGGGAAGCTTGGATCGCTTCCATATTTTGGCTACTGTGAATAATGGTGCTACAAACATGGGTATAGAAATATCTCCTTGAGTCCCTGCTTTTAGCTCTTTTGACTCTGTACCTAGAAGTGGAACTGCTGGATCATATGGTAATTCTGTGTTTAATTTTTTCAGGAATCACCATACTATTTTCCATAGCAACTGCACCATTTTACACTCCCGCCAGCAGTACCCAAGGGTTCCAGCTTTTCCACATCCTCACCAACACTTGTTATTTTCTTTTTCTTTGATTTTAGTTTTTTGATAGTATCCATCATAAGGTATGAGGTGGTATCTTATTGTATTGAGATTTTAAAGTTTACAAAATGTTTGAGTTATATAATCAAATGGCAGCAAGCTTGAAAAACAGGAATACTCAGTCTTGCTACTCTTATACCAACATTATTTATTATTTGGATATATTGATTTAAAATGTTAAGGACTTTTCTTTTGAAAAGTTTTAATTTTTCTTTTAGTTTCATATCAAACATTTCTCACTTGGTTACCTATTTTATATGCCATCATTTTAATTTGAATTTTCTGAGAAAATGTTGCATATGCTGAGGAATATATAGCATGGTTGAATACTTAAGAACATGTCTAATTGTTTGGCTTCTTACATAGAGATAGATGCCTGGTTTTTATGATTTTAATTTCATAGGCTGAATGATGTGGTGATTAAGAACATGTTTCTAGAAGTGGTCTGGGTTTTTGCCACTTCTAGCTGCTTGCTTTTGGGCAAGTTTCTTAAATTCTCTGTACCTCATTTCTTCATCTTTAAAGTATAATAATAATACCTATGTCAGAGTTGTGAAGACCCAATGAGTTAGTGCTTGTAGAACTCTTAGAACTGTAGCTGGCACATCAAACATTCTATATAAGCCTTAGCTGCTATTATTGTTTCATTTGATAGGAATTTTTATCTCTGGTTTTTAAGATTACATGTAATATGCAATTAGTTTCTGTGTTTTAACATAGTATATCAAATGCACTTAATGTAGAATGTCACAAGCACTACTGTAGAGGAGGGTGCAGTCTAGAAGGCTGTTTTGGGAATTAAGAGAAGATACAGCTGGGGTTGGGCATATTGGTAAATTAGTAATTTGATATAATCATCTCTTGGGGACTGTGTTCTTCTGGCTGCCATTTAGCTATTCTAGGCTCTTTTGGCCAGCTCAAACTTTCGCTTTGCTTCTTGGGGCTTCCTTACCCAGCTCCCCAGATTCTCCTTTGGCTGGGCAAAGAATATTTTCTTTCTTTTTTTTTTTAAGATGGAGTTTCACTCTTGTTGCCCAGGTTGGAGTGCAGCGGCATGACCTCAGCTCACTGTAACCTCCACCTCCTGGGTTCAAGCGATTCTCCTGTCTCAGCCTCCTGAGCAGGGATTACAGGTGCCTGCCACTGCACCCAACTGATTTTTGCATTTTTAGTAGAGATGGGGTTTTTTGCCATGTTGGCCAGGCTGATCTTGAACTCCTGACCTCAGATGATCCACCCACCTCGGCCTCCCAAAGTGATGGGATTACAGGCGTTGACCCACTGCCTGGCTATTTTCTTTGGTTCTTAGTTAACAATTTTTGCTTAGTCACTAATTTAAATAGAATGCACTGGCTTAAATTTTTGCATAAAATAGCATTCTGTGATTTATAACATTTTTAAAAACCTCGTTTCGCTGATATTCAGTATAAATCTAAGAGATGGTGAAGGTGTCCTCCTTGAACAACTCTGGTTATACTGAGAGATTAAGTGCCTGATGTCACAAAGAAATTAAGTGAACTACCTTGGATTTGAACTCAAGTCACCTGGCTTCGGGGCCAGTGTTTTAAAATATTATTTTTTCCTTGACATGTCATCAGGTTTTAAGACAATACTTTGTTCCCTCTTTCCTAATTATTTGGTGATATTTTTAAAGATTTCTAAATATTCCATAAAGATAACATGCTTTTCTCTTTTAAATGTAACAGCTGATAAAATTTATCTCATTCATTTTTCTTATACATCAGCTGTATTTTATAGTCTTTTATCCCTATCACCAGAAAAGAGTGAAATAAAATCTGAGATCTAAATATTTTACTTGATTAAATTCTAATTTTTTTACATGAATGTTTTCTGAAAAGTCTTTCATATTTCATGATTATTTTTATTTTATAATACTAGAACGAGGTAGATTTCTCCCATCCTGCCTAGCATATGTAGTACCTTCCTTATTTCAGTATTGCTGTCAGAATTAAATGAAATCTTGCTACTAGAATAGCTTTACAGTCCTACTTTCCTCTTTCTTCTTTCACCTTGTCCTCTTCTAGGTCTGTTTTTAATTGTTTTTCTCTTATATTCCCAACAATTTCTGGTTCTAAGAAGAAAATGTACCTTGAGCTGCAGGGCCTGCCAGACTCCATTTTGTGAAGTAAATTTTTCTACCAAATTTCTTTTGAGACAGGGTCTTGCTCTGTCACTGAGGCTGGAGTGTAGTGGTATGATCAGGACTCACTGCAGCCTTAACCTTCTGGGCTCAGGTGATCCTCCCACCTCAGCCTCCCAAGTAGCTGGGACTACAGGTGTGCACTGCCACGTCCAGTTAGTTTTTGTATTTTTAGTAGAGACGGGGTTTCACCCTGTTGTCCACACTGGTCTTGAGTTCTTCAGCACAAGCAGTTGCTGGCCTTGGCTTCCCACAGTGCTGGGATTACAGGTGTGACCCACTGTGCCTAGCCTTTAATTTGTTTTATATTCTTTATACAGTAGTTCCCTTATCTGCAGTTTTGCTTTCTGCTGTTTTAGTTACTGACTTGCGGTCTGAAAATATTAAATGGAAAATTCCAGAAATAAAGAATTCATGTTTTAAATTATACCCATTTTGAGTAGCATGATGAAATCTTGTGCTGTCGAGCACTGTCCTGCTCTGTCCCTCTGAGGACATGAATCATCCTTTTGTCCAACGTATTCATGCTGTAGACACTACCTGTCACTTAGTTATTAGATAAAAAAAAAAGTTTATATCGGGTGTCTGGTACTATCCCAGGTTTCAGGCAGCTACTGGGGGTCTTGGAACATATCCCCCATGAATAAGGGGGGACTACTGCATATGTATTGGCTCTCACACAATTTAGAAAGTTGAATTGTTACATTCAGTGTATATAAATTCATACTTTATTGCTATATTAGTTTTTCAGTAGTGTAAATTGCTTATTTTGATAAGAATATAATTAGTTCCGGGTGCAGTGGCTCACGCCTGTAATCACAGCACTTTGGGAGATTGAGGTGGGTGGATCACGAGGTCAAGAGATCGAGACCATCCTGACCAACATGGTGAAATCCCATCTCTACTAAAAATACAAAAATTAGCTGGGCATGGTGGTGTGCATCTGTAATCCCAGCTTCTTGGGAAGCTGAGGCAGGAGAATCACTTGAACCCACTGCACGCCAGCCTGGGTGACAAAATGAGATTCCGTCTCAAAAAAAAAGAATATAATTAGTTTAGGCTCAACTTTTGTTTTTTTCATACAATAAGCTGCATTATATATAATGAACTATGACTGTTATATATAGATTTTTGATTTGCTCATTGTCAAATCTAAAATCTGATTTTCTTGGCAGATATGTAGACTTGTGATAGGCATTTGGCATTTTATGTTTTGGGCAGTGTAACTTTAAATCTACATAAACTTCTCTGCCTTTTGCCTCTGCTGTGTTCATAGATTCCAGGAGGGCTTCGTGTATGGACCTCAAGCGTTGGAGGTAGCAGACTTTTCAGCAGAAGGTAAAGCAGAGTATTGCCTTCTGGTGTCATTGTGTGTGTGTGCTGGGGTGGGCATGTGACAGGTGAGAGCTTTTTGCAAGTATAATCACTAAGTAACTTATAATGATGCATTAAATGATTCACTTTCATAAAATTTAAAACCAAGATAATACCTGTACAATTTTATTCAGTATTACTAAAATTCATTAAAAATAGTAAAATTTAGATAGAACTAAAGACTCTAAATTTCACTTTCGTTGCCAGTAAGAAATAGTAGGAGTGGAGTAAGAAACAGAGCATTAGTATAATGTATACTGTATAATTTTCTCAGACTTAGCTTCACTCGGATTTCTTCTTGGGAACTTGTCCAAATGATTATTCATATGCTGCTCCTTTTACTGAAAAATTGCTTAACAGTAGAGGGGCAGCCTAATCCATGACTCATGACTGGGAGATAGTTACTATAGGTTCCATGTGCCAGAAACGTTAGCTCGCAATATGCTAGTTTCCTGTTTCTTGAGAACTTACTTTTCTTTCATTTTTTTTTTTTTTGAGATGGGGTCTTGCTCTGATGCTAGGTTGGAGTGCAGCAGCACAATCTCAGTTCACTGCAACCTCTGCCTCCCGGGTTCAAGTGATTCTCCTTCCTCAGCCTCTCAAGTAGCTGGGACTACAGGCACATGCCACCATGCCAAGCTAATTTTTATATTTTTAGTAGAGACAGGGTTTCACCATATTGGCCAGGATGGTCTCGATCTCATGATCTCATTATCTGCCTGCAGTTAGTTGTTGTTTCAGTAAAGAAACAAATACATCCCACACACTTGTAAAATATGTTTTTATAGAGACCTTTTTTTTTTTTTTTTTTTAAGGGACAGGGTTTCCTCATGTTGCTCAGGCTGGTCTTGAGCCCCTGGGCTCAAGAGATCTGCCTACCTTAGCCTCCCAAAGGGCTAGGATTATAGGTATCAGCCACTACACCCTGCTATGGAGACCTTCTTAATGAGTCTTTTTTTTTTTTTTTTTTTTTTTTTAAAAGAGATGGGGTCTCCCTATGTTGTCCAAGCTGGAGTGCAGTGGCTATTCACAGGTGCAATCCCACTACTGATTAGCATAGGAATTTTGACCTACTCGGTTTCTGACCTGGGCCTGTTTATCCCTCCTTAGGCAACCTGGTGGTTCCCCGTTCCCAGGAGGTCACCATATTGATGCCAAACTTAGTGCGGACACCCGATTGGTATAGTACGCTACAGCCCAGAATTCCTGGGCTCAAGCTGTCCTCCAGCCTCAGCCTCCTGAGTAGCTGGGACTACAAGCACGCGCCACTGCACCCAGCATGAATCTTTTTTTTTTGTTGTTGGGGACAGTGACTCACTCTGTTGCCCATTTTTGAGTGCAGTGGTGCCATCACGACTCATTGTGGCTTTGACCTCCTAGGCCCAAGCAATCCTCCCACTTCAGCTTCCCAAGTAGCTGGGACCACATGCTCACAGCACCACACTTGACTAATTTTTAAGTTATTTGTTCAGACAAGGTCTTGCTTTATTGCCCAGGCTGGTCTGGAACTTGTGGCCTTAAACAACCCTCCTGCCTCAGCCTCCTGAAATGTTGGGATTACAGGTATGAGCCACTGTATCTGGTGAAATCACTTTCTATGATGTGACTAGAGATCAGAAATTCTGACATATGTACTTTACCTGGGTAATGCTCCTTAAAAAAAAAAAAAGGAAACATTTTGCTATTTACATGCCAGATATTATAGATGTTACTTTCTGTTAATGTAACCATTTATGAGCTTTCTTCACATGATACTTGAATAGAAGTTTTTTTTTTAAAGAAAGAGATCTATAGGAGCTAACAATGTACTTTTAGACGTAAAGTTAGTAATGTGGCTAGGTTTTAGATAGATTCTGAATGGGAACTAGAGGAATGGTTTTTTTATGGGCTTCTGGAAATTATAGTTGTTTAGATATCAAGTAAGTGTGATATGGTTTGGATCTGTGTCCACACCTATATCTTGTCTTGAATTGTACTCCCGTAATTCTCACATGTTATGGGAGGGACTCAGTGGGAGATAATTTGAATCATGGGGGCAGTTTCCCCCGCACTATTCTTGTGGTTGTAAGTAAATTTCATGAGATCTGATGGTTTTATCAGGGGTTTCCGCTTTTGCATCCTTCTCATTTTCTCTTGCCATTGACATGTAAGAAGTGCCTTTCACCTCCCCGTCATGATTCTGAGGCCTCCCCAGCCATGTGGAACTGTAAGTCCAATTAAACCTCTTTTTTCCCCCCAGTCTCAGGTGTGTCTTTATCAGCAGTGTGAAAATGGACTAATGCAGCAAATTGGTACGAATAGAGTGGGACGCTGCTTAAGAGATACCTGAAAATGTGGAAGCGACTTTGGAACTCGATTATAGGCAGAGGTTGGAACAGTTTGAAGGGCTCAGAAGAAGACAGGAAAATGTGGGAAAGTTTGGAACTTCCTAGAGACTTGTTGAATGGCTTTGCCCAAAATGCTGATAGTGATATGGACAATAAGGTCCAGTCTGAGGTACTCTCAGATGGAGATGAGGAACTTGTTGGGAACTGGAGCAAAGGTGACTCTTGTTATGTTTTAGCAAAGAGACTGGCAGCATTTTGCCCCTGTTCTAAAGATTTGTGGAACTTTGAACTTGAGAAAGATGATTTAGGTTATTTGGTGAAAGAAATTTCTAAGCAGCAAATCATTCAGGAGGTGACTTGGATGTTGTTAAAGGCGTTAGTTTTATAAGGGAAGCATAGCATGAAGGTTGGAAAATTTACAGCCTGGCAATATTATAGAAAAGAAAAACCCAGAAAATGGGAGCCAGCTGTAGAAATTTGCGTAAGTAACAAGGAGTGGAATATTAATGCCCCAGACAATGGGGAAAATGCCTTCAGGGCATGTCAGAGGTCTTCAAGGCAGCCTCTCCCATCACAGGCCTAGAGGCCTAGGAGAAAATGGTTTCATGGGCTGGGCCAAGGGTCCCTGTGCTGTGTGAAGTCTAGGGACTTGGTGCCCTGCATCCCAGCCACTCCAGCTGTGACTAAAATGGGCCAAGGTAGAGCTCTGTCTGTTGCTTCAAAGGGTGGAAGCCCCAACCTTTGGCAGGTTCCATGTGATGTTGAGCCTGTGGGTACACAGAAGTCAAGAATTGAGGTTTGGGAACCTCTGCCTAGATTTCAGATGTCTGAAAATGCCTGGATGCCCAGGCAAAAGTTTACTGCAGGGATGATGCTCTCATGGAAAACCTCTACTAGGGCAGTGTGAAAGGGAAATGTGGGTTTGGAGCCCCCACACAGTGTCCCTACTGGGGCACCATCTAGTGGAGCTGTGAAAAGAGGGCCACTGACCTCCAGACCCTAGAATGGTAGATCCACTGACAGCTTGCACCATACTCCTGGAAAAGCCACTGACACTCAATGCCAGCCCGTGAAAGCAGCCAGCAGGGCAGCTATACCCTGCAAAGCCACAGGGTGGGAGTTGACCAAGACCATGGGAACCCACTTCTCACATCAGGGTGACCTGGATGTAAGATCTCGAGTCAAAGATCATTTTGGAGCTTAAATTTTGACTGCTTCACTGGATTTTGGACTTGCATGGGCCCTGTAACCCTTTTGTTTTGGCCAATTTCTCCCTTTTGGAATAGCTAATATTTATCCAATACCTGTACCCTCATTGTATCTAGGAAGTAATTTGCTTGTTTTTAATTTTACAGGCTCATAGGCAGAAGGGAGTTGCTTTGTCTTGGATGAGACTTTGGACTGTGGACTTTGGTGTTAATGTTGAAATGAGTTAAGACTTTGGGGGACTGTTAGGAAGGCATGATTGGTTTTGAAATGTGAGGACATGAGATCTGGAGGGTCTGGGTGAATTGATATGGTTTAGCTCTGTGTCTCCACCCAAATCTCATCTTGAATTGTACTCCCATAATTCCCATGTGTTGCGGGATGGAGCCAGTGGATAATTTGAATCATGGAGGCAGTTTCCCCCATACTGTTCTTGTAGTGAATAAGTCTCATGAGATCTGATGGTTTTATCAGGGGCTTCCGCTTTAGCATCCTTCTCATTTTCTTTTGCTTCCACCATGTAAGAAGTGCCTTTTGCTTTGTGCCATGATTCTGAGGCCTCCCAGCCATGTGGAACTGTAAGTCCTATTAAACCTCTTTTTCTTCCCAGTCTTGGGTATGTCTTTTATTAGCAGCATGAAAATGGACTAATACAAAGTGGCTGCATATTATATCTTATATTTAGGATTCTACACTTTATGTGGAGTTGGTTAGTAAGTATTTATGAAATCTCTGCTCTGTGCCCAACACAGGAGCACACCATTTTACAATGAACCAAGTTTCACTATTCCTCCATTTCCTCCTATTCAGAGAAGCAATTTTTTTTTTTTAACTGGAAGAGATAGGTGAATTTCAGGCTGTTTTTTGAGGTAAGCTACAATTTTACTTCCCAAACCCTTTTGCCTTTATTTTACTTTTCTCAATGGCTATTTTGAGGATATTTTCTCTTTACCAATAATAGATTGGAAGCAATTTAAAGCCTTTTTATACATTTGCAGGGTAGTTGGCAATTTTCTTTCTTTTTTATTGAGATGGAGTTTTGCTATTGTTTCCCAGGCTGGAGTGCAGTGGCACGATCTCTGCTCTTCACAACCTCTGCCTTTTGAGTTCAAGTGATTCTCGTGCTTCAGCCTCCCGAGTAGCTGGGATTATAGGCATGTGCCACCATGCCAGGCTGATTTTTGTATTATTAGTAGAGGTAGGGTTTCTCCATGTTGGTCAGGCTGGTCTCGAACTGCTAGCCTCAAGTGATCCGCCCACCTTGGCCTCCCAAAGTGCTAGGATTATAGGAATAAGCCGCCTTTCCTGGCTTAGTTGACCATTTCCATCACTGTTTTATTATGCATTCTTGTATTTGTTTAGCTAATCTGACTGTGGTGTGTTTTGTTGCTAGTTGAGAATCTCAATAGATTATTCATACCAAGACATAGGAAGATTCCTCACCCAGTTCCCAACTCCACCTCAGTTTCTGTGAGAAAGATGAGATTAAATTGATGGTTATGAAAATATTTTAAAAATTAGTTGACTATTTTCTTGAGCAGTTTGAGGTTTACAGAAAACCTGGAGTAGAAAGTAGAGTGCCTGTATACCATACCTCCCCCTCCCCAGTTTTTCGTATTATTATCATAATTTTGAGACAGAGTCTCACTCTGTCACCCATGCTGGAGTGCAGTGGTACCATCTCAGCTCACTGCAACCCTTGCCTCCCAGGTTCAAGCAATTCTCCTACCTCAGCCTTCTGAGTAGCTGAGACTACAGGCACATGCCACCATGGCAGGCTAATTTTTTTGTATTTTTAGTAGAGATGGGGTTTCATCATGTTGGTCAGGCTGGTCTCAAACTCGTGATCTCAGGTGATCCACCTGTCTCAGCCTCCCAAAGTGCTGGGATTACAGGCTTAAGCCACCATGCCCAGCCTACATTAGGGTTTACTTATTATACATTAAGTACATTCTATGGGTTTTGATAAATAATGATATGAATTTCACCATCACAATATCATACAGAATAGCTCACTACCCTAAACATCCCCTCTGCTGCACCTTCTTATACCTGGTTCCCTCCCTGCAAGCTGTTGACAACAACTGATCTTTTTCTGTTTCCACAGTTTTGCCTTTTCCAAAATGGCCTTTGGTTGAGTATATAGCTTTTTTAGGTTGGCTTCTTTTATTTAGTAATATGCATTTAAGTAGTATTTAAGATTCCTCCATGTCTTTTCATGAGTTGATAGCTCATTTCATTTTAGTGCTGATGTTCTATTTCTGGATGTACCAGTTTATCCATTCACCTACTGAAGGGTATCTTGGTTACTGCACTCCCAAATTAAGAAAACAATGAATTGTGTTTTAGGATTGTATTTAGAAGGCATTGTAAATCCAAGATCATCTAGGTTTTCTTCTATGTTATCCTCTAAATAAATAAAAATTTATCCTCTAAGTATTTATTTATTTATTTTTGAGATGTCGCTCATGCTGGAGTACAGTGGCATGATCTTGGTGCACTGCACCCTCTGACTCCCGAGTTCAAGCAATTCTCCTGCCTCAGCCTCCGGAGTAGTTGGGATTTCAGGTGCCCACCACCACACCTAGCTAATTTTCATATTTTTAGTAGAGATGAGGTTTTCCCATGTTGGCCAAGGTGGTCTCAAACTCCTGACTTCAGGTGATCTGCTCACCTCAGCTTCTCAAAGTGCTGGGATGACAGACAGGTGTGAACCACCATGCCCAGCCTCTTATAAAAATTTTATAGTTTTCTGGTCTGGGTGCAGTGGCTTATGCCTGTAATTGCAACACGTTGGGAGGCCAAGGCGGGCGGATCATGAGGTCAGGAGATAAGACCATCCTCGCCAACATGGTGAGACCCCATCTCTGAAAAAAAAAGAATGAAAGTTTTCCATTTTATTTTAAGTCAACGTCCATTTTGAGTTAATTTTTGTGTAGATGTAAGGGCTCTGTCTAGATTATTTTTTTAGCATATGCTTGTCCAGGTGTTCTGGCACTGTATGTTGAAACAACTTCTTTCTCCATTGCTCTTCTTTGTTCCTTTGTCAGTCAACACATGAGTATATTTGTGTGAGTCTGTATCTGAGCTCTCTATTCTGTTCCATTGATCTGTTTGTCTTTTCTGTCACCAATATCACACTGTCTTGATTACTGTGGCTTTATAATAAGTCTTGAAGTTGGGTAGTATCAGTCTTCCAACTTTGTTCTTCAATATTGCATTGGTTATTCTGGGTCTTTTGTCTTTCTGCATGAGCTTCAGAATCAGTTTGTTGATGTTCACAAAACAATTGGCTGGGATTTTGATTGGGATTGTGTTGTATCTATAGATTAAGTTAGAAAGAATAGACCTCTTGACAGTCCTTCTTAGAGTTATATATGACACTCTACACTTAAAATTTGGATATTTTTGGATTTCTTTTATCAGAGTTCTGTAGTTTACATTTTCCTCATGTATATCTTATACTTTTGTTAGATTTAGGCCTAATATTTCTTTTTTGGCTTGCTAATGTGAATGGTATTGTGTTTGTCATTTCTTGTACCCTGCAGTCTTGCTATAATTGTTTATTAGTTCCAGGAGTCTTCTTTGTTGATTCTTTGGGATTTTCTTCACAGACAATCATGTCATCTGTGAACAAAGTTTTATTTCTTCCTTCACAATCTGCATACCTTTTATTTCTTTTTCTTGTCTTCTAATAGCCAAGACTTCCACTACTATGCTGATTAAGAGTGGTGAGAGCAGGCTGGGCACGATGGTTCACGCCTGTAATCCCAGCACTTTGGGAGGCCAAGGTGGGCAGATCACCCGAGTTCAGGAGTTCAGGACCGGTCTGACCAACAGGGAGAAACCCTGTCTCTACTGAAAATGCAAAATTAGCTGGGCATGGTGCTGTGTGCCTGCAGTTTCAGCGACTCAGGAGGCTGAGGCAGGAGAATTGCTTAAACCCAGGAGATGGAGGTTGTGGTGAGCCAAGATGGCCCTGTTGCACTCCAGCCTAGGCAACAAGAGTGAAACTTTGTGTAAAAAAAAAAAAGAAAAGTGTGGTGAGAGCAGTCATCTTTGCTTTGTTCCTGGTTTTATGGAGAACCCATTTAGTTTCTCTCTACAATTTCTCAATAGATTATCCTATATGGTAGTATAAAAAATGTAAAGTACTGCATATATCAGATATAGGAGGACTCCATTCTCCTCCCCTCCATTTCTTCACTTTGCCTTAACTTTTATGAGAAAGCTGGGATTAAATGGATGGTCATAAAAGTATTTTAAATGATGGGATTCAGGCAGTTTTAAAATATAATATTTTCTATTTTCTTTGGTTTCTCTACTCCTTTGTGAACTTCTGGAGGGCAAAGACCATACCTCAGTGTATTGTTGCAACCCTTGTAGTGCCCAGTATGTACAATGCACATAACTATTTGTTGAATGTAAAACCTAATTCTAGACTCTTGCTGTAAACTTCTATCTTACTTGAAAAGGCAGATAGCCAGTGAAGTCAGTCATCTAATCAATTAATCAATTCATCAAATATTTGATTGTTAGCACCAAGGTGTATAACATTGGCTGCAAAGATACACATGATAATGATACCTCCTCTCTGGGAATGTATTATTCATTTAAGAAATGTTAATTTCAAGTGCTGTGTTCCATTTTTACTGATATGTATTTGCCAAAAACTCATACTCCTGTATGTCTTCCTAAGTACTCTAATTGAAATGTCTATGTGTGAATTTCTTCCATAGTCCCTAAAAGGTTTACAGTTTTGTTGAAAGAACTGGCATTTAATGAGCCTGTAACAGGTGCCAGACACTGTGCTATGTGCTTTACGCATTCTTCTTTATCTTATTTATCTTCACAGCAGTTGAACAAGGGAAATATTCTTAATTTCCAGATGCAAAAACTGATAATATGAGGGTATAAGTAACCTATTCACCATGTGACTTAGTGGGATAGGTATATAAGTCCATAGCCCAAGATACTTATATCACACACTATGGAAAAGTTACCATACAAAGTGGTATACGATGAAGGCTACTGTATAGTGCATACCCGTGCTCGGTGAATGCAGGGAAGGGAGCTTTGACCTCAGGCTAGGGTGTTAACAAAATTTCTGGAAAGCTTAATCTTGTCTGATAGGAAGAATAGGAGGATAGAGAAATCAGGGAGGTCAGTCAGTGAGAGGAAGATGGAAGGCCAAGAACAGTGAATATTTTCTCATCGACAGTATACACATTTCTTCTGTGGCCATCAAATACAGTAGAACAAATTTTGTTTTTTATTTTAAATAAGGGCCCTTCTTCTCCATTTTTCTCTTAAACAAAATAATTTCTCCTTAACTTGCTTTTTGCATAACTCCAAAGTTATCAGTCCCCAAACTATCTTTTTCCATTGGATTAGCACAGTCTACAGCAGTAATTGAGGGAGGAAAAGCCTGGAGGGAAAAAGGAAGATCAAACAAATCCTAAGAAAAGGATTTTCCTACTGTCAAGTGTATTTTATTTATCCCTTGTTAAATACCTGACAGACACACAATATGTGAAAAGCTGTGGAGTTACAGAGGCTTATAGGAGGCATCATTGCTTTCAGTGAACTTATTGTTTAGTTGGAAAAAGATGAGTAAAGTAAAATAATTGGTAAACCACTGAGCAGTGGTAAGCACCAAATAATGTAGTATATGTTGTAAATATTGTAGGATCCTTTTCCTTAAATGATGTTTTTCAGGGTTCTGTCCTTTTTCCTAGTCTCACAACTTCACTTTTTTATACTTTCACATCTCTATCTCTAGCTCACATCTCCCATCTAAGCTATACATGTGTCTAGGCGCCTTTTGAACATCTTTGTTTAGACAATACCACAGTCTTCTCAACTTGAACTTATTTAAAACTTGGCCAATCTGTTCTTAACTCAGTGAACGGTACCAGCCTCACCCATTGCCCGAGCCATACACTGGGAATTAAGTTCTTGCAGTTCTTTGTTTCTTCACCACATGTTCTGTTGACACTGTTTCCTAATTATCTGTAAGATCTGTCCACTTCTTTTTATTCCCTCTGTTACTATCCTAATTTACACTATAGCCACCTCTCACTTAAATTATTGCAAAGTCCTCTTAACTAGTTCCCTGTGCTATCTTCACACCTGCAGGACTACAAAAAACACAGATTGTGTGCTGGGCGTGTACCTGTAATTCCTGCTACTCTGGAGGGTAAAGCAGGAGGATGACTTGAGCCAAGCCATTTGAGACCAGCCTGAGCAACAAAATGAGACCCCCATATCAAAAAACAAACAAACGAAAACACCAACCCAGATTGCTTTAAATCCTTACCTGTGTTCCTACTTGTTCTGCTTCATCTGGCCCTGCTTGCTTCTCCAGCTTTAACTTGCTTTCCCCTATGTGAAACTAGCCTTACTGAACTTCAGACATGTCATGCTGTCTTGCCAGTGAGACTTGACACATGCTATTCTCTCTTCTCAGAAGGGGAATATGGAGAAATGAAAATAATCACTATAGCAATTAAAGCACAGACTCTGTAGCCAGACTACTCAAGTGTGAATTCTGGATTTGCTACTTAATGAGCTTTGTGATATAGAATGAGTTACTTAACCTACCTGCTTTCAGTGTCCTCATCTGTATAATGGGGATGGTTAATAGTACCTGCTTCAGAGCATGTTGTAGGGATTAGAAGAGTATTGTTTGTGTTGAGACAAGGTCTGGCCCTGTCGCCCAGGCTGGAGTGCAGTGGTATGATCATAGCTCACGGTAGCCTTGACCTCTCAGTTCAAGCTGTTCTCCCACCTCAGCCTCCGGAGTCACTGGGACTACAGGCATGTGTCACCATGCCCAACTCCTTTTTGTTTTTTTTTTTGTAGTGACAGGGTCACACTATGTTGCCCAGGCTGGTCTTGAACTCTTGGGCTCAAGTAATCCTCCAGCCTCAGCCTCTTAAAGTTTTGGAATTACAGTGCCCAACCTAAAATCGTTAATACAGTTGAGGCCTTTTTTTTTTTTTTTGAGGCAGAGCCTTGTTCTGCGGCCCAGGCTGGAATGTGGTGACACAATCTCAGCTCACTGCAACTTCCACCTCTTGGGTTCAAGCGATTTTTGCGCCTCAGCCTCCTAAGTAGCTGGGGACTATAGGCATGTGCCACCATGCCGGGCTAATTTTTGTATTTTTAGTAGAGACAGGGTTTCACTGTGTTGGTCAGGCTGGTCTCGAATTCCTGGCCTCAAGTGATCTGCTTGCCTCGGCCTCCCAAAGTGCTGGGATTACAGGTGTGATGCACTGTGTCTGGCCTAGTTGAGGCTTTTAATTCGTCCCTGGCATATAGTAAGTACTATATAAGTATAGCTGTCATTATAAATCTTATTGTAAATATGTTGTATTGGATAGAATTTTTGTTTTAAGGTTGATTTAATGATAAATGGAAAAACGCTGTTCCCCTCCATAAGTTCCCAGTTGATTGGCTCAGTATTGTTGGTATTTATTCTGCTTTGGCAGCTGCTTTCTTTTCCTAACTTCTTGTTTTTCAGCTTTTTAGTGACTAGAATTTGGTCTTGGGTTGACATTTCTATGAAACGGATCATTTGACAAGGTCAAATTAACCTGAGCTTTCATACAGACAAATTGAGGCCAATTTATATGGAAATTTTTTTTTTTTTTTTAATTTTTTACTGGATTATAGGTTTTGGGGTACATGAGCAGAGCATGCAAGACAGTTGCGTAGGTACACACATGGCAGTGTGCTTTGCTTTTCTTCTCCCCTTCACCCACATTTGGCATTTCTCCCCAGGCTATCCCTCCCCACCTCCCCCTCCCACTGGCCCTCCCCTTTTCCCCCCAATAGACCCCAGTGTTTAGTACTCCCCTCCCTGTGTCCATGTGTTCTCATTTTTCATCACCCACCTATGAGTGAGAATATGCGGTGTTTCATTTTCTGTTCTTGTGTCAGTTTGCTGAGGATGATGTTTTCCAGATTCATCCATGTCCCTACAAACGACACGAACTCATCATTTCTGATTGCTGCATAATATTCCATGGTGTATATGTGCCACATTTTTCCAATCCAGTCTATTATCAATGGGCATTTGGGTTGATTCCAGGTCTTTGCTATTGTAAACAGTGCTGCAATGAACATTCGTGTACATGTGTCCTTATAGTAGAACGATTTATAGTCTTTTGGATATATACCCAGTAATGGGATTGCTGGGTCAAATGGAATTTCTATTTCTAAGGCCTTGAGGAATCGCCACACTGTCTTCCACAATGGTTGAACTAATTTACACTCCCACCAACAGTGTAAAAGTGTTCCTTTTTCTCCACATCCTCTCCAGCATCTGTTGTCTCCAGATTTTTTGATGATCGCCATTCTAACTGGCGTGAGATGGTATCTCAATGTGGTTTTGATTTGCATCTCTCTGATGACCAGTGACGATGAGCATTTTTTCATATGATTGTTGGCCTCATATATGTCTTCTTTCGTAAAGTATCTGTTCATATCCTTTGCCCACTTTTGAATGGGCTTGTTTGTTTTTTTCCTGTAAATCTGCTTGAGTTCTTTGTAAATTCTGGATATCAGCCCTTTGTCAGATGGGTAGACTGCGAAAATTTTTTCCCATTCTGTTGGTTGCCGATCCACTCTAGTGACTGTTTCTTTTGCCGTGCAGAAGCTGTGGAGTTTCATTAGGTCCCATTTGTCTATTTTGGCTTTTGTTGCCAATGCTCTTGGTGTTTTGTTCATGAAGTCCTTGCCTACTCCTATGTCCTGGATAGTTTTGCCTAGATTTCCTTCTAGGGTTTTTATGGTGCCAGGTCTTATGTTTAAGTCTTTAATCCATCTGGAGTTAATTTTAGTGTAAGGTGTCAGGAAGGGGTCCAGTTTCTGCTTTCTGCACATGGCTAGCCAGTTTTCCCGACACCATTTGTTAAACATGGAATCCTTGCCCCATTGCTTGTTTTTGTCAGGTTTATCAAAGATTGTATAGTTGTATGTATGTTGTGTTGCCTCCGGTGCCTCTGTTTTGTTCCATTGGTCTATAGGAAATTTTTTTTTTTTGAGACGGAGTTTCGCTCTTGTTATCCAGGCTGGAGTGCAATGGTGTGATCTGGCTCACCGCAACCTCCACCTCCACCTCCTCCTAAAGTTTCAGGCAATTCTCCTGCCTCAGCCTCCTGAGTAGCTGGGATTACAGGCACGTGCTACCATGCCCAGCTAATTTTTTGTATTTTTAGTAGAGACAGGGTTTCACCATGTTGACCAGGATGGTCTTGATCTCTTGACCTTGTGATCCACCTGCCTTGGCCTCCCAAAGTGCTGGGATTACAGGCGTGAGCCACTGTGCCCAGTCTATATGGAAATTTTTAAAAGAAAATGATTATTATACAAGTAGTTAATATTCATTATAGAAAAATCAGAAAGTATGGATAAGCACAAAGAAGGAAATAAAATTCTAGTGTTAATATTTTATTTATTTATTTTTTAGATGGGGTTTTGCTATAATGCCCAGGTTGGCCTTGAACTCCTGGGCTCAAGCGAGTTTTCCATCTCAGCCTCTGGAGTAGCTAGGACTACAGGCAGGCACCACTGTGCCAGGCTTCCATGGTTAATATTTCAGCGCATACATAATATACTTATTTCCTTACAGAAAAGAGTACATGGTTTTATAATTTGCCTTTAAAAATGTTACAAAAAATGCAGCATAATTCATTCAACATAATTTTTAATAGTTGATAGATGACATTTTAATTTGACTTATAATTTACATGCCATGTTGATTAAAGTTTCAACTAAAGTCTTCTAAAGGAATTTTTTTTTTCAAGTATATTTCAGAGATTGTAGATTATAAAGATTCAAATTGTGTGGGTTCTAGCAAGGATACTTATATTAGGAAAGAAACTCATTGTAACAATAGTAAAGTTCAACTACAAAAAACATGCAAAAACTACATTTTATCAAAAGAAGATTCCACAGTGGCCTGGAATTGGCAGCACCTTCAGTAGGATTGTGAAAACATATATATTTAAATTTTAAAAGTGTTGATTTTGATATCTTGACTAATAATTTTCTTTCTTTCTTCTTCTTTTTTTTTTTTCAGATAGGGTCTTGCTTTGTCACCCAGGCTAGAGTGCAATGATACGATCTTAGCTCACTGCAACTTTGAACTCCTAGGCTCCAGTGATCTTCCTGCTCCAGCCTTCTGAGTAGCTGGGACTACAGGCATGTGCCACTATGCCTGGCTAATTTTAAAAACATTTTAAAAGTTTTTGTAGAGACTTTGCTACACTGACCAGGCTGGTCTTGAACTCCTGGGGTCAAGCCATGCACCTCCCTAAGTGCTGGGATTACAGGCATAAGCCATTGCACCTGGCCCATCATTTTTTTTTTTTTTTTTAGTATTTATTTTTCATTGATACTTATGATTTGAGATGATTTCATGAAGACTAATATCTTAAAATGCACCTAAGGGACAAGCCTGACTAACATGGTGAAACCCCATCTCTACCTAAAATACAAAAATTAGCTAGGCACGGTGGCAAGTGCCTGTAATCCTAGCTACTTGGGAGACTGAGGCAGGAGAATTGCTTGAACCTGGGAGGCGGAGGTTACATTGAGCTGAGATCACACCACTGGACTCCAGCCTAGGCAACAGATTGAGACCCTGTCTCAAAAAAAAAAAAAATGCACCTAAGGGAGCAGATTGTTGATTCACTACTGTCTGATCTGATGATCTAGTTCTGTCTGATCTGACAGTTCTGGATTGAAGAATGGCCGAGTATTTATATTTTTCTCCTTCCCTCCAGAAGGAGGTACTTGCTTTATGGTGAATTTCTACATACAATTATTTTTCCAATAAAAATACTGAGGTTTGATCATCGCTGTCATTTTAATTTTATTTTCAGAATATAAATATATATTTATCTTTGGAATATAGTTTAAAGACAGTATTCTAGATTTTCTTATTACAATGAAAATATTTTTTTAAATGACCAAGACTAATGAAGAGGTTTATTTCAGTAACATATGTTTAGTTCCTCCTGTTTGCAAAGCACTTAGCTCCTAGAGAATATACAGAAATGAGCAAGATAATCTTTTTCCTTATTTGGGGATGGGATAAGGGAGATGAATCAATTCTAAGTAATTATAATAAAATATGGTAAGTCCCTTGAGAGAATATTGAACAAAGTACTTGCTCTACTAGTGATGCTCTCACAAATGTCATTAACTGTTAAATCCAATGAGCTCTTTTTCATTCTGTGCTATTTGACCTTGCTTCTATGTTTGATGCTTTTGCCCACCTACCCTTTAATGCTTGTTTCTTTGCTTCTGTACACCCTTTCTTATTGTTTTTCTCCTTAACTCCTCTTTGTGGGGGGAGCTGGGGACAGGTCTTGTTTTGTAGCTCAGGTTGAAATGTGGTGGTGCAAACATGACTCACTGCAGCCTCAACCTCTTGAACTCAAATGGTCTACACCTCAACATCCTGAGTAGCTGGGACCACAGGTGTGCACCACCGTGGTCAGCCAATTTTTAAATTTTTTTTAGAGATGGAGTCTTGCCACATTGCCCAAGCTGGTCTCAAAACTCCTGGCCTCAAGCAGTTCTCCCACCTTGGCCTCCTAAAGTGCTAGGATTACAGATTCGAGCCACCACACTCGGCCTTCTGTTGAACTCTTTAACTGCTGCTTTTTAGTTATTTCTGTCTTCAGGTTTTTTTTTTATTAAGAAAATTTTTGTAAAAACAGGTAAGTTTACTTTAGAACAGTGAACACCTACATTCAGCTGCCTTGAATGCCTAGATTCAATTGTTATTATCTTTCTATAATTGCTTTATCTCGCTCTGTGTGTGTGTGTGTGTGTGTGTGTGTATGAATGGTTTTTTTGGTGTATTTGAACAATCTGAAATTAATTTGCAGTTTTTATTACATGTCACCTCCAAATACTTGAACCTGCATCTCCTAAGAATAAGAACATTTGTTTGCATTACCATATCATTATCCTATATTTGACAGTTAATAAAATAATAAAATTAAGCATGCCATCATAATATTACATAAATTCTGGTTTATATTTAAATTTCCCCAGGTGTCTCACAAGTAAACTTTTATAGCTATTTTTATTTGAATCACAGTTTAGTCAAGTATTTCATGCATAGTATTTGCTTGTTATATGCTTTGAGTCTCTTTTAATCTAGGTTATCCCCACATTTTACCTTTTTTTATGGCTCCTCCCCTTTTCTAAGGGGAGGGGAGTTGAGCGAATTTGCTTAGAGTATCCCACATCTAGATTTGCCTACTATCAGGGAATTTTAATGGTTTCTGTTTCTGCAGCCTGTTGTAGGATGGTGTTTACCAAAGAAGTGCTCCTGTGGCATGGGTGCTGTGAATGGGTTGTGGGTCCTATTAATTAATCATCTAAATTCTTTGGCAGCCGGTGGGGTTTAGGGCAGTGGAAGCCCATGGGTCCCTTTATCTCTGCCCATGAGTATTTTGTCTGTTTACCCTGGTGTCCAGGGTAGAAAAAAATAGCACTATGTGGGTACCGTCATGTGAAAGAGGTTTGGTTGCACTGACCACCGTCTTTAGCATTTTCTTCTGTGTTCTTTCCCTTTGTGATCATAGTTGCTTCTGTGGTTTTAACAGTCACTTCTATGGAGATGTCCTCTTTTCTGAACTGCAGTTCTGTTATTTCCTTTCGTTCATATGCTGCTGCCTCTCCAGTTGCTACTTCAAAATCAACATGTCCAAAATGAATTCGTTTTCTACTTCCAAACTAGCCCATTGTCAATATTTTTTTTTCTTTTTTGTAAATTGTCTCACTGAGATGACACTGGCTAGAAATCTCAGTCACCTTCAGCTGTTTTACAGCTGTCTGCCCAAGAAACACACACACACACACACACACACACACACATGTGCACACATATGCATACATATTTATTCATTAAATATGTTTTGAATGTCTACAATGTACCAAAATATATTTGGCCACAGTAGATAATTTTTTTTTTTTTTTTTGAGACAGGGTCTTGTGCAGGCTGGAGTGCAATGGCATGATCTTGGCTCACACCAACCTTCATTTTCCTGGCTCAAGTGGTCTTGCAGCCTCAGCCTCCTGAGTAGCTGGAACCCATGGTCGAGCCACCATGCCCAGCTCATTTTTGTACTTTTTTTTTTTTTTGAGATGAACTCCTGCTCTGTTGTCCAGGCTGGAATACAGTGTTGCAATCTCGGCTAACTGCAACCTCTGCCTCCCGGGTTTAAGAGATTCTCGGGCCTCAGCTTCTTTAGTGGCTGGGACTGCAGATGCATGTCACCATTTTTGTATTTTTAGTAGAGACGGTGTTTCACTATGTTAGCTAGTCCGGTCTTGAACCTCTGACCTCAGGTCATCCAACTGCCTCAGCCTCCCAGAGTGCTGGGATTATAGGTGTGTGCCACGCCCAGCTAATTCTGTGTTTTTAGTAGAGACAAGGTTTCACCATGTAGCCCAGGCTTGGCTTGAACTCCTGATCTCCGTGATCCACCTGCCTTGGTCTTCAAAGTGTTGGGATTACAGGCCTGAGCCCCCGCATCTGGCTGTAATAGATAATTTTTTTCTCTGAAATGCCTCTTGAGTCCATTCCCTCCATTCTGACTACATTTACTCTAATTTTGGTCCTCACCAACCCTCCTCAAACTTCTACATTGGTCCGCCTGCCTGTGGCTTGAAATCTTCTGATCCACCCTGCATACTATCTACTTATTGAGAAGACCTATTTGATCACATTTTCAGCAGGAGTGCTGGAAAACCTCTGATGGCTTTCAGTTGTACAAGAAAAGTGCAAAACTATGCTGATTCTATCTGCTTTGCTCTTTTCACCTCTTATATTCTAGCTGTATTTGCCTTTAGCTAATTGCTTGGATATACCATGGATTTTAATCTTCAGACAAAGTCCACACATTCTGGTGCCTCTAAGGCCCTGTCCTTTCCTCCTTTGCTCAGTGAAATTCTGCTCATCTCTTGGGACCCACTCAGATGTTCCTTTGAAAAATATTTACCTGAAAGTCCTTGTCTGTCCCCTCCACCCGAACCAAACCCCTCTATTCACTCATTATCTGATGTTCTTTGCATGTTTCTCTGTTATAGCACTTATTAGATTGTACCCTTTGCTTGTATATCTCTGTATAAAGACTCACAAGGGGCTGGGCATGGTAGCTTGCACCTATAATCCCGGCACTTTGGGAGGTGAGGCAGGTGGATCACCTGAGGTCAAGGAGTTCGAGATCAGCCTGGCCAAAACAATGAAGCCCTAAAAATACAAAAATTAGCTGAGCATCGTGGTGCATGCCTGTAGTTGTAGCTACTTAGAAGGCTGAGGCAGCACAATAGCTTGAACCTGGGAAGCGAAAGTTGCCCTGAACTGAAATTGTGCCACTGCACTCTAGCCTGGGCAACAAGAACAAAAATCTGTCTCAAAATAAAAAGATTCACAAGGGAAAGGATCAGCTCTTTCTTCTTCCTGTTCCTGGAACCTAGCACAGTGCTTGACACATATTATGTGCTTAGTAAAATATTTCTGAAATAAATGCCTCACAATGCTTGTTATATTACCTTTTGTAGCAAGTGAGACTTAAGATTCATAAATTCTCAAAGTAAGATAATGTTTTCTATAAAACATTTAACTAAATATTTGCTAAGGATTATAGTCTTTATAAGACCCTAATTATTTATGTTTTAAGCCTAAGCCTTAAAAGGAAATGCCTGAATTCTTAAGCATTGCTGCAGATACATTTTTAAAAAACTCATGTCCCAGCAATAGGAATTTGCCATTTTTAGGCCAGGTGCAATGTCTCACGCCTGTAATCCCAGCACTTTGGGAGGCGTAGATGGGAGGATCGCTTGAGCCCAGGACTTTCAGACCAACCTGGGCAACATAGTGAGACGCTGTCTTAAAAAATAAAAAATAAATAATTAGCTGGGTGTGGTGATGTGTGCCTGTAGTCCCAGCTACTTGGGAGGCCGAGGCAGGAGGATTGCTTGAACCTGGCAGATTGAGACTGCAGTGAGCCATGATTGCACTAGTGCACTCTGATCTGGGTGACAGAGCATGACCCTGTCTAAAAAAAAAAAAAAGTTGCCAATTTTAGAAACAAATTAAGTGTTAAATATCGATGATATGTGGTAATATATTACCAATGCAACATTGAACTTGAGATTTTAGAAATGCACTGACAGTTTAAGTAGCTGTTGACTAAAAAGTAAGAAGCTTGGGTAAATATTATCAATATATCCTAATTAATAAGATTTGAAGTGTTAGTGGGCGACTGGTGAAGTTTATTGATGTGCAAATTCAATTCAGTGAATTGTTGTTTTTCATTAAAGCTCTCCAGTCAAGACATGGTTGCATATAAATGCCAACCAAATAAGAACACATTAAAAAGAAGAAATTATACAGTTAATCAATGAAAACATAAAGCATGATGGTTCACCCCTGTAATCCCAGCACTTTGGGTGGCCAAGGCAGGAGTATCTCATGAGCCTAGGAGTTTGAGACCAACCTGGTCAACATAGTGAGACCCCATCTCTACAAAAATAAAAAAAGTAGCTAGGCATGGTGATGCACACCTGTAGTCTTAGCTACTCTGGAGCCTGCAGTAAGAGGATTGCTTGAGTCTGGGAGGTGGACGCTTCATTGAGCCATGATCGTGCCACTGCACTCCAATCTGGGTGACAGAAACCTTGTCTTAAAAAAAAAAAATTATTCTAATTATGTTTTGAAACTTGTTTCTGCCAAACTAATAGGGATTTCTAAAATTTTATAATTTTAGAGTTTAAAAAATACTAAATGGTTATCTGACTTAGAATTCTAAATGAAGGAAATAGTATAAAATAAAGATTATTTTTTAGAGAAAGCTAACTAGCTAGGTGTTGTGGCTCAGGCCTGTAATTCTAGCACTTTGTGGGGCCAAAGTGCTTGAGACTGGGAATTCGAGACCAGCCTGGGCAACATGGCACAACCCTATTCCACAAAAAGTATAAAAAATTAGCCTGGCATGGTGGAGCATGCCTGTAATTCCAGCTATTTGGGAGGCTGAAGTGGGAGGATCATCTGAACCTGGGAGGTTGAGGCTGAAGTGAGCTGCCTTCCAGCCTGGGTGACAGAATGAGGCCCTGTCTTTAAAAAGAAAAAAAGAAACATAAACTAGTCAATCAGTTTATAAGAAAAAGGACTGGGCTAGTGGCTTACACTTGTAATTCCAGTACTTTGGGAGACCAAGGCAGGACGATCCCTTGAGGTCAGGAGTTTGGGACCAGCTTGGGCAATTTAGTGAGACCCTATCTCCTTACATATACAAAATGGGAGTAAATAAATTCGTTTGCTAAGGAGTGAAAGCAAAGAGATAATCAAACTGTTGTTACATTTTCACATTGTGAGGGAATCCTTAAGTTGAATAAAGAAGAATATTATTATATTTTGGTGATGTTTAGAGATTGAATAGATGAAATATTTGGTGGATGAAAGCATAATTTTTGAAGCACAATTTTGTTAGAAAAGAAAAGGAAAGCATAAAGAGGGTGCTAGTGTTATTTGACATCACTCATAAATAAGAATAATACAAAAGAACGGCAGTACCTTATGTTGGAAGATTTTAAATGTTTCACTTTAAAAGACTGTTATTCAAACTAGAAAAACTGTTGATATTGAAGTGTTATGACATTGAACTATTTATGAATGAAATGGAAAGATGTCTGGGATTTGTTTCAAAATAATTACGAAAAGTAGAGACAGAAATAAGGCTGTTCATGAGTTGATACTTGTGTGATGGATACATACAGTATTATTGCCATTTATTTTTGAAAAATTTAATTATACAAAATTTAAATATGTTATTATGTAATAAAGAATCATGTTTCCAAATAAGGGATCATTACTACTAGGCTGGCTGAATATTGGGCTCATGATGATACTGAATAATTCAGAATGATACCCGTATGAAACAAGATGATCTTTTTTGTTTTTTTTTATTTCAAATTTTTATTCCATATTGTTTTTTAAAAGTATTTTTCCATGTTGTGGAAGCTGCCTAATCTGCTAAGCCAAATCATCACATAATAAAGGAAAGGAATACAACATTGATTTATTTCATCATTCTTCTTGAAGAAAAAAAATAGTTGGCTCCAGTGTCATATAATTTGATGAATATCTTTTTTTTTTTTTTTAAACCTGACCAGTGGATTCACATCACATAGTTTAAAGAATGTCTTATTAGTAACACCTAGTTGTAAAAACTGGTAATACTAGAAATTAAAAAAAACAACTGATAATACTGTCTCATTTTAGATACTGTATTTCTGATGATTTCATGATATGAGTTCTACTCATAAGGTTTAGGAAAAGCAGCCTTGCATGGTGGCTCACACCTGTAATCCAGCATTTTGAGAGGCCAACACAGGTGTATCACCTGAGGTCAGGAGTTCAAGACTAGCCTGACCAACATGGAGGAACCCTGTCTCTACTAAAAATACAAAATTACTTGGATGTGGTGGCACATGCCTATAATCCCAGCTTCTTGGGAGGCCTCTGAGGCAGGAGAATCACTTGAACCCAGGAGGTAGAAGTTGTGGTGAGCCAAGATCATGCCCATTGCGCTCCAGCCTGGGCAACAAGACTGAAACTCCATCGCAAAAAAAAAAAAAAAAAAAGGAAGAAAAAGCAAACTTCAAAGAATTGTTTGTCTTCTAAGGCAGTGATCCCCAACCTTTTTGGCACCAGGGACTGGTTTTGTGGAAGACAGTTTTTCTACAGACTAATCAGGGTGAAGAAGATTTTGGGATGATTCAAGTGCATTACATTTATTGTGTACTTTTTTGTGTTATTATTACATTGTAGTATATAATGAAATACAGCTCATCATAATGTAGAATGAGTGGAAGCCCTGTGATTGTTTTCCTGCAACTAGATGGTCCCATCTGGGGGTGATGGGAGCCAGTGACAGATCATCAGGCATTAGATTCTCATAAGGAGCACACAGCCTAGATCCCTTGCACATGCAGTTCACAGTAGGTTTCAAGCTCCTATGAGAATCTAATGCTGCCACTGATCTGACAGGAGGTGGGGCTCAGGTGGTAATGCAGGTGATGGGGAGTAGCTGTACATACAGATAAAGCTTTGCTTGCTTGCCCACTACTCACCTCCAGCTGTTCAGTGCCCCATTCCTAACAGGCCACTGAGTGGTAGTGATCTGTGGCCAAGTGTTGGGGACTCTGTTCTAAGGGATATAAAAGAGAAGTATTGTGCTGGGTGTGGTGGCTCATGCTTGTAACCCAGCACTTTGGGAGTCTGAGGTGGGTGGATCACTTGAGGCTGGGAATTGAGACCAGCCAACATAATGAAACCCTGCCTCTACTAAAAATACAAAAGTTATCCGGGTGTAATCCCAGCTACTCTGGAGGCTGAGGTAGGAGAATTGCTTGAACCAGGAGGCAGAGGTTGAAGTAAAGCTGAGATTGCACCGTGGCACTCCAACCTGAGACTGTCTCAAAAAAAGTATCTTCAGAACTGTTTCCTTTCTCCCTCCAGTTCTTTCCTGGGCACTCAGAAGTCATCTTCTTATCTATGTGCTACTTCCTCTAGGCAATATGATCACATCTGTGGACTCAAACCTTTTAGTCTGAAACGTTACTATGGTAGGCCCTTAGTATTGTCAGGACCGTTCCTTTTTGAACTTCCCAGATATTTTCAATTTTGGTTGGGGTTTCTTTCTATGTAAAATAATCATTTATAAGCTAGGGAATCTTCTGAGATCTGATATGAACCTTGTTCTCAGTGGCATCATCCTTGTATCAACCAAGCTCAAAACCTCAGACTCATCTTTGATTTTTCCTTCTTAATCTTTTCTGTTCGTTTCGTTCTGCCAATTCCTCCTTTAAAATGACTATCACAGGGGTCCCTTCTTTTCTCCTGTCTTATTACCCCTCTGTCATGAAGAATTGGAAGAGCTAGTCTTAGCCCTGCCTCTAGCCGCTGGCCTAGTTTCTTCATCACTGAAGTGAAGCGATTATACAGGATTGTCTTAGATCCCTTTCAGAGCGAACATTCTGTTCTTCTAATCCAGGTTCTCACCTTCTCTCACTTACATTGAAGTAACTTGCTAATTGTTTTTCATCCCTTTAATCTTAGTCCTTTTTAATAAGGTTAACCTTCATATGTAATTTTTATCACTTTTAGGACAAAATCTTAGGTTTCCAGGTCTTCATTTAGGTCATGTCATCATTTCTCTGGTTAACAGTGTGGTCATTTGATTGGGAGTGGTGGCTCATGCCTGTAGTCCCAGCACTTTGGGAGGCCGAGTGGGTGGATCATGAGATCAGGAGTTTGAGACAAGCCTCACCAGTCTGGTGAAACCCTGTCTCTACTAAAAATACAAAAATTAGCTGAGCATGGTAGTATAGGCCTGTAGTCCCAGCTACTTGGGAGGCTGAGGCAGAAGAATCGCTTGAACCCGGGAGGTGGAGGTTGCAGTGAGCCAAGATCAAGCAATTGCACTCCAGCCTGTGCGACAGAGCGAGTCTCTTTCTGGAAAAAAAAAAAAAAAAAAAAAAAACCAAAAAACCAAAAAAACAAAAACAGTGTGGTCATTCATATAGACACCTTCTCCTTCACACAGAACAATTGGTTACCAAATTCTGTCAGTTCTAACTCAGAAATGTTTTTTGAACCTATTATTTCTTCTCTTCTGCTGATAATCTAATCTAGCCGTTCATCTTCTCTTATCTGGACATTTGACGCAACCTACCAAATGTTTGCTCTGCCACCTGTTTTTTTTCTGTAGTTAGCATTGTTATCTTTCTGAGCAAAGATCTGTTAATGCACCTTCCCTGTTCCAAAAACCTTTGACTCTACACTGTTTACGTGTCAAGTACAAGCTTGTTTGTAGGACTCACATGGTCTCTTTCTTTACTTTTCTAATCTCATTTCTTGCCCTGGTCATAATGCACCTAGCTGTCCATTTATATTGGATACCAGCTGTTTCTTGAATATGCTTTTGTTGTTTTTTTTATGCCATACTTCTACCTGGAATTCACTAATCTCTTTATCCCTTCTCTACCTGGGGAACCCCTCCCTCAAAGCCATGGCTTATGGAGTTACCTTCCTAAAAGCTTTGAATTAATTATTGGTTGCATTCTCTCTGGACTTACACGTATCTTTTGTGGGTGTGGAGCACATCAGGGTGACTGTTATATTTTCTACTTACTCAGAATCTCTTTCCCTGGGATTATAAACTTCCTGGTATCGATCTCTAATTTATTCACCCCAAGAGTTTGGTAGTATTGGGATACATAATATAAACTCAGTAATTGTTAGTTGATATAAAATAATAAGGCTTTTCTGTTTTTACTAGAAACAAAGCAAAAGGATTTCTGTTTGTTTGAATACTGTAAAATTTCTCCTTCAATCTTGCCTGATTTTGAGTTTTCTTATCTTTCTTTAAAAGATGCTTCTTCTAAATTTTTTGTCTCCTGTAGGTCTTTGGGATCAACATGGCCCAGAGCTGGTCTGGACACCCGGCCATATTATTGATAGGAGTCAAAGAGCCTTGGGCCAGTCTAATTGTGACTACAAAAATGGAACTTGGGTTAAACTCTTGTGTTTTTGCATGTAGGCTACTGAATTGTGCCTTAGCTTGCTACAGTTTGAGTGGAGGCTGGTCACCAAGTTTGGATGTTATTGAAAGGTATAAGACTCTCTTTTTCATTAAAACAGGTCCTAATATTTCACTTAAGAGATGTTCCTGCTAGGCTTGCTTCTCTAGACTTGAGAAATTCTTCTCTGAATTACATTTAAATTCTAACACTGAGCTTGATTTTTTATATGAGAGTAAGCTTTCATTTTAAGGTAATGATTTCTATTCTTTGCACAGCTATGTACTTTTTATATTTTCTACTATCTATAGAATTGTTCGCATCAAGAATTTTCCAGGCCCATGAGGGTGCAGTGGTGCAGGCCTGTAATCTCAGCACTTTGGGAGGCCGAGGTGGGTGAATCACTTGAGTTCAGGAGTTCGAGACCAGCCTGGCCAATAGGGCGAAACCCCGTCTTTACAAAAAATTACCTGGGCATGTGATGTGTGCCTTTAGTCCCAGCTACTTGGGAGAGTGAAGTGGGAGGATCACCCGAGGCCATGAAGTCAACAGTGCAGTGAGCCTAGATCATGCCACTGTACTTCAGCCTGGGGGACAGAGCTGTTTAAAAAAAAAAAGGAAGAAAAAAAAGAAAAGGAACATAGTGTCTCAGATGGAAGACCTAATAGAAGCAGTCTCTGTCAGATTTATTTTTTCTATTTTGTTACATAATATTCACATCAAACAATTGTTTTTCATTGTGACTGCTTGTGAAGTTTTAAATTTTTTTTTTTTTTTTTGAGACAGAGTCTTGCTTTGTAGCCCAGGCTGGAATGTAGTGGCGCAATCTTGGCTCACTGCAACCTCCACCTTCCGGTTTCAAGTGATTCCCCTGCCTCAGCTTCCTGAGTAGCTACAATTACAGGCACCCACCACAGCACCCAGCTAATTTTTAAATTTTTAGTAGAGACAGGGTTTCACCATGTTGGCCAGGCTGGTCTCGAACTCCTACCTCGTGATCCACCTGCCTTGGCCTCCCAAAGTGCTGGGATTATAGGCGTGAACCACCACGCCCAGCGAAGAGAGTGAAATTTTTATGGTGTTGCTACACATTATAGACATATAGAAGAAACATCTTGATATTTAAAAATTCTATATAGCATTTATCCATATTTATACTACAAATACATGTATTTTTAATTCTTCTGGATGCATTTAGTAAACTTACTAATTTCAATATGCAGTTGCTCTAATCATACTATCTAATATACATGAAAATGTAGAAAACAGTTTCTCTGAAGGCTTTGAAATTGCTTTGTCTATCTTTATGCATTTAGAAGTAAAAGTAATTTGGAAATGAAATCGTTTTAAGGAGGAACTATGCTGCCTCTAAAAGCCAGGTTATCATACCAGGGTAAGTTAGGCAGGTTCATCTGCTTTTCAGCCTTGTCATGGTGGCTCATGCTTGTAATCCCAGCACTTTGGGAGACCGATGCGGGTGGATCATGAGGTCAAGAGATTGAGACCATCCTGGCCAACATGGTGAAACGCTGTTTCTACTTAAAAATATAAAAATTAACTGGGCGTGGTGGTATGCGCCTGTAGTCCCAGCTACTCAGGAGGCTGAGGCAGGAGAATTGCTTGAACCCAGGAGGCAGAGATTGCAGTGAGCCAAGATTGCGCCACTGCACTCCAGCCTGGCGCCTGGTGACAGAGCTAGACTCTGTCTCGAAAAGAAAATTGTTCTTTTATGATATTTAATATTACATGTGTCTGAAACATCTAAGCTGTGAGGTGTGAATTCCTCTACTTGGGGCTACTCCTGGAGAGTGGTACTCACATGGGATGACAGCAATAAAGCCTCCCTGTCTCATGTGCCCAATCACTGAAGTATTTCTAGACATTGTGTTAAAGGATGCATATTTAGTCTTCAGACTAAGGTATTGGCATATGCCCAAAGATTGGCATTCACATAGTACAGTGCCAAGGAGTCCCATATGCCCTCTGGGACCTTGCAACTTCTTCATATGGTGAACCTTAGAGATGCTGCATCATCACTTACCATCTGACAGTTAGTTTACAATGAGAAATAGTAATGAAATGTGTACTTTCTTTCATTCTCAATTTAAATGTTGCAGATCTCAAAATTGTAGATTTTTGAGTATTTTATTGATTTAACAGATGGAAGTTATATTTAAACTTATTAAGTGAAGTAATTACTGGGTTTGTTTCTTGTTCCTGTCCATATAATTTAGAGTAAAAGGCCTATGCTCAGTCTCTTCTTTTCAAGCTTTCAAATTCCTTTGACAGCCTGGATGTGAAATTCAAAAGCCATTAATTTGATGTGTTAATTTTGCACTTTTTGACTTACTGCAAAGATCTTATAGTTTCCATAGCAACTATAACCTATCCAGATTGTGTAATATTCTTTACAGTATTAAAAATAAAACTATGCAATTACATGAGCTTCTGGACTACTTTGTCTATGGGAACTGAGAATTGAAATATTTCTGTTGAAAAAATTATGGTTTCATGTGAAAAAATTTTCAGAAAGCTTTTTTTTCCTACTCTTAGCAAAGATCTCATTATTTATTTACATAAAGCTTTTTTAATTTTGTTTCAAAAATACATCAAACTTAAATATTTAGCAATAGCTACCTGGTAGATAATTTAATTATTAAATGTATAAAATTTACATTATAAGCAATGTGTTGAGCTTCTCAGGCACATGTGCTCTCTACTCATGTACCCACAAATACATTTAAGGCATTGGAGGGACACTTGGTTTTGATTACATTCAGTCACCTGCAGCTTGTGCTTCTTAGTGGCTTCTGAGTGGTCTGAAAAAGTCTAGTTTTATGTTTGGGAAACAAACAGAATGGAGAAAAAGGAAAAAAAAAAGATCATTTAAGCTTTCCTTATTTTTTGATTTTGCTCTTGAAAACATGCCTAAGCTATCACTTTGAAAATACTAAAGATTGTTTTAGAAGGTATTTTCAGAGTATCAAATTATTTTGGCTTTTTTTCTTTTTACCACTAATTCTAATTTAAAAGGCAATATAATATTAGCACCAAAGTTAGTCGACGTAACTTCCTATATCTTAACATAACTATTTTCAATTTTTATATTACCTTCAACATATTTGTAGATGTATGTAGATTTTTATATAATTTGTGTATTTTCTCAGTAGCATATGGTAAACATTTTCCATGTTTCTAATGACCTTCTAGCTCTCATTTTAAAAATTGTGTCAGAGTCCATCTTATTGACATATCTAGTAATTTTCTGTTTGTCAAAATACTGTTTAATTATTTCCTGAATACTGTATGTTGGAAGAAAAATGGATATAATTTTCAAACTGATTGTGAAGGAAAGTAACCATAACTCAATTATTTGCTGGTAGATGATGGTGAAAATCTTCAAAAGGGATGTAAAGTAGTATTTTAAAATGCACATTTTGAATAACCTCCTAAACTGCTCTATCTGCAAGTAAACACAGAATGAAGAAAATTAGGAATAGCTAAGTAGATAGATGTGGCACTACTTTGGCGCTATATTTGACAAAAACATCATGACATGGTGCTACCTTACTGAGGCTCTAATCCAATCAAAAGACAAAACTTTGAAGGCATGGATTTAACTCCTGTTATAAGAACAACTCACAATATGAACTATAGTTATGTTCAGCTGGGACCTTTGTGTGGCTGGTTCTGGTGTCAGCACCCTTGAGGACACTTACTGTATTGCACTAGCCACTCATCTCATATTATTAATATTTTAACAGAATGTTTCACTGTTTTTTGAACTGCTATATTCTCTTGGTTAAGCAACTTAGTAACTATTGGGATTTCCCAGAATTCCTAATACTATGTCCATTGTTTAAAAAATCCAGTTTAAGTATTGGGTTCTTCCTAGAGTTCCTGGGAATGAGATGTTGGTGGCCAGAGCTTTGAAGTCTTTAAAAGGCTTTTGATTGAGGTCCTCAGGCTTTTGAATGTCTTCATCCTAGGTGAGAAACAGTGTGTTTCAGTGGGTTCTCATTCCTATAAAGGCTTATACTATGAAATTACTTTAAATGAATCTGGGAGTTTATGTCTGTTAGTTTTTTATAGTGAATGTCTATAGCAGAATGCTTTTGTAGATTCCAGATAATTAAGACAGGAGTGGAATTATCTTGCAATATGTTTGAGTTTATATTTATGCTTGTTTACTCTTTGAAACTAGTGTTGTGTTTAGTATCCTGTTCTGTTTCAATTTTGAATTTTGTGTTTTGGCTCTGTCTGATGTTTTCACTGTGACATGAATTTCTTATTTCTGTAGTTGAAATATTATCAAAAATAATAAACAATGCATGGCATAGTGAGAGTGTTCACTGGGATATTAAATTTATTTCCATTGTTTTTGTAGTTATAATTTTGAGTCTGAAAGTGATATATGGAAAAATAATGTTTTTTTGTTTATTTGCAGAAAAGATGAAAAGGAATATGCATTGAAGCAAATTGAAGGCACAGGAATATCCATGTCGGCTTGTAGAGAGATTGCAGTAAGTGGATACAAATACAGTTCTTTATTTTATTATTGATACTGGATGATGATTTATTTTAATATGAAAGTTTCATTAATATATACAGTGGAGGGTTATTTTACAGATGTTAGTTTAAGAATAGTTTATGTAGAATGAGAAAATTCGCATAAACTTTTTATTTTATTTTTAAATTTTGAGACAGGGTCTCATTTTGTTGCCCAGGCTGGAGTACCCAGGCTGGATCACAGTTCACTGCAGTCTGGACCTCCCAGGCTCAAGTGATCCTCCTGCCTTAGATTCCCAAGTAGCTGGGATTACAGGCGTGTGCCATCATACCCAGCTAATTTATACATTTTTTTATAGAGAAGAGACCTCCTTATGTTGCACAGGTTGGTCTCAAACTTCTGGGCTCATATGATCCTCTCTCCTTGGCCTCCCAAAGTGCTAGAATTACAGGCATTAGCCACCAGACATAGCCCATAAACTTTTTAGTTACTTGAAAGTTATCTTTGTTATCTCAGAAATACTGAATGAAATGATTTAGTTAATTACAATCATGATGGAATATTATTTAAATTAATAATTTAATGTTTGTTTTTCTGTAGCTTTAGGACTGATCAAGGTCTTTATAGAGAAAGGGGCCATACTATTAAATTTTATTTGTTTTAAATACTATTTCTGAAATATGTATTATAGTGAGATTTTACTAGTCACCAGAAAATAAGGCCATGATAATAATAAGATAATCCCTTAAAAAAACGGTTCCCTGTTTTGGTCTTTATGTGTCATACTGGTACATTTAAGAAATGATTATCCACAAGAATACCAAACATTTAATGAGTGTTTACTTGGGACCAGGCTTACCAAATGCTTTCAAGTATTCATTTAATTTTTACAACAGTATGTGAAATAAAATTTTAATATCCCCATTTTAAAGATTAAAAAACAGAGGCAAAACTGTAATTATAGCTCAGAAGGCTTACTATTGTATTACCTTATTTTAGTTCTTCAATAAAAGTTGCTAATTAGGACTTTACCATAATATCACATCTATTAGAGATGTTTGTTTCTAAACTGTTAGATATTTATTTAAATAATTGTTATTTAATAATTGTTAAATAATTACATTATCCATATCCATTAGGGATTTCTGTCTCTAATTTAATATTACATATATTGCCCATAGTTCCATGTTTCTGCTTCACCTATGTGGAAACACTCCTTCATCACCCTTAGTCCTAAGAAGCATGGTGCAAAGAACACATGGGGTGGGAAACCTTTAGACCTGGATGTCTGTCTTACCTCAGTAGCTAAGGAGTGATGAGTCCCAGTTTCCTTATCTGTTAAATAAGGGAACTATTAGGTCTCTTCTAATCATACCTTCTTTGATTCTAGAATGGGAGCCTCTCCCTGGACTGTGCATACTTTGAGGGGTAGACCTTGTCTTTTTATCTCTAGTTCCTACCATAGTGTCTGACACAGCAAGTGTGCCATAAACATTTCTTGAATAAATAAATCAATGAACCAGAATAAAAAAAATTCTACCAGTGATCCATGTTTCTAAGTTTATGTTACTTTTATTTAAAAAATTTTTTTAGAGACAGGGTCTTGCTCTGTCACCCAGGCTGGAGTGTAGTGGCTTAATCATAGCTCACTATAACCTTGAACTCCTGTCCTCAAGCAGTCCTCCTGCGTTGGCCTCCCAAAGTCCTGGGATTGCAGGTGTGAGCTACCATGCTTGGCCCTAAGTTTGCTTTAGAATGCAAATTAATTATTTGAAAAAATTCTAATTTGGTCATTTTCCATTGATTATAAAGTGGTATTTGTGGCTGGGTGTGGTGGCTCACACCTGTAATCCCAGCACTTTGGGAGGCTGAGGTGGGTGGATCACCTGAGGTCAGGAGTTGGAGATCAGCCTGACCAATATGGTGAAACTCTGTCTCTACTGAAAATACAAAAATTAGCTGGGTGTGGTAGCATTCGCCTGTAGTCCCAGTTACTCGGGAGGCTGAGACAGAAGAATTGCTTGAACCAGGGAGATGGAGGTTGCAGTGAGCCAAGATTGTGCCACTGCACTCTAGCCTAGGTGACAGATACTCTAGCCTAGGGATACTCTGTCTCAAAAAAAAGGGAGGGGTGGGTATTTGTAGTGTTTTACCAGATAAACATTTGGTAAGTGGTTTTTCACATTTTAAAATCCTTACATGTTATTATGTCAACCAAGAAGAATATTATTGGTGTGCTATTTTTCTATGTCAGAGTACCGTAATTTAGAATAGCATTTTCAGCCTTACCTTCCATGAATTAATTGGTTAAATAGCTGAAATGTTAGGTATTGATTAATAGGAAATGATAACCTAATTGTAAATGTCCTTTTTGAAACAGAGACTTCTGTGTGCCAAGGAGTCCATGGGTGTGTGCGTTATAAATTTGGAATGTGATGGAGAAACTTAACTCATAAATCTGTTACAACCTTCATTTTTTTTTTCTTTTGGAGACAGAATCTTGCTCTGTCTCCCAGGCTGGAGTGCAGTAGCATAATTGCAGCTTACTGCAACTTCTCCCTTCTGGGTTCAAACAATTCTCCTGCCTCAGCCTCCCGAGTAACTGGGATTACAGGTGTGCACCACGATGTCTGGATAATTTTTGTATTTTTAGTAGAGATGGGCTTTCACCAGATTGGCCAGGGTGGTCTTGAACTCCTGACCTCAAGTGATCCACCCACCTCAGCTTCCCAAAGTGCTGCTATTACAGGCGTGAGTCACCGCTTCCACCCATAGCCTTCATATTTTTTTTTTTTTTTTTTTTTTGAGACGAAGTTTTGCTCTTGTTACCCAGGCTGGAGTGCAATGGCGCGATCTCAGCTCACCGCAACCTCCGCCTCCTGGGTTCAGGCAATTCTCCTCCCTTAGCCTCCTGAGTAGCTGGGATTACAGGCCACGCGCCCACCATGCCCAGCTAATTTTTTGAATTTTTTTTTTTTTTAGTAGAAACAGAGTTTCACTATGTTGACCAGGATGGTCTCGATCTCTTGACCTCGTGATCCACCCGCCTCGGCCTCCCAAAGTGCTGGGATTACAGGTGTGAGCCACCACGCCCAGCCCCAGCCTTCATATTCTTATTGAGAGTTTGCCTAATAGAACTTTAGAAAGTATACAGTTTCTAGATTGAATTAACCTCAACATAATAGGGATTTTCAGACAAGTTTAGTGTGGATGGTGCTGCACAGTGACTGTGCACATACATCTTATATATTAAGCCCACTAACACAATTTTATAATTAGTGTTTTATGCATTTGTCCTTTACATCATATTGAAGAACAGAGTTACAGACAAAAATACATTTGTGCTTTCTTTTCTCTTTGCCTGTGTAATTTTTACTGGTGGTCTTAATTTTTTGTGTGGATTTGAGCTACTGTGTAGAGAGTCCTTTCATTTTAGCTGAAAGCCTCCTGTTAGTATTTTTTGTAGATCAGGTATGCTAGCAATGAATTCTTCCAGTTTTTATATCTGGGAATGTCTTAATTCCTTTTCTGTCTTTACCCAGGTCTCCTCACTTTTTGCAGTATTAGTTTTGTTGGATGTAGAATTCTTGGTTGATAGTCTTTTTCTTTCACACTTTGACTGTGTCATCTCTGCATTCTGGCCTTCCTGGTTTCTGATGAGAAATCAATTGTTAATCTTGAGAATCCCTTGTCTATGAAGAGGTCCCTCCCACCCCCTTGCTGATTTCAAGATTCTGTTTTTGTCTTTGGCTTTGACAGTTTGACTATGATATGTCTTGGTGTGGATCTCTGAGCTATCTTACGTGGAATTTGTTGAGCTCCTTGGATGTGTAGATTAATGTTTTTCATCAAATTTGGGAAGTTTTCAGTCATCATTTAAAAATAGTTATTTTAATTTACTTTGTTTGAGATAGTATCTCACTCTGTTGCCCAGGCTGCAGTACAGTGGCATGATCATGCTCACTGCAGCCTTGACCTGCTGAGCTTAAGCAATCTTACCACCTTAGCCACCCAAGTAGCTGGGACTACATGCATGCACCACCATGCTCAGCTAATGTGTGTTTTTTTTTAAATTTTTTGTAAAAATGAGGTCTTACTATGTTGCCCAAGCTTGTCTCAAACTCCTGAGCTCAAGTGATCCTCCTTCCTCAGCCTTTAAAAGTGCTAGGATTACATGTGTGAGCCACTGCACTTCACCACAGCCATCATTTCTTCTCTTAATGTTTTTCTTTCCTTTTTTCTCTTCTCCTTTTGCAGCTCTCATTCAACATATGTTTATAAGCTTGATGGTATACCATCTGCTCCAAGGCTGTGTTCATTTTTCATTATTCTTTTTGTTGGTCCGACTGGATACTCTTAATTGTCTGTCTTTAAGTTTGCTGATTCTTTCTTCTGCTGTTGAGCCACTCTGGTGAAATTTTCATTTCACAAGACTAAACTATTTGTTTAGTTTTCCTGGTGATGGGGTGGAAGGACAGAGTATGTAAGGGAATTGAGAGTCAGAGAGGTGAAGAAGTACTGATAGATGGGAGAGACTGGAGACAACACCATAAAAGTAGACAGAGCTTGTTCTCTGTTGTCTTCCTTCTATAGACCATTAGCTAATGCCTAGTATTTTCTAGTTCACATAGGCACACATAGCTGAGAGGATTTTAAGGCGGGAATAATTAGGAGTGAACATTTCACTCATTACTTTAAAACATGGGACTATGACTGCAGAATAACTGTTGAGGATATAATTGGATGCTGGAACAATAAGCTAAAAGAGCTTATAATCATGGAACAAACTTGGAAGAAGTACAAGTGTGCAGAAAGTAAAAAAGTATAAGAATGAACTGTGTTATATTACCTCAAGTCTCACTAAAAGAGTATCACATCACATTTTAATTTCATTTGAACCTTATTGACCAAAAGCTAATTATTACCTCATACTTTTGTACAGTGCTTTACACTTTACATTTTGCCACAACAGGGAGTAATTCTGGATGATTAAAATACCAGGAACATGTGAACATCAGCAGTTTTTGCCTGGGATTATAGGGAAGTTCTAATATAAAGTCACAAATATTATATTTGTGGCCTCTGTAATCTTAAGGTTGGTAGGTTGAAAATGTGGTAAATACCATTAATTCAAATTCCAGTAATTTGTTTTGTGATTATGAGATTAAAATATATTTGTCATAAAATTAGCAGACAATATAAAAAAAGGCTGGTAAGCTGGGCATGGTGGCTCATACCTGTAATCCCAGCACTTTGGGAGGCTGAGGCAGGTGGATCACCTGAAGTTGGGAGTTTGAGACCAGCCTGACCAACATGGAGAAACCCCATCTTTACTAAAAATACAAAATTAGCCAGGCATGGTGGTACATGCCTGTAATCCCAGCTACTTGGGAGGCTGAGGCAGGAGAATTGCTTGAACCTCGGAGGTGGAGGGTGTGGTTAGCCAAGATCGCACCATTGCACTCCAGCCGGGGCAACTAGAGAGAAACTCTGTCTCAAAAAAGAAAAGAAAAAAAAAAAAAAGGCTGGTAAAAGCATCTGTTATGCCAACACTCAGAAGTAGTCATTATTACTGTTTTTTGTATATTCTTCTAGACTTTTTTTCTTTGCAAAAATACAGAGAATGCCCCCCCCACAAGACCAGAGAGTTCATTAATTTTCATGAAATATAATTTAATCTGGAATAATACAAATATAAATTTCAAATTTATTAATCATGCTAGGTTTTGTAGGATATAAAGATTATATTACTCTTGAGTCTAGGTGTGGTGGCTCCCACCTGTAATCCCAGCACTTTGAAAGACTGAGGTGGGATGATCACTTGAGGCTAAGAGTTTGAGACCAGCCTAGATAACATTGTGAGACCCTGTCTCTATAATAATAATAATTCGTGGGGCATAGTGGCACTCACCTGTAGTCCTAGCTACTTGGGAGGCTGAGGTGGGAGGATTGCTTGACCCCAGGCATTAGAGAGTACAGTGAGTTACTATTACACCACTGCACTTCAGCCTGGGTGACAGAGTGAGAATCTCAAAAAAATACATATATAATGCAATAAAAATATTACTCCTGAGTACTTCTAACAACATTGAAATGTTTCCAAATGAAGTGAAGAGCAGCTGAAAGGAAAATTAAGGGGGAGGTAGGGTGAAGGGCATAGGTTGAGGAGATGTCTTAATCTGTTTGGGCTGCGATAACAAAAAAACCACAGACACCTATTTCTAACAATTCTGGAGGTTGGGAAGTCCAAGATCAAGGCCCATTCAGTGTCTGGGGCTCTTCGCGATTCACAGATGGACAGCCAACTTCTCCCTATGTTTCCACATGGTGGAAAGGCAACCGTCTCTCGGCTCTCTTTTATAGGGGAACTAATTCAATTCATGAGGGCTCTATCCTCATGACCCAGTCACCTCCCAGAGGCCTCATGTCCTAATGTCATCACTTTGGTTGGGGGTTGGGATTTCAACATATGAATTTGGGAGGGCAAGGGGCATAAACATTCAGTTCATTGAGGAGGGAAGAGAAATAGGGAAATACCGACTTCCTATAGACTGCTGCCTCCCTCAGCTCTGGCTTGGCTTGCCGATTAGCCCCATTTCCCTCATTCACCTCTGCTCAATTCTTTCTCAGTGTATATATCCATCAACATCCTAGCACTGATGCTTCTATGGTGAGAGGCAGGATCGGCTGAAAGGGAGTGTTATCTGCATTTCTTCCACATCGTGCCCAGGCGGCAGGGTGGAGTGGAGCGGCAGGTAGAGAACTTGCCACTCTTTCTTTTCTTCTCTTGCCACCATGGTGATGTAGCAGGCTGCTTTGTAAACTTTGGTGGAATGCTTGGAACTTTCCTCTTGGCATAAAGGAATAAACCTTTGCTTTTTCAGATTTATGAAGTGGATTTGATAGAATGTATGTTTGCCGAGGATTCCTCTGAGAAAAACTCTAAAATGTGTATTAGCCAAGGCTCTAATTCTCATTAATTTAATTTCACCAACCTTAGAATTATTTTATTATTTTATTTATTTTTTTTTTTGAGACAGAATTTTGCTCCATCGCCAGGCGCCAGGCTGGAGTGCAGTGGCTTGATCTTGGCTCACTGCAACCTCTGCCTCTCGGGTTCAAGCAATTCTCCTGCCTCAGCCTCCCGAGTAGCCGGGACTACAGGCGCACAACACCACGCCCAGCTAATTTTTGTATATATTTTTTGTCTTTCTGTTTTTTTTCCTTTTTGGGGAGAATGGGGTCTTGCTATATTGCCCAGGCAGGTCTCGAACTCCTGGGCTCAAGCTATCCTCCCGCCTCTGCCTCCCTAAGAGCTGGGATTACAGGTGTGAGCCACAGCGCCTGGCCAAATTTTTGTATTTTTAGTAGAGATGGGGTTTCACCATATTGGCCAGGATGGTCTCGATATCTTGACTTTGTGATCCACTCACGTTGGCCTTCCAAAGTGCTGGGATTACAGGCATGAGCCACCACGCAATTTGTGAGCCAAATTGCAATACATATTGAGAAATAGCTATTTAGTTTATTAAAAGTATTTAATTACATTATCTCAGTTGTTTTTATGTTTTATTTATGAGATAGTCTCGCTCTGTCACCCAGGCTGGAGTGCAGTGGCCTGATCTTGGTTCACTAAAACTTTCACCTGCCAGGTTAAAGAGACTCTCCTGCCTCAGCCTCCTGAGTAGCTGGGATTATAGGCATGTTTTTTTTGGTATTTTTAGTAGAGATGGGGTTTCACCGTGTTCCCCAGGCTGGTCTCAAACTCCTGACCTCATGTGGTCTGGCCACCTTGGCCTTCCAAAGTGCTGTGATTATAGATGTCAGCTACCACTCAGCTTGTTTTTATGTTTTACACTGAGTGTAAGTTTCTTTTTCTTTAAAATATGCATCCAAGCCAGGCATGGTGGTTCATGCCTGTAATCCCAGCACTTTGGGAGGCTGAGGCGGTGGGCAGATCACCTGGGGTTTGGAGTTCAAGACTAGCCTGACCAACAGGGAGAAACCCCATCTCTACTAAAAATACAAAAAATTAGTTGGGTGTGGTGGCGCATGCCTATAATCTCAGCTACTTGGGAGGCTGAGGCAGGAGAATCGCTTAAACCTGGGAGGCGGAGGTTGTGGTGAGCTGAGCTCTTGCCATTGCATTTCAGACTGGACAACAAGAGCAAAACTCTGTCTCAAAAAAAAAATGCTCCCAACTTTATGAAGGTATAGATGAGTGGAAATTGATGTATGAATCAAGTATTTTACCTTTTCTGTGAAAGGAACAATCTTTAGTATTGAGTTTTTTTAAAAAACACTCAAAGTAGAAAAAGAAGTTGTTGTTGTTTTTTTGCAGACTTAAATTGATGTTTTGTAACAATTATTTTCTTTGAAAGTTTGGCATGATTTTTAAGAGAATAGAACTAAGTAAATTATATGTGAAATTGCCCTTGAGCTAGATCTGTTCTTTGATGTAATCCTTATGTTTTCCTTACAAACAAACACAAATTTTACTTTTCAAGTTGAAGACTTAGCATGGATATTTCCTTATGAAAAATGTGAGTTTTTTCTTTGCAATATATGATGATAGTTAATATTTTTCTCAAATATATGTTTAGCTTCCTTGGGAAAATAAAGACTTTCTGCCAACTCCTATAGTTAAAAATGAAATCTTGTAAGAGTTTTGGATTGAAGTTTGCTGTTATTGTAGGAGGATTCTGAGAAACTAATTCAAGGTCAGTGCATAGGGCAGAACTACACTGTAGCATTTTTAATTTCCTTTTAAGACCTGCAAGGAACCAGCCAGCAAGTAGAACCTCCAGTCCTATGGTATATTTGTCTGTTGTCTGCTCTACTATGTCTGTTAAGCCATGAGTCTACTGAAAGGTGTGTGTGTGTGTGTGTGTGTGTGTGTACACCTATTGGGCTATATTTCAAGCTACTGTATGTTTCCTGTGAGAAGACTAAGTGACAGATCTTCATATTGTCAGAAGGTGATTTAAACACCCATTGTTGCCAGTAGTAGAAAAGAGGTGGGCCATACACGTTTATGGGGTCTTGTTCCTTCTCGCTTTCATGTTACTCACTTTTGTGAGAAGGAACACTTCGAAAGAAGATACCAGCTTTGCTCATCAGTTTCTGATGTGTGTGTGTATTTGTGTGTGTGTTATGTAAGGGAATACGGGATGGTGTGGTAACACAAGTCATAAATGTAGCTGAAAACTTTTCCATTTCTTCCACTCTAGGGGATAGACTAGTTAGCTGTTAGCACAACCTTTCGGCTCTTGTGGTAGCTGCAACTGCCTGCCTTCCATGAAGAATTGGTGGGTTATGATGGAAGAGCTGGCTTTCTGCTGTGTCAGTATCTCTCTACTAAGTAGACAGATCTTAGATCTTAGGGAGATGTAACATCTTCTTATTTTTACTTCTTTTATATCTTTAGTTTTCCTAAAACTATAAAAATTATCAGTTTAATATTTCTGCTCTAAGCAGTTAGGTTTAATTGGCTATTAATTCCCTATTTTTAGTTATTATTTTTTTCTTGAATAATATTAAAGCAAAGTTGTGCTAGTGATATAAATGCAGAGTGAAAGACTGAAAATAATTCTGATATTGGTATGTGAGGGGCTTGGCTCAGAGCCTGAATGTAAATGTACAGTAAATGGTGCTGGTTCTTGCTTTTGGTAATATTATTGGTCATAACTTTTTCCTATTTAAACTCTAAGCAAAGAAAATATCTCAACTTGTTTTCACTGTGGTCAAAAATAAATTATTCTTAAGACCATAAATTTCATTTTAGAATGTGTTCTTATAGAAGATACTAAACAATAAAATTTAACATAAACTTAGTAATCCTAGATTAAATATAGGAGATTGAAGTGGTAAAAGAAAAAAATATTTAAATATGGCTTTGGCTTCAGATTGTAAGGTGGGAAAGAACTGGAACTTTGGATTCAGATAGACTTGGGGTTCTACCTGGATTCCACTATTATTCCTGGACATCTTTGGCGAGTTACTGTTTGTACCTGGACCTATTTACTAGGTAGCAATAGAGATGAAGATTTTAAAGGGGAATCAGGTATGTTTTGATTTGCTAGTAAGGCTGGCACTGCTGAGGGAGCAGGCCGTGCAGCAGTTCACAGGTTCCTCAGATTCTCACAATCTCTTTCCTTGCTAAAGTTCCGGGTCATTCTCAGCTCCACCCTATAACCATAATATCAACTGAATCTCATGAAATGTTTTGGCAAAGCATTTCTTTCCAAAAATGTTTAAAAATCTTCTGAGTTACTAAGAGGAAGTGGTTGCCTGTGAGGGCAGAGTCTTCCTCTTGCATATATTTTAGTGATATATACTATATATAAACTCTTGGATTACAATATGGATGAGTTCTACTTTTATTCTAGTTTGTTCTTCAGGCTACTTATTCCACTTAATTTAGTTTTGGAATTAAATATCTTTCTCAGTCTGTGCAATCTGTTTTTTAGTTTCTTGATTTAAAAGAATTATTAATCCCATAAACAACTATCAATAGAATTTAATTTCTGTGAATCTTAGTTTCTTCATGTTTCAAATGAAGGGGGATTTTTGGCATAGTTTCACTGTGACTTCATGAAGTTTAGCTCAGAGTTTGTATCTAATATATTCACTATTGAATCCTTGGAATCTGTATAGTGCTTGGAACAAAGTGGGCTTTTTTTTTTTTTTTTTTTTTGAGATGGAGTTTCACTCTTGTTGCCCAGGTTGGAGGGCAATGGCACAATCTAGGCTCACTGCAAGCAATTCTCCTGCCTCATCCTCCCGAGTAATGGGGATTGCAGGCATGCACTACCATGCCCGGCTAATTTTGTATTTTTAGTAGAGATGGGGTTTCTCCCTGTTGGTCAGGCTGGTCCCAAACTCCTGACCTCAGGTGATCCACCCATCTCAGCCTCCCAGAGTGCTGGGATTACAGGCGCGAGTCGCTGTGCTCGGCCTCAAAGTGGGCTCTTTTTTTTTTTTTTGGGGGTGAGATGGAGTCTCGCTCTGTTGCCTGGCTGGAGTGCGGTGGTGCAATCTCGGCAACCTCTGCCTCCGGGGTTCAAGCGATTCTTCTGCCTCAACCCCCCGAGTAGGGACTGCAGGTGTCTGCCACCATGTCTGGCTAATTTTTTTGTATTTTTAGTAGAGACGGGGTTTCACTATGTTGGCCAGGCAGGTCTTGAACTCTTGACCTTGAGATCCACTCACCTTGGCCTCCCAAAGTGCTGAGATTACAGGCGTGAGCCACTGCACCTGGCCAAAGTAGGCTCTTAATAAATTATTAAATAAATGCAAGAGTTTATTTGAAATTGTTATTTTAACAATATTAGTAGCATTATAGGACTGTTATATTCTGATAAAGTTTTTTTTTATAGTAGAAGATTTTAAATCTTCTGTTCAGGCATATTCTTATTTGAAATATAAAATTAAATTTTGTCTGCTGGGTGTGGTGGCTCATGCCTGTAAACCCAGCAGTTTGGGAGGCTGAGGCAGGAGGATCACTTGAGCTCAGGAGTTTGAGACCAGCCTGGGCAAAATAGCAAGACCCAGTCTCATAAAAGAAAACATTAAAAAATAAATTTTGTGGACTCTGTATTATTTAAAATTTTTGATCCATTCTGATTTTCCATTTCATAACCATTTATGATTTAATGAATAAGGGGTGGAAAATAATCATTTGAATATAAATTACTTGAATAGGAATTTGAGGCCATTACTATTCAAGTAATTACTTGAATAGTATTTACTATTGTACAAATTACAGTGTAAGTTTCCATATTTAATTTTAATGGCCAGTCATGTAGTATTGAAATAACCAGTATTCTCTTCCATGAGAGAGACTGATAAAGGTCCAGTGCTATGCTATTTTTCTTTTCTAAAAATTGAGATATAATTCACATATCATCAAATTGTTCATTTTAAAGTATATAATCCATTGGGTTTTAGTGTTTTCACATGTTGTGCAACTATCACCGTCTTCATTTTAGAACATTTTCATCATCCCACAAAGAAACTCTGTACCCAGTAGTAGTCATTTCCCATTACCCTTCCCTTCCCCACCTCAGCCCTTGGCAACCAGTAATCTAAATCTACTTTCTGCCTCTATGGATTTGCCGATTCAGTATTCTCTTTCAATTAGCCTGTTTCCAGCATAATCACAGCCAGTGATCCCACACTGAAGGTATGAAGGTTGTTTCTCCTTGAGTCATTCTATAATCCAGTGATTTTCAGATTTTATGGCCCTGTTAATCACCTGGGGATCTTGTTAAAATGCAGATTCTGGCCGGGTGCGGTGGCTCACACCTGTAATTCCAGCACTTTGGGAGGTCGAGGCGGGTGGATCACGAGGTCAAGAGATCGAGACCATCCTGGCCAACATGGTGAAACCCCGTCTCTACTAATAATGCAAAAAAAAAATTAGCTGAGTGTGCTGACCAGCGCCTGTAGTCCCAGCTACTCGGGAGACCGAGGCAGGAAAATTGCTTGACCTCAGGAGGCAGAGGTTAAAGTGAGCCGAGGTCGTGCCACTGCACTCCAGCCTGGCGCCTGGTAACGGAGTGAGACTGTCTCAAAAAAAAAAAATGCAGATTCTCATTCAGTAGGCTTGTGGAAGAGCCTGATATTCTAAATTTCTTTCTTTTTTTGTTGAGACGGAGTTTCACTCTTGTCGCCCAAGCTGGAGTGCAGTGGCGTCATCTCGGCTCACTGCAGCTTCCACCTCCTAGGTTCAAGTAATTCTCCTACCTAGCTGGGATTACAGGTGCCCGCCACCATGCCTGCCTGGTTAATTTTTGTATTTTTAGTAGATACAGGGTTTCACCATGTTGGCCAGGCTGGCCCTCGAACTCGTGACCTCAGGTAATAAGCCTGCCTCAGCCTCCCAAAGTGTTGGGATTACAGGCATGAGTCACTGCACCCAGCTGATATTCTAAATTTCTAGTAAGTTCTTCAGTAATGCTAATGCTGCTGGTCCAAAGATGACACTTTGGTTACTGAGGTTCGAAGACGCCCCAGAAGCAGAAGAAATTTATTACAAACATACATGAATTGTTGAGTAGCAGCTGGTACTAACCTAGAGGAAATTATTCCAATCCATTGAGTTTGTTTAATAGTGTTTCTTTGTTAATTACCTTTCAAAGTGATTATTTCTCCCCTACATCCTAACCATCTACATGTTATGGGACAGTTTATGGTCTTATTTGTATCTATACTTAGGTTAGTGAAATCAAATAGTAAAGAAAGCTGAGTTAGAACTTGTTCCACAAGTATAACTTTGTTGTTTAAACATCTTCTGATATTCAGCTCTAATTACTTTTTGAAAGAAACTTTTCTACAGACTTTGTATTAGTAGATTACTGGTAGTCTCAAATGAGTTCTTTAACCATCCAATTCTTCATGGCTTCCTGGTATTGTCTTTGGGTTGATTAAGATTGCCAGGAAATAAAATAACCACTATAGCTACTTTCTTTTTAAAGTCGTTGAAGTTAAGCTTAATGTAGAAAACCTTTGTGAGATTTCATTAAAATTTATCCCTACCCTCCAATTAGAGTACAATAAATCCAATCAAGTTAGGCTCTGAATTTGGCTGTTATGAAGGCAGAAATGGGGACATAGTTACCTACAGCAAGGATTATGTTATATACCAGTACAGAGCCTTGCTTATATCAATGGAGGTATGTTTTCCTAGCTATTTAGTCTTAGTCTTAGGCCATCTACTGTTTTCAGTCTGGGACCCAGTTATACAACATACAAATGAATTAATTTGGAAATATTAATTCATTTCCAAATTAAATAAAACTGAGTTGGGTGCAGTATTATGCTCCTGTAGTCCCAGCTACTTGGGAGGCTGAGGCAGGAGGATTGCTTGCGCCCAGGAGTTTGAGGCTGTAGTATGCTACATTTGTGCTTGTGAATAGACACTGCACTCCAGCCTGGGCAACAGAGCAAGACCTAGTCTCAAAAAATAAAAATAAAGCCTGGGCGCTGTGGCTTACAACTGTAATCTCAGCACTTTAAGAGGCCAAGGCAGATGGAATCACTTGAGGTCAGGAGTTCAAGCCAGTCTGGCCAACATAGTAAAACCCCGTCTCTACTTGAAAAAATACACAAATGGCCTGGCATGGTGGGTCATGCCTGTAATTCCAGCACTTTGAGAGGCCAAGGTGGGCTGATTGCCTGAGCTCAGGAGTTCAAGACCAGCTTGGCCAATATAGTGAAACCTCGTCTCTACTAAAATACAAAAAAGCTGGACATGGTGGTGTGTGCCTGTAATCCCAGCTACTTGGGAGGCTGAGGCAGGAGAATCATTTGAACCTGGGAAGTGGTGGTTGCAGTGAGCTGAGATAGTGCCAGCCTGGGCAGCAGACTGAGACTCCACCTAAAAAAATAAATAAATAAAATTAGCTGGGCATGGTGGCATGTGCCTGTAGTCCTAGCTACTCAGTCTGGGACCCAGTTATACAACATACAAATGTTATATGAGGAGGCTGAGGCATGAGAATCACTTGAACCCAGGAGGCAGAGGTTGCAGCGAGATTGCGCCATTGTACTATACCCTGGGTTGACAGGGTGATACTCTGTCTCAAAAATAAATAAATAAGTAAACAATAAAATAAAATAAACTCTGGTGATTTTTTTCCATTGTTCTTTATCTTAGTTTAAAAATATCTTAATATTTATAAAAATATGAGTACACAGTTTTTTTTGTAACCTCTTGTCCAACAGAGGGTAGACATTTTAAATAATCAACAAATATTTATTTAGTTCTACAAGCAATGGTTTGAGGGAGCAAATTCAATTAAAGGTTTTTTTAACAAGTGTGGGTTTTGTGCCTGACAGGTTTAGGATCCTGTCCTAGCTCTTTGATGTACTAGGTCTGTGATCTTAAATAAATTACTAATCCTTTTTACCTGTAAAAATAGGGAGAATAATATTAATTACCTGTGGAAAGCACTTAGCATAGTGCCTGGCATATAGGATTCATTAAATATTAGATTCTGTTATTAATCATCCGGTAGGTATATATTGCCTATTCTGTGTGCTATGCACTGTAAGTCTTTCAGAAGAGATTGTTAATGAGTAAATATTCACACGAATATTTACACAATATGGTAAGAGCTAAGGAAAAACATAGTATCATGGCAGGATAACAAGAGAAATATTATCTAACTTTAGGGCATCAAGGAGGATTTCCCCAAGAAAGTAACATTTGTGCAGAGATTTGAAGGATGAGTGGGAGCTAATTAAGCAGAGTAAAGGGAACATTGTGATAAGCATGAAGCAGCATGCCACATTTGAGAATATAAGATGCTGGTGTGCCTGGAGTGATGAGTGAGGGTAAAGTGACCTGAGAGAGGAAGACCCCCTAACAGGGCCAGGTCACATGCAGCTGTGTGGGCTGTGTTAATGATCTTGGGTGTTAGCAGGGAAATGACACAGTCAAATTAGTTTTTTTTACCACTCTGACCATTTCTGCAATGGTTTTCTAACTACACTCCAAAGATGGAGGAGAAGATGTAGGGAGTGTAGTTAGAAAACCATTGCAGGAATCAGGCTAGGGAAGATAGACAGAAGTGGAAAAAAAATTTAGAGATTTTTCCTAAGGACAGATGGATAGAAACTGATGGATTGGATATGGGCAGCAAGAGGTGGCAAACATTTCTATTTTTCTCTGGCTTTGGCAATTAATTTGACTGCTAATAGATAGCGTGTGCTCCCCACCTCTCTTTTTGAGACAGTCTTGCTCTGTCACCCAGGCTGGAGTGTAATGGCACGATCTCAGCTCACTGCAACCTCTGCTTCCCAGTTTCAAGTGATTCTGCTGCCTTAGTCTCCTGAGTAGCTGGGATTCTAGGCACGTGCCACCATGCCCAGCTAATTTTTGTATTTTTAGTAGAAACAGGGTTTTACCACGTTGCCAAGGCTGGTCTTGAATGCCTGACCTTGTGATCCACCCACCTCGGCCTCCCAAAGTGCTGGGATTACAGGTGTGAGCCACTGTGGCTGGCCTTTCTCATTTTATTATTTTTATTTTTAAATTTTTTTGAGATAGGGTCTATACCTGGGACTATAGGGATGTGCTGCTATGACTTGCTAATTTTTTTTTTTTAATTTTTGGTAGAGGCAAGGTCTCTCTATGTTGCCCAGGCTAGTCTCAAACTCCTGGGCCCAAGCAATCTGCTATGCTGCTCAGGCTGTTTTCGAACTTCTGGGCTCAAGTGCTCTGCTCACCTCAGCCTTCCAAAGTGCTGGGATTATAGATATGAGCCCCTGCACCTGACCCAGTCGCTCTTACTGCGAGAGGAATTCTAGAAGAGAACTAAGATGGAGAGGCAGACAGGTTTGCTTTTAAAAAAGACATCTTGAGTTTGAGATTCCATCGGAACATTTAAGAGGAGGAGGAGACAATTATGATATTAACAATGAAGAGGATTATACAAGAGCAATATGTGACATGGTTCTTTCCATCATGAAGCTTATATGCTGGTCCAGAAGATAAGATACATTTTTTAGTATAATGAATACCACAAGACTGTGATTGAAGGCATTCTGAAAGAGTGGTACAGTAAGTGGAGTGAGGCCACTTTGGTCATGGTAATCTCAAAGTTTCAGAGATAAGGAAATATTTAAGATGGACTTTAAAGGATAAGTAGTGTGGGAGGGAGGGAGAAGCATTCTAACAGTAAATGGAAAAATAGGTAGTGAGTCAAAGCGGTGTGGTGAGGGTCTGGGTGGTCAGTTACTAGTTGCAGGGCAGTTTAGTATTTATCACAGGTCAACCAAGAATCTTGTGTATATGATAATTTGACTTCTATAATGTGTTTTCATATATCTCATGAGAAATGATCTTATACAACTTAATTCTGTCTTATGTCTCTGCCTTTTCTACTTATTGAAAAGTTCATATTATTGAAACCCAGTATTCTATTGTTGACCTATAATAGAACTATAAATATTATTCTCTGAAAGAATGTTATGAAGATGTGCCACCGAGTAATAGTTGTTCTTTCCAGTTTGATTATCTTAGGGGAAAAATGGCATGTGATTTAATTTTTGTGAGAGTACCTAGTAGACTTTATGGGATTATGAAAATGCAAAGTGTTCCCCCCCCAAAAAAATGAAAATGCAAAGTGTTATTAATCCTTTCATATATTCCATGTTACTCTTCAGAACCTAGAAGTAAATATTTTTTGCTCTGTAGCAAAGTGACTGCAATCAGTGGACTTTTCCTAGCAACTGTGTCTAAATCTGGAGTCTGAAAAGCCCAGCTCTCTTAGGCCAGGTTCATTTTTGGAAGTGTGTAGTGATCCTTCTTTCCCACTCAGTTGTGGTTTTGTTTGCTATTAACAAAAATATGTTTTTTAAAAAAATAAACACAGATATAATAAACCTAAATCACTAATTCAAAATATTTTTCTGAATTACCCAATTAAGATTCAAGATCCCTCCCCACCCCATTCACTTAGTTATCTATAACTGGGGACATTTTCTAAATGGAACATTTTCAGGCATTACTTGTATATCAATTATTACTTAATCAGTGCCCCTTCCCCTATTTTCTTTAGGCTCGAGTTTAAAGAACACATATTTGAATCAAATGGCTTTGTAGGACTATGAATAGAGATGGTATTTCAGAGTTTCATCACATATCAGAGTCCTTTCCTTTCTTAATTCTTGGGACAAGGAGCTGGTAACATCTGTTTATTCTTACTCAAAATGCTTGCATTAATTTACCTTTACTAATTATCTCTTTAAGTATTCCCTAATACTCTCCTTCCCAAGTACAGAAAAAGTATGTGAAGTACTTTTGATGCATGATTATAACATGATTATAATAGTTGCATTGTGATATACTAGGAATTTCATTTTTTCCCCAATCAGATAAGAGTCATTTCCCTTCTTTTTTCTTTACCTCATTGTTCTTTGCAGCTACTGGTGTTTTAAAAATGGTATGAAAATGTTGTTTCCATAGCAACACCCTGCTAGTTTCTTATGGAAAACGTGGCATCTTTTACAAGTTGGACTGAAAAAAAAAGAAATGCTTTTCGAAAGAGTTTATTTATAAAATCAAGCCAATAGAAGAACATAACTGTTTATTTCTTTTAGAAGCACTGTTAAGCAGAACGTAACAAAGGATTTTACACTTTGATGCAAATAAAGTGAGCTTCCTAGTGTTTTCTTGCTTATATAAAAGTTTATCTTTGAATTTGAATTGTCAACATTTCACATCTCATAATTAGGCTTGAACAATTTAAAAAACTTAAGTACTGCCAGATTTTAGTGAAATAATTCCTAGGTTCTATTTAAAGGTGCTCATTATCTATACCCAGAAGCTGACTGGCTGCTTATGAGACTGTTAGTGCAATGCCCATATTACCCCTGTGATGATTTCTCAGCCTCTTAGGCTGCACGAGGGATGATAGATTTTGTTCAGCATCTGTTTCTTTATCTCTCTCTCTCTCTCTTTCTCTCTTTCTCTGTCTGTCTACTCATTTTGTAAAATCAATGCTAAGATATTTTAGATCTTTTTACATTTAAATTGTATAAATTGTTATCCATTTTATGCTGTTTCTTTCTTTCTTTCTTTCTTTCTTTCTTTCTTTCTTTCTTTCTTTCTTTCTTTCTTTCTTTCATGTATCTATCTAAATCATTATAACCAGGCTCAAAGACATCTTTATTAATCAAAACAGAAACCATTAGAATCAACACATTTTTGCTAATGAGAAATAAGTTTGTTTATTCCTGTGGTGTAAAAATCCTTGCTTTGGGATTTGTTGAACTCTTAGGAAGCATTTTCTGCATGTTGCTGGTTATGGAAGCGTTTTCCTTGCAGAATGTTGTCAAGATGTTTGAAGAAGTGGTAGTTGGTTGGCGAGAGGTCAGGTGAATATGGCAGATGAGGCAAAACTTCGTAGCCCAATTCGTTCAACTGTCGAAGTGTTGGTTATACAATGTGCAGTTGGGCATTGTCGTGGAGAATTGGGCCCTTTCTTGTTGACCAACGCTGGCCGCAGGCGTTGCAGTTTTTGTGTATCTCATCGACGTGCTGAGCATACTTCTTAGATGTAATGGTTTCGCCATGAGTCAGAAAGCTGTAGTGGGTCAGACTAACAGCAGACCACCAAACTGTGACCATGATCTTTTTTTTGTTGCAAGTTTGGCTTTGGGAAGGGCTTTGGAGCTGCTTCTCAGCCTAACCACTGAGCTGGTCATTGTTGTATAAAATTTATTTTTTATTGCATGTCAAAATCCGATCAAGAAATGGTTTGTTGTTGTGTAGAATAAGAGAAGATGACATTTCTAACTAATGTGTTTTTTTTTTTTTCTGCTCAGCTCATGAGGCACTCACTTATCGAGCTATTTCTCCTTTCCAATTTGCTTCAAATGCCAAACGACCTAGAATGGTCAACCTTGAGTTCTTCAGCAACTTCTCATGTAGCTGTAAGAGATCAGCTTTGATGATTGCTCTCAGTTGGTCATTGTCAACTTCTGATGGCCTGGCACTAAGCTCCTCATCTTTAAGGCTCTGTGTCCTTTGCAAGACTTCTTGAATCACCACTGCAATATGTGTTCGTTAGCAGCTCCTGTGCCAAAGGCATTGTTGTAAGCGAGTTGTCTCCACTGCTTTAAAACCCATTTTGAACTCAGATAAGAAAATAGCTCAAATTTGCTATTTCTCTAACATCATTTCCATAGTTTTTTTTTGAGATGGAGTCTTACTCTGTCACCCAGGCTGGAGTGCAGAGTCCTGGCTGGAGTGTGATCTCAGCTCACTGCAACCTCTGTCTCCCAGGTTCAAGCTGCAAGGCTCTGTCCCTCACTATTATTTGTTTGAACCCCGAGAGCACACCAACAAACAACACAAGGCAGTGTGGAGCAGCACGCCATGCCTGGGTGCAACTGGCCTAAGGCCTAAAATCAGCCCTATTTATATTTAGTAATATTCAATTTCATCTCAACATTTGAGTCATTATTTTTCTGAGCGGGTTTAGGGAAGATATTATATTTATAATTAAAATTATTAATCCCATGTTTCCCTCTTCTGTTTGCTTAGTTCTCTCTTGCTAAATTTAGTTTAATTTCTATTAACTCAGTCTTTTGGGATTTTTCAACATCCAAAAGCAGGACCTATTCCATATTCTAGTTTGGCTACCGTTCTCTATCCTTTGTTGCTATGGTTTTTGAAAGCCACAGATCTGTTAAGACATCCTGTGAAACTAACATAAATTATATTTTATGGAGATTAGATTTAATGTACTTTAATTATTTCCTCATTCAACAAATTTAGATACTGAAGATAAAATAGTGAAAAATGCATACAATAATAATTCTGTACTATTGGAACTCACACAGTAGGTATCAGTTAAAGACACTTTGATTTTGCTCACTTGGCTGTATTCATTTCTGCATTCATAGTACTATTTTGAAAGACTCCAATAGCTGGTACCCTTCCCATAACTGTACAATTTAGAATTCTGAGTACTTTTGTATATTTCATTTTCCACCTAGGGGTTTATATATTAATACTTCTGGTATTGCACTGTAGTTTTAGACATACTTAATTCCAGCACAGAAACAATAAAAAAAGATCTTATCTAGCTATCTAATAAATTTAGAAGATATCTCTTATGAAATAGTTGAAGATTCACCCTACTTGATTGCCAAGTCTTCTCAATTTTTTCTTTCAAAAAGCTTTTCAACTTTAGCTTTTTCATTTTTACTCTTAGTGTGCCTTTATTATCTTGTTATGCCTAAACTTTAGCAATAGTGTCTGTTCTGCTTGCCTCTCTGCCACCCGATCCTAAACAAAGCCACTGGACTGATCTCAAATTTTAGATCAATTGTATCACTCTTCTGCTCCAGAATCTTCCCGGGGAGACTCAGAACCATACAGTAAAATTTTGGGGCTGGGGGGAGATTGGACAGCCTATCTTGGTGTCCCTAAGGATCAGTGGGGCATTGTGGTCAGTTGTACTCCTTCACCCCTTACCACATTTTGCACTTGTTTTGTTGATATGTATTTTTTTCTTTCTCTGTTTTTCTTTTCAGATATTGAAGAGATAGAGGGAACATTTTGAATAGTAAAGCTAAAGAGGTTATTTTGGATTTAGTTTCTATTGCCTTGAGTCAGGATTGTAATTTAGTAGAGTTATATGTACTTTGTTGCATTTGTAATGGCTAAGTTTTAAAATTACTTTCTTTTTGAGACACAGTCTTGCTCTATCACCCAGGCTGGAGTTCAGTGGTGTAATCGTGGCTCACTGCAACCTCTGTCTCCCGGGTTCAAGCAATTCTGCTGCAGCCTCCTGAATAGCTGAGATTACAGGCTCCTACCACCATGCCTGGCTAATTTTTGTATTTTTAGTAGAGATGGGGTTTCACCATGTTGACCAACTGATCTCAAACTCCTGACCTTGTGATCCACCTGCCTTGGCCTCCCAAAGTGCTGGGATTATAGGTGTGAGCCACCGTGCTCAGAATAAAATTACTTTCTTTTAAACTAATTTTTAAAAATTAGAATGTTAGTATGTTTTACAGTCTCAGCTTGTGCAGTAAATGATTATTATCAATTGTAGACTGCATATAAAAGATGCATTGAGTGTTACCAGTTTTTGGTAATAATTTCTTTCTACATAATGGAAAGAGAATGTTCTAATAGCAAGGGAAGAAACATTACAATTTATAATAACATTTAGCTACCTAGCATTTGAGCTTGTGGGCATGGCTTTGTCCACATAATTTCTGTGAGACTTATTCAAGAGCTAAAGTATAAAAAGGCCTTTAATTGTCATTCGTGAAAATCAGGAGTGATTAGTATAAGTTTGTTTTATTTAGAACTTTCGGTGGTGGACAGAAGAGAAAATCCATATGCAATTTTATTGCACTTACCTTTGTCAGTATTTTGCAGGTCAGGAGTCTACCATTGTTTAGACTAAAAGATATCCAGTTGTAGAGATGGGGTTAACTTTTTTCCCCTAATATACTTATTATTGTTAATACTGCTGTTTAACACCTATTCCAAAATTTAGTGATGTGAAACACTCTTTTTATTATACACATCGATTCTGCAATTTGTGCTCTCTGAAAGGGCACTGTCGGGATGGATTTTCTCAGCCCTGTGGTGACTGGGATCTCATTTGGGAAGACTGGAAAGTTGAGATGGACACATTTGACTCCTGGGGACCAAAATAATTAGATGGCTTGTTAACCGACATGTCTGGTACCTAGACTAGGACTGTTGATCAGAGTGCGTATATGTAGCCTTGCTTCTGTATAACCTGGTGGCCTCAAGTGTTACAGTGAACAAGGACAAACCTGCTTTTTTTTTGACAAAGCCTTGAAAGCTGAGCATTGTCATTTCCACAGCATTCTGTTGGTTATAAGTGCACACCTCTTGCTGAGGAAGTTGACAAGGTTTTTGGAAGAGCGTGTGGTGCAGAGATACTGCTGTGACCAACTTTGGAAAAGACATTCTGTCACAATATTTAAGTCTAACAGTTGTCACTGTTGTTTGTTTTGAATCTGTATTTTATAACATTAGAGATAAAAGATCAGGAATCCTTTTTTCTTTTTTTTGAGACAGGGTCTCACCCAGGCTGTAGTGTGTTGGCATGATCATGGCTCACTGCCGCTGCAGCCTCCTCAACTCAGGTGGTCCTCCCACCTCAGCATCCTGAGTAGCTGGGACCTCAGGCATGTGCCACCATGCCTGGCTAATTTTTTGTAGAGACTGGGTCTCCTTATGTTGCCTAGGCTAGGAATTCTTTATCTTATTCTAGGACTTTGAGGAGGGGTCTGTAAACTGAAAGTTGACAGCATTATTTTAGAAAGTATTTTTAAATATATTTTTCTATTAATTTGAAAATTAAATTTTTAAAACTTTTTTTTTTTTTTTTTTAAACAGGGATGAGATCTCACTATGTTGCCCAGGCTGGTTTCAAACTCCTCAGTTCAAGTGATCCTCCTGCCTTGGCCTCCCAAAGTGCTAGGATTACAGGTGTGAGCCACTGTACCCGGCCAAAACTTTTTTTTTTAAGTCAAAATTGCTTAGGAATTTGCTTCTCATCCTTTACTTTAAATAAGTACAGGGTGCTCGCTTTGGTAGCACTAAAATTGGAATGATACAGAGATCAGCGTGGCCCCTGTGCAAAGACGACATGCAAATTTGTGAAGTGTTCCATGTTTTAAAAAAATAATCAAATTAAAAAAACCCAAAAGTGTAGGGTATTGTGGATTGCTAGCGTATCCATTTAGATTATGTGCAATTTTAATTATTGCTACATGTGAAAACCATATTAAATAGTTTCCTATTGAGAGGAATCAATTAAAATTTGCCATGCCATATTTATGGAGGTTATAGTTTAAAAAATTCCTACACACATACAGACAAGAGAAATTATAAGAAGAAAAAGAAAGTAGGATAAACCTTGTGTGTTGATCTTACTTTTAAGAATGAATGTGCAAGGAAACACAAGTCATGTTTTTCTTACCTGGCAAGGGTCTTGTTAATGGAAAGCAAGAATGGTCTTGTTAATGGAAGCCAGAAAAGCTGAAGAAACCGTTTGTATGTACCTAGCCGGAAAACATTGGAGTTTGGGAATCCTTTTTGATAAGAAAGTGGCTTAATTTGAAAAGACTGGGAACCTTACCTAAATTTGAATTAAAGCCTTATCTTAGAAAATCTTGCAAGCAAAATAAGTGATATGATTGGAGAGGCCTTGGTGAAGTTCTCCAAACTCTGGTAAGTTTGTGGTTGTGTGCAGGGGAACAGTGAAGGCTTCCTACATATGATATTACTCCTTAGAATTGTTGTTGTTGTTTTTTTTCCTTGTAGTCTCTCAAATCAAGTTCTTAAAGGAATTGGCAACAGTGCCATTTAGCATGTATAGCATGTAACGAAACATTTTTTTCTTTTATTTTTTGAGACAGAGTCTTGCGCTGTCGTTCAGTCTGGAGTGCAGTGGCACGATCTTAGCTCACTGCAGTCTCGGCTTCCCAGGTTCAAGCTATTCTCCTATCTTAGCCTCCCGAATAGCTGGGACTACAGGTACATACCTCCATGCCCTGCTAAGTTTTGTATTTTTAGTAGAGACAAGGTTTCACCATGTTGGCCAGGCTGGTCTTGAACTCCTGAACTCAGGTAATCTGCCCACCTTGGCCTCGCAGAATATTGGGATTATAGGCATGAGCCACTGTGCCTGGCCCAAATGAAATTCTGATGTATCTTAGTGAAGCTAGCTTTAAGAGCATGCTGATGCCATCAAAGAATTCTTGTTTTGTGAATGCATTTTGGAAAGTGGAAAGACCATTGAGATATAAAACAGTGAAAAGTGGCTTGCCAGCAAAACTGATTGAGTACCTGGCAGCACATCTGGTTTTGCTGCTTTGGTGAAGGAAGAAGATCCACAAGTTGCTATGAATCATTGCTTTTACATTGGCATCAAAGCCTCTGCCAAAGATCGTGAAAGAAGTCTTGTCGAAGGTCTCTAAAGTCACACTTGAACCTAGCCAGGGCTTTGAATCACTGCCTTGTCAAGAATGTCTCTTGAGAAATGGGAGATGAATATGAGATTATTTTCTATTGCAGAGAAGTTCATTGATTCTGTAAAGAACAAGTCTCAAAGCACTGGGAATTCTGGTTCTATTTGCTGCTACACAACTTCATGAATCAGGGTTTTCAGAACACTTGGGCAATCTATTGGATTGTTAAAACCACTGTGATGGCTGGGAGCGGTGGCTCACACCTGTAATCCCAGCACTTTGGGAGGCTGAGGTGGGCAGATCACAAGGTCAGGAGTTCGAGACCAGCCTGACCAACATGGTGAAGCCCTGTCTCTACTAAAAGTATAAAAAATACAAAAATTAGCCTGGCGTGCCTGCAATCCCAGCTACTCAAAAGGCTGAGGCAGGAGATCACTTGAACGCAGGAGGCGGAGGTTGCAGTGAGCTGAGATTGTACCACTGCACTCCAGCCTAGGCGACAGAGTGAGACACTGTCTCAAAAAAAAAAAAACAGAAACAAAAACACAAACCATACTATTCTAGCTCTTTATTCAAGAGAAACAGTAGCAGCTTAATAACTGAAATAGACTTTTGTGAAATCTATTTTTATTTTTATTTATTTATTTTTTTCTTTTCTTTTCTTTTCTTGGTTCCACATCCTGGCTGCATATTTTTCCCCACCAATGTCTGTTCCTGCTGATTACCCCCTCCCCCAGGGCCCTGGCCCACCTGTGGCTGTCAGTGGGCCCGACTCTGTAGGGCCTTTAGGAGGGCAGTTAGCACCTGGCTCCCCACTGCTGTGAGCCTGTCAGAGGGGCTGCTCTCAGAAGGACGCATCCTGGGGACCTCGGTTCTGGCCCCTGCGTGGTGGATGACCCATGTGTTCACTGAGTGAGCCAATAAATCTGTATCTGAATTAAAAAAAAAAAAAAATTAAAAATTAGTCACCATGCCTGACTATTTTTAAAACTTTTTGTAGAGACAGGATCCCATTGTGTTGCCCAGGCTGATCTCAAATTCCTGGGCTCAAGTGATCCTCCCACCTCAGCCTCCCAAAGTGTTGGGATTGCAGGAATGGGCTACCACACCTGACCTAGAATTATTTTTGCTATCTTCTTGTGATTTTATCTCATGCTTCCCCCTCCCACTTCTTTTCTGACTTGTATAATAATACTTGAATTTTTCTTATTTCTTTTTTCTACCTGGACTTACGGTTTGAAAATGATTTATACTCTTTCTTTTTTTTTTTTGAGATGGAGTTTTGCTTGTGTTACCCAGGCTGGAGTGCAATGGCGCGATCTCGGCTCACTGCAACCTCTGCCTCCCGGATTCAGGCAATTCTCCTGCCTCAGCCTCCTGAGTAACTGGGATTACAGGAACGCGCCACCATGCCCAGCTAATTTTTTGTATTTTTAGTAGAGACGGGGTTTCACCATGTTGACCAGGATGGTCTCGATCTCTTGACCTTGTGATCCACCCGCCTCGGCCTCCCAAAGTGCTGGGATTACAGGCGTGAGCCACCGCGCCCAGCCCGATTTATACTCTTTCTAATTCAGTAGTTACACTTACATTTTTACATACATATTTGACTTAAATATTTGAGTCCTCCCAGCTTCTGCCAGAGTAGTACAAGGACTTTAGAACACTTTACCTCAGATCTCTCCCTCCTGCTATTTCTATTATTTTAGCTCTACCTTGTTTTCACTTAACTACTCCACTCCCTACCCCAACTTCATGTATTTTAGTTCCTTTACAGTCAGGGCTTGTTTGGATTGACTTATATGACTTTGCTTTTTTGTATATACTCCTTATTTAGGTGTATCTTTTAGTAATTCAGCAACAATATGTGAATGGCAAATTTTATCAGTTGTTGCCTGAAAATTAAAAAATTTTTTTATTTTGCCCTCACTTAAAAAATATAATTTGGCTTGATATAGAATTAGAAGGTTTTTTTGTTGTTTGTGTTTTGTTTTTTTGGTACTTTGAAGATTTCTCCATGGTTCTCTGGCTTTGGTTGTTGCTGATGTGATATCAGCCATCAGTGTAATTGTCTTGCCTTTCTAGGGTAATATTTTCTCTCTGTGTGTGATTTTAAGGTTTTCTCTTTGCTTTTGTTCTACACACTATGCACAACACAAGCCCAGGACATATAACAAGCTTCCTTACTGCCTCCCCAGGCCAGGCCAGTTGATAGTTTTCCTAGTCTTGTTTTCACTGACATGGTAGCTGTTCCTAGGGCCCTGGACTCTGCAGGAGGCTAATTCCACACCTCAAATATATACACTTAAGGGTTCATCTTCTGTTTTTGAATGGGAGTTTAGAACCCTAGCTCCTAGGGTCTATATCCAAATTTCAAATCCTCCTGGACATTATACATCAGACCGTTGCATTCTTTTGGCTTTCATTTGTTCCTGGCACCTGGTGTCTTAGTCCATTTGGGCTGTTCCAACAAAACACCTTGGACTGGGTAGCTTATAGGCAACAGAAATTTGGGGTCAAGATCAAGGCGCCAGCAGATTGGGTGTCTGCTGAGGGCTTGCTCTCTGCTTCATAGATGGAGCCTTCTAATGGTGGCCTCACATGGCAGAAGGGACAAACAGGCTCATGTAGGCCTCCTTTACAAGGCACTAATCTCATTCATGAGAATGCCACCCTCTGAATTTAATCACCCCCAAAAGGCCCCACCCCTTAATAAAACCATAGTACTTGGGGATTTTCCTTTCTGACTTTTCAAATGTACTATTTAAAATGTGTTTAATGAGAGAAATAAAGAAAATGAGACAGTTTTGAAAAGATGAGTCTGCCTGTAATCCCAGCTATTCAGGAGGCTGAGGCAGGAGAATTGCCTGAACCCAGGAGGCGGAGGTTGCGGTGAGCCGAGATCACGCCATTGCACTCCAGCCTGGGTAACAAGAGCGAAACTCCGTCTCAAAAAAAAAAAAGAAAGAAACATGGAGAATTTATTTCTCCATTTCATGAGATTTCTAGAGCATTAGTGTAAATGTCAGTTGAAGTGTATAATATGTCCATAGCTCTAAGTTCTCATTGATTGACTGATTGTCTGCTTTATTCCATAAAAAGATTTAAAGTATATGCAAGGGCCCAAGTATTTCATTCATAAAGGATATATACATATGTATGTATATATCTATATTGCTACTGTTATGTTATATATCATATAAGCACTCCTGTATAAAAAAATAAAGCCTAGCACTTTGGGAGGCCGAAGGGGGTGGATCACCTGAGGTCAGGAGTTCAAGACCAGCCTGGCCATCATGGTGAAACCCCATCTTTAAAAAAAAAAAAAAAATTAAAAAAAGAAAAAATAATAAAATAAAACAAGCCACAAAACTCATACTTTCTATTTATTAAAAGTATCAATCCCTGGACCAGTGGATCACTGGACTGATATATAACAATCAATATACATAGAGATACACATAGATCTCTCTCTCTCTCTCTCTGCTCTCTCTATATCTATATATCCCTTATGAAATTATGTACTTGGGCCCCTGTTTCATGTTTAATTTGAGGAATTTGTTGGAGCCTGAGACTATTCTAGGTATGTTCAGATAATGTAAAGATTTTAGAAAGATTATTTAATACTTCTATAATCTTTCTGTAGAAAGATTCTTTGCCATGATCTAAGGTAGTGGTTTTGAAAGTGTGGTTCCTGAGTCTTCAGCATTAGCACCACCTGGGATCATACAGTGTGTACTGTTCATAAGTCATTGTTAGGCTTTTTTCTTTGTTAGGATTTTTCAGTTAAGGTTTGATAAAATATTTGAACTCATAGGTGGTCCATTGATTGATACTTTTAATAAATAGAAAGTATGAGTTTTGTGGCTTGCTTTTTTTTTATATAGGCGTGCGTATTAATTCCATAGTGTAATATGCTAAATACTCTAATAAAAATGATGTATGTGTTTGTGTATTTATGCTTCCCTTATACTTGAGCATCGTTCATTTTTAAAGGAATATTTTTAAAAGTTAAATGTTAGATATGGAATTAAATATTTTATATCTTTAATTATCTTATTTTAAAAATAATCTGCCTACCCTAAGCTCAGAAGAGAAATGATAATATTAGTTAGCCTCATGGTTTTAAAACATAATTAACATTGTTACACTTCCTTCCAGACAGAAAATGCATGCTTCCTTGGTAAATGTAGTATCCTTTTGTTCATGAAGAATGTCATTAAGTAGTGCCAAACTATTTAGGGTGCTAAAATAAAAATATTTACAACTCAAAAATAATTTAAAACTATTCTTAGAAGGATGTTCCATTTTTTTTCTATTACTTAAATCATATAAAAATGTTTAGAAATGCAAACTGCTTGACGTTTTGGGATTCAGAGACTTTGATGATCATTTACAAAAGTTTCTGCCAAAGATGGCCAGGTGTGATGGCTCATGCCTGTAATCCCAGCACTTTGGGAGGCCAAGGCGGGTGGATCATATGAGGTCAGGAGTTCGAGACCAGCCTTGCCAATATGACAAAAACCTGTCTCTACTAAAAATACACAAATTAGCCAGGCATGGTGGCGCATGCCTATAATCTCAACTACTTGGGAGGCTGAGGCAGGAGAATCGCTTGAACCTGGGAGGCGGAGGTTGCAGTGAGCCAAGATGTGCCATTGCACTCCAGCCTGGGCAACAGAGCACTAGTCTAAAAAAAAAGTTTCTGCCAAAGAACTGAATATGCAAAATGAATGACGGAGTAGTTAGTACCATTGTAAAGACATTAAAGACTCATTTTCTACCAGGTTCTTAAGTATTTAAACAAAGCCCCATACAGCGCCTTGAATATAGGAGTGTTCAGCAATTGTTGGTTGAGTTTAAGTGACCAAGTTATTTTTGACCCTAAGTCTATTAGCATAATGTTGTCTTTTTCAATTAATGATTAAGCTACCGTTAGATATGTTAGGTATAATGAGCTGGTCCTCAGTGTCCTTGAGAGTAAAATCAGAGGAGGATAAGGAAAATGTTAAAGGAAATAGTTAACATTCTACAAAAATATGGCTAACACCAGTCTACAGACTGGAAGAATTCAAGAAAAGGTGATTGCCTAATAGATTTAAAAATGAATATTCATGGCTGGGCGCCGGGGCTTACAGCTGTAATCCCAGCACTTTGGGAGGGTGAGGGTGGATCACCAGGTCAAGAGATCCTGACCGACTTGGTGAAACGCTGCCTCTACTAAAAATACAAAAATTAGCTGGGTGTGGTGGCAGGCACCTGTAATCCCAGCTACTTGGGAGGCTGAGGCAGGAGAATCGCTTGAACCAGGGAGGCAGAGGTTGCAGTGAGCTGAGATTGTGCCACTGTACTCCAGTCTGGGTAACAGTGAGACTCAGTCTTAAAAAAAAATAAATATTCACAAAAAAGAAACCACATTAAAAAATAGGCATGGTACTTGGAAATATTTTTTGGCTGGGTGTGGTGGCTCATGCCTGTAATCCCAGCACTTTGGGAGCACTTAGGGTGGATCACCTAAGGTCAGGAGTTCAAGATCAGCTTGGACAACATGGTGAAACCCCGTTTCTACTAAAAATACAAAACTTAACTAAGTAAGCGTGGTGGCATACGCCTGTAATCCCAGCTGCTGGGGAGGCTGAGGCAGGAGAATTGTTTGTATGTGGGAGACGGAGGTTGCAGTGAGCCGAGATTGTGCCACTGTGTTTCAGCCGGGGCGACAGAGTGAGACTCTGTCTCAAAAAAGAAAAGAAAAGAAAAAGCATTTTTCCAAAGAAGATATACAAATCTCCCTTAAGTACATGAAAAGATGCTCAACGTCATTAATTATTAGAAAAAGAAATACAAATCAAAGCCACAAGGTACCACTTCACACCCACTAGAGTGGTAATAACAAAAGGGAAATAACAATTATTGGTGAGGATATAGAGATATTGGACCCCTCATCCATTGCTGGTGGGAATGTAAAATGGTACAGCCACTGTAGAAAACATTTTGGTGTTTCCTCAGAAAGTTGCCATATGACCCAGCAGTTCCACTTCTAGGTGTATACCCAAGAGAATCGAAACAGATGTTGAAACAAAAATGTACGTGAGTGTTTCTAGTTTCACAATAACAAAAAATTAGAAATAACTGTTATGTCCATCAGCTGATGAATAGATAAACAAAATGTGCTATATCCATATAAGGGAATATTATTCAGTCATATAAAGGAGTGAAGTACTGATACTTGCCATACATGGATGAACCTTGAAAAAAGCTATATTTGTATAATTTCATTTATATGAAATGTCCAGAGTAGGCAAATCCATACACATAGCAGATTATTGGTTGCCAGGGGCTGGGATAAAGAGAGAATGGGGAGTTGTTGACTAATGGATATGCTATTTCTTTTTGGGTTGATAAAAATATTCTGGAATTATGTAATTGTGATTGTTACACAACATTGGGAATATATTGGAAGTCACTGAATTTCATACTTGAAAATGGTGAAGTGTATGTTATATGAATTTTACCTCAAAAAATAAAAAGAATACTCAGTAAGGTTATAATTGTTTTAACTTTTTTTTTAAGTTTAAAACATTTAAAAAATGTTTCTTAATTTATTTTTTTATTGCATTTTAGGTTTTGGGGTACATGTGCAGAACGTGCAAGATAGTTGCATAGGTACACACATGGCAGTGTGTTTTGCCGCCTTCCTCCCCTTCACCCACAATTGGCATTTCTCCCCAGGCTATACCTCCCCAGCTCCCCCCCGGCTGTCCCTCCCCTGTTCCCCCCAATAGACCCCAGTGTGTAGTACCCGCTTCCCTGTGTCCATGTGTTTTCATTTTTTCTCACCCGCCTATGAGTGAGAATATGCAGTATTTCATTTTCTGTTCATGTGTCAGTTTGCTGAGAATGATGTTCTCCAGATTCATCCATGTCCCTACAAAGGACATGAACTCATCATTTTTGATTGCTGCATAATATTCCATGGTGTGTATGTCCACATTTTCCCAGTGCAGTTTATCATCGATGGGCATTTCGGTTGGTTCCAGGTCTTTGCTATTGTAAACAGTGCTGCAGTGAACATTCGTGTGCATGTGTCCTTATAGTAGAACAATTTATAGTCCTTTGGATATATACCCAGTAATGGGTTTGCTGGGTCAAATGGAATTTCTATTTCTAACGCCTTGAGGAATCGTGACACTGTCTTCCACAATGGTTGAACTAATTTACACTCCCACCAGCAGTGTAGAAGTGTTCCTATTTCTCCACATCCTCTCCAGCATCTGTTGTCTCCAGATTTTTTAATGATCGTCATTCTAACTGGTGTGAGATGCATTTGATTTGCATTTCTCTAATGACCAGTGATGATGAGCATTTTTTCATATGTTTGTTGGCCTCATGTATGTCTTCTTTTGTAAAGTGTCTGTTCATATCCTTTGCCTATTTTTGAATGTGCTTGTTTTTTTCCTGTAAATCTGTTTGAGTTCTTTGTAAATTCTGGATATCAGCCCTTTGTCAGATGGGTAAACTGCAAAAATTTTTTCCCATTCTGTTGGTTGCCGATTCACTCTAGTGACTGTTTCTTTTGCTGTGCAGAAGCTGTGGAGTTTGATTAGGTCCCATTTGTCTATTTTGGCTTTTGTTGCCAATGCTTTTGGTGTTTTGTTCATGAAGTCCTTGCCTACTCCTATGTCCTGAATGGTTTGGCCTAGATTTTCTTCTAGGGTTTTTTTGGCTTTAGGTCTTATGTTTAAGTCTTTAATCCATCTGGAGTTAATTTTAGTGTAAGGTGTCAGAAAGGGGTCTAGTTTCTGCTTTCTGCACATGGCTAGCCAGTTTTCCCAACACCATTTATTAAACAGGGAATTCATTCCCCATGGCTTGTTTTTGTCAGGTTTATCAAAGATTGTATAGTTGTAGATATGTTGTGTTGCCTCCGAGCCTCTGTTCTGTTCCATTGGTCTATATCTCTGTTTTGGTACCAGTACCATGCTGTTTTGATTACTGTTACCTTGTAGTATAGTTTGAAGTCTGGTAGTGTGATGCCTCCCGCTGTGTTCTTCTTGCTTAGAATTGACTTGGCTATGCGGGCTCTCTTTTGGTTCCATATGAAGTTCATGGTGGTTTTTTCCAGTTCTGTGAAGAATTTCAATGGTAGCTTGATAGGGATAGCGTTGATTCTGTAAACTACAATACAGCCATTTTCACGATATTGATTCTTCCTAACCATGAACATGGAATGTTTCTCCATCTGTTTGTGTCCTCTCTTATTTCGTTGAGCAGTGGTTTGTAGTTTTCCTTGAAGAGGTCCCTTACGTTCCTTGTAAGTTGTATTCCTAGGTATTTTATTCTTTTTGTAGCAATTGTGAATGGCAGTTTGTTCTTGATTTAGCTCTCTTTAAGTCTGTTATTGGTGTAGTGGAATGCCTGTGATTTTTGCACATTGATTTTATATCCTGAGACTTTGCTGAAGTTGCTTATCAGTTTCAGGAGTTTTTGGGCTGAGGCGATGGGGTCTTCTAGGTATACTATCATGTAGTCTGCAAATAGAGACAATTTGGCTTCCACCTTTCCTATGTGAATACTCTTTATTTCTTTTTCTTGCCTGATTGCTCTGGCTAGAAATTCCAGTACTATGTTGAATAGGAGTGGTGAGAGAGGGCATCCTTGTCTAGTGCCAGATTTCAAAGGGAATGCTTCCAGTTTTTGCCCATTCAGTATGATACTGACTGCTGGTTGTTGTAAATAGCTTTTATTACTTTGAGATACGTTCCATCAATACCGAGTTTATTGAGGGTTTTTAGCATAAAGGGCTGTTGAATTTGTCAAATGCCTTCTCTGCATCTATTGAGATAATCATGTGGTTTTTGTTTTTGGTTCTGTTTATGTGGGGAATTATGTTTATAGACTTGTGTATGTTGAACCAGCCTTGCATACCCGGGATGAATCCTACTTGATCGTGGTGGATAAGTTTTTTGATGTGCTGTTGCAATCGGTTTGCCAGTATTTTATTGAAGATTTTTGCATCTATGTTCATCATGGATATTGGCCTGAAGTTTTCTTTTCATGTTGAGTCTCTGCTGGGTTTTGGTATCAGGATGATGTTGGTCTCATAAAATGATTTGGGAAGGATTCCCTCTTTTTGGATTATTTGGAATAGTTTCAGAAGGAATGGTACCAGCTCCTCTTTGTGTGTCTGGTAGAATTCGGCTGTGAACCCATCTGGACCCAGGCTTTTTTTGTGTGGTAGGCTCTTAATTGCTGCCTCGACTTCAGACCTTGTTATTGGTCTATTCATATTTTCGGCTTTCTCCTGGTTTAGGCTTGGGAGGACACAGGTGTCCAGGAATTTATTCATTTCTTCCAGGTTTACTAGTTTATGTGCATAGAGTTGTTTATAGTATTCTCTGATGATGGTTTGAATTTCTGTGGAATCTGTGGTGATTTCCCCTTTATTGTTTTTTATTGCATCTATTTGGTTGTTCTCTCTTTTCTTTTTTATTAATCTGGCTAGTGGTCTGTCTATTTTGTTGATCTTTTCAAAAAACCAGCTCTTGGATTTATTGATTTTTTGAAGGGTTTTTTGTGTCTCTATCTCCTTCAGTTCTGCCCTGATCTTAGTTATTTCTTGTCTTCTGCTAGGTTTTTGTGTTTTTTTGATCTTGCTCCTCTAGCTCTTTCAATTTGGATGATAGGGTGTCAATTTTGGATCTCTCCACTCTTCTCATATGGGCACTTATTGCTATATATTTTCCTCTGGAGTCTGCTTTAAATGTGTCCCAGAGATTCTGGTATGTTGTGTCTTCATTCTCATTGGTTTGAAGAACTTCTTTATTTCTGCCTTCATTTCATTGTTTATCCAGTCAACATTCAAGAGTCAGTTGTTCAGTTTCCATGAAGCTGTGCGGTTCTGAGTTAGTTTCTGAATTCTGAGTTCTAACTTGATTGCACTATGGTCTGAGAGACTGTTATGATTTCAGTTGTTTTGCATTTGCTGAGGAGTACATTACTTCCAATTATGTGGTCAATTTTAGAGTAGATGTGATGTGGTGCCAAGAAGAATGTATATTCTGTGGATTTGGGGTGGAGAGTTCTGTAAATGCCTATCAGGTTTGCTTGTTCCAGGTCTGAGTCAAGCCCTGGATATCCTTGTTAATTTTCTGTCTGGTTGATCTGTCTAATATTGACAATGGAGTGTTAAAGTCTCCCACTATTATTGTGTGGGAGTCTAAGTCTCTTTGTAAGTCGCTAAGAACTTGCCTTATATATTTGGGTGCTTCTGTATTGGGTCCATATATATTTAGGATCGTTAGCTCTTCTTGTATCGATCCTTTTACCATTATGTAATGCCCTTCTTTGTCTCTTTTGATCTTTGTTGCTTTAAAGTCTATTTTATCAGAGATGAGAATTGCAACTCCTGCTGTTTTTTGCTCTCCATTTGCTTGTTAAATCTTCCTCCATCCCTTTATTTTGAGCCTTTGTGTATCCTTGCATGTGAGATGGGTTTCCTGGATACAGCACACTGATCGGTTTTGGATTTTTATCCAATTTGCCAGTTTGTGTCTTTTGATTGGTGCATTTAGTCCATTTACATTTAGGGTTAATATTGTTATGTGTGAATTTGGTACTGCCATTTTGATGCTAGCCGGCTGTTTTGCCCATTAGTTGATGCAGATTCTTTATTTTGTTGATGCTCTTTAGCATTTGGTATGTTTTTAGAATGGCTGGTACTGATTGTTCCGTTCTATGTGTAGTGCCTCTTTCAGGAGCTCTTGTAAAGCAGGCCTGGTGGTGACAAAATCTCTGAGTACTTGCTTGTTTGCAAAGGATTTTATTTTTCCTTCACTTATGAAGCTCAGTTTGGCTGGATCTGAAATTCTGGGTTGAAAGTTCTTTTCTTTAAGGATGTTGAATATTGGCCCCCACTCTCTTCTGGCTTGTAGAGTTTCTGCTGAGAGATCTGCTGTGAGTCTGATGGGCTTCCCTTTGTGGGTGACCCGACCTTTCTCTCTGGCTGCCCTTAGCATTTTCTCCTTCATTTCAACCCTGGTGAATCTGACAATTATGTGCCTTGGGGTTGCTCTTCTTGAGGAATATCTTTGTGGTGTTCTCTGTATTTCCTGGACTTGAGTATTGGCCTGCCTTGCTAGGTTGGGGAAATTTTCCTGTATAATATCCTGAAGAGTATTTTCCAGCTTGGATTAATTCTCTTTGTCACATTCTGGTATACCTATCAAACGTAGGTTAGGTCTCTTCACATAGTCCCACATTTCTTGGAGACTTTGTTCATTCCTTTTTGCGCTTTTTTCTCTAATCTTGGTTTCTCGTTTTATTTCATTGAGTTGATCTTCGACTTCTGATATTCTTTCTTCTGCTTGGTCAATTCGGCTGTTGAAACTTGTGCATGCTTCACGAAGTTCTCGTGTTGTGTTTTTCAGCTCCTTCAATTCATTCATATGCCTCTCTAAGTTGTCCATTCTTGTTATCATTTCCTCGAATCTTTTTTCAAGGTTCTTGGTTTCTTTGCATTGATTTAGAACATGTTCTTTTAGCTCATGGAAGTTTCTCATTATCCACCTTCTGAAGTCTAATTCTGTCATTTCGTCACAGTCATTCTCCGTCCAGCTTTGTTCCCTTGCTGGTGAGGAGTTTTGGTCCTTTGTTAGAGGCGAGGTGTTTTGGTTTTGGGTGTTTTCCTCCTTTTTGCGCTGGTTTCTTCCCATCTTTGTGGATTTATCCACCTGTCGTCTCAGTAGTTGCTGACTTTTCGATTTGGTCTCTGAGTGGACACCCAGATTGTTGATGATGAAGTATTTCTGTGACTTAGTTTTCCTTCTACCAGTCTAGCCCCTCTGCTGTACGACTGCTGAGGTCCACTCCAGGCCCTGCTTGTCTGGGGTATAGCTGTAGCAGCTGCGTAACAGTGAGGGATGGGACCAGTTTCTTCTTCTGCTATCTTTGTCCCAGAATGATGCGCACCAAATGTCAGTCTAATCAGTCCTTTTTGAGGTGACTCTTTGGATATACAGGGGTCAGGGAGCTGCTTGAGGAGACGGTCTGTACTTTATAGGAGCTCAAGTGCTGAGCTGTGAGCTCCGTTGTTCATTCAGAGCTGTTAGGCAGGTGTGTTTAGGTCTGCTGCAGCAGAACTTATAAAACCCCTTTTTTTACTCAGATGCTCTGTCTCAGGGAGTTAGGGCTTTCTTTATGAGTATCCATTGCACTGTCCTGCCCAGCTAGGAGGCAGTCTAGTCACTATTTGCCTGCCGAGGCTCCGCCCTGCTATCGCGGGGTCTGCCCTGTTGCTGTGGGCTCTGCCCTGCTGCTGTGGATTCCACCCTGCTGCTGTGGGCTCCACCCTGTTGGCTGCGGGCTCCGCCCTGTTGGCACAGTCTCTCTGTTATGGCGGGTTGCCTCAGCAATGGCAGGCTGCGTCAGCAATGGGAATGTACCTCAGTAGGGGCAGGATGCCTCGGTAATGGTGGACGCCCCTCCCCCACCAAGCTGCACCATCCTGGATTCAGCTGTGCCTGCAGTGAAACTCTCAACCCCGAGCATTTCGAATCGCCATTTTGCTTGTCCCTGTGGGGTCGGACCCACTGAGCCTGATCACCTGGCTCCCTGCCTCAGAGCCCTTTTTTTCTTTCTCTTTTTTTTTTTTTCTTTTTTAAGTTGAACAGTTGACTCTCTCCCAGGTGTTTCAGTCACCCGCTGATAGGGCACTGGGATCTGTGTGATTTCCCTTGCAGCGACCCACTGCGCCAGCTCAAATGTCACTTCCTGGGAATCTCCTGGTCTGGCTCATTGTCCAAGTCCCGTTTATTCAGATGGATATGTTAATCTGTCCTCCCAAATCTCAGATTGCCGGTTTAACAGGCACCCAGACCAGTGCATTTTGTGCAGGGTGCTGCTGTGCTGCGGCGCTGGCCGATAAGGCCCCGCCAGCTGAAAGGAGTGCGCTGGCATCCCGTGTCTCTCCTACTCCTGGGAATTTCCCCATTCTGTGGGCAACAAAGATCCATCTGGAAATGCAGCTCAGACTCACCCTCTGCATCTTCACTGAGAGCTGCAATCCTGAGTTGTTCCTATCGTGCCATCTTTGACCAAAATTTTTTGTAGAGATGGCATCTTGCCATGTTGTCCAGGCTGGTCTTGAACTCCTGACCTCAAACAATCCTCCTGCCTCAACTTCCTAAATGCTAGGATTATAGGCATGAGTACCTGGCCTATAGTTATTTTCTTAGTAAGGTATTACTGAAGTAAAAAATTTAAAACCAAAGGGAACTTTATTTCAGTATTGTTTTGGGCTTAGAGAAATTACAAAAAATGTGTGTTGAAAATATATAGAAGCCAGTCTGGGCAACATAGCGAGACCTCATCTCTACAAAAAATGAAAAGATTAACCAGGAGTGGTAGTAGTCCTAGCTACTCAGGAGTATGAGACAAGAGAATCACTTGAGCCCAGGAATTTGAGGTTGCAGTGAGCCGTGATTGTGCCACTGCTTTTCAGCCTGGGCAATATAGTGAGACCCTGTCTCAAAAAAAAAAAACAAAAAGAAAAAGAAAAGAAAATATATAGATGTCAAATAAAAACTCTTTAGAGCAGACTTCAATAGAAAGTATGTCTGTTTTAGGCCTCATTCAGAGGAATTTTTTGTTTTTGTTTTGTTTTCTGAGATGGTGGTCTTGCTGTGTTGCCTAGGCTGGCCTTGAAATGCTGTGCCCAAGGTGATCCTCCCACCTCTGCCTCCCAAGTAGCTGGGTCTACAGGCATGCAACATCATACCTTCCTAGGAGTTTTGCTAGTTACAAAGAACCTGAGCATAAATTACCACAAGGCAATCCCATGTAGGGTATTTTATTGTGCCTTGTGTGTTGTTTTTTAACTGTGATGAGCAGTATGTCTCAAACTGTTTACATTTTCCCTGCCATCTTATTCTGAATCTGCTTAACTTCTTAATATTGTTTGTTTCACACATGCCTTTCCAACCTGAAACTTTAATTTTTGACTCCCTTTAGCTAACCTACTCCTTTAATGACACAGTTTCTAGCCATTGGATAAACATCCCGTTTATCCTGCTTCTCCGCACTCCTGCGGGCCTCCCTAGATCTTTTTATGTTTCAGCATGCCTGCTTCCTCTGCCTTGGAAACATGGACAGCAATAACCACAAAGACAAGAGTGAAGTGGGATGGGGAATAAGAATGAGAACTAATTAAGGCAAAGGCCCAGTCTTCTTGGGTGAAGTCTGTTGGAATGAGAAATTTTCCATAGCAGTTAGTATTATAGTTCCACAGAGGCCTGCTATTTCTTTTCTTTTCTTTTTTGAGACAAGTTTCGCTTTTATTGTCCAGTCTGGAGTGCAATGGTGTGATCTTGGCTTACCACAACCTCTGCCTCCTAGGTTCAAGTGATTCTCCTGCCTCAGCCTCCGAAGTGGCTGGGATTACAGGCATGTATCATCATGTCCCGCTAATTTTTTTAAATTGTATTTTTAGTAGAGACCCGGTTTCTCCATGTTGGTCAGGCTGGTTTTGAACTCCCACCTCAGCTGATCCGCCCACCTCAGCCTCCCAAAGTGCTGGGATTACAGGCGTGAGCCACTGTGCCGGGCTGAGATCTGCTATTTCTAAAGATCAAACATTATTTAATGTTGATTCAGTATCTTTATTTAATAAATTTACGTTTCTGTTCAACATAGAATATAGACTATCTTGAGGGTAGCGTTTCTTACCCAAACTATGTTTCGTAGGATATTAGTACCTTGAAATGCGAAAAGAAGCTCTTCTTTGGAAGAGAGAAGATTCTGTGGTCAAATATATTTAGCAAAGGTTGCTTACCTGTTCTTGGAGGTCCATAACACCTTAGCCTTTTAAGTGCTGTATGACATTCTCAGTCAAGAAACCTGTTTGATTCAGCATTTCCCAAAGCCTTATTTGAGCTCAGAACATTTTTTTACGGGGGAGCAGCATGTCTATTAATAGCCTACATAACATCATTTGGGGAGATACTGTCCTAGAGCATTGTAAATTTGTGTCACTGCAGTTAAAAAAAAAGAAGTAGTTACTTTTACCAGCTAGTACCAAAAACTACCTGAAGTTCATTGTAATCTATTTATTTATTTTTTGAGACAGAGTCTTGCTGTTTCACCCAGGCTGGAATGAAGTGGTGCAACCTTGGCTCACTGCAACCTGTGTCCCCCAGGTTCATGCAGTTCTCCTGCCTTAGCCTCCAGAGTAGCTTGGACTACAGATGCCCATGACTACACCTGACAATTTTGTATTTTTAGTAGAGATGGGGTTTTGTCATGTTGGCCAGGCTGGTCTCCAACTCCTGATCTCAGCCTCCCAAAGTGTTGGGATTACAGGCGTGAGCCACTGCGCCCAGCCCATTAAAATCTATTTAAGATGCATGTTAAATATATTTAGTTCATATATAAATTGTCCATGAAGGGTAGACCTCATTTTTTCCTTTTACTTACAAGTGTCATTGTTGTCTTCCAGTGATTTTTTTTTTCTTTTGCTATACAAAATTATTTCTTCAGGTTTGAATAAAGCACTAGGACATTCCTGGTTTTAATTGATAAGTAAGTTTGTCTACCTCTTTTCTTTTTTTTAATGAGGTGGAGTTTCACTCTTGTTACCCAGGCTGGAGTGCAATGGCTCGATCTTGGCTCACCGCAACCTATGCCTCCCGGGTTCAAGCGATTCTCCTACCTCAGCCTCCCAAATAGCTGGTACTACAAGCACACACCACCATGCCCCGCTAATTTTTGTATTTTTAGTAGAGACGGGTTTTCACCATGTTGACCAGGATGGTCCCGATTTGAACCTTGTGATCCACCCGCCTCATCCTCCCAAAGTGCTGGGATTACAGGCGTGAGCTACCATGCCCAGCCTGTCTACCTCTTTTAAACATGTAGTATGTAAGAGTACATTTGTTGATCCTTGTATAAAATGTAGGACTTAGATAATTCAAATACCCCTTTGAAATCCAAATGTCTTAAGGCAAGCTCTTCTTTAAGAAAGTGATTAGCTTTAAATGTTGAAGGTATAATTAATAAATAATCACAATTTATTATTTTGTTAACCCCTCTCTACAGAAAATATCTGACATTCAGTGTCTAGCCATTCTTTTTTTTTCTTTTTGAAGATGGTAAAACCCAGTCTAGCCATTCTTAACATAGAAATATGTAGACATTGATATTTTAAATCACGGTATATTCCTAAGAAATCTATTGTAGGTATCATTTCTCTTTTCATTAGGTTTAATTAGTGTAGAATTCTGGCTTTTTCATGTACTTGAATTTTTTTCTCTATAAAATAACTCATTTATTACATTGCTTTTCTTGCTTTTGAGAACTTTATAGTTAATGGATGTTTCTAATATTCATAAAGGACTGTAAGCTCTTACAGACAATATAAGATTAGATCAGTTGTGGCTAAGCCTTCTGCCCCTTTTGTTGTTTTTTTACATGCAATACATGAATCCAATGAGGAAATGAAGTCTGTAGCCTTGTAGATTAGATTCCCCTTGTGTCTTCTGGGAGTGCCATGGTCTGAATGTTTGTGTCCCTCCAAAATTAATTTGTTGATATCTTAAGCCTTCAAGGTGATGATATTAGGAGGTGAAGCCTTTGGGAGATGATTAAGTCACTACAGCTGCACACTCATGAATGAGATTAGTGCCCTTATGAACAGAACCACAGAAAGACCCCTTTCCCCTTCCACCATGTGAGGTTACAGTAAGAAGATAGTGGTCTCAGGAAGTGGGCCCTTACCAGACACCGAATCTGTCGGTGTCTTGATCTTGGACTTCCTTGTCTACAGAAATGTGAGAAATAAATTTCTTTTCTTTATAAGCCAACCCTTCTATGATAATTTGCTATAGCAGCCCAAACAGACTGAGACAAGGGGTATTTTTATATTTCCATTTAGGCTTGCTATGTCTTTTGATTGATGATCCCAGGTTCTTTCATAGTTGTTTCTATGTGGTTGGCTCCTGATCCTTTAGACAAGTCAGCCAATTCTGGCAGTGATAGAACGTAGTGGTTTCAGAGCCTCTCCCAGATAAGACAAAAATGATTCCCGGGTGAGTTGCTGAAGATCCAGAACAGATCTTTTCTCACAGGGGTCTTGACTCTTTGACAAAGCATGAAGTGAAGGCTCATTTAACAAAAATTGGTTGAGTTGGCTTCAAGATTAGTTTGTTATGAATGACTTTTTCTATTGTTTTTACTTTTTCTAGTCACAAGCCTTCTTTCTTTTTAAATGGTGTTTACTACTTTGTATTGTTTTATGTGATCTACCACTTATATATCTTATTTTTTTCTTTGAGACGGAGTCTTGCTCTGTTGCTGGGCTGGAGTGCAGTGGCGCCATCTCGGCTCACTGCAACCTCCACTTTCTGGGTTCAGGCAGTTCTTCTGCCTCAGCCTCCCGAGTAGCTGAGATCTTGCTCAACTGCAGGTAAAGAACTTGGGAGTCATTCGCTTAGAGAAGAGATTGGAAGCATTGTAAGGGAGCAAATGGGAAGGGCATTTAGTAGACAGCTTTTTTGGAAAGTAAAAACATTAAAGCATCTGAAAAAAGACACAGGGTTACACAGACTCAGAAGATATGTTTACAGAAGCAAAGCGTCCTCTCAGGAGAGGATATTGTTAACAAAACCAAGAGAGATTTCCTTCCTCCCAGAAGGGGAAAAACAATTTCAGGTATTAAGAGAAATATCTGTTAGATTTGTAGACCTCTATTGAAGATACTTAGGAAGTATAAAAAGGATGGTTCTCTCCACTGAAACTGTAAGTTTCATGAAAACAGATATCATGTATGTCTTGCTCATTGGTTATTTACTGCACTGAGAACAAGGCTATCCATGCATATGGGCATTTAACATAACTTTTGAATTAAACTGAAAGTGGAGACAAAGCCAGATTGCAACAAAAGCTAGGCTGCCTTTGATGGTTAAGGGAGAGAGGAAACCACCTGGCTATGAATGGAGAGGCACTTAATGCTTTTACTTTTTCTAGTCATAAGCCTTCTTATTGCATTCTTTTTAATGGCTATATAATATTCCATTGTAGGGATGGACTTTAATTTCTTCAACCAGTTCTTACTGATACCATCTAGATAATACTAAGCCTTAAAATTTTTCCCAGTCTGATCAACGAAAAATATATCTCCATTGCTTGAATTTGCATTCTTAAATTGAGATCGTCATATTATTAGATAATGTTGGATTATTTTATATTTATTTTTTTGAAATGTCTGTCCATATTCTCTACCCATTGGACTATGAAAGGGTTTTCTGTTTTTCTTATTTTTTTAAATAACTGGTAATTAATTTATTAAAATAGTTGACTTAAACATCTGTACTGGTGACTTCAGAGTCAACTCCTGGCATAATACTGATGGAAATAATCTGCTTGACAGTCTTGGAAGGACTGTGCAAGTCAGTGAATCACTTTTGGATTCTCATCTGAAAACCACCCAATGCCTTAGAACTTTCACCACAAGGAGTTTTTTTTCTCTCTCTCTCTCTCTTTCTTTCTTTCTTTCTTTCTTTCTTTCTTTCTTTCTTTCTTTCTTTCTTTCTTTCTTTCTTTCTCTTTCTTTCTTTCTAACTATTGTCCTCTATCAGTTTTTTTTTAAAAGAGAGAAAAAAAGAAAAGAAAGAAAGAAAGAAAGAAAAAGAATGAAAGAGAAGAAAGAGGAAGAGAAAGAGGGAGAGAGAACAGGAGTGTTGCTTTATTGCCCAGGCTAGAATGCAGTCTAAAAATGGGTATTGAAAACCTCTTTTATGCCTTTAATTGTGTTTGACAATGGAGACAGGAAGGAATAAGGGAGGAAAATAACAAACAAGCAGCCAACCAATATTTCATTTAAACCTGTGAAATGCTATGCAATTACTGAGGAGTGATTTACTTCCAATTATGTAGTCACTTTTAGAGTAGGTGTAATGTGGTACTGACAAGAAGGTATGTTTTGTATATTTGGGGTGGAGAGTTCTATAAATTTTTATTAAGTTTACTTGTTCCGGGTCTGAGTTCAAGTCCTGGATATCCTTGTTAATATTCTGTCTCGTTGATCTGTCTAATATTGACAGTGTGATGTTAAAGTCTCCCACTATTATTGTGTGGGACTCTAAGTCTCTTGACAAGTCATTAAGAACTTGTCTTATGTATCTGGGTGCTCCTGTATTGGGTGAGGAGTTTTTCTTGTAGTGATTTCCAGAGTTGGTAGGCATAAAAACTGGTCCTTTTACTGTGAGATTTTTAAACTTTTCATCCGTGATGAAGTCAGCACACACCTTTTCCAGGGGTTTTATTCTAATTCCATGAACCACCACCCCTGGCTCCACAGCTGTTTTTCTGGTATCTTTAAAGGCCATGGATGCGGCTTCCTTACTGACCTGTTCCTCAGCAAGAGTGAACAGCATTGAATCATGAGCAGGAGTGGCAGAACAGAGCTCCCCAGCACTTGTGACCACATCTTCCTCAAAAAAACCTGAATTTTATAATCTCTATAAATAGTTAGCAGTCCCCAACCTTTTTGGCACCAGGGACTGGTCTTGTGGAGACAACTTTTTCACAGACCAGGGTTGGGGGCTGGTTTCTGGATGATTCGAGCACATTACATTTATTATGGACTTTATTTCTGTTCAGAGTTTCTCTTTCTTCCTGATTTAATCTAGGTGGGTTGTATATTTTCAGGAATTTATCCATCTCCTCTGGGTTTTCTGCTTCGAGGATTTTTGCATGTATGTTCATCAGGGATATTGGTTTGTAGTTTTCTTTTTTCAATATGTCCTTTTCTGGTTTTGATATTAGGGTGATACAGGCTTCATAGAATGATTTAGGGGCAGATTTCCTCTGTCTGTCTTTTGGAATAGTTTCAGTAAGATTGGTACGAATTCTTCTTTGAATGTCTGATAGAATTCAGCTGTGAATCCATCTGGTCATGGAGTTTTTTTGTTGGTAATTTTTTTTTTTAAGTTACCATTTTAATCTCACTACTTGTTATTGGTCTGTTCAGAGTATTTCTTCCTGATTTAATCTAGATGGGTTGTATATGTTCAGGAATTTATCCATCTCCTCTAGATTTTCTACTTTGTGTGCATAAAGGCGTTCATACTAGCCTTGAATAATCTTTTGTATTTCGGTGGTATCCACTATAATATCTCCAGTTTCATTTGTAATTGAGCTTATTTGGATATTCTCTCTTCTTTTCTTGGTTAATCTTGCTAATGGTTTATCAGTTTTGTTTATCTTTTCAAAGAGCCAGTTATTTGTTTCATTGATCTATTGTGATTTTTTTGTTTCAATTTTATTTAGTTCCGTTCTAATCTTTATTTGTTTTCTTCCCCTAACTTTGCTTTTAGTTTGTCTCTGTTTCTCTAGCTCCTTGAGGTGTGACTTTAGGTTGTCAGTTTGTGATTTTTCAGACATTTTGATGTAGGCATTTAATGCTGTGAACTTTCCTCTTAGCAGTGCTTTTTCTGTATCCCAGAGATTTTACTATGTTGTGGTCACTGTTATCGTTCAGTTGAAAGAATTTTTAAATTTCCATCTTGATTTCATTGTTGACCCAAAGATCATCAGGAGCAGATTATTTAATTTCCATGTATTTGTATAGGTTTGAGGCTTCCTTTTGTAGTTAATTTCCAATTAAATTAAATTTATTTATTTATCTATCTATTTATTTATTTAAGAGTGAGTCTCACTTTGTCACCCAGGCTGGAGTGCAGTGGTACGATCTTACATCACTGCAACCTCCACCTCCTGGGTTCAAGCGATTCTTCTGCCCCAACCTCCTGCGTGGCTGGGATTACAGGTGCCCACCACTGCGCCTGACTAATTTTTGTATTTTTAGTAGAGACAGAGTTTCACCATGTTGGCCAGGCTGGTCTCAAACTCCTGACCTCAGGTGATCTGCCTGCCATGGCCTCCCAAAGTTCTGGGATTATTGGCCAATTTCCAATTTTATTTCACTGTGGTCTGAGAGCGTGCTTGATATAATTTGATTTTCTTAAATTTACTGACACTTTTTTTGTGGCCTATCATATGATCTGTCTTGGAGAATGTTCCATGTGCTAATGAAAAGAATGTATACTCTGCATCTGTTGGGTAGAATATTCTGTAAATATCTGTTAAGTCTATTTGTTCTAGGAAATAGTTTAAGTCCCTTGTTTCTTTGTTGACTTTCTGTCTTGATGTACTGTCTGGTGCTGTCAGTGGAGAATTGAGGTCTCCCACTATTACTGTGTTGTCATCTATCTCATTTCTTAGGTCTAGTAGTAATTGTGTGATAAATTTGGGAGCTCCAGTGTTAGGTGCTTATATATTTAGGATTGTGATACTTTTCAGCTGGACTAATCTTTTATCATTATATAATATCCTTCTTTGTCTTTTTAAACTGTTGTTGCTTTAAGGTCTTTGTTGTCTGATATAAGAATAGCTATTCTTGCTGACTTCCAGTTTCCTTTTGCATGGAAACATAGTTTCCGTTTGCATATCTTTTTCTACTTCTTTACCTAAAGTTTATGTGAGTCCTTACCTGTTAGGTGAGTCTCTTGAAGACAGCAGATACTTGGTTGGTGGATTTTTATGCATTCTGTCATCCTGTATCTTTTAAGTGGAGCATTTCAGCCATTTACATTCAACATTAGTATTGAGATGTAAGTTACTGTTTCACTCATTGTGCTAGTTGTTGCCTGAATACCTTGTTTTTGTTTTTTTCCATTATGTTATTGTTTTTTAGGCCGTGAGATTTATGCTATAAGGAACTTCTTTTTTGGTGTATTTTGAGGTTTTGTTTCAAGATTTAGAACTCCTATGAGCATTTCTTGTAGTGCTAGCTTCATAGTGGCGAATTCATTCAGCAGTTGTCTGGAAAAGACTTTCTCTCTCCTTCATTTATGAAGCTTAGTTTCACTGTATACAAAATTTTTGGTTGATGATTATTTTGTTTAAGAAGTCTAAAGATAAGATGCCAGTCCCTTTGTCTTATAGAGTTTCTACTGAGAAATCTGTTAATCTGATAGGTTTTTCTTTATCTTTTACCTGATATTTTTATCTCACAGTTCTTAAGACTTTTTCCTTCATTTTTTCTTTCATTGCTTCTTTTTTTTTTTAGATCACATCATTGCTCTGTTATATGTTACCTGATACTTTTATCTCACAGCTCTTAAGATTCTTTCCTTCTTTTTTTGAGACAGAGTGTCACTCCGTTGCCCAGGCTGGAATGCAATGGTGTGATATCAGCTCACTGCAAGCTCTGCTGCTCAGGTTCCAGTTATTCTCCTGCCTTAGCTTCCTGAATAGCTGGGATTACAGGCACCCACCACCATACCCAGCTAATTTTTGTAATTTTAGTAGAGACAGGGTTTCAACATCTTGGCCAGGCTGGTCTTGAACTCCTGACCTTGTGATCTACCCGTCTTGGGCTCCCAAAGTGCTGGGATTACAGGCATGAGCCATTATGCCTGACTTTTTTTTTTTTAGATGAAGTCTTACTCTGTCACCCTGGCTGGAGTGCAATGGTGCCTTCTTGGCTCACTGCAACCTCTGCATCCCAGCACAAGTGATTCTCTTGCTTCAGCCTCCTGAGTAGCTGGGACTACAAAGCACGCACCATCACACCTGGCTAATTTATGTATTTTTAGTAGAGACGGGGTTTTACCATGTTGGCCAGGCTAGTCTCAAACCGCTGGCCTCAGGTGATCTGTCTGCCTTGGCCTCCCAAAATGCCAGGATTACAGGTGTGAGCCACCATGCTCAGCACTTTACTTCATTTTGACTTTATTTATTTATTTACTTATTTATTTATTAATGAGAGAGTCTCACTCTGTGGCCCAGGCTGGAGTACAGTGGTATGATCTCAGCTCACTGCAACCTCTGCCTCCTGGGTTTAAGCGATTCTCCTGCCTCAGCCTTCCAAGTAGGTGGGACTAAAGGCACCCACCACCATGCCTGGCTAATTTTTGTATTTTTAGTAGAGGCAGAGTTTTATCAGGTTGGCTAGGTTGATCTTGAACTCCTGACCTCAAATGATCTACCCACCTTGGCTTCCCAAAGTGCTGGGATTACAGGCATGAGCCACTGCCCCCAGCCACTTCATCTTGACTTTAGATAACCTGATGACTGTGTGCTTAGTGGTGATCTTTTTGCAGTGAATTTCCCAGGAGTACGTTGACATTCTTGTATTTGGATGTCTAGATTTCTAACAAGGCCAGGGAAGTTTTTCTTGCTTATTCCCTCAAATAAGTTTTCCAAACTTAATGATTCCTTTTTTACCTCAAGAACACCAGCTATTCTTAGTGTTAAGCGCACTCTGAAGGAAGAGACCCCCTAAACAGGCTTTGTGCGAGCAACATGGCTGTTTATTCACTCGGGTGTGGGCGGGCTGAGTCTGAAAAGAGAGTCAGTGGCAGGCGGTGGAATAGGAGTTGGTTTTATAGGTTTGGAGTAGGCAGTGGAAAGTTATAGAAGTTATAATTCGGGGTGATTTTTGCAAGTGGAGGTGGTGTTGGAGGTGTTGAGGGGGGTGTCACAAGTTCCAAGGTACAGTGTCACAAGGTTGGCTTATCAGTTAAGCCAGAACAATGATGGAATGTTGCAGGGTTGGTTAATCGGGCACTGCAGGAGCTAGCTATTCTTCTTTTGTTGCCAGAGGGGTGTCACCAGGTCCAAGGTCCAGTGTTACAAGATTGGCTTATCAGTTAAGGCAGGAACGATTGAGGCAGGAACAATGGCAGAGCTAGCCATTTTTCTTTTCTGGAGATGTATGTTCGGATCACAGGGGTCCTCATGGCTCGACTAGGGTCCAGCCTATGGTACAGCCAGTTCAAAGAGCCTTGCACTTAGGTTTGGTCATTTAACGTGATCCCAATTTTCTTGGAGGCATTGTTCATTTTTAAAATTCTTTTTGTCTTTGTCAGATTGGGTTATTCAAAAGCCCTGTCTTCAAACTCTGAAATGCTTTTTCTACTTGTTCTGGTCTATTTTCGAAACTTTTCAGTGTATTTTGCATTTCTCTAAATGTGTCTTTTATTTCCAGAAGTTGTGGTTGTTTTTTCTTTATGATATTTATTTATCTGGAGACTTTTTCACCCATATCCTATATTGTATTTTTAATTTCTTTAAGTTGGTTTTCACCTTTCTCTGGTACCTCCTTGAGTAGCTTAATAATCAACCTTCTGAATTCTTTATCTGGCAGTTCACAGATTTCTTGGTTTGGATCCATTGCTAGAGAGCTTGTGTGACCTTTTGGAGGTGTTAGAGTTTTGTCATATTACCAGAATTACCAGAATTACTAGTTTTGTCATATTACCAGAATTACTTTTTTGGTTCCTTCTTATTTGGGTAGACTGTTTCAGTGGAAAGATTGGAACTCAAGGGCTGTTGTTTGGATTCTTTTGTCCCATGGGATGATCCCTTGATGTGGTACTCTCCACCTTTCCCTAAGGATAGGGCTTCCTGAGAGCACCAGACTGCAGTGATGGTTATTTCCCTTCTGGGTCTAGTCACCCAGCAGAGCTACCGGGCTTTGGGCTGGTGCTAGGCAATGTCTACAGAGTCCTGTAATGTGATCCATCTTCAGGTCTCCCAGCCTTGGATGCCAGCACCTGCTCTGGTGGAGGTGGCAGGGGTGTCAGGTGGACTCTGTGAGAATCCTTCCTTGTAGTTTTGTTTAGGGCACTGATTTTCTCAAATGCTGGTTATGCTAGCAGTGAAGTTGTCATGTGGACTTGGGATCTCTGGTTAGCCAGGATGTTGCAGGTGGTGGAATTAGCTCTTGTTTTCTCCTTCTTTGGAGCCAGGGTTGTTTTGTTCTGAGTTGCTGTAATGGCTTTACTTGGTTAGCCTTAAACCAGGAGATAGTACTTTCAAGAGAGCTCTAGCTCTGGTAGCAGAAGGGAGATATAAGCTTGCCCTAAATTGGTTAGGATAAATATTCAGGTTTCTCAGGTGATGGGTGGAGCCATTGAGCTCCCAAGCATTTATGTCTTGTCTTCAGCTGCCTGTGCAGGTAGAGAAAAACCATCTGGTGAGGGCAGGGTTAGGTGGGTCTGACCTCAGGGCAGGGCTTGTTATGGCCAGTATGGGGATGGGGTGCTTCTCAGGCCAATGGGATTATGTTCAAGGGGAATTATGGCTGCCTCTGTTGTGTCATACAGGTCACCAGGGAAGTGGGGGAGAGCCCACAATAACGGCCTCACCCAGCTCCCACACAGCTAGCAAGGCCAGCCTCACTCCTGTTGTGCCCCACTAATAGCACCAAGTTTATATCCAGGCAGCCAGCCTACAGGGCTGCACTCTTGTCCCAGGGTATAAGCCTCTCCATTAAGAAAGCAAGCAGGGCTTTCTGGCCTCACCCCTTCCCAGCAGGATGGGGAATGCCTGCAGGGTTCTTCCCATTGCTGCTTTTACTTTTATATTTTGCTTAGCTCCCTAAATTCATTTCAGCTCTAGGTAAAGTTAAATCCTTCTACCGTGATCAGGATTTTCAGGTTCCCCAGTGGGGATATGTGTTTGGAGGCTGACTTTTCCCCTTCTCACACTTTGAGAACTGTAGTGGCACGCTGCTTCTTTAAAAGGGTCTGTGAATTCTTTCGGTTTTCCTGGTGTGTTCTTGCAGTGGTTCTTGGAGCAAAAGTTCACAATGTGAGTCTCCACACACTGTTCTGTCTGTCCAAGTGGTAGTTCCACATTAGTCCTGTCTCCTATCTGTTAGATTTTAAATCTCTTGCTCACTTTTACTTTACATTTGCTTGGAATATCTTTTTTCACCCCTTTACCTTGGGTTTATATGACTCATTTTGTGTTAGATGAGTCTCTTGGAAACAGCAATATTCCATTCATGAGTTGATTTTTTTTTTAATCAATTTTTTAATTGCGACAATCAATATCTTTTAAGTGGAGCATTTAGGTCATTTATGTTAACATTACTATTGAGATGTGAGGTATGGCTTCATTCATCATATTAATTGTTCCCTAGATACTTTGTTTTTTTTCTTGTGTTATTGTTTTATAGGCCCTGAGTTTTATGCTTTCAAGAGGTTCTATTTGGTATATATTGAGCTTTTGTTTCAAGATTTAGAACTCCTTTTAGCATTTCTTGTAGGGTTGGTTTGATAGTGAAAAATTCCCTCAGCAATTATTTGTCTGAAAGTGACTATTTTTCCCTTACTTTTGAAACTTAGTTTTGCTGGATATAAAGTTCTTGGCTGACAGTTATTATGTTTAAAGAGACTAAAGATAGGACCCCAATCCCTTCTGGCTTGTATGGCAGGAACTCTGCTGAGAGTTCCTGCTGCTTTAGTGTCACTCCTCTTAGAATTGTTTCATATTAACTTTATTATTGTTGTTATTATTTTTTGAGATGGAGTCTGGCTCTGTTGCCCAGGCTGGAGTGCAGTGCACAATCTTGGCTCACTGCAACCTCTGCCTCCTGGGTTCAAGTGATTCTCCTGCCTCAGCCTCCCAAGTAGCTGGGATTACAGGAGCCCACCAACATGCCCAGCTAATGTTTGTATTTTTAGTAGAGACAGGGCTTTGCTATGATAACCAGGCTGGTCTTGAACTCCTGACCTCAGATGACCCACCCACTTTGGCCTCTGACAGTGCTGGGATTATAGGTATGAGCCATTGTGCCTGGCCTCATGTTAACTTTAGATAGCCTGTTGGCTGACTGTATGCCTTTATGATGACCTTTTTGCAATGAATCTTCTAGGAGTTCTTTGTGCTTCTTATATTTGTATATATCTAAATCTCTAGCAAGGCCTGGAAGTTTTCCTCAATTATTTCCTTACATAAGCTTTCCAAACTTTTTCCTTTCTCTTCTCCCTCAGGAACACCAATTATTCTTAGCTTTGCCTATTTTATATAATCTCATATTTCATGGAGACTTTGTTTCATTTTTCAAATTCTTTTTTTTTTTTCCCTCGATTGGGTTCGTTCAAAAGCCTTGTCTTCAAGCTCTGAAATTCTTTCTTCTACTTGTTCTAGTCTACTGTTAAAACTTTTCACTACATTTTGTAATTCCCTAAATGTGTCCTTCATTTCCAGAAGTTCTGATCTTTCTTTCTTTCTTTCTTTCCTTCTTCTTTCTTTCTTTCTTTCCTTCTTTCTTCCCTCCCTCCCTTCCTTCCTTCCTTCCTTCCTTCCTTCCTTCCTCCCTCCCTCCCTCCCTCCCTCCCTCCCTCCCTCCCTCCCTTCCTTCCTTCCTTCCTTCCTTCCTTCCTTCTTCTTTCTTTTCTTTTCTTTTCTTTCTTACAGGGTTTTCCCATGTTGCTCAGGTTGGTCTTGAACTCCTGAGCTCAGGTAAATGGCCTGCCTCCACTTCCCAAAGTCCTGGGATTACAGTTGCAAGCCACTTCACCTGGCCTGGTTTTTCTTATCTATTTCTTAGAAAATGTTTCTTTATATCCTGGAATTTTTAAAAAAAATCCTTTATGTTGGTTTTCACATTTCTCTGGAATCTCCTTGAGTAGCTTAATAATAAGCCTTTGGGATGCTTTTTCTGGTATTTCAAATATTTCATCTTGATTTAGATCCATTGCTGGAGGACTAGTGTAATCTTCTGTGGCTATTGTAGAGCTGTTTTATCATATTACCAGAATTATTTTTCTGGTTCCTTCTCATTTGGGTAGACTATCTTTCCTAATTATTCTTGAATTTATTTTTTATTTGACTTTTTATAAAATTTCTTTTTCCCTTTCTTAAGGATGTGATTTTAATGTTTATAGTTTATTGCAGCCTAATTTGGCTCTTGGTGATTTCAGGGGTGATGACTCTATATGAGTTCCTTGGTTATAGAGAGTCTTTGATAACTGTCTCTGATGCTGGTTGTAGTAGCAGTGTGCTCAATGTGTGAGCACATTCATTGTCTCCTATAGGGTTGGAATCTCTTAAAGCTTATCTTATTCCTTTGTGGTATGCATTCATTCATTTATTCCCCACTATTTTATTTACTAGGTTGACTATTTTAAGCTTCAGGCCAGTAGGGTAGGTATCCTGGGATAGAAACCTGTTGTGGCTAAAGCAGTTGGGTAAATGCAATAGCTAATGGTGGGCAGAGGTCACAGCCTTGACATAGGTGGCTGGGGAAGCTCTCAGTAGAATGCACTGAGGTCTTACCAGGGGGAAGGGTGTGAGCCATCTCAGCTCCCTTGCCAGTTCAGCAGGGAAGCTATCTCTCCAGACTCATTTGTGACCCAGTGATCCAGCTCTTTATCAGACGGGCATTTCTTTATCTGCAGGAATGTTGATGTTCTGAGTAGAGAAGAGTTGTGACTCTACCTCTTATGCAAGCCTGAACCTGGCAGACCTCCTGTGGGAATGCAGTCACTATGAAGTGTTCCAGAAAGGCTGCACACATGCTGAGCTCCTGTGGGAGAAGGCCTAACTGTCTGCAGTGGTGAACGAGGGGGAAAAGAAGTCCCCTTCTCCAAGACCCTTTATGAGCACCAGGGCTGCCTGACTATTGGCGTAGAGCTGCAGATTTTCCCCACTGAGCCCAGCACTGCAACTGCGCCTCTGCTAAAAGAAATTTCCCACTAGTGGAAAGATCTGGGACTCAAGGCCTGCTTGTCCCAATTCTTTATCTTAGGGGGTGTTCCTTTGATATGGTGCACTTCCCCTTCCCCTAGGAGTAGCCGTCCCTGAAAGGCAGATTACTGTGAATGCTGTTGCTCCTCTGGGTCTGGCTACCCAGTGGGACTGCCTCACTTCAGACTGGTGCTGGAGAATGTCTGCAAAGAATCAGTGATGTGACATGACCTCAGGTCTTTCAGTAGTGGGTGCCAGCACTAGCTCTGATGGGGATGGCCGGGGAGTGACGTAAACTCTATTAAGATTGCTTGGATATAGATAGCCTTAGTATGTTAGCTTTCTCAAATGCGAATTGTAATAGTAATGAACCTGTCATATGGACAGATTCAGGACCTCCTGGATAGCCAGAGTGGCACAGGCAGTGGTGATGTACAAGGTTTTTCCTTCCTGGGCACAATGTTGTTTTACCTGGAGATGCTGTAATGGACTGTTGTTGATTGGCCTCCAGCCAGGAAGTGATGCTTACAAGAGAGCACCAGCTGTGGTAGTAGTGGGATTTTTGCTTGCCTTATGTTACCCAGGGAAGGTACTCTGGTTTCTCAGGTGATGGGTGGGGCCAAAAAGCTCCCCAAAAGTTTTGTCTTTTGTGTTAAGCTACCAGTGTGGGTGGAGAGGCAAAGCCAGGTGGGGGCTCAGTCAGGTAGGTCTGTGCTCTGACTCCCTACATGCAGGGGAAGTGGTGGCCCTTGTGGGAGTCAGGAGGTGGTTCTCTGGCCTCGGGGGTAATGTTCCAGAGAGGAACGCAGCTCCCTCTGCCACACAGAACAGTCATGCAGGGAGTGGGGAGTAGTAGGTAGCAGTAAGCCCTACCCAGCTCCCACGCTCTTGGTAAGGCAGATCTTACAGCTCGGAACTCAGAACTGCCCCAGGATATAAGCCTTCCCCATGGAGACAGCAACTGCCCTTCCCAGTCTGTGGGCAAAGCCAGGGCGCCTAGCTCCTGCACTCATGGCTGCAGTACACTTCCCACTCGTTACCTAGTTCTGGTCAAGGGATTTTTTCCCCCCTTGAGGTTATATCATGAAACTCAGTTGAGGGCTTAATTCTGCAGCCACTGCCTGAGTTAGCTGGCAGACTTCCATGAGGTCCCCTGTGGGGCAGAATGTCTTTCCTCAGTCTACCTTGGAGACTGGGAATGCATGCAATGCTCTTCCCAATGCTGCTCCTGCTTTTGTATTCCTCACCACTCCCTAAATCAGTTTCTGTGCTGGGTGGGATTAAGGCCTTTCTCTATGGCCTGGATTTCCAGGTTCCCTGGTGGGGATGTATATCTTGGAGGCAGTCTCTCTCCCTCTCACACTTGGGGGACTTAAAGTTTTTTGCCTGGTTCATGGGGTAGGCTTCAGCCTGCCACTTCTTTTAAAGGGTCTGTTGATTTTTGAGGTTTCCTAAGTTCCTGTGTTGCTTCTTTGGAAAAAAAGTTCCCAGAATGAGTCTTTACACATTATTTTGTCTTTCCTAGTGGGAGAGGCATGGTAACACTGCCTCCAGTCTGCCATCTTGGAAAAAAAACTTCCCTGCATACATATATATATTTTATATGTGTATGTGTGTGTGTGTGGGGGGGGTATGTGTATGTATGTGTGTGTGTGTCTGTGTGTGTGTGTGTATTTGTATATGAAGTCTCGCTCTTTCACGTAGGCTGGAGTGCCATGATCTTGGCTCACTGCAACCTCCAGCTCCCGGGTTCAAGTGATTCTCCTGCCTCAGCCTCAGCCTCCAGAATAGCTGGGACTACAGGTGCCTGCCACCACGCCTGGCTAATTTTTTTATATTTTCAGTAGAGACAGGGTTTCACCTTGTTAGCCAGGATGGTCTTGATGTCCTGACCTCGTGATCCACCTGCCTTGGCCTCCCAAAGTGCTGGGATTACAGGCATGAGCCACCACACTCAGCCATATGAATTTAGATTTTTAGACTTTTTTCCCTATTGCTATCTGCTGGGTATTTTTCATTATCCTCCTGCCTCATTTCCATGTCCCAGGGCAAGGCTTCATGGGAGGTAGTGGGCAGAATTCTGTGCAGTGGCAACTTAGAAGCCAATTCATGATGACTGCATGTGGAACATCCTGAAGGGAAAGGCCATACATATGCCAATTATGATACTACCTTTTGCAGGAGAAAGCCCACTTGTCCTTAACTTAGATCTTAGTCACTTGCCATATTTTCGGTTAAAATCTTTACAGTATAGTTTTAGCTTGAGCCTTAGGCCCTCCAGAATAAATTATTTATAGGAAAAATAGTTTTAACCTTTGGGGTGAATAGTTTTCAATGTTCTACTTAGGAGTTTTAACTTTAAAGCCATTTAAAATTTCAAAGTAGGAGAGTTAACATTTATTAGACTTTTTATCTTAGGAAGATATTCTGATGTCAATGCATAGAGTAAATTAGAAGAGATAGGAGTTAGATTATCATTTACTCAGCCAACATTTGTTGAAAATGTACATGTGTTTGGCTTGTGTAAGACAATGGAAATGTATAGATGGAAAACGTAGTCCCTGCATCTTACAGTCAGTTAGGGGGAGACAGACAATTATACTATGTCATAATTTTATTTAATTAGCAGTGTGTTAAAAGTAATATACTTTGGATGGAAACACAGAAGAAACACTTCAGAATTATTTCAGGGAAGCCTTCTTAGAGTAAGTGATAAATGAGTTCTTTCTAAAAAGCAAGTAGGCATTAATCAGGCAAAGAAGATAGGAAATATTTTTATGTACCTTTCTAGGCAGAGAGAAGAGCACTTCTGTATATACTAGTTAAGGGTTTAATTTAATTATCAAGGTGAGAATTAATGAGTGATATTTAAGAAGTAGAGTGTGTAGCACTTGGTGACTGAACACTGATTTTAAGGTTTTCTTTCTTTCTTTTTTTTTTTTTTTTTGAGATGGAGTCTCACTTTGTCACTCAGGCTGGAGGGCAGTGGTGCAATCTTGGCTCACTGCAACCTCTGCCTCCCAGGTTCAAGTGATTCTCCTGCCTCAGCCTCCTGAGTAGCTGGGATTACAGGCACAAGCCACCACACCTGGCTGATTTTTGTACTTTTAGTAGAGATGGGGTTTCACCATGCTGGCCAGCTCAGTCTCTAGGTGACCCATCTGCCTCAGCCTGCCAAAGGGCTAGGATTATAGGTGTGAGCCACTGTGCCTGGCTGATTATAAGGTTTTCAGCCTGCCTTGATGATTGGGAAATATTGCCGTCATAGCAGGTATAGTGAACACTAAGGAGGTAGAGTTGGGCAAGTGATACTCAGTTTTGGATCTGTGGATTTTGAGGTACAGTGTGGGTTATTCTTGTGGGTGTGTTATATTATGCATCTTGGGAAATTGATGTCAGTTTATAAGTGACGTTAGGGCTAGAGATTGAGATTTGGGATTCTCCATCCATACAAGGAGCAGCTAAAATTCAAGTCCATGGGTAAGATGTCAAGAAAAACTGTGGAATGGAGAAGGACAAGAGAACTAGGGAAAGAATTTGGAGAATAAGTTGATAACTGTTTTCTTTTAAGCTAGAATCTAAATAAGGAATTTTAGGTTAGTTCCACCCATTCCCCTTTACCCCCCACTCCCTCCCCTCCCCACCAGCATTCTATTTCAAGGAGAGAAAAGGATAAATAAGAAGGAAATAAACATTTGTTAGGAGTTGATTATTGAAATCCCAAGGCACTGGAAGACTGCCTAGGGTCTTATAGCAACGCAAAATCAACAACAACACAAAGAGTCAAATGTAAATTTCATTTTGTTTAATTGTCAAGATAGGAAGATTTTTAGCAGGAGGATTGCAAGCAAAAGTTTAATGAATTAGTAAATTAGTTAGAATGCCCCTCAGAACTCCAGGTAATTAAGACTTTACTTTGTAAACTTTTGGTTTTAGTTTGTATCTGTTTCATTTTTCATATGTAAATTATGTATATTCAGAGTGCCCTTGATTTGTAAGAAGTATATCCAATTTTCTCATGTGGAATATGTTACATAAAAGATTAAGTCTGGGCATGGTGGCTCATGCCTGTAATCTCAGCACTTTGGGAGGCTGAGGTGGCTGGATGACCTGAGGTCACGAATTTGAGACCAGCCTGGCCAACATGGTGAAACCCCATCTCTACTGAAAAAAAAAAAAAAAAAAAAAAAAATCAGCTAGACATGGTGGCATGTATCTGTAATCCCAGCTACTAGGGAGACTGAGGCAGGAGAATTGCTTGAACCCAGAAAGTGGAGGTTGCATTGAGCTGAGATCATGGCACTGCACTCCAGCCCAGTAACAGAGTGAGATTCTGTTTAAAAAAAAAAAAAAAAAAAAAGAAAGATTAAAGATTAAATACTTCTACTAAAAAAAGAACAGATAGGCTATCATAGTCAAGGAGATGTGAATTTCTTATTTTTTAGAGACCTCACTTGATTTCAGATCTCTTAGACCAAGTACATGCAGAATTTAGAAGTCAGAGAGAAAAAGAAACCAAACTGCTAAAAAATGGGAAGGGAAATAACTATATAGCCATTTTATTATTATAGAAACTACTAAATGGGTGTTTCGTGGACTGTGGTAAGGAAATGCTATGGCATTTTCCAACTCAGCCTTACTCTCTAAGTATCTCTTATTTCAAAGCTAACCACTTCGGTTAGCTTTGAAATTTTCACTTAAGTACAGCAACAACAACAACAACAGCTATTGTTTATCAAGAACAATGCCAGGCATTCTACATAGATTATCTAATTTACTCTTCATAACATTCTTGCAAATAGTGGTGGTTAAAAATGATCATAAAAGCTGTAATTTGTCAAATGCTTAATATGTTCCAAGCATTGCCCCAAGCATCGCATTATGTACTTTTTGCTTTTTGTTGTTGTTTTGTTTTGTTTTTTCTTTTTTTGAGACAGAGTCTTGCTCTGTTGCCCAGACTAAAGTGCAGTGGCATCATCTCGGCTCACTGCAACTTCTGCATCCTGGGTTCAGGCAGTTCTCCTGCCTCAGCCTCCTGAGTGGCTGGAACTACAGCTGCCTACTATCGCACCTGACTAATTTTTGTATTTTTAGTAGAGACAGGGTTTCACCATATTGGCCAGGCTGGTCTTGAACTCCTGACCACAGGTGATCCACCTGCCTCTGCCTCCCAGAGTGCTAGGATTAGAGGCATGAGCCACCACGCCCAGCCCATTGTGCTATGTATTTAATCTACTCGTATTAATTTATTCTTTATAGAAACTGTGTTTTTGTTTGTAAGTAGACATCTTTTTCTTCTATGAGATTCAGAAGAGTTAAGCAACTTGCCTTATGTCTAAACTGCTGCTAGCAAGACAGGATTTAAACTTAGCCTTTGATTCTAAGACCTGTATTTTTTGCATTTTACTTGCTGCTTCACTGTCATTTCAACTGGGTGGCAATGGGGAACATTGACCTCCCTGGAGCTTATGACTGGTAACCAAGCAGTGTCACTAAAGTAACATGAAGCAAAAAATTTAGGGCCACCTTGAACCAGAGCTGTCTCAGTCTGTACAGACCCCTTTTCAGAGTATGAGTGCCACCTGCTGGAAGGTTATAATGAATCTGATGTGCTTATAAAGAGCAGCTTCCAAAAGGCCTGTCATAGATATGAAAGTGTCAACTTCCAAATACTAATTCTTAAATTACAGTTTTAGGTGTACTGGAACATTTTGGAATTAGGCAAATCTCCTATTTGCCATAAAACACAGTACTTCATTTACCTTCAGTTCTTTGGAAAGGGGGAAGAGGTGTTATACATTTTAAAAAATGGTAGTGCTTTCTAAAATAAAGTCGGTGATACTGTTCTCACCAAGGGGAAAGATTGATGTTCAAATGAATCACACTATTACTTAAAAGAGATCAAACAAGAATAGAACGATTGTTTTACTTTGAGACAGTGAGTTATTGAAGTATGAGAGGACCTTTCCATTCAGAATACTCTTGAAAAAGAAGTCAGGGACCCATGGGGGCATCATAGACTTGGAGAACAGAAAGTGAAAAGGGAAGAAAGATATGTAGATAAAAATACAAATGGATTCTGGAATTTTTAATTTAGCACAGACCCTTAAATTGAGTCAGGATCTAGAGAAAGTTTAGAATTCGAACTGTAGATTATTTTGTTTAGGACAGTGAAAGGTGGACACTTTAACTACTTATATGCCTTGAAAGGGGATCACATAAAATATTGGCATGTTCATTGAAATTCTTCCATTAGGCTCCAGTGGGATCATGTTACTAGGCTGTGAGTATCTGGCACGGAAGATGTTACCATGTAATATGAGACACAGGAAAATCATGGTCTGCTTAACTGCTGTTGAAATATGATTACACATATTTGTAGTTGCATGATGTCATGGTGAACAAATATTTGTTAGATGAGAGATTAAAGTCTGTTGGTAAAATCTGATCTTACCAAGAGATAGGGAAAGTACAAGTATGGCCATCTCCTTCTTTCACTGTGTCCCTTTTCAGATAACCACATAAAAAGAAGCTGAGGTAGTATGATAGTGTCTTGTTTTGGTAGGTGAATTTCTGGAAAGCTGCCTTTTGGTGTGTGTATGTATTGGTTTTTAAATTATAAGAGTAATGCTCATTGTAGAAAACTTGTAAAATAGAAAAAATAGAAAGAAATATAAATTACACATAATCTCACACCCAGAAATAACTATTGTTAATGTTTTGGCATATTTTTGTTTTTTTGTTTTGTCTTGTTTTGAGACAATCTCAGTCAGGCACCCATGCTGAAGTGCAGTGGTAAGATCTTGGCTCACTGCAACTTCTGCCTCACAGGTTCAAGTGATTCACCTGCCTTAGCCTCTCTAGTAGCTGAGACTACAGGTGTATGGTACCATGCTCAGCTAATTTTTGTATTTTTAGTAGAGACGAGTTTTGCCATGTTGACTAGGCTGATCTTGAACTCCTGACCTCAAGTGATCTGCCCACTTTGGCCTCCCAAAGTGCTGGGATTATAGGTGTGAGCCACCATACCCAGCCTATTTTCTGTTTTATAAATATATCTCATTTATTTATTTGTTTATTTAGAGACAGAGTCTTGCTTCGTTGCCCAGGCCAGAGTGCAGTAGCACAATCTGTGCTCACTGCAACTCTGCCTCCCAGGTTCAAGCAATTCTCTTGCCTCAGCCTCCTGATAAACTGGGATTACAGGCATGCACCACCACACTTGGCTAATTTTTGTATTTTTTTTTTTGAGACGGAGTTTCGCTCTTGTTACCCAGGCTGGAGTGCAATGGTGCAATCTCGGCTCACCGCAACTTCCACCTCCTGGATTCAGGCAATTCTCCTGCCTCAGCCTCCTGAGTAGCTGGGATTACAGGCATGCGTCACCGTGCCCAGCTAATTTTTTGTATCTTTAGTAGAGACGGGATTTCACCATGTTGACCAGGATGGTCTCGATCTCTTGACCTTGTGATCCACCCGCCTTGGCCTCCCAAAGTGCTGGGATTACAGGCTTGAGCCACTGCACCTGGCCAAATTTTTGTGTTTTTAGTAGAGACAGAGTTTCACCACGTTGTCCAGGCTGGTCTTGAACTCTTGGCTTCAAGTGATCTGTCTACCTCGGCCTCTCAAAGTGCTGGGATTATAGGCATGAGCCACTGCACCTGGCTGCCACCTTCTTCTTTTTTTTTTTGGTAAGAGCCAGAGTCTCACTCTGTCACCCAGGCTGGAGGACAGTGGTGTGATCATAACTCACTGCAGCCTTGAACTCCTGGGCTCAAGCAGTCCTCCCACTTCAGCCTCCCTAGTAGCTGCTCCACCACACCTGGATAACGTAATTTAATTTAATTTTTGTAGAGACAAGGCTCTTGCTGTGTGACCAGACTAGTCTCAAACTCCTGGCCTTAAGTGATTCTCCTGCCTTGGCCTCCCAGAGTGCTGGGATTTACAGGTGTGAGCCACTACATTCAGCTTATTTAACTTTTTGAATGAAGGAACCAAGCTAATATTATAGCCCATTCAAAGGAGAAACTTTAAAACAGATACACGTACAGATCAGAAATATTGACGGCAAAACCAGCTTCTTCCACTACTGGGGAGGCAAGTCAGTGAACTTCTACCAGACAGCACAGAATTTGTATGGCTATAGGTGAGAATTACTCTGCATTGTTAACAGTTATCTGTAATGCACAGAGTTGTAAAATAGCTTCTATAGAATCAAAGTCAGATAACTGAAAGGATGTGCCCTTAACGATGCATTTTTTTCCATTGGATTACAAACCATTTTTCTACCTGGGTTACTAGAAAGCTTTCGGTTTTCTACAGTTTCTTTAGAATTGTAGACAAGGGATACATAGTTATAGTATGTTTGAAAGTGTTATTACTTGCCGAAAGGTAAAGGTGCAGAATGGTGGTTACGATTTTAAATAGAAAGGCTAGAGAAGACTCACTGAGGAGGAGATGTTTGAGAAGAGTTAAAGTAGATGAGGGTTTGCCTGAGTAATTGAATGATGGAGTTGCTATTAACTGAGGTGGGGGAAGAGCCGTTGGCATAGAGGGTACTGGAGGTCCTGGAATGGAGGGCAGTGGAGGTAGAGAGCACCCCCTCAGTTTTTGCCTTTAGGCATTCAAATGGAGCTGTTGAGGCAGCTGGATATGCACAGCTGGAGTTCAGGGGAGATGAGTGGACTAGAGGTAAACATTTGGGAGTTAATACATATGGGTGACATTTAAGGCCCCCAGACCAGATGAGATCACTTAAAAGAGCTCTTTCAGTGCGTCAGGCATTATGCTAGTCCCTAGGAATATAGAAATAAATTTAAAAGATGGCTCACACCTGGAATCCTAACATGTTGGGAGGCCAAGGCAGGAGGATCAGTTGAAGCCAGAAGCTCAAGACCAGCCTACGCAACAAAGTGAGACCCCATTTCTACAAAAAAATTAAAATATTAGCTGGGTGTGGTTGCTTGTACCTGTAGTCTTAGCTGCTAAGGAGGCTAAGGAAGAAGGATTACTTGAGCCCAGGAGTTTGAGGCTGCAGTGAGCTGTGATTGTGTCACTGTACTCCAGCCTGGGAGACAAAGTGAGATCTTGTCTCAGAATAAGTAAGTAAAAATTGTCTTTGTCTTCAAGAACCTTATGGTCTAATGCCGAAGGAGTGCAGGGGAGAGATGCAAACAGTTGAAACATTGTAAGATACACTAATATAATTCAGTGAGGCCAAATCTGAGAGTCATGAAACATGTACAGAAGGTAGTCAAAGTGTGGTACCTTTTCTAACAGCTGGCTTTTCTACTGACCATTTACCCTAGCATCTTGCCAGTGATACTAGAGAACCTCACTGGGGACACTTACGCATAGCTTACAAGACTCCTTTTCTATGGTCTTTGCCTCGTCTCTTGCTTTGATTCCTTAAACCTGTTCATAGTGACAGGTGATCTATTAAGGAATTTTGGTGTATCACTCCTAGCTGTAGAGTGAAAGGTGAATTAGAAGAAGGAACAGAATAGATGCAGGTAACATTAATTTGCTATTTCTTTGCCTTGGTCTGCCTTCATGTTGATATTTAGTGACTCATAGAAACTTGTAGGGTAAAAAAGCATAAGAGGTACACAGAAATAGAAAGTGCAGATTGATGCTCTAGAAAATGCAAATTTGGGAATTAGGAAAGAATTTCTAGTAAATTCATGTAGTTGTAAACTTTATACTCTTCCCTTTTATACAGGCAGACCTTGGAGATATTCCAGGTTTGGTTCCAGACCACTGCAGTAAAGCAAATATTGTAATAAAGCAAGCCACTCATTTTTTTTGGTTTCCCAGTAAAGTCATATTTATTATACTGTGGTTTATAGTACAAATATACACTACTATAAGGGTATAATAGCATTATGTATAAAAATGTATATATCTTAATTAAAACATACATTATTGCTTTAAAAATGCTAATGATTATCTGAGCCTTCAGTGAGTCATAATCTTTTTGCTGGTGGATGGTCTTGCCACAGCGTGGATGGCTGCTAACTGATCAGAGTGGTGGTTGCTGAAGCTTGGGGTAGCAATATTTTTTTATTTTGGGACGAAGTCTCACACTGTCTCATGGGCTGGAGTACAATGGCGTGATCTTGGCTCGCTGCAACCTCCATCTCCTGGGTTCATGTGATTCTCCTGCCTCAGCCTCCCGAGTAGCTGGGATTACTGGCAGATACCACCACACTCAGCTAATTTTTTGTATTTTTAGTAGAGACGGGATTTCAGTGTGTGGCCAGACTGGTCTTGAACTGCTGACCTCACGATCCACTTGCCTCAGCCTCCCAAGGTGTTGGGATTACAGACATGAGCCACCGTACCCAGTGGCAATTTCTTAAAATAAGACAACAATGCAATTTTCTGCATCAATGAACTCTTCTTTCCTTGAAAGATTTCTCTGTAACATGCAATGCTGTTTGATAGCATTTTACCCATAGTAGAACTTTCAGAATTTGAATCAGTACTCTCAAACCCTGCCATTGCTTTATCAACTAAGTTTATGTAATATTCTAAATTCTTTGTTGTTATTTCAGCAGTGCTCACAGCATCTTCACCAGGAGTAGGTTCTGCCTTAAGAAATCACTTTCTTTGCTTGTCCATAAGAAGCAGCTCCTCATCCATTCAGGTTTGGTCATGAGATGGCAGCAATTCAATTAATATCCAAACTCTACTTCTAATTGTTATTCTCTTGTTTTTTCTGTCATATCCCATTTGCTTCCTCCTCAAAATCTTGATATCTTGAACCCCTCAAAATTATTCATGAGGGTTGGAATCAACTTTTTCCACATTCCTGTTAATGATGCTTTGATCTCATTGAAGGAATCATCACTGTTCTTCATGGCATTTAGAATGGTGAATCCGCTCTGCAAGGTTTTCCATTTACTTTGCCCAGATCCATCAGAGGAATCAAAACCTATGGCAGCTATAGCTTTATGAAATGTATTTGTTAAATAATAAGACTTGGAAGTCAGAATGACTTATTGGTTCATGGGCGCAGAATGGATGGTATGTTAGCAAACATGAAAATAACATTAATCTCTTTGTACATCTTCATCAGAGCTTTTGGGTGACCAAGTGCATTATTATTGGGCAGTAATCTTTTGAAAGGAGTCTTTTTTCTAAGTAGTCGGTCTCAACAGTGGGCTTAAATGTTTGGTAAGCCATGCTGTCAACAGATGTGCTGTTATCTAGCACATGTGGAGTAGAGTTAGCATAATTCTTAAGGATCCTAGGATTTTCAGAATGGTAAATGAGCATTGGCTTCAACTTCAGATCACCAGCTGCATTAAACTCTAGTAAGATAGCCTGTGCTTTGAAGCTTTGAAACCAGGCATTGACTTCTCTGTAGCTGTGAAAGTCCTACATGGCATCTGTTTCCAATAGAATTCTCTTTTGTCCACATTGAACATCTGTTGTTTAGTGTAGCCGCCTTCATCAGTGATCTTAGCTACATATTTTGAATGACTTGATGGATCACCTTGCACTTTTATGTCATAGAGGCAACTTCTTTTTTTTTTTTTTTATTTTTTTTTTATTTTTTATTGGATTTTAGGTTTTGGGGTACATGAGCAGAGCATGCAAGACAGTTGCGTAGGAACACACATGGCAGTGTGCTTTTCTTTCCTTCTCCCCTTCACCCGAGGAAACTTCTTTTCTTAAGTCTCATGAACCAACCTCTGTTAACTTCAGCCTTTTCTTCTGCAGCTTCCTCACCTCTCTCAGCCTTCCCAGATTGAAGAGAGGTAGGGCCTGGCTCTGGATTAGGCTTTGTTTGAAGGTAATGTTGCAGCTAGTTTGATCTTCTATCCAGACCACTAAAACTTTCTCCATATCCGCAATAAGGCTGTTTGCTATTTTATCATTTGTGTGTTCAACAGAATAGAACTTTTAAATTCCTTCAAGAACTTTTTCTTTGCATTCACAACTTGGCTAACTGGTGCAAGAGGCCTAGCTTTCAGCTCATTTTAACTTTTGGCATGCCTTCTTCAGTAAGCTCAATCAGTCTAGCTTTCGATTTAAATCAAGAGATATGTGAGATTCTTCCTTTCACTTAAACGGTTAGAGGCCATTGTGGTTTTCTTAATAGGCCTGATTTGAATATTGTTGTTTCTCACACAATTGAGAGGCCTGAAGAGAGGGAGAAAGATGGGGGAACAGCTGGTGGGTGAGGCAGTCAGAACACACACACAACATTTATAGGTTAAGTTTGCTGTCTTATGTGGGTATGATTTGTGGTGCTCCAAAACAATTACAGTAGTGACATCAAAGATCACTGATCACAGATCACTGTAACAGATGTACCAATACTGAAAAAGTTTTAAATGTTGTATGAATTACCAAAATGTGACACAGAGACATTAAGTGAGCTTCATGCTGTTGGAAAGATGGTGCCAGTAGACTTGGTTGATGCAGGGTTGCCACAAAACCTTCTACTCCTGAAAAACACAGTATTTGTGAAGCAATGAAATAACTATTTTTATGACATATTGAAAGGTGACCTAGGCCAGGTGCAGTGGCTTACCCCTCTAATCCCAGCACTTTGGGAGGATTGCTTAAGGCCAAGAGTTCGAGACCAGCCTGGACAACGTAGTGAGACTCTATCTCTACAAAAAAAGTTTTTGTTTGTTTGTTTTACAAAAGTGACGTATATAGTGGTTCCTCAAAAAATTAAACATAGAATTACCATAGGATCTGGGTATATGAATAAAGGAATTGAAAGTAGGGACTCAAATGGTTATTTATACACCAATATTTAAGGGAACATTATTCATAATAACCAAATGGTAGAAACAACCTAAATGTTTATTGAGGGACAAATGGACAAGCGAAATGTGGTCTATACATACAATGTAATAGTATTCAGCTTTCAATAGGAATGAATTTCTCGTACATGCTACAAACATAGATGAACCTTGAAGACATTATATTATGTGATAAAAGGCAGACACGAAAAGGCAGATACATACCAAGAACATTCAAATTCATAGAGTCATAAATTAGGATAATGGTTATCAGGAGCTGGGGAGAGGGGGCAACCTGGAGATATTGTTTAATGGTATAGATTTTCATTTTGGGTTGATGAAAATGTTCTGGAAATATACAGTATGATGATGGTTGTACTTAATCCTGCTCAACTAGTATAAGTAGTGTGATTAAGTAAGTATACTAAGTATATTTAGTATACTTAGAAATGGTTGAAATAGTAAATTTTGCATTGTGGATATATTTTACCACAATAAAAAAGGTGATCTAGAAATACCATGCTACTATAAAAAAAGATTATTTTTATTTTTTTCTTTAATTTTTTTTGTTGCTCAATCACTTCTTACCTGAAAGAAGTATTTCTAATATTGATATTATCCTAATATTGAGAGATTTCCAAGATAGAGTAAGGGTAATTTTAAAAAAAAAAAGTGAAGAGCAGTGTGTATATTATGCTACCTTTTGTGTAAACAATGGAGGATAAAATATATATTCATATTTTTATTTGCAGTAAGAAACATTACAAGGATAAATAAGCAATTAATAAAAGTTGTTACCTCCAGGGAGGCAAGGGGAGTTGTAGTGAGACATTTCAGTATATATCCTTGTGTGTACTTTTGATTTTTGAACCATATAAATGTACTATCTAGTTAAAGTAGTTTTTTAGCAGAGGAGTTAAAATGAATTTATTCTAGAGGGGTCAACAATTGGAAGTCACAGAGAATGTAGTTTTTTTAAAGGTGTTGATTAAATATTGCTACTGTGACATCCACTTTCCCAGACAAGCGAGGTCCAGGAGTCAGGGATCTGTGTGCCACTGTTGGGTGTTTCAAAAGCCTGGTTTAGATGCAGAAGTGAAGTTCTACTTTCCCATCTACTTCAGGCTGCAAAGAGAATGTATTTTGTGTAAGGAATAAAGGCAAACTCTAAGTTCATCAACATCGAGGAGTCAGAAAGGACACGGTCATTGTGCCCAGGGTGAGGTCTCATACTAGGGTCTAAGTGCTTTTAAAGGCTGGCCGTGGCAATGGGGTCATTAAAAACAGTACTTGCCAGAGCCAGAGAGCCGGAAGTGTTCAAAATGGTAAATTCTCTAGATATAGCCCTATATCCCCACAAAATACAGCTTTCTCTTATCCCATCATTAATTAGGAGCATATTATGTCTAACACTTACATCTGAAGCAAGAAGCAGGCTGTATTATATTTCTTAGGCAATAGCAAGAGACAGCAGCTGCGTACTGCCTAATTGCTCTTCCCACAAAAAGGAGTAGGACTGTTTTATCTTCCCTGATCATTTTCCTTCTGGCTTTTCCTTTCCCACCTAAACCCAACAGGAAATACCGATAGATCCCTGAGGTAGGCTGCAAAAAGTAGAAGGCCAGTTAGGGCCAGCCCAGCCTAGCCCAGCCCAGCCTAGCCCAGCCCAGCCCAGCCCATCCTAGCTCCTAATTTCTTAGCTATGTTCCAGGGCATATAGGTTAGAGGCAGAATCCAGGGAGTCACATCCTAGAATGAACATAGATGACCAGAAAGAGCTGAGGTACAGAGCCAAAATAAGAGGATTGAAGAACTAGGACATCTGTAATCGAAAATAGTAAAGAAACAGGAAACTGAAAAGTAGGCTAGAAAAATCCCAGAGTTGAAATTCAGATGATTTTTACATGATTTCAGCACAGGCACTCAAGGTGCATTTTACTTACTTAAGTTTATTAAAATTGGCTGGGCACAGTGGCTCACACCTGTAATCTCAGCACTTTGGGAGGCCAAGGTGGGCGGATCACCTGAGGTCAGCAGTTCAAGACCAGCCTGGCCAACATTGAGAAACTCCGTCTCTGCTAAAAATACAAAAATTATCTGGGTGTGGTGGCGCACACCTGTAATCCCAGCTACTCGGGAGGCTAAGGTAGGAGAATTGCTTGAATCTTGGAGGCAGAGGTTGCAATGAGCTGAGATTGCACTCTAGCCTGGGCAACAGAGCAAGACTCTGTCTCAAAAAAAAAAAAAAAAAAAAGTTACTAAAGTTACTAGAATGGGTAAGCGGTTTATTTTTCTCTGCCTCATTGTTCTATTTATAGGTCTGTCTTCCTTACCACACTGTGGGAATTGAAGACATGAATTTTAGCTGTAGTGGAAAAAGCATGGACTTTGCGATCAGGCGGATCTATTTAAGTACAAACCCCTTCTCTTTCTAGCTGTTTGACTTTGGTCAGGTTATTTTTATCACATGTAGCCTTGGGTTCTGTGTGCATCATAAAATTGTTCTAAGGATTAGGTGAGAGAAAAACATTTGTATGTAATCATCTTGCACATAGAAAATACTCAAGGGAAGTTTTCTGTTTCCCTTTTTGTATCTTCCACAGAGCTTTACATTTAAAAGGCATTCAAAATATTTATTAAATTGAGTATGTTTCTCTTTACATATGAAATCTGAACCCTGGTTAAGGACAGCCTGAGGCAGGCATATTTCTAAGGCTTTTACCTTGAGCAATAATGTCATTGTTGCTAAATATTTTATCAGGCAGCTGTCTGTTATGTGCAAAGTGCTTGCTGCTCTGGTCTCTCTTTCCTCCACATCGTCAGAGTCCAGCTTAAAGCTTTTACTTTGTTAAGGCCTATTCCTTTTTTTCTATTTACAAGACCTATTCTTAACTTCAATGTTTATAAGTGGGCATGACATCATTCCCTTATACTCACTACTCTTTAAAAAACCCTCAACTACACACTCTAGGGACGGATAAGTATAGGGATTGTTAAATATCTTTCCTTGTTTTGTCACATATTTCTTGAGTACTAATACTGTGCTAGGGTAGATATAAGCAGTATTAATATGTAATTCCTGCTTCTCAAGGAACAATTTCTCTAGTAAAAAAAAGATGCATGTACAAAAATGTAATTAATTATTTAATGGTATGATTGACTTTTGTTTACTGTTTTACATTATACCATTTAAAACCCTATTTTTTAAAAACACATTCCTGCTTACAGTCTCTGACAAGAAAGTAAAACAAAACAAAACAAAGCAAAGCAAAACAAAACAAAACAAATACACCCATACGCATAGAAAAAGGATTGGAGGCCGGATATCATGGGTCATGCCTGTAATCCTAGCACTTTGGGAGGCCAAGGAGGGAGGATCAAAAGGTCAGGAGATTGAGACCATCTTCCATCTTGGCTAACATGGTGAAACTCCATCTCTACTAAAAATACAAAAAATTAGAAGGGTGTGGTGGCATTCGGTGGTAGTCCCAGCTACTTGGGAGGCTGAGGCAGGAGAATCGCTTGAATCCAGGTGGCGGAGGTTGCAGTGAGCTGAGATCACGCCATTGCACTCCAGCTTGGACAACAGAGTGAGACTGTCTCAAGAAAAAGAAAAAGGAAAAGGATTGGAAAGATTTTGACAGAGCTTATCCCTGAGTAGAGGTATTTGGGGGGGGTGTTTTTTCTTTCATTTTGCTTACCTGTATTCTCTAAATTTTCAGAAATTTCATTTTGAAGTTATAAGGCATTCATCATTTCCCCCTTCTTGCTAACATGATAGTGACCCCTCTCTTTCTCTTGCATTCAGCTTTTGCGAGAATTGAAGCACCCTAATGTGATCGCATTGCAGAAGGTGTTCCTTTCTCACAGTGACAGGAAGGTATGGCTGCTGTTTGATTATGCAGAGCATGACTTGTGGGTAAGTATACTCTCACTGTATTTATATATATATATATATATATATAAAACATATATACCTATATATTTTATATAGGTATGGAGCATATTTATATACAATATATATTGTTAATGCACAGAAAGGAAAGCTTGCTCTGTTAGCTGTATTTCAAAATAAATATAAACATAAATGTTGAATTTGAAGAATTTAAGCAATAAACTAACATTTTACTGAGAAGATGGTATTTGTACTATTTAGAAATTTTACTTCAGAAAATTTTAATGAATGGGAGACTATACTTTCATGCAAGTAATTAATGGCAATTTACTAATATGTATAGTGAAAATTACTTTATTTTGTGATGATTATGGTAGTTCAGATTTAACCAGGTATGTACCTGTAAAGTTTCTCTTCCCAAGTTAAGATCAACCTCTTGAAGCTTTTGCCATTTAAAAATGGCTGCATCAAACAGAAGTACATGTATGGCTTTGCAAATTTTAAGGATGTTTTATCAGTGTATGAAAGAAGCAAAAAATTCTTAATTTCTATCTTTTCAAATTAGGACTCAGAATATTTAAACACTTTATCTGAGGAACTGCTCAAAGTAACAAAATTCAAATCCAGCAATAAGTTCAAATTATGGATAATTAATTTAGCATCACTACACTTGGCTGATTTTTCAAAGTTTTTTTATAGAGACAAGGTCTTGCCATATTGCCCAGGCTGGTCTTGAATTCCTGGGCTCAAGCGATCATCCTACTTTGGCCTCTCAAAGTGTTGAGATAACAGGCATGACCCATCGCACCCAGCCTGTTTTGTTTGCTTGTTTGAAACAGGGTCTCACTCTATCTCCCAGGCTGGAATGCAATGGCACAATTATGGTTCACTGCAGCTTTGACCTCCTGGGCTCAAGTGATCTTCCTGCCTCAGCCTCCCAAGTAGCTAGGACCACAGGTGCTTGACCACAGCTGGCTAGTGAATTTTGATTCAATATAATGTGGTTTATCATCTATATAAGATAAATATGGTGAAACATAACTTTACACAGAATCAGGTCTTAAAGAAACTTTCAGAGTGTATGCCCTTATAGCAGATATGGACAAGAAGTTCTAGTGTGTTTTTCTCAGTTCTTTTCGTGGATATTCATAGACGTTGTATTTTCCTCATTTTTCTCTATTTCCCTGTGTGTCAACCAAAGCTTACTTGATAGTGTAGGTACTTTACTTTGAACATCAGTGGCATTATGAAAGAAGATGTAGAACATTGGACTAGTCAGGTCCTGTAGAACTGTACTGTCCAACACCATATTTTAAAATAAATATAATCATAAATGTTGATTTTAAATAATTTAAGGAATAAACTGACATTTTTCTGAGAAGTTACTATTTGTAATATTTAAAAATTTCACTTCAGAAGTATCTGAAGTGCACATATTGATTTTACCTTTCTTTTTTTTTTTTTTTTGAGATGGAGTATTGCCCAGGCTGGAGTGCAATGGCACAATCTCAGCTCACTGCAACCTCTGCCTCCTGGGTTCAAGTGATTCTCCTGCCTCAGTCTCCTGAATAGCTGGGATTACAGGCATATGCCACCACGCCCAGCTAGTTTTGTATTTTTAGTAAAGATGGAATTTTCTTTATGTTGATCTTGAACTCCTAATCTCAGGTGATTCGCCTGTCTTGGCCTCCCAAAGTGCTGGGATTACAGGTGTTAGCCACCACACCTGGTCTCTCTTTTTTTTTTTAAATACAGCTGTTAAAAAGTTGAAAGTTATACATGTGGCTCCCAGTGTATTTCTACTAGAAATCACTGCTATAGTATAAACTCTAATTTTCTATTATTTCTTAAATCAATGTTATTACTAAACAGTTTAAAACAAAATAAGAAAGCTGTATAAATAGCTTAATCATTTTATATACCATTTGGTCTTTTTTTTTTTTTGAGATGGAGTCTCGCTCTATCACCCAGGTTGGAATGCACTGGTGTGATCTTGGCCTCAGCTCACTGCAGCCTCTGCAAGCCACTGTGGCAGCCAGCACCATTTGGTCATTTTAAAGTTATTGGAGCACTGTTGACAACTTCATCAGTATTGCTTGCGGAGAGTTTTGATGGCCCTCAGTGTCCATTTTGTGTCTTGGACAGAGGCAGGAGTAGGGTAGGGATGGAGGTGGTGGAGGTGGGAACACAGGGGAGGCAAGTAGCATTTTTTTCCATTTAGTACAGTGTTTTTATAACCCACAATATAACATATGGATATAAAAATTTGAATGTGACGATCCAGTTGTAGGTATTTCAGTGGGATTGAATTTCCCATTTTTTCTCTCTCCTCCTTTTTAGCAATTTCATATTTATATTAATTCCCAGGAATATATTCAAATTTATTCTGTACCAAACTAAGATGGAACTTTTCCAATAATTAAAATATACACCTGATCAGTGATGTTATCCAAATGAGCTAAGTGCTTTTTATAGAAAAGATTTACAGTTTTCCTTTCTTTTTTTAATCTTTCATTCTATGAGTAAGAAATATAAATACTTTTTGTAGGCAGCTGTTTCAGTATCAGTCCTTCTTATGTTTCAGTCCTATTTAATGAAAATCTTAATAGTTTCAGTTAATTTAGTCATTATAACCCCTCTCTAACACAGTCACATTCACCCTCAAAATAGATTCAGTTTTCGTTGAACTTATTCAAATTTTTTTCTTGGTGTCATTATTGGCCTTTAATAAGTAATTTTAAAATATAGAGCATTTTTTATAGCATTGATTGTGTTTTATTGGCAAAGATATTATCAAAGACTATATTATGTTTTTTTTTAATTTTTAGCATATTATTAAGTTTCACCGTGCATCAAAAGCAAATAAAAAGCCCATGCAGTTGCCAAGATCTATGGTTAAATCATTACTTTACCAGATTCTTGATGGTATTCATTACCTCCATGCAAATTGGGTGCTTCACAGAGATTTGGTAAGTATTTTTCTTTTAAATTAGTCAATATGTTTTTCCCTCCTCTTTTAAAAAATATATTTTCTTCTTGGTACCATTATACTAAAACATTAATTATAGAAAAACTTGAAGATATACATAAGCAAAAAAGAAGATAAAAATCACCCATAAACCTATAATCAAAAGATTAACGCTAGTAATATTTGGTGTATATTATTCCATTATATTTACACATAGCTGTAAAATATCAGTGTGAATTTTTTTTTAAATTTTTATTTTATTTTAGGTTTTGGGGTACATGTGCAGAACATGCAAGACAGTTGCATAGGTACACACATGGTAGTGTGTTTTGCTTCCTTTCTCCCCTTCACCCACATTTGGTGTTTCTCCCCAGGCTATCCCTCCTCAGCTCCCCCCCCCCGCTGGCCCTCGCCCTTTCCCCCCAATAGACCCCGGTGTTTAGTACTCCCCTCCCTGTGTCCATGTGTTCTCATTTTTCATCACCCACCTATGAGTGAGAATATGCGGTATTTCATTTTCTGTTTTTGTGTCAGTTTGCTGAGAATGATGTTCTCCAGATTCATCCATGTCCCTACAAATGACACAAACTCATCATTTCTGATTGCTGCATGATATTCCATGGTGTATATGTGCCACATTTTCCCAATCCAATCTATCATCAGTGGGCATTTGGGTTGATTCCAGGTCTTTGCTCTTGTAAACAGTGCTGCAATGAACATTCGTGTGCATGTGTCCTTATAGTAGAACGATTTATAGTCCTTTGGATATATACCCAGTAATGGGATTGCTGGGTCAAATGGAATTTCTATTTCTAAGGCCTTGAGGAATCGCCACACTATCTTCCACAATGGTTGAACTAATTTACACTCCCACCAACAGTGTAAAAGTGTTCCTTTTTCTCCACATCCTCTCCAGCATCTGTTGTCTCCAGATTTTTTAATGATCGCCATTCTAACTGGCGTGAGATGGTATCTCAATGTGGTTTTGATTTGCATCTCTCTGATGACCAGTGATGATGAGCATTTTTTCATATGATTGTTGGCCTCATATATGTCTTCTTTCGTAAAGTGTCTGTTCATATCCTTTGCCCAATTTTGAATGGGCTTGTTTGTTTTTTTCCTATAAATCTGTTTGAGTTCTTTGTAAATTCTGGATATCAGCCCTTTGTCAGATGGGTAAATTGCAAAAATTTTTTCCCATTCTGTTGGTTGCCGATTCACTCTAGTGACTGTTTCTTTTGCCGTGCAGAAGCTGTGGAGTTTGATTAGGTCCCATTTGTCTATTTTGGCTTTTGTTGCCAATGCTTTTGGTGTTTTGTTCATGAAGTCCTTGCCTACTCCTATGTCCTGGATAGTTTTGCCTAGATTTCCTTCTAGGGTTTTTATGGTGCCAGGTCTTATGTTTAAGTCTTTAATCCATCTGGAGTTAATTTTAGTGTAAGGTGTCAGGAAGGGGTCCAGTTTCTGCTTTCTGCACATGGCTAGCCAGTTTTCCCAACACCATTTGTTAAACAGGAAATCCTTTCCCCATTGCTTGTTTTTGTCAGGTTTATCAAAGATTGTATGGTTGTAGATATGTTGTGTTGCCTCCAATGCCTCTGTTTTGTTCCATTGGTCTATATCTCTGTTTTGGTACCAGTACCATGCCGTTATGATTACTGTAGCCTTGTAGTATAGTTTGAAATCCAGTAGTGTGATGCCCCCCGCTGTGTTCTTTTTGCTTAGAATTGACTTGGCTATGCGGGCTCTCTTTTGGTTCCATATGAAGTTCATGGTGGTTTTTTCCAGTTCTGTGAAGAAAGTCAATGGTAGCTTGATGGGGATAGCGTTGATTCTGTAAATTACTTTGGGCAGTATAGCCATTTTCATGACATTAATTCTTCCTAACCATGAACATGGAATGTTTCTCCATCTGTTTGTGTCCTCTCTTATTTCGTTGAGCAGTGGTTTGTAGTTTTCCTTGAAGATGTCCCTTACGTTCCTTGTGATTTGTATTCCTAGGTATTTTATTCTTTTTGTAGCAATTGTGAATGGCAGTTTGTTCTTGATTTGGCTCTCTTTAAGTCTATTATTGGTGTAGAGGAATGCTTGTGATTTTTGCACATTGATTTTGTATCCTGAGACTTTGCTGAAGTTGCTTATCAGTTTCAGGAGTTTTTGGGCTGAGGCAACGGGGTCTTCTAGATATACTATCATGTCGTCTGCAAATAGAGACAATTTGGCTTCCACCTTTCCTATGTGAATACCCTTTATTTCTTTTTCTTGCCTGATTGCTCTGGCTAGAACTTCCAGTACTATATTGAATAGGAGTGGTGACAGAGGGCATCCTTGTCTAGTGCCGAATTTCAAAGGGAATGCTTCCAGTTTTTGCCCATTCAGTATGATATTGGCTGTTGGTTTGTCATAAATAGCTTTTATTACTTTGAGATACGTTCCATCGATACCGAGTTTATTGAGGGTTTTTAGCATAAAGGGCTGTTGAATTTTGTCGAATGCCTTCTCTGCGTCAATTGAGATAATCATGTGGTTATCAGTGTGATTTTTAACAGATGATTACAGTTTTGATGGAGTAGTCACATGTGAAACAAATACATTTTAATTCAAGTTTTTCTTCATATTATTGCTCATCATTAGTAAAAACATAATTAATATTGAGTTCTCATTTTTTTTTCTTTATGATCTAAACTGAAATAATGACATTGTACCTGGTAAAACGAATGTTATGAATATTAATAAACAGATGAATAAATAAACATAACAGGTTGAATATGCTTATTAGGCAAATTGGCTGCAATTTATCATTTTATTTTACTTTTTCACTATACATTTAACAAACATTTACTGATATCAAATTATATTGCTGAATATTCATCTTCACACTGTTGTCATTTTAGTTTATGTTGATGAAGTTTCTTTTGTTTGTTCTTAAGATATGGTTATGAAATAGCTGCAATCCTCATTTTTCTCTTCAGTTTATCATTGGAGGTTTTATTTTGCCCCCAGAAAGTGATTTCATGATCTTTTGTTTCTTAGGCTTTTGAGAATTCTCAGGATATGGTAGGGATACATCTAGGTAAATTTTATTTTATTAACTGATGAGAGGTGTTTATTGTCAACAGGTTCTAGTTAGTATCCTCTGGGACCTTGTCAGTCAAGGCTACTCATCTGACTTGACCATGTCTTGCTATGACATTGTATAAATTGGGGTCAAATGATAGTGGCCATAAAGATGTATTTACCATATTAATGGAAGCATGTCTCCTTATAATTTTTAACTAAGATTCTTTGAGGCTTCCAAATGTCCACTTTACTATTAACTATGAATCAGCATGTTTTAAAGTGATTATTGGGCTGGGTGTGGTGCTCATGCCTGTAGTCCCAGCACTTTGGAAGGCTGAGGTGGGTGGATCACTTGAGCTCAGGACTTCAACACCAGCCCGGGCAACATGGTAAAACCCCATCACTACAAACAGTACAAAAATTAGCAGGGCATGGTGGTGCACTCCTGCAGTCCCAGCTATTTGGAAGGCTGAGGTGGGAAGATGGTTTGAGCCTGGGCAACTGAACCAGACCCTATCTCAAAAAAAAAAAAAAGATTATTGGGTACATGATGTTGTTCTAGATCATGAGAAGACCTCCTTCATAAATGGGCTTTTAGATTTTAATCTGCGGTGCATTTAATGAAACTTATGCAGGTTATATTTTTGAGGTTGTGTTCATGTTTGAATGATTGATAAGAATCTTTTATTAAAGATTAATTTATCTGAGCTCCTATCTCTTGTTTCTTAAAATTCTATATTTTGTTCTAAATAGCGTAGCTTAACACATTTTATTCGTGACATTGTCACCTGAATGTCTACTGATACTTAAATTTAGTATGCGCAGGACTCCGTTTTCTCCTACTCAGATTTGCTGCTGCTTTACTGTCCTCTCTTTTGGTTATGGCACCACCCTCTTCCTGGCTTAGAAACTTCTTTTACCTCTTTGCAGACCCTTCTTTGCACTCCACATCTAGAACTTGTCAAGTTCTTTCAGTGTCATTTCTAAAATCTGCCTTGCATTCATCTATTTTCATCTCTAGTCCTCATTCCTAGTTCAGGCTTTTATTATCTCTTTCTTGCATTGTGATACTACTCTCTATACTTGTCTGTTGTCAACAATCTCTTTCCCTTCCAATCCACTTTGGGCCCTCTGACCAGTTCCTCAGGTCCTGTTCAAGAACTTTGAAATAGTTCCTAGTTGCTTACAGACTAAATCTCTACTTCCTTATTTGGCTTTCAGAGTTTTACCAAATAAAGCTTTAACTGCCTTTAAAATTTTTCTCTATCCCTGTCATCTTTCATGTATACTTTACTATTGAACTATGGATTGTTCCCTGTCTCCTCCTGGGATTTCCTGCCTTAATGGCTTTTATTTCCCCTATCTTAAAACCCCTTAACCCTGTCTTGACATATTCAAATACGATCTGTCTTTCAGGGTCCAACACAAATGCTAATGAAAACTTAACCTCATATCCATGTCTACTTGGAACGAATCTCTCCTTGTTTTGGTTCCTGCTGTATTGCATCTTTACTTATGGCATTTATCTATTAGTATTATAGCAGGTTTAGAGAACTCTTAGAACATCTCCTAGCCTGTAAACTTTTGAGAGAGCACGGTCTATGTCTCTTTTTGTACGCTACTTCCCCTGTACACAGTAGGTGTTGAGGAAATCTTTCCTCAGTGAGTGAGTATCAGGGAGAATAGTACTGTGACATTTTGGGTATCAGGTATTCAAATACACTATCCTCAATGAACATTTTTTGTTTTCTTGTATGTGTAAAGTACAGAGGGATGGGAACAATACAAATATGAGTGCATCAAAGACCTTCTTCACAAGGAGCCTTGAAGAAATACAACATACACACTAACAATTATACTGTAAGATAGATGAGAGAGAATTGATTGTAGCTACATGGGAACCACAGACTAAATCTATGCAAGGTCGGAAGAGCTTGTGAGTGGGGGATGAGGGAAAGTTTCAAAGAGCAGGTTGCATTTGAGCTGGACTTTGAAAGATGAGTAGAATTTAAATAGAGACTTTGTTGATGAGGGTAACCTAAGGGGGTTTGGGATGTAAAAATTGTGAGGTAATAAAGCACTTAGATTATCTCAGAAAGGATATGCAGTTCTGGCTGGCTCAAATATGGATGAGCTCAATTGTGGTAGTGTGAGGTTGGACTCGGAAGATATGGTTTGGAGCCTGCTTGACCTAGAGAGTTTTAGGGGTCTTTTTGTTTAAGTATTGACAGTTTGTGAGCCACAGAATGAATTTTTTTACCCCATTGGAAAAGCTGATGATTATTACCTCATCAATGGCATGAACAGTGTTGAAAATGCGTTCTGAATATGGTTCTTACATAGTATAGCACTGGTTTATATTTTACCTGCATACTTATTGAATGGCCCCAACTCCACAAGTGAGTAATAATATTTGAAATTTTGAACTGACTGGGTGTGGTGGCTCATGTTTGTAATTTCGGCACTTTCAGAGGCCAAGGCAGGAGGAGTGATTGAGCCCAGGAGTTCAAAAGCAGCCTGAGCAACATAAGCAACATAGTGAGATCCCCATCTCTACAAAAAATAAAAAATTAACTGAGCATTAACAGTGCATGCCTGTTGTTTCAGCTATCAGGAAACTGAAGTGGGAGGACTGCTTTAGCCCAGGAGGTCAAGGCTGCAGTGAGCCATGATTGTGCCACTGCACTCCACTCCAGCCTTGGGCAACAAATTGAGACCATGTATTAAGAAAAAGATAAAGAAACTTTGAACCAACAGGAATCTAGTCTGTGATAGTCTCTTCAGTTCTTGATTCACTAATCTTGAGTCCTGATATCTGTTCCATATTGTCGTGGTTTTGCCAAAGTACTTTGAGAAGTAGATTTAAACCATATGCTTACTTCATAAATATATTCTGTAGTAGATACAGGAATAAAAGTATATCAAATATGAATATGCCCTTTAAAAGAGGATGATGGAGACATTTGCAAAATTATTTTTTGTGAGCTTAAGAGTAGTGTTGCTGTTGTAGTCAATGACTAGTTTTGTTTTTCCTTTTTTTTTTTTTTTGGAGACTGAGTTTCGCTCTTGTTACCCAGGCTGGAGTGCAATGGCGCGATCTCGGCTCACCGCAACCTCCGCCTCCCAAGTTCAGGCAATTCTCCTGCCTCAGCCTCCTGAGTAGCTGGGATTACAGGCACGCACCACCATGCCCAGCTAATTTTTTGTATTTTTAGTAGAGACGGGATTTCACCATGCTGACCAGGATGGTCTCGATCTCTTGACCTCGTGATCCACCTGCCTCAGCTTCCCAAAGTGCTGGGATTACAGGCTTGAACCACTGCGCCCTGCCTAGTTTTGTTTTTCTTAATGCTTCATTTTCTGTTGCTTTAGGAAATTTGGCTTTACACTATTTGTTAGTCACAGCTGACTGCTAATCATCTCTGAATTTCATTTGATGTGAGAAACCTGGAAAATCCATACAATTAAATGTGTTAGAGTAAATATAAATTTACAGTATGAAATAAAAAATTTAAACAAAAGCCAGTGTTTTAGACATCATACGCAGAGGCATTGCATCATCATAAGGGTTGGTGTTTTTCATTACGATTGATTTTATATCCGAATCAGTATTTTAATTCGAATGACATACATTCGAATCCTAGAATTTATGCAGAAATAGAGAATTTAAATAAAGTCACAAAAAATAACTTAAAATGAGGAATTGCTTTAAAAGGAAAAGAGAAAGAGAGCTAAATATATTCATCTTGGCCGAGAGACAGTGAAGTAGAGATATAAGTCTATAAATACTTGGAACTTGTAAACACCAAGGGAGAAAAGATGTATTTTAATTTTATAGCAGGATATAGCTAAGAGTAAGAAAATGAAATATAGGATGACTCATTTTTATGGAATTACTATTTTGGTAGATTGGAAGGATGCCAAGATTTAGTTTATCTCTTTTTCCAAATTATGAGCTTCTTGAGAGCAAGGTTCATATCTCACTAATTTTTGTAGTCCCAGCATTGGTGTATTGTTTATGCTCAAAAGTTATTTGAATTGAATTTCAGCAAGGCATATAGCAATTTTACATTATTCTTTAGCAATGATAGACAAATGCTGGCTAAATGATAATATTAAGTGGATTTATGACTCCTTCATTTCAGAATCTTGCTACTAGCTCAGTGACATAAATTGAACCGTCAGTTAGAATATTTCATTTTTCATTATCATGTCCCAGAACCTAGTACACAATAAGCACTAAGTCTTTATTGAATGAAGGATTTGAATGAATGCTTCAGGGCGCCAACCCTAGCTCTGTCTTTTAAAAAATATGTGTGGAGATCGGGTGCAGTGGCTCATGCCTGTAATCCCAGCACTTTGAGAGGCCAAGGCGGGCAGATCACCTGAGGTCAGGAGATCCAGACCAGCCTGGCCAACATACTGAAATCCTGTCTCTACTAAAAATACAAAAATTAGCTGGGTGTGGTGGCGGCTACCTGGAATCCCAGCTACTTGGGAGACTGAGTCAGGAGAATCGCTTGAACCTGGGAGGCAGAGATTGCAGTGAGCTAAGATCAGGCCACTGCACTCCAGCCTGGACAACAGAGTGAGACTCAGTCCCCCAAAAATAAAAAATAAAAATAAATTAAAAATATGTGTGGAGTTTCCATCTCAAGGCTCTTTTCACATTAGTGGGTGGATTTGCAGTCTTTTGAAGTCTGTGGGCACAAATAACTATGTGGTCTGCAAACATCGTACAGTATATCAAAATTTTGTGAGATCCACTTGAGAGAGAAAATAATTTTGTATCCAGAAATCTTTTGGCTTTTGTTGTTAATTAACAGCTACTAAACATTTTAGTAGCTATGAGCTACTATTCTACCTAAAAACTTCTATTAGAGGTCTATCAGAATAGTAGTAATAACAAAAAACCTTGCCAGTACTTTGAGTCAGATATGATTTCATTTGATTAAAGAATGTGATGCAAGCTGGGTAAGGTGGCACATACCTGTAGTTCCAGTTACTCTGAAGGCTGAGGTAGGAGGATTGATTGAGGACAGTGGTACAACACTGTAGTATGCTATGTTTGTATGTGTGAATAGCCACTACACTCCTGTCTGACAATGTAGTGAGACTCCATCTCTAAATAAATAAATAAGGAGGGGGACTCAAGATGGCGCTGTGAGAACAACCCAGGATTGGAGTTCTCGTTGTGTCTGCGGAGAGGTGAGTCTGAGCTGCATTTCCAGACTGATCTTTGTTGCTCACGGAACGGGGAAATTCCCAAGTGAAGAGGAGACGCGGGACGCCAGGCAGATATTACGCTTGGCGAAGCCGGCAGCCGGGGTGGCGGCGGCCGGCCCTACCCAGCGCTCCCCACAGGGCGCACTTGTCCGGGTGCCCCGTTGAACCAGCAACTGGAGACGTGAGAGGGCTGGACTTGAGACTGAGCTAGACTTGAACAGTGGGCCAGCCCAGGGGATTGCAGGAACAGAGCGTTAGGATTGGCCCAGTGGGACGAACAAAACCGCGATTTCAAACAAGCCCCGTGCAGACGGCCCCAGACGCTCTGAGGGGGAGGGGCGGCCACCATTACCGAGGTAACCCGCCCCAACTGAGATACACGCCCATTGCTGACGCAGCCAGCCGTTGCCGAGGCAACCCGTCCCTACTGAGATACACGCCCACTGCTGACGCAGCCAGCCGTTGCCGAGGCAACCCGTCCCTACTGAGATACACCCCACTGCTGACGCAGCCTGCTGTCGCCGAGGCAACCCGCTACAACAGAGAGACTCCGCCGCAGGGTGTGGCGGAGAACAGCAGAACAGCGGAGCCAGGGCGAGCCTCACATCAGCAGGGCGGAGCCTCGGCAGGCAAACAGTGGCTAGTCTGCATCCTAGCTGGGCAGGACCTCAACGGACATCCAAAAATAAAGCCCAAACCCCTCAACACAGCATTTGAGAAAAAAAAGGGTTTTTTTAATGAGCTCTGTTGCAGCAGAATCAAACATAGCAGCCTAACAGCCCTGAATGAACAACACAGCTCACAGCTCAGCAATTAAACCCCTATAAAGTACAAACTGTCTCCTCAAGCAGCTCCCTGACCCCTCTATATCCAAAAGACTGACATTAGGCAGGCACCATCCTGGGACAAAGATAGCAGAAAAAGAAACTGGTAGCATCCCTCGCTGTGCCACAGCTGCTAGAGGTGCACCCCAGACAAGCAGGGTCTGGAGCGGACCTCAGCAGTCGTACAGCGAAGGGGCTAGACTGGTAGAAGGAAAACCAAGCAACAGAAATACTTCATCATCAACATTCAGGGTGTCCACTCAGAGACCCAATCGAAAAGTCAGCAACTATGCAGACGACCAGCGGACAAATCCTCAAAGATGGGAAGAAACCAGCGCAAAAAGGAGGAAAACACCCCCCGAAACCAGAACACCTCGCCTCCTAGAAAGGACCAAAACTCCTCACCAGCAAGGGAACAAAGCTGGACGGAGAATGACTGTGACGAAATGACGGAATTAGACTTCAGAAGATGGATAATGAGAAACTTTTGTGAGCTAAAAGATCATGTATTAAATCAATGCAAAGAAACTAAGAACCTTGAGAAAAGATTTGAAAAAAGATTTGAGGAAATGATAACAAGAATGGATAACTTAGGAATATGAATGAATTAAAGGAGCTGAGAAACACAATACGAGAACTTCGCGAAGCATGCACAAGTTTCAATAGCCGAATTGACCAAGCAGAAGAAAGAATATCTGAAGTCGAAGACCAACTCAATGAAATAAAACGAGAAATGAAGATTAGAGAAAAAAACGCAAAAAGGAATGAACAAAGTCTCCAAGAAATGTGGGACTATGTGAAAAGACCTAACCTACGTTTGATAGGTGTACCAGAAGGGGACGAAGAGAATGATTCCAAGCTGGAAAATACTCTTCAGGACATCATCCAGGAAAATTTCCCCCACCTAGCAAGACAGGCCAACACTCAATTGCAGGAAATTCAGAGAACACTACAAAGATATTCTGCAAGAAGAGCAACCCCAAGGCACATAATCGTCAGATTCAATAGGGTTGAAATAAAGGAGAGAATACTAAGGGCAGCCAGAGAGAAAGGTCGGGTCACCCACAAAGGGAAGCCCATCAGACTCACAGCAGATCTCTCGGCAGAAACACTACAAGCCAGAAGAGAGTGGGGGCCAATATTCAACATTCTTAAAGAAAAGAACTTTCAACCCAGAATTTCATATCCAGCCAAACTGAGCTTCAGAAGTGAAGGAAAAATAAAATCCTTTGCGAACAAGCAAGTACTCAGAGATTTTGTCACCACCAGGCCTGCTTTACAAGAGCTCCTAAAAGAGGCACTACACATAGAAAGGATCAACCAGTACCAGCCATTCCAAAATCACACTGAATGCTAAAGAGCATCAACATAATGAAGAATCTACAACAACTAACAGGCAAAACAGCCACTTAGCATCAAAATGGCAGTGTCAAATTCACACATAGCAATATTAACCCTAAATGTAAATGGACTAAATGCACCAATCAAAAGACACAGACTGGCAAATTGGATAAAAAGCCAAAACCCATCAGTGTGCTGTATCCAGGAAACCCATCTCACATGCAAGGATACACAAAGGCTCAAAATAAAGGGATGGAGGAAGATTTACCAAGCAAATGGAAAGCAAAAAAAAGCAGGAGTTGCAATTCTCATCTCCGATAAAATAGACTTTAAAGCAACAAAGATCAAAAGAGACAAAGAAGGCCATTACATAATGGTAAAAGAATCGATACAACAAGAAGAGCTAACGATCCTAAACATATATGGACCCAATGCAGGAGCACCCAGATACATAAGGCAAGTTCTTAAGGACTTACAAAAGGACTTAGACTCTCACACAATAATAGTGGGAGACTTTAACACTCCACTGTCAATACTAGACAGATCTAACATCATCCTCAGCAAACTGACACAAGAACAGAAAATGAAACACTGCATATTCTCACTCATAGGTGGGTGATGAAAAATGAGAACACATGGACACAGAAAGGGGAGTACTAAACACTGGGGTCTATTGGGGGGACAAGGGGAGGGCCAGTGGGAGGGGGAGGTGGGGAGGGATAGCCTGGGGAGAAAAGCCAAATGTGGGTAAAGGGGAGAAGAAAAGAAAGCACACTGCCATGTGTGTACCTACGCAACTGTCTTGCATGCTCTGCTCATGTACCCCAAAACCTATAATCCAATAAAAAATTAAAATAAAAATAAATAAATAAATAAATAAAATAAAAAAGAAATGTTGCAATAGATATTCTAGTTGCAGAGGAAAGTACAGATATTTCCCAATTTTTGATAGAGTTACATCTCAATAGACCCATCATAAGTTGAAATATTATAAGGCAAAGTACCTTTTTAACTTATAATTTATATCTTCAACATACAGTGGGCTTATCCAGAAGTAGCCTCTTTGTAAGTTAAGGAGCTTACTGAATGTGTATTGCTTTTGCACCATCCTGAAGTTGAAAGATCAATACGTAGATCCATTATAAGTTGGGAACTATATATATTATATGACTTTGGATATTTTTTTTCTTTCGTGGATATATTTTCATACTAATTGACAGCAAATTTTAGTTTTGGTTTGTTAACTTTGCTTTTTTGTGACATCTGCTTATTCACTAAATACTTACTGGATTTTCAACAGCATTCTAGGTTATGACACATTGGCTATATATATTTTAATGCTGTGTCAGTTATCTGTTGCTGTGTAACAGGTTAACCCCAAACTTAGTGGCTTAAACAACATTTATTATTTCACAGTTTCTGTGGGTCAGGAATCCATGTGTGGTTTATCTGGGTCCTTTGTTTCAAGGTCTTTTAAAAGGAAATTCTACCCAGAATTAGTTATCACAAAGTTTGACTGGAAAGAATCCCTTTCCTAGCTGACTCATTTGGTTGTTGGGAGGATTCATTTCCTTGTGAACTGATGGGTGAAAACCTTCATCCATCAGCTCATGAGGTGAAGTTCCGTGCCACATGAGCCTCTTTATAGATATCTCACAAGGTGGCAGTTTGCTCACCAGAGTGAGCAAGCAAGAAGGCAAGAGAGAGAAAGTAAATTTTCTATAATCTAATTATGGAAGTGACATCCCATTAATTTTGTTTTATTCTCTTCGCTAGAAGCAAGTCATTAGGTATAGTCCACACTCAAGGAGAGGAGTTTACACAACAGTGTGTATACCAGGAGATGGCAACTATTGGAAACCATGTCTGAAGCTACCTACTGATAGAGACAGGAGGCAGGGAAATTCTGGGTAGAAGAGGGTGGGTCTCTGGCGAGGTTCCCACCCTCAAGCCAAAAACCCTGATACCATTGCCCAAGGTGAGAACTTACATCTTGTTTTCCCATTTGAATGTTGCCTTTTCCAAAACCATCCATGGCTTGCCCTGCTCCCATCCTGTGCCCATAAAAACCTCAGGCTCACATGGCAGAGAGGAGGAGAAGCAGCTGGATGTTGGAGACTATGGTTGGATGTCGGAGAAAAGCAGCTTGACTTCAGAAGGACAGCTCGATGGTGTAGCTTTTGAGAAGAGTCTAGCTGGGGATGGCTGGACTTCAGGGGAAGATTACCTTCCTGCTCCATCCCCTTTCCTACTCTCCTTCCTTCTGAGAGCCACTATTATTGGGAATAAAGTCCCCCGCATTTACCATCTTCAGTTTGCTAGGGTGACCTCATTCCTCCTGGATGCTGAATAAGAACTTGGGTGTCATGGGTGTGGGTTCAAAAGGCTGTCACACTGACCCTCCACTGAGCTGTTAACACTTAATGTGTCCACAGAGGGCAAAGCTAAAAGGGCACTGTACCATTCCTTCTGGGGCTTCAGAGGTCGCAGACACCCCCCTTAGATGCTGCCAGAGGACTTGCACAGAGTTTTGCTCCTGCTGGCACCCAAAAGGGCTTGCACCGGCTCCTGCACCCACTCACCTGCATGCTCCCCATCCTGTGAGCAAGTTGAGTGAGTGGAGTTCGCCCCTGCTGGTGCCCATGCATTCCAATTCCAGCATGCGAAGGGGTCAGGGAAATATCCTGCTTCACTATCAGAGCTGAGGAAGCTTTTAAATGATATTTGGGACTAGTTGTGATGACACATACCTGTAGTCCCAGCTACTCAAGAGGATAAGGTGGGAAGATACCTTGAGCCCAGGAGTTTGAGTCTAATTTGAGCAACATAGACCCTGACTCTAAAAAACGAAACAGAGCAAAAGTTAAATGACAAATAGATCCTGTTATTGTCATTTTTTATTCAGTGGAAATACAATAAAGAAAATGCAGGCTGGGCTTGGTGGCTCACACCTGTAGTCCCAGCACTTTGGGAGGCCAAGGTGGGCAGATCACCCGAGGTCAGGAGTTGAAGACCAGCCTGACCAACATGGAGAAACCCCATCTCTACTGAAAATATAAAATTAGCTGGGCGTGGTGGCACATGCCTGTAATCCCAGCTACTTGGAAGGCTGAGGCAGGAGAATCGCTTGAATCTGGGAGGTGGAGGTTGCAGTGAGCATAGATTGTGCCATTGCACTCCAGCCTGAGCTACAAGAGGGACACTTCATCTCAAAAAAAAAAAAAAAAAAAAAGAGAGAGAGAAAATGCAAAAGTCCTTTTTTTATGTGTAAAAGTAACATGGATGATAGGATTTGGGGGCAGTTCTGGTTGGAAAGAGCTAAAAAATTGTTACAATGTACTAATTATCTCTTCTCTTTAAGAAACATTGTTCAGTGATTTTCAGAATTCAAAATATGTTTTCTAATTTTCCCCTCCTCTCCTCTTCCTCCCTCTTCCTCCTCTCCCTGCTGTTGAACCACAGGTTTAATCTACTTAAGTTCAGATGATGCGTTCAATTGAGGTCCAGAATTTATCACTTTGAACATACCTAGACATTTCCATCTTTTTATGCAGTCTGAGGCCTGTGCTTATCACTAGTATTGGTACTTTCATATTTCTATATTCTACTCTTTTGTGTAAAGCAGAGGCAAAAATGTGAAGAAAATTTTAAATAATGGCAAAACATTGTTTTCCAAGGCTGGTATTTCTGCTGAATTGTAACCGCTAGCCCAGAGGCATTGAAAGGACACCATGCAGAAAGATGAAAAAGACCTTTAGCTAAAGAGAATAAAGACTTCTCTGTATGAAAGTCTAATACCATGTATGTAAAAGTCAAAGACCCCCCTCTGTATTCACTCAGCTGTAAGAAAAATGCTGTACTGTTCATCTTTGTGAACATTTGATTAAGTGCTCAGAAATCTCTACATGCAGCATAGCTTCTCTTCATAAATTGTCTGACAAGGAGATACAGTAGGTCTTTAATTTCATCTCTGCTAAATAGGGCTCTATAAGGCAAACCCCCTAAAATCGTACTGTAACCATCATGCCAGCATTTTTCAGGCATTTAATATTGTTCTGGAGTTTTAGCCTTACTTAGTCCTTAAGATATGGAAACTTGGAGAACCTACACTTTAAAAAATTCTGATTTTGATCCTTAAGCCTCAGTTTACTCATCTGTAAAATGGGGAATACTGAGAAGTAATTTATATGGTGGTTGATCCTCAGTTCCACCAAAGTTTCTGAATGTAGCTTCAGAGTTCCTAAATATCTCATTTTCTTTCTGTAGAAGCTTGTGTACATTCTGTTTTGATCCTGTCAGTAAACCAAAGATACCCTTTCTTTATTTAACCTCCTTTTTTCTCAGAGTGCCTGTAGTCTCATACTCTTCCTAGCCCCTTCAGCTTTACAAAGCAGAGAGCTAATATAAATATGTGAAACATGCCTCCTGGTGTTAAAAAAAAAAAGTAGGATATGTTTTACCCTGTTTATATTTAAATATTGCAAATATTTTTGCCAAGTCTTCATATTTAAAATAAGGAAGTTTTTAAAAGCTTGATAAAATGAGATCATAATTAGCAACTGCTTCAAATATACTTTTCATTCTTCCTTCTTGAATGAGATATTACTAAGAGAGGCTTTGGAGGTAACAATTCCATGCTAGCCAAATTACTTAATTATTTGTTATTTTTTATTTGATATATCAGTTAACCTTCTACTTAAAGAGGATTATGGTAAGAAGTAGTATTTCTTTTAATATGACTTAATCATTCTAATTTCTTTTAAAATAAAGAGTTGGCCGGGCGCGGTGGCTCATGCCTGCCATCCCAGCATTTTGGGAGGCTGAGGTGGGTGAATCACCAGAGGTTGGGGGTTCTTGACCAGCCTGAACAACATGGAGAAACCCTGTCTCTACTAAAAATACAAAATTAGCCAGGCATGGTGGTTCATGCCTGTAATCCCAGCTACTTGGGAGGCTGAGGCAGGAGAATCACGTGAACCTGGGAGGTGAAGGTTGCAGTGAGCTGAGATCACACCATGCACTCCAGCCTGGGCAATGAGAGCGAAACTCCGTCTCAGAGTTAGTAGTCAAAAAGCGAAGTATGGCCTGGATATCTTCTGACCTGCTACTTTAGGCGATTTTGGACAATTACAAATCTTGTCATGCTGAAGAATCGTGTTTCTATAGTGATCTCTGGTTCCTAAGAAGTTCCTTAAAGCTGCGTCCTTGATAGTCTGTGGCTTAGCCATTCACGTCTGCATTCTGGAGGCCTTTGATGATAATAATGCCATCTATGCTCCTGTCTTGCTGCCTCTACACAGGCCTTGTGTAGATCAGACGCAGTGTTTCTTACAGTGCTCTGGATACGGTGACACACACCTTACATATATAAGAAGGTAATATTAATGTGTTTTATAGACATGGGCTATAATTTGTTGTTGTTGTTTTTGGCATGACAGTTTTATCATCTGGGCTCATAGCCTGGTAGTTGGTGCTTTCAACAGAGTCCTGCACATGTACCTGTCAGTTTGCTTTAATGTACTACCAGTTACTCTGTAGGCAGAGGGTACATACCAAGAATCCTACTCCAAGAGGGCCAGCTTTCAAGAAGCCATGATTTGAGTCACAGTGACATATGAAGCCTCTTAAGGTTTAACTTAGGGACAGAGCTCATTTGCTGATCACTGACTTAAACGTAAAGTTTTAGTGGCCTGTGCTGACAAACACATGTATGAAGAAGACTGTTTACCAAAGAAACTTCAAGGTCACTACGAAAGTCTAATTAAGATGCATCGCACATTGATCGTAATGGCAGAACTAGTTGAGAATCAAAGACTATAGACAGAGCCCCAGGATTTTGAGCCCTTTGGCTATTACTGAAGAATCAATTTAGGCATGCTATTTTATTAAATTAATTTTACTTAGGTGGAATTTATATACAATAAGGTGTACCCTTTAAAAATTTTTTTATTATGCTTTAAGTTCTGGGGTACATGTGCAGATTGTGCAGGTTTGTTACATAGGTATACATGTGCCATGGTGGTGGTTTGCTGCATCCATCGCCTGTCATCTACATTAGGTATTTCTCCTAATGCTATCCCTCCCAATCCCCCCACCACCTGCTATTCCTCTCCTAGTCCCCCCACCCCCCAGACCCCAGTGTATGATGTTCCCCTCCCTGTGTCTGTGTGTTCTCATTGTTCAACACCTACTTATCAGTGAGAATATGCAGTGTTTGGTTTTCTGTTCTTGTGTCAGTTTGCTGAGAATGATGGTTTCCGGTTTCATCCATGGCCCTGCGATAGACGTGAACTCATCCTTTTTAATGGTTACATAGTATTCCATGGTGTATATGTGCCACATTTTCTTTATCCAGTCTATCATTGATGGGCATTTGGGTTGGTTCCAGGTCTTTGCTATTGTGAACAGTGCTGCAATAAACATGTGTGCATGTGTCTTTATACTTGAATGATTTATAATCCTTTGAGTATATACTCAGTAATGGGGTTACTGGGTCAAATGGTATTTCTATTTCTAGATCCTTGAAGAATTGCCACACTGTCTTCCACAATGGTTGAACTAATTTACACTCCTACCAACAGTGTAAAAGCATTTCTATTTCTCCACATCCTCTCCAGCATCTGTTGTCTCCTGATATTTTAATGATCACCATTCTAACTGGCATGAGATGGTATCTCAGTGTGGTTTTGATTTGCATTTCTCTAATGACCAGTGATGATGAGCTTTTTTTCATATGTTTGTTGGCTGTAAATTTGTTTAAGTTCTCGGTAGATTCCAGATACTAGCCCTTTGTCAGATGGGTAGATTGCAAAAAATTTTTCCCATTCTGTTGGTTGCCAGTTTACTCTATTGATACTTTCTTTTGCTGAAGGTGCACCTATTTTAATTACAAATTGATGAGTTTTGATAAATGTATACCTGGGTAATTAACACCACAGGTATTCTGTTAGACTAGCAACGTAGATAGATACCTTATAAGAATGAGGGACTCTTGCATGCAAGGACCGATGATTCATTTTATCAGGAGATTACATATGATGATTACTTTGTGGTATCATATTCTCACCTAGAAGTCTTCTATAGGGAAGGCCATAATTGGTTAAGTACTGTTCATTTTCCCAGGGTGCTGTTGCTCTCACAAGTCTGGCTTGGAGTGAATCTCTGAGAGAACTGGGTTTTCATCTGGATCTGCTTCTCTCTGCACAGAGTGAACTTGGTCAAGTTGTAGGTCTTTCACTTCTCTGGGCCTCTGTTTCTTCATCAGTAAAGCAGGAGGACTGAGTCTGAGAATTTCTATCTCTGACATTCTTAATTTCTCATGATAATAAGACCAAATTATTTGATTCAGATGTGGGTGTTCCAAACGTAAATAGAAAACTACTCTCTGACAGTGTTGCTTCTCTAAGGATGAATTGTACTTGTTAATGAACAGGAATAAATCGGAATACCTTTGTAGCATTATTCTTGCCATAGATGTTAATGTGGAATATGTCTTGAAAGTTAGTTAGGTAAATAGCCTTCTACATACACATATTTGTCTTGCATTGAGCTTTTTTATAATGGTTGCTTTTTATTGGCTCTTGTTACAGAAAAGAAAACCTTATCTCTGTTGTTCAGGTGGGTAACTACTCCTAAAAGACAAAGAAACGCATTGTTAACTGTTGGCATTGCTGGGTTGGCAGGCATTGTTTACTATGAATTCTAAAGTTTGATTAACACAGGGGTTATATTACAGATACTGTTAGATCAGTTTAAGGCAAAATGAAATTGATCACAGAATTTAATATTACAGGTTTCTCTTAACTTACAGGTAGCCTACATTTTAGTTCTAAATACATAATTTTAAACTAGAAAGCCATTTTCATTTAGAAATCACATTTTAAACAGTAGTTAGAGTCTCTGAATACAAAGACCTATTTAGCTTACAGTGTACCTAAAGTTATGACACTAATATCATTATGGAACCTAATTGTCATTTTTAACTAGATTACTTATTTATAACTGGACTTCTGTGGGGGGAAGTGCTGGTTTATAGACTTAGAATATTTGCATTACAAACATATTTGGCTTCTTAACATGTACCAGACCGTATGCTCAGCACTGGGAATACAGAGTTAATAAATACAGTCCCTTTGCCCAGTGAGTACATGGTGGGGAAGATTCAACAAACATAATCATAAAGCAACAACGTTTACAAAAGAAATTATGAGGTACATTCAAGGATCACCTAAGCATACTGCACTGAGTACAGAATAACACCTAACCAGCTGGGATGGGGACTGTCTTGGGTGATTCATACTGAGTTGAATTGGAAAGGATTCATAAAAATTTGTAAGATGAAAAGAGGTGGATGGGAGGAGCATTCCAGGCAGAGGAGTATGAATAAGGGCATAGAGAAGAAACTTCAAGTACTTTCTATTACTGGGACAAGGAAAGAGTAGTAAAAGAAGAGGCAGAAGAAAGACGTAGGGACCAGATTACAGTGGATCTTAGTTGTCCTATTTAGAAGTGTGGATTTTTCTTGTGTCCAGCTTCCTGAGCTGGTCAGGTTTTTGTTAAAGATAGACCACTCAGACACGGCTCTGGAGAGTTGGTTTGAGGGCACAGGGATAGCAGCCTTATCAGGTGGTTGTAGTCAGCTGGTGGAGAAATAAGGAAGGGCTGAACTATGAGAAGTGAGAATAGGGGAGATAGTCAACAAATATTTAGGATGTAAATCGTCAGATCTGAGGATTGGTTACATTTGAGGGAGAAAGGAGAGCATCAATGCAAGTTCAAATTTCTGCTTTTGTTGATTTTGTGATGGAGAAAGGATTAACCAAAAAAAGAGGCAGTTTTGACAGGGAAAAGTAAAAATTTAGTTTGGACAAGTTGAGTTTGAGGTTACTGTGGTGATGGCCAACATGCAGTCGACATATCTCTTAAGATATGTGGAAGATTAGAGACCTAGAGGTATAGATTTGGGGGCCATTAGCATATAGAGGATTTTATTTTATTTTTTGAGATGGAGTCTCACTCTGTTGCCCAGGCTGAAATGCAGTGGCAAGATCTCAGCTCACCACAACCTCCACCTCCTGGGTTCAAGCCATTCTCTTGCCTCAGCCTCCTGAGTAGCTGAGACTATAGGTGCGTGCCACCATGCCTAGCTAATTTTTGTATTTTTAGTAGAGATGGGGTTTCACTATGTTGGCCAGGCTGATCTTGAACTCCTGACCTTATGATCTGCCCACCTTGGCCTCCCAAAGTGCTGGGATTACAGGCGTGAGCCACCTCGGCCAGCCTATAGAGAATTTTGAAACTGCAGAATAAATTAAAATAATATTTTTTAAAACCCCTTATTCAGAGGTGAGTTTTGGGGTATTTATTCTAGTTTCCTTCAACTTCTTTGCAAATTGGGAACTTGCCTCTCTCAAAGGACACTCATACCTTAAGCCATAACTGGATAGATTATGATTACAAACCATTGGCAAGTTATTAGCTCATTCACTTATTTGTTTACTCATTCAAAAAATATTTATTAAACACAGTATATACCTAGTTCTCAGCAGATGTATGAAGTCGTGACAGAATGACTCTCCTTGCCCTCTAGGAAGTTGCAATCACAATGATCAGATTCTCTATATTTTAAATCATCCATTGTCTAATCAATGAAGTTGTTTTAAGTTATAATAGACTAGTGCTATTAGCAAATGACTGTTTGCTTAAGAAGAAAAAAAAAGAAAAAGGCATAGATTTTACTCTTAGGTTGTTCCTTGCCCTATTTGTTACAACGCAGAATCATATTTGTTCATGGTAAACAATGAAGAACAGTGTAAAGAAAGGAGCATGAACTGAGGCTTTTTTCCTGGGAATGTATGTTTGCATCAGATGTGAGGAGAGCTGTGTCACCACTAACTATATTTAAATAAAAGTACAGGTATAGCCATTAATATCAAGCCTGCACTGTTCATTGTTTCAAAAACTAGTCCGATTGATATTCGCATTGTCTCTGTTCCGACTATTCAGGATTGTAGACAATTGTGTTTGTGTTTTTCTCTCTTTATTGGTGCTGGTAAGAGTCCTATTATGAGTTTCATATTTTTGTCCCAAATGTCCTGGGGTGGGGAGAAAGCAAATGTAGTAGTAAGATTGTATATCTTTAGGCTACTCATGATGTGCCAATTAACTGAAATATATTTAACTCTGTCAAAACATCGATTCTATAGAAGGAAAAAGCAAATCTGGAGTACATTTAAAGTATCATGAATATGAATTCAAGCATTAACTCAATTCTCCTAACATGCAGTTATTTCAGGAATAGCTTCTGAGTAATTATATTACTTATCACATTATTTCCCTGACTTTTGCCTTTAAAATACAATTTAACTAAAACGAACCCTGGGCATTGGTTTATCTATCTGATTTTATTGTCGATAACTTAAATGCAAGGCATCCAGCTCTTGCCATTTCTGCTGTTTCTATGGTAACCGAAGTGTGCAAACCCAGCAGTATCGCTTGCTTTCACAGCTGGCATTTTGTGTTCACCGTAAGAAGAGGAGTTTTAGTAAAGCATATTCTGTGTTAATTGGGAAGTAACTAGGTCAGAACAATTTTGGTATCCTTTCTTCATCCTTTTAGTTTTTTATGTGGGTGAAGGTATGCATGCCTGCACTGCAGTTTTCTTTCATTTTTTTTTTTCTTGAAGCATATACTTTCACTAAAATTAATCACTGCTAAAGTTAGTCTTGAAAAATAAGCATAACATCTGCAAACACAACTAAGTATAGAATCTTGGGGATTGATTGGAGTTGCCCTGAGACTTGACCCATATAGCCTTGTGTACCCTTGAATATTTCCATTAAGAAAGATGAAATGATGGATGTGAAAATGCTTTGAAAAATTAAACACACTTTAATGGTGATTCATTTTGTTATCGTTTATATTTTGAAACATCAAGTATCTTAAGACCTTAACATTTATTTACTTGTTCTGAAGGGAACAGGCAATCCCAGTTAAGAAATGCACATTTAAAAATGACTTCCCTCTGCAATTCCAGGTCTTAACTTGACTGCAGGAGCCCTTCTCTGTGGTTACTGCCCAAACTCTAGGTTCTGTTCTCAAACTGTACAAAAGAGCTCATAAGCCGCTACTGCTCTAAATGACGTCACTGCCTCTGCCCTCATCTCAGGCTTTACATGGAGAGCCTACACTTAGAGCTTCCATAGGCTTTAAGTATGTTATATCAAAGGTATTCTCTACTAACTTCAATACTAGAAAAGAGCATTCCTCTTATCACTCTCTTTGTGTCCTCATTCTATTGTGGTGCTCATATTCTCTGTTTCAACATAGCGTGACTGCAAGAACTTCTATCAAGAGATAGCTGAGTGTAAAACCACCTTCCTGTACTAGAATTCAGCAGCTTATAATCTACTTTCATTTCTTACATGAAGAAATTTTTGCTCTTAGATCTTATATTTTGTAGTGTTGTGTTTTTATCTTACTGTCTTTATTTTTAAAGGGCTTAAACTCAAACTTAAGGAATGGAAAATAAAAAATAAAGTGGCTTTTTTGATAATTTTACAATTAAAAAAATTGTTATGTCCCCCAGAGATTCCATTCTCACTAAATCTTTCAAAAGTGTACTCTAAAATCTGCCTTTACGTTTTCGGCATTTATTTGGATCTCATTTACTGTGTCTGGCTTCTGTAAATGCACAGAAATTATTTTTTCTGAATCACCTATGACCTAATTGTCCATTCCAAAGGCCCCTTCTCAGCTTTCATAGTGTTGCACTTGATGGCTGCTTCTTCCTCTTTAGGTGCCCTCAGCTTCGAGAACCCTGTGCTATCTAGGTTTTTTTTACCTTTGTTTTCTTTCATTTTTAGCTTATTTATTTATTTATTTTTTACTTTTTTGGTTTTCTTATCTTTGATATTCCTTAAAGGATCTTTCTCTTCTTTCTTTCTTCCTTTTCTCTTTCCTTTCTTTTCTTGTCTTTTTTTTTTTTTTTTTTTTTTTGAGACAGTCTCAGTCTGTCACCCAGGTTGGAGTATGCAGTGCATGATCTCAGCCCACTGCAACCTCTGCATCCCGGGTTCAAGTGATTTTCCCTTCACAGATTCTTTCATTGACTCTTGTTCCTCCAGCCTCCCTTTATTCCTCTTTGCTTGCTTACTTTATTTATTATTTCTTTTGAGACTGAAGAAGCTAAGAAATGCTAAGTAAACTAAAATTGTAGTTAAAAATCTTTCTGAGAAAACATCAACCCCAGATGATCTTAGAGGCAAGTTCTCAAAATTTTCAACAGATTGTTTTGATATTATTTAAACATTGTCAAATAATAGAGTAAGAGGGAATGCTCCAAACATATTCTAGAAAGCCAGTATAATCTTGATAGCAAAACCAGACAAAGCATGAAAAAGGAATTTCATCCTAACCTCACCTATGAGAATCATTGTAAAAATTAAAAAAAAAAAATACTAGTAAACCAAGTCCAGGAATATGAATGTATTTTTTGTAGAGATGGGGTTTTCGCCATGTTGCCCAGGCTGATCTCAAACTGCTGAGCGCAAGCAATCTGCCCTCCTTGCCCCCCCACAGTACTGGGATTACAGATGTATCCCATCATGCCAGGCCTATTTTTTATTATATGATTTAAAATGCCATTTCTCTAATCGTAAGCAATACCAAAATAGACAAAATCAAACATTATAGAAATATTTAGTGTACTAGAAGTGAAGTCTTTTCAAATCCCCTGCCATCAGAGATTGGGCAGAAGATAGATAGGTAGGTAGGTAGGTAGGTAGGTAGATAGATAGATAGATAGATAGATAGATAGATAGATAGATAGATAATAGATAGATAGTAGAACTGTTTCAACTATTTAAAAATTATGGGTAAGACAGAAAAATAATATAACAAGTGATGCTAATTCTAGTTATGTCAAACCTGAAGTCTCTCCAAGTTCTTTTGTGATTTTGTAGGACTGACAACCCCCTTCCCAACTCTTTGCCTGACCTCTCTACTTCTCCTGGTACTTACTCTCCTCTTCTCACATTGACCTCTTTGCTCTTTCTCTCATTAGCCAGTCTGCTAGCTCACCCAGGTTTTTCCTAACTGCTCTAAACACCATGACCTTGCCCTTGCCCTCCTGCAAACCTTGTAGTGGTAGCAGTCCTCCCCAGCTGCCAAAGCACAGGCCAGAAAGTGCTCCAGAACCTGTCCAATTCTGGTACTAAAATGACTTGGACAAAAACAGAACCGTTTGAAACAGCAAGCAAGCCCTTCCTTGGGTTTCCTCTCTTTATAATTACCATTGCTGTATCACTGTTTTTCCTGACCCCTCCTATTCTCCTTAGTCTTGTCTCCAGTTCACCAGATATCCCCCACTTTGCCTCGGGCCTTCCAGCTTGCTCCTCCCTCTGCCAGGATTGCCCTTCCCTTAGATACCCAGCTGACTCGGGTCTTACCCCAATTGTTACCTTCTCAAAGACTCTTTCTCTGAAGAACCTAAAATAAGGCTTAAATAATGTTGACCATTACACCCTCCCAAATGACTCCCAACATTGCCTGTCCCCATGCCTTGCTTTATTTTTTGTCTTTGTTATCTTCTTAATATACGATACATAGAAAAGAATATTTGGAATATTTATGGATGTTACAGAGCATAAAAACACAGTGAACTATTGAGAACCTATCACTTTACCCGGTACGTGGGAGGTTACCAGTAGCTTATGTTTATGTTTCCCCCATCCTATATCTTCTGTCCTCCTCCCAAGAGGTAACAAACATCCTGGATTTTGAATCTCTTGCTCTCTTCTATTGAAAAGTAGATTTATGACATTTTTTATATATGTCTAAACAGTATATTCTCTAGCTTTGTCTGGTTTTAAGCTTTATGAAATGGCATCCTTTTCTATATAGTCTTAAATCTTGCTTTTTTTCACCTAACATAATGCTTCCAAGATTTGAACATGTTTTTACATTCATTTGTAATTCAGTGACTTTTTTTTTATTGCTGTTTTAAAATTCATTGTATGACTCTACCACCATTTTTTAAAAATTACAGTCTGGCATTTTAAAAAATGTAATTACTAATTCAAAGGGTATATACAGTTGTTCCTTTCACAAGGTCATGCCAAATTGTTTTCCAAAGAAGTTGTACCAACAATTATTCTGCCACCAGCTATGTACTGGAATTCTGACTGACCTTCCTATTCCGTAGTTCTAAATTTTTAACCCATCTAGTAGGTATAAAATGGTATCTCAGGCTGGGTACGATGGCTCATGTCTGTAATCCCAGCACTTTGGGAGGCTGAGGAGGATCAAACACCTGAGGTCGGGAGTTCGAGACCAGCCTGACCAACATGGAGAAAGCCGGTCTCTACTAAAAATACAGAATTAGCTGGGCGTGGTGCCTCATGCCTGTAATCACAGCTACTCGGGAGGCTAAGGCCGGAGAATTGCTTGAACCCAGGAGGTGGAGTTTACAGTGAGCTGAGATTGCCTCATTGTACTGCAGCCTGGGCAACAAGAGTGAAACTCTGTCTTTAAAAAAAAGGTATCTCACTGTGATCTTAATTTATATATCCCTCATTATTGATGAGGTTGAACATCTTTTTTATATATGTATTGGTTAAAACTTTCTGTGCTTAAATGCCTGTTTGGACATTTTGCCCATTTTTCTGTTTTGTTTGTCATATTGACTTGTAGGAGTTCTTTGTTTTGGATACTAAATCTTAGTTGCTTATACGTGTTGCATATATTTCAGGCAGTTTGTGCTTTGTCATTTATTTTGTTTATCTTTTGATAATTAGAAGTTATTTTAATAATAGCCAAATTTTTCAGTCTTTTATGATTCCTGTTTTTTTGTATCTTGTTTAAGAAATTCTTCCCTAACTTAGGATCAAAAAGATGTTCTATATTTTTTCCAAAAGTTTTAAAGTTTTGCTTTTCACATTTATGTTTTTAATCTGCCTAAAATTGATGTGTTTATAGCATGAGGTGAAAATTCATTTAATTTTTTCCACATTTGGATAACCTGTTGTACCAACATCATTCATTGAATAGATGCTCTTTACTCTACTGATCTCAGGTTTCTCTTCTCTCTGTCATGATTTCATTGAGGGTTTCTGCTCTATCCCATTGATCAGTTTGTTCCATAGGAACAAAATCCCTGATGGGATTTTGATTGAAATTACTGTAAATGGAATTTACAGATAAGTATGGGGAGAATTTTTTTTAAACTATATTGAATCTTCTTATGTAAATACATGGGTTAATTTATTTAAGACTTTTAAAATGTCATTTAAGATAAGGTTTCATGGTATTCTACATACAAATCTTGTACATTCTTCGATATATTTATTCCTAAGCATTGTATGGTTTTTCTTGCTATAGAAGTGTTACCTTTGGAAAATTGTATTTCCTAGCTCTTTTTTTCTGGTATATAGAAATACAGTTGACTTTTTCATATTATTCAATTAGCCAGGTATTCTGCTAAGCTCACTTACTATTGCCAGCAATTTGTCTGTAAATACTTTGAGTTTTCTATGTAGATAATTATACATCAAATAATGATAGTTTTGTTTCTGCCCTTCATTCTGTATGCCTTTAATTATTGTTTTATAGCACTGGCTTTATACTACAATATTGATTTTAGAAGTGGTGATAGTAGACATCCTTCTATTATTTCTGATTTTAAAGGGAATACTTCTGATGTTTCCTTTTTAGTTTTTGGTATGTGCCCATTGTCAGGTTAAGGTAGGTTTTTTTTAGTCTAACTTTCTGAAAATTTTTATCATGAATAGGTGTTAAATTCTATCAACAGTTTTTTTGTTTTTGTTTTTGGTTTTTTTTTTGCAGCATCTATCAAGATGATTTTTTCATTTTCTTCTTTAGTCTGTTCATATGGGAATGGACTCTCTCATATTAAGCCATCTAGATGCGTTTAGTTTATTATATTTTGTTTAATGTTTTTACAACTATACTCATGAGTAAAATTGTCCTGAATTTTTTTTTCATGCTTTGGTTTTGCTACCAACATTACATTAACCTTCTAGCATATGTTTGGAGCATTTCATCTTTTTCTGTTACTTGACAGTGTTTGAATAATATTGAAAGAATCTGTTGAAAATTTTGAGAACTTGCCTCTAAGATCATCTGTGGTTGGTGTTTTCTCAGAAAGATTTTTAACTACAGTTTTCGTTTATTTAGCATTCTTAGTTTCTTCAGTTTTTCTAATTCATTGTGAATCAATTTTTAGGTTACTTTTTTTTAACTTTATTTACATTTTCAAATTAATAGATACAAAGTTATTCATGGGATTTTAAAATTTTTCTGTCCTCTACTGGATCTAATGTAGTTTATTTGCACTTTGTCTCTTCTTGCTCCAGTTGTCCCAAGGCTTCATAATTCTCTCTGGTTTGTGGATTTCTACCCTTTATCTTTTTACTTCTACTTTCTTCTGGTTATCCTATTAAACTTTTCTCTTTCTCTATTTTTTAAACCTCTTTAGCACCTAACTCATTATTTTCAGCCTTTCTCTCTTACCAACATAAATATTTAAGGCTATACATTTTCCTTATAAGTACTGCATTAGATGTATTCCACAAGTTTTGGTAGGTAGTATTTTTATTATTTCAGTTCAGAGTATTTTAAATTTTTTATGGTTTCTAATTTTACTGTGAGTAATTTAGAAATATTTTAAAATTTTCAAATATTTAGAGTTTTAAATTTATAGTTTTGTAATAGACTTTACCTTAATTATATTGTGGTCTGAGAACATAATCTGTTTGATAAAAAATTCCTTGAAATTTCTTGAGACCTGCTAATATATGATCAGTATTTGTAAACGTTCTGTGTGTGCTTGAGAAAAATGTGTTCTCTGTAACTATTGGGTAGAAAGTTGTCTGTATGTCCACTAGTTCATCCTAGTTAATTGTATTCTTTGGAGAGTCTATATTTTACTAATCTTTTGTCTGTTTGACATATGAGTAATTGAGAAAAGTATGTTATCATTGGCCTTTTTACTCCCTGAAGTTTTATTAATTTTTGCTTCACATATATTTGTAAGTATATAACAGGTTTAGGATTATTATCTCTTCCTGGTGAATTGAACTTTGTGTCATGATATAGTGACCATTTCTAGCCCTAATTAAAAAAAATTTAAATGGGTTACATGAGATATTTTGATAAAGGCATGCAATGTGTAATAATCACATGAGGGTAAATGGGGCGCCTGTCACCTCAAGCGTTTATCCTTTGTGTTACAACCCATTATACTCTGAGTTATTTTAAAAGTACAATTAAATTAGTATTGACTGTAGTCACTCTGTTGTGCTATCAAATACTACTTTTTATTCTTTCTATTTTTTGTGCCCATTACATCCCTAGTTCCTCCTCCCTCCTGCCCCTACTACCTTTCCCAGTATCTGGTAACTATATTTCCATTCTCTATCTCTGTAAAGTCAGTTGTTTTAATTGTCTCCCCTCCCACTCACAAAGTCTTGCTCTTTCACCCAGGCTGGAGTGCTGTGGCAGGATCCTGGCTCACTGCAACCTCCGCCTCCTGGGGGGGTTCAAGCAATTCTCCTGCCTCTGCCTTTCGAGTAGCTGGGATTACAGGCACAGGCCACCATGCCAGGCTAATTTTTGTATTTTTAGTAGAGACCGTGTTTCACCATGTTGGCCAGGCTGGTCTCAAACTCCTGACTTCGTGATCTGCCTGCCTCAGCCTCTCAAAGTGCTGGGATTACAGGTGTGAGCCACCACACCTGGCCAATCATTTTAATTTTTTTTTTTTTTTCGGAGTTTCACTCTGGTTGCCCAGGCTGGAGTGCAATGGTGCGATCTCGGCTCAATGCAGGCTCTAACTCCTGGGTTCAAGCAGTTCTCCTACCTCATCCTCCCTAGAAGCTGGGATTACAGGCATGTGCCACCACGCTCGGCTAATTTTGTATTTTTTAGTAAAGATGGAGTTTCTCCATGTTGGTCAGGCTGGTCTCAAACTCCTGATCTCAGGTGATCCACCCACCTTGACCTCCCAAAATGCTGGGATTACAGGTGTGAGCCACTGCTCCCGGCTTGTTTTAATTTTCCAAAAAAAAATTTTGTAGAAATGGGGTCTCACTGTGTTGCCCAGGCTTAGATGATCCTCTTATCTCAGCTTTGCGAAGTGCTGGGATCACTGTCCTGTCTTGGCTTTGCCTATAGAATAAATTCCAATTTCTTTAATGTGGTATTTTATTCCCAATATAGTTTTTCGGTTGTATTTCTACTCCAAACATTCAGTGCTCTTACCGTATCAAAATACATATAGACTCTCAGTATGCTATGTCTGTTTTTATGTAACTGTGTCCTTACCTGTAGGATTCTATGAGCCCGAAAACTTCGTTGTTGTTTATCCTTATCAAAATCTTAGTTATCCTTTCTTATAACTCCCAAATCTTAGTATCTCTTATTTATTTATTGAGCCACTTCACCCAGCCAATTGTTTTAATTTTTAGCTCCCACAAGTAAGTGAGAACACACACAGTTTGTCTTTCTGTGCCTCTTTGCTTTCACTTAATGTAATGATCACCAGTTCTATCCTAATAATGTTTTTGTTTTAAAAGCTATTTTGTCTGATGTTACCATAGTTGACCCAGCTTTCTTTTGGCAGTTTGCCTAATAAATCTTTTAACATCCTTTTACTTTCAGCTTTTATGGTTCTACCTTTAGGTGGGCCTCTTGTAAATGGCGTGGATTTTGTTTTTAATCCAGTATGGAAATACCTATGTCTTTTAGCTGGAAAATGTATTACCTTACTCGTCAGGCCTAAGTTAGTGTTTCCTCCAGAAAGGGTTTGCTTTGGCTTCTACTGGTAGCATCTAGGTTTCCTTTAGTGCCCTTGAAGGTCTTGGTGATTGTGGGGTAGCAGGCTCAGCTTCCTCACCTTGCTGGTGGCCCAAGGTTCAGTGTCCTTGCTGAAGTGCATTATTGGCAGCTGCTCTCAGGCCTACCTTGCCTTTCCCTAACTCTCCAGCCACAAGGATACCTTATTTGAGTGAGGGTGAAGTTTTTATCTCTTGGGCGATAAGGGATGCTTCAAGGAATATTTCCTTGCTTTTTCCATTTCTTCTCCTTCTCTGCTGTCCCTCTCCCTCTCCCTCTCCCTCTTCCCCCTTTCCTTCTCCCTTCTCCCCCTTCCCCTCTTCTTCTCCCCTCCTTTCCCCTCCCTGCCTCCTTTCCTCTCCTATCCAACACAAGGTTTCTCACTATGTTGCCCAGGCTGGCCTTGAACTACTGGGCTCAGGCAATCCTCCCCTCCGCCTCTGGAGTAACTGAGATTACAAGTGTGCACCACTGTGCCTGGTTTGTTTCTTATATAGCATATAGCTGTTCTGTTAAGGGAAGGGTCCCTCAGAGCCATAATATGACCTAATCAGCCATAATAGCACATGTGACAATCTTTTGTATTCCCTTTGTTTTGTTTTCTTTTCCATGGTACTTATCAGTATATGATATGTTGTAGACTTATTTATTGTCTTTCTCTTCTCACTAGAATGTAAACTCCATGAGGGCAAAGATTTTTCCCGTTTTTGTTTTCTGCTGCTTCTGTAGAATCTAAATCACTGCCTGTTACTTAGCATGTGATCAAACAATATTAGTTGAACGAATGAGGGTTGAGAAGATGATGTGAAAAGGCAATGCCGAGTCTTGAACTCTTACCTTCAAATGCTTTTGTGTTCCACTATGACCATTTTCACAGGTTAGGATGCCCTTACTTTTCCCTAGACTATTTTAGCCCACTTTAACTGGTCTCTTGTCTGTGTTTTTGTGGTTCATCCATTCTTTCCAATCCATCCTTCATGTGGCTACCAGACTTTCTTCCTAAATATAGAGATGATTATCTCACTGCCCTGTCTTGGCTTTGCCTATAAAATAAATTCCAATTTCTCTCTCTTTTTTTTTCTTTTTTTTTGAGACGGAGTTTCGCTCTTATTGCCCAGGCTGGAGTGCAGTGACGCAATCTTGGCTCACTGCAACCTCTGCCTCCCCGGGTCAAGTGATTCTCCTGCCTCAGCCTCCCAAGTAGCTGGGATTACAGGTGTGTGCCACCATGCCTGGCTAAATTTTTTTGTCTTTTAAGTAGAGATGGGGTTTTACCATGTTGGGCAGGCTGGTCTTGAACTCCTGACCTCAAGTGATCCACCCACCTCAGCCTCCCAAAGTGCTGGGATTATAGGCATGAGCCACTGCGCCCAGCCTCCAGTTTTTTTTTTTTAATGTGGTATTTTATTCCCAGTGTAGTTTTCCAGTTCCATTTCTGTACCAAACATTCACTGCTCTTGTCACATCAAAATATGTATAGGCTGTCAGTATGCCATGTCTGTGTTTTTATATGACCATGTCCTTATCTGTAGGATTCCATGAGTCTGAAAACTATTCTTGTTGTTGTTGTTGTTTATGCTTATCAAAATCTTAGTTATCCTTACTTAAAGTCATCCAGAGTCATCTTCCTAAAGACTATCCTGATGTTCAATGAAGAGAATCGTTCATTCCATGACATTTTTCTTTCTGTATTGGTACTTCTCATAATCTACCATCTGCCTTGTATTCTTTCTTTTTCCTTTTTCCTTTTTTTGAGACGGAGTCTCCTCTCTTGCCCAGGCTAGAATGCAGTGGCGTGATCTTGGCTTACTGCAACATCTACCTCCTGGGTTTAAGCAATTCTCCTGCCTCAGCCTCCTGAGTAGCTGGGAGCACAGGTGCACACCACCATGCCAGCTAATTTTTGTATTTTTAGTAGAGATGGAGTTTCACCATGTTGATAAGGCTGGTCTCCAACACCTGACCTCATGTGTTCTATCCACCTCAGCCTTCCAAAGTGCCTAGGATTACAGGTATGAGCCACCATACCCGGCCTCTGCCTTGTATTCTTAAAAGCTGTCTGTCATTTCCTACTGGATTTAAGCTCCTTAAAGTCAAGAGCTTCATGTTTTATTTCTTGTTGTTTCCTAAAGGTCTGAAGTATAACACTTTATGCCTAATGGATCTCTGGTAGTTTTTACTTTCTAGTATGGTGAACCAATCCCATCTCATGTTTTCATGTATCACACCCTCATGATAATAACTTTCAAATCCAAATCTTCCTCTTCTAACTCCTGTGGCTAGTATGACTTAGGCATCATACATTTCTCAAACTCTTTCATTTTATTTATTATTTTTTGAGACGGGGTCTCACTCTATTGCCCAGGCTCGAGTGTAGTGGCACGATCACAGCTCACTGTAGCCTTGACCTCCTGGGCTCAAGCAGTCCTCCCACCTCAGCCTCCCAAGTAGCTGGGACCACAGCATGTGCCACCATGCTTGGCTATTTTTTTTTAATTTTTTTTTTTTTAATAGAGACAGGGTGTCTCCATGTTGCCTAGGCTGGTCTCAAACTCTTGGGCTTAAACAATCCTCCTGCTTTGACTTCCCAAAGTGCTGGGATTACAGGTTTCAGCCACCATGCCTAGCCATTTTTCAAACTCAGTATATTGTCTCCTCTTTATTATTCCCTATGTTTAAACCATTACCTTTTATAACTTTAACTTTCTCCTCTAAAATGCTTCTCAGTCCATACCTCCCTCATCATTTCTGCTGACAAGACATTGGGCAGAACTCTTACCACCTCACACCCAGTTCCACTCACTCCTCCTCTCCTGTAACTTCACTGACTGTAATATAAAGGTCCAATTACTTCACTTGGCATTTAAGACTATCCAGAGTCTAGATTCATTCTACTACCCTCAACATAAGCCCTTTTAGGAATTTTTTCTTTTTTTTTTTTTTTGGAGACAAGGTTTTGCTCTGTCACCCAGGCTGGAGTGCAGTGGTGTAATCATGGCTCATGGGAGTTGCCTGGTAGCCTCAATCTCCTGGACTCAAGCAATCCTTCCACCTCAGCCTCCTGAGTAGCTGGTACTCCAGGTGCATGCCACCATGGGCTATTTTAAAATTTATTTGTAGAGACAGAATCTCACTATTTTGTGTTTTGCCCAGCCTGGCCTTGAACTCCTAGACTCAGGTGATCCTCCTGCCTTGGTCTCCTCGATAGCAGGTGTGAGCCATTGCACCTGACCCAGGTCAGACTTCTGTGTCTTATGCATAGCTGGTCATATCCTTTTTCCACCTCCTATGGTGTCCTTGCCCTTCCTCTGCTCTGCCATGATGGTTCCTGTTCATTTTCATGATCTGTCTAAGGGACACCATTCCCACGTCCATCCCCAGTGAACATTTCTCTTAACAATGAAATCTTTAATTCATCACTTCCTCCTTTGAAGTAGTTTTTTTTTTAGTGCTTATTGTTCATTGAAGCATTTTTAACAATCAGCAAATTAAAAGGGATCTTAAAAGTAATCCATTTTAATCTTGAACCCAAGACCTCAGTCTTCTCTAGAACTCATACACAGCACTAGTTTCTAATATTACACAATGCTTCTTAATTTTCTTTCTCTTTATGTAGTGAGCATCTGGAGGTTAGGAACTTGTTTTTTTTTTTAAATTTATTTATTGTTCTGGGGTACATGTGCAGATCATATCGGATTGTTGCATAGGTACAAACATGGCAAGGTGGTTTGCTGCCTCCATCCTCCCATCACCTATATCTGTTTTTACTGTGCTTTTGTTTTCTGTCTTAAAGCTTAGCATGGTTTTTATCCTTAGAAGATACTAAAAATACATTTGTTGATTGAATAAATGGATCCAGTAAGTTAAAAACACATAAATTTTCTCTCCAAAGACTTTACAAAGGAGACTAACTCACTCCCCCTTCCAAAGTCTGTCTCAACAGTTCCTCTGTTTCCAGGTGTCTACAGATAAGGGTGACTGAAATATGAAACATTTTCCCAAAATAAGATTATCTGCCTACTCATTTCTTTTTGTAGTTCTGTATTAGCCTTGGTTTTTATTTTCCTACATCTTGAAATTATATTTGGAATTTCATTCTTTTGCATGTATGATAGCTGATGCATGAATTTTAATAGAGTTGTTGAATGCTGATCGTGTTTTCCTGTGGTAGTTTAGAAATATTTAGGAAGGAATATTCCATTTGACTTATTTACACGAAGGCAATGATGTTGTGGTTTGAAAGTTTATATAAAATTTTTCAACCACATAAACTCTGGGCAGGTTTAAAAAATATTATTAGTTATTTCTATGGAGTGAATAGAAATGATAGCTTTAATTGCTTTGTAATTATTTGTATGATGTAATTTTGAAAATAAGGTGTGTTTCCATAGCAAGGATGTTTATATAAAGTTAGTGCTGACTTCAAGTATGTCAAATGCTTTAACTATGTAGAGGGTGCTTAATGTTTGATTTAGTTTTGATGAAAATATAGAAATGATACTTTTATATGATAAGAACTTTTCTCCATTTTAGAGCATGTCAAAAGAATAAACATAGTAATTTGAATGCTCTATTTTTATTTCTAGAAACCAGCAAATATCCTAGTAATGGGAGAAGGTCCTGAGAGAGGGAGAGTCAAAATAGGTAGGTAATTATTCCTAAAATAATTTATTTAAAAACTGAAGTTAACTGCAAAGATGGTTTCCCTTTTTAATGCCCTTAGGTAGTTAATTTTAAAATAACTTCCTCATAATATTTTTAGAAAAGATATTGGAAAATGTAGATAGATAGTCTGTAAAACTTCTAGGCTTTTTCCCAAAATAAGATTATTTAGTTCTAAGTTGAGGCATCACTGGAAATTGACAAGCAAGTTCACAAAAGCATTCATTCCCGCTATACAATAACCCAAGCCTGTGTTTATGTCACCACCACTGTCCTGCACAGCTGCCTTAAGTATAATCCTCTAAATCTTACCTCTGTTTCAGGTTTACCAAATATTCTCTCCCTGGATATTTTCCTTACCACTCTGAGCAAATACATTTAAACCTTCACAGGTTCTCCCTACTTCACCACACTTGGCCTGCACATCTTGAGCCAAGTACTAA